>NW_028256746.1:3670000-4910000 GCF_048593485.1 Apis florea
TCAAAGCAACTCGTGTTCGCAGTGAAGTGTAAACGTGGCCGTTGACGATCTTTCTCGAGCACCGTGCACATTTTTGCTGCGGCAAGTCGCCCGTAGCGAAAGGGTTAAATTCAAATGACTCGGACCTTAAAATTTTCGATTTTTTCCTAGATTCCATTCTAAAATCGAATCGTAGATTTTTTTTTTTTTTTTTTAATCCATTGAAATCTTTGAGTTTCTCTATTAGATTCGTGGCGCGGATGTTT
The DNA here is from genome assembly GCF_048593485.1 of Apis florea. Classification (NCBI taxonomy): domain Eukaryota; kingdom Metazoa; phylum Arthropoda; class Insecta; order Hymenoptera; family Apidae; genus Apis; species Apis florea. Next base: position 3,670,246 of record NW_028256746.1, read on the forward strand.
TTTCGCGCCAAGTTAGCTAGATTTCTTGGGGGAAGGGGTGAGGAAATACAGTATGGACGTGAATCGACGAGAACGATGGTAATTGGGGGAGAACAAACGTGGATTTCAAAGAGGCGAATTTGTTTAGCGAAACTTTCCACCGATTAGCTCGAGGCTGGCTGCCTATAGTAGATCCTAGCCTACCAACGTTTCCAGCCCGGCCTGTTCTTCTGCCTCTCACAAACGATCGAAGGTGAATTTGGGAAACGGTCCCAAGTGATCGAGCAATCTCTAAATCGGAAATAAAGCTGGCTGTTTTGTATTTACATTCGATGGAAAAAAAATTGTCCTATGTTTTATTCATGCGAAATTTCCGATGCCAATTGTCGACGGACACTTGATTCGCTCGTAATAGCTCGAAGAATCGAACCAAGTTGACTTTGAAGAGGATTTACCGACAAAGAAGAATTAATTTAATTTCGTTTCAACCGTCGAGAAAAAATATAAATATGATTCCAACGGATTTTGTGAAAAATGTATATATATATAAAAGTATATTCGACGCGTAGAATTTCGTTATTTCGTGTAAAAAAAAAAAAAAAAAATCTCTACTCGGGGGAAACGCGATCGATAACGCTGCGAAAATATAAATTTTCTCTTTATGAACTCCCCGAACGGGGACCCGATGGGCTAATCCTTATGACCGCCATCAAAATTTGTGGCACGCGTTTTCCCTTATATTCCAGGGAAATAGGTAAAATTTAGCCTGGCCAACCAATCACCATCGTCCCGCAATACCTTTAAATGGTGCCTCTAAATCTCGTTCTTCGAGGTGGGACCCACCCATCCAGGCCGCGAGGCAGCGGGGATCAACGAGCATTAATCCGCAGGGAAAACATTTTTCCCCGGCGTTATCGGGTTTTCCAAGCGAACTGTTCAAACACAACGATCGACTATACGTGTACATTCAGGGGCGAAACGCTCTCTCCACTCGAGTTCGACGATCTTTTGGAGAAGAACATCGGTGGCGAAAAAAAAAAAAAAAGGATTAACACCGATACGAAGGCACAATGGGAGAAAACAGAATAATAGGCAATGGGTGTGAAAATGTCCAATTCCGTGGCGAATGAAGGCCTCGATACGAACGTATATCGCGTACGCGTACGATGTCGTTGCAATTTTCTCAACCATACTTCGAAATCTTTGCGTTTATTGCAATTTTTCGTGAGAAGAATTTACAATTTTAAAGAAAAAAAAAAGAAAAGAGATTCGTTGAGATCTTAAATTTCTAAATTCAAGATTACTTCGAGATCGTTAATTTAAGAGGTCGATCCACGAATACGAGCAAGAAAGCGAAACAAGCAAAAAAAAGGGATATTTATCCGCTCAAACACGGAATATGTCGTGGAATGCAGACAATGCGTACAGTTTCAGTTTTCCACGCTCGAATCAATCGTGTTGTCGAAGATACTCGATAACCGAATCGAGCAATTTCGGGGGGCCAACGTGCGACGCCCCCCATCTCGACACCCTCTTACCCCTAGTACGCTCTTTTTATTTATTCTCCCTCCCTCGTTTTTTCTCCCTTTCGTCGGGCACACGCACCCTCTTTCTCTCTCTCTCTCTCTCTCTCTCTCATCCGCGGCTCTTTTTCATCGAGGCCAGGCATCGGCCGCTAGGCGGATAGACGCGCGTACCGGCGCGTGCTCCGCTTCGTTTTCCAACGGCGTGCACGCATAACCACCGGCAAAACCTCTCTTCCCCCTCCTCCCTCCTCATTCTAGCTCTCTTCCTCCGTTTTCTCGGTGTTCAGCCGCTGAATGAACGCCGCTCGCTCGCAAACAAGAAGGGAGAGAGAGTCTGGTGGAAAATAGTCACGTTGCGGTTAATTTCGAGCCACGTTCCCTTTCTTTCTCCTCTCTCTCTCTCTCTCTCTCTCTCCTCAACCCTGTCTTTCTTCTTCTCTCGCGTCTTCCCTCTTCTTCTCGATGCTCCTCCCGCTCTTCCCCCCCTTTTTTTCCACCCACCATCATCACAGCTTTTTCCTCTCTTCTTCTCGGTTCTCATTTTCGTATCTCCTCGCGCGAACCGCGCCTGTCTCCTCCCTGTGATTTAATGGCCGGAAGCGTAATTACTTATGCCGACGTGCGGCGGAGGACAGAGGATGGAAATAGGGATGGAGAGAAGAAACGATAGATAGATAGATAGATAGATAGATGAAGGGAGAGAGTGGAAGGGTGGTGCGTTTGTGGAGCGGTCGATCGATTATCGCGGGCCACGATCAATCGGATCGGTCGCGGAGGACAATGGACGCGATGCACCGATCGTCGTATCTTCTAAGGAAAATTAATACGAATTATCGACAAGCGGAAATTGCTCGATTCGATCGCTCGTGGAAACGGCCGGGATGATTTCGAAATTGTCGAGGAGTTGGTCGCTGCGATGTAACGTTCGATTTCGTCGAAATCGATCGATCGACGTTTGCTTCGATGGAGGAGTTTGTTTCTTTATAATTGGTTTCTTTTTCTTTTTTCATGTATATACGGATTAATTAAACAGGAGAATTATTATTTATAAATATGGTGAAGTAAATTCTCGATCGTAGAAGATCGAGGTATTGGAAATTAATGGCACTTAGTCGAGACTTTGACACGTTTGGGGAGATTGTCTTTTAAATATTGCACGGCAATAAACTTCAACAAAGTTCCTGTTTGAAAGATTACGCGGTTATCTTGTTGGAAAAGCAATCTTAAGCGAGTGCGGAGTAAAACACACGGTGATAAAATCTTTAATTTGTGGGAAAAAGCTGTAGAAGATAAAAGTATGGGACAATCTGTCTTCGCGTTGAAAATCTATCCGTCCATCTATTTGTAAAGAAATCTAAAAAAATTCGTTGGAAAATTTAACCAAAAAAAAAAAAAAAAAAAAAGAAAGAAAGAAGAAGAAAAAGAAGAAGCAAACAACAATCTCGACTCATTTTCATAATAATCATCCCCGGATTGAATGAAATTCATCGCTTCCCTCCATCGATGCGGATTACTCTCGCGCGAAAAAGAGACAAAAGGTATGAATATAAAAGGAAAAATATACCCAACTACGTATTACCATTTTCACCCTCCACTTATTTGACTCTCTGTATTTCATCGCCGATACGGGTAAATAAAACGCAAAATATTAAGCTGAAAACTGGTATCGCGAACAGGGCAGAGAAGAGAGAGAGAGAGAGAGAGAGAGAGAGAGAGAGAGAGAGAGAGAATCGGCATTTTTCCGCGTCACAATTCCACGTCTCCCCTCCCTTCCTCCCCTTTCTCTCTCTCTCTCTCTCCGCTCGTCAGAATTATTCGCCGGCCGATCGAGTCGCAATGCATCGAAAACATTTCCCGACCAACTTTCATTCGCCGCTCGCGCGACCATAAACCGAATATCGTTTCACCCCCCGTGCTTTCCAGTCAAATTACACCATCGACGGTGGCCACCGATACGTGAAAACGCATCGCGGAAATACGCGGGGGAAATGTTGAAAAGGGAAAGGTTGCGCGAGAAAATTCATCCCCGCGCGGATAGAGAGAATGAGAGAGAGAGAGAGAGAGAGAGAAATATCCGATCCATCCAAGATCCCTCCCTCCCTCCCTCCCTCCCTCTCTCTTCCTCTCCCTTTCTGAGTCGCAGCGATCGCAGCGATGATCGGTCAATCGGATTCATCGAAAGGTGGATAGAGATTGATAGATGGGTGGATAGAGGATTGGGGGGGGGGAGGGATGGAGGAAGAAGGGGAGAGAGACGTGTATACTACGTGCACGCGTCGATATTTTCATTCCGCTAATGCTTTGATCTGAATTTTCCACGTTCGAGTGGCTTCCCCCCCTTTTTTTTCTTTTTTCTTTTTTTTTTTTTTTTAATCGAGCACGATTCGCCGGGAACGGTATAATAATAGGATGAACGGAGGGAATGGAGGCTCGATCCCCTCTCCGGTTTATCGATTTCTCACGAGCTGACCATGATTGTCTGGAAGTCCGAGGAATTTATGGGGCAAGCGGGTTAAAAAATCCGTTAATTGGACGAATCCTTACGGAGCGAAATGAATTTTGTATTTCTTTCGTTGTATGAAAATTTTTTCTTTTTTTTCTTTTTTCCTTTTTTTTTTTTGACAATTTGTTTAAATTGTTCGAACTATTTGGAGGCGAGTGTGGATATCAATCGACGAGACTCTCCGCATCGCCGAGTTTTGGAATGGAATCGACGGTTAATTGGCAAATTCCACGGGAGGAAAGTGCGTCGTGTTACTGGATGCATTTGTCACGAACGGTATTAGACAACATTTAATCAAGTCGCGGGAACGTGTCGCGGACCAAAATCACCATTCACCGAATCAAATTTAACGGGAATGAATTTTCCACGCTTGACCCGCGAAATTTCTCGAAATCGCGTTGAATTACCATACGTAATTTAAAACTTCTGTCTGTCGTTTGCTCGATTCATGCGTCCAACCCTAGGTGAAAGAGGGGGGAGGAGGAGGGCGAAATGTTGCCAGTTCCATGCATGAGACAGTATCATCGCCCCTCTTTTGGGAGTGCATCAAATTTGCATCATCCGCGACTCGTTATCTCAATTTTAACTTTAACGAAAATATCGCGTATACTTGAATATACATTTAAAATAAAGTTCTTCCAATTCGAAAATGTATACAAATTTTTTCTCCTCGCTTGGGAATTGCGGATATATTTTCTCGCCTGCCACTTTTTTTCCCGGATTACATTCTCGAGATAATAAAACAGATTCGAAATTCGAACGGAAATTATTTTTTTATTTCTTCAAAATTACGATTTTCCAATAGGGGAATATAATTGAAAAAGAGATTTTTTCGAAATATACAAATTATTATTATTTAATTTTGATTTATCCGTTTTGCGTTTATTTTATTTTTATTTTTACGTGTTAATCCTTTTAAGTTATCGTATTTTCACAAATTAATCGTATAGAAATAGAAAAATATATAAGACATATATAAAAACATAAAAATATATATACGAAACGTTTATACTTTTGTTTATTATTTCGTTTTATATTCTCATATATTCTCGTTCCAATAATTTTAAATTATAATTAAATTAATTACGTTCGTTCCTGTAATTCTATAAATATATTTTAACGTAAAATACATTTTGCCGGTAAGTTAGGAAATTCGAAAACTTTTAGCGATCAGTGCCATCTCGCGTTTGGATGTCCGAAGCTTCGACTTGTTATTAGCATAGCAGAATGCGTAAGGAGGTATTCGTGACGTCACGAATAGAGAAGGAGAGCAACATTGTGCGAGAAGGATAGATATATGGCACTGACATCGGTCACGTGACCAGTACCACGTGACCATATTTTTCGACACTTCGCAGACACTACGTTGAAAATTATTTAATTATTCATTTTCTACCAACAATTTACGCACTTTTAAGTTTTCGTTTCAAAGCTAAGACTCCAAACGACATTCACATATAAATTTTAATAATAAATTTGTTCTAATTATTTATTTATTAACGAATATTATAAAGAGTGTTTCAGTCGTCTATTCCCAGTTCATGACCGAACAATAAACAATCAATTTTTCCGTCCAAATAACAATAAAATTGTGAACGAAAATTATACGTGAATGTTAAGAAAGAAGTATAGTTTCAGATTCATACGTTTATATTTATAAAATATCCTGTAATAATAAGAAATTAATGAAAAATGTATTGCGCGTCGGTAGCGTCGATCCACGCATGACGCATTAATCGTTAATAAATAATTAATTAATAATGAATTAGAACGAATCTATTAATAAAATTTATATGTGAAAGTTGTCTGAAGTCTTAGCTTTGAGATAAAAGCTTAAAAGTATGTAAATTGTTAATAGAAAATGAATAATTAAACAATTTTCAGCGTAGTGTCTGCGAAGTGGTGAAAAATATGGTCACGTGGTACTGGTCACGTGACCGATGTCAGTGGCATATATCTATCCTTCTCGCACAATGTTGCTCTCCTTCTCTATTCGTGACGTCACGAATACCTCCTTACGCATTCTGCTATGCTAATAACAAGTCGAAGCTTCGCATGTCCAAACGCGAGATGGCGCTGATTAAAAATTTTTTTGTCGCTGTCTAACTTACCGACAAAATGATACCTGTTAACAATTCGTGTATAAATAAACGCAGTAATAATTTTAGAAATACTTATTTGAGAAATATCGTGGAGGAAATTTTACGTATATATATATTCCAAAGCTTTAAGGAACTGGGAGGAAGGAGAAAAGAAGAGCAAAATATATATTGTATTAAAAAATATAAAAATTTCTATTCCATTGAACTACCTGTTGTCTACGTCTTCAGGATTCGTTGTATCGACGGATCGTTGTTGAAAAATATATAAATGAAGAGGAAAAAAAAAAAAAACACCACGATCTTGGGACAATTGTCCAAAATTCTTTCCAAATTCACATCGAACAAATCTGGATCAGACGTAGCTCCAGAGATAGCATTTTGAGAACCGCGTGATTCGATTAATCGCGTTAAGCGGAATCGAACGTTTGCGAATCCGCGTCCTCTGTCAAATTTGCAACGTCAAACTTCGTATTTATTACGGTTTTATCAGCGAGTCGACGGTGTCCGCGGCTAGTTTTGTGATTTTACGTCCGCCGACATTTACTCCCGGCGTCGATAACGCGGCGAGGCAATGGAAACAGCAGTGCAGGGGGATGGATTGCTCGGGAGGAGAGTGGAAGAGAGATGAAATTGCCTGTGGAACGAATTTATTCGACAAATTGATGGAACCGAACTGACGGTTATTCCACCGTCCATTTCGCCGTGTTAGCCTCCTTCTGGCGTGTAGCATCTGACGAGCGTGTGCCGCTTGTAATTTCCCCGAAACCCCTCGATATACATTTGATCCCGGATGTGAACGCGTGCATGTACATCGGATGCATTTGTTCGCCTACACTATGCTTTCGAAGATGGATCGTAGATGAAAAATTTTCTCTCCATCGATGGAAACCGCTTGGATCCGGCTTTCTTTCCACGTTGGAAATCCGGATGGAATTGATCGATATTTCTTTTTCTTTTCTTTTTTTATTAAATATAAGAAAAATTATTCTCGTTAATTCTACGTAGGAACGTGAATGGATTCTTTGAACTTGGAATAGATGTAACAAATTTTATCGAAACGATGAGTTTTTGAAGAAGATATTTTTCTTTTAGTTATTAAAAATGTTATACGTGGAGTTTTTTTTTTTTTTTTTTTCAAATATTCTTTTAAAAATTGAAAGGTGTTTGCCAAGTTTACTCTGTTTCTTCTTAGGATAGGATGGGATAAGCAAAGTTCGAACTAGGAAGGTTAATAATTGATCGGTTTTGAATAGAAGGGTATTCTTTCCCGCGTGGAGATGCGCATCAATAGACACCGAGAAGAGTAAAATTTCATATTTAATAACTTGATTTCGCCGTGTTTATAAAATGAACGAATCGCCCCTCATATTTTTTCTACATTAAACATTGCGTACATTTATTCAATTATTTCACCACCAGCCTCCACGTTTCTTTAAATTTCCACGAAATACAAATGCTTGAATCTTTGATCTCGTTTCGAAACCGCTTCCTTGCTCGAAGGCTTGTCGTTGAATATTTCTATTTGTTGAGAGTTCAGGAAAATTATCAAGACCTCGTTCTATCGGCGTTCTATTGTTCTATTGGATACGTTTATTAATTAGGGAAAAAACAATTTTTCCAAATATTATTTCCCTTCACAAAAGATTAAATAAGTAAAACTTATTTATAAGCAACCTTGTTTTCTATTTTCACATATAAAACATAAAAAATTATTCCTAATTCATTCCTACTTAAGCAATCGTGTATAAGGTTAAAAAGGTGTTTCTCAACGACTCTGTTTTTCACATTAAAAAAAAAAAAAAAAAAAAATTATATATAACCACATTCTTTGCAACCATACCGTGAAACTTTATTAAAATGCATACTTTTGCAAAAAAGAAAAAAAAGCAACGAAACGAAACAAAATATAATATATAAATATAAATATCCGAATGAGATTAAAAACATTTGCAAATGTTTCATAAACCATAATTCCAACCTGGAATATCGACCAATCAAACTTTCTCCCCGGAATAATCCCCAACAATTTTCCATCCGATTCGGACCTAAACCAATACCAGTATCGCTCGGCAAGAAGCAAACATCAAAGCCTCGAAACGCAATCACCGTGCCCAAACACGGCATCCCTGGGAAAAAAAAAAAAGAGAAAAAGAAAAAGAATTTCACAGAAACAATTTCTGGGAAAATCCGGCTACCAACGGACAAGAAGGAGGGAGGGCCCTTGAATTATCCTTGCTCTCGTAGCTATCCGTGTAGGAAATTTTCGATCAGTCATCTGGCCAACGTTGACCTTACTTTGCGCTCCATTCGCAACGCGGACAGAGGGTGGAAAGAAGGAAGGAAGGAAGGAAGAAAGAAGGAAGACGATAGGGCGTGGAGGGTGGAAGGTTAAGCCGGGTTTATAAGCCACGGGTGGGGCTGGTAGGCCGCCTTTATGTTTCGCGTCTCTTATCCTCGAGCACAATGGCGCGAGGGAAGAAAAGGTGCTCTTTCTCCTTTTTATTTTTTCCTTTCCTTTCCTTTGCTTTCCTCCTCTCCTGGCTAGTCGCGTTTTAGCAACGACGATAATGATATCAATTACTCGAGACGAAAGGGGGAGGGACGGATGTGAAGGGGTGGTGCGTGACGTTTTACGAGAAATCTTATGACAAGGGGTATGGATACTGATCACTGTAAGAGGTTTAACAACAACAAAATTAGTTAGGATTACGAAATTAATCAAATTATTTTCGAGTTTGGAATTGCTAAGTATGTTCTTATTTTGATAAAAATACATAGATCTTTGATTATTCTCACAATACCGTTTTAATTTTAGCTTATGCACTGATGGTGGATGTAGAGTTATTATTCTTTTTTGTGTGACGTATAAACGATTAAAATCATTGCATGCTGTTTCCTTGCCAATCGATTAAAGCAATTAAAATTACTTGATAAAACTTGTTCCGTCACATTCCTCTCCGTTTTCATTCCTCCTGTTCTCAATTCGGAGCCGGACTTTCAACCGTTAATTATTTCTTTCTTACATTTATTCGTATTCGTATATTGGAAACGAACGATCAAACTTCCGTTTCTTCTTCTGTGAAACTTTTAGGAAGATACTCGCTGGTTTACGTGAAAATGAATGAATAGGGAGAAAGAGAAAGAGTCACGAGCCAGTCAGAGTAATTTTCTCTATTTTTCTTTCGGTAGTCCAAGATAGTCAAAAGTTTTTCGGGCCTGTTTTCTCTAAAAATATTTTGTTTCTTTTTTTTTTTTTTTTTTTTTTTTCAACTCGTCCGCGTGAAAAATCCCGAGTCTCGAGACCGCCTCGAGTTTCATTATTTTAACGAGAACAGAATTCCCTGTAACGTGTCGCCAGACTAATCCCCCATGCGATATCCTACGGAATCCTTATTCTCTCCTTTCCTCTTCTTCCTTTTGTCACGATACCCGGAATAATTAAAACAAAAAACCGAAAATAAAATTAAACCACTTATCCGCCAACGGAATTTCCCCTCTTCCCCCCTCCGATTTTCCTCCGTGGCTTCTTAATTTTCGACATACGACAAGAGCAGGAAAAAAAAAAAAAAAAAAAAAGAAAAGGGGAAAACGTTCGATTTTATTATCGAAAAGACACGCCCGTTACCTTTGGACGATGGAACAATAGGCCGAGCAGGTGTAATCATCGTTGCCCCGTAATCAGCGTTGGATTGTTTAGAACAAAAGCTTTGAATCAATTGTTCCGGGGCCGTCGAAGTCGAACGATTTTTACGCAAAAGTGGGGCACAATGGTATAAAATCCTGTGATATATACGTAGAAACAGATTTATCTCTCTGTTTCTCCCTCTCCAACCGAGCTATCGGCACGGTTATTCCGTCGGCAGTGCTGGGCGCAAAGGGACGCAACGAGGGGACGGTAAGAGGAGATGGAGAGAGAGAGAGGGAGAGAAGCAAAAAAAAAAAAAAAAAAGAAAAAAAAAAGGAATGGAAAAAGAAGGAGATGATCGTTCAGCGACCCAGTTTTTCCCGTCATCGTTAAATTTATCAACTCAGCGAAATGAGAATTGAACGGTGGAAGTAATCAAGAGAGTTCGCCAATATTCAAAGATCCGTTATCAGGATAATGAAATTATTTCGCCGTCTTTTCTATCGGGGGGGTGGAGGACGGCTTAACTTCTCGCCGGATGAAAGACACGTCCGAACAATCTCGAGAACCTTTATCGATTATTCCCGGCGCGGAAACTTTTCGCGAGAGATTAAGAAAGGCGGAGTTTAAAAAACTCTCCGTTGGCGGAGAGGTTGGTGAAGGATTCGTCGATCGAACGACGACGTTTATCTTATCAACCCTTTCGAATTAATCCGCGCGAGATCGAAAGACACGGGGAGAATCTCTGTTTTTGATTTCGACACAAGGCTTTACTTCAACCCTTTGCATTCGTGTATATATTTGTCGCCATCCTATATTTTATTACTATATTTACATTGGCAAATATATGTATAATATAATTACATTCTAAGGATTTTTGTTACTTGATTTTTCAACCTTTTTAAATGTAAATACGAGTGCAAAGGGCTAACTTTAGCTTCGGTAATCATGGACGAGGCGCAATAACGTAGTTTATATTACACGACGCCACGAAAGAGATTATTCCACGATACAATATCGTACACTCGTCCGGACGAGTATATATTTCGCGAGTTTGTTTTTGTTAGAACGAAAGTCGTTGAACGATATTCATTCGACGTTCGTCCATGGCATCGTACGGACGATATCGCTTCGTGAAATATCATCTCATTTGCCTTGTTATTCGAACCTTGAAGAGGATCGGAGGACGGTTACATTCATTTATATAAAAAAAAGGATAAAAAGTTGATTTTAAATTTCGACGGAATCTGTGAAAATCGTGTTGTTAAAATTTGTTGTTTTCCTTCTCTTTTTTTCTTTTTTTATTTGTTGTGATTAAATATGGATCCCCGTTGTTTTTAACGTTTTCATTTTTATTCCATATTTTATTCCAAAAAATATTAATAATCGTCACGATGTTAATTACTTATCGTTGTAAATTTGTTTCAAAATATTGACGATCAAAACTGAGAAAATTGACAGAAATGGAGTTGTGTCGCGAGTTATGCAATTATTTATAGATTACATCACGCGTAATGTGTGTATCAATGCTCATAACACGTGAATAACTGGAATTATGCATTTTTCACGTTTGACGGGGAAAATACAAAAATTTCAATGAATAGGGAGACAAATATTTTTCATTTCGCGAATCGTAGTTTCCTTCTTTATTTTTTTTTTTTTTTCTCCGTAATTCCTCGTTGTTTTTGGGCTTCGAACAGGTTTAATTACTTTCATTTATTTTAAAAACATCTTACAAATCAAACAACGTTTTTTTTTTTTTTTTTAAATTGTACAATGTTTGGATTAAATATCGGTATTGTTTGATTTGTTCGCGTGTAAACTTTTCAAATTTATCAGTTTTGTTTTATTAGGTTGGTGGGAAATAAATGGTCGATTGGCGTTTTCGGATCTTTCGACTGTTATAATTCAGAGATATTTTATTTTCCGCTCTTTTTTCCATCAAAAACCATCCGTCGTGATCAGTGTATTTTTACCGAATGAAATATGAGAGATATTTATTTGCTCCCTATTTCTTTTTTTTCTTTTTTTTCTTTTTTTTTTTTTAATTCCAATCTCGTCGAAACAACGAATTTCCTATTAGCTTTGCAACAACATTTGTAGCAATATTTTCGTGCTTCGAAAGATAATCGGTGTGTTTAAAAATATGATAAAATATGAAAAATAGACAGGATATACCTGACAGGTCTGACAGTACGTCGTAATATCTTTGATTTTATTTAAAAATATGCACAAGTAACACCGGAAATTCAATCTGTTTCGTATTATGAAGAAACAAGAACGGACGATTGCACGATAATTCAATGAGTAGACGTCACTCGATCAAATTCATTGATTCCATTTCCCATCTCGCGAATCTAATCATTCATAATTTTCTTAATTGACCCTATTACGCGTGATCTTATTCTTCTTCCTTTCCTACATTCTCTCTTAGCTAGAGATTTAAAACAATGACTCCACGTATCATCGTCGCAATATCTTTCCTTCGACTCGTTCAAATTCTCGCGTTAAAATCGATCAAAATCGAAGAAAAGATGAATCCAGAAGAAAGTTTCACACCCTATGCGATTTTCGGTACGGCATTCGTCTAAATTTCCACCACGGTTTCACTCGAACCGTCCATGATGAGAATCACCTCCTCCAAGAAAAGGAGAATCCATGAAAGTTTCACCGTTCGATTCCCCGGAAAAAACACAGCTCAAAGCCCGGATCAAACATTAACGAGAGGGACGCCCCTTGTTTCCGTTTGCGTATAAAGATGTTACACCCCCTATTGCACCCCGGTGCCCATTTCTCGTCCTGTCTTATCGCCACCCGCCATCTTATTCCCTAAACGCGCCGATCTAATATGTATTTTTAATCAACGTGCTCGAATGATCGCGCTCGTTCGACCCACCATCCCTTTACATCTCCCCCCGTGCCTTATTCCCCGTCCAAAACTCGCGAGCGAAGATCTCGTTTTCCCCCTCGGGGAAGGGGACTTTCGAGGGAAATTCGATATTCGCAATTTCGCCCACCGACTGTCACCGACTGAATCGGGAGGGAAAAGACTCCTCCTCGTTTGTTTTCCTCGCTCGCTTTCCACCACCATCTCTAGATCTCTTCTCGTTACTCGCTCTTCCCAGCTTGCTTCCTTCCCTTTATTTTTCTTTCTTTCTTTCTTTCTTTCTTTCTTTCTTCTTTTTCTCCTCTTCTTTTTTACTTTCGCAGATCGATCGAAAGAGAACTCGCTTCTCGCGAACTTTCTCACGTTCGCAACTTCTCCCCTCGTCCTCGGGAGAGGACGATTGTTTCTTTGGATCAACCCTTCGATACGAGGTTTTAACTAACCAACGATCGATCATCCCCCTTTTCGACGACTTATTTATCAACGTCGATCCGGAAACTTTTCCTTACGTAAATCCCTTACGTATCACCTCCGAGTTTCGAGGGGGAGGGGGAGAGGAAAAAAACGTTCAAAAGTGGGGAAGAGAGGAGGGGAGAGAAGGGACGAGGTAGGAGAGAGGTTTAATTGAAGTACGTTTAAAGCGAAGCGCCGAATTAATTCGACGGGAAATTGAATCGAACCGGTGACATTAAATAAATCGCACGCCGGAGTAATCTGGTTCGTTAATTAGAGAGCACACAGTTTTGTCCTCTGTCTTCTTCCTTTTCTTTTCTCCTCGTCGCGCAATCTTGATCGTCGACGAATACGAATCTCTCTCTCCCTCTCTCTCTCTCTCTTTCTCTCGTAGCCAGTTCGTTTCACGCGAACAACGCATCAACCCACGCTGTCATTCGGCGTATGGAAACGATGCATTGTGATGTCTTGTCACGACGACGACGACGACGATGATGACGCTTCAAGGCTTTCTCTCTCTCTCTCCTCTTCGCGCCACTCGCAGGATATGTGTGCCGTCGAGGAACAAAGGAGCGGTTTCACGGTCAAGGCCGCCTCGACTCGTCAATGTTGAGAAAGAAGCCTCTTTATTCGTTTACCGATTGCCAAGACCGTGTTGTGGATGCACGGAGCAAAGTGTCGAATATTTAATATCCAAAATGTTCTTGGTGGGCGAAGATTTTTTTTTTTTGGGTTATTCGTTAAAAGGTTACAAGATGTGTGTTTTGTACACATATATATTTTGAGATTCTAAAAATTCTAAAAATATGACAATAAAAAAATTATTTTCCTTTCAATCGTAAAGGGTTAAACGAGTTTTCAGAAATATGTGCGCGCTATTCATCTCTTTCACGAACGATTCTTTTCTCCCCTCATATTTTCTTTCTTTCATATTCTTTTTTTTTTTTTTTTTTTTTTGGTTTCTCTTATCTTTTCTTTTTATGATCGTTCTCGAGCTTTTTAACAAGCTACGAATCGAAAGGAAATCGCGTATGACGTATTCACAAAAATGAAATTTAAACATCGTCCGATTTTCGTAATTATCGAGCGGTATGCTCGTAGTGAGATATTATTTTCGTCTCGTTGGGAAGAGAAAACATATTTTGAAGAGAACGAGCTTAATCGGCAGAGGTATCGACCGAGAAGGGTCGACAGATGGAAAAGAGACGCGAGGCGGACGTGGATGAAATGACAGAAAAAGTTCTTCGAACGATCGAGTCGCATTAACGGCTTGCCTCGATCGCGACATTCGAGATGGGGAACGGGAGATGAGGAAAAAAATTACCGGTCGAGGAAGATTGTCGTAATAGGATTGATTTCTTAATTCATTGGCGCGAAAAGGTTGACGGGTGAAATGAAAAGAGCGCCGATTAAATCGAATTAAAAATTCGTGGACCCGTGTTGTTTCGTCTGGTCGATCAATTTCACGTCTGAATTTGAAAAATATCGACCTTTCTTTTTTCCCCAATTCTCGTGTAATTAATAAACGGAACGAAGAAAAAAGTTATTTTGTAAAGGAAAAAAAAAAAATTCAATAAAAGCTCAATATAATTATTGGAATGGTCCACTTGTGATACCGCTTTAAAATCGTATCTACGTCGACTAAATAAAATTTTTCTTCTTTAGCGCCGTGGTGATAAGAGAAATCGCTATGCATCATGTCCTTTTCCTGTTGAGATTCTCGCTCTATCCGCCGGATATATGCGTTTAGATATCATTCGGGTTCTACAACCCGAAAGTGAAGTGACAAATTTTTGTTTATTTCCAAGATTTTTTTTTTTTTTATATACGCCCTCGTTCGTTCGTAATCAAACAATCATCGAATAATCCATCGAGTCCAACCAACCCCCCTTCCTCCAAGTTTGATATTCAAAGTAACTTCACCATCCGCAACTTTCGAACAAGGCCGTTTCCGCGCGTCTCTTTCCATCATCCATTCCACCCCCTCCCGCTATCGATTGCAGACGACAAAACGGCTCTGCTCGATACTTTCCTTTTCCTCCTCCGCCAACCTCCCTCGCCCGTCAACAATCTCGCTTTTGCCGCGTTCCAATCTATCCTCGCCCCCTCCGATCCCCCGCCCATCCACGGATCGATCGTTTAAATATTTTCTCGAGGGCAATATCGCCTTGAAATAATCGTACCTACACCCTTCTTGCCGAACTTGCTGGATCAACTTCCTCTTCCTACGAGTTCCTCCCCCCCCCTTTCTCCTTTGGAAACACCTTTGGATCAACGGCCGAAATCGCATGCATCCGAGGGTGTGCGCAAACTTCCTCCCCCTCACGAGACTTTATCGGCTCGTGTCGGCCAACTTTTCCACGATATTCCTTCATAATTACGATCCCGGGCCAAGTTGCGCCGCCACGTTGCGCGCGTACATCGATCCGATTCCTAACACCAGTTTCGGCGTTAGGAACGCTTCGAACGGATATTGGAATATACGAAAATGGAGCGAAGTTCTCGAGTTCTCTCCTCTCACGTTCTACACGTTGTATCTTTGACGATTTTGTCTCTTCGTCCATTTTTCTTGCCACGTTTTCTATTTTTTTTCTCTTTCTTTCCGCTCTTCGAATTTTTCCGTTCCTCTTCCGTTCCCGTCTCACGTGAGAATTCCGTCTTACGGATTCTAGCTATTGTCACGCGCACCCCTTTGAATTCTAAGGGAAGTTTGTTCGGCCTCGAGATTTCTTTTATCTCGAGATGCACAATATTATTCCTAGCGATTATTTCGATCTATTTCGTTTAAAGTCTCGTCAAATCCCGACATCGAATGCATACATACGTTTCAAAATTCAACTCCAATCTAACAATCGTACCTCCTCTGAAGATCGCGCGAGTTTTATTCCGTCGTAATCTATCCCATTTTTCACAGAAACGCGACGTGAAACCCACCATTCGCGCGAAGAATCTCGCATTCTCTTTATCTCCTCATCAACTGGGAAACCGGCGACTCGGGCCGAATACTTGTTAATCCCATCATCGCCGTAGGATCCCCGCGTCCTTGGCAATTCCTTTAGCAATGCTGAACACGCGCCCACGCTCCAACACCCGCGCCCGCTTGTGCGGAACCTTGCGTATAACCTTGCACCCGCTCCAACGTGCGCGAAGAAGAAAGTAATAAGCGGCCGTGTTTTCCAACGAGTCGACGCGCTTACAACCTCGCTGCAACATTGTACATGCGTGTGTTGTATCCACTGTTGCATCGGGACACGAAAACCGGAGCCGTGTTTACGGTTGACACGTGTCTCTGAAGAGACGTTTAATACCTTCCATTCATGCTTGTTTCCCTGTACGCGTGTGTGCGTGTGTGTGTGTATACATATATATACACGCGTATAAGAGTATGTCATACGTCGGTGATAATTAATATTCCGAGTGAAAATATTCGGGGACAAGCGCGAGAGCGTCTCCTCCATCGCGGACGTCATTTTTCCCCGACGCTCGCGTCTCTCTATCCTCCCTTTCTCTCCCTTTTGTTCCCTTTTATCCGCGCGATTATCGCTTTGCAGTTTGGTCGTTGTGCGCCGCCCTCCCTTTGTTCCTTTCGAATGCTTGTCGTTTCTGCGGATTCTTTCGTTGTTAATTCCTCGCCGGGAATATATATATATATATACCTGTGTTGGTTTTTTTTTTTTTTTTTTTTCGTCGTCAGAAGAAGCTCGAGGTGCAAGCTATTTTTTCGTCGTTTTTTTCGCGACGAGGATGAACGAGGGGGGACGAAATTGGGCAATAAGATATTGAACGTTGGATATTTTTATTCAATCATCGATCGATAATTGATTGTGTATCGATATTTGATCGTAAGGTGATTCGAGCCAATAATATACCACCCCTTCCATTGCGAGTTCGATCATCGATAGCCTCGAACGAAATATACCCGCGGAAATATCAGATTTGGCATGATTCCATATCTGATTGAAGTATAGGTAAAAAGGGATGAATTATTCAATACGGATTGAATCGTATATAGAATGTGGCTTCCTTTGACCGAGAATCTATAACGATGCGTTCGTTTACTCGACTTTTTTTTTTCGATTTTTCCCTCCCTCTCTCTCTCTCTCTCTCTCTCTTTTAATTAATAAACGCGATCGATATCGTTCATTCAAGAAGTAGGAGAGGAGAAGGGAGAGGGAATTTCAACGTCGAAATTGATCGACACGAAACTTTACGAAAAATTTACGAACATCGGACAATTCCACGGGAACGAGCGTGACCGCATCCTCGATCCTTCTCGAGTGCATCTGGTTCCTTCCTCCTTTACCTTCTCCGAGTACCTTCTTTCCACCCCTCCTCATACCTCCCAATTTCCTTTGCCTCACGATTCACGAATTCACAAGAGCAATCACAGAAAGCGTCTGCGAGAGAGGGCGGCGGAAGTGGCAGCATGTGCACGCATGCGATTCGCCACCGATTCGTCGCAGTGTGGCATGGAGCAGAGAGGGCAGAGCAGAGAGCGAAACCGAAGGAAGAATCGGAGGCGCAAGAGAAGGAAGAAAGAGGTATCCACCCCCCCCTCGTCGAAGAGAGTGGATCGTCGAAAACGCGAATTCGCTTCAGCCAAGTTTCCGTCTCTTTGTACGGATAAGAGAAATACAGGGTTTTAGGGTGGCGGGGAGGAGAAGAGAGAGGAGAAGGAGGAGGAAAGTTTCCGATGAATCGGCACACGGTATTGTCCCAGATATACACGGTGAAAGAAGCCGGTGGAAACGAAGGCATAGAAGAAGAATGAGGGACAGAGATGAACGAGACAATGAGACGGTGCTTTATTATGTTCCTGGAGACGGTTCCTTCTTCTCTTTCTCTCTCTTTCTCTCTCTCTCTCTCTCTCCATCTTATCTTTCCATCACCGATGTTTCTTTCTGTACATATATATATATATACGTATCGGTAGCATTTGCTTTCGGCTAATTAAATCGCGTGTACCAGCGATCGATCGAATCTCGAGAAAGAGAGAGGACGAAATGAGGTTTCGCTTTACACACGATGTTCATTAATTCCTTCCTAAATGTATCCTTGCTCGATTTCTCTTTCTCTCCCTCTCCCTCAGATGTAATTATACCTGCATCTTTTGATCTCCTTCTTCTCTACACGCCCACGCGTACTGCACGCGTGTTCCAGTCTCCCCTCGCTTTCTCCTCCGATCTTAGACAAATAATAACTCGTTTCGATCAAGATACTACGGTAGATATTTTCACGGAGAAATAAATATTTAAACTCTTATGAGGATGATATACTTACGAGGATAGATTCATACTTTTTTTCTTTTTCTTTTTGTATATATCAAAGACACGCTTTACAAACATTTTTAAACGGTTAATCTTCTTCCATATCATTTGTCTCTCGATCACGGAGGATGGACTCCTCTCTCTCCCTTTTCTTTCTTTCTTTCTCTCTATTTCTCTCCATGGAATAAAATCGAAATAAACAGCGGCGACGTTTCATCCGTGCACGCCTCCTTTTGAACAGGGCAAAGAGAAAGAGAAGGGCCCGGCCGATATTTGCGCGCGAATATCGAGCCGGTCGGAGTCGAGGAAAAGTTTACCGCCCCTGGAAAATCTTGAAACAAGAGCACACTTCGGCCACTGCCGTTTGTACGCTCGTGCTTTTTTCGAAGAAGCGCGCCTCTTTGTCAACCCCCTCCCTTCCTCCTCGTGGTTTTAGCCGATCTTTTTTCTTTTTTCTTTTTTTTTTTTTTTTTTCAAAGTCGAGATCGTTACCGGCGCGTCATCGTTGCCAATAGCGGGACTCTTTTTGATCATGATGGTCGTTTGTACCATTCACGGGAGTAATCGGTCGAAAGTGGAAATGGGATGTTGGAATTTCGAAGAATAAAGAGAGCTTTTTCTCTTTGCCTCTTTTTTGATTTTGAGATGAAGCAGCTTTGTGTTTTTTTCTTTTTTTTTTTTTCTTTTCTTTTTTTTAAAGAGATATTTAGTCGATATCGACACTCTTTGTGCTCTCTCTCTCTCTCTCTCTCTCGTGTTCATTCGTATCGGCGTACACAACACGACGCGGTTGTAACGAAGAAGAATTATTACCGCAATTTTCGTTCAATAAATACGTATTACGTTATCGATTGACTGCAAATGATGTTTATGCAAATTGAAATTATTATATACTGTTAAATATCATTATTAACACATATATTTTCCACGAATGCATGAGATCATTTAACAATTTACTTATCATGAATATAAATCGTGTTCATCTCATCTCGATCATAGAGCTAGCCACATTTGGGATCTAATAAAATAACGAAAGGATGTGTTCTCACTCGCGAGAGATATCGATTAAATACAGAAGTTTCACTTTCCAATCTACGAAGAGGAACGGGACAAAGGACGCGCGTGTCCACGAATCGAGAGATTTTCCAACGATTCCGCGCAGAGACGCGAATCGATCTCGAATTAAAGCGCGCGCGTGGAGGGTGGTAGATAGATAGATAAAACGTTTAAACGATACAAACGAGAGATTCCGATATTTCCGTATTCGAACTTAATGGACGCCGTTTTTGCGTTCCCCGGCTTGCTGTCCATCTCCGCAAATGGAAAGTCTCGTAATGCGAAAAATAGTGGAAGTGGCGGCGGAAGGAGTGGGGGATGGGGGGAGGGAGGAGTCCCGCGTGGAGTGATATTAATGCGAAGGAACGATCTTCCCTTTATGCCCGGAGACGGGGATCCATCCCGCTCCTGACTCCATTAAAACTGATCTTTTTCCCCGCGACTGCGAGGAGGAGGAGGAGGATGCGAGGATGAAGGAGTAGGAAGGAAATAGGGTGGAAAAGGGAAGTGGAAGAAGTGGAAAATGTATATCTCGGCGAGACGTTATTCCATTGAACATCGAGCCGCGGAAAATCTCGAATGCCTCGTAATTGATGGACTAAATATTAACGTTTCGTCGAAGGAGGGGATCGCCGAACGATCTTCCAACTCGTTCCCGTTTTTTTCCCCTCGATTATTTTTCTCCCGGCTAAAAGATATTTCGGCCTTGTCTAGAGCGGAAATGAAATCAGGTTAAAAGCTTTGCTCGTTTTTACTTGGATTCGTCTTGTATTTTGCGACGTATTTCCTTCTTCCTCGTTTTGTTGGAACGTGGTTTGTTCTTGCGTAGTCGCGAGCTGGGTTCCCGAGCTCTCGTTCAGGACCGTGTAAAACTGGTTTCGTTTATTTAAATGTATCCGTTGATACGAGCGAAGTATTTCGAATTACGAGGAGGGATTGTACGAGTACTTTTTTTTAATCAAGATGATTTACGTAAATTTTAGATGGTAACGTAACGTTTGTACTGTAACACTGTCGTTTCGGTCGTTTTGACGAGACGCGTGGAAACGAAACTCGGAATACTTCGTGTTATATTTCAAAAAATCAAGAAATCGGCGATAATTCGTGCGATAAACACGCGATGAATCGAAGAATTTGCATAACAAACACACACGATATAAAATACGTTAGCGTGAGAAAAAAGAAGGGAGCTATGAAGAAATTTTAAGAAGAAAGGAATGCGTACCTTAACCTTAACGTTCTTTCACACCACTTCACTTTCCCACAGTAAACAGAAGCCTGTTACAGCTACTGAGACATAGTCGTCCTCTTGAAGTTCCATCTCAGAGAACGAGTAGTCCACACGAAATCACAATCATCTCCTCCAAAGACTTCAAACTCAAACTGAATTCGAATTTATTTCGACGTTATTATATGGAACGATGAATTTCACATCTCTGTAAGAATCTCCATCTCGAAGATCCGATTCTTACATCCATCTCTCCTTCCGCGTTTTATCGTGGAAAATTCGTTATTGCCGAGTCGATCGATATCGAAATAGAGCAAAATTGCCCACCGAGACTCGTACAACAACGGAACGAGAAGAAGGCTGCGGGTAGATAAAATATATATCTTTCGAATCTCGTGGAGGTTGGCCTCGACTGAGGAACGTCGACTTGACAGATGGTCAGGGGTCGGTCGTAAATTTATGTTACGAATTTGTCGCTCAAACGAGTCGAATGACTTATAAGTTAGTTAGCGGAGTTTATACAGACGACAGGGTTATTAATACGACGCGAGCCGCTGAGACGATGAATTATAGAGGGAACACCGCGCGCGACGTATTATGATCGGCAATTTAGTTTGTCTCGTGACCCCCAGACCGGCGATAAATTCGTTCGCTCGCTCCGCCCCTCGCCGTTCGACGCGACGTCTTCGATACGATTTTTGAAAAAGAAAAACGAATTGGAATTTTGCGCGGCGAGACGAACGTTCGAACGTGGAAAATTATTGAGGATGTTTGCGGGTTGATATATTGGATAAATCCGACGATAAATTCATTCTCCAACTTGTGTTTGTTCGCTTGACGTTTTCCATTAGTGCTAGCAAAGTATTCGAATCTTGTGAATGCGATGCAAGAAGGAAAAGTATTAAACGGTTACGGTTAATTGGTGATTGATAAATTTGAGGATAATTGGGAAGAGAAAGAGAGAGAGAGAGAGAGAGAGAGTTTAGATTTTGTTTCGAAAAGGGAATATTGTAAAATATTGTTTTAACGGTGTTTAATAATTTGGTGGAGTTGCGAGGAATGGGCAAATTGTTTGCATCTAATTTTGCGGGATGCGAAAATGAGAAATTAAGAGTTCAAAATGCGTATCGATAGGGAGCATCAATCAATTTCGATAGAGTAAATAAGTTTATCGTGTGCGAAGTTGATGGTGTATAGGTAATAACGTTAACGCGATATATTCTGATCATCAATCTCTGCTCGCCTCTGTATCTCTCTTCCAAAGATTCACCGAAATATCGGGTCAATTATCTTTGACGTGTGTGTGTATTTTGCGATTGGATATAGAAGCGGAAATGCGAAATTAACGCATTGCCGAATGATGAAGCGGATCTTTTCGTTCCATTTAACGACTCATGTGCTCCGCTTTTATATACCATAAATATAATATCTACAAGCTTAACCACGATACACGTTCCAAATCCGTCCCTCTCATCGAATCACTCGCTCGTCCAATTACGCGTCCATTCCAAATAAATCTTTCCAATCGCCAATATATCTTAAATGCCAACCATCACGCCTATAAGAAAAAAGAAAAAGATCACGACCCGTTCAACGCGAAACTTAACCGCTTCTTCCGTCGATTTTAATTATTCATAATCGTCGATAATTGATCGTTCTCGAGACGAGGCGTAATTGGTGAGGACGATGTCCCTATTATCGCGAAACCGGTATATTCTCCCCGTTGTGTTCTCCCTCTTTTTCTCCCTCTTTTCTGTGTTTGGCCAACTTGCGTCGCTCATTAAAATCACTCGATACGAATATTTGAAAGGGGCGACGGGGTAGAAAAAAAAAAGAGAGGGAAGGAAGGCGAAGGAAGGAGGGAGAGGAGGGGGCAACATCGGCGACGAGTCTGCGAAACTTTGCGAAACTCTACTCGTTACAGGCGAGCGAAACGAGAGCTTACGCGAACGAATCATTACGCTAATTAATTACTTTGCCCGGCGCGCAACCGGGGAAAGAGACACCGGATCGTTCTCCCTCCTCTCCTTCCGATTCCACCACCACCTACGACGACCCTTGCTACCTCCAATTTTGCCCGTCTACGCCCCGTTCTCGCCGTGTCCATCGGCATAGGGGGCGTCGCGTCGGTGGACGTCGATACGGGTGTATAATCTCGCGCCGGGAACGCGTTAAACGAGGAAATTATCGGAAACACGGGGCATAGGAGGGGTATAGGATCCTGGTTTCAATCCGTATCGAGGTGTAACGACCACTTGGCTCTCCTCTCCTTTTGTAAGGATTGGCTCCGTCAGATTGGCGCCATTAACTTTGACGAAAGTTTCTTTCGATCGAACGTGAACGTAGAGGTGTTTCTTCTCTTTGGTTGGATGTGTACGGTATCGATTGATCGTGATTGGAAATTTAATTTTAAGAATCGAAGGCTTGAGAATCGTAACGGTGTTAAGTTTAATAGTAACAATTATTGCTATGCAGTTTTACATTTTTTTTTTTTTTAAGTTAAGAAATTAAAGTTTTGGAAAAAATTCGATAATGAAATCGGAAAATATAAAAATGTAAAGAAACCTTTTTTCTATAAATATGAATTTCTATATGCCACTATGAGTTCTCTAATTAATTGTTCTATTAGTTAAGTTTGAAAATGTATATTTACATTCGATATTTCTAACTCGTCCATTCGTATATGTTTTCCTCGTATGTAAACATTACAGGTGTGATGTGAGGGTATAATATCGCGTGGAAATCCACGGAGAAAGGGATTTTATCGGCCGACTTCGTGCCGGCAAGACACCTCGGAAGAGTTTGCACGCGATTCCGACGTTTTCGTAACACTTTTAACACGTAACTAGTCATCGAGGTAATTGGTGGACAAAGTGAGAAGCATATTTCACGCGGTAATACCCCGATGTCCGGGAGATTTAAAAGGAAACCGAGTGTCGGGTATAATCGATGTTAAGACTTTCTCGTGGTTTTTCTTTTTTTCCTTTCTCCCCCCTCCTTTTCCTTTTTCCAACTCGAGCTCGAAACTTTTAAAACACCTTTTCTATTTTTTTTTTTTGATACACGCGCGATTCTCTCTCGCGTTTGATCGATTCGATTTCGTTAATTAACTCGATATCGCAAACAGGGATAATAAAATTCGATCATACATCACGTGGCAGATGCATAAATATTTGTATCGTTCCTCTTTACGCAATTACGTTTAATTAAACACAAACAGTGATAAGCAAATATTTCCGATAATGCAATATTCATTATATCGGGATACAACATTTTACGCGGTATGATATTAAACGTTCTATTTTAAACCCCAAAATTTATCTGCGGATCTTACGATGTCCAAGCAGATATTCACGTAACATTTTTTGATAATCAATCGTACAATTGATTGTTGTAAGAAATGAAATTTCTTGAATTTAAAGTATCGATAATTTCCCATTCCATTTCGCATTTTTCGATCTCCAATTTTCTCTTATTTATCAAATTTCGAAGAATTCAAGAAACTCTATTTCGCATCCCCCTATTCAACATCCCCCCGAAAAACCTATTACCAACGTGCGTCTGAGAAGAAGAAGAAAAAAAAAAAAACGAAGAGAACCCTTCAAGAAGGTTTTAAGAAAGAGAAAAAGGAAAAGAAAACTCTCTTCGCCACCCTTCGCAGTCCTCCATCCCCGAACGACACAAAAGACGAAGCAATACACCTGCTTACCGCTCTCGGTTAACAAATAAAACTTCGCAGGAGGGAAGAGAGGTCGGATTTACAGCTCGAGTCGCGACATTTCCCCGTGCGAGCAATATTTTCCCCTCCGGTCCGGTCGTTCGGTCACCTCCTCACGAGGAAAAGAGCTCTATCCGCAAAGTGATACACGCGTTCACGCCCTCTCCACTCCCTCCCTCTCCCCCTGCGCCGCGTGCAAGGAAGGCTCACGTAGAAAATGGCGATTTCCTACGGATTTTCGTCCACGCCGTATTTTTCTTCCCGCCACGCCGTTCCCGCGGCGTGCAATAGGGGGACGGGGGCGGAAACATTCTCGAGGACAGCTGCCATCGTTCCTGCGAATCTCGATGGGGGGAGGAAGGGGGCAAGTTAGCTGAGTAGAAGGTAAACTCGGCTCGCAAGTGGACGCGCTCTTTCCTCGTCACGATTCCGCTCACGGCCGCGCCATTTGTCTGAAATCGCATAACGCTTGCACAGGCGGCGTCCCGACCTGTACCATCTCGATCGCGCTCGTTTTTCCACTCTGTTTGCCACCTTCTCTCCTGTTCCATCCTGGAACTCCTCCTCTCGCTCTCTCGTTTTCTCGGGAATACGCGGCTCGTTTTTGCATTTTCCGGCCGGGTCCAGATCGTAAATCGACGCCGAAGGGATGAAATAATCGATCGATACTTTCTTTTTCTTTTTAATTGGTATTTTTTTGGTGTAAGTATTCTTTTTTTTTTTTTAAATATTTCGACGTGACGAAAATTTCGCCCAATGTTATTATATACATTACTGTATTATTTGTTTTTTTTGTATCCACTATTCTTCAAGGATTGGTGTGATATATATATATGATGATGCATCGTACTTCACGAACTTCGTGTTGGATCTCTTCAAAAAGAGAAATGTTTTAAGAGTTTCTATCCGTTCTTTGCGCACATTGTCGAAAGAAGGGAAACAGAGATATGCGTAGAAATTGATTCCACGAATTGTTTCGAGAGACGTATCATGTCGGGCATAATTCGACGAATTATCACTTTTACGATTTTTGCAAAAATTTTCTCGCCCAACAAAGATTATCCTGATAGAATTTAAAAAATATAGAAATTTCTTCAAAAACGTCATATGTTCCACGAATCTTCGGTATCCCTTTCACGTGTCGTTTCGATTCGAATCCCATCAACGTCATCTCATCCCTGTTTCCC
The DNA here is from genome assembly GCF_048593485.1 of Apis florea. Taxonomy (NCBI): domain Eukaryota; kingdom Metazoa; phylum Arthropoda; class Insecta; order Hymenoptera; family Apidae; genus Apis; species Apis florea. The sequence goes on from NW_028256746.1 coordinate 3,695,777, forward strand.
GCCGTACAATTTTCGGTTTACGCGTTCGCGATCCCTTTAAGCAGCCGAAGTGACCGATCCACCATCTCGAAACCCGCGATCCAACAACAGTTTGGAGGCGTGCTTTTGTGACAGGGCGGAAATGGCCAGAATTTAATTGCGGCGGAAAGCTGTGGCAGGTATCAGAATTTAGTCGGATAGATCGTTCCTCGTTATTGCGAGGTGGGGAGGACAAGAGAGAGAGAGACTGTGGATGGTGGTGCCGCGACGTCGTTTGTAATTACTCCATCGCGGTAATTAAATTGCAGATACTACGGGTACGGCTACGAGTAGGAGGGAACACAGTTTCAGCCCTGGCCCTATTCAGCCCTGTGGAAAGCCTAGTGGGGGGGCCTAGACGCGTTTTACACGCATCGATGACGCCGCTAACGAATTCAGATATTGTCAACCGACGTCGAAACCCCCTTTATATTCCGTCTCCTTTTGTATTCTCTTTCCACCGATATCGCGGTTAAACGTCACGGCCCGCGCGCCGTTTGCTTCGATTCCGCCTTGTTGAGGAGAAGGAGGAGGAGGCCCTCTGTCCTCCTCGGAAACAATTACGCACGGTTAATCGACCGGTTACGACCTTATCGAGCCATCGATAATGAAATCGACGGCTTCCCCTTTCTTTATGCTTATCCACTTTTCTTTTCAGAATGATCCTCGAGAATTATTTTTGTTCGAAGCGATTTTTCGAAGAGAGGATCGAAGGATTTTATCAAAAGGTCGATTAAAAGGTAGTGAGTTTAGGAAAGATATAAAAAAATGTAACGAGAACGCGTATTAAGCTTGTAAAGACGCTTCTTAGAGAAATTGTCCAATAGAAATAATTTACGTTTCTTTCATCCACGCGATACGCGAGTAAAGTAACATTTGATAATAATACCCGTGTAAAATCTCTGACTTTGTTCGAAATTATCAGACAAAATTAAAATCGACGCGTCATAAAAACGAATTACCTCGAAAAGCTTACCTAAATCGCCCGTATAACGCGCGAGCCTGAAACACCGTCGAAAGCTTTCCGGAATAATAAAATACGGGCAAAAAATTCAAGAGCCTTCCCCCCGCCTCCTCCCCGTTTCCACGTACGGTACTTCCGTGGACACTCGTGGGGCCCGAGAGAGAGAGAACGAGAGAGGAAGGGGTGAAAACGCGCGCAAGGAGAAAGAAGGGAGGGCCAGACGCACGGGTGACCGACACACACACACACACATACGCACACACAGAGTCCCGGAGGGACGAGAAAGAAGCGTAGGTAGGCGGGATGGCAGAGGGAGGGTTGGCAGACTCGCTTAAAGAGCCAAGCGTACGAAAAACATATCCAAAGGGGGTGAACGAGTTTACGTGTGCGAGCGTGTGTACGGACGGCGAGGGGGTTGGAAAGGTGTAGAGAGGAACGCGTGGAAGGTGTATCGCCCGCAGAGTTTCCAGGGGTAGGACGACACGTTCCTTTTTTCTCCTTTTACCCTCATTATCGACGCTGCTTTGAGGAACGAGGCGACGCCGTTTCGCGTGTAACCCGTGCGAACCGGGCATAAGGACGCACTGAGAAACGAAGGAAAAAGCGTTGGTTCACGTACACAGATACGACGCGTTTGTGTGACACGGCACGGATGTATCTGACGCGGGGGATGGAGGGGATGTGAAAGCTTTAATCGTTACCGTCGATGCAGAGGCTAAAAGCCTCGAAATGAGTGGACCATCGCGCTCGGTGTCAGTGTTCATTGATGCCGGAGCACAGGTGAAAGAGTGCTACATAATCCCTAGCTGCGGGCAAATATTTTTCTCCATTGCCCGTTCCCGTGTAATTCGTATGCTTTTTCGAAGGAATCCGTGGTTGGCTGGCCTTTTACGATCCGTTGTTTCACTTTCTTTCGACATAGTTGGTGGTTAATTGGTGGTAAGAACAGGTTAATCGTGGTCGTTGTTTAATTAATTTTATTTTCTATATTATATCACGGGAGATATTGCGAGAATTGGAATCGAACGTAAAATCGAAAATTGGTCCATCGTTGGAAGTATCCGTTATCGATACGTCTATCGATTCGTATTTCTCTATCGACGTTGCACCCGTAGGAGGTTCTGGAAGCGCGGGCTTCTTCTCGTAAATAACGGTATAATCCAGGAACGCCTGGGCGTTCGATTAAAATCCGGCCGGCAGGCAGCCGGCCGAGGCACAACAAGAATTTTCTTCCGGAATTATTGTTATCGTCACGTATATTTCCCGGCGTTAAAGTCCCAGGTTAAATATCCGCTCGCGTTCACGCCGGCCATACCTCCTCCTCCTGCTCAACCACCTCCGCCTACCCATGTCCGTGTATAAATTGAAAATTCCCGGGAGTATTTCAAAGTAATCTACGAGGTAAATTCTCCTGGGGCCAATAAAAATGAAACAGCACGCGCAAGAAAACGCCCCGGCGAGCGTGCAACATTTTTACCCTCCCCTCCTTCCTGTTACCCTTTCTTCTTCTACCTTCCGTTCCATCTTTGTCCCCGCCTCTTCCTTTTGTCGTTTAATCGACGCGAGTGTCCACCTCGTGTATAAGAGGGAGGATCGAATAGGTGATGATTTCATCGCTGATATTTTTTTTTATCTTTATCATTACGTTATTCATTTTCAAATTCTCAATTTATCGTTACGTGCCCGAGGATCCTTTCGTTCCTTTCGTCTCGAAATATCAACGATATCGACGATCGATATCAATCATTTTTACTATTTACGAAAGTATCCCCAATACGTATCCCTGATCAAAGCATAGGAACCTTTCAACTATAATAGGCCGATCTATTATTAACTATCTAAGATTAGGATCTACAAATGCTACCCCTCTAATAATTCGACCAACTGGAAGAAACGAGTAGCGATAAACCACGCTCGAAAAACTCTGAAACGAAGCTATCAGAAACCCATCCTCCATCCTTGCTCCAGTCGATAATCAAACATCGCGCAAAAAATGATACCTTCCCCTCCAGAGAGCAAGAAAAGAGAGTCATCGTGGAGAGAGGGGGAGGGAGGAGGCACAATAACGCGTGTTTCGTGGCTCGTTTCGGAATTACGCGCGAAACGGGGTATGAAATTGTTGTGTGTCCTTCCGATTCAAAGGGTTCGCTAATCAGAGAGGGATGAGCGGATAAGAGGGGATCGCCACTCGAGAAGGCCTTCGATTTTAATTAGGGAATCGGCGGGCTGCGCGTGGTGAAGCTAGAGGGGTGGATCGCGAAATTAACGTTGTCGTTGAAAAACTCTCGAGGTTACGAGAGCTACGAGCTGTCGTATCGACGAATAATACGAGCTGTTTGCGAGCATGGGGGCTTTGTGAGCACTCGCGAACAGCCGACGAATGCCAACCCCCTCCCTTTCTGTCGACCCGAGTTTGGAATTTTTTTTCTTTTTTTTTTCCCCGCCCCTCCTGTTTCGAGCCGTCGACGACGAGCCCTTCGCCAGGAGAGAGCAGTGAAATCGAGTGCAAACAACGCTAGTAGCTGCCAGTCGATTAATTGTTTCGTTTTCCTTTTTTTTTTTTTTTTTATCCTTTTTTTCTTCTTTTTCTATCAATCGTTCTTTTTCTTCTTCTTCTTCTTCTTCGTCTCGTTTCGTTTTCTTTCCCGTGGTGTGTAAGAGTAGTGGTAATGTGGTGGTGGTAAGGGTGGTGCAGATTGAAGTGGTTTTCGACGATGCACGAACACAAGGGTGGTGAACGATACGTGGATTCGATTCAAGCCGGAACTTGGTAACCGAGATACCGGTGTTCTGAATTTTTTAGGTCGCTCGATATCGGCAATTTTCTTGAAAGTTAACCGCTCTGTAATCCCGTCCTCTTCTTCTCCTCCTTTTCCTTCTTCTCCTTCTCTTCCTCCTCCCTCTTCTTCTTTCTGATGGATTAAACTGTTTTTCGGTTGGATTGGATCAAATTGGGGGATATTGAAACGAGAAGAGAAGAGAAATATTCATCTAGAAACCATTTATTACCCGCACTACTACCTCTTCAAACACAACAATTTTAAACTAAAGAGAAATTTACCTTATTCGAGGGAAAAGCGGTTTAAACAGCGTATTTCCTTCGGCGAAGTCATCTAATGGAACCCATTACTTGTTCTATGGTTTTCCAATTATTTTCAATTCAGCCTTCCTGAATTTTTCAAAAGCTCTTGCAGCACAGAAGAACTTTCCACGATTTAAATGGCCCCGATCCTTCACAATCTCTTTCCATTTATTCCCAACCTAATTTAACCGATTTCTCCCGAAATTATTTTCCCTCATCGTCCAATTAGATATCCATCTAATTTCCCATATCCATTCCACTTTTTCACACCTAATTATACATTTTTTAACGTAGTTCCTTTTCAAAAGTATTTGAACGAAAAAGTATTACGCTTCAAATATTTTTCCAACGCAACTTTTGTCAACTTTCCACCGAGTCTCGACTATCTTCTCTTGTTCCTATCGTACTATAGAACTCGACTCTTTCAAATTTCTCTCATAATCGTCGATCAAAACTTGTCGATATTTCGCCAAATCGAATTCCCAAATTTATTCAAAATTAAATAATAAACAATTCTATTTTAAACTCCGCCTCAAAACAAAAAATCAACCATTCTCTCCAACGAATCTCACATCTCACGTATTTTAAATCATCCCGTTTTTTCGTTTGTCTGCAAATGGGAGCGATCATCTATCGAAATCGCGAAAGTGGAAGGAACAAACAACTCTCTGGAATTTTCAACACCTATGGCCCGTTCCGCATCATCGTGGCGGAATACAAATGCCTTTGGTGGCCGTCCGTAATGACGATCGCGTTTGTCGCGACACGAGATCACGCGATACAGCGTTATAGAGAGCGTTATGGTAATTTACCACCTTGTCGACGGTGGTGTCCCTTCCCCCGTGGATTATCGCGCGTTCATTGTCCCGTTGATTGGCCGCGAGTGGCGACTTATCGCGATTGCATCGTCCTGGGGCGCAATTTATTGAAAAAACGTTTCTAGATCGCGGATTTCGCGTCTATTAATATTTAACAAGGTGGAATCGTCGCGAAGAGTCGGGTTTCAACGGCCGCCTTTTACGGCCGATTCGAAGTTGGAAACGATCGAAGGAGAGGAGAAGAGGTGTTGGAGTAGTGTCGGGCAGGAGAGAGTTCGAAGCGGAGTAGTAATCCGGAAACGATGGTGGTAGTAAGTTGTTGGAGCGTTGATAAGCTCGGTGAACGAGAATTGTTATGGAAACACGCGCGAATGGCTTTCGTGACGGTGGCCGATTGTCTCGTTTGTTCGTTTCCGCTTTATATTCCCTATCGAGGATCGGTGCGCTTACCGATAAGGGAGAAAATTGTTCTTTTTTTTTTCCCTTTCTTTTCTTTCTAGATGGCTGATAAGACGTGAGGTATATATCATAATAATTCGTATGGTACGCGGTGCCTTCTGTTGTCATTTTAAACTAACATTTAAACACGATACGATGAAATTAATTTTCAAATTTGAACGAGTATTTTCTCCTTCTTTCTTCTATGAAAAATTTTATCATCATTGATAAGCGAATGTCGAATGTAAATTAAAATTTAATCTAGTTTCGCGTTCGTTCGAAACTAAAAGTTGAAAATAAAAGTTAAAACTTTTTTTGTTCGAAGATTTATAATTTAAAAACTAGAGAATGGAATATAGAACGTCGGAGAAAGAAATTGACGATTTGATTGGAGAAGAGCGACAAGCTGAAAGAAAACTCGATCTTAAGTGGATTCCAGTGTCGATCTATTTTTTCAAAAGTTCGATCCCCAGTCTCTCGACGTTGGGACAATTTTCTGGCTTTGAACGTTGAACATTATGCGAAACTGCGGCAACTTGGGGAGGGGAGCCGGTGCTCCCGGTTAAAGTTTGATGCAAGCATTCACTGGACTAACCGCGAACCGTTCGCTATTCACGCTGCTCATAGTTTAGCCAAACTCTGTCACTCGATCGAGAGGGACGTTAATAACTGGTCGCTCGTGTTCTCCACTCAAAATCGCTATTGGCGTCTCAGCGATCTCCAGGCGTTAATTTCGCCGGATCTACTCGCCTGTAAGACAATATTATAACAGTTTCGCTGTTCCACTCGGATTTCCACGGTATGGAAACTGACAAACTTTCCTTTATATCTAATTCTATTTAGAATTTTTTTCTTCATCTAAATAATTCTGAATATTACAAATTTAAAAGATTAATTATTTACAATAGATGATTTTTTTTTTTAATGCGTTGTCAACCTAAGTATCAGATTCTGAAGAATTCTACTTCAGCCGATCGTTCATTAGAAAGTTACGAAAACTTTTCTAATGAAAACTTTTCTTTGAAATAGTTTAAATTCGATCGGATTTATCGCTATAAAATATCGATTAAGAAATTTAGCCCATACCCAATGCAAGCTATTAAATCGATAAATGAGTTTAATTTCACTTCGAATCAAAATTAAATGAAAACTTGGAAATAACCAAAATTAATTCATGTCAAAAATTTATTTAATTTCTGGCTTATATATTTTCAACATTCAACAATCGGATGAAACGAAACAATTATTTGAGCATCGAACATGTACTCTCCAACTAAAATTTATTCTTCCTTTCAAAGGGCAAAAAAACACGGATGTCTAACGTAATTTCGCGAGAATTTGTACGTACGTTGTTTTTGGTCGAAATATAAAACGATAAAAGAAGGAATCGCGAAGATATTAAATCTGACGTGCTGGATGTTCGGATGCCGATGACTCTCGGGACGCACGGGGCTGGCGATATTTCTTTCGTCGGCCTCGAAATTGGAATCCTCGACTTCGGACAACCGAGTCGGTAAATATGGTTTACGAGCGTGCCCACTATTTCCTATTAACGCTTTCGGAAAGAGGCTGAATTATGAAACATGCGTAAAGTAACCGGCGGTAATTGGAAATATATTATGGTAAATGTAATTTCGTATAAGCGAAAGTATTTATCGTTTTGCAAAATTGCGTCGGCCTTGCCCGTCGTTATTCTTCTTTTGCTTCTGTTCGAGACGAGGGCTGGAAGGTTTGTTCCACCTCCAAAATGGAGCCAAGGAGAGATCTGTAGAAATATAAATGATAGATAGAGAATAAATTGAAAAATAATTCGTTGGAAAATTTTATTAGTAACGATTAATCGATTAATATTTCCCCGCTCATTTCCTGTCCATCAAAGGCCGCCCTTTCAATTCGAAAGATAAAGACAGATAATCCTGGAAAAGTACTCGACTCGTTTCGAGTCCCCTTATTTCCGCATTTTCATCGAGGCAAATATAAAAGCGGGCCACGACAGGCCAAGAAGATGCCGCGGATATTACCAGTTCACGGAGAAAAAACCGAGCGGAAGTGGAGATTTCTACGACTCGACCGCTTTGTCGATCGTTTCGATTCGAAATCGTACTCGCTGAATACGATTCGATGGAATGGAGAAATATGTTGGACGGATATGTTTCGCGTGTTTATAAATATGTAAAGTAACCGATTGATGGTTTCGTTTGAAAAAGTTTCGTAAACGAGCGAGAGCGAGCGTTAAGCAAAATGTTTACGATGCGTAATTCAAGTAATTCAAGTTTCAAAGTAATTCGAATAGTTTGAATAATCTGAATCAAGCGTTGGTTTAATTTTTTTTTTTTTTTTTTTTTAGAAACCCGATATCATTCGATCGAATATTCTTAGCGAAAACGCGCCACGCTTTCACGACAACATTAATTATACAAACGAAAAGATTTTTTTTTTCTTACCTCACTATTTTTCACGATATTATTTAAAACAATATTGAAATCGCTCACTTTCATTCGCGCCCGATCACGAGCGTTTGTTTTGCCGCAAACTAAATTAAAGTGGAGAAGGAAAGCCCGTTTTCTCCTCGCGTTTCGTCCATCCTCCATTTCATAATCGTTTCACGTCGCGACGTCGCTTAATTCCCAACAAAAATGCCCGACCTCCGTGGCCTCGTTTAATCCCCCAACGAGACACGATTTTAAAACAACAATCAACATTTTATGCGTCTGGCGTTGCGCTTCGGTTTACGCAAACATCGTACGCGTGCTTGCACACGCGCAAGTATAGTACTTACGCGTTTTATATGCGGGCTCATGTATCCACGATCGGTGTGTGCGCTTGTTTTTTTTTTTCTCCACCCCTTTTATTTTATTTTTATTTTATTTACCTCCGTTTGAAAGAGTTTTCGCCCGATAGAAAATAATTTTCGAGAGATCGAGACTATTCGGGGTAAATAACCCCCGGTCAAGCCATTCGTTCGTTGACTAAACAAACATCGAACACGCGAAACACCTTTTTTAAGGGGCCCTATCTGTATCGTGCGTATCGGTATCAATTCTCAGTTGTCAAATCGCCGAGCAAATATTCCCGAAATGCAAAAAGCCGATTGTTCGCCTATGATTTTCCGATTTTCTGCCGTGAAACATTATCTACGGGAAATAGAAGGGGATTCCTATTAACAAGGAGTGAAAGGAGACGATTTTTTTTCGAGCGAAAAATCCTTTTTCGCACTCGGCCGTAATTCGAAATAACAAAACATGTTATGTCGTGAAAACATGTTATTTCCAATCGTATCAATTGTTAATAATAATAATTACCACACACGACTTTCATCATCGTTATTCTAAAGAGCTTTCTTTTTCTTTTGTATCTTTATCATCAACCGTGTTTTTTTCCTTCGCGATAATCCCTCCCTCCCCCCTTTCTATTCTCGAGCTACAAAACACGATAACACGAAACCTCGACGACGAGGTCTCCGCGAGAAAATAAAGAAAGAAAAATTCGATAAGTCTCGGCCTATTACTATTTATAAACCACAAAGGACGGCTGATACACAAATCACGGGTTGATAAATAATCCCACGTCGGCGGTGAAAATTGTCTCTCGTCGCGAACAAGAGACAGCCGTTCCAACCTTCCCCTTTCTCCTCTCCCTCCCCGCCGTGACGTGGACTGACACTCTTACATTGTCATTGGACTCGCCGGATATCTGTGTTGATAAAATTTGTCCGCGTGCCGGATATCCGTTTGGAAATATCGACGTGCCGCGTGTATGACAGCGATTCGCGATGCCGAACCATGGAGGAAGAGGAGGAGGAAGGAGAGAAGCGGAAGAACTCGATGAAGATAGAGGGAGGGAGGGAGAAGAAGATTGCGGGGAAAAGCGTATCGATCCGTGCGCGTGACAGACGCTTTTCTCGAAACCGCATCCTCGATTACAAAACCTTTACCCCCTCCACGGCCGCGGGAACAAATCTGAAACGTTCCCCGGAAACGAGCAGAATTTCTGTCCGCGCGTGGAAACGGAGGGAGAGAGGGAGAGGAAACGAAGATAGTCTGCGGGAAAATGAAGAGAAAAACGGCGCGATAAATTCGTTGGAATTTCCACCGCTTTCATTCGAGCCCCGCTACTACATACCCTGTATCAATTTTTCTCCATTCTTCCCTCATTCCATTCCCCTTTCTCTCTCATTTTCCTTCTCTTCCTTCCTTCCTTCCTTTCTCTCTCTCTCTCTCCTCCCCTCTCCTTTTTTTTACCTCGTTTCTCGCGGGCGGCTCACGATATGTATCGCGGCAATTCAATTAACGCAATTGCGGCGAATTAAAAAGTTTCGAACCTGTTTCAGATTTTCCGTCCTGCCGCTTTTCCCTTCTTCTTCCAACCATCCATGCATGCAGGTCCTCCGACCTCCTCTTTGATTACGAGTCGCAACTCGTTTTGTAACGAGTTTCTCTCCCTCTTCTGTTCTCTTCTGTCCCCCTCCCCTCCCGTCTTTTTTCCCTGCGTCGATTTTGCACAATTTGCACTTGAACGTGCTTTTGACGTAAACGAAATAACGACAGCTCGAAAACTGCGCTCCACCGCGCCCCCCTCCTCGACGCTGGAGATTTTGTGAAAGCCTGCTCGGTGGAACGGGGCTGGAGGGGAGGGGTGGAAATGAGGGCGGGAAAATTAATGAACCGACCATTTCGATTGTTTCGATATACGAATATCGCGGAAACTACACCGACCTGTTTCCTTTCCTCGCGTTTCCCGCGCGGGAAAATATCCCAATCCATTTTCGCGTTAGTTCCTTTTCCACCTTTTGTGGATTACAATATATATACACACATATGTATATATATATATATATTCGCTTCGAAAAAGGAGCGATGAGAACGTCAAATTAATCCAAGCACGTTCCCGATCAATTAATGAAATATTCCGTTTTAAATGTCGTAATATTAAAATTTTGTAACGCGCATGATAAAGAATGAATGTCATCAGGCGCTTCAGATGGTTCGAAACGATTTATTCGATTATTTCTCTCTCGAATATTTCGTCGTGTACTTTGTGATCGCGGCAATTTTCGGTCACTAATAGTAAGTCTCGAATTTACCAATATTTAATCGAGCGGCCGTTTCGTCGTATTAATTGCATCTCTCCCCCTTTCCAATATCCCTTTGACCACGTTACCACCGTTGTCGATTATGCATTTCCTCCTTTCTTCTTCCACCCCTCCTGCCCCCTTTTTTTCTCGCTTTACACAGGGGTGCAGGAAGTGTGTCGCGGAGGGAAGGAGGCACACGCTCGATTCACCCGCCCGCTTTTATTTCGACACAGTTTCACGCGGCACGCGCACGCCAAGAGACCGGCAAATGAGCGGCGTTCGTTAAATTTTAATGAAGTCCCTGCACGTCGAAGCTGAATTGTTTACCGGTCGCAGGTAAATCGGATTTCGACGTGGAGTTCGACGAGCAATACTGTTGGAAATAATTAGAGGATCCAAAAATTGTATGTAATAATTTTTTTTTCTTTTCTTTTTTTTTTTTTTCTCCTCTCTCTCACTTTTTTCTCCCAATGCGATGGAGTGGCGGAATAGAAGGTAAGAAGTACGGGAGATTTTTGCCGGCGGCGTGTTTGCAACTGTTGACGTGAAATTGTATACGTCTTTTCAAGGGGTTGATGTTGGTAACCAGTGACGGTGAAATTACACCATTTTGTTGTTGGAAAGCAGAAAGATGTAAGGATACTGTGTATGGAACTGCAAACGAACTCGACTCGTGGTAATTTTATCCCGGTTCTAAAATAGGATATGTCGGGATGGTGGAAAATAAGGGTTGAAATTTCGAATAACTTCGCTTTCAATTCGCGTTTTTTATTTTTGAAACGAAGCGAGCGAGGGGAAAGAAATTGGTCGGGTATGTCTGTTTGACGATTGGTAAAAAATGAGATCGAATTAGCACGGATCGATTTCGTCAAATTTTTAGATACAGATGGAAATATCGTTACGACGGGGTTAGATTGATTTTTGACGAAAAATTGTTTTCGATTAGTGCGCGCGCGTTTAAATAATAATATACTCGCAGGAAGAGGACAGAAATAGGGGTGGTTCTAATTATTTTGATTAATGTACTTTGCAAATCATCTTTCCCCGCTGGTGAGTTTAATTGTAGCATGAAATACAAATTCATTACATTAATGAATATTAATCTGACAGAAAATATATAAAGCTGCGCGTTGGATCGATTGTCACGAAATGTATTCCATTTCCCCGCGTCCCGTGTATGCAAAGTTTAATATCCAATATTATCGCGTGTTGCAAAATATTTCCTCCTATTTAATATCGTCGCAATTGTACTTTCAAAGTTGTTACTGCGAAATAGATAAACAGATTTGCTAGATAATTTATTTATATTTCATTATTATATCCATTTCCGGATATATCTCTATATCGAATTTCTCTCTTCACCAAACATTTGTATAAAGATCGAGTATTTTTTTTTTTTTTTTTTTTTTTTAATATTTCCAAAAACAATATTCCAATAATAATAAAAAATTCACGTAAAACATTCACGTATATCAATAATGTCAGCGCAGTGACAATCTAAATTCTCGATCGATCAAATACCAGAATACCAATTGTAATGAAATTCACATTTTTGTCACTCGCGTGAATCATTAACGATGGAAAACGGGGTACAAACGGCGGGCAAAGGCGGGCAGACCAAGGTATCCTAGCATCGATATCCCTGGCAACCATCGAGGATTCTCTAACGGATCATCGTATTTAATGAAAAGCCGCGTACAAACGTGCGAACCACCGACCGCTCGTAATCAAACGATTTCCGTTGAAACACGAAACGCGTAAATTAATCACTGCGAACACGGGATGCGTTGGTTCACCGTTCTCGTTTGCAAAAAAAAAAAAAAAAGGAAAAAAATATCCGGCTTTTTCGCCAAACGATTTTCACTGGTTTTTTTTTTTTTTTTTTTTCCAAAGAACAAGCATAGATCAGTTAAAGAGTCGTCTGTCTTCTCTTCGTACACACAATGTTGAAATAACTGTACTTTACAATTTGGTTTTTATTTTTATATCTACAAGAATTTCATTAATTTATTAATTTTTTTTTTAAATAAAATATTGAAAACTATAGAAACTAAATGTATATATTGATCAGAAAAAAATTGTTTTCATTTTTCACACGGCATAGAGAACGTTGTCAAAATTTATATAACGTTAATTCCACTCTCAACCCGCATCCTTGGAATTTTCCCTTATAATATCGGATAATATTGTCGTGCTATTAGGTAAAACGATAATTATCGATACACATATTGAAGCTGTATTCAAGCATTGTACGATCCTAAGAAAAGGGGGAGAGGAAAGAAAGAGTGGAGAAAAGAAGGCTCGGTAACGAGCAACCATTTAGTCTCGATGGCCGCATTAGTCGCGTTTTCAATGGAGCAACGCTTCGTTGTTTCGCCTATAACCATTGTTCCCTCCCTGTTCTCCGTCTCTTTTCCGCGCGAGAGGAGGAAATACGAGGAGGCCCCGCGTTTCGAAGGGAAAGTGTGTACCGCGATGCCCTTTCCGGCGTAACATCGGCGGCGTATTAGCACCGGGAATGCAAATAATTGCACGGTGCAGTGTGTGTACAGGGTGGCGAAAGCTTCCTGGAATGTAAATAGAGCCGACTCGTTCTGACGGCCGAAACCGAGACCCAGCCTCTTCCCCCGACCTATGCCTCCTCGCGCGCGTACGGACATTCGCGTGCACGAGGATGGGTCGCGGGGAGAAAGGTTACCGTCTCCCCCTTCGTTTTGCCCGGCATTCGTGGAACGATCCTCGGTGAACAGAGTTTCTCCTGAATCAACCGAATCCCGGTTACCGTTTGACTTTCATTAATTCCACGCTATAATCCCTTAATACAGATAGAACGAAATTTTCTCCGCTTTCGACCCGATAAAACGTGGCGATGAAAAATTATGGGGGATTCTTAGCTATCGATTTATCGAAGTTTTTAATCGAGCAGAGATTCGAGCTTTGAGCTATTCTTTATTTTAACGCGACGATCATTTCCACGAAATTAATCGCAGCTGTGATTAATCGAATCAACGAGTCGTGGATTCCCGCAAGAAATCCGGGAAGAATGTTCCATCGCAAGAAGGACCGCGTTTTGGATCTGGGTCACTCAAGTTGGCCGCCACGATTCCGCGAGGAAAGCGGAGGAAGTGGCGTGTGTAAACGCGAGCAGGGTTCGGCAGAAGGGCAATAAAGTATCGCATCTGGTGGTGGTGCGACGCGATTAATCGCCTCTCAGCCGCAAGAATTAATTGCGGACGCGGCGATAATTTATCGCGCGCTCGCCTCCCCGAGATATTTCACCAGCGTTGGATACTTTTCGTGGTTTCGCGCGAGATAACCCGTGATAACCTTTTCTCTCTCTCTCTTTTTCATCTCGCATCATGAAAATCTGGAAATGACGACGAATTCGGTGCCCGAAGAAGGTAGCAGTTTCGAGAGAAACGCATCGGGATGAAAAGATCAGAGAGAGAGAGAGAGAGAGAGAGAGAGTATTCGCACGATGGGCGACCTGATCATCTCGAGGTTTAACCTTGGCACGAGGTTACTTCGATGGAGGAGGAGATAAGAGGGCGCGAGGTAGGAGCGGAAAGGGTATTTATGTGTACACGATGTCTCTATTGCTGAGGAACGCGGAAATCTAATCTGCGGTTTATGCCGCTTGATTTGCGGTTTGGATTTGGTTAATGTGGGAAAATTGATTAGGAGGATTGATAATCTTGCGAAACGGTGTTCGAGACGATGAATCGGTAAGTTTGTAATTAAGTGTTTCGAGCGGTGGGAAAATTCGTGGATGTGGTTAAATTTCGTGCGATCCGTTTTGAATATTTTCAAGCGTGGCAAATTTTATTTTATTTCAAGTGTTCGATTCCCGGAATTCGAGGATCGAAGAGATATGTATTTGCGGTTTTAGGATTATCAACTAAATTCGGAATTCAGATTCGTGATGGATTAAGGGAACTGTAAGGAGCTTACCAAGTGCTTAAAGGATTGCGATAATAGCAACCGATATATGAAATATTCGTGTTCGTAAATTATCGAAATTATTTCATACTTTAAATTCCTCGAGCTGTATCTTTCCAACCATCCAATGTTAATTTTAATGAATCAAAGTTGAGCGACAGAGAGACGTGACTTTTTTCCCGCTTTCGCGATTTCGAGCTTGTATGTATACTCATTTACTTCTCGATTTAGATATTCATGAGGGAGGAAGGAAGACTTTGGATCTTAATTAAAACTTGGTAAACTCGAAGTTTCTTGCTGGTTTTTAATAGCCGTTGACATGTCGGAAACTTGGAAGAGTGCCGATACCCAAACAAAAACTTTGAAAATCGATAATCGATATCATCGACGAAAGGGTTTATTTTCATCGTCTCTCTGTTAACAAAACCCTCTAATATAAAAGTAAAACTGGTGATATTTGTGCAAACTCGTGAGAGTTTGTTTAAATATGCACGAGCATAGCTGATACAAATTTTAAATATTCACGTTGCGTAACGTTGCATCCACCATACTGCATGCGCGCGAATTAATCCAAATTTAAAATAAGAAACGTGTGCCGCAACGAGCATCATTACTCGCGTTATTTGTCACGTGTAAACAGTGAGCATTACCGTTAATAGCTGTACACCGGTTTCATCGTTCACCAACATAACAATATTCTGTAATTATTATTAATATACATACCTGTTCCACGGTGGAAAGATTCATCATAGAGAAGTTGATTAATCTAAAACTATATAAACAGCCAAATCTCAAATTACAACGAATTGTCGTGCAATAACGTGCACGAGCATTCCAACTTTCGCATTTGAATACGGTCTATCCATATTTACGAATACTTGCAAAATTGTCAAATTCAAATATCTGAAAATTTCTCTTAATCGTGTAATTTCAAAAACAAGCAATAATCCACGCGAAATCCATTGCTGTGTGTATATAACTCTCAAATTTCAACATATTTTTCAGATATTTAAATTAGAATTGAAATTATCGAATTTCAAACATCTCCAAATATTCGGGTTCCGCTCAATTTTCGTACATCTCTCCCCAAATTCGTTCGTACGAAAAGTACGTCTTTCTCTGGAATCCGATAGTTCGTAAGCGGTTGAAATTCTCTCGATTTTCACCCGACTAACCGACGATTTCGTTTCCCCCGTTTGATTACAGAAACTGCAAACGATCGGCGAGGATTTCTGCGGTCTGGACGTGAACACGCCTCTTGGGGGCGAGGACCCGATGGAGGGGACCCCCGTGCTCACTTTCGATACGCATCTGACGGCTGTTGCCGCCACCTCGACCGGCGACTACACGGTCGTCTTCGTGGGCACGAACGAGGGTCATCTGAAGAAGGTGAGTGCACCCTACTCTTTATCTCCTCGATCGAACAAGAGCAAGAGGTATTCTCTCTCGCGCCCATGTTTCATCGGCTCAACCTTGTATCAGCTCGTTGCATACTTTCCGCGATCCAATTTTTAAACGCTCTTTCACAACGCGTCGATTCTTTACACCGAACTTTTTTTTTTTCTTCTCTCTCCGTCTTGCTCACATGCGTTCTATTTTTCCCTCGAAGCTTGATGTTCCTCGAAGCATGAATGGCTCGTTTTGTAAGCCCTTTTTCAATGTGGAGAGTCGCTATTATTATGGCATGAATATGGATTATGAGAAACGAGTAATAATTCAGAAATGTTTTTCTTGTCATTGATTGGAAGATTTATTTATTTATTTCGTTGGATAATTGTTTCTTACATTTTCTTTTCGTCTTTTAAATTCATCCTTTCGCAATTTTTGCAAAGAAAGAAAAACACACCAGATTAAGTAGAAACGCTAAAAAGCATACGTTACGACAACAATCTTCTCAAACCGCGTGCACAAACATACGAAGAACAATAGGTCAAAATTAAATTCCAAATATCCAACTAGCAAACTCAACCTGAACCGGATCTATCCTTAACGAGTCGATCAGGATTCGGAATGGAAGGCAACGAAATAATCGTAATCGCGGAGACCCCTTCCCCTCCAATTCCATTTCTCTCTCTTGCTCTTTTTCCATGCAATAATTAATCCGGAATTGGCCGGGCACGGCGAAAGTAATCACAATAGATATTAATGCGAACGACAGAAATCGGGGTTACAGCGAAATCCGCTTTCTGCTATCCGCGTTCCATTAGCCCCGGCTCGAAGGTAGCCATTACGGAATATCGTTGGCCGCGAAGCGTTAAACGCTTAACGAACCTAATGGAGTTCCCGTCGTGGGCCGTCTCGCGAACTTGGACAGAGTGGCGAAACTCTATCTATCGAGGGCGCCCCCTAGATCGTAGAAATTATACGCGGCCCAACAACTTCCTCTCGATCGTCGTCGATCCTCGTCCCACGCGCGATCATCGTCGTCGAGAATTAATATCGCGATTAATCGAGCGGTTTGAACGCGTAATTGATGGAGCGTGGGGGAAGAAAGGGTGGAAATTTGTTTGGAAACAGGCGGGGGAGGGAGACGATTCGTCGTGTATGGAATAAGTATAGGAAGAACGTTGATCGTTATCGTGGATGAGGTTTCCAGGAACGCGATATCTGGCCCTCTCGTGATTAATCACGGTTATCCCGGCTAAATCCTCTCCGATTTCTTCCGGTTTTCTAACTCGCTCCGAGCGTCTCCAAAACTGTCTCCGCCTGTTTTGTTTCGTTCTTGGTGATTGATAAGGAAGGAATGGGAGGAGGATTTGGAAAGGGGAGAGGGAAAAATGTGTTGGGATAGCCATATATTTTGAATATAGATATTTTTATTATTTATCTCGCTTTGAGGATGATTATTTAGATTATTTTTTTTTATAAATAATGCACGTTCTAAACATATCTTCGACGTAAATAAAAGATGCATACATTGGAAACGACGGTATGTTCAAATTCCTTTACGAATTAAATAAAATATATCTACATTTATTCTGAAAGATGAACAATTGTGTAGATCGATTTTTAGAATTTCCTAGTTTATCATTGTTCGACAAAATTTTATCAGGATCAACGATTACGTTCAAAGATCAATCGAGATTAATTATAACGAAAATAGTTACACGAAAATAACAAACGAGAAATCATCGTTTTTTCAACGAAAGGCAAAACAAGATCCATCTTATATAAATTTCGGCCGATGATGGTCTCCTCCTTTATCAGGCTTAATGACAAGGGTGTATAGTCACATCTTAGCTGCGTAAAGGTTAATCACGATCGCCGGGGCTAAATTCTCGATAATTTGTTCCGCAATCTCGCTTCAGAAGTTAGGCCTCGTCCTGGGCGTTAGGTGATTCGAAACGGCGCGGATGAAGAAGAAACGCTGTTGCAACGATCGTGAGATTACGAGGATCTGGCGTTACCTCTCCTACCTATCGTTCCACCACGTTGAATTTCTAGGAAAATCACGACGTGGATTTCTTCCAATTAATCACAATTACCGGGCCGAAGCCTTCTTCAATTTGTTCTGCAATCTCCTCGTGCTGAACGGTTGATGATCAAGCCCTCTATCTCTTTCTCTCTTTGAATTTGTGCTGCAAGATATTACGATGGAACCAAGCTCTGGCTTTCGTTCTCCTCTCCGCGTTCGTTTCCATCGAACATTTAACACGTGGAATAGATTGCACGTTAATTCAGAATTTTGGTTTTAAATTTTGCCCTCCCCGTCGTAATTACGAAATTTATTACGAAATCCTCGGAAATTATCCGCTGTTTAAATAATCGAACGCGCGAATTAACCACCCCGATAACCTATTCTATTGTTAATAAAACCAGGCTATTAATCGGCCGTCGATACCGTCGTGTATTAAGACGATATCCACCAATAACGTGATAAAAAAAGAAAAAAAAGAAAAGATGAAAGAACGATCAAACGAAATCTAACCTGAAGCTATAAAGAAACGTGTTAAAAAAAATAATCACATCGGCCGTACGATCGACGTAAAAAGCAACGACGAGTTTCATCATCGCGTTCACTCCCCCCTCCATGATCGACCATCCTCCCCATCGCGTTTTACCGACTGATTAACTTTCTTCCCTGCCTCCTCGATCGTTAAATCGATCCGATCGCGAGAACCGGCGATTTCAACGGGGCCCTTTTTTTCTTTTTGTCTCCAAAGAAAATGACGCGAAATCGCGCGGTGGCGGAAAATCAAAGGGAGGGAGGATTTATCCTGGAGGAGCATTTGCGGGGAAAATTTGCAAGTTAACGAAGTTTTGGCGCGGCCCCCACCGTTATTCATCGTGATTAATTAAAACGGCCTCTGGATGGCGGCCGCGGAATCGCCACCGCTGCCTTCGATTATAATTATCCGTGTGCAAACGCGAAACTCAAACAAACGGTACGCGAACGAGGGCAAATACGCCGTGTAAATTCGTTGAAAGGAGCACCCGTGTCTCTCCTCCATCGAGAATGGGATGGGGTTAGGCCATGGGGTGGGGGGAGCCCATCGTTGGAGACTCGGCCAACAGTCTCCCCGACCTATTAAAAATTTATCCACGCGCGCGAGTACATCTTTCGATCGATGCTTTCGACCGAGAGAGAGAGAGAGAAGAGCGTGTATTAAATTTCGAGAGGTTAAGATTTTGAAGGGGTTGCTTTTTCAACGTCTCTCGCTTTTCATCCCCCTTCCTTCCACTCGACGCAATTACCTCCTCCCGCGTCAAAGGAGATTTGCAAACGGGATTTATCGCGAATATTTCTCCGATTATTATTCCTTTGCTTTTCCTTCGAATTCCATCTCTCCTCCTTTTCTTCGTTTCGATTTTCTTTTGAAGAATGAATCGATTTGAAAGAGACGTTCTCTTTTTGTTTTTTCGTTTTAGAATTTTTAATTGATTATTCTGTAAATCTGATAAAGTTGAACGAGAATTGGGAATATTAAAGGTATCGACTCGGTCAATCCTCTTCGACAATTAACTTCCAAGCTTGTCGATACGTTACGACGTTGGAATTTTCCTGGAATCCAGAATTATTAAAGAGGAAGGAGATTGTGCGCCAGTTGTTAAAGTAAACAGAACACGTCGGCAACAAAATGATTTTCATTTAAACCGGCAATTATGTTGCAATTCGATCGTCGGAGCGTGAAGACTCGTTCTCCTTCGAAGCAAAATTTGCGGTAAACGTTCTAATTAGAACACCCTTATGCCCGCGATTAGAGCGGATACAATTATACCGTGCCATTACCTAAACGAATAAACTTTGACCCAATTAGACCAATATCGTAACGTGTATTGAAAAAAAAAAAGAAAAAAAAAAAGAAATTTTCCTTTTTTCTTTTTTGATTGTTTTCTTTTCTTTTTTTTCTTCTTTCTTCGTTTTTTGACAATCGACTCGCTGCTTCTTATAATATAAATTCCACGGGGACCGAAGGGAAGTTTTTTAATTAGATTTTCATTCTCCACGGAAACTTTCCTACTTATTACTTTGCTACTTTATCGCGCAACAAGAGCATTTTACTCGGGACGTTTCGCCATCCTTAATATAAATAACGTCCCCCGGTAACTTTCTAATTGATAAGACCATTCGAACAAGATCTCTCTCTCTCTCTCTCTAATTAATTCGAGCATGAGCGCGATGAAAATAGAGCACGGTGAGAGGAGGATAGGTAGGATGATATAAATGCTTGGAGAACAGGAAAAAAGGGAAGAAAGAACGACAGATATTTCGCGCGATATGGAACGAGAATGAAATAGGAAGAGTGGGGTAAAAATGGAAAGGCAAAAGGTGACGAAAAAAAAGTAGGGAAAAAATTGGTATAAACGGGAACGGTTAAGAAGAAACGGGAACGGTTGAGAGAAAAGAAAAAAAAAAAGCGATAAATAAAGGAAGAATTGTCAAAATTTCTGTCGAATCGTTAATATCGTTAATAAAATGAATTTACGATTTACACGGGTGGATGAATCCTCTGCAAACTCTCTGTATTTTCTAGTCCCGATTTGGAATAATCGTCTTTTCTTCTTCGAAATTAACTCGGAGGATAATGATAAATCGATTAAAATCGCGATCGTAATTTTTAACCGCCAATTCCTTCAACTTTCCTAGTCCCGATTGCCAATAATCGTCCCTCTCTAGAAGTTAACGTAACTATAATATACCTCGAAGACCGATGATAAATCAATTAAAATTGGAAAAGTAATTTTCTCCCCAAGTTTTTCGAGGTTTCATAACCTTCGCTCTCAATAATCGTTCTTCTTTCGAATCTAACTTAATTACCAACTATCCTGAAAAGAGATGATAAATCAATTAGAATGAAAAAAAAACTTGCAACTCGATCTTCCCTTGTTTCCAATCTTTGTCCGGATTCTTTCGTTAAAATTAATATCTTATCTCCCTCCCTCCTTTCCACTCTTCCTTTTTTTTAAATCGAATCTACTTTCTTTCGTGGCGAAAGAAAAATGAAGAAATTGCGAAAACTATCTGTAAACACGATCTATATATAAAAATGAAGACGAAGAACGATAATAACAATCGTATACACTTCCGCCAATTTCGCGAGAGCGAATTATCTCTCGTAACACGTCCGTTCCAATTTCATTAAAATTTAACGTTACGCTCACAATGCACGCGCGTGCGGAACGAGCATTCCGGCCTTTCCAACGATCCTGCTTTAAATATTCGACGCTCTAAACGTCGACAGGTCCGCGATATCCGCGCTAAGTAACCGCGATTTCACGGCGAACGCCTTTCGTTTCGTTCCCCGCCACGATTCTCCTGTCATAGCCGCGCTTGTATCTAACACCGATTAACCTCTCGGAAGCGGGAGTAAAGGCTCAATCGTATTGATCGAGCTGGAAAGTCGAAGGTGTCTGGGGGAAGAGGACGAGGGAGGAGGAAAAGGAGGTTTGAAGTTTCACGAATGTTCGAGAAACGTTGGCGTGTAAAATTCAGTGCAAGCAATTTTGTAGCGCAGGATGCGTTTTCCTGGTGTTTGCAGGAGTTATTCTCTACCGTATTTTTTTTCTTCTAAATATCGATAAGCGCTATCGAAATTGGAGTTGGAATTTTTATCAACCAAGTGTAATAATTTTGAAGGAGTTTATTTGAAAATGTTTTTTTTTTAAATTACCTTTTTATCCAATCGTGAAACGTAATAAAAGATTTTATATTATTGGACAGCAATTAATATATTTGCTTTATAAATACGCAATTTGTATAATTACTTCGGGTAATGTATCTATATCACTATAATTACCGTGTATCAACAACGTGATATTAATTTTACACGTTGTAAATGATATCCAATGGACTGGACGCGCGCATATTAATGCGTGAAAAATTATTTAATCGTAAAAAGAAAAAAAAGAGGGAGAGAGAATAGGAAAAACTCGTCCCTAAATCACCATTATAATTCCATCGTAATAAAGAAACTCGCGCAATGAAAAAAATATTTCGCACAAAACTCGTCGATTCGTCATCATCGCTAAACCACCGATCAATTTCCCGCATTAAAATTCGTCAGTATCGCGAGTAATTGAACCTCAACGGTTCCCGATTCCCGTTCAATTGACTCCGCATTCGCTCTATTGCCTGTTCCAAAAAAAAAAGAAAAAAAAGAACAACAAACGCCTGTTTCATCTCGCGGAATTTCCACGTGCTTCGTTCGAGAACGAAGTCGGGTTTATCGGCGGATTTACGGCGGATTTACGATTTTTAAGTAATCTTGGAGAGAAGGCAGCAGGGTGCTTTGCCCTCTTCAGCCCCCTGGCCGGGACACGAGATCCTCGCGTGGCTCCCGTCGATTCAACCACGCTCCTTCCGATAGCGAAACGTTTAAAACGGATGTTTGTTGTAACCGATCTTATGTTAGCTTCATAGCTGGTGCCGCTTATCGTCTCGGCTGGCAAACTGTTCCTCGATGAATATTTCAAAGGTATTTCGCAGCGTGGAACGGTCAGCAACGTAATTCGGTATCCGAGTTTCGATAACCCTTCAAGATCCCGAGATGGTTCAACGTTTTCCTTGGGTAGGTCGGATGAGAGAGAGAGAGAGAGAGAGAGAAGAGGGGAATAGCAGGTATATAGCTCGAGGTATCGCGTTTAAAGAGGGGATTTTAGCCGAGTTTTGGCTGGGAGTGACTTTCGAGATTGAGGGTTTTAGAGGGTTGTGTTTTCCCTGGAATTAGGAGTTTTCGAATATCCGAGTTGGTTATACTATACTATACTTTTGAATTAGTCGACGTCAGAACGGAGATTTAAATCTGGTTTGATTAACGGACGGGGTTTGTGAGGATTGGGAATCGCACAAAAATGTTAAATGCTGAGTTCTAGTTAGCGAGTTGGTATGCGAATAAATTGTGAAAATATATAGATTTCGGATGTAGATGTAGAATCGAATTAAGAAAGTATTAGATTTGAGATTTGTAACTAGTTTGAGTGAAGAATTGCGAAAAAAAAAAAATATTAAAGTAGATTTGAGGTAGGCATCGGATCGAGATTAAATTGTAGAAATATCGGAGTAGATATTAGATTGAATTTGGCGTGTATTGTAAAATATACGGAAAGTTGTAATAGAAGTGCAGATTGATCGGGGATATTTTCGTTTCCTTTTCGAGAAATATTTCATCACGATGGAAAAATGTAGAATCCCGAGTTTCTTTTACCGATAAATCACGTCGACGAAATTCTCGTCGCCCATAACGATTGCTTCACTGTCTACTTGATCAAGTTATGGGACAAACACGTAACGAAGTTACATTATTTGTCGACACCTTCCCGTCTATCTCGTTATAGTTTCCTAACCCGTTGAAGCCTCGTCGCGAACTGGCGCATCGATATCGTAACCCATATCGATATTGCTCTTCCTGATTGTATCGTCGCCTTCGATGCAACCCAGTCCTGGACACTATATATATATATACAGATTTCCCTAGTCAGTCCTTCTGGGAGGAATGCTGAACAAGCATCGTACAGTTAATTTACATGACAAACACAGTTGATGACGTCCTATGTATCCGTTCTAATTTTCAATGTTCGAAATTTGTTATTACCAATATTCATTACCAATAAAATAAGAACAATATAATACCAACAAAAACTTTTACCCTTTTTCATAGTTACGATCCAGTTTTTTCTCCTCGTTCTCCCATTGAAAATATTCGAAATTTAAAACTAGCTATTTAACTCTGTCACGTTCAAGAAACACGTGTTCAAAGTCACAAATTCAATATTCAAATATTCAGGGTCAAAGCGTATCAAGGAATTTAGAAGGAATTATACTTTTAAAACGACTCTCGTCGATTCTCGTTTCTTTCTAAAATCGCCGATCACCGATTTCTCCAATTTTCTCCGTCCAGGAAAATTAAAAATCCTTCTTCCTATCCTACATCCCCTCGAGAACATCTTCCTCGTTCTTCCTCGTTCGATCCAGCGCCGCGTTAATTGGCCACGATAACTGGTCGGGATGATTGATAAGCATCCCGCAACGAACTGTTTATCATTGTCGATCGGGAACGGGAGGGAAAAGGCGAAGGAAAACAGGCGCAAAGACGCGCCACGCCGTTTGCCACGCCGTCTTTGATTCATGGCTCGCCCCGTCCCGGAAGGTATTAATTAATGATCGAGAGACCGTTGCACGCGTACACGATCGAGGCTCGAGGTCGAGAAAGGTTATCCTCGAGGTATTTAAACGTCTTCGGGCGATGCTTGCCCCCTTCCGATTATTTCTCCGATTGTCGTGTGATCCGACCGCGAGAACCGGTCGTCGGTCGGCTTCGTTTTCGAACCGCGAGTCCCAGTGCGAGTAAATCAACCGGTTAAAGTCAAACACTGGTAGTGGCTAAGGGAAATATTGAATCGGGAGTTTTCGAATCTTCGAATATCTCTTAGAATCCATTTTTCTAATGGACAAACTTCACACGATGCCTGTCCATACGAATATTTACGATATTTGTTATTTAATCCTACTTCCTGCGTTTTGAAGAAAACAAATTTGCACCGTTCGATCTATAAACATTATTCTCGATCGAAAGAGTACGGGTAATTATTTTTTTATTGAAATAAAGATCGATCTTCTTCCCAAAACAAGCGATGAACAAAACGATGCGAAAAAATTTTAAAAAAAATCGCACGCATCCCAAAGAGGGAGACGACAACGGGGAAGAGATGCAATCAAGAGACGGCAGACAGTTTAGTTACTCCTCGCTATAATCCTATTCAATTAAGGATCCACAAAGCGGGTTCCCGCGCGTCTATCGCGATTGCCTAATTGCCGCCGCGTCTTCCGCCGATCTCTTAATTAATGCGCGTCTTACACGGTGCGCCGGCAAAGAGGGGATCGATCGATCCATCGATCCAGTGGCGAACCGCCGCGGCCCTTCGTTAACCGTGGATAATTAAGCGGCACCGCGTGTACGCACGTGCGTCCCGATATCGAACAACGCGAGAGATTTCGCGATCCGCCGCCGCCCTTCAGACCAGATCTCTTGCGAAAGGGGGAAGAGGAGAGGGAGAGGGGGACATGGTTGATAGGAGGCACAAAGGATGCCGGGAATGGGTTTCGTGTTTCCGGAAATGGAAACGGAATGGCGAGGGCGATCCAACCCACTTTTTCAGAAGGAAAAAAAGGCGGAAACTCGGCTCGTGGATTTGTTTTTCCCGACGGTGTGAATTTTTTGGGGGTTGTGGGGGTTGGAATGGTGAGGAGAGGGATGACGAGGATAATTATTGAATTATACGGGGGATGATTGATTAATAGATATAGGAAAAGGATAAATTTGTATGAGAAAGGAACGAATGGAAGGGGTGAACGGTCGGAATTGTGTGTTTTGTCGGGTGTAGAGATGTTAAAGGGGGTTGCGAATTAAAGGAGAAACGAATGTAGAAATTGATCAGGGAAATAATCACAGGTTGATTAATGTGTGGTCATAGATATCTTTGATAAGATAACGAGATTGAGAATTTATTGATTCGAAATCATCGATCGCGTTCCATAAAGGATCGTCCGTTTTATTTTTCATCGATACGGTGAATTTTCACGAATCGGTGACGGGATAGATTAGCCAGAATCCAATCAATATTGAATTGTATTTTTCATTGAAATATTCACTTTTGGAAATGGGAAGTAATCATAAAGTGTTAAATCAAATGAATACACACGCCGGATCAGCGTTTGGATTCGTGTTTGCCGGGTGACCAAAAATTCTCGTACAACCATGAATAGATCCATTATTATGCAAATGAAACCAGATATACTGTATCCTTTCAATCTTTGTGATTCGTACGATGCGTACGTTTGGACGGATCGTGAAATTATTATATATATATATATATATATATATATATATTAAACTACTCGATCGACTTCGTTCTTTCGACGAAATTTTAAATTTTGAATCGAGACAACGAATACATTATACAATTAATCTTTAAAAATCATTGCAACTCGAAATATATGCATCGAAATTTTATTATTAATATACGAGTAATCGGAGATTTAAAAGATCGATATCTCTATAGATTATTTCGCTCCGACTTAAACGCAAAGTTAAACGAGATGAAATATTCGAGGGTTTTTGGTCCTTTTCCTCTCTTTCTCTCTCTCTCCTCCCATTACCATAAACTTATATAGAATCAAAGCTGTGGAAAGTTCGCTTGAAAAGTTCGCTCTCTCTCCCTCCCCCCGCGAAGTGTCTCTTCCCCTTCTCCCGACTTTCCACGCCGCGAAAGTGTTTGTTTTCGCGGTCGGTTCGTGATCCAACTTTTTCCTCGCGTGGAAAGAAGAAGGAAAAGGGGAGAGACGGCGAAGTTGAACCGGCAACCCTTATGAATTTTATGGAAATAAAGATTCTATTCTTAACGAGGTCCGCTGTAAGTCGAGCGTGCGCGACTGAATATTTCATCGTTCCGCGTGACTGTGTATAAAAGTTGGCGAGAAACGATGGAATGTGCCCTCCCTCCCTCCTCCTTCTGTGCAAAGATTGAAGGAAACGGGGCACAAATGAAACCGCCGGAATATCTCTTTACCCGTGAAACAAAGGAAACGCGAGCCACCACTGTAAACTTTAACCCCTTTCGAGCTTTCACTTTAGCGTTTCAGCTCGATTCTCGAGCGCGAGTTTGATCAACTTTTCCCATCGTTTGTTATTTTGTTATTTACTTATTTCGAAGTATTTTTCGAAGATATCCATTTATCGCGATGATAGAAAAAAAAAAAAAAACATAGAGATCGATTTTCAAGATCGATAAATTAAAAAAACCTTCTAATCGATCGTTGGTGACTTTGAATAATCTCGAATCATAGATCATTGCACGTATTGAAAAAAATGAAGTTGATAAATTCTATTCGACATCGCGCAAGCTTGCCCCCGACACGGATATATTTTTTTCGTTATCGACGATAACGAATGATCACAATTCGTCGAACTCATTCCACCTTTACAGCTCGATACGAAAAAATGATTACTTCGTTCATTCCAGACTTCACAAAAGTGCTCTTCTTAATCCTCTCCCTCCTGTCTGTCCAAACAGACAACTTAACGCGAGTCTTGATATTCCATCGCAACAACAGAGACGTCGTTCGATCTTGGCCCATCGATCGTTTCGCGAAAATTCGTGGCGCGAAATATGGTGGAAATCAGGGACGACGGTAACCGTGAATTAATCCATCGGCGTAAGGCCGAAAATCGACGAGGATGGGCGCGTCGATCAATTCACGCGCCCGTCCGTCAAACGAGCGACGATGCACGGATACCACGATTAATAATCACCATGTGGAAATCTCGATTTAATAATTATATCGTGTGCGATCGATGGACGTGCGATCGCGCGAAAGAAGGTAAACGCGTATCGAGAACGAAAAGCGTTTCCTCGATCATATCCGATTCCGCCCCGATTCGATTGGAAACGATCCATCGAATAAACTGATAATTCGATTCATCAACCGATACGTCGATCCGAACGACGACGATGATAATAATAATAACGGGCCGTTATATAATGGACATCGGAGCGGGGAAAAATGATGGGGGAAGATCGGCGTCGCGTCTATTAGCAACGCATCGATAGTGGGACTAATTCCAATGGTAACAGTAATAATCCAATGAAATTGATTATCGAATACCGATGGCTCTCTCGATTGGGTTGAGACCGCGAGAGAGCGGGCGTTGTTGCCATTAAATGCGAGCCTCTCTCGCGGTGTACGGGGAGGAGGGGTAGTTGTGTATGGGGGAGGAGGAGGTATTAGCGGGGTATTATTAGTTGCCGGTTAAAATGATTATAGAAAATTGATGATTAATCCGCGGCACGATGATTCGTTTCGATATTAGGATTGCCAGCGACTGTGCCGATTCGTTGGATTTAATCGGCTCTAACGGAACGAAGGGTTTAGTTTATGTATAAAACGCGTGATTCGGCTCACGTGTGCCTTTTAAAAATTTCTCTTCGATTCGATGGTTGGGTGTTGTTATCGTAAAGAAAAAAAAAAGGGGGAGGGGGGGGAATTTGAATTTTATCGAAAGATCCAACTTCGTAGATAAAATTCGCGGCGATAGGATGGGAAGACGACGATAGGAGAAAAGAACTTTCGTACAAATCGCAATTTTCCTATATTTACCGTGCAATCGTTCGACCTAGTTTCCGTCTAATATTTGAAGTACGTATCCGGATCCGTGTATTTAAATTTCCCCATGCAGGTAGGAGAGAAACTGGAATCGTGGCGGCCGGTCATCGATTCCATTCTTCGTTACGTTGGACGATATAGGCAAGGATTAAAAAAAGATTACGGGACGCCGTTTTATATTAAAACGAGGCGAAGCAGGATCGAAGGACGAGGGATTGAATGCAACGTCCCTGTCCAATCCCCGGATTTCGCTACCCGCTACAATACCCTCTTTGGCCCTCCATCGGAGACTGCATCGATTTTCTTACTCCCTCTTGTCGCCGCTTCCTCCTCCCTCCGTTTCCCTTTCAACCGAAAGCTTCATTGTTCCTTCCGAGTAACCTCTTTCATTCATTCTTGGGACCACCACCACCGTCCCCTCCTCCCCTTTCGATCGATACCAATTCCATCAGCGTCTCGTGATCGAGCTCTAAGAACATTCTAATCCTGGTTAATTGATTACACGCGGTTAACGTTCAATGAACGATCACACGGATTCTCGGGTTTATTTTGGATTCGACGGAGAGAACGGATGTTAAGTAGATCCGTTTTGCGTTCGAAATACGAATGATGGACTCGTTGTTTTGTTGATTTAACGCGCCGCGTATACGATTGGTGGCACGTGGTTCGATGATAAGCTGATATTCACTCGTGTGCATACGTATGTATGTATGTACGTGAATGGTATTTTTGTGGGAAAGACTTCTTTGCAGCTCGTTCGTTGTACTACGGAGAGATGGAAATCGACGATTATTAGCCGTGAACGTGCTAATAGTTTCACGTGTTGTAAATCTCGGTATCAAGTGTGCCTCGATTCCTTGCGTTTTATTCACCTTCGGATATGTACCTTATATCTTACGGACAAAGGGAAAGGGAGGGGCAGCGATCGTACGAACTCGAGCGTGGAATAAATTGGAATACATTTAAATCAATTACAGCCACCCTGTTCACACGTCTCGTCATGGACTGATTCCTCGTAGTATAAAATTAAAACGAAGAATCTAAATACCACCTTGGGACCGCCGAGACCGAGCAAAAAGAACATCAAATTTACATCTTCCACCACCTCGTAATGGAAACAATGTATCCAGAATTAAGAATTTAAATTCGTTAGAAAACGATTCACCTGCTGAAGAAGAGAAACATTCCTTCGTTCTATCTATTCTCCAAAGTAAATTTGAATATCAAAGCAAAGGAAAATAATCACGAAAAATTTGATCGACAAACGTGATATATATTGGAAACTCGTTTTGAAACTCGACGAAATTCTCGATTCGCAGCACACGAGTGCGAGACACACCGCGGCAAAGGCCCTCGATTGATTTCATTAGAGCTGGGGAGGCCATCTCCGACGGTGGGTATAACAGTTAATCCGACACGGTATCATCACTGTCAATGCGGAACTCGTTGAATAGCGAGCGAGAGCACACTCTCGAAAGGCCGAGGCTACGTGCCGTGGGAAAGTCCATGGAAGCCTGGCATAGTACGCGTTCGGAAGGCAGCGTACGCCGCGAGGCTCCAGGATGCTGCGGGAAGAAAAACGGTATCGGTGCAACACACCGACCGTGTTCTAAATTATCCGTGCGCTTTGGAGTCGCATCGACGTTTGTTAAGAAGCATTCTCGCAATTTCCTTTGGGAATTAAAATTCGTTCGATTTTTATCCAAATATAGAGATGTTCGATGGTAAAAGGATTCTTATTGCCAAATAAATTGGACAGAAATTTGTTCAATTCAGAATTGAGTTAAAGTTTTCGCGAATTAACGCTACTACGATTATAATCGTTCTGCACAAGATAGCAATCGCACATCGAGTAGCATTTCTCTGAAAACGTAGCATCGATATTTCCTTTTTATCAATTTTTTTCCAATAAACACCGTCAAAGCAACTCGAATTGCGAGGCGTAAACGCTGTGACGATCTTTCACATTTTTGAACAAGTCGGCCGTAAACGAAAGAGATCTCCCTCACAATCCCCTTTCAACTTTATACGCGATCGCGCAACTTGTAATCCCGTTCCCCCGAAATAAATAAATAAATAAATAAATCCTTTACCGAGTTTAAAACCGAAAATTTCCGTGATGTTTCATAATCGCGGCCTATTACCGCCCGTCAAACTTCAACATCCCAAAAATTATCGTTCCTCGGTTAGTCTCCCCTCCATTCGAGAAATTCGGTAGATCGTACACGTTAATCGGATCGCGGAAAGAGAAGAGAAGAGAGAGAGAGAGAGTTTCAATTTCCCCGATGTGTCCCGGCGAGAGAAACGACCCTTTAAGAGGGATCAGCGTACGTTGAAGGGCTGATTATTGCGCGTTCCTAGGAGGGAGGCACGCGCGTAAGGACGTCGAGGAATATATATATATATATATATATGCGAGCGTACACGCACGCATTGGTTACACTCTAATGGCTTAAGCTACCGAGATTCCCGGTTAATTAATTGGCATTAACGTTGGCGACGCGTGGATTGGAGGAATGGGGAGTCGGTGGCGGCGCGGTCAGTTTATCCCGAATTTCGGCTCGATCGAGGTTTGTCGGCCGAGGGGGAGAGAAAAAAACGGCCCGCGAATTTGCATGTTAACGAGGCGCAAGGAGCGCGGTAAACGAGACGAAATAGAGAGATGGATCGGGTATAGGACGAATATATCCCTACGTATAAAATCGTCTCTCGCGGTGGGGGGATTCAGCCAAGCAGGTTAAATATGAAATTATGGATACAGCGGCGCACGCGAGCCGATGCACAGGGATAAAATTAATTGAATCGGCGATTTTGGAATTCATGAAAGAACAGGAAATCAATTTATTCGGCTGGTTATGCACGACGACCGGCTCTCGAATGTGGAGGGTATAGAATGTAGCCTGTCACACATTCGCGCATTCACGATCTGAAATCGATAACGATGAGTGTTATATATATATATGTATATATATGTATATACATGTATATACATGTGTACTACGCTTATGCGGCTTATTAAAGTATAGTCGGGTCGAGTGTGAAAGTAGCGCGTTGTGGAATACCTCGGCTATTCTGCTCTTTCTGCTCAACCTTTCTTCGTAATATCGATATACACTGCGAGGTAGATTAATAGGATAGAATATCGTATTGCTGGAATTTCCATTCTCGAGAGATAAATATGATTGTGTCGCGCGAAAAGAATGGAACGTAAGCTGATTAACTTCTCTGCTACGCTATTAATTAACGATCGAGGATTAGAGATAGGAAATAATTCTATCTCTACCTTTTGATAATATTCTGTTCTTTGCGAAATACGTTTCCATCCACGATGGAATTGGGATTTAGAGAAATTTCCAACACTCGTGCCACACGGGGGATTCTTAAAGGCGAGTTCGAGCGACGGTGGAAAGGAGGAATTTGATCGATAAAAAATGAAAGGAAGAAAGGAAGGAAGAAACAAAAGGACAGTAAAAAGAAAAGAGATTGGGGATAAAGCAAAAGAGGAACGTGATTAGATCGAAAGGAGATTCGAGTATTATAAAAGAGCGGTGGTGCAAAGAGAGCTGGGAAAGAAATTTTCAACGAAATATAAGCGTAAAGAAAGTGGAAAGAAATCTTGGTCGATAAAAGAAAAACAATAGGGGAAGAGAGAAGGATTTCTGGTAATAAAGAAAGTGGCGCGGAGATGTCAAAAAGGAAATTCCAGTAGTAAAAGGAAAGGAGTTGTACGATCCAGTAAAAAGTACGATACAAGAGCACCGAAAAAGAAAAAAATTTCAACGATAATAAAACGAGAGAAGAAAATGAAGAGGGAGCATCGGTACTAAAAGCAGCTATAAAAAAAAAAGGAAAATAAAAAAGAGAAAAAAGGAGAGCAAATGACAACGAAAAATAAAATAAAGTCGAAATAACAGATTCTGGAATATCCTCGATGAGAGAGGATACCGCTTCAATCTTCTCGCAGTATACGTAGATTATATTTTAGAATGTTACGGAATAACTGTTAGAAATTCGAGAATGACGCGTTTAGGTTGGACGGAGTTGGACTACAAAGTTGCTCGTGTGAGAACGTATGACACGGTGTACACGAACTACACGCGACTGATAGTTCGTATGATCGATGCACGTTGAAAGTGTTGAGCTCTCTCAAACCGCACCAGAAAATAAGGTATTTTCACCGAGCTTTTGCATATCAGTTTCCCGTTATACATACTGACTCGCTGTTGGTAGACGATATACGAGTTGCGCGTATACCATCCATGATGAATTTTTATCTCCCAAGAGGAGAGCGGTTGCTATGAATTATAACTTTAGATCCGTATTCTCGCGTATTTTTCTAGCGAAATTAAACAAATAATCTCTTTCCTACATCCGAATATCTCGTAACATTTACAGAAGATCGAAATAAGTTATTTCAAAACCAAGAGAAATGGCATATTCCTCTTTAGTCCAACGAAAAAACGCTATCTTCTTCTAAATTATTTCTTTCCATCCGTTACAACAGTTCCTCTCTTAAAATTTCAATCAAAAGAAATAAGAGTTGAACACTCGTCGAAAACTTCATCGACCTTTCTCTCAACCGAAATACCATCGAATCTCCCTCCTCCACTCCCGCAGAAACGAGAAAGAGTTTGTAATCTCGGAACACCAACATCCACTTTTATTTGCGAAAAAAATTCGCTCGAAATAACGTTTTCGACGAATCAAAGCGATCAGTTTCGAGAGAGAAAGAGAAAGGGGAGAGAGAATTTTGCCTCGACAAAGCCACCGACCTCGTCCTCCCTCCCCCCCCCTTTTTTTTATCGATCCGGAAAACGTATAAACGCTTATTCGATCCCGTTTCAGATCCCCTTTCGATCGCTTCGACCTATAATCTGTAATCCGATGAGGAACTCCTTTCTGCCTCTTTCGTCTTTCCCTCGTGGCGCTCCTCCGTATCGCGTTGTGTATCTACCTACCGTGCAACCCTCTATCCCTCCATCTATCTATTTCTCTATTTATCTTTTCTCCAAGCCTAGTTCCCTTCGAACGCCTATTGTTACCTTCTTCTTATACGTATAACGAGCGTATAATGCCAGCGTTTAACTCACGGGCACTCCTCCTTCCCCCTCCCCCTCTTGTACGAGATGTGGGAAGGACTTAACCCCGGATAAATGAGTTTCACTTATCTGACCGTGTGATTTGTTCTTCCTATACCTTCCATTTAATTGCGTTTTCTTTTTGTTTCAATGCCTCAATGTTATCGCGACGCGTGCCTGCTGGAACGAACCGCTTCGCCCTTCGAGGCAATCGCGAAACTAAAATAGAAGCGAGCAGATTTATGGATAGGTTTTGCTTCGTGGAACACGTCACGTTTGTTATTTAATTTTATTAAATATGTTTTCACGATGCGTAAACGCATAGAATTCTCGCTCGTGATATTTTGTTTCTCTCTAAAATTTCTCGAAGTATGTTCATTTGTATATCTCGTTTTTTGGGAATTTTCGATTTCACGTGAATCGATAGTTTAGGAGTAGAAAGAAATGATAAAATATCGAGAATTGTATAACGAGTACGAAAAATTAAGATAAAGGTGAGAAATTGTTTGTTAATAATCGAATTAGATAAATTGCCTATTTGTTTTTTTTTTTTTGTATTTCCAATTTGCAATGAATACAAGCATTTTGAATTGACGCACTATATAAAACGATAAATCTGCGTTAATTTATTTTTTTCTCTTTCTCTACTATATTAAGCATATAAAAAAAACCATTATATTCCATGTTCTTGACATAATTATTTTACGACTTTCGTATTGTTATTAATTTTATCGCGGAGAATGAGTAAAAAATGTTATTACAATTAATTAATAAATCAAATAACAAATTTTTTTTCACGACAATTTTATATTTACATTTTATCATGAAACGTGGCTGTAAAAATTTGTACGTAAATCTGTGAAATATTCTACACGATATATTAACGTATATCTATATACATTTCTGTAGATCTACCTCTCTATTTTTACCTCACTTATTTTTCATTTCAGAAAATTTTTTATTCCACGATACGAACACAATTCTACATCTTTCACTTTCAGAAACAATCGACTGCAAATAGTACACAATCGAATTAAATTTACCATTGAAAAGATAATTTAACCGCTTTTTCGCAAAACTATATCAACGCACTGTCTTCTGCGATTGCAATCGTCTGCGAAAATCGAGAGAGATAAAAGACGAGTCGAATCGCTTGAGGAGAGAAGAGAAAATAAAAAAAATATTGTAGGCAGAAAGGGAAGCACATTCCGTGGGTAGGAATTCGAGCGTCCATAAACGAGATTCCGCGTTGTTATTTCGTTAATGCGCAATAACGGTACGCAATAATTCGGCCGTGACGCTGGGGGTACGCGCAACCCCCGCGGGACAATTGGATTATCCCGTGTTTCGATCATCTGAAAATTCCAATTAACAGTAATGATCTTATCGTTTTGTGGCCCGGCCACGAACGATAGACGAACGATCCTGCTCCCTACCTTTATCCTACCTTCGACCTCCCCTCTCTTTCTACCCTCTGCCGATTTTCCACGTATCGAGACAAAGATCGAAGAGCAAGAACGCGATAATCCTTGGCAATGCCGCTATAACCGTTGTCGAATTAATTAATCGAGCCTAGGCATGGATGAGAAAACGTTATCTTGAATAGAATTTCAGACGTTGATCTTTCCACGGATCGAACTCTCCTCTGCTAATTTCCCTCGATCCGCTTATTAATTTTACTCCGCTCTTCGATTCCTTTCTCTCTTTTTCATTTTTATTTTTTATTTTTTTCGATGTCTTTCTCTTTCGCTTTTTTTCTTCTTCTTCTTTTTCTATTTGGCTCTTTTCCACGGCTGCCTTTCATTATATCTTTGCCTCGATATCGTATCGAGGATTTGCGTGATCCACGATTTTAAATGGACGATGAAGAGGGGTTCGAATGAGCGAGAGGTATCGATCGATGAATACTCGGTCGGCCATGTTGGGAAATATAATGGAATAAATATAAGGAGATGATAATTGTATTAAATAGATAAAAAAGAATGTAGATTATGAGTTTTTTTGTAATATTTTTTATTTTTTTTTTTTTTTTTTGTTTCGTTACGTTAAATACGTGCGAAAAACTATATACTGTAATTCATCGTTACTCGGAACACGTCTGCCAGTTTAGATTGGATATTTCGTTTATTTTTGCATTTTCAAATGTACAGAAATTTAAATTTCAGATAAATATGCAAATATTCACAGTCAAAATATAAATATTCGGGCGTTATTATTATTGATTTGTAGAAACACTGCGCGAAATGTTATTAAAATATGTAAATTAATGACACATTAATTATTAAAGGGGATGTTGTTACACGTGCACAAACAACAGATTATATAAATTTAAATAACACGTCAAAATATTTTACGCGGAGCAACGGCACGGTTAAAATTAACAACGTGGAATCTATTAAACCTGTTAATTTCAAATGTTCAAAATTCATCGCGATACCGACATTTTCCAAATTCCAACAGAAAAAAAAAAAAAAAAAGAAAACGAAATAAAACGAAAAAAAGAAATAAACAAGAAAAAGACAAAACTTTCCTACATATTTTTCCTACTTTTACGTCCCCACAATTTTAACAAGTGCGTCAAATAAACCAATATCCAATACCCAAATAAACCCTGTTCCCCCGATAACGTTACACTCGCCAGAATCAGATACACTCCTCCCTCTCTCCTCCTCCCCCCTCCTAATTCTCACTTTTCATTTCATCCGATCCTTCGAAAAACGAGGTGGAAAAAAAGGAAAACAATTTAACAGGCTAGACTCCCTCTATTAGATCTCAAATTTTCGCCCTATCGAGTTTGACCGCGGGGCCGACGAAGAAAAACGAAGAAAAAACGCCTGATCCCGAGTTAACAAAGACCACCGTGGTTCCTTGGTGGTGATCCACGGTGGATCGCGGATCGTCCTCCTCTATCGATCTCTTCGATAGAGAGCTCTCCTTCTTCCCTCAGCCGTGGCCCCATTCTTCGAACGTCTATTAACCCCCACCTCTCCCTCTCTCTTTCTTTCTTTTTTTTCTTTCTTAACTCTCCCTTCGTTCGTTTCTTTCCTCCTTGTCAGATGAAAGAGGATCGCGTAAATCGGTGTATCGGTCGAGACGCCGTTTCGCCTCGAAATTCTATTATCGTCGATGCAACAGCGCGATTGTTTGTCACCCCGAACACGTAGCGGATCCTCACGTTTATATCACGCCTCTCTCGACAACGATTCGGCCGATTGCTCTTTATTTCGCCGCGACAAGAGGTACCCTTTCTCGACCAACGATTTTTCTTAGATCCACGTATGCGTAGAAATCGCGCAGGAAGGATTAAAGCGGTTTTATTTCTTTTTAGAGTGAAATTTTTGACGGAATATCTCTGCTTCCTTTGATCCCATCGTTCTCTCTACGGATCTCTCTAATTTCGCGAATTTTTTTTTTTCGAGAAATTGTCTGCCTGTATTTAAATTTAAGAATTTTTTTAAAAGTCTTCTTCTTTCATCAAGTCTTTTCTTTTTAGGAATTTTTATTTTCAACGATTGTTTAAAAAAATTTTCGCGGCATAGGATACTTTATTAGAGGTAACTGGAATATCGATAATATTTCTTTGAAACATCGTCGATATCGATTATTAAAAACCGCTTCTTTTCGATTACCTGCTAATTTAAGTAATCGTGATCTTTTTGTTCTTCCTACTCGTATCATAATGCGAAGATTAATCGATGAACGGAGATTTTTTTTCTTTGCTAAGAGTACCAGTGGACCAGTTTTTCCTACATCGGAGATTGTTATCGACGTTGGATCCTTGTTTATAGCTGATGCAACGACGCAGGTGTTTACCGAATAACCGTCGTTCGTTCTTTGTCTCGCGATACACCAAGTATTTATCGGTGTGCAGAAAAAGATTTTTGCACAGGTGCAAATAAGAAAAAAGGTTAGCACACACTCGTTAAACAATAATTTCCCCCGTAGTAGAAACTTGGAAAAATATTTCCCGTGCGACTCTCTTATCGATTATCGTTCCATCAACTTCCATTTATCGATGATACGCAACACGGATCTCCAATTTTATTCTCGTTTACTTCGACCAATTATAGGCCAATTTCTTGCGGGGGAAGAGGGGAGGTTAAAAGATCGATTTCTTAATCTTTTTTCTTAATAACAGATCGAATCTCTCGGTTGTTAATCGATGTATTTTTATAACTTGAAACATTATTACGAAAGTTTAAGAATCGTTTCACAATTTAAAATAAACCCGACCAATTATCCCGAAAATCGACGGATCGACGAGTATAAATAATTCGATAATTCAACTTCCCAACTTACCTAAACGCTTCCACTCGTCCGATATATCCGTAATTACTTAGTACGCTTTGCCGAAATTCCGCTACCATTACCGAAACTCGATCAAAGTGTTGGTTGGAGGAAAGCTGATGACCGGTCAGATCCCGAGATATCCGCGTTTCGTCCACTCGGATCGATCGATTGGCCGAAATCGAGCGCCGCTATAAACCGAAGCGAAACATCGTTTCACGAGTTTCTGGAAACGAATCGTCGGTCATCATCGCTCGAAACCGAGATCTTCCGCTTCCGGCCAGTTGGGGGGCGCGTTTGATCCCGTTCCCCTCCCCCCGCGTGTCAGGCAGCAGAGAATCGCGTCTCCGCCGATCGACGAAACCAGCATCGAAGCCAAGGAATAAACGAGGACAGAAGCAGGGAAGATGGATAGGTAGATGGAAGATGGAAATAGCGAGGAGGAGAGGCGAGGCTTAGATTCGGATGGAAGGGTGTGGAGAGGAGAGGTTGAAGAGAGGAAAGCCCGAGGATATCGGATGGTATACCCAGAATGCCCTGGGAATAACGAGAGATTGGGACGACGAGGAAATTTCATCGCTCGGTCGCTCGATGTTGTATGGGTGGTGAGAGAGAGAGAGAG
This sequence comes from Apis florea, assembly GCF_048593485.1. Classification (NCBI taxonomy): domain Eukaryota; kingdom Metazoa; phylum Arthropoda; class Insecta; order Hymenoptera; family Apidae; genus Apis; species Apis florea. The sequence goes on from NW_028256746.1 coordinate 3,733,697, forward strand.
AGAGAGGGGAGGAGGTGGAGGAGAGAAGACGAGATTTATCGGATTTTCGAAATACCCGTGCACTCGGCGTGTCGAACCAGACGCCTCCATTTCTCTCGAAAACCCTCTCCCTCTTTATCTATCTATCTATCTATCTGTCTGTTACGTCTGTCTCTCCCTCTCCTCTCCTCCGCCCCGCTTCTTATTTTCGGCCTCCTTTTTCCGGTTTCTGCGCCTTCCTTCCCCTCTTCGCCCTTTCGTTTCTCCTTTTCCTTCTTTCCTCTCTCTCTCTCTCTTTCTCTCGATAAGCTTCGATGCATCCGAATCGAGAAAAGCATCCTCGAATCTCTGTCGATCACGATGACGCGGCGCGGTGTATGGAAGGTTTCGTCGATCTATTCGCACGGTAGAACGATCGTGAAGGAAAAATGGGAGAGAGAGGAGAATTGACCCGACTGTGGACTACTGATGGCCGGAAGTGGCGGGATTTCGGTGGATGATTGAAAACGTGCGAGAGAAGGGAGAGAGGAAGGAAGGAAGGAAGGAAGGAAGGAAGGAAGGAAGGATCGTGCGTTTGGTCCTTTGCTATCCTCATCCACGACTATCGGTCGAGTTGTTTGCACTCCAGGAAAAGCTCTCTCTTTCCTCCGGGGCTTTCTTCCATCCATTCTGCGACGCATTGTCTTCTTTTCTGCCTTTTGTTGCGATTCACTATCCGCGACTCTTCGATCCTCTTCTCCACTATCAGGAGGAGTCGTATTGTCTCGACGTTAGACACTTTTGTGCATAGTTGTTGACGTGTTCGATTCGTCGACGTGGTATGAGAATCGGCTTGATCGAAAATCGGCGCCGATTTTCCTTCGGGAGGAAACTTCGTTCAACGGTATTTAAACGATTCCTTTTTTTTTTTTTTTTTTTCTTTTCTTTTTCTCTTCCTTTATCGAACGTTCGATTCAAAGTTAGATACGTATTATCGATTTATTTGAAAAATGTTGCTTACCCGATATTTAGTTTGCGCAGTGAATAAATAATGGTAATCCGTGGTCGTCAATTAAGAGGAGATACGGGGGATAAAAATCCCAGTGTGTACGAGATTAATGGGACAGAGTTACGGGATTTATAGATTGGATAATTTTGTTTGTCTATCGCCTAATATTTTGGTAGTTATTTACAACGTTTAATAATTCAATTCGATTTCCGGAATTATTTTACATTTCGGTATATTATTCTATCCGTTTTCTTTTTTTTTTTTTTTTTTTTTTTAAATGACAGCGATCAACTCTCTCGTTAAAACGTACAATCAAAAATATATTATTACACCGAAATTTCTTGATAATTCAACGAAGGAGAACGATGATAAATTCATCGCTAATATTACGATGAATATATCTCATCTCCCCCGACACGAAAGCTCATATGATAATTAATTTACCTTGATAACAGATAATTCATACGCGCTTCCATGCGCGCTATTCTTAATTAATTAAACTCGATTATATTAAATTTCCTATCGTCTTAAAACACTTCTATTCAAGGATGAAATTTCGCTTGGGGTCTCCCTCCGGTTTCGCTTGCCCGTCCAGGATTTAATACAGGTGTATCTCATGAATTTTGAAACCAAATTTCCCAGAAAGCAAAGCCTGAAATTTCATTCGCTCGGAAAATTAGATATCGGCCGAAAAAATGGCGACGAGATCCTTCGTCGGGGCAAACTCCGAAGACAGCCTCGGCGATGAAAATTTCCCTCCCTTTGGATTATCATTATCATTATTATTATTATTATTATCATTATTAGATTCGTCTCGTTGTCCCGTATCGACGAATAAAAAGACAAGAATAAATAAAATAAATGAGAGAAGAGCGGAAGAGAAGTGATCGAACGGGGGAGAGGACAACACATTCGTTCTAATTTAGAGCGACCCGACGAATATTCCCTTCTCGTTCATAATTTCTATGGGAGACCCTCTGGGAGCTTGGCACGCAGGAATTCACGAGTCCAAGCAGGATTAACGGGGTGTGGAGGGTGTGGAAGGAAAGAGAGATAGAATAGGCTGATATTGCTACTGGAATATTTGTTGAAGCTCTTACAACGCGAAGCACTTCGCCTCAAAAGCGAATAACGTAATTTGCGAACAGCTAACTCCCTCCCCACTCTTCACTCCTTCCTTCCTTCCTTCCTTCCTTCCTTCCTTCCTTCCTTCCTTTCGTTGGAAAATTTTCTGTCATCGCGCAAAATTTTCCAACAGCGAATACAATCTTTCCGCGGAAAAGAGAAACGAATCTCTCCTCGAAAAGGAAATGCTCGATGACCCTCTTCCCCTCTTTCTCCGCCCGCCTCTTTCTCTCGCCGCTCGTTGAAAGAGAAACCGGAGGGAAAAGCATTTATCGTCGAGCGGAGAGACATCGTATAACTTTTTTCTTTATCTATTTTATTTATTTTTTTCACGGGCACGGGCTGACTCGATGATCGACGCGACGAAAAATCGATCTCGCTCGCGTTTAATTTTATTTTACGGGGGAGGAGGGGAGGGGTGGTTTATTTGTCGTATCGCGTGGTATCGAGCGATTGACACGATTGGGAGGGGAGAGGATCGATTATATTCCTCGCGGATAAAGTAAATGTCGAGAATGTGGAAAAATATTTATTCGCATTAGACTTCGTATTCGAGGCAATTGGTGCTCTCTGTGTTTACGTACGGGCGCTCGATTATATTTCTCGATGAGAAAATTATTCCGCTCCACGCGATAACGAAAATATAAAGCGAGTAAAAATATCGCCGCGCAACTTATCAACCTTTTAATTTATCTATCGAATTATAAACACGCGAGAACGCGTAGGATGAATTTTTCAAATCGAATTTTTCTCTCGCGAAACGGAGAACAACACAGAAATGTGGGAAAAAATTATATTCCATATTTTTCATTTTCCATCGGTTATTCGCTTTCTTTTTTTTTTTTTTTTTTTACACGCGGGAAATATCACGTAAGCTGTACAGAAGTAGAGGTGTTCAAATAACCGAGCGAATTCGGTTCGCGGACCGTTTATAATTACCGAATTATAAAATATTACGTTTAATTGTTACGTTAGCTGGGAACGTTTGGGGGCGAGTTGGAAAAATCCTATCGGACGGCGACTTTTGTTACACGCTATGAATATGTAATTTATTTAACACGCGAACGACTCGCGCCCGAAGGATTTCGTAGCGTAAGCGCACGATCCGCGATAAGGGTATAAGATTTATGCGCCACATGCCACGGGATGTTTTTCTTTTTTTTTCTTTTCCTTTTCTTTTTTCTTTTTGCTTCGCCCGAGCGCAACTTCTTTTCCCGGAAAGTCGAGAATTTAAGAATGCGACAGATGCGTTCAAGTACGATGCTTTCGCACGTCGATCGCCCGTTTCCGGAATCGCACGCGACCCGGAAACGATCCTGCACAGGCCGTAGAACCGACGTAGAATCTGAGAGGAAATAAAAATTTGTTGCTATGTATTTTAATTCTTTTTATACGTGTGTGTATTATAATTTTGTTCATTTTTCCTGATTTTTATTTCGTTATTTTTATTCTATACTCCATATACAATTGGAAAAAAAGCTCCACTTAAATTCATTTGCGAACAACTATGTACTCGACAACTACGCAACGAAAATTTTTAGTAATTATTTTGACCAAAAAAAAAAAAAATACATATTTTTTTAGGGATGTAATTAAAACATCACTCTTCGCTAATGCATAATTCGTTTCGTTTTAAACGTGTATCTATCTCGCATCGACGAGTTAAAAAAAATTACTCGATCCATTAAAAATTTACATTTTTTCATTCTCATTATTGTTAAGAAAAAAAAAGAGAATTTAATATGAAGATATATTAATAATTGAAAAATATTATCCATACACGTCACGTGCGAAACACTTTGCAATCGAGATATTTCTTGCAATCGTTCAATCATTATCGACATCGTCATTAACGACATCGTGGACAATTAAGCTTTCGACAATATTCCACTCGCAATTTCTGTCCAAGCTTGCACTGCTCGTCGCAGAAGTTCTTGCTTTCGTTACGTCGTTGGTAGCGGTAACCCAGCGTGGAAACTGTACACGCGTGGACTCGAATTCCTCGCGAAAGCATAAAACCCTCGCCCCTTCTTGCCGAGGGGGAAAACCGTTGCTTCGTTTCCACGTAGCTTCCTCGCGATTTTTACTCCCGTTTCTCCCGTGATTTCGATCTAAAACCGGACTATATACAATCCCAATGACGATATCTTTCAATTAAATGAAACATTCGAAAAAAGGAATAATCTCGCTAATCGACTCGCCGCTAAATAAAAAAAAAAAAAAAAAAAAAAAACGATTCCATAATCGATTTCCAATCTCGTCGAGGCAAACTCGCTTTCTCGCCCAAAACAAGATTCCCCATCCCGGTAAGAAGAGGGAGAAAGAGAACGGGGGAAGGGGAGGGGAAAAAAAAAAATAGTTACCCACGTCGATTTCCTGAAAAATCGAATTTCGTCGTGGAAAAGTGTAGTGTTCGCCCCGAACGACAAGCGTGGATGAAATTCGCCTTTGTCTGGAGGGGGAGGGGATGGAAAATTTCACGATACACGATTCGATGTGTGCGCGCGGCGTGTCGAGCATTTTCCAAATTCCTTTTCCCCCCACTTCCCCACCCCTCCCCCGTCCTGTTCCTGTTCTCCTCTGTGAAACGCAATTCCACCGCTCTCTTAAAAATCTCGAAAGCCATTTTCCGTGGCGACCCTTGTAATGCGATGTGGTCGCGATTGATTTCGGACAAGCGGATTTACCTCGAAACCGAATTTCATTCGGCCGAATATTCCTCGATCCAAGGAACAGAAATACGAGAGAGAGAGAGAGAGATGGATACACTGGCAGCAGTAACATCGTTTCTTTGACGCGTCCACCCTTCCCACCACCTTTACGAAATTCAATTTTATTTCTTGCTCCCATATCGCCGCGCCCTCCCCGCGTCGCGGAATTTCCAGAACGCGGTGGATGGAAACGCGCACTTTTCCCGCATTCTCGTCGTTCGATTTTATCGCGGCCACTACAACGCCGCAATATTCATCTCCGTAGACAGCCGCCATTAAATAATACGGGCGAGCTGCTTTCTCTCCGGGAACGGAGGGGGACAAAGGGACGGAAATCTCGCGTGGCGGGAATCGGCGAAAACCCCGGCTGCACGGAGGAAAGTATTTTCTCTTTCGAGGGATGCGTTTCTCGATACGATATGGATACGTTAAAAGAGGTATAACTTCTCGTTCGAGCTTGGTTTCACTTTTGATCTTGGATTTTATTGTTATATGCTGTTGGCATTCGCGATTCTATAATTATAATAATTATAAGTTCGATTTAATAACTTGATTTATTTTCAACCTTGATTTATTTTACGTTTATTATATTCATTAAACCCTATCGGCTATAACAAAGTTATATTCACGAATCAAGCTAAAATGAAACGTAGGTAAATACGATATCCTTCAAATCTCATATTCTTCCTCCACGTTAAATATCACGTTGATAAAGCACGAGTAATCGTAAATCGAAATACCACGTTCGAGATCGATGCTTGCTACCGAATACGAAGAATTTTCAATCAGAAAAAAAAAAAACTTGTTCCTCCGCAAACGAGAATCCGATTAGATCGGTGGAAGGATGATGATGAATCCCGTGGAGGGAAAGAAGAGTGGATGGAAGGAGACGAGCGATGCGGCCGTTCTCGCGTGCGTCGGTTGCTTCGTGTCCGGCGTTTCGGTTGACCCGGCGTAACCTCTGCGACGTGTATCCGCGTCGAATCCTCGCGAGTCAGGGAGGAGGAGGAGGTGGTTTATCGGTTGGAACGGTTCTCAGGCCAGTGGACTCTGTTGGCGAGTCGAACGCCTCGGCCTGACCTGACTTAACCTCGAGCGCTTCGTCGTCGCCCGCCGATATCGCGAAAACCCGCTCTCTATCCATCCCCTCCCCTTTCTTCTCGTTCTTTCCTCCCTCTTTTTTTTTTTTTTTTCTCCAAAGACCCACTTCCGAATTTGCGACAGTTCGTTTCGATCGAGAAAGAAAGAAGGGAAGACTGGCGTGAAGATGCATAAAGGTTGTGGGACCAGAATAGTTGGAATTGCTGATGAAGGAGAAATATACGATGCTTCGTATAAAGGAATGCAATGATAGAATTGTTGATAAGAACGAACGATCGACAATTTTTGAAGAAGATGATCGAAAGACGATTGTTTGTGAAATGTCGTAAATCCAATTTACTAGAGTAGAGTAATTAAGATAACGAAGAAATGGAAGATAAAGAATTGGAGAAAGTTGAAAAATTCTAAAATTTCTCGAGTAGCTCGGGGACGATTATAACGATATCCCTGTTCTCCCTGCCATTCTGGAACGACGCACACACGGCTCGAGGCCGAGGCGAGGCGGGGCTGAGGAAACATGGCGGTCCGGTCCGATAAAAATAAGGAACAGAAACCGGCTGAACTCCACCCACGCGATTTCCCAGAGAGAGATCGTACGTCAACCGCGCCCGCTCGTGAATACCAGCCGAGTCCAATTTGCTATCGCGCCGAATGCGCGAGGAAACGGTGCCGGAAACGGCCCCTGAACGAGCGGAGAAATACGACGACGGGGAGCTCCCAGCCGATCTTGCGTGCCGATCCACACCGGGATGGCCTTCCCTCGATCCTCATCTTCGATCGATCCGCGCCAAGCTTTGCTCTTTTACCAACAGAGCCGAGATCGTATCCGGGCCTGAGTTATACGATTAGGAATTATCATCCTCGAGTTTCACTGCTTTTATCGGTGGACGCCGATTTATCGAGTGGTTTAGGTAGATTTTAAACGAGAGGATACGTTGGAGGGTATCGAGAATACTTTTCGTATTAAATTCTTTTTCTTCGTAGAATTCTGATATTAAATTTCGTTTCGACTCTTCTTCGACCTTTGCTCGTCAAGCGTTTTCCGTAGCTAAAATTTTTCTCGTCGATTTCTCTCGTTGGTAACACGTGCTATCGCGACGATTACCGAAGAGAAAATTCTCAATTTCTCGAGGGAAAGGAAACGGAAGGAATCGGGTCGAGGTAACGACATCGGTATCGCGTTAGATTCGAAGTGGCGGAGAGCGGAAGGATGCTGCCGGATGCGGTTGGAAATTTAAATAATACGGCGCGGAAGAATAAGGAAACGATGAGAGCAAAGAGGGAAGGATTGGCGCGAATGGCAACGCCGGCAGACAGAGTCCAATTTGTACGCGCGTAGAAAAAGCAGAAGAAAAGGGGAAGAACCGGTGTAATCGAATATCGAGTCGAGTGTGTGTGTAGAGGAGGAATGGAGGACGATGCTCACCGATGAAAAATCGATCCACCGTATCCGCGGATACCGAAGCCAATACGGATAATTGCGGACCGAACTATCCACATAATTGCTCCCTGTTCGCGTTCACGTTCTCCTCTCTCCTTTTTCTCCTCTCCTCCGCACGCGATTCACCACGAATCCAACTTTCGGTCCTCGACAGTCATTTGCAACCGTCCGCGAAACAACGTTGCACAAAGTTTTGCAAACGCTCGTTACTTGTTTTATTACATTAACGCGTTGATGTGTCGAAAGTTGGGACGTAAATAACGTTAATCGTCGAGACTTGTCCACATCCACGTTTTTAGGAAAATTTTAAAAATGAACGATACATTTGATACATTAATATCTCCGATATACTCCTTATTCGTTGTTTTATTTTCCGATTATATTTTAATATATCCAGAATTTTTCCCTTTGAATCACGCGACGACTCGTAATATAAATATTTTATAAGAGTACAAACATTCGCTCGATTCTCAATCGTTTGTCACAAACGATTTCGTTTCATGAATAAACGCTTACAAGTTATTATTTAACGTATTTAAATATATCGCGATATAAATTGATAAAAATTTCAATTGAATTCAACAAAATTTCATTGAAGTAAAGATAAAATTTCAAAATTGTGCACGCATAATACTAAAAGATTGAACTCGCAAATACACATTAACTAGTATGAATATTGTATATGATAGACTTCAAAACAGTCCTCTACTTTTTACTGCTTTATATCGCTCACTTTACGTCAATCAAACAATTGTTTTTTCCTCTGGTGAAAAAGACCACGTGAACAGACAAGGAAAAAATATATTTCGAACATCATTGCCTCTGCTTCGAAATACATTTAACATCCATCCATTAGCTAGAAATTGAACTCGACGTTCATTTGCTCGCACGAGCTCGTCGTTCGATGCGATTGGATCCTCGATATACAACCTTGCTGCTGTGTATCGAGATCGTAATTGCGAGAAAATTCATCGCGCTTTCCTTTCGTTCAATCGACGACGAGGAACGAAGAAGGAACGGCGCGCTCGAGTCGCCGTGGGCTTCCGGTTGCGGGGGTGGAAATAATGGGCCTCCGGCCGCGCGATTCCCCCGGAGATGGCGCGTCACTCATATACGCGATCGTGAATAATGCATGAGGAAAAACAGAGGCGCGCGCGCGCGCCTCTGACCGTGCTTTCCAGACATTCCTTGCCCGCCACGATTATTTATACCGCGGCGATGGACGGCGTCGCGCACGTTTCACGCGCGTAACCCCGCCGCGCGTGCACGCCGCCTCGTTCGAGTGTCGTTTATCGAGGCGGAATCGACGCCCGCGGGGAACGTGGCGGATCGTCCGTCTTTCCACCGTAGTAGTGGCTTGGAATTTTTTAATGGCCCCTCCCGGCACAACCACGGCTACGGGGAATGGTAATGTCCTTTCTTCCTTCTTCTTCTTCTTCTTGCTGTCTTCTTCTTCTTCTTCTTCTTCTTCTTCTTCTTCTTCTTCTTCTTCTTCTTCTTCTTGTGTGAGCGCGCGTGGTTGCTGCGGGGGTGGAGGAGGAGAGGAGGAGGGGGGATCAAGGCGGCGAGGGTAAATTGCGTGTCGCTTCCTCGCCTCGGATTTGTTCTAGTTTTTTGGCGGTCGACGTGATTCTCGCGGCGATCCCCTGGAAACCGCCGGTTTCATTTATTTCCAGCGGTGCGGCTTGGTTGTCGGTGATCGAAAACCGGTGGTTGAAAACGATTCGCGACGAGGGAGGGAGGATGATGGCGCGCGAGAGGCTTTTCTTTCGAGTGGAGCGAGATGCGGGTAGAATTGGATAATATTGAAATTGCCGGGTGTTGTGGAGTGGATGTTTATGGAGATTCGTATTTTTATGGAAACGATGCAGGATGAAATCTAAATAGGGATTTTTCGTTTCATAGAGATGTAGGATGATAAGGTATTAATCTTGTATTAATTTGCACGTTATCTTTTTAGATTCTGCTTCTTGATTTTATCGAATCGCATTTATATACATATACAATGCACATATATACACATAGGTATATGAATTCGATAAATCGAGGGATCGCTATGCAATTTTTTCTTTTAATCTGGAACAAGACACAGACGTATAAATAAGACTGGCGAATTCCATTTCTAAAGGGGAATAATAATCTTCCAATCGTAGTAGTATCTTCTAAGAGAGAAAAAGAAGTGGCGAAGAGAACACTCGTTAATTCGCAACGTATTCTTTGAACGTGTCGAAAAAGAAGTTGGATATATGCGCGTGAAGAATTTCCAGGATAATAAAAACGCGGGGGCAAAAGGTAGATAAAAGAGGAAAACACGACAGTCGGCGCCGGGGAATATTGAGCAACCGCATTCTCTCCTTTTCCTCTCGGATCGGTGTCGTTGTTTTACAACCCCGGGGCGATCCATACACCTCTCCTTGAGACACTTTCCGGCCGATTTTCCACCTCGGCGCCGACCGATCGCCACCGATCGTTCTCGTTTCCAACCTACTTTCGTCCCGGCCAATCGACGAGGTCTCCAAGCGGTGCTTTTTCCACGTCGAAGGAGGAACGGCCAAGATGTACCATCGTGCTTTCACGCCGATCGATCGATCGTGATCGAGCAGCGCCGACTTCTATCCTTCCTTTATCGTTCCTTTATCGATCCAAGTAGCCGTCGAAATCGGCTTGTATTTTCTCTTTAATATATTTTTTTTCTACGCTTCTCGACCAAGCATCGCGAAACAAATAAAGCAAAAGTAAAAGTACACGTGGAGAAAGAATGAATGTTGAACGATCTCGCGATATATATTGCAAATCGAAAAAGATGAGAGTGATTAAAGAATGATGACTAAATTATAAGGATTTTGGGATATTTTGGCTGTCGAGAAGAATGGTGAGAAAGTGATATGAAACAGATTGGCCGCGCCCAAGATCGTCGTCTCTTCGTCGTCCCTTGATTTCGAAGAGGATCCTGGCTAAATCGTGTTTTCCACGCTTAAGCCATTATCTCGAACCAATTTGGTTGATTTACGCGACGGATTGTCGCGTTCTTTATCCGGTTAGCTCGCGGAGAGGAATGCAGAGCTAGAAATAGTTCTTGGGTTTATAAGGTGTGCGAGGATATTTCGTATTCATGATTTTCCTCAAGCCAAGAGTGACGCAAGGAACAATCTAAGTAAGAGAACGAGTTTTGTGTAACGTTGTGTCTACGTTGGATAAATAGCTGATTAAATTTCCGCGTGTAAATCATTTTCATGGCGAGTTATTCCCCGTCAGGTGTGATTGAAACGAATGGAAAAATTAAATTAATCCTATCCTTATGAATTTAATACGCTCGGAATTCTTCTTCTTTACGAGCAAAGGATATTTACAAATTGCGGGCGGGATACTTTTTTTATTCAAATTTATGAAAAAGGGAAATCTGTCATCCATTAAACCATCGCAGCTGCGAAATCTTTCACGCGTGACCACTTTCTCTGACACCATTTATTTTTCTTCCATTTTCTCTCGTTTCCCTCCCTTCCTTCCTTCCTTCCTTCTTAGTTTTGATTATATTTTTAATTTCATCGAAACAAATCCGCTTTATCTTTATTTTCCCGCAGCAACGCGTTTACAAAGATTCTCAAAGATCTCGCTACGGAATAATATCTCGAGAAATCTCTGTACCTTTCGTGTTCCATCGAGCGAATGAAACACGTAACAAGAAAATAGGAATCCAAAATCGAAAGATTTCAAAGGATTTTTATATACGATAAAAATATCCAAACAAATGAATGTAACTACGACAGAATTGAAAAATATACAATTCGAGGGTGCAAAAATTATCTTCCTTTACCTCGAAAATAACGAATATCTATTTTAAAGACACTCGAATCTCTATTCAAATCTAACTCGAGAAATAATTTCCAAAATATCGATACTGGCGGCCGATCTACACGAAACAAGGAATGGCGGCCAACGTCGGTGAAACGTTCTCGTTCGATGTGTGCCATGTGTCACGCGTTCATGGACATATAAGTACCGATCAACCGTTGCGCCGAAAGCCACGCGAGGAAAGGACGCGAAAGAGGGAAGGGGAGGGACATGCAGCATTTTGCTCATACTTGGCGAGGACGAACTTTCACGCGAGCAGAATTCTCGGCGGCGCGACAAACAATTACCACCATTACGCCGTTGACATACAAATTGCTTTTTTAACACCGACGTATTTTACACTTTTTCCCTCCTCTCTCTCTCTCTCGAAGAAGAAGAAGAAGAAGAGAGATATGTATATTTTATACCATTTTCAACCGCATCCATATTTCTTGCCGAGTGAAAGTCGTTCGAGGATCGGGATCGAAAGATCGGTGTGCAATCACGTTGGATAGGTTTAGACAGACTCTTTAGAAGAAGTTTAGATTGGAAAGAAATTGAAATCTATTCCAATTTCTCGAGGAATGAAATTATTTTTAACTTTTCGATCGAATTTTGAAATTTTCGTTCTTTTCGATCGAATATATATTTATATATATATACGAAATAACAAGCAATTTCGAATCGAACGTGTAGAAATTTTTCTTCGAGAAAGAATTTCCAATCTTCATATTTTCACGGTATGGAAGGATATCTCGATATTTAATTCGAATTGCCCGTTTTCTACAACGGATACAATGGATATATGGCGAGCATGTAGGTGGACATTGGGCGCGGAGCACGAGAAACGAAAATTAAAAAGATGCTCGGTGTTCTCTCGGTGATATTGCGGGCCTTTATTGAAATTCCACGGGCCTGTTCGCAAAGCAACTCCACTCAAAATGTTTGAACAGGCTGGGCAAAGGTTGACTAATGAGTTGGAACGGGCAGCGGCATTGTTGAAGATACAATAAAACGTGGACCAGCTAAACGAAGCGTTTCAATGTACCGGGCGAATATTGCGCGATAAACAATTGAATAATATCCGCGTTATCTCCGCTCCCGAGCAACGATTGTTACAGCCTCACAAAAGATTGTAAATCGAGGACAATGCGATATCAAAACGCGTTTACGCGAAGCTGTGTTCTTATTCCGTTCCTCGGAAATTTACCCTTCTAGAACCCCTCCCATGTTTTCTCGCCAGGACGATTACATTTTTCTCGACTTATCGCTGCCCGCGATCGTATTCTTGCATTTTTCACTCCCATACTTTTTTTTTTTTTTTTTTTTTCTATTCCATCCATTTTATGGACGGCTTATTTAAACGCTCGTTGTTTCGATCCCGTTTTTCCAGAGAAATTCGAGCGAAGAAAAAAGTCGTGTCCGCCTCGAACACGTGGATAAATATTTTTCGAGGAGGGAATGCGTCGGGATTAATAAAGATTATTATCGAAGACGGGTCAAGTTTCATACGGTTCACGATGCCATTATTATAGATCGACACCTTAAGCTCGTCCCCTTAATTTATGCCGTTTCACACGTCGTTACACAGCAAAGCGGGTCCATGTCCCGCGGTTAATTCCCATCCAACGTGACAAACATTTACCAACGCGCCCGTTTATGAACCGTGACGCGTTCCTAAACTCACCACCAATACCGATCACGTATACGCAAACCAGTATAAATCTGTATACCTCTATGATATGAATAACATCCAAGAGAACGAGTCAGAAAATAGCTCTGATGGTTAATTCGATTGAAATTTTGTGCCTTAAAAAAAACTTACTTGATCCATCAGGCAAAAGAATTATCGCCAGAATCGAAATCGATCGTCGAAGTAGAAGTAGCGTTATCTCTGTTATGGTTAAAATTCCATTTCTGAATCTAGAAAAAGTCGGAACTTTAATCGGTGGCAAAATCTCCGTGTTTGATCGGAATCGAGTCGAGTCGAATCGAATCGAATCGATGAGAAAACGACGCCGCGGATTATCGGTAAAATCGGGTCCGATCTACCACTATCATTATCCCCCACGGGATCGAATTGAATCGGTCGCAATTTCGAGGTGGCGATTTCGAGGAGGCGAGAAAAGGAAAGCATCGAGCCACCTTTGATTCGCTCGTAAAACTCGACGTCCCGTGACAAATGTCGACGCTGAACGGATAAGATCTCCGAGAAAGGTCCGCACGGATCCGTGATCGGATGGCGCGTTACGCCACGGGCCAGGCGTGCGCGTGTGCTCGTCAAACCGTGACACGTGTCTTCTCGCAGCAGGAAATCATTTTCTCCGGGAGTAGAAATTCGCAGATATACAATGCACCGTCATTGATTAAAATTATATAACAAAACGCGAAAACACGGTTGGACCGGTTCGAAGAAAATTCGAAGAAAAAAAACAACGAGGCGTAGAATCGAGAAAGAGAGAAAGTCGAGTTCCACGAAACGAGAGTTCCAAAAGAATTCGAAAAATAATTTTAATACCGATCACAGCTCTGCAGGAAATCATTTTCTCCGCGTAGATGTACGATATTCCATTAATACGTGAAACCAAGATTGAAAAATTGGCAAAAAAGATAGTGTCAGCGATATAAAGAGTCGAATTCCAAAGGACAATCCAAGAGAATTCGAAAGGAGAATCGATGGAATAATTTTAATATCGATGTCTGTGGTCACAGCTCTGCGGGAAGAATCATTCTCTTCGCGTGAAAATAAGATTGAAAAATTCAGAAAATTCACAAAAAAAAAAAAAAAAAAGATAGCGTCAGCGATATAAAGAAAGATCCTTATTTATATTAAACGAGAATGTTAAAACGAGTGCACATGATGATGAAAAGATGGTATTATGCAAAGGTGGCAGTGTTGGATGGAGTTTCTCAGGGAACGGCCTGTTGCTTTTGATTCATGACGCGATTTGTAGAGTAAGCATCGGCGTTACGTATCGACGAGGACCGAATCGTATCGAGCCGGTGCTTGTAACCGCAATTTTTCCACGATGGTACGCGTGATTTGTTCCCGAGGCGAGATAATACGCGTGTCCATTTGTCAAGGGAGAGTACGGTTTTCATAGAGGAGAGATCGTTTAAACGGATGGCCGGTAACCACGTTTGTCAGCGAGATTATTAGGTGTGTATCGAGGGAAAATGAGGCGGATAAACGAGGTGTTGGAATTTAGATCTTTGTCATTCGAAAAGGTATTGCGGGGAAGAAAATTATCCAGATAAGAATTGTTTTTACGAGGCAGTTTGTTAGAGTTTATTACGAGAGGTAAAAGACGATCGATTACGAGGAGATAAGGAATCGTGGTTTGGAAAACCTGGTCTATGCACGAGCATCGGATAAAACAATAAACAATAAAAATCGAATTTGAAAATAATCTCTATCGACTTTTCTCGACGATTCTTTCTCTCGCTCTTTCCCCTTTTGTTTCTTGTCCCCTATTGAAACGAAATAGGGGATTCGAAATTTACAGGGAATTCTTTTTCAGAGAGAAAAAAAATGTTGAAAAAAATTCAACCCAATTTCACCAAATTTTCCCAATATTCCCAATCGAATCTATCACGCATACCTTCGACTAATATCCGCTCGTCCCGAAAATGCAGCATCCCCCAATTGCCGAATCGAAGGCAATTCGAGCCGCTCCCCCCGAAATTTTTTCGAAAAAATTTTTTTCGAAAAAAACAGGCGAAATCGACGAGAAGCCGCGCGAAAACTTGGCCGGGTCAGTTGAATTTCTCGCGGAGCGGGGACCGCGTGAAAAACACTTTGCGGCCGTAACGCAATTAAAAACGAGCTGCGGCGCGGTGGTATCGCGGCCGAGAACGTGCACGGTATAACGAATTCCACGGTGACGCGTGTTGTGTTTCGGTAATGGCGAGGGTCCAGCGTGGAAATCGTGTCACCCGGTGCCGCGCCCGATAATTCGAAAAATCTGAATGAAATTTAATTAACCCCGGGATATCCGTGGCGGCCTATTGATTCCCTCTACCCGCGGGATCCCGCGGGACCCCTTCCGTTCGGGTCATTGCCTCCCCGATTAAAATCATCCTCTCGTTTCTTTCCCTCTTTCTGTTTCTTCTCTATTTCTTCCGAATCACCACCGCGCCGAGTTGATCGAATTAAACGGTCTGCGACTTTTTTATGAAAAAATTTTTTTTCTTCCCTTTTTTTGAGATAGAGAAAGGATAGAATTTCGGTGGAATTGGATGAGTCGAGGGTGTAATTAAAATTGGAGAGGAATTTGGAATTTGTTGAAAGAGGTTTTTGGAAGGAGGGAACGGGAATTATGTGGAGAGGGAATGGAGTGGAAGCGAAATTATTCTTGGAATGGGAAACTTGATTATGGGATACGTATCCTTTCCGAGTATTTCATTTGTTAACGTAAATAGAGAAAAAAAATGTGAGCGAGAATGGTTGTAAAATAGTCTCGTCGGAGAAAATTAATTTTCAATATTCCATAGAAATATTCGATTCGTATTTAAACTTTACTCGTCCTCGACTTCCGATAATTAAAAATTTTAAAAAATCCTTATCCTACAAGAATACGAAGACGAATCGTTCGAAATTCTCTTTCGATTTACTTATTAACGCACGAGCAAAATGTCGGTCGAAAATTCGCAGAAAAATTAGGCGGACGGGGAGACGGGGTGAAAAATGGGTCGGCGAGGACACACGAATTCCTCCGATATACAGGACGTGGTCGAGCAGCAAGGACGTGGATGTACGGTCACGTTCTGGTAGGAGGATTCGAGACTGGGAAGGTTGGAATTCCGTGCGGCGAGAACCGGTTCCTCCGCTGCAGGGACGATCGAAATGAAAAAGGAAAGTCGTGGACGCGGAGGTGGAGAAGAGACGTCGCTCGCCCGGTTTCTCCGCCGATCGGGATTCCACCGATAAATCTGCATCCCTCGTGGCGAGCGTAATCGCGATCGTGCCGACGAAAGGGGACAAATCGCCTCGATTAAAACCTTTCCCCTGTGTCTATAAGCGGATACGCGTCGATTCACGATCACGCGTGCAAATCGTGCGTTTCCACCGCGTTTTCCTCCACCATTATCCTAGCCGATATTCATTCCATTTGCGCCATCCTCTCTTCTCGACTCGCCATAGGGATCCGTCCCTTTAATCGAGGCGCGGCGCGTGCTACCTATCGAGAAGATGGAAACAGGTTTCCTTAATGAAACTCTAATTTAACGCCCCATTTCTTTTTATTTCCAATCCTCTTTGACGTTCTAATTGCCCGGGATGAGTTCATCCGTTATTTAGATATCTACTCGTTCTTTCTATCTCGATCCTTTATTCGATAATTAAAAAAAAACTGTTAAACGGTTGATTGAATCGATCGATTCCCAATCCCGATGCAATTTCGTATCTCCGCGTGTAAAGATCCAACAAACACATATAAAGAAAATACATATTCTCAAAAGAGGACGAAAGATCGAAGCGAACCACCACCACCATCGCCATCACCCTTCTTCGTCCTCGCGACAGCGGATATAAATTACCGGTCTGCTCGAAACGGGAACATTTTTCCAGGCGCGTGTGGCAAGGTAGCCGCGCTACTTTGCTCTCCTCTCCTCCCCAAGATCGTAAAAGAAGTAAACACGCGAGGGGCGTCGTCGGTTCATCGGATCGTTTCTCGTGCGAGCTGCGTCCGACCGATAAATCTGCCCGGCCTCTTCTCCTCTTCCCTCCCCTGTGCACGCGTAATCGCGCTCGTTTTGTACGTGCCGTGTACGCGGCCGTGGCAACGAGCGACAAATCGGCGGCTGACACGATTAACGAGTCGTATTACGGAGCCTCGAAAAACCACTTACAGAAGGCTATTTAGCTCGCGTCGACGTATCCCGTGAACGCGAAAGCCAATCCTCGTGAATCTTCGATATCTCTCAGGCTGGTGGAGGCCTCGCGTGTCGATGACTCCAGCCGTGAGGGGGAGGGAAATATTGGATATAGCAGAGAGACTGGGGCACTTATTATCCGACGAGTTATAACTTTAAGGTGGAATAGAAAGAGTTCTACCAGGGGGACAGAAGTGATCGATTGTGGTTGTCGATCGAAATGCAATTTTTGAGATTCGAAGAATACAGGGGATTGTTTAACTCGCGTGGAGTTTTCGATATCTAATGGTTGTCGATGAGAAAAGATATTATTCTGATAGTCGTTGTAACTTTAGGTGCTCGTAAATTCGGAGGAATGGAAAGGGTTCTACTAAAGGGGACAGAAGTCGTTGTGGTTTTGGAGATGGTTTAGCTCGCGTCGACGTACTGGAAACGAAAGGCAATTCTCGTAGATTTTCGATATCTAATGGCTGAAGGCTTCGTGGATCGATGAGATAGATGGTAGAGATACTCTTATTGGAGTGCTCGTAGATTCGAAGTTAGATTCGATTGATCGATTCTTTAAAAACTGAAAGAAACTTCTCTTCTCTTGTTTTTTAATCTGCTTTTCTATTTATTCTTTTTTTTTTTTTCAGAGGATGATCTGTATAATTGGATAGTTTTTCGGTTTGATTCGATTCATTTCACCCGTGAGAGGTGAATTTTAATTTCGAATTTTTTGAACCTGGATTTGTTCCCCCCTCCTCTTTTTTCGATCGATGGAATGAACGACTTGGCTCTCGCAATTCTATCTATATATTTTCGTGGTGAAGATGATTTTTTTTTTCTCGTTTCGATTTCTTTAAATTCTTCGCGTTTTTTATTCGATCAGACTGCAAAATCGGATTTTTATGATCAAAGAAATGAAGTTTAAATGTATATTCACATTTTTCGTTAAACGTAATTGTAATGATAGTTTTATTATTATATTCTTCTCAGATGCCAAATACATTTTGTACAAGTATCCGAAATCTGTCGCAACAATTGATTCGAAACGTTTTAAACAAAAGTTTCGTTATAACAAAATGATCGCTAATATTTCTGCTAAATAGTAGAAAACGAATAACTGTTGAACAAGAAAGTATTGTCCTCGAACAACGTATAATCGATATAATATCGATATAATGATAAAATTCTGGGATTGTCGCGAATCGATTGACAGCCAATTTCAACACTCATCGCGATAAATTTCCAATCACCGCTCGTTACAAACTTATATACGCTTAACCATCGTTTATTGCGTCGTCGTTTCTTTCTCATCGCGCTCAGCTTTCCCCTTCGTCGCCGTGTCTCAAAAGGAAGCACTCCCCCTCCACCTGAGGATGGAGGAGAACCTGTTATCGTACCGAAAGAAGCCATGGCGTTCGTCCACGCGAGAGAAAAACGAAACTCGCTTATAGGGAAACCGATTTAAAAACCGATGTTTACGCACTTGCTAGTCGAGCAACCAACTCGGTCGATGGTTGGTGCGCCAATATGTTCAACGTCGCCGCCTCTGCACCGTCGCCCCTCGAATCTTCCCCACAACGCACCGGAAATGATTTCCACGGAAGTCTGCACGACGGTCGCGGGTGTATTTTACTTTACCCTGGATCTCGCGTTTCAGCCTTCTTCTTCAGCCTGGATTTTTCTTCCGCCGCGCCTCCTCTTCCTCCCCTTCCATGGATATTTTTATTTACCCCACGGAACGAGAATCTTTATTTATCGAGATATTAAAAATCGAAATTGCATAAAATTGGCGAAATTTTCGTATTTATCGGAGAAGAAGTGTTAAATCCGATAATTTAATATTAATTTCGGATTCTTTCTTTCTTTTTTTTTTTTTTTTTTTTTTTTGTTTCTTTAAAGAGAATTTGGAAACGGATGGAATAAACAATTTTCAATTAAATGCAACGCGGAGATTAATATCGTTCAAACACTTTACACGGTCAAGCAACGAATAATCAAATATCGCGTGCGCTTTTAGCAACGAGATTGCCATTTCGAGCATCGAATTGCTTTCATTATTTACACGCAGATTTAATATCGCGGCCGAGTCTGAGAACGATCACCGTTTGTTTTACTCCTCCTCTCCCTCCCCCAATACCTCCGGTTTCAATAAAATTCTGTTTCGAAAACGTGGTCGAAAAAAGGGGAGGGGAGACAATAATTTGAAATTGGTTCCGATATCTTTCTTGGCAAATCGTTCCCCTGAAATTTTTCACAACGAAAAGGAAAAGATCGTTTTCCGTTTCTATAATCTATAATCTTATTTACTGTGATTAGTTCTTTTTTTTTTTTTCTTAATTTAATAAAAAAAGAGAAAAAAAATTGAATATTTTCAGCGTTTAATAAAGTAGCGTTATTCTATTCCCCGTTGCTGTATAGATGATCTATAATTGCCAATTATCCCGATTAAAAAGATTCAAAGGGAGTAATTCGTCGAGCTCTGAAATAACTCAATTACCACACCAATTTCTCCGTATAAAAATACGGCTCCAGACCCCCGCCTCAACAACTCAATTATTCAACCCTTTTCAAAAGTAACAAACCACTTTTTCAACACATTTCCATTTACGCGAATTAAGCTTGAATAAATCTTTGCGACAACGTTTGTGAAAATAAAAAACAACAAAGATTAAAGACAACAACAATATCAATAATAATAATAAAACTTTAAAATTCCCCCCTACGAATATAACTTAAGAAACGAGAGTGAAAAATTTTCTACCACACGCATGCAATTGTCAAATAAAATATTATCACGCAATAAGAAGAATATTCCTAGCAGTCGGACAAACAATAAACACATCGGTCCCAGAATCGATCGTGGAGAACGGTGGTCTCTTCGGTGGGCGTTTTTAATCGTTGTTTACAGAGAAATCGAGCGACAGCCAGGATTTTCGAGGGCCGGTTTCAAAGCGTGCCCCGCCACCGTCCATTACGTTAATTCGCGGCGGCCGCACGCGCCGCTCCCGAATCAATTCGCCGACACACGCGTGAAACGGCGAAACTCGAGAGAGAGAGAGAGAGAGAGAGACACACACACACACACACACACACTTTATAGATACAGATGTATATACGCTTCGTATATACGTGGTGGGAGGAGGAGGGAGGGCGGGTTCTAATTTATCAGGCCGTAGTTTATTTGCGCGGCGAGTCCCGCGCCGAGCTTGTTCAGAGAAAATGGGAAGAGCGAGCGAGCGCAAAATTTGCACAGATAGACAAACAGATGAATATCGGGACACATCCGTGGCGGGACACCGTTGATTCATAATGCGACGTACGTGTGTATATCGCGAGGGGAAATCGTGTCCATCCGTGGTCGAATTTTGTATTTTAATTTCGTCCCGTGTATTGAACAGGCCGGTCGACCCTACGTGTTTCCCTACGTATTAAGCCGGTTTCATACACTGTGAAATATTTGTCATTTACCGTATTATTATTATTATTGCATGCGCATACGTTGGCGATGAAATGACCGCGAAATGGGTGGAATTACGCGCGGTGATATATTCGGAGGAAATAGTAGTAGTAGTCGATCGGTTTAACCGATCAAACGTAATTCGAAATTTCTTCGAAACCGAGGGAAGAATTCTAATTTTAACGTGTACGTTCTCCAATGATAAAATATAACGGGGTTTGCGTGTAATAAAATCTTGCGGTGGGTGGGTTAGCTCGAGCGGAAGGAGGAGGAAGGGTTTCGATAATCCGGCGGGATTAAGAACTTCGATCCAATTTCCTCCAACAGCGGCATCGTTCTCGAGATCTCATTTCGTCCAGACAATGTAGATAACGCTTCTTTATAATATTATTACACCGTCATCGTTCAAAATGCGAGATCATCCTTATATAAATCCCCCTTCACGCGACATTAAATTTTCACTCCGTTAAAAACCGTCGGACCACCAATCGTCGTCAGATCGTGGAAAAAAGGATGAAAGCGAGGATCAAACGGGCGAATCGAGTGATCTCTTTGATGTCCGTTATGTAAAAACGATCATCGATAAGACATCGATAAAGGAAACGGGGGGAGGGAGGGAGGGGGGGAAACGGGGAGGAGCAGCGTGTGCACGTACGTCGAGCTGTCCTGTTCCCTCATTCACGAGTGTATCGAAGTTAGTTTCGCGACTGTTAGGTTCGAATGTTGGGTGTTAAAAAATCGGCTTTCACGAGAGGAGGAAAAGGGAGGGCTCGAAAATATACTTTATACCCGATGGACGTCCCGATGAAAGCGTTTCGCTCGGGCGAAAATCGAAAAATCCTGCTACGCCACCCACTCTCTTTTGCCATTTTCGGGGGAGGAGGAGCAGGAGAGGGATACGAGGAAAATCGATCACGAGCAAAAGGAAGAGGGACACGGATATGTGCGCGACGGAGTGGATGAAGGAGAAAACGGTAACTCGGTTGGAAACGATCGGCAAAGTTTTGAAAAAGTGGCGGAAAAAGAGGCGTGTGCGTAATATTTCACGGGTATCGATATATAGTGGCCGCGGTCTCGGTCTCGAAAGCGCGTGTCTCTTTTTTTCCAGGCTAAATGACAAAATCCCTTGTAAACTGTAGCATAGATCAGAGCCGGAGTGGAGAAGGATAAACGGGAAGGAAGGGTAGAGGCGGAAACGATGGACAAAGAGAGAAACTAGATTGGGGAGAGAGATGGTGGCGGAGGAAGAAAGAGGAAGGGAGAGACGAGAAAGGGAGATAGATAGGAATCCCTTTCATCTCCGGGGGGGTGGCTGCCTGTCCTCGCGACTGAATACGAAAACGTCATTTAATTCGTCGTTCGACGATAGTCTCTCCCTGCCTTCTGTCTGTCTCTTTTCCGCTTCCACCCCTCCTTTTCTCCACCAATCTTTTTCCTTTCCACGCCACACCAAGCTCGAAACCTCGCTCGTTCTTTGTTCTTGTTCTTTCTTTTTTTGCCTCCTCTTCCTTTTTTTCTATTTTTTTCTTCCTTTCTTTCCTTTTTTTCCTTTTCCTTCTTTCTTTCTTTTTCTCTTTTCTTTTCTTTCTTTCTTTTTTTTTTTTTTTTTTTTTTTTTTTACGTCCAATCACAGCATCAGACACTTCCAACGGGATATCGATCATACGGCACGTGGAGATCACTGTCGGCCAGCGAAACGAAAAAAATTTTTCCCGATATTCCCTCTTTCTGGCAGGGCGAATTCGCTTCAATTAGAGCTCGCTCGATGAATGGTACTTACAAAAAAAAAAGGAGAAAGAGAGAGAAAAAAAATGGTAGGCAGGAGTGGAACGATGGATGAAGGAGAGGAAAGACGAAGGGTGGCAGCCCTTTCGATGTGCCAGGATGATCAGATTCGTTGCAGGTTCCGCCATGAAGTTTTTGGGTACGTCACGTCTCTCTTCCATTTTCTATAATTTAATATCCCGTTTCGTGTTGATAATAAAATGGAACGACTGGTTCTATAAAAGTATCCTCGAATGATCGTTAACACGTTTCACTTTACTTGAATTCATCCAAATTGTTTTCTTTCTCTTTTTTATGATTCGATTCGACGAACCAAGTTTCCACTTGTCTCCAATATTCTTTATCCTGATTTACAATCGATTCTTTATCTTGATTTTATCCGTGTGCGTGTGTACGTGTATATATATCACGATAAATTGGACGTTCGATATTTTTCACGTTTCCAAAAAAAGATTTACGACTTTCCATTTTTATGCGGCAATTTTGATATTCGTAAAAACAATCTTCGATCAAATTGAATCTTTCATTTTTTTGCGAAATAAATTCTCGCTTCTTTGCTCCTTCGTCTGATCAAAGTTTTTCTGATCGAACGCGTAGATAGATTTATTCCTATGCGTAAAATGAATAGTTTCGCGTATCGAAATGACGCTTAATTTAAAGTTTCGTCGAAAACGATCGAACATAGTTTTTACATAGTTCTATATAAAGAAAGATATTGGATGATGGACAGGAGTTAAAGAGTTTAGGGGGGAAATATACGGTGTTTTGCTCGACGTTTGTTGCTCGTGTGTCTCGTATGTATGTAGAATAATGGACAACGGCAGACCAATTGAAAGGAAAGAAGCGGGCAACACGAGCTACATCCTCAATTGTAAAACTCAGACGTCGACAAATACGCGAAATGATGGCGCATTATGTTAACCGACGATTCAGAAACACTTATCCTCTTGCAATCTCTTCCTCAAACGAATCACGATCGTTCCTGGAACTGACGTTAAGCCATCGTTCACGAGGGATGAAGGAATTTTCTTTTTGACAATGGAAAATCCCATTTGCGGCTCCCATTTCTCTTATTTATCGTTGGGCAAACGTGTTTCCATTCATTTTTCAGACTTTTCGGAGATCGTGGCGCGTTTCAAAATGAAAATTAATCACAAATTCATCTTCGCGTGTACAAGTGTTTCTTTACTCGTCCCTTAATAAATCTCTTTTAAATGTTAACACTTTATACATTTGTTACAGGATTAAATCTTGGATTTAATCTCTCCACCCTTGCGTTATTACCTTTCACGTTGCTATTTCTATCGCGAATTCAACGTCAACTTATCGTCGACGTATCGAGAATATCCTCGAATCCGAAAAAAATCCGTGAAAAACCACCGGTTCCAAGAATCGCGAGGGGGGATTCATCAATTATGACGGACCGCGCAAGAATCTACTCGAGCGAGGACGACGTTTCGAGTAAAAAGCAAATCTCTCGTATACACGAACCCCTTCCCCCTGTCCTCGTGAAAAAAAAAAAAAAAAAAAAGAAGAAAAAGAAAAAAGGTAAACCTCGGTCGAGAGGGTGGGCCGGCGGCCCTCGAACGGGTTAAATATCCGAAACACAGGGACGGAGACCCCGTTTATAAAATCAAAATGTCTAGACTTCTTGAACGGAAGGGGGATAGTCCCTCGGGGTAGCGCGTCATAATTCAGTAGTTTGCCTCTCGTGAAACGCGGGGCAACAGAGGCTGTTGGCAAGGGTTCTTTCAGTACCCCTCGAATGATCCTCGGCAACTAGCACGCGCCAATTTGTATGGGAAGAACATGTTCAACCCCCTCGTGTTCTTAATATGTGGTTAAATTTCTTGCTCTTTTTTTCTTCTTTTTTTTCTTTCTTCGTCCACGTTCGAGATATCGTTTCGAGAGGCGATTGCGTACAGAATTTGGGTGAAATCGTGGATGCGGTCACATTAAAATCGAGAGTACAAAGATTGCTCTTTTTCTTCTTCTTCTTCTTCTTTCTTCGTCCACATTCTTGGTTCTAAGAATTTGGATGAAATCGTGGATGCGATCACATCGAAATCGAGAATGCAAAGATTGCTTTTCTTCTTCTTCTTCTTTCTTCGTCCACATTCTTGGTTCTAAGAATTTGGGTGAAATCGTGGATGCGAAACACATCGAAATCGAGAATACAAAGATTGCTCTTCTTCTTCTTCTTTCTTCGTTCACATTCTTGGTACTAACGATCGAGATATCGTTTCGAGAGGCGTACAGGACTTGGGTGAAATCGGGGATGCGGTCACATAGAAATCGAGAGTACAAAGGTTGGCAAGTGCAGATAAATAGAATATGGGATCTCCCCATGATATGAAGGAGCTTTTAAGTTGATCCGTTGAACGATTTGAAAGGGGTATAAATCAGCCG
This sequence comes from Apis florea, assembly GCF_048593485.1. Classification (NCBI taxonomy): domain Eukaryota; kingdom Metazoa; phylum Arthropoda; class Insecta; order Hymenoptera; family Apidae; genus Apis; species Apis florea. The sequence continues at coordinate 3,758,386 of NW_028256746.1, forward strand.
GCTGAAAGAGAGCCGGCAACGACGATTGAAGTAAATAGGAAAATGGAGCGAGGGTGTTCGCTCGCGAAAATTTCTCTGCTCTCGTTGTCGTTTGTTCTCGTTGGTCGCGGGAATGGAATCGCAAACCGGGAGGAAATATATGAATTGTCGGAAGCAATGGCGCGTCGCGTCGTTCGCGCACGATTTATTCGTCGTGTTTGAGATCGAATTTTTAAGGTGTAGTAATTTTTTCCAAGAATTGTGAAAATTTCGTGAAAATTATAAAATCGATCGTTTTAAATATATATACGATTGATGTTGAAGTAGATTGAAGGAGGAAGTGGAACATAATCGATATAAAATCGATTAATATTAAATACATTTAATCTCATATTTTGAATTGAATTATTTTTAAAATAATTGAGAGAAGGAAAATTTGCTTCTATTGATCGATCGAGATTGAAATAAAAAATTCATCGTAGCGAGTTTCTTTTTTTTTTTCCGTCCACTTTTCTTTTATTCGAGATACAATCCCGATAATGTATATCACGGCATATTTTATAAATACAAAATGTATCCCCGAATTCATGGATTTGAAGCGGAAACGAATTATAACGGAATACGAAATGAAAGTATCGCAACGTTGATGATCGTCAATGTTTAACAAGATCTGATGATTACCGATGTTATTATTTTCAGCTTCGATTACGTTGATAAATTAGCAGACGTCTGGCTCGTAAATTTCGTGTCTAACGAACGTAAAAATCGACGAACGAGTTCGTCCGATAATATGATAATCGATTTCGATAATTAACGACAGCATCCCCTTTGAAGAATAATTTTTTAAAACGACGAATTATCCACGATGATTCCATTCGTCGAAAACAAAAGGAATCGAATTTACTCGTATATTACGAAAATTACGAAAATTCACTTTATCTTTGTAATATCGAAATTATTCTATTCTACATAACGCGCCCTTATATTTAAAACATCACGATGCGAATATATATATATATTTATGAGAGTAAAATTTTCGTTCTCGAGAATTATTTCTCGCAAACATTGCTTCATCCGAAATTTATCCAAAATTATTCCATTCGGAAAATCGAACGGATTCACGTACAAAAAAAAAAAAAAAGAAAGCAACCTCGAATCCCAAGGACCTCCAGTGAATCGATGACGAACTTTCTGGCCACGAGTCGACAGGAAAATTTCCTCGCTCGAGAAACTTGACAGGAATTAGATTAGAAATTCTGGAGAAAGGTGTCCGGGTGATTCTTGTCGAGTCGTGTCTGCCCTTCAACGGGAATCACCGTGAGAAATTGCGAGGTCCGCGATGACTCCGGACGAACGTGAGGTGTGTCGCGAAGGAACGTAGCGAAAGGAAGAAAAACGAGAGGCGGACGAGAAAGGACAGCCGTATAGAAAGATCCTCGAGTTCGCGGTCTTACCTTTGGAAATTGTTTCACGCCCTCGAGAGTGACGGGAAGAAACGAGGACTCTCGCTAAATCTAGGGGACAGTTTCGCGTACAGGAATCATCGAATGACAAATTGAATAATAATTCTGCTTCGAAACATTATTGTTGCAACAAGCGTACAATAAATATCCTCAAGTGGTACGGTATTAATTTAGTAGAAATGGTTTTACGATGTTCCTCGACAGCGACGAGAAAGCTTTAACATAAATAAAGATAAATATCAGACCTCAAGATCTTCAAGCGCTAATTTTTAAAAATTGTTTTTTCATTCACCCCGCGAAGCGAGGGAAAACGAGGACTCTGGCTAAATCCAGGGGACAGTTTCGCGTATCCAGGAATCACGCGTCGAATGACAAATTAAATAGTAATTCCCCTCCGGAAACAATGTCATTATCGCGTTGCCGCGAGAATCTCGTTAGTGTCAGCCATAAACACAATGACAAATTAAATAGTGATTTTCGCGATCGTTGCGGTGGATGGTGCGTTTGGTGGTTATTAATGCTGGAACGACAACTCGTCCCTGGCCGGTGAAAAACAGAGGATTCGGTGGGGGGAGGGGGAAAAAAAAAAATGGTATAACGCGAGGATGATTTTTGCCTGGCTGAGTTGTCGTCGCCGGATTGCGTTTGATTTTTTTCTTCTTTTTTTTTCTTTTTTTTCTTTTTTTTTTTTTCCCCTCCTTTTTTTTTCGACGGGGATTTTTTAATATCGGCTATGGCCGATTCGCGGGACACGGCGGTGGGCGAACGGGACGGGGGCCGCCGGCTCTCCCCGGGCTGTTATTGATTTCAATCTGTTCAGTCGTTGACCAATATCCAATTGGAAATTGTTGAATGACGGATGAGCAAGTTTTCTAAAAATAATATTAATACGAAACAATGGGGAGAAGTTTGTTTGGGAAGGAAATTTCGAATTCGATAAATCTTTTTCAATTTTTCTTTTTTTTTTCTTTTTTTTTTTTGGAAATAATTATTAATTGTCCGACGAAAAATAGAGCCGCTCAGAGACAAGAGAGGATAGCGCGAACGAGCCTTGAAAATTAATAATCTCAACGGTGAAAAAAAGAAAAAAAGAAGAGGGAAATATAACTCGATAATTTACTTCATAAAATGAAGATTTATATTTATAGTGTAACATTACCATAGATTAACAGGGAAAGAACTTGTAAAAGAGTGGAAAACCAAGTTAATGATCATCTTTGCGCAGTTAATATCCATTTAGAATTTAATTTCGATACGAACGCGAATGAATGAATGAATAAATAAATAAAAATCGAGGAGGAAAAAGATTAATACACCAACAACGGAACATCTATCTAAATTAACTCGTTAATTCACATTAACGACATTCGAACGACGATCCTCTAAACTGGTCCGTATAACCGCTACTATAAAACCTAAGCCACCGTGTTATTACATAATAATCGTATCATTCATAGGATTAGCCAACGACCGACTTCACTTCATACCCGTCATACCCATGGAGAATCTCTTTAGCATCCCGTATTATATACGCGTCAAAGTTTCTTCCCAATCCCCTCCCTCCCTCTTCGTCTCACGAAACGAGGAGCCGAATAGAATAGGAAACAAAATTCGAGCCATCCAAACGGACAAATGGAACGAGAGGCCAAAGATTCGCTGTGGCTGCTCGGCCGGTTAATTACGCGGCGGGTCGCTTTTGTATACTAATTACGATATCTCTCGAAGAAGCTGCACTCCCTCTCGAGGCGTCATTACGGCAACGTTCAGGGCCAACTTCGAAGGTTACTCCCCTCCTCTCTCTCTCTCTCTGTGTAGGATACATCGGTTAATCGCGTTAATACCTCGAGATAGAAGAAGCTTTGTCAGCTGTGGAACAATACCGCGTGCTGGAACACAGCTCGAAGAAATCTCTTTCTCTTTCTCCTTCGCTCGCTTATCTCGCGCGGATTTCTCACGAGCGCCGTGTCCCCTCGAGAGAGAGAGAGAGAGAGAGACGAGGCGATGAAATCATCCTCTCGAATACTCCCTTGGTTGGAGGAGAGTTGGAAAGAGTTGGGTCGTGACGCGAGATAAATGATCGTGGATCGGTATCTATGAACGCGATCGATATACGTTGGATCGAGTTGCGTTTAATCGGAGCGAATTATCAGCTCGTGGGAATAATTGTCTGATCAACTCGGATCGATATTAATTTACGAAGTCCTTATCGTAGCCTAATCATCCGATCTTTTGAGACTCTGGGATCGAGGAATTTGGCCATCTTTGAATTTTATCGAGAAGAAGAAGAAGAAGAAAAAAAAAAAGCACCGAGAAACTTAGAGGGAAATTAGAGGAAATTGGAAACAATGGCGTGAAATCGGAAATTCGAGACACACCCTTGAGCCTTCCTTGAAGGAATTACCATTTGTTAGATCCCAGCCGAGAAATCGATTACAAGGAGGAAGAGGCAGAGTTCGAAACGGTTGTTGGAAAGGATACGGTTAAGAAGAATCGAAGAAGTGGCGCTTTCGAGGAAGAATGACAAAACGTTCACTTCGGATGGATTCACCGTAAGGATATTTGTCACCGGCTTTTTACAGATTCTTTTCTTCCCGGATTCCCGGAATCGGAGAGAGAGGTTTGTTCCAACTTGTGTTGAATCGATTGTCTCGCGGAAGACAATTACTCGTTCTTCCAGTCGCAAGTGTCAAGCTCGCGAAGCAACATTAGGAAGCGACGAGGAACCCTTTCACTTAACGCGCATTATACGAGGGGGCGATAATTATAACTTTGGCACGGTGTTTCAAAGGAAAGTTTAACTTTTGCCTCGGGTTAAATCGCAGCATTTAAACGCGACTTTTGTTAATGCCGCACATTTCGTGAATAAGTAAACAAAACGTTGCTTCCAACCTTCCTAATGTCCTCGTCTTTTTAACTTTGTCTCGTTTCTTTTTTTTTTTTTTTAACGTTTCGAAGAATTTCAATTGATTTTAATTCAACAATCGTCGAAAAAAAGTTAAAAGGATTAACGGAGGATTAACCAGCTGCCTAAAAATTTAATTTTCACAATTCGATTTCGACTTGGAAAGACGGAGATAGACGGAGTGGCAGTCAAAGTGATCTAAATGTTCCCATCGCTTTCTCGATCGTTTCTTTCCCAACGACTCGTAAGCGATTCGTAAAAGGAACGCAACAATCACTGGTGTTCAAGGATGTACATCAACCGAACGATATTATTCCCACCGCGGCCGAACAATGAACACACCGACTCTGAAACCACGAGGTTCGCAGAACCTCGCAAGAAGAGACACCCAAGTATCCCATGACGATCGGTGCTTGTCATTTTCCGCGGGGGTTAAATCGTTACCAAGCGCAGCCATCCATCTCGAGAGCGCAGCTACATCATGGATACGTATCCGGCCAACGACCTTGCTACGTGAGATACCCTGTACTCGAAACGAGCGACCACTTTTACCAACGAAACGCGTATTTTTCACCGATGGATTTCGTAGAAGAATTCGTAGCACCTTTATCGACGCGTTCGCCATTTATTTAGAGATAATCTCCGCTTTCTCACGCTTTAACGCGATATAATATCGTATTAAATTACGTTCGTCTTTAAAAAGTGTCGACGAGGTATTGCGATAATCTGTATCTCCATCTTTCTCTCTCGGTGCTTCGACAGCGAATGCATCGATATTTCTTTTTCAACCACGTAAATGGTAATTCGATCTTTATCTATCGACCGTCGAGATCGATAATTCGCATTTTGAACGCCACCTGCTAAATTCAAGAATTCTCATCTCTAACGATTTAAAAAGAAAAATTTTCAAATTTATTTTTTGCGTCACCAATGATCGATCGTCCATTGAATCTTGGCCACTCGGCATTTGGCTCGAAGACGTATCACGCACAAAGGGCGGGATTGGAGAAACAGAGGGACCGATTACAGATAGAGGAATGCGAGGCGTTTCGCGGAAGATGATCCCGCGCGTTACATTATCAGGATACACCGATCGAGCACGATGTTCCGATTACAAGCCTTGTTCCGCGTGGTACGCCACGCTTGGCTCGATTCCTCAGCCATGGGAACCCTTAACGGTATCCCTTGTTTACCAGGGGAATCAGGTCGCGTTCTCCTCGCTCCTTCTTCTCTCTTCCTCTCTCTCTCTCTCTCTCTCTCTCTCTCTCTCCTTTCCTGTCCTTGTTCCGCGCTACCTTCTTGTTCTTCTTCTTCCTCTTTTCTTCTTTCTTTCCTTCTTCCATTTTTTCTCATTCTCTCCTTTATTTTTCTCTCCTCTTTTTCGGCGATGAAGTCTTATGATCACGAAGCCGCGTTCGACGTGCCAGGAAACGAAATACCGTTGAAACTTCCTGTAATTTCCTCGGCACGATGCGCACACGTAGGTTCAAACTGTGCCTCTCTCTCTCTCTCTCTCTCTCTCTCTTCTTTCCGCGATCCTTGGAAGAAAATGTTGGAAGGGAAGAGAGTTTCGCGAAATTGGTTGGAAGGTGGTGAACCGAAAATGTTCGAAGGTACGAACGTGTTTTTGCGCGATGGTTGGAATGCCTGGAATCGAGTTGCCTTGGGATTTTGAGGCGGAAGTTGGATGGTATCTGAAGTACAGGGAGAGTTATGAAGTTCAAAGTTGGGGGATGTTCAACTCTTGCTCCGTGCTCCTTCTTTTTTTCTTTCTTTCTTTTTTTTTTTTTTTTTTTTTACGCTTCTTCCTCCCCTTTCTCCCCCAGTTTTGATATTACATCGCGTAACACCGGTTGTGAATATACTGTAAACTGTAAGCGGAACTGGGAAAAACTTTTTACCAAAAAAATGTAGCACAATTTCGTTTCGTATGAAATATGCGTGGAAAATGTGGGGAAACGTGCTCGTGGAAGAAGAACGGATATGGATATTTTTTGGGGTCGAATCGAAGTACGAAGTTTATCGAGTATCCTCAGTTTCATTGCGAACAACTTTGTTATTCGAGATAAATTTTTTGTTGCAGAATTTAACGAAATCCTTTCCTGTAATTCTGATTAATCGAATTATTAGAGATGATATCGTGAATGAAATTTGATTCCGTTTTTTAATTTAAATAATAAATATTTGTAATTTTACTTTAAGAAATTATGGATTTAAATTTCATTTATCGATCGAAGCTAGAAATTATTATTTCTTGAATAATTAATAAATAATATGAGGCAACGATGCACAATGATGCATCCTCTTTTATTTTACGACGCTTAGTCGAATACGCGAGATCGTTACGCTCGTTACATTTTTGAGACACGCTGCGTAATTGGTGGCCGAGCTGAAGGCGTCGGAATTTAAATTAACGCGGGAGAATTTTTTCGGTGTCAAGCCGTTTTCTAGTATTATCGTTAAATCCTTCCCCTTAAACTTCCCCTCGCTGTGTTAAGAGACAGTAAATTGCTTCTGAAAGAAGATGCTTAGTGCCGAGTGCATGAATCTTTCGTGATGCTTTAATGAATCTCTTAATGCTTTAATCCGCTACTTTTGTACCATCGCAGGGAAAAAAAATGCGTCAACGTTCGAAGTAGAACGTTGAACTACCTTCGAAGAAGAATTGAAGTGAGAAGAGACCGTGGGATAATTTTATTTTTCGCACAATAAGAATAATTTCGACACGATGCGATTATTTATCTCGAAGTGCCTTATTTTGTTTGAAACACACCTTTTTTAAAATATACGCGAATAATTATTAAAATATTCGAATACATACATATATACTTTATATATACTTTGATTAGAATTTAACATTTCTCGTTCAAAACGTTAACGAATACGTAAACGATTTTTCGAAATTTTGATTATTCTCTTAATTCAAATCTATTAATTACGATATACTGGAAACATATTACTTCGGCTCCTTTCGAGAAATCCTCAATATTACCAACGACATTCCTCCTACATTTCTTATGTATGAAAACCGAAACTACAAATATACCAAAGTTTTATCCAAATTTACGACCTCGAAAACATCTCTCAACGATATATCTTCCAATTATTCCACTGCTACCAAAAAGGCGAAATCCAAGGAGGGGATTCCAAAGCATCCCTTACCGATAGGTGTGTACACTCATTGTCGTATCGGCCCTCCCCTAACGGCGAACCCTCCGGAAACGGCGGTAAATCACGCATCGATAGGAGAAGAAACTTCTTTTTCGCCAGTGGCGTCTCGTCGCGAGAAAAGCTTTCGCCCGTTAGGAAAACTCTTCGTTAAAGAGGAGGACGAGATTCGCCGCGACTTTTCGTCGAGGGTTATTCGATAAGTGGCATCCGTGTTCCTCGAGATGTACGAAAGAAGGAAACAGAGAAAGAGAGAGGAGGAGGAGTGGGGTACCGCGCCCTTTTCGAGGGTCTCGAAAGCAAGGGATTTTTAATGTCTCGGCGAGACGAAAGGAAACTCTGGCCGGATATAACTATATCGGTTTCTGTGGGGGGGGAGCGGGTTGGTCGAGAGGGAGGGGCGCCAGGTCGAAGAGTAGACTTGGAAAGCAGGGGGGTATGGAGTGTGTAAGTACGCCCCTTTACGTCTGGTCTAGGGATAAAAAGCCAGGCCTGCCAAACTTTCCGCCACTCGAGAGCCGCGCAACCCTCCGGGGTTGTCGTCGTCGTCGTCGTAGTCGTCGACGTCCTCACTGTGGCTCGCTCCGTTTACACCGAAACCGTTTTTCTCTTTGCTTTTGGGCTTCGCGCGACCGCCCTAAGGAATCTCGGTGATCTACGACTCTCAGAACACACCCTAATTCCGAGGGGTATGCCTTTCGAAGGGGTAACTATTTCCAGGGTAAACGATGAGAGATAACACTTGCTTTTGGCCTAGCAAATAGCATGAAAATTGAAGAGTGGTGGAGCCTTTCCACTGCGTTCCTCTTTCGTATTTTGCATTCGTGATGGATAATAATTGACGAGGTGTAACGAAACATTCCACAGGGATTATTTACACCGTCTAATACGTTTCGAGGAGCGTAGAAGAGGATTCGTGATCGAGCGTGATACGCGTTTAACGTAACGAACGTTCGTTTCCATCGAGCGCCCATCCATTCAATTCCCTTCAGTTTTATGGAATAATCAGGTCGCGTTGATCAAGTCGCTATTAAAATTTCGTGATCTTCGACATTTCTGGACGAGTCTTAAGCCTCGATCCCCAGGATTAGAACGAGGTTTTCAAAGTTCATTCGAGATCCTCGGTTTTTCTCGCGGGAGTGCTAGACACGCGAGCCGCTTAATTATCGTTTGACACGCTTCTTAGAAGGCACGAGAGATAGAAAAACAGAGATCGATAATTCTTTTTTTTTTTATCTAAAAGCAAACTCGCCGATATGTCTTTCGCCTAAGAGTTTTAAAAAGCTTAGTAGTTGGGAAATATTGCGTTCATAAATTCGTTATTCAACATTCGTTTATTTACACAACGGATTCATTCGGATGGATTCGTTTTGATCACGCGTTCGATTTGGTAGAAATTCATAATGATTATAAATGAATGAAAATTTTTAAATAAATACATTATTATATCACCCATATTTCATCCCATTCAGTCGCCAATTTGTTTTCTCCCAGATGAAAAGTTAATCCCGCAAATGCAATCCTGATTAGCACTTTATGCATATTTAAAAGCGTACGAACTGGAGGATTATAATTAGGATCCGGAAATAAATGACGAGGGGGAAAAAAAAAAAAGAAAAGAAAAAGAAAGATCCATTTAAATTGCAAGGAATCATGATTTATTAACACGACGTTTCCCCCTTTCGTACCAACTGGGATGCATGAAACTGCGCTCTTTTTTTTTTCTTTTTTTTTTACTTCGTTAACTTCAATATTTCCACGGAATGTCGATGAAAATAAGGCTTCAATCCAATTTATATCGCGTGCACAAGAATCAGCAGTGTCAACTCGAGGGTATGGAACAATATTTTATTCATACGTTCCACTGACTTAATTGCGCATTGTGTGGAAAAATAAAGGAATTGTTATACGGGATTGTTTCATTAGATATTAATATTTATAAAAAGATCCGCCATTGTCCCGTTCCTTTTCACCTTAAACGCGCCTTTTAATATCGTCCGGACGAGTTTCGTTCTACTTTTTTTCACAAAAATTTCCCATCAGTCGGTTTACATTGGATTAATACGCTCTTATTAAATTGTATCAGCCCGTTAATTCGCATCACACACACACACACGGAGAGGAACTTGCGTAAATACCATCGCAAGATGCTCGCGTGATTAAAATTTATAGGTCTTTGTTCCATCGTTCCATCAGAAGAACACGACTCGGCAATGTCGGAGTATTAGATCCCCTTTTATCAACGTTTCTTTCGCAATCCCACTTTTTATTCGTCCTTTCCTCTCGCCCAAATTCTCTCACGTCACCCTAACAACAAAACATTATAATACCAAAGAAATATTTCTTACACGATAAATCGTAATACCAAAGTTCTCCTTTCGATTAATTAAATTTATCTTCGATCGAATTCTCTCCCCCCTCGTTGATTTTTCCACTGCATCGACAATCGACTCTGCCGCATTTTCATCCCAGAAATCGGTCGGTCGAAGTGCGACTCATCAGCCCGATTCTTCTCGAAATGGAGAGATGAGAAGCGAACGGGGAAGAAAACCCCCAAAAATAATAGCCCGCGCGGGATTTAATTTATGGAGATCCGATGAAAGAAGAACGGGCCGTTAAATAAATCAGCCGGAATCGATGCTCGTCTCGAAGGGTCAAAAGCGCGACAGGGTCGCGCAGACGCGTCTCGCTCGTTGATCCTGGCTATTTACGAGCCAGAGTAATTATCACGCTGTTTCTTCGCAACGAACGGTTTTGCGAAGCGCGTAATTGACGCGCGAGGCATGCGCGAATCCCGCTTTTAATCGTAAATCTTCCTCTCCTCCCCTCCAGCGAATCGATCGATAGCGCGTTGTAACGCGCGTTTTCCATCCTCGTTTCTTTCTTTTTTTTTTTTCTCTCTCCTTTTAGCCAGCTATTTTCACTTTCACTCGATCTTGACACCGGTGAACACAGGCGTTCCTCGCGAGATTCGTCGAGGCGACGCTGATCGGTCGGAGGAAACAACGGGGGAGGAGGGAGAGGCTTGCCTTGTGTCCCGCTGCGAGCGTGCACGCGCGTGTAATGGCCGGTAATGGGCGGTTGGGGGTAAAAAATGGACGGCGATGATTAACACGTGAAAGGGCATGGCTGTGTGTGTTTTGTATCGCGTACACGCTTCTTCCCCCTGTGCGTGCGTTGTTATCGGGGAAAGGTGAATCAGGGAAATAAATCTTGGCGTTAGTAGATCTGTTTTTGGACGGGATGAAAGTCTCAACCGCGAATCCTTCTCAGATTTGTAGAATTTGTCTCGAGAGTTATCGATAGATAACCGAGGTGAATCGAGGATGGCAAATCTCGCTTCGAGATGTGATTCTCTCTCTCTCTCTCTCTTCAGGGATATATTTGCACTATTAATGGGAAATAATGGAATCATCGTGACGAGAGATTCTATGGACGAGAACGTTTTTTTTTTTTTTTTTTTTACGGAATCGAACGAGCGCAGGAGGAAGACTCATTTAACCCGAAGATTTATATCGTGATTTTAACAAGTCGTTGCTACGTCGTACACGGATGTTAAATGTTGAATCAGATAGGAGACGTAATTTAAGATTAAATCTGGATTCACTAGGCTTTTTTTTCACCGTCTCGCGGATTAAAGATCCTCGTTTCAAAGATCGCTGCTCGAAACACACGGTAATAAAGGAGGGAAGGAACTGTTAAGATCGCTTATCCGGAAGGAAAGTTTGTTCGATTCCTAACGCGGGGAACTGTAGCAGAGGATCCACCTAAAGGAAACTTACCAAGTAATTTCTAACGGTTAAACTCTCCTTGACAAATCCATTAAAACTCAACCTTCCAACAAATACTCCCATTGTTCTCGTACCGCGTTATTACCATTTGATCATTTAACGCTCCGCTATACTAAATTTTCAATATGAAATGTTAACTTTATATATATATAAGAAACATTCTAAATACGAATAAGATAAAAAAATCGTGAATTCCATGTTAAACAAAAGGCATTATAAACAAGGGTCGAAATAAAAATTGAAAAGGTTAGATTTTCTTATCTAACATCGCATTCCTCGCCTCGAACGCACAATAGAATACACAACGGTTTAACCGAATCGCGCGCAACGATTGTTCGCTCGTTCTGTTTCTCAGCCACGCCGTCCTCCAAGAATTATCGAATTAGACAACAGGGAATGACCGCTGCGATTGTCCGAGACGATCGTTCGATCGAAATAGACGTCCGGTGAACAGAATCGGCGTTCAATCGTCGTTTAACGTTGCATTCCCTCGTCTTCCTCGATCCTCGATCGTCGCCCGCAACGAATATTTTCGCGTCGTTTCGCATCGTAACACGGAGGATGAGCACGCGTGCCGAGAAACGATAAACGTTTTGAAATGGCACCTCGATACGTGGCCGAGGTGACGAGCCACTCTGTTTCTAGAGCCGGCATTATTGCCGGCCGTGTGCTGAATCCGAAGGGACGGTGTTACCACGATGAGCAGAGGGGGATGACGTGGCGTTCAGGAAAATGCGCCGCAATTTTTCCGGGAGCAACGTTTGTCGCGAAAACACATTTGCGATCGAGGGAATGGCCTGCGTGAATTTTGAATAACTCGTTTGTTGAGAATATTTAAAAATATGGACGATTGAAGTTACAACGAATCTTTAAGCGGAGCTGATCTGGCATGAAAACAGACGTGAAATGTAAAAATTTATTCTAATTACGGGATCGACGATTGGCCACGACGTGTTCGAATGTATAAGAATAAGAAAAAAAAAAAAGGTATCGTAAAATTATTTCGCAGTCACTGGGCCATCCACCCTCCTCAGCTGTGAAAGGGTGAAATGAGCAATAAGGGCGCGAGGAAGGGTGAAAGGGTAGCGTGGGACGTCGAGCGACAGATTTAAGAATAATCTGGCTCTGGAATGGCGCGGAATAGCCGGCGACGAGGAAAGAATAAAGCTTGGAATGAATGAACGTTCCTCGCGAGGAAATATCTGGGAGGGTGAGGATTTTTTCGTCGAGATTAGATGGACGTTCGACTCGTGGACTCGAAAACCAGAAGATATTGGCCCGACGTGAATCGAGAGGGAATCGACGACGTTTTTTGAATCCGTAATTAAGCCCGGGTTTTATTGTATGAATCCGTTTGCGGGCCACGCCGCCATTATGGAAGGTTTATCGATCGATGGAAATTTTTTACTCGAATTAATTATGCGTGATACGCGCATAGCGCAGGTTTTGCGATCGGTAAACAATTAATACAGGAATAATTAATTCAATATTAATTCGAATCGATTGGCAGAAAAATAAAAACAGGTAAATACATTTTTGCTCATTAGGACGGATAGATAAATCGATCGATTATCGAATTCAACACGAACGCGACAAAATATCTCGAATTTGAGAATGGGTCGATCGAGAATGGGAGAGGGAAGAAATTTCACGCGTGTCGAGAACACGGAGGGCATATGTGCTCTCTCTTTATCGCCAAGTGTCAGCACTGTGATCGGTAACGAGGGGTTGATTTGAATATAAAAGACCGGGGGTGGGGGGAGGTGCGATTAAACCCGGGTAAAACAATGGCCGAACTCGTTTACCCTCGGCCTTTTTCCCGCCTCCCTCCTTCCCCGATCTCAAAGATCCCGACGTTTAATCCGACATTGAATCGGTGCTCTCATCGCGCGCGATGCCAACAGGCGAAAATCTGGTGGTGTGGCCGCATGCGCGCGTGTAATCTCTCGTGTGAATACGCGGGGAAGAAGCGGTGAAGATTTCGAGGGAGCGTGAAATAAAGATCGAAGAAAGAACGAAGCGTGATGAAAGAGGGGAGGGTGGTTGATACGACGACGCACGAGGAGAAGAAGAAGAAGAAGGGGAGGGGAGGGTTGGAAAGTAATATAAATAAAAGGTTAGGGCGAATACGAGCGAGAAGGAGGGGAGGGGGAGGGGGGGAGGGGGGAAGCGGAGAGAATTTCCTTGCAACGAATGAAGAAGTCTTGAGCCCGGTGCATCGTCCCGGAGCTTTCAATGAGAAAAGCGGCCGCAAAGATGGAGATAGATGCCGGATTGTAAAGAAGGAACCGAGCCGGGTATAAGAGAATAAGCTCGGTGGAAAGAAAAATGAACAGGACAGGAAAAATCACGGGCTAGGGCGAGGGGAGGGTGGAGATGATAACGATAAAGGAGAAAAATAGGCGCAGGGAGAGGTGAGGAAGGAAGCGGGGGGAGACAGAGATGAGAATTAGTGTGCCGTTGCACGTAGTCTGGATTTTTCTGTTTTCTTTTTCCTTTCTTTCTTTTTTTTTTTCTTAGTTTTTTTATCTTTTTTTTTTCTTGTTTTTTATTTTTCCTTGCTCGAAGAGATGCAGGGTGTTTGTAGGTTGCGCGAAATGGAGAGGATTGCAAAGAAGAGGGAGGAAAAAAAGTAAGAAACCGCGGAGATAAGAAGGAACAGGGAGGAAGGAGGAGGGAGTAGGAGGATTAGAGTAAAGTAGCAGGGAATAAAAGCGGTGTGTGTGCCTACAGTGTGACGCTTCGCTGACTCTTCGCAGAGTTGGAAAGATCTTTCCGGAATTTGGAATACACACGTACGAAATAATCACTTCTCGATTCGTAATTCTCGAAATTCTTTTGTACTTTGTAATTGTATCCTGTTATCCGACACTCTTAAATTAATGACGATATTATTTTCGTCGTTTTTAAAAATAATAGTGAATTCATCGATCCGCGATATAAATACTTCGTATTGCATCTGCATTACAAAATTATAACGAGAATGAGATATTTTTAGCGAATTTTTCCGAGAATTTCTTTCGAAAGACGAACACGTGTCGCGTCGAAGAGAAGAATGACGAGTATCGAGAGGCAAGGATAAAGGGGGAGGAATGAAAAAGAGAAAAATGGAAGGAGAGGAGGGGAGGGTGGGCGGGAGCTCGAGGCATTGTTTCTCTCGATCGAAGTTGGCCGAGACTAATGAATTGCATTATTGGAAATCCGGAATATAAATAAGGTTACGCTATTACGTCGTTCGATGGGTAATTGCCGACTTCATGCGCGCCACCCGTGAACAGCAATATATTACGCGGCGATATTACACCGGAAATACGAGGAGGCTGAGCGATTTCCCTTCCCTTTCAGAGTTCGTTAACTCGGCGATCCTCCCGGTACTTCATCCTATCGTGCTTCGCTTCGTCGAGGAAAATTTACTACAACGTGAAACGTCCTTAACGAAATCGCTCCTCCGCGATATAAAAACGTTTTACGTTCTTAGCCCTTCAATTTAGTAATTATTCTTACAATTTCCTGTTTCATAAAACATTTTACCGTGTTTATCGCGGAACGAGCGACTCGCAACAAGAAGTAATTTAAAAAGAAATTTCTCTCTTTCTCGCGGGGTGGATAAGAATTAAATTTAAAATCTTGCAAGAAGGAGGGGGAGGATGTAAACGCACAATAGACGAAAATACGAATTGAACGAGAACAACACGATTTTTCCGTCTGATCTCCTCCTCCCCCGGAGATGAATTGAAAATAAAATTTCATCGAAAAAGAAAAATAAGAATTGATTCCATTCACCAGAGGTACACAATCGGAAATGAATAAACGCGAAGATTTTCCGCGTGAAAAACGTAAAAGTGGCTCGCTCGGAAGGAATTGAATTACAAGGTAAAGACAAATCTTACAGAAAAATCTTGTGTTAAAGCAAAATCTTACGACGAGAAGAAGGATGGGAGAAGGATGGGATTCATAGAAATGAACGGAACGAATCGATGTAAAGCCTGATTTCCCCTGCGACTTTCGCCCATAATGGTGGGTAGAGAATATGATCGAAATCGGTGGAGAGCCGCGGTTGAAAAATGGGGAAAGTCCCGTTAACCAACCCCTCGACGAGACATTATTGCCGCGAAATAACCGGCAACTTTCCTCCAGGCCGGTGTTTATTATAAACGACGGGTTACCTCGTTTCCAAGGAAAATTCGTTATCTTTCGAAAAGTTTTCGTCGAATGCGGCTGCGATCGTCCCCGCGCAGTCCCTTCTTCTCCCATCGTAAGATCGTTAGAGGCGAAGGAAATCGAGGAAAGGGGGGGGAGAGAAAGCGAGAGATCGCGAGAAGGCACGATTTTATGGGAAAAATCCGATTAACCCTCTGCCTTTCGAGCTCGCCTTCCACCGTTTGATCCCTTTTCCTCGCTTTCCACTCGAACGAATTAATCCCTCCCCCCGTAGAAAAATTGTTGGACGTATTAATCCCACGTCTGGCGGATTCTCAGTCGTTTTGATCCATCCGATATCACGCACGAGGGGAAATCGCGTTTCTAAGAATTTTCGCCCGTGATAAATTGGAGATGAGTAAGTATTTTATCGGATATGATATTATTAGAGATATCGTTAATAAACCGGTTCGAGAGTTCGTTGGGAATCACGAGATATTTCTATTCTTGTTTTCGAATTGATTCGAAAGGAGAAGTAGGACCACCACCGTCTCGAATTCAATTTGAGAAGGAAAAAGTGGTGGAGTGACGAGTATTTTATCATCGGACGGATCTTAGAGGATCCAGTAATGCGACAAATTCGCGATATAAACGCGATGGTTGTTGTGACGCCCACTTCCCTGACCGTGTATTTCATACGAGAGAATTTTCTCGTACGAGGAAATCGATAACCGATAATTCGAGCTATTTTAAAATTGTTGTGGATAATCTGTCTGTATGAAAAATTACTACGTCGATCCGATCCCTTTTATTTCTCCTCGAGGCAACGATTTTCACGCTCGTTGTATCTTTCAAAATGAAACAAACTTCTTCGCTCTTTTTTCCTTCCACGCGCGACATTACAAAGGGGAAAAAAATAAAAGAAGAATAGAGTCGAAGAAATCCAACGTTTTCTTCTTTTTTTTTTTCTTTTCTCTCTGTCTCTCAGAAATCATTACGATTCCACGATTTAATTAGTTTTCACGAAAGGGAGAAAGCCCGTTCGACTAGTTTCCCCTCCTTTCTTTTCACGATGCCGGCTTCAAAGGCGATTCCATTCGTCGATTCGACGGCAATTAATCTCGATTGGACGGGCACGATAAAGAAGCGAGAGGGGGCGAGAAGTTTTATTCGCAGGGGGCGCCCCGCGTTGCGAAATTCGCGGCCGTTATCGCCACAGTGGCGAAGCTCTCGCGAAAGAAAGGCAAAAGAGAGTATTATCGCGGCTTTCCTTCCTTCCTTCGCCTTCGATAATGCTGTCGAAGTTCGATTTTTGAAAAGTTGCTTAAGCCGAGAAAAGAGCGAGGCATCCGCTGCTGGATAGTCGGCTTTTTTTCTCTTCGCCTCGAAGGAGCGAGGAGACGACAAAGAGGGGGGGAAACGGGGAAATGTCGAACTTTTCAACTTTGGCGCTCCTGGCGATTCTTTTTTTTTTTATCGCCGCTCTGATGTTGATGTAATTTTTATCGTTGCTCTGTTTTTAATTCGAGAGGAAATTTTTTTTTTTTCCTACTACTCCCGAGTAGTAAAGATCTCTACGAAAAGATTCCAAGATTCTTATGGATTCGTTGAGAGAAGAGTTGGTGAGTTAAAGAGAAAAAGTTTCCCATGGCGAAGCGACTCGGAAAAAGGCGAGTAAACCAAGGACGAGGGCGGATAAACGAAATTAGAATAGGGCAAGAAACGCATCGCGTTTATGAACAATGAAATATCGCTTGTAATCCAAACTTCTTCCCAACTTTCATAAGATCTTCCGAAAATCCGTTTCAAGTTTCTCTTCGTACCAATTATCGCGTCTATTTATTTCCATTACACAGGCCCATTTTTCAACCGATGAAACCCGCGAGCGATGAATCAACCCGAGAAACTTTCAACCTCATCAAGAAACCTCCCAACGTTTCCTCCGGCGCAGTTTCCCGGATTCGGCCAAGATTAAGCCTTCCCCCTCCTCTCCAACCCTGTTTGCTCGCCTTATTTATGCCCGCGAATTACTCGCGCGCGGATCCAGACAGATAAAATTCTTCTCCCCCGGATTCCTGGAGACGTATTAATACCCGTGACCTTCCCCTCCCCTGATGCGATTCAGTTTTTCGGTTTTCCTCGAGAGCGCGCTCGAGCAGAAAAATCACGATGAATTCCACGGTGACCCGTGTCCGAGAATGCGTTTGAAAATTCCAACCGGAATGCTGACTCTTCTGTCCTCCTTCCATCCCCACATTCGTGTAACGCTCGCTGCGTATGCGAGGATCGTTCGTATGTCGCGTTTAGATGAAAAGGAGAAACGATTAATCTTTCCTTCGTTACGACGTACTTTTCTCACTTACGAAATTGGTCTCCCCCTCGCGTTTAATAATCTCTTTTCTCGTTGGATTCGTTCGTCGTCGTTGGAACTGTTGTTGTTATCACTGGAATTTGGTTGATTTTCGAGAGGGGAAATTTTGCATAGAAATCGCGGAACGAGTGTGATGAACTTTCACCTAATTAACTGCTTAGAATGTAGGATAATAAGGTGAAAGTTCGGTTTATTGTTCGTTCGTAGGTTGATCCGAATTCGTGGGAAGATTATCGTGATCGATCCGATCGTTCTGAAATATTTTGAATATCGATAGAAGAAAGTATTCCTGTCCCACGATCGTGCTATACAGAGAAAGGATGAGATATTCTTACTTATAAATCTCTGTGTAGATAACAGTGTCGTTAAAATTAAAATCATGATTAAAATATCGCTCGATACGAAACTAGACCAAGTATCGTAAATTCGTGATGAGATCGTTTCCGGTTTTAAATTTCCGATTCGTGGAACGAAACATTAAAATTTGACGCGGGATCGATAACCCGTGTATCCGTTCATTATATCCTCCTCGTACGCCTTGTATTTTAGCCTTACCAACCTTTCTTTTGATCAACAGATGATTTTTTTTCGAATTAACCAAACTTTTTCCAAATTCGCTGCATCATTCGCGACATTCAACGAGGGTTCGTTCGGTCGTAATTCTGTTCGGCTGGGCGTGGGCCGAATGGCCGGCCGGTTTCTATCAATTTTTCAACGGAAACGTCGTATCTCGTATCATGGCAGAATGTAATTTTTGCATAAAATTGACGCCACGGGCAAAGATCGAAGAGCGAGAGCCATTAATTCCGTGGGGATACAGGCTTAAAAATGTATAACGAAATATTGAGAATATAGTCGAAATTGACTTGCAAGCTTCGCGTTCGTTTCGAGTTTGAAAATAGGTCGATGTTCGGATTATAACGCGTTGCAAGTCGAAACGAACGATTTATGATGTGAAGCGATAAGTTAAATAAATATGGATCAATTTTGTCCAACTTCGAATTCGTACTATTCATTTTTAAAATCTTTAGAAAGAGAAATTTTGATTCTCGATTATTATTATGAAAATACGTAAATCCTATTTCGAGTTATGAATATTCACGTGGCGCTTAATCGAGTTTTTTTTTTCAACGATGGATAATTAAAAATTATTGTGGCCTCTGAAGATTTTTTTTCTCCGTAAGTAAAATTCGCGAAGAAATTGCTCTTTGAGTTATTCATCTTTTGATGCTTCTTTTCCCTTTCTTTTTTTTTTTTTTTCTTTTTTTTCCTCTTTAAAACAAATATTTTCACAGCGGGGAGAAATAATGGATTTAAGACGTTTTCGAAAATAAGCCGTTCGATGGGTTTCGAAGTTTCTGGCACGCCGGTACTTGGATCCTTCCCATCACGAGGCAAGGGCGAACTAATTGCCGGAACATCGAGGGTACAACGCGCTTAAGCCGGATTTCGAGCGGCCATTAATGCGCTTGAACGTGCGAGCTCTGGTTAAGCTACATTTCCACCGAAACTATTTTAATATAACCGTAATGAAATACGGTATAAATTTGTATTTGAATTTCTCTCGTATATTTATAAATATACGATATACTATACCATATACAAAGAAAAAAGAAAACACGATTTTAATTTCGAACATATTTTCTGCTAGTTCAGTTTCGATTACAAAATTTTAACAGTTTTAAATATCACGATTCTTTCGTCGCTCCGTCCTTTTTAACCGGTTTTTAATAAAGCCGAAATTATATCAAAAAAACGAGCTTCAATTTCAATCCAATGTGTATGATCAATATCGTAGGCCGGCATGGTTTAATCCATCCGCTCCGAATTTAAAATCCCTCTGAAATACATCTATCCCAAATGGAACACCAAAAACTACCCTCCCTCCCTCCCTTCCTCCTCGACTCCGCCCCACCGATCGTTGCACCGATTCGTTGGAAATGCGGCCTTACACGGGAGCACAGTGGATCGGGCTCGAAATCGATTCAGGAATGTCGACGCTCGATTCGTTTTTTCGTCGGTGTCGAACACCGATATCGGCTCGATGCCCAACGATTTCGCGCGTACTACAAGGCAGGAACGGAGACAAAGAGGAAGGCGAGAAAGAAGAAGAGGAAGAGAGAGAGAGAGGTCGTACAGAGGGAAAACGAAAAAGGGAGGAGAGGAAGGACGGAGTAATTAAGACGTCCACCGTGTTCTTGGTAGCTTTGTATCGAACGCGTTATTAGTTTCTTTGTGTCTGGCGATCGGCTTCGAGCCCGTATCTCGCGGGAATAAAAAAGGCTGGACCACCTCCCCTCTCCTTTATTTCTTTCACCTTTATTTTTTTTTCTTTCCCCTCTTCCTTCCTTCCTTTTTATCCTAGCGATTCTTTTATTGATTCCACCGGGTTTCTTCTTTGTAGTCGCGTGATTATTGAGTTGAGGTTACGGTTCTCCACGGTTCTGCACGCTCGATGGAAGATTGCACGCTGTTTAATCGCGCCGCTCTCCGGTGTCGAAGGTTAAGGAAAAAAAAAAAAAAAGAGAGGGGAGGATGGTTTGCGGTCGTCTTAAAGAGAAAAAAGGGGAAGAGTGGATGGATGAGTCGATTACATTTGCAATAACTGCTTAATTCGTTCGTATATTCGTTTTTTCTCCCCCCCCCTCCCCCTCCCTTCCTTGTTTGTTTTTCGCGATTGATCCGCGATTCCAATCCAGTTGCTTTGTAATCGACTTTCAGATATTCGGTTAGTCCAGATATTCAGGGGATAATCGCGTTGGATGTTCTCTTTGCTATCGCGTTACTTTAGAATGGTAAATGGTAACGAGATTGAGGTTACGATATTGCTACTCGGCAACGTGTATTACTTCGTATATTGTTTTCAGAGCAAACTAGTTTTACGAAGATAAGGAGAGTAATGTACAACAATGTTTGCAACAAAGTAACACTAATAGTAATATTTATTAACTATGCGCGTATACATTTCAACGTATGCTACGGTTGCAACAAACGTTGCAACAAGATTCTCCAAAAAACCAATTATTTCAACGTTTATTTTATCGCAATGTGAAAAAACCTGAACGAATTACATCCAAGAAATGAATTTTAATCGTTCGATATTTCGATATTTCCGTTCATATTCAGAATAGATGATACGTGTTCCATTTCCATCGAAAAAAAAGGAAAAAGAAAAAAGAAACGCCGATTCGTTGTTTACGCGCAAACCATCCGAGACAACTCGCGAGACTTCTTATTTGATTCATATCATTGGCGAGAGATGGAGGATAATGGAGGGGTGCCGTGATAATTATATTTATTATATTTAACAAGCCGTTAGATTAATCCCTCCCTCTCCGCGCGATGGAGTAATCATAGGAAAGTGGGATAGCGAAGCTTTTCCGACGCTCCACTTGCATCCACGTGTGGACCGGTTCTCAGGTCGTTTCACGATGAAAGGGAAAAAAGAGATATGGCGGCGCACACGGGTGCACGAGTAATTAAAACGTCTCGGTAGCCTGATGACTGGAACGATTTTTATGCCAGGATCTCGGATGGGTGAACACCCGTGAACGTCGTAAACGCTTCCACGAGTTGATTATATTCTTATATCTTCCTCGAACGTCCGCCTCTTTCGTTTCGAGATGGCTTAACCTCTCTCTCTCTCTCTCTCTCTCTCTCGTGAACCATTCGGAAGTTCCTTTGTCTGACTTGTGTACGTTCCACGTTTAGTGTAACGTTCATCTTGGAAGAATCTTTTTTTTTTTCTACTACGATAATAATAATAGGCTTTTTTGAGTATATACGAGACGACGAATGCGATCTCTAATTAAAAATATTCGTGGAATGATGAATTTTTCCAAGAAATTTGAGAAAAAGAGTTTTTCCTTTCAAAGTATTAAATTGAGTTCCTCGTGAAAGTAAAGCATCGGAATGAACAATTTTTGCAAACAATGAGAAACGGATGGAACGAAGGCAGTTTGAACTTTGGAAAAATGGTTTACGATGAAATAGTTCTTGGGTAGTTTGTTATATGGGAGTTGTGAAAGAAGGATTTGGGGAACGAGGGAATAACGAGGCGGTGGGATATATAAAAAGGTGTGATAAGAAATAGAATAGGGCAAAGGAGCGGAGAAAGGTTCGGGAGGTTATTCAAATTTATTACCGATCTTTTGAAAGGAATCGGGTCTATTCTCTTTTCTTTTCTAACTTTCACGTACTTTCATCTAAAACATCTTCATTGTGAAAGTGCAGCTTGCATTTCCTATCCGAGAAACGTTTCATCAATTCCCACGAGTTCGCGAGTATCGATTCCTTTTCACGGATGAACAGATTCCAAGCAGAATTTCAAAGTCAACCAATTTTCCTCGAAGTAATCGTCCTAGATACACATCTCGCATCGACAACAACACACCGACTTCCACCACGATTATCGACCACGATTTATCTTTCGCAAAGATGACCGTGGACAAAGCTGACGCCCGTCCGACCGAGATATTTGATTGCTAACACAACACGTTCGCTATCGAGCGAACCTTTGCAATTCCTCAACGTTCGATGTATTCGATCAAATTTACCATTTAACTCTATACATCATATTCCCTCTTACAGAATACAGACATTCAGCTGTTAATCGCTTTCGCTACTACGAGCGATTAAAGTTATTCCACATCTTTCTCTGTGCATCGATATTTTATTTTATTTTTTCAATAAACACCGTCAAAGCAAGTTGTGATGCGTAAACCGTGCACATTTTTGGTCACCCGTAGGATTAAAAAAAGAGAGATCCTCTCAACGGATGAAAAAGACAAGCACGCACGGGGTTACCTTAATAGCATGGCGAGGATCTCTCCGATCGAAAATAAAAATCTCGCAGCTCGAGTTTCAGGCAAGAAGAGTTGTTGCAGGTATACAATTAACATCACCAGCACGCGGTAGCCCGGATAATTATTGTTATTATTGCACCGGGATTGCAACATAGTTGCGGGGATCGATTCGTTTATATTCGGGGCAGGGGTCACGTTCCCCGGAGGAGGAGGAAGAACTTCCTTCTCCTCCCCGTGTGGCCCCTCCTCTCTCCAAGTCTTGAACTTTGTCTCCTTTCTATCGGTTGATCGGGGCCGATGCATGCGAATCGTGCAATTAAACGGTTGGAAAGTAAAGGGTTGAGGCTGGCCGTTAGGCTTCCATGCTCGCGGCGATAAATAGGCGCGGCGTACACGTGGGTGGGAAGAGGACTTGATTGAAGGATACGAAACGTGCTTACCTGGTAGTCGGTTGCGGGGGATCGAATCTCGCCCCTTTTTGTCTCCCCCCACAGCATCGATGCTTTTTCCACCGCGTGCCGCGTCGGCCAGCGGGTGGTCGACGCCGCTCGTTAACCTCTTAGCACAAGCCCTTTCTTTTTTTCCCTTCCGTGCTTGCGAACGAACTTTTTGTTGACTAGGCTAGAGATATCTGGAAATTGAAACGAAAAAAGGGTTTTTTAGCGAGCGAAAATTTGTATGAAATTGTATATATGTGTGTATTTGTACAAGTACAAGGAGGAAGATTAATAAGTACTCTTTTACGCGGTATTTTTTTTTTTTTTTAAATACGTTTATTAGAGAAATCCCGTGCGATCGTCGGCTCCGCCAATTTTCTGTAATTAAATATCGCAACGTAATTAGGTTTCGTAATTGCAACTTAATTAGATCCAGCGTCGCGACGTAATTAGATAGTTGCGAATTAAATTTCGAGCCGGGGCTGAAAAAGAGCGGAACTAAAACCGAGATTGTTGGTATAAACGTCGACACGCGGCCCCAAAAGGCGGCTGGTACCTTGTTAATCTCGCCTTCCGGATTTCTCCTTCTTTTCGTGTCGAAAAGCGAACGTGTGTCTCAGGAATGTGTAACGCGATGAAAAAGAAGAAAAGAAAAGAAAAAATCTACCGCGGTAAAAAATGGTCGGTAAAAAGTCAACGCGACATAATTAACAAGCAAAAAATTTTGTATTAAAATGTTCACCAAGTTGTAACAAAGCTTCCTCTGTTATTCGACTTGTTAGCATTTATATTAGAGTGAAAAAAGAGGGAGAGAGAAGAAAGAAAGAAAGAAAGATGTAAAACTTTTTTTATGTAACTTTGAACGATATAATTAAGTCGTTCATACGGTAACTATATATCTAAATTTCTTCCACTATGAACTTTCGTGTATCGTATATAAATTTGAAAACAGTATTGTTTAACATTTAATGAATTAGAGAATTGTAGATTGCAATTAAAACATATTCGTATATTTATGGTTCATGTTATATATGAACCGTATCATTGAAGTTTCTTTTTGATTCGTTCCGATATCTCGAGATATAACGATTCGAAATATTCGTAAATGTGTTTACAATACAGCACAGAAATTATGAATAGGCCCGTGACCTACATTTTTTCCTGGAAATGTGCGCCACGTCCTTCCAGGAATCGCGTCTTTCGCTTATCCGAAGTTTGGGTTAGATCAGTGAGACGAGATGCGAGCGAGAGTTTCGAGTAAACGAGTAAAAATTACCCTTTTATTTATGCAACGATATCTCGAGAACCGGAAGTCATATCAAGACAATTCGGAAAGCGTTTTAAAGAGCAAAGTTTTGCGCGTTCGACGAACGTTGATTGGTTCACTGAAATTTATTACCTTCGAAGTTATAGCTGTTCAAAGTTTTCTTAATTTTAATATTCCTTTTAATCAAATTTGTAAAAAGTAGAAATTAGAAATTCTTATGTAAAATGAAACGTATTTAATACAAAAAATTCGCAATCTACTTATCTAAGACCTAAGAGATTCCTTATTAAAAAAAATAGGAAGAGAAATTTATTCGAAATTATGTTTAATAATCGCGAAACAAAGCTAATGAATACGAGTTTCGATAAAGATGTTCGTTGAACTATCGCTTTAAAGCAGCCTAGTCGGTGTGTTTTAAAATAGAATGAAACGCGCACGATGAGAGAGGAAGAAAGAAGGAAGCGGTATAGAAAATCGAGAGCGAGAGAAGCACGTAATTGAGGGAGAAAGTGTTCAAAGCGTGAAGACGTAACAAGTGAGAGATAACATATTTCAAACGTTTCCCCCCGTGAAAGAGAAAGAGCCGTGGGACAACCGCGAAAGAACGGCTATTTTCTATGCGTTAAAAAAAAAAAAAGAACCGACCGTGAGAGAGTTTCCCCGTTTAAATTCGAGATTACGTAATCGAAGAAGAAGAAACTCTTTGATTTCTACTTCTCTCTCTCTCTCTGATTTATCGTTCTGTAATTTCAAATACGATTCCATTGAGTGAAACACGTTACGTTACGTTAAATTATATTTTTTAATAACAGTATTTCGTATCCTCTCAAAATTAAACTGAATTCTCTTTCAATCGTGCTCGATTGAAAAATTAGATGGATTTAAGGTAACGATGAGAGCATCTAAAACATAAATTAAGTGACGTATTGAATCTACTTATCTAAATTTCATGTCCTAAGGTAAAGACGCGTTTCAACTCGCGATGAATATTATCTAAACGCGTATTATTCGCGAAGCTATATAATTTCCATTTTTTTTTTTTCAAAGTAATCACGTGTAACGATGGAATCTTTAGAACCCCTTTAAGAGCAAGTTGAGTTTATCATCTTCATCGGACGATTACTGTTATTCACCGCCACGATCCCGGGGATGCGCCCGAGCCTTTTTATTAGACAAGTGGGTGTAATTCTAGCAGGAAAACTAGATTTCCATCATCCGAGTGGAAATCTAGTCGGCTCCCTGGATTTAATTCGTCTCGACGAATAAATGGGGCGTGTATAATTTTAAATTTTTTTCACGCTCGCGAATTAATGAAACAACGAATCGAAACGCGTGGGACACGCGAAGGTGAACAGAGGAGAGCGCCAGAGGGGAGAGTTGGAAGCGTGCGTTTGAACGTTGCGCGCGGTGATAAGCGATTAATATTTAAAAAACATGGAAACGAGACGCGTTCATTTCCATGAAACCCTTGTAAATGTTTCATTCATCGTGTCGGGGTATATATATATATATATCAGCCTGTATCATCGTTTCGTTGAATAAACCATATTGAATTAGCAGCCTGGAAGAAACGGTTGGGGAAATAAAAAAAAAAAAAAAAAGAAAGGAAGGGAGGGAGGGTTGAGTTAGCCAGCCGCGATATCTCCACTCTTTATTTAGTTTATCGACTCCGCTCCGTGACAATTAAATCGGAGAGACCGTCGTCAGGATCGATTTAACGAGTCGGTGCCTGTGGCTCGGATTTATATTTGCCTCCAAGATCCTCGTTCCCCCTCGTGGGTGGGAATCTTCGATCATAGAACGAACGGTATTTGCGATGGAATTGTGTTACGAAAAGACAGCGAACCAGTGCAAAGCGAGTACCAGTTGTTTCGCAATTATCCGCGAGAAGGGAATAAGAAAAAGTACGCAAGGTTGTTGAGTTTCGAGCGTATCTCGCGCATACGAAGCATTACGCACTCGAGAACACGACTAACCAAGATTGTTTCTTTTCTTTTTTTGCAGGTTGTGGTGGAGAGCTCGTCCCTGGCCCTGGAGTACGGCGATCTGGAGATCGATCCGGGATCCCCGGTGAACCCGGATTTGCTGTTCGACTCGCAGCTGATGCACCTGTACGTGATGACGCAGAAAACCGTGTCCAAGGTGAAAGTGCAGGAATGCTCGGTGTACAAGACCTGCCTGGACTGTCTGGGTGCCAAGGATCCGTATTGCGGCTGGTGCTCGTTGGAGAACAAATGCAATCTGCGCAGCGATTGCCAGGACGCCGCTAAAGATCCCCTGTACTGGATCTCGTACAAGAGCGGCAGATGCACGACCATCACGACCGTCACACCGGATCAATTGCAGCGCACGACTGCCAGAACCCTGGAGTTAGTGATCGAGAACCTGCCAACCCTCTCCGGCCAATTTCTCTGCGCGTTCTCGACCCTGGACAAGACCCTGATCACGAACGCCTCGAGGAAATCGTTCGGGGTGAACTGCACCACGCCGAGGACGGACCTATTGCCCTCTATCCCCCAAGGACAGCACCACTTCACCGCGAAACTTTCGGTCAGAATGACGAACGGGCCCGACCTCGTCGACACGAATTTCACCTTCTTCGATTGCAACACGTACAGCTCGTGCACAAAGTGCGTGTCATCGAGTTTCCCCTGCGACTGGTGCGTGGACGGGCACAGGTGCACGCATGACACAGCTGAGAATTGCCGGAACGATATATTGGTCACGGGAATTAGCGTAAGTGGAGATTCGATTTAACGACCGAGCGATGCTCGCTGGACCGAAATCGAGATCACCCGAAATTCCACAGACCTGTTAATTAATTAATACCCTTACGGTCCACCACTTTCGATCCCCTCGTATTTCGATCGAGCGAAAAATTTTATTTCTCCATCTTTCGCAGAGAACCGGTCCAAGCTACAGAAGCGGGCCGGCGTTCTGCCCGACGTTGAACGCGACCGATTCCCAGGAAATCTTGGTGTCTTCCGGCGTGAAGAAGGTGATACGAGTTAAAGTGCACATCATCGGGGTAGGTAACAACTCCCATCGATCTTTCACTCTCGAATCAATCCTGTCCCGTCGATTCTTCGCTGCCGTGTTCGCGTGTAGTTCGGACAGACGGAGAAAGAATGGAGTCGATCCTACGCGGTGATCTAACGCGAAACATCGTCTTTCCAGCAATTCATCGTGCAGACCCGTTTCGTATGCCAGTTCAACATAGAGGGCCGCGTGACGATCGTGAACGCTCGACTGCTCGCGGACACGATTTACTGCGAGGAGACCGAGTTTTCCTACACGTCCCGCGCCCCCAACATCACCGTGCCGTTCGCCGTGATATGGGGCGGCTCGAAACCGTTGGACAATCCGCACAACATACACCTGGTGATATACCGGTGCCGGGACATGGCCGACAATTGCGGAATGTGCCTGACCCTGGCTCCCAAATACGACTGCGGATGGTGCCAGAGCACGGACAGATGCGAGGTGAAGGACAACTGCGAGCGTAACATCGGCATGTGGTTGAACAGCAATCAGACCTGTCCGAACCCCGAGATACACTCGTTCGAGCCGGTCATGGGTCCTTGGGAAGGTAACACGAACGTGACGATACGCGGCATCAACTTGGGCCAGACGTTCAAGGTGAGAACGTAATATGTACAAAAAAAAAAAATACTTCTCCGAAATTATCCGAGCTTTTTCTCGGGTAAGAAAAGAAAAATTCTTCTTCCTATCCTATTATAATATTATCGTTCACGCGGAATAATATTTGTCGTTTTTTAACGAAAGAAAGGTGAAAAAGAATGACGATCGATTCGTTTCAGGATATTTATCGTGGCGTGATGGTCGGTGGATTACGATGCCAGCCGTACGAGGAGCTGTATATGCGCACGAAACAGATAGTGTGTCGGGTGGACGGTCCAGGTACGCCGGAGGGCAAACGGGGGCCGGTGATCGTGAAGATCGAAGACTTTAGGGGCACGTCCGAATACAACTTCGAGTTCGTGGACCCTCAGATCCTCTCGATATCGCCGAAATACGGGCCGATGAGCGGCGGGACGACGGTGAGGATCACGGGGAAATACATGAACGCCGGAAGCACGATCAAGGCGTTCATAGACGAGTTGTCGTGCTCCATAATCAGCGCGGAGATGAACGAGGCGCTTTGCATGACCAGCGCCAGTGACCACAAGAGGAACGGCACGGTGAAGATGACGTTCGATGGCGCGTTTCGAATCTACAGCGGGACGTTCGAATACGCGGACGACCCAACGATCGAGAGCGTGGAGAGCGGGGTCGCCGGGCAGATGAAGATTCCGAAGGGAATCCCCGCGGGTGGGATAAAGATCTCGGTGACAGGGAAGAATCTGGGCTACATACAGAGCCCCCAGATGTACGTGTATTACGACGAGAAGATGTTCGTCTCGCAGTGCGAGGTGCACAGCCAAGAGAGCATGATCTGTAAATCACCGACGATCGAAGTCCCGGACAATGTTGTCCTCGACGCGGAGAAACCAGCTATGCTGGAGTACGGTTTCCGTATGGACAACGTGACGGGCGTACAGAATCTTTCGCAACACGGGTTCAATCACTTTCTACTCTATCCGAATCCGATCTACGAGGTGTTCGACGAGGAGATCAAGTATTACAAGAGCGACTATTTGACCATCAATGGCCAACATTTGGACCGCGCCTGTCAAGAATCGGACGTGACGGTGCAAATAGGAAATGCGTTCTGCAACGTGACCTCGCTGTCCAGGCAGCAGCTCACCTGCAGGCCACCCTTGACGCAGCCGCCGGCCATCGACTCCGACGGTTTCCCAAACAAACAAGAACTGCCCGAGGTGATAGTGATCGTAGGCGGCACACTTCGTTACAATATAGGGAAACTGAGCTACGCACTGCCAGCAGGTCTGAACGGGCCGCTATCGAAACCGGCTCTGTTCGGAGTGATCGCCGCTATAGTAATCCTAGTGGTCGTGTTCATCGCCTTTCTCATCGCGTATCGACGCAAGTCCACGGAGAGCAATCGGGTGTTGAAGAACATGCAGGAGCAGATGGACATTCTGGAGCTTCGTGTCGCGGCCGAGTGTAAGGAGGCTTTCGCCGAATTGCAAACCGAGATGACGGATTTGACGGGTGACCTCACCAGTGGTGGGATACCTTTCTTGGATTATCGAACTTACGCAATGATGATACTGTTCCCAAGCGACGACAATAGCCCCGTGTTGCAGTGGGACAGACCGGAACTTGCGCGCAAAGAGAAAGGACTGCGTTTGTTCGGACAGTTGATAATGAACAAGACGTTTTTACTCCTTTTTGTAAGAACTCTCGAGAGCAATCGTTACTTCTCGATGAGGGATAGAGTGAACGTAGCTAGTCTTATTATGGTCACGCTTCAGAGTAAGATGGAATATTGTACGGACATCCTAAAGACTCTTTTGGCGGAACTGATAGAGAAATGTACAGAGGGAAAAAGTCATCCGAAACTCTTCCTTAGACGGTAAGTTGGAATGTATAAAAGGAAAGAATATTGTTTAAACGTTTGTATACAAAATTCTGTAATCTGTCCATTTGTATTTCAGAACGGAAAGCGTCGCTGAAAAGATGTTGTCAGCTTGGTTCACTTTCCTTCTGTACAAATTCATGCGAGAATGCGCCGGTGAACCGTTGTACGTGCTATTTCGCGCAGTAAAACAACAAGTCGATAAGGGTCCAGTCGATGCCATTACATCTGAAGCGCGATATTCATTGTCGGAAGAGAAACTGATCAGACAGTCCATTGATTTCAAACCAATGGTATTTATTATTGAGAATTTGATGACGAATCTTCATTCCTTCTTTAAATATACAATTTAAAATTGAATTTTTAGACGGTCTATGTATCCATATCCCAACAAACGGTGTTCGTCGGTGGTATGGATCCAAACACAGAGAACGTTCCAGTCAAGGTTCTCGATTGCGACACGATATCTCAAGTGAAGGAGAAGGCATTGGACACGATCTACAGAGCCACGCCTTACAGCCAAAGACCGAGGAAAGATGATCTTGATCTTGGTAAGATTCGAAAAGTTTCGATCATGAACGTACGAATAATATAACGTTCTAATGCATCATATTTTAGAATGGCGAACTGGAGCATCCGGTAGATTGATCCTCTACGACGAAGACTCGACTACGAAAACGGAAGGTGAATGGAAGAAGCGAAACACGTTGAACCATTACAGGGTACCAGATGGAGCGTCGCTCAACCTAGTCTCCAAACAATCGTCGATCTACAATCTGTCGATCCTCTCCGAGAAAACGGACAAATCGCACAAATACGAAACCCTGAACCTTAGTAAATTCAGTTCAGCCAGCCCGCCGCTCTCCCGTGCCACATCGCCATTGAATCAGAATCACGACGGCGGTTTGAAATGCTGGCATCTCGTCAAACACCACGACTCCGATGCGCGAAAGGAAGGAGACCGTGGAAACAAAATGGTGTCGGAAATCTATTTGACGAGGCTACTAGCAACGAAGGGTACTCTTCAAAAATTCGTGGACGACCTTTTCGAAACAATCTTTAGCACTGCCCATCGGGGATCGGCCCTTCCCCTCGCGATCAAATACATGTTCGATTTCATGGACGATCAAGCACTACAACACGGCATATCTGATCCTGAAGTAGTTCATACATGGAAGAGTAACTCGCTTCCGCTCAGGTTTTGGGTGAATCTTATCAAAAACCCAAACTTTATCTTCGATATACATAAGTCGAATATCGTGGACTCGTGTCTGTCTGTCGTCGCGCAAACGTTTATGGACAGTTGTTCCACTTCGGATCATAGATTAGGTACGTATCGAGTGAATTCATATTCTATGAGATTTTTCTTACGATTTTTGGATACGTTGGTGAAACTTGTTTAATTCTTGTAATTGTAGGTAAGGACTCGCCAAGTTCTAAATTACTATATGCAAAGGACATTCCAGTGTACAAAGAGTGGGTAGAGCGTTATTATGCAGATATCAAAGTGATGCCAGCCATATCCGATCAAGACATGAATGCCATGCTTGCCGAAGAGTCTAGGGTATTATATATTTTTTTCCACGATTGAATTTTTAATCGCGTTATGACTATTATTTCCTATCATTTTCTCATTTTTTTCTTTTCTTTTTTTATAGTTACACACGACAGAATTCAACACGAATTGTGCCCTTTACGAATTATACACGTACGCGGGTAAATACAACGAACAATTGATAGTTACTCTGGAAGAGGATGAGTTCTCGCAGAAACAGAGATTGGCATACAAACTTGAACAAGTACACAATATAATGGCGGCGGATAACCCCTGATGTACCATGAACTCTATGAAGCATATGACAAAGCCCGCCCGCCAAGAGCTACCGTGCTGAATACTCAACCGCAGTTAGGTACTCTTAATCAAGCACCAAGAGGACTGGCCTATGTTGTAATCGATCGTCTCAGGTTTCCGTGCAAGCCAGTTATCTCAGCTTAGTACGCGAATTATTATTAAAAAGAAGAAATTGCACAACGGACCGCTGAAATGCTCGACAAGAGGAGGAGAAGTTTGAAACGTTTACAAGGATTGAAGTGTTTGTGACAAAGTCTTCTAAATTTGGTCGCTGGATACCAGGTGTGGCGGTAATCACACAGCGCATTGTCATACAATTGTACATAAAATACCAAAATCACGATTAATTGTAATAGAATTATCGACGTGCACCCACACCTTCTGGCGGCCATAATCACACAAAATGAAAACTGATAAATTTCGCGCGCTATGATATCGTCGTGGCGTCGATTAATACGCCACGTCCGGCGGATAGGATTTTAAAACAAACGAAAATAATAGAACATTAGTGTTATAAGTGAGTGAACGAATCAGCCGATCGATCCGATAATTTGTAAATGTGTTTAAAACGGCCAATATTTGCCGCCGCTATCGGGGATCGGCGATTTTTAACGAAGAAACATTTCCATCCACCGCTACTAGCTGAAATTTTTTTGAATTACGAACTGACGAATTTTAATAAATAAGATAATTAACGATTAACGATGATTAATTAAACATATGGGTATATTATATATACATGGATGGTATGTCGTATGTATATGTGTACATATATACACTTTATACTGGCGCAAAAAAGTATGTGTGTATGTATATGCAGTATCCGAAAAAAAAGCACGCGTACAGTATTGGCGCCAATACCGAGATATTTTTCTCGCGACGATTGATTGTTGTATAAGAAAGGGAGAAGTAAGCAAGAAAAAGAAAGAAGAAGAAGAAAATATAAAAACAGAAGTATAACAATAATGATTCTTGTCCAAATTTGTAAACATAAATTTCAATCGTCGATCGTCGATCGAATAGCTCGCCGTACTGTACGTGCGCTATGCATTACGCGTATTATTTATACTTACATGCATCCAAAACGAAAAAAAAGGAAGGAGTCGTCCGCGAAATCGGAGACAGACTGTGTATTAGTTGATAGGTATTAATCTATGGACTATGGCCGCGCGCGAGGCCAGCTCGATGTGACGGTTGTGTTGAGTGTGCGTGCTTCCCCTCCTTGGTCTCCAGCTCATTGTTCCATTTTATCATTAATCGTTCGTTCTCATCGTCGTGCATCCATCACCTGATGTTCACTTGATCATTGTCGCGCAATTCATATTCATCAGAAAAAGATTCCCCATCGTCCTCGTGTCATCATTACCTCTCTTTGTATTACATGTAGTAAAGATGTCCACTATCGACGCCTCTTCTACTCTTTCTCATCATTCCTAAGAAATCACATTGTGCCACTCTCTCTTCTCCCTTGTAATGCTTCAACGCCTCCGTCGTCATGTTGTTGTCACTCTTAATTATTGTAATATATAATGAATAACGATCACTGTTGAGTATTGTCTGATTGTAATACATTGATATTGAATTGATATGAATTGATAATCATTAATTAAAGCGTAACATTAAACTCTGTGGATGTAGCTATATTGGTATGGATGAAAGTTCAAAACAGTTGATGCAAGTGAGAATGGTCGAAAGCCGTTCGCGATAAGCAGCACTCAAAAATAAATTTTGTTCTAGGAACATTTTACCTACGCGCCATTTTCAATCTCGAATCGTATGTTCGTTTTTAATCTTATATATATATATATCACAGAAAGAGGGATCAACAATGGTATGTATCATCATTTTCCAAAATATTTCACTAATCGTTCAAGAACTTTCACTACGTTTCTTCCAAGTTAATCGTACGTTTAACGTAATTTTACAAACGCACATCGAAACCGAATGAAGTTACGTAAGACTTTTCAAATCCGCGTAGGTTAATTTCGATTTTACGAAATATCGATATTACGAAATATCGATATTCCGATCGAAAAAAGAATTCATATCGTCGAAGGTGTTCGAATTGGAGCAACCTTCAGAGTTCTGTCGATGCGGACGGCTGGTAGTGAATGAGTATTGTTCGTTTGTGCGTGAGTGTGTCCCGTGCGTCAATTCAATGTGCAGTTGTCAGTGGAGAAAGTATTTATTGCTCAAAAAACATCGGAAGACCGTGTGTGGAAAGGTAAGGCAGCAGGGAAAGATGCGGAGTTGGTAGGCTACGGGAAAGGAACGGGGGAGGGGGAATGAATGGGTACGTAAATAAAAGCGGTGAACGTACGTGTATTATGAAGATGCAGAAAAAAAAATGGATCACAGACAGGGTACTCCGCCAAGTCGAGAAATACTAAAAAAAAAAAAAAAAAAAGCGAAAGAAATTCACGTCGTTCAATCGCTGTATCACTTGCAAACGACAAAAAGATAAATAAATGAAAAAAAAAAATAAAAAAAGACAAAGGACTCGTAGCGCCCTCCCCCGCGCACGCCGACTTCAAATGGTACTAATAAACCCAAAGTGCCTCTGGTAGATTTTTGGGCATAAGCTTGAGTAATAAAGACTACATAGCGTTTATTATAAAAGCACGATTACGACGCGATCGCTGATTGTAATAAAACGATGATAATAATAATTAAAAAAAAAAAAAGAAAAAAAAAGGGGAGAAGAAAAAAGGAAAATTGAAATAAACAAGTGGGAAGGAGAGAGCGAGAGAAGAGAGAGAAAAATAAATAGAAAATGAGGGACAGGAGCGCGTGTAATGAACATATACACGTGCTTATTTATTAAATCACAAAAGAAATAATAACAAAAAAATAACCCGAAAAACGGGCGGAGTGCGGGCGTACCGGGTGTACGCGATGCGTACGCTAATTACACATTTAGATAAGATATACATATAGTCGGTAGCCTAGTCTCTATGTCAGTGTCTGCCCTGAGTGTCTTTCCCATGGTGTATCCCTATAAAGTGCGTGTACCTTGAAACTCCTGGCAAGCAGACGTGCAATTTCCATGAAACGTTCAATCAACCTCCTTCTTCCCCGGTCATCCCTGAAACGAAGGAGATCCCGCCTCTCCCTTCTACCAACATCCTCCTGCGCCAAATTATCACCCCTTCCACCACCAATATCATCGTTATTATCATCAAATTCCCCTCCCTTCTTCATAACGCGTTTACTGTGCTCACACATCACGCGTCCTTCGTCACACTACCGATCGGCACGTTTTGCTAAGTAAATATTATTATTGTATCGATGGTTCCTCATTAATTATGGAATGTACGATCCCGATTTGTAAAATTCGAACTAAGGAGATGTGTATCGCCGTATCGTTCGTGCGTGGCTTGCTGCCCCGGCAGTCTACTACCGTGTGTGCTGAATCGTATCTGAAGAGAGAACGTACGCCTCAAATCGAATGCCTCTGTCGAAGGATGATCGTGTACGTATGAGCATATATATTTGAGTCTTCTTGTTTGTCTTGTCTCTGCTCGAGAGGTGAGTTTAAATTAAAATGTCAAACATGGCCTCGACAAAAGGAGGGAACGAGGCCATGATACATAGGGAGATGACAAATAAAGAAGATTGATGAATGTCAGATCATTCGAATGAAAGATTTGCATGAGTGTTTGTGGACTGTGCAAGACTGAGAGAGGCAGCGGAGGGAGCTTGCCAATCAATCCAGGGTCGCTCCCTCGCCGCTCATTTTTACGTCATAAACATTAATTATGATTAAACATATAAAACAAAAAAAAAAAAAAAGATAATGCATCCAGCAAACACAATTACGTTACGTTTATAATAGTCATGTTCCTTTCCGATCAATAATTATTATTAATAAATCTATATCAACCTTGCTACATTATTTTGTACTTGTTTTTTTAATCTTAATATATTAGATAAAAAAAATATATATATAAATAATGCCGTTTTTAAGTTATCCGATCTTTATTATTATTATTTTTGTATAAATGTGTGATTAATAGTACGGATAGTGTAATAATTTTGTATGTTTATTGAACCAAAAATAAATATTATTGATAAAGAATCATTTTCGACATTTTGTTTAACTCTCTGTATTTAATTCTTTATTTAATGGATTGACAGTATCATCCGTATCTTCCATTTTCTCAAGAGATTCTGGAGTTTTGTGTGATCGTAGACTTTGTGGACCAATAGTACTTAATATAACGGGCAAAAGAAATAATCCATGCCAAAGGCCAAATAATATTACTAAAACGAAAATTTTCAAAAACGCATGGAAAACATAACTCTCTGAAAATGCCATCATAGAAAGCGCAAGTAATGTTGAACCAGCTCCATATGCAACTGCTGCACCAATATATCTTACTGCGATATGCGCTCTTTTAGTACGATCTTCACTTCCATCTATAGATGCAGCGTTTATAAATGCATGTGCAACATGAGCAGCATAATCCACGCACAATCCTATACCCAATTCCAAACCTAGGAAAAGAAGTTATGCAATAAAATGTTGTCAAATGTTGTAATATTAACAAATTTGTTGGCAATTTCGTCAATAATTTATTTCGTAGAAATAATAAACTCACCAATGCAAGATACAATATCTATTGTTAAATCCCAGAAATACATAAATCCACAAACATTCAAAAGTGTGAGGAGTACGCTTAAAAAGATCCAAAAGCATGTTTGTAACTCAGCAATCAACAACCCTGTCATTCCCATAACACAAATTAAAGCTAACAAAACATTGCGTTGAACTTCTTGGGCGATCAACTTATCCGTCACCCACAAACTGAAAATTTCGCTCCAGACTGTAACGAAACCATTGATTCCAGCATCACGTGCTACTTGTTTACTTTCATCCATTGCTGGAATCCATTGATGGGGACCATAGAATCGTTTGAAGATAAAATCTATAGTGGCTACTGAAATAGGTGCGGTATTTTGACCACATGTTAAACTCTTTTTGAAACGAAAGTTCCGTTGATATTTGCCTCCATTTCGGCTAAATAAGAACTTGGATAAATAATTCTGAAATTCTACATCCTCCAGTATAACATTTCTTAAATCTATTAATTAAAATATGTTATTATTAATTTAATTTTACAATTATTTATTAACTTATTAGTATTAAGCTATTTAAAAATCTTATTAACCTTTTTGAAAGTATTCTAAAACAAATTTTGTAAAATCCATAGGCCATGCACTTATACTTTGTACTGTTGATAAATTTGCAAATTTTTCCGATAGATTTATTAACTTTGGAAACTCAGCAGTGTAGTTAAAATCTCCCATGAGAATCATTGATTCGTAACCTCGATCGGGATATTCAGCACGATGTACATTGATATATTTGCTTAAATATGAATGGTTTGGTATAAACCATGTTGGATCGAACCATTGTTGCAATTGTAATATACCGACAATTCCAACCGATGCTGTAACTATTGTTATTAATACTATCATTATTTTCCCAGGTTTCGTTAAAATTATATTTGAATATATTTTATTTATCAACTTGGTGGAAAGTTCTTCTTGTGGATTGATGAATTTTTGTGTAAAATTTTCATGAACAATGCAAGGAAATATTGAATTTCTTTTATTTTCGATTCGTCGAGCATCAATGGAGAAAAAAGCAACGTAAAACGTAATTTGAAATAAAAACGTTAATAATACTCCAAACGCTGCATAAATACAATATGATTGAAGAGATGGCAATATCTAAAAATACATGTAATGTTATTTGTATATTTTTCATCTATATAATACATTAAATATTAATTCAATCTTACTGTGGATGCACCAATAATAAAGGCAACAACGTCAGTAAGAGAAGTAATAATAATCGCAGAGCCAGCGTGTCCTAACATTAATGCTATTCTTTTTTCTAATGGCTTATTTCGATTCAACTTTTGTGCATGTACTTCTTTCCAAGATGCCATTATTAAAAAATTATCGTCTACTCCGAGAGCCAATAATAAAAAAGGTAAAGAAGTATGTACAGGCCCATATGAAATGCCAAGAAGAGAGCATACACTAATTGAAACTATAAAAGCACCACCCACGCACAAAAGACCGACAATTGTGAGGTAAACCTATAAAAAAATGTTTTATAACATATAGATATAAATATTTCTGAACGTTTTTATATATACGTAATTTTTTTGATGAAAAACATATATCTTAACTTAAATCTTTACATCAAAAATAACTTACCCTACATCCTACCCAATTATATTCCGAAGATATGACTAGAACATAGAAAAACATCAAAAAGAATCCTATTGATAATATACCAATATTTCCGAACATCGTTACAAACGTAACATCACCGAAGCTTCTTCCAGCTTCGTACCAAATAGCTAATGTATTATTTACATTTTTTTCACTATTCAACAACTTTGCATTTCTATGCAATACATCCAAATAGGATAATTCCCATTGTAATATATCTTTTGTTGCCTATAAATAAAATATTTCGTTATTCGAATATTATTATTATTTATTTATAAGCACATAAAAAAAAAATATATATATATAAAAGTCTTCTATATATATATAAAATTTTAAATGAAAAATTCTGATTTTGTCAAAGATCAAAAAAATTGATAAAATATATATATTTACAGAAAAATGAATTAATCTTTTTATTAAAAACAAATAATTTTATAGATCTTGACAAAATCATTTAGTCAAGAAAAAGAAAACAAGGCCTAAATCATACAAGTTGTTTAAAAAACAACTTATTATTATACAATTAATTTATGTACTATTCAATGAAAAATAATAGTTATATAAAGTATCTTTAAATTTAAAATCATTTATTAAAAATTATGATTTAGGCCTTTTTATAAACTTACCTTACCCAATCAGCTGTTCCAACATCATTGCCAAAGTCATGCATATCCACTTCTGAAAAATTTACAATAATAGCCCATTGTGTTTTCACAGCTGTGGCTGAAATAATTCTATCATTTTCATCTTTTATTATACCACCCAATAATTCTGTAAAATTTAGTGGATGGCCCAAAGTGGGGCTAATTTTTACTTTATTTATATCTTTAATAATTTCTTCTTTAGATTTATGAAGTATCACATTAGTGTCATATTCCCATATATCCAAAATACTATTTAATAGGCAAGCTTTTGGTAAATTGTTAACTATATTACAATAGATTTCAGGATTAGCATGAACTGCAGGTTCAAATATTGTTTTGTTAATTGATATCTCTGGTTCAATTTCAAAAAAATCATCAAATTGATCACTGCGTTTTTTTCTATGTGCAATACCTGATATGACAGGTACTCTATTTATTAAACAAAAAGAAATTAGTTTTTAATGACTTTATATTATTTATATATATTATAAAGTTTATTCAATAACCAGAACGCTTACTTGAAACATATATCTGTCCATGCAATTTGATCAGGAGTTTGTATAGAAATAATTTGCTTTGTTATTTCATTTAACTAAAATAATTTAAATTAATTAAATTTTTAATATTATATTATATTTTTGTTACAATAAAATAAAGAAATAAGAATAAATACCTTTGCAAGTATTTCTGGTTCTAATATATTATCCGCTGTTAATATCATATTTTCTAATCTCAAACTCTGATCAAATTTTTCAAACATCCATTCCGTATCACGAACAAATTCCGAATCCTGCGGAACCCATAATCTTATAGGATTTTTCTCTTGATGAAAAAAATAAAGACCAGAGAGGGAAATTAATACTATCACAGCACTTCCAATTATCCATTTCAATGGTCTTCGAGCAATTCGCAATCCAAGCCTGCAAAAACCACAATATTCAATTATATAATCACAAAGAATTTTTCTTTTAGTCACAAAAAAATTATACTTACCCATAGAAAAAATGCTCGACCACTTCTGATAGACGCTGTGGTATGCGTTGCAGAAAGCTTCGAAAAGTCCGCTTACGAACGATTCTTCCTTCTATCTCCATTTTTTCAACACTGAAACTGAATCACGGTAATATCGTTTCTTTTCGTATCATGATTGAATTTTAAGCACGATTCGCGTAAGTTCCATTGAATGATTTCGAACCTAATTGGTTCCGTTTGCAATTTGATCTATAGTCTTAGTCTCCTTCGCAACGGGTAAAGAACAACGAACACATAACCTCTAAATTTGTCGACCGATTAAATATAAATATATGAATAAACATAGAAACGTGAAAAAGATTATGCAATCAAGAAATACTTCCATTTGAAGCAACTTGTGCACGGAACTTTTGTTCAGTTCCGCGAACAATCGACTGTCACTATCCATAGTGAGACTTTTTAACTTATTGTGCGTTCTGCTGCATCAGATTACGCATGGTAGACATTACACTATCAGCGCGCGTAATTATTATCAAATATAAACTATTGTAAAAAAATAGAATTATCAAGATATAAATTATATTATTAAAATTTAATTTAATTTATTTAAGAGAAAAATGAAATTAAATCTGTTACCGTTTCTGCGAATTGATTTTCTCGAAAGATCAAGTTTGCAAATGATTAAGCACTTATATATATTTTTTAGATCTAGGAATTGACACACACACATATATATATATATATATATATATATATATATATATATATATGTATATATGCCGGTTTTGTTTTATGAATAGTTATTCTCAAGTAGATGCGTTTTCAAATAATTTTTCGATTTTCCAAAAAAAAAAAAAAAAATAATAATAATATAATAAATAATAAAAAAAAAATGTAAGATTGAAATTGTAACTATAATTAAAGTTATAGTATATGATAATATCATTTCAAAATTTTACAAAAGATTTATAAAAATAATCAAAGAGATCATAAAAAACTAAATATTTTTTGCAATTTTTATAGAAATTTCTTTTGTGTGTTATTTCTACAAAAATTTTTTATTCTTAGATATAAATTATAAAAAAGACAAAAACTTACCATAAATTCTTTACAAGATCGAGACCTTAAAACCGTTCTCTTCACTGATTAACTCACAACTGCTGTGCTGCTCTACGAATCCGAACAAGTCTCATTCAAAATTAACTTAATAACCAACTATTGATGTAACCAAGCATCGTAATTTATCGAAACCTAATACTTATCAATTAAATCCAATGATAACGAAGATATTACACACCAACGATATCCGATTCAATTTCCATTCGAATCTTCGATATGCACGATTAACGCGCTCCAATGCATGTGCTCAATGTGCACACATTGTCTGCGAAATAATGGGTATAATTAATTTCTTTTGCGGTTTCTTTCATGTGTAATTATGAATTGGAAACTAGAAGGATTCTCGACTCGTGTCTCTCAAAGCGTCGTCTTAATTTCGTTGATTAATGGAACAAATGTATTTAAGAGAAAAAATATTTTATGGATGATTGTACGTTAATTTATCGATTGTTGATTCATACGTTGAAAAATAGCATGTATAATATGCATATATATTCTAACTGGTCAAGAACACGAGATTGATAGTTGCAGTATAATATCTAATGAATAGTTATAAACTGGAAAGAATTAAAGGAACTTCTTTAATAATCGTTACGTAAAGTGAATTTCCTGGTTCTAACTTTATTTTATTTAATTTATGTTGTTCTTTGTCCAGGAAATAAAGAAAATGAATATTTTAAATTAAAAATTAAAAAAGAAGATTAATTTCAAAAATCCGATTATTACTTTATTAATCAGATTTGTTCCTTGTTTTCACAATGAGCTCATATATCATATAACAAGATATTATTATATATGTGTTGAACGTGAAGACGAATATTTTTTACACAGATTGAATACAAATCATCGGAAATATAAATATAATTATTTCTCGAGATTTTTCACACATACAGTGTTAATTTTTCATATAGATTTTCACTTCTTCGTTCAGCATTTTTTTTATTCATAATCAATAAATCATAGCTTTTCATTTATAAAGGATAGACAGCTTGCTTATATAATATGAAAATGTATTTCTAAGAGTATATATTTTTACAAATCATGCGTAATGAATAAGAGAGGTAACAGACATATATATTAGAAGGCAAAGTTCCAAAGCGGACAGAACAATTTTACAATAACGATGCACGTTCACGATTCTCATGTGGAGCAGCGTGTACGATATGCTGACTGTTGCAAAAGCGGGCAAAATCATTCTAGCTAGAGGAAACAACGGTGACGTGTTCAACCATATCGGTGCAATTAACAGATAAGGGACCACGATTTCGAGATCATGTTGATGTGCATTTCGAATGCGATCCACGTCCACGTGTCCGCCTCCTGTCGGGCATAAAATTATATCGGTACCTTTCAACCATCTTCTATCCTCCTCGCTGTGGATCACCTATGAAAAATCGTTTAAACCGAGGCGTTCCAATTACTGAGTCGTAAATAATGTTATATCGAAGGAAAAAATCTCTTATCGAACGAAACAAGTTTTAAAATTGCTCTCCTTGAATAATCAGTCTCAATTTTCTGCGGGGAAACATAAATTCGTACGTAAACAGACACTTAAGTTCATTGGGAATTGCCTGAATCGTGATAAATGACGGAATAATGTAAATAATCGACATG
The DNA here is from genome assembly GCF_048593485.1 of Apis florea. Lineage (NCBI taxonomy): Eukaryota > Metazoa > Arthropoda > Insecta > Hymenoptera > Apidae > Apis > Apis florea. Next base: position 3,800,662 of record NW_028256746.1, read on the forward strand.
TTCCGTAATTATAATACGAGAAACGTTGGAATTAAAGAGTTACGACAACTGATCACGTTTGAGATTTGATAAGAAAAGAAACATTTGTTTTTCACTCACTGTGTCGCTCGTGATAACACAAGAAATGACATTAAAAGATAATAATAAATCTTGAATATTTACAAATATTAATATACCATATTCTGACTCTTTTATATTTTATATAAATAACGAAGTAAGCGTTATATGAATAATTCTATTAAGAAAATATAACAAAAAGATTTATCCGACCTCGCATTCCCGATTTTTCAACAAGAATTATGATTATGATTTCAATTAATTGAAGGATGCGAGATAAAGTCTATTACAAAAACTGGAATACCTTGAATGCTAAATGAATGATTCCACAGAAGTGTTTATTCTAAACTTCCTATCCATGTATATTAATACGCTATAACTTATACGAAAGATCAAAACATCGTTAAATTAAAACTCTTGCCTACTTCTTGTTTCTCGATATCGATGTCGAAAAGATTCATTTCTTTACCTGTCTGGTCGCTCGAATTCGCCCAGTGAACCAAGTCAAGGCGTTCATCTTCAGAACGAGAACGCACGACCACCAGGCGTAAGCTGCCCACAACTCTCTCGCAAGATTGCTCTCCATTGTTCTTGGCTTCGTAACGAGAAGAAAAACTCGAAGAATGGAGGGCGTAGCTCGTTGTTCCCTTAATATTTCTTTCGTTTAGTCGCGTGCGCCATTCTCTCAACGCGCGAGAGGTGGATCATTTATCAATGTCGCGATAAGGGAACAAGAACGGCGGATGAAAAAAAAAAAAAAAAGAAAAAAAAGGAAAATAAAAGAAAAAAATGCGCGAATAAAAGAAAAAAAGGGAGGGAGAATGCAAGGAACGAGTATCAAAGCACAGAGGGGGTGGTGGGGAGGTGTTAGAAAGTTAGCACGAGCGCGAAAGGAAAGTTGTCGAGAGCGGAATCGCGTTAAAATTCACTTCGCATGGATTCGTTGTCGCTCGTTGCTACCAGACGACTGACTGCCTCGAAAACCGGTGTCCCTGGAACGTGATCTCGAGTCCTACAGCCCTATTTGGAAGTCAAATCGACAAGCGCCACGCCGATTCTTGGGGCCGGGCCACGTTTCGGAAACGTAGCGGCATTTGTTTCGAGCTGGCTCGTTTATTTTTCTACACGGGGAACAGGGACACGTTAAAAAAGTTGGGGAATTGTAAAACACGTAGTTGGCGCAACGTATTTTTGCCGTATTTCGATCGAGTCGAGCCCGTGTCGATGTCGATAAATGTTGCGAACGTCGCGAAAAAGTTTTCGTTGCCCTCCCACCGACAAGTTGGCTATTGGTGACGATGATAAATGATAAGAAATAAGAAACGTTGATGTCTGTCTATCTGCTCGAAACTTTTTACAATATCAAATTCGATACCCCTTAGAAATCCGATACTTGGTCATTTGACTATGATGCAAATTTATTATTATATCGATGAATTTTTTCAAAGTTTTGAGAAAAGTTTTTTGACACTGTACGAGGGATAAAAACGTGACTTTTCATTTGGTATATGTATTGATGCTTTCGTTTAAAAGGTTTTAATTTACATATCAATTGTTACATCAATTATCCTAAGATTCTTTATCACGATAATCGATCGATAAACTCGATCTACTAAGAAACGATTAATCGGTAATTTATAATTATTTAAAAGAAGAAGAAGAAGAAAAGAAAATAATTATTGTCAATTTTATTCCTCGAACTTCTCGGCATTTCGTAATATTTCATTCCTAGAAAAATGTTCGGCAAACTTCAAACGATCCACACCGATTTTCTCCGATCGGCAAAGTAGCTAATTAAAGTGAAATCTTTGGTAGATTATGCGATATTTAATGTCACGTTACAAACGCCACTGGGCGATGTTACTCTTCTTTATGTTCGACTGTATCGACACGTCGATCAGATTATTTCCAAGGAAAAAATCCGTGGCGACGATGTTCGTCTCCTTCCACCATTCCTCCTGGAACTTGTACGTGAGATTCCTGTTCACCGAGTCGGCCATCTGCCGCAACCCGCCGGATAAATTGAAGATTATGTCCAACGGGTAAGGTGTTAACTCCGCCATCACCGCCCACAATGGATTTTGACTGTTACGAGACTTCTTCGGACCCATGATGACTTTGTCCAGATATTTGAACAGCCCTTCCACCGTCTGTTGATTACCCCAGGCTTGAGACATCGTTGGCCAAAGCCAATCGTATTCTGAAATATAATACACAGATAGATAGAGCTGCCGAGATAAAACAGAGGATCGAGAATAAAACGAATTTAATTAAATTAATCTAGAAATGAAATTATTAGAGTCTCCATTTAATCGACATTGTTACATTCGTTCTATGATAAGATAATGACAAATTTACCATTAACGATATGCTTATCACCGTAGCAAATTATCAACCGTTTCCCTCCGGTCCAAATATCATTTAAGGTCGGACCGAGACCTTCGACACCTCTATCCGGTTTCAGAATCAATCCTTCGAATTCTCGTAAAAGGATCATGGCCAATCGACGATGCCTACTAGGTCTATCCTCGAATCCCACGGGAAATCTGCAAACAACATAACTCCAACCGTTGAACATCGTTTCATTTTAACGATAATACACTGTAACGATACTCTCACTGTATATCGATACGCGAAGAAATATTATATATCAATTTCTCTCTCCCTCTCTCTCTCTCTCTCTCTCTCATCTTTCTCCCACGAGAGGATCGTGCAGTTTCCAATAGCTAAATATGCGCGATCAAGTTCGAGATATACGTAGACGAACGGGCAGCCGCGGTCAATTTCATAGCAATTTGAAATCAATTTGCATCACAAGCATCGAATCGTTCTCCCAGCATTATCGATCCATCCGAATCGGCAGTGTTGCATTAATGCCAACGTATGCCAATTTACCTATGAAAGTCCATGATGACCACCTCTCCCCTAGCGACGTTCAGAAAGTTTCTCACGTCTTTGATGATGGCCGAGAGGGGGGTGATCCGGATGACATCATGATTGATCCAGAATCTGCTTATGTGATTGCCCTCCTCGATGGCCGTGCCGTTGGGAATTGACGGGTAATAACCAACTCTGATGTCGAGATACCTTATGCCGTGCACTAATTGCGTCCACACGTCGCGGTCCTGCGTCAACAGGTACCTTTGGAACGCGTCTCGTCTCGTCAGATCGCCGTGCTTGTAACATCCGGAATTATGCGTGCCTGGGATCATCAAACTCCCTATCGGAAGTCTTCCTAATTGTCTCCTGAAGAGAGAATCGTTTCGAGAGTTTGATCGAGAAATAATTTTTTCCAGAAATCTAATCACGTCCTACCTCAAGTCGTACATCCACGTCGGCCAGATCTGTAAACAAGAGCTGGTAAGGTACACTCCATCCTTGTAAAGGGCGGCGTGGTGTTTCAGGCAATGCGGACCCGGAAGCGTCGCGCCATCCTTGGTGTCCCATCCACCCGGAAGCGGTGGACGTCCAACCGTGATGTTGGTTCGATAGTAACCCCGTGGGTATTGCAGCGAACTCAAAGTCAGCTTAGGCTTAACCGTTTTATCTGAAAACGCGACGTCAATGGTTGCGTCGATCTATATCGATATAAATTACTTTCGAATAAATTGCTCGAACCTCGAGATTGAGATTGAAAAAAAGGAAAAATATTGCGTTTTTGTTCGCTTGAATGCCTTGAAAGTAAGAATAATTATCATTGGAACGCGGTTAAATTAAAGTTGAAAGAAAAAAGAAAAAAAAAAGAAAAAAATGAAGAAAAAAGAAATGATAGATCGATTACAATCGTTAATATTCGAAATGTAATTCTAAGCCTTGAGTCTTTAATTCACGACGTTCAATAGAAGCAAACAAAACTTATTACTATGTGCTGGGTCAGCAGTGAACACCTTGATGGTATCTGGATATCCTGTACTCGTTGGACAATCGAGGTCCCAATTTACTTCGAGCTCAGCGTCGACCACCTTGTCGCTGGCAGCGATTGGTCTCCACAGCGAGGAGACTGTCAGCCATACTTTTCCGCATTGTGCTGCCAATGCTGAAATCACCAATTTTTTTTTTTTTTTTATCGTCAGCAATCCCTTATCATGCGGACGACACACTTCCGACTGTTCCAAAATTTTTTTCAAGCGTGCTCGAAAACCACGTAATAAAACCACGAGATTTAAATTTACCGATATCGCAGAATACGTGAAGAAGCAGCAATATTTCACCCTTCAGCATCATCGAGTAATGTGCCAATTTATCCAAGCTTCCCGTACAAGCCCGTGCTTCCCTCCCGTCCTACGTCAAACACCTACCTATATCGACGATAAAAATAAAAATTATACGTATATACATATATATATATAGAAATATTATTCGATTAACGAATCAATATCAATAAATTAATAGATCATTGTTTCTGTGGCGATAAAAATGGAACAGCATCATCGATCGATGATTAACGAACGCGACAACAATAATATAGAAGAACAACGAAGTTATTAATTAAAGATTACGATCACTCGAACGAAAGTTGAGAAAGAGGAGAGGATCCGGAGACAAAAGCACTTACGCGCGCGGACACCACTTCCTGACGCGGCGAGTCGATCGCCAGGAATCCCACCTCGAGTCCTGGTTCTCTCCTTCGGCTGCCGATCGATGGCCGATCGAGCATTCAGTCGCGCTTCGTTCCGCGGAACGATCCTCTTTCTTCTCCTCTCCTTTCCTTCGCCTTCAAGGGGATCGACGCAGACCGCTCGATCGACGACGCATCGTCCGTCACACGATCGATTCACGGCGAGAGCAACCGGGTCGATACCGATCGACCTCGGGCCTCGGAGAGGGGGAAAAAAAAAAAAAAAAGGAAAAGAACGAACGGATCCGGCCGTCCGGAGACAGTCCAGCGACTGAACGATAGAGAACCGAACGAGCCGTGACCGGACCAGTTTAATATAGAACCCGCTCGCTTATAGGACATTCAAGCACATTGTGCCATCCTTCCATCACTTCCTCGGACACGTCAATTGCTCGGTGGGGACCACGTAGCTGTCCTCGTCGGCCACCCGTTCGAACACGTTGCGTTTTTCTCTGTCCAACCGTTCGTTCGGTCATCCTATCGACCGACCGCCGTCCACCACCGGGGGGTCAGACCCGGCCTGACCCGCCGGCATTAAACACCATTTCCTGCGTACGCCATGGAATATATAGCTTCGAGACAACGACGTAAGCGTAGGGAGGGCGTACGGCGGTGTACGAGCGTCGATGGATCCGTCTCCGGGGTTTGGGGGACGGATTCTGATTCTACATTGAATTATCACCCTCGTCGCTCGTGGCTGGGCAACCGAGGGGAGGGGCGGGGATCGTGAGAGCTAACAGGATGATGATTAGGTACAGGTGCGGGCAACGAGGCGACTCGATTTATCGTTACTCGCCGTTCGATATGATATTTGCCGACCGTCCCGTGTTTCATCCATCCGATATCGAACCGATTCTCTATCCAGAAACTGTTTATCATCCGCCACGCTTGTTTTTGGAATAATTGGACCCGGAAATTGGAAGATGGTGTTCGGTGGAGATTAATTGTTTGTCAATCGTGCGTGGTTGGTGTGGAAATATTGACGTTAGGTTATCTCGTTAAAATCGTCTTTTCTTAATTAAAAAAAAAAAGTTTGATTCGGTTGGATACACTTTTTATCCTTTTCTTTTGGATGAAAGAAAAATTTTCTGATCGATGTCGTTTACGGATAAATAATCAATTTAATCGTGTTTTCACTCGTTCGTGATCGATTTAAGGGGATCGAAAGGAAACTCGGTTTAGTACAACAGATATACAATTTATTTACAAGATCTCACGCGGATATAAAGTAACAAAGTGCTCTCTCTCTCTCTCTCTCTCTTTCCTCGCAAGGGGAGAGAGAGAGCGCGGAAGATGATCGTGATCGATCTCGATCTCGTTTTGCGTGAAAAATAAATTAAACGCCTGAAGAAGAAATTATTTTCTAATCGATCGTCGCGCGAACTACGTTTTCGCTCTCGCGTCAAATAAATAATTAGTTCGATATAGTATATTATACACAATGTTTGAATACAATTAGATACGACGATGAATCGGTTCACGCTCGCGCGCGCGCGACCTACTCTTTAATTACCCTTCGCCGCGTTAAACTCTTTTAATCGGCGTTTATAGTACACAGAAGGACGTTTAATACGATTTGATTCGTTGAGGTAGATAATTCAATCAGTCTATGAAGCTGCTTTGTCGGTCGTTATTGGCATCAATTCGCAAAACTCGATTCCGTCGAATCAGGCTGAATATTTTCACTCGATTTCTCCTGTTCAACTCTGACAGACAATGTTAACGCTGAACGTCTCGCAAGTTCCAACTTCTTCGCTGTGTTTATCTAATTGTTATGAATTCTCCCCCAAAGAAGAATCGGATCCAAGAAACGTTCCAAGAATGTTTGGTCAAAGTTGTACAAGAATATTTTAACCTAAGTTGTGTTGATTTTTCAATATCTTTGGGTTTCTTTCTCGAGAAGTACTTGGAGAAGCGAGATTTCATTTTTTTTTTTTTTTGAACAGCGATTAAAAACCCAAAGATATCGAACGAGGTACGCGAACAAGTTTCGCTTGAGACTATCAGTCGAGAAAAAAATTGTTCCGCGAATATGCTGTTGTCTCTCATCATTTGACCAGGTACAAACGTTGAATAAAGGAAAGATGTTTTGGTAAATGGGAAGTGAAGCCTCATGGCTGATCAGAGTCGATCGTGTGTCGTTCCACGTCGAATGATCGTCGAAGACGGGTAAATTAATAATTCGTAACAACATGATTATACGTATGCCCGTTTACTATTTACTTACGAACTACGAAATAAATTAAAATACTTGGCTATTCGCGAGGATCGTGTGAAATGTATCGCTTCACACGCGCAAGAACGAGGAGAATCGTTTGCGAAAAAAGAAATTCTTCGTTGGATTAAGTAGCTTGGCCGAAGGCGGACTCGATCGAACCGACGAAAAAAACTTCGATCGACTCGATTCCAAGTGCGACCAAGTGATTCCAACTGTCATCGTATCCCAACAGAAATCCTAACAAATGAATATATGTACAATTCAATCGATCCCTTCCTCCCAAGAAACACTGCCAAGGATCTGAAAAATTAAAACGAAAGCGTCTCTCCACTGTTTTTTCAGAGACGCAAATTTTTCAAACACCTCTTAAGATTTTCTTAATCTTCTTCTTTCTTTCGGTCTCTTCTTCGCGAAAGAAGACTCCAAAAAAAAAAAAAAAATTCGGTTCACTCGACGAAGAAAACGATCGAACATAATCGTTCGAGATAATGCAAAGTTCAACAAAGTTCCTCCTGTTTCCTCGCTCGTTCCCCATCGTCGAATTATCTTAGTGCGCGACGTGTTAATTCGCTCGTTGCGTAAGAAGATTTAACAGCTCGTCGTGATCCATGCTGTTCAACGTTTGTATGTCTATGCCGAGCGCGTTCGCCACGCTCTTCATGTCGAGGCCGAAGCTCTTCAACAACTCGATAAAGTCCATTTCCTCACCGGTGAACGGGTTGTGCAGCTTCGGGCAGCTGTGATTACACTGCGGCCAAGTGCAACGTTCGATTAACCGGAAGTGGCAGCCCTGAACACACTTCCGTTTGCCAGATGGTATCACCGACCGCTGCGGCCTCGTCCCGTTGAACATGCCTGTGTGGTTGCTGTCGTTGTTCTGCTTGTTACCCTTACGCCGACCTGCAATCCCACCCGAATTTCGCCTCGATCAGCTTTTCCATCCGTCTCTTCTTTTCCACCAATTTTTCTTTACGATAAAAAAGAGTACGATCGAACGACGAGATTAACTTATTGGAAAAAAATACAATTTTTTTCGTGCTCCATCGATTTTCAACAGGATTAACAGTCGATTATGGCACGTGTCTTGCAATATTTCTAATATAGAAAAAATTATCAAGAAAAATACGTAGAAATTTAAGACGTAAAAATTAATACTTTAATAAATTGATACCGTTGTACAGTTTAAAAAGGAGAAAAATTTAACGAATAAATATCTAATAACGAGTTTATGTTAATTAACGTAATATCTAATTCTAATTAGACAATTGTCAAATCATCAAAAAAAAAAAAAAAAAAAAAAGAATCATCGAGTTTTATTCGTTCTTCGCGTTTAAATACGAACACAAATTTACCCGTAGCTTTTCTTCGCTCGTGCTTCTCCTTCCTCGACCTCGCTTCCTTGTTCCTCTCCCTGCGTTTCCCTTTGTGCTTTCGCCTCTTCCTCTTTTTCCCCTCCTTGTCCTGCACCACGGCGTTAGACGAGGTTTTCCCCATGACCGATTTCAACGGGGCCCTGACTTTCTGCAACTCGGCCACAGACTCGCCTTTCCCACTTTTTCCTGCCTCGGACGAAGTTCCGTTTCCCTTCGTCGACCCGGATCGCACCAGCTTCCGCAACGACTTTGTGCACGGCTGGTTCGTCTCAATTGGCGAACGAGTGCTGAAATTAACAGGGGTCGAAGTCAGTCCCCTGACAACTTGACAGTTTTCCAGCAAACCGAGGAACGGAGGAAACGAAAACAAGAACCTTCTTGTGTTTGGAATTTCTCCTCTTCTTCTTCTTTGGACAAAAGAAGAAGACCTTTCTTGTCTCTTGCGATATTCATTGAGATATTCATTTTGTTATACATTTCTTTGTTTTCTCACCTTGTTTTCTCTAAAAGATTTATTAATGTTCTTTTTTCATGCATTTTTAGAAATATTCGATACTTACACGTTTCGATGATTTCCGATTGGCATTTGCTCCCAGCAGTGCAACGCCTGCGCCAGAGAAACCTCGTCGATCTTGACCAATTGCCAATCTCTTTTCGTCAAAACGCTGTGACTGATGCAGCTGGGAGCGAACACCGCTGTAACGTTCTCGAACGTCTGTCTCAGGCTGTCGCCCATTTTGTGTATGTAATCCCATTGCTGCTTGGTCACCGGCGCACCCACGTTGTCCGCCGACATCTGAGCTTCGTCGAACAGCCATTGGAAAACGAACAGGGGGGCTAAATCGAATCGAAACGGAACGTGTAGGTGTAGATTTGAAAAAAAATTCGAATCAATGCTTGAGAAATTTTGAGAAAAGGGAAAAATTATTTAAATACGGATAATTTCTCTTCGAATTCTACACGATGAAATTTTCAAGTTTCACAATTTTGCCAACCTAGATCAACGAATGATTAATTAGATGAAAGGGTAGACGTTCTGCTTTACCGGTCAACGTTGGATACAGCCTGTAGCCGAAGTAACACCTCCACGGTTCGTTTCGGTGTTTGTTGACGCAATTGTGCGGCATTCGAGCCTTCCAAAGTTCCATTCCCTTGTGAACAACGTCAACCGGTGACAAACCATTCGGCGAATACGGAGCCCTGTCGAGAAACCATCCCGAGTCGGATACGCCTCTTATCGCGATATGCTTCAAGCCTGCGTTTTATAATGGAAATTCATACTTAAAATTTTGATCGAATAAGGTGGACAAATGAAAGGAGTTTCTTTTTTTTCTTTAGAAAAAATTCGTCTCACCTAGATCGTGGTGAACCAAATTGTGCACGTGATCCAAATTCAACATGACACCGGTTCCACCCGCGCTGCTACCAGCTAGAAGAAGGGAGCTTGCGTTCTCGAGGCCAAGTGGAACGAGATCTCGTACCACCTGCAGTACAATCTCTGCCCCCATGAAGGAGAACATATCGTTCAACGAGGCTCTGGTTCCGCTCCAACTGTCGCTCGTGCAATAAGGAACGAACCTGAGGGAACGAATTTTAGTTAGAAGTTTTCATTACAGAAAAACTGCGACTACGTAAAATCGTTGAAGGTCTTGCTAAGATGGACGATACCTACACGTGATTCGCATTCCACCAATATGGGTTCTCCTCGGGATTCGCCGACAATAGGCCGCCAACTGCAAACGTTTTCAAGATTTATTCATTCGGTAAAAGAATAGTACTGAATAAGATATCTTCTTCCAAGATTTTTAACCAGATCAAATTGCTCTTCCTCTTTCTTTTTTTTTTTTTTTTGAAAGTAATACTAGAATTAATTGGAAAAATCGAGATGTGCGCATACGATCTCTTTCCCATTCCATATTTTTCCACGCTCACCGTCACCGGTTCTGGAACTCTAAACAGAGATCGTGAACGAGCGAGTGATAATTCCACGCGATAATAAAAACGAGATTCTACCGTAAACTGTACTTCAAACCGGACGACGAATAAAAAATTCCATCACGAGCCGGGAGAGTCGTCAAACGACTAACAAAACTCGGTTGATCGACAAACGCGAAGAAAGAAAAAAAGAAAAATGTCGGCTCAACGCGCGCAAAGCTTGGAAAGCGGAAGCTTGCTCTCACCGTCGCGTGTCTCGGGCCATTGTGTCGACGTCATCAGATGCCTCAACCTGAGCCACCTGTTCCTACAGCTCTTGTGGTCGTAGCAGTACCATCCACCTTCCAGGAAAATGATCCACCTCCTGGATCCGTGCGACTTCCGCAGGTAGAACCCAGCCTGGGATCCGTCGTTGCACGTGATCGACCTGTTGCTCAGGTAGACCCTCTTCAGGCCCCTCTGCTCCTCGAGCCCGTACTTCTCCAGAATCTTGATCAGCTTCTGGATCGTGTTGCTCTGGATCGATGCCGTGCCGGAGGACACCGAGACGGTGTTCCTCGGCCTCTCCTCGGCGGCTATCGTCAGCACGAGGGCCGTCAGGCATACCGAGATCTGCAAATCGACGATGTTTGGAGGATCGATCCTTTCTTTCTCTTTTTTTTTTTTTTTTTTTTTGCCACGTGCTTCGCAGTTCAGTTTTTAATGGATCAGCTTTTGCGCGTGACAGAATTCGTAATGAAATTTACGGGTCGGATGTTGTTTTGATATCGATCGCTATTCACAGTTGTAAACAATTCGGCGATAATAATGTTTCACGAACAGGTGAAAAAATATTGGAAGAAAATAGTGATTTGTATCTCGCTATGGATAATGGAGAGATTAATAGGGAGATGAGGATGATGAATAGAAGCTTTGTTTTGCGAATGGAGGAATAGGAATATGGAGGGAGGAGAAGGGAAATATTGAAAAAGAGCGTATTCGTATCTCGATGGATAATCGAAGAATTAATGGTTTTTTTTTTGGGGGGGAGAGGGAAATATATCAACGAGATGAAAGGATTAATCAGAGTCCAATAATGGTGAAAGATTCTGTTCTGTTACAGGCAAGCAAATTGGAATCACGTGTTTCATAAAAGAGTCCTTTTTAAGGTGGACAAATTTTATTCGCGACACGTTTACTCGTAAAACATTCCGATATCGGGCACGTGGTTGGAAATCGAATTAAACGAAGGACGAGAATCTCGTCCCACGGAACCGAGTTATAAACTGGAAACGCTAGCTGAGTACGTTAATCACCGTACAGTCTATGATAATGAGCTACCTTAGATACCGTGGCTGAGCGAGCAGAAACTGCAAGAGCCAAGGAGATAAGCTCTTCATTTCCCGCCCAGTTTGAAAATGACCATTATTCAACCTGTTAGGCGAGTACGTCTCACCGTGCACTTCAAACTTATCGACGACGTAGAATACCCAACCATATTGAAAAATTCATGTCGTTGAGTCAGTTTCAACTAAATCCTCGTTACGGGTTGCATAGCAATGTCGTATCAATATTCTTAACCACGATCGAAAATATAAATTAAATTTTCAATTTTACAATACATTTTGGAGCGTAATTATATCAATCGTTCGTAAATTGAAATTTTTTAATCTATAATATAATAATTGAGAAGAATAGATTCTCACCTAGATACCGTGTCCAATTCACGGACGATTTAACATCGCCCATAATCTTCTGCCAAAATTTCGAATCGGTCAGGCGTAAATGAACGATGTGCCCGTAGTCGGTATTTAACGCGGATGATTTGGCGGGTTTATATTTCTAATGATGCAATGGACACCATGCGCACGCACGATCCCGCCATTACAAGCTCGTATTCCATCATTAGAAACGCAAACCCGCGTGTCACACACGAATCGCAAAATCACACGCGTCGCGAACAATCCTATCTACCTCGTCGAGTCCAACGACCGTTCCCGACCATCTCTCAAATTTCATCCACGTTCGTACGCGAATTACAACCTCGTTACAACGACATTCCTGAAAGACCATGCGTAACAATTTCAAATCGGCCAATTTCCCTCCCTTCTCCCCCTTCCCCTCTTTCTCCTTCCCTCTCTCTCTCTCTCCCTCCCTCCCTGCCCTCCCTGTTTCACGCGGCCTGTAATTTCTTCGTCGACAGGGATTTTCACCATGAGGGCATAGAAAGCAATAACAACGTCGGAACCGAGCGGTAACAAACGAGCACCAGGCAGCGAGAGAATAATTTAAAAGGAGGAAGCGTCGTTTATACGCGGCGCCACTAGCTCTTTCTCTTTTTGATCCTCTCGTCCCGTGTTATACAGGGTAACCCAGAATCCCGGTGGGCGATACGTGGACACGCGGAGAACGGTTTTATATATATGCAAAAAGTGAGTCGAAAAAGAAGAGGTACGAATAATAATTGGTAAGAGATTATTCTGCTCGGTAAAAATAAAAAAAAGATAAAATATAGAATAAAATTCGTTCGTTTAAAACTTAATTATCGATGAAATTGAGATTGAAAATTTGTCGAATAGGTGCATTTTACAATTTTTCATAAAGTTTTTAATCACTTTTGCAACATTTTACTTGTTCTCGCATACAAGATTAACTATCGAATTTCAATTTTCACTTTAACAATTTATTTAGCCAACAATCGATCAAACTCATTATTTTTCTTTACACTGCCCACCACTTATTTTGGGACACCCTGTATAACAGAGCTCGTGCGTTTCGCCATAACCTTTCTTCCATTTCTCTTTCTCTCTCCTTCCCTCTTTTTCTATCTTTCCGTATTTTATACGCACACACGCACACACACACACACACACACACATATAGACACGCTTGTGTACAGTTGCTTTGTCCGCCTCTTTCTGTTAGGCCAGGTTCTATCGCGATGCCGGCTACTTAGGATCAAGTTCCAGGTTTGAGGACGGTAGCCGGCGGCGGAAACACCTCGGAAACAGAAGCCCGTTCTGGCGGGTAGAACGAGATGAAAGGAAGCCGCCCAGCTGTGGACCATGGAAAGGAGAAACGTTGTTGCGACGCAATTATGATCGAATATAATGGGCCGCGAACACCGGATCGCCTTTGGAGCACGTATCGAAACACACCGCCGGCGAGAAACAGCCCCTTTCCTAGCCCCGTACTATCACCGTAAAGTGGATGATTTCGACCAGTCTTTTGCTACTTGTCCAAGGAAATTAACCCTGTGCGCCCCTTTTCCCCCGTCATCGTTGCTCCAAACGAAACGAAAAACGAACATTTATTTTCGAAATCGCGCAAGTAGTTTCGAGTTAAACGTTGATTGAAATTTCCGTTCCATCAAATTCGATCGTGCGGAATATCGATTTCCAAGAGAGTTTATTTCCTTACGGATTATCTTCTAGGGATTCTTATAACGTAATAATACGTAAAAATTCTTTTCTTCGCAGTGGGGATTATCACGTAAAAAGATAATTTCCTCCTCGTCGAATGTACGGGGCCGCGTTAATCCTTTCGTAAAATCTTTCTTAACTGTTAAATCCGATCCTTATTACTCGCCGACGACGTGGCGTCGTTAATTATCCTCAAGTGGCCTCCGCCGAGACGAGTATAAAAAAAAAAAAAAAGAAAAAGAATATCAAAGTTCCGTTAACCGCGGCTAATCCGCGTAGCATCCGTCGTCGTAGAAAGGCAAGCTGGTCAGGTCGTAAATATCATTTACAACGGCAAGGCTCATCCTCGACCTAGGAGAACGTTTCACGGTATGAAATCAAGTTGGGAAAAACTATCGGCCTGTCCACGCTCCCCCTCCGAGGAGAATCGTCCCTTTCTTTCTTCGGGAGAAGAAAACTAAACTGAATTCGATCTCTCCTCTCCTTCGATTTTACGAGCAGGCACCCGAAGCGCCGCCGAAAAACCGCGACGAATCCGAACTTTCGAGCAGATCGTAAATAAAATTCACGACCCTGGGTCCCTCCCACACTTTGCGTAACCGCTTTATTATGCCATAAATCAAGCTGTCCCTGCGCGTGAACACCGGCCACTGTCCCGCGTTCGTGGAAATCCTCGTGAAATAAAAGAAAAAGAGAAAAGAGGAAGAATCTTTGCCCCGGAAAGGGAACACCCTTTAATCTTGAAACGACGATTCGATCAATTCGACGATACTTTTACCCGTTCCATCCGTTTCGTACGTTTGGTTATGGAACGTTACAAAGAGACTGCATTGGATTTTGGTATTCTCCTTTTATCGTATTATTTCCTTTTTTCTTTTGTCGTTCCAATAATGAGAACAAAATAAGAGAGCTTAAGCTACATATAACAACTATCGATTCGACAAGACTTACAGTCGCCCTGTAAGCTGAGATTAAGTCTGTAACGCGATCCGAGTAAGAGTATATTCCCGTCACGAAGATTTTTCCGTGATACTTTTTGGAAAAAAGAAAAAGGAGCGTGTTAAAAGTACGCAAAAATTTGAAAACTTTCGTAATTCAATTATCCCCGATTAATCTGATTTTCGGAGGGAATTAATCATCGTCCGCCCGATCAATTTTCACAAGGGATGGAATTTCGTATTCTACGTAATCCATCCCCTTTAAATTTATAATCCTTCTGGATCCGCGTATAATTCGGTTGCCTCTCAAAGAACTTGTCCCGGTGCTTATGAAAACCTCTCTCTCTCACTCTCTTTCTCCCTTTTCTATTCCTCTTTCGCCACTCACGCTTCCCACCCCGACTGCTCCTTTTCCCTCCTTCCGTATCCGGCGCATTAGAGGGTGTTCTGGGCGTGAAGGTGTCCGTCATAATTTGCCAGACGGCGCATAATCCCCGTGACAAAGGCCGACAAAGTGACGGCTGTTACTGGCCGCCACCCTTTATCCAACCTGCTAAGATTCCGGTAGCAGGTAAAGCGTTTAAAGATTCCGAGCCGGATAGATGAATCACGACGAATCAGGACTCAACTGACTCCTGGATCGCACTCTTTGCTACTGTTGCTTTTGTCTCCTCTTTCGCCTGTTTTCTTTTGCCTGTGTTGCAAGTGTGTCGATCCTTTTTTTAACGGGTTATAACTGGCGCGATGGAAGAATCTCTTTCTTTTTCCACGAGATAAATCGATCTTCTAACTAATTATTCAAAGATTGTGGAAAACACTTCGATCGTGTTTAATTTTACACAATATTTGAAAAAAAAAATATATATATGTAAAAGTGTAAGCGTAGTTAATCATTTTCTTTTTATCTTGGTTGAATGCACGAAAATTAATAGTCAATATTCGTCGTGAAAGGACACGAGACGTGATAATGTATCGAACGCGTTAAAATTATTTATCTAACGTTGGATGAATGAAATGAGTTGATATTCGGTTAGTTTGTCAAAAATAAAAAATATATCGTACTTATAAATAGGAGAGTTAATTCGTGTTCGTGTATAAATGTGTAAAACCAGAGATTTTTTTTTGTGGGTTATAGGATATTGTTCTTTGAATGGAAAGAATTTAATAATCGCTGTGCTTCAACAATCGACAGCTGTCGATATATTTCGAAAATCCTTTTCGCTCGTACCCGTATCGCTATCGAATTTCTCAACGCACAAGCCTCTCGATCCGCTTATCGTCTTCCATTGTGCCGCTTCTCTTCACCGTATCCTTTCTTTCAGCCCCCCTTATCCGCAAAGAATCTTTCATATCCTTCACCAATGTATATGCAAATAATTCATTCACAAAACTGAATTTTCGCGCGCGCTCCGAAGAGGACGCGCCGTAAAACCAAGAAAATTCTCTATCAGCAACGTATATCGCTCCTTTTTCTTTACTTTCGATTTTCTCCATATTGCGCGTTAAGACTCAGTTAAGAAACCGTAATCAAATAACGCAATACCGTGTCATTCGCAGCCAAATGAAAGTTTCGTCGATCCTAATTACCGTTAAGAAAATTTCATTCGTCAGGAAAAATCTCTCCCCTTAATTTTACCACTATTTTACCACAATTAAATCCGCAACTCTCACTTCTCGAGAACACACTTGAAACCTATTCGACAGGACATTTCAACTTTCTTTCCCCAACTATCAAATCCATCAAATTCCATTACAAACTCCTCCCCCAAAATCAACCCTCTTTGGAGACAATCCTCGAAATCTCTCTTCACCCTCTTCCACCAACTTCCTTCATTTCCGCCACGTCCACGTCTTCTCTAATCTCGCTTCCTTCCTTTTTTTTTTCCAGCAGGTCGTCGATTCGTTTCGCGGATCCTCGAGTGGCCGGTGGTGCGTGGCATTCCATCGAATGCGCTCTCCCTCCCTCCCTCCCTCCCTCCCTCCCTCCCTCTCTCTCTGTACTCGCTCAGTGGACGCGAAAACAAGTTAAAAATAGCCGTGGAGCGGATCGCGGTCGGCACCTTTGAGGCCGCGGCTCGGAACCCGCAACAGTCGTTGATCGTTCGCATCGTGTTTCGTCGTCCGGATGTTGATGATGATGGTGAGAGACCGTCTCGTTACCATTACAAGGGCCGCTCACGCAGCCGGCTAACACGCACCGCAAACCTCGCATTACCATAACCGCGTGCACACAGAACCGTGCAGGCCGCTTCTTCGGGGCTTCCACCACGAACGAGGGAAAGAAGGGAGGGGAGAGGCGATAGGCGGAGGGGGGAGCTCTTGGTGGCGTGCTTTCGAGCTTAACCGCGGGTTTAACGATCTTACCAAGCGCGCTCTTGGCGAACGCTTTTACCGCCTGGGGACCTGTTACCTTGCTCCGCTAAGATCGACTGCAATTGTCAGCCGCCTTTAGCATCCCTCTAAGCGCCACTTCGCCCCCAACGTCCCCAAGGAGGGTGGTTCAACGTCGTTCGCCCCCGTTTCTATTAACCCGTCTCGCGACACGCCTATCCGGTCGAAATATTTCCCCGATTTTCCGGAATTTTCCTTTTGCCAGTGATCGTGAATCGTGCGATTTTTCTTTCTTTCCTTTCTTGAATCGGGATTAAAAGGTGCGTTTCGTAGATTTTTTTCTCTTTCTCGAATACTTTTTATTTTATCGTGGATCGTGGGGTTGCATAGTATTTTCGTTGTTATCTGTACGCGTTGGGAGAGATCTATTTGCCCGAATGAATTAACGATGAAAAGAATTATTATATGTAACGTGTTGCATATCCTGTGTTGATTCACGGTGCAAGATAAGCCGTATCAGCGGGATGATTTATACCGAGCTTACCTGCTCGCTCTATTAACGAATGGATGCGATAATAGCAACGGATCGAAAATTTGCAATCTGAACCGAGAGGTTTAATCCACGAGGTTTCGGGATACGTTCGTTCCATGGACAAACAACAAAATCAAAATCGCCCTTTAATTTACTCTCCGCTCTTCCTTCTCCTAGTTTTAACCCCATCGTTCTTGAAACACGCATACGTGTAATTTTCCAATCTTTATGGTAAAACGAATAAGGTACAATTCCACACGGCCGTCTGTTAACGAAGGAATCGTTCCTTTCCACGACGAGGAAGTGGAAAAGAAAGCGGAGGGTAAGCGAGACAGGCGACGGTTTAGGACCAATGTCCAAGTTCGTTCGACGTCCTCGTGGACGGCTCAATCGATGGCGGCACGTCCGCGATCGGCGCATCTCCTGGCGGAAGAAGAGGGCGGCACGCCGCTAAAGAGACCGACAACCGTCGGTCAGAGGAGAAGGAAGAAGGAGAAGAGGGAACGTGCGCGCCGGAACATCTCAAACGCGCCGTCATCCGTGGCAAAGATACGTTTCCAAGCGTCGATCGCGCGCGCACACTGCTCGATGAGAGATGTCGATGGCCTCGTTAAGCCGAGGTTACGAGGGACGCCACGGGAGAACCACGGAAACCGAACGAAACGACGATGATTTCCTCGCGAAACGAGCACCGGTATCCAGATCCCGCGGCCAGATAACCGGCAGCTGCTTTCTTCGGTTCTCCGCGACTCTGCATAGATCCCGTGGGATGGACGAGTAATTTTTTAAAGAACGTGTCTCATCGGCCAATAGAAATCGCTTCATAAACGAAAGAAATTGAATATTCCTGGAATGGATATAAAATTATACAACGCAATATTTTAAACGTCGACCCAATTTCGAAAGCGCGGCGCTAAAATGTCGAAAACGAGAATGTAAACATACTACCCCCGCAACACACATCCGGAACAAGCGAAGATAAGCGTAAAAAGCGAACACCGTTCTCTCTCCGTCTCTCTTTCTCCCTCTCTGGTAGAGAAGAGGGTAGGCACGGCGTAATATCCCCTGTAATTTATGGCGAAGGACTCGAGGAGGAGCGAGAAGGTTGCAGTAGGCGTGTGGTGCGAGCGCAACACGTAGAGAAAGTGGAAGAGTATAAAAGGCGGATAGGCCGTGAAGAGAGGACAGGCGGTGGGGATCGGAGGAAGAGGAAGATGCGAGGAGGGAGGAAGGAAGAGGGAGCAGGTGGCAAGATAGGGTATACGCCAGTGGATTAAGGCGCGGAGCGGCGAGTCAAAGAGATTTTCTCCCCATCCCGTCTCGGCGGGGGCCCCTCGGCCTAACAAGGGCTGAAATATGACTGCCTTTGCCCTACCTCGCCTCGCCGTGCGCCTTTCGAACCAACCATGGAAAACCGAATGAGATATCCGTTCCCCGACTAATTTATCGGCCGCTCTTTCCCTTTCGCTCCCGGCCTCCAGGGATCAACGCACTTCCCTTGAACTTTCGTCGTGATTCGTGAAACCCTTCTCGTATTACTCGTGATTTACCCGTGAACGTTTCTGCGATCGCTGCCTGCCCTCCGCCAATCGCGAGGAGAGGGACGTCGGTGTAATTAAGGGGGTTGCAAGGAAGGGCGAGGACGACGTTTAAACTCGTTTAATGGTTCGAGCCAGGTGTTGAATGGTGTTGAACGAACCGAACCGCGATTGTGATTGCGATTTCGACACGAGATTTCCGTTCGAAATCGAGAAATATTCGAAGAGCGCGAACAGGGGAAAGAAATGGCGCGAAATTACAAGCTGGGATGATCGTCGATGCTTCTTTTTCTCTATGGGTCGCAACTATGATGATTACGTTCCACGCAATGATCAACTCGGTAATTGCTTCGAAACCGCAATTTGCGCGAGAAGCTGGTGAAAAGGTGTGTAGCACTTTGAAACCGCAAACGCCATCCCGATTTCCGGCCGTAGGAAATTGCCAAAATCTCGACGACATCCGAGAGGGAGGAGATATAAAGTAAATACTAGGGGAAAAAAAAAAATATCAATGAAAACGTTCGATCTTTCTCTCTGTCTCTCCCTCTCTTTTCTTCTTTCTCTCAAATTAAAAAAATTTTCTCGTGAGAAAAAATTTGTACGTACGTTAAGCAGCGAAACGTTTCTCTCCCGATCATTTCTCCAACTTCACGGTTCATTACGTCACGTAATCACGGGGACATTTATATTCCACCAAGATTTCTCCTTTATAACGTGCCGTCGACCTGGATGCGCTAATTGGCTTTAGACTCCGACTCGATCGATCGTTCTCTCTCCTTCGAGTCCTCGAATCTTCGAAAGAAGCTTCGACGATCGATGAGATCCCAACGATTGTCGCAATCGTAAATGTAACGATCGATAATCGAAAAAAGAATAATCTTCTCCATCCACTCTCTTTTCGTCTCGTTAACCCCCTCCTACCAACACCTCTACCCTCTGAATATTTTTTTAATAAACTCGGCCGTGATCGAAGCCGTCCAATCGAAATGGTGTTGTCCAAATCGGGACGTCCCATAGTTACTAGCAGATTCACCAGGGCCACGATCGTCCTCGACGATAAATCTATCGGCTAATAGCGTGGAAAGTAATTGCGACGAGAGAGTGTGGCGATGCCGCACGGTGGTCGTGGCGTTTGGTCACGGTGGTAGAAACGATGGTGGGATTGGTGGCAATGGCTCGGTCGGTGCTAGTGGTGGCTAGTGGCCGTGATGGCGATGGTAGCGGTGGTCCATCGGAGTAAATATATTGGATGGTGGTAGGATTGGTGGCGGTGTCTTCCGCTCTCTACTTGAGCCGCGTGCCCGCTCGCTCGTTCACGCCCGAGGTGCGCCTTTGATGTGCCGCCTACACCGCGTTCTTGCTAACTCTCGCGCCGCCGACCGCGCCGGATTCTGTTTTTCTTCTCTGGCAAAAATCTTCTTCCTTCTTCTCCTCCTCCTCCTACTTCATTCCCCCCTCTCTTTCCTTCTCTCTTCGCTCCCTTCTTTTATTCCCAATGCCTCTCCTCTCTTCCATCCTTTCTCTCACTCTCTCTTTCTCTCTCTCTCTTCCCTTCCTCCTCGTTCTTCTTGCTTTCTTCTTGCTGTGTCGTTGTATCGTCGAGTGGCCTGTGCTCGTGGCTGGTAATAAACGAGAGTCGGAAAAATCGGAGAACAGGAGGGGAAGCGTCGAAAGACGATGGCCTTGATTCGGAGGTGAAACGAGACGATGCGAAACGGAGGATCGATTATCGCCGGTCGTTTGAGGAATCGACCGCAGCAGAAATGACGTTTTTGCGCGCGTGAATCTTTCTTTCGTAAAGTAACGCGCCTAGCTTCCTCTCGCGATCGACGCATTTCGCCTCGAAACGTTCGCTTCCTTGCACGAGTTTTGATTTTATCCCCCAGAAATTTAAGATTAATTCTTTTCTTAATCGGAAAAACGATAACGATGAATAATCTTTTTATCGTCGAAGGAAGATTTGTCAAACGTGAAAATAAGTTCGTCATTTAAATCGATGATCGTTGTACGGATATGTAGAATTCGTCGAAAAAAATCAGGATAACAAAAGAGGATAAGAAATTCGGGCAGCGAGGCGAGTTAGACGAAATGGAACCCAACGTATAGTAGCAGTTGCGTTAGGCCAATCATTTTACGGAGGCTTATTTCGATCATCTCGTCCGCCGTCTCCTCTCCCCCCTTCCCCGCCGACATTCTTCACGCGTGCTCGGGTCCGCGGATCCTTACGCTTTCCGGAAGCCCCCACGAAGTTCGGCGCACTTCAAAGGTTCTCCCGTCGTTGATCAACGCGCCGCCGTACAAATCGATAATGCGATTCATAGTTATTCCGTGACGAGGTTTCGCCTTAGCCTTTTGTAACGCGGACACTCTTGTGATCGGTGAGAGCCTATCTGAGAGAGAGAGAGAGAGAGAGAGAATCTGATGATCCTGCTTTACCGAAAAGCGATGGATCGTTCCTATCCTATTTGGGAAAATATCGCAGCTGCTGTTCGATCAGACTTAGTTCTTTTTTTTCTCTCTTTGATAGAAAATGGAAAATTTTTCGATTCGTTCGATTTTATTTCAACCTCGATGCGTGTTCCCCAATCTTGTTAATTACCGTGCAAATATTTTTCAACTCGTTCGTTCCCTCTTATCAGAAGAGTGACAAACAATTTGTCGAACTTGGGAGGTTGGAAGTTTCGACTGGCACGTTCGCGGTGGAAAGTAGAAGTGATTCTTCAGAGCTGCTTCGAGTCAAAGGGCTTTTGAGGAAGCGCCTCGACAAATTTGCAAACGGTTAGCGAGGGCACGCGTATTTATTCAGCCGCTCGTCTCTCTTTACTTCCTCGAATACCCCTGGCGTCACTACCGTCTTCTCCGTCCAGTCCCTTCTTTCCACCGGTTTCTACCTCTTCTTTCTTCATCGACCACCTCCCTCTGCTACCATTCCTCTCTTGGGAATTTCCGTTTTCCACCGTACAATTCTTTTCCGTCGTTCGTCAAACAGTACAACCCGCACCGCATAAACAATTTTCCTCCTATTTATTCCTTTCTTCGGTTCATCAGAATTTATTTGTTTAATTTCTTTTTATTCCTCTCTTTTTCTTTTTTATTTAATATCATTTCTATCCCTCCTCTCCCTTCTGTCAAACTGTCTTCAACCTGTTTGAACCGACCCTTATCAAATCCACGAATCCTCGATCCTTTCTCCTCTCCTTCCTATCTTCCAATCCTTCTGTCAAACTTTCCATTCCCTTTTACCCTCGTCGAATATTCACCGATTCCGACTCTCGCTCTCGTCGCACTCTTGCCTCGTCACTTTCGCTTTCTCCACCTATCCTCATCCTAATTTCCATCGCTTTCATCCCTTCTCCTCCTCCTACAAATTTCTTCCGTTTCCACCTTCCTTAATATACTTTATCTCGACGTTTTTTAATTAAAAAGAAAACGATTACACACATGCATATATTTTATATATTTCACGATCGAGGGTTGAGGTATTTCTCAGAAAAATCGCATTACATTCGGGATGACCCGATATCTATTTATTCCCCTCCCCCTCCAAATCTTTCGCATTATCTCTACAAAGGGTCCGTTTCACCCTCGATCGTCCCACCCCGTCTTTCACAGTCGGTTCACCAAGCGGGACAGAGAGAGAGAGAGAGAGAGGGAGGGAGAAAGAGAGAAAAAAAAATCGTTTGATCTCACCGCCAAGGCAGATCGGCAAAAGGGGCCTTTTTCTGCGGGCCCCGAGAGAGCTTGAAGCCGACCTCAAAGACTTGACTGATGACTTGCGGCCACGACGACTCCGCGCACACGGGCCCCGCGAACCAGGGACAAGCGAGGACACTTGGCGAGAGGGGAAGGGAAGAGGGAGACACGTCGAGGAAGATGGACGGACGGCGCAAACAAGTGGAAGAGGATGGTCCACGTACGACCGATGCTCCGCCGTTCTAGCGGCCGATTTCCTGCGAACGACGCGTGCCTACTCGCGTGTCCAACCGGCATTTCGGATTCCTCCCTCCCCTTCAACACGGGGGCTTCGATCTCCTATTTCGAGATCGCGTTACCCCTCCACCGATCCTCCTCGTTCCTTCCTCCTTTCCATAAATCTAGATCGTTGTCTTCGCGACGCGAGTTTGCCAATCGCGTGCCAATCATTGGAATCGAAAACTATACGAAGTGATTATTCTCCATTCTCTCTTCAATATATATATATATATATTATTCCATTTACATTATTGGTTTCCAAAAAGAAAAGAAACGAAAGCCAAACACGTTCGATCGATCATACATTTTACTATCAGGAAACGAATCCATTGTCCCAGCTTAACCATCGCGCTTACATAACCATGCCCGAGAACCATTAATTACACGTTCGCACGGAGCGGTGGCGCTCGCCACGCAACGACGATCCGCCTCGTATTCAGCATCGTATCCCCTCCGTGACGAACATAAATCGTTCATCGGGGCGGAAAAATCCGTTCGTGTCACACTTTTCATCCCATAATCGGGAAGAGGGGGATAAAATCCAACCTATCTCGACGCACGTCATCCCTGGATGGGAAAAGGGGGAGGGAGGGACAAAGGTCCGAAAAAGCGTAGGTTGATAATCGATAGGGTAGCGGTTAACGCTAGGGCAGGGTCCGTGCGCGTGACCCACGTGAGTTCGTAGCACGAGCGAGAAAGAGAAGGCGATGTATGGGGAGGAGGAGGAGGAGGAGAAAGACGGAAAGAGGGAAAGAGAAAGGGAGCATCGGGGGCTAGTCAGGTCAGCGTCGCCGACGGCTGGGGTATACGAGGAAGAGGAGCGTTGTTCTTGGGCCCGCCATTCGGAGGGGATGGCTCGGAGGAGAGGAAGAGCTGTCGGCTCCTTTGAAGTCGGTCGGTACCGTGTGTAATTAGGCCGCCGCTCCCCACCCCGCCCTCAGCCTCTGATCTCGCCGCGCTGTGTCGCTAATTGCTCACCGCCCCACGGCAGAAGCGTCGTCGTCGTCGTCGTCGTCGTCGCCGTCGTCGTCGATAGTTGTTGTTGTTGTTGTTGTTGTTGCGTCGTCGTTGCTCGGATATAACTTGGAGAGTTCTTTCGAACAGCGACGAATCGGACAAGACTAGAATTTTAGGAAGCCGAACATCGACGTGGATTGGCCGTTAATACCTGGCCAGGAATCGTGTATCGGGTACAATGGGATGTGGATGGACTTCGGTAGCCGGGTTAAACGACGCGATCCAAGCGGTTTTCCGTCGCCGCAGGAACGCCAGCTTGGTCGCGTTCTGACCGTGTATGTGGGATCGTGGCGCTAGTAGTCTCGCGTTAACCTCTACGACGCAACTACGTAATTAATCTGCCCGAGGATTCACGAATTGGAATGGAAGAAAAAAGGATTCTTCTTTTTGGCGTTTTTTCCCCCCCCCCCTCTTATATTTCGCCAAAATATATTTATATATTTTCGTCGTGGTAAAAATGGTAGAGTAGTTTTGTAGTTTTTGAATCGCGAAAAAATTTTTCTCCAGACTTGGGATTTGGTTTAATCCCTGTTCTCTTTGAGAATTTCTTTCTCTTTCTTTCCTCTCGGCACTTTTACGCCTTTTTCCTTTTAATTTTTTCCGCAGGATTAAACGGTGAAAAGGTTTCTCATCCGGCGACAACCTGCACCGGTCTACCCGTCCGGTGTACAGTTAGGAGTCTTTACGAGCCTCTCTAACGCCACTCCTCTCATTTTTTGACGTTCGCATTCCGACTGCACAACAATCTCCCCGGCTAGGAAAAACGCGCGACCGCTAATTCCCCGTCTTGCAACGAGACAATGACTCGGTATTTAGGACATCGGATAGAAAGACACGCGGAACGAGTGAGAGTTTATTGCGAAAACCGGAGGCTCTTTAACCCGAGAGGTTATTCCGAACAATCGAACGAAACGAACGGGAGGGAGGAATGCATAACCAGTTTAAAAGGCGACGAATAAATTTATAAGGGGGTAATAAACTTCTCCCGTTGAATATAATCGAACGAATTAATCGATGATTTATGATATTACGATCGCGAATCTGTAATTTGCTCAATCGGTATTTTTTAATTTAAAATGATAATGAGCAAAGAGTAGATCTAGATTACGTGCTCGTAATGATGTAACGAGTTAAAATTACGCTTTTATTCGTCCTCTCGTGACTTTAAAAAATTCATCCAACCTGTTTTATTAAAAAATTTTTAATATATCCTCCCCTCTCTTCTAAGCGAAAATTTCGCCTTGAAAAATTGTCTCGTTCTTTTTTTTTTTTTTTTTATATATAATTTCCATGCCATTAAACGGCTAAAAAGCAAACACACTTATTTCCCAGTTATCCTGCAAACGTTCTTATAAAATCAATTATACGCTCGTCCCAATTATCCATCCACCGGTCTGAAAACCGCAAAAACAAAGAAACATCCACTCGATTGGTAGCCCGAACACGCGCACGAACACAGAAATTCAACCGCAAATCCGACCGAAAATTCACCTTTGGGGAATCGAAACAAAACGGGGGCAAATGCAGCGGATAGATAAGAGAGAGGAGGGACTTAACGAGCCGAAGGGGGAGAGGAACGAAGAAAGGGAGGGATCGATGCAAAGACTGTGCACGCGGCGCGTGATCACAGATGGAATCCCGACGTAAACAAGCTTAAATTGTAATCTCTGCCTTTTGCATCCCACTCCTCTCTCTCTCTCTCTCCCTCTCTATTTTTCTCTCTCTCGATAGGAGTACTTGTTGCTCGTCTACCCTTTGATGTCGGTCATGCGCTGCTCGAAATCAATTTGGACTCATTAACGGGCTTGGAACACGGTTGGCAAAGGATATCCGAGCAAACATCGCGTGCCATTAACCTTGCCTCTTTTAGCAGGTGGCGGGCGGAGAACGGGCTACCTTCTTCCTCCTTTTCGTACTCGTCCCTTCCTTTTCTTCCTCGAGACTTCTTTTCTTTTTCGATCCTCTATTTCGGGAGGCGCGCGTTACTCGCCGCGGATTCTTCTTTTCGAATCTTCGAATATTCGAGCGAGTTTGGTGATTGATAAAGGATTCTCCAAAGGAGGAAAGAATTTTTAATTATTTTGATTCGAAAGATACGTGTCGCGCTTGCTGCAAGTTCTCCTTTTCGGATCTTTGAATAGCGTAAACACGTTAGAGTTTATGGAAATTGGTATTAATATTTTGGTAGGCGAAATTTTTGATGAAATTTTCGAAACCTTTGAGTGAATTTCTAAACGGATTATTATTAATTTAACAGAGTTTTTCGACGATCGTCTATTTTAAAGGCGACCGGAAAGATTAGACATCAAAGCTTGGAAAGAAATTCTTAGCTGGATGAGACGCGTGTTTTCTCGTTCAAACGAACCGTAGACAGATTTTTCTCTTCATTGGACGAGTGTCCGAAGCAGTGAGACTGAGCAGATGATTTTTCCCTCGCATCGAATAAATCGCTATATTTTGGTGCCGCGAAAGTCTGCCAATTCGAGCATTACGCATCGTAAAAGTATTTTAACGATAAACAAATTCACAATCTCGTAAAAATCTCAACCATTCTCCAACGTTCATTCCTTTCCATCCCTTTCTCTTGAAAGAAATTTCACCCCCCCCCAAAAAAAAAAGAAAAAAGATAAGAAAGTTGTTCAAAAATCTTAGCCAAAATGATGTAAACGATAAATCACTCGAGATATCCTCACTTTTGAAACGAAGCATCGCGGAATGACTCGAGGAATTCGAACGCAATTAATCGAAGGATAGAAATGGCGGGAGGATTTTGGCGCCACGTATCCGATCGCGCGACCAACGACACCACCCAGTGTCCCGTGGGCTCGGGCAAAGAACGGCCATAAATTTTGGCCCAGTCGTTCGTTCTCGCGGTTTGTCGCGTGCGTCTAGATTTCGCGGCCGTGATTTATTACGAGGATCGCGTGCGGTCCTCCCCTCCCCCACGGCTTCTAAACGCATGTGCCACCTCCGTTCAAACTTTGACTCGATCGTATCTTTGAAATCTCTTTTAAATCCGATGAAACGAATTTCATCGCGTTTCTCATTCGACTGCCACTACTGTGTTTCACTTCTTTCTTCCCTCCTTCCTTCTTTACTTTTCGTCGAAGAAATTTCTGTGAAAATGAATCTCTCGATCTCTCAGTGAAAAAATAAAGTCTGAAGTCTATGTATCGTGGAATTGGACATGGATAGAGCAGGAACAATAGCAGGTTTAAATTAACAGACTGTTCTTTTCGAGGAAAATCGAAAGGAGAGAGCGAAGATGGTCGGAAGAAAGGTGAAGGAAAAAAGGGGGTTGGCGAAGAATCGAGGAACGAGCGCGTTGGATCGAAATTTTTCGCGAAGAGTAAAGTTCAAAGGCTTCGGTTAAATCGTACTTAAAAGTTAAAACCCGAGAGCGTAAGCAAAGGATTTGAAGGGAGGGCAGTGTGGAATGGAGGGAGAAGCATAACAGGAGGCTCGAAATGATCAAAGAGCGTTAAAAGAGGATCCGGGTTGTCTCGCCGCTACCCGTTTCACGCTTAAGTATATACACGCGCCGTCCTTTCATCGGGACAGATATCTTCGAAAATCGATGTGTTTCGAAAAAAAAAAAAAATCTTTTTTTCTTCCTATTACCAAAATTCCAAATTTTTCACACATCTTTCTCCATCATTTTATTTTCCCGCGAGACGGGCAAATCGATCAATCATTTTTTTAAATCTTCGATAAATATATTTAATAAATTACTACGCCACGATCGTAGAAAGAAAGAGCAAAGAAAGAAAGAAAAAAAGAAAAAAAAGTCCAAACTCACCTGCAACTCCATTCTCATCTTCGGTGCTTCACCGTCCCGTACCGGGTTCCCGATCCGACAAATCCCCACCACTCGGAAAAAGAAAGTTTTCCAAAGCAAGCCTACTTTCCTCTTCCCGATCACCCTTCGATCATCTTCTCACGTTCTCCACCCTCGTCTACGGTTCACAGATCGACATCACAGATCCGTCTTACTCTCGTCAACGACAAGGGAACGTCACCATCGATCTTCCTCCTCGAGCATTCGAGGCGAATCAATGGATATATAAAATTGCAGTCCCAACTGGATATAATCCGACGCGATTTAACGAGGGAGCGAGTTTTTGGAAAGAAAGAAGGTGGAGAGAAACGGAGCGAAGGCGGGGGTGGAAGCGGAGACCACGTGGTGGGTGGAGGTCTCGAGCCGGTGTGCTCGATACACGTACCCGTTGACGGTCCGCGGCGCACTGCCGCCACTTTCCGCTTTGCACGCTTCCTCTTCTCTTCTCCTTCTTCGTTCCTTCCTGCGGATCCGAGCCCTTCTTCCGAGTCACGAGGAGAGCCGGTGCGCGCACGTGCCGGCGAGGAGGAACACCTCCTCTTCTTCGCGCTTCACCCTTTCTCTCCTTCGCCTCTCCTCTCGTCCGTCGGCCCGCTTTGTTGCTGCCGGGGCCCTCTTCTTGCTCCTTTCCCGCTTGTTTGTTGTGGGTGTTTTCTTTGACGGCTGCCTCCGCGCCGCTCTTTTTCAGACCCGGAAGATTCGACCGGCCCCCAAGATTAATTGACGCCGAGTTTTACGCGAGATCCCTCTGTCTCTTCTCTCCTTTCCCTTTTCAATTCTTACGATTATTTCCACCACTCCGTCTCTTACTCCGCTTTCACCTCCACGATTTCCAACCGTGGATCGATCGGCAGGTATCGAGATGATACGACAAGAAGGATCGCGATGTTTGCGACGATTTTTGGTGTTTAAGACGAGACTGTGGAATGGAAGAGAGAGGTCGAGAGTCGATGATATGTATAGTATACAGGGGTGCTCTTTGATCTACGATCTTTCTCAAAAGAGTTGAGCCAATTTTATTTTAATCTTCCGCGTTTAAACTTGTTCGAGATGAAAATTTCGTACTCTTGGCCGATTGGAAGGACACGCGTGTGATACACCGAAAGGCTGTTGGAGGCTCTTGTCGCAATTTGGTCTCACGTGATTCTCAGGTACGGGAATACTGCTACTCCGAGTGGCTGGAGGTTCCTTGCGCCATCGGAGCTTGGCACTGACTGACAATCGGGCCAGGTTAAACCGCGCGAAGTAACCAGACAACAGTGTCGGTGTGGAAGGGCAAGGGGAGGCATCGAGTCAGAGAGAATCGGGCAGAGAGGGATAAAGGGCGGGGGAGACCGTGGCCACGTGGAGGGTTGTTTTCATTTCGAAATTTTCCTATTGGCCATTGTTTTCTTTTTCTCTTTCTTTTCTTCCTTTTTCCTTTTTTTCTTGAAAGCGTGGAAAGAAAGCGAAGAAGAAAAAGTTTGGAAACTTGGACGAGAGATTGATTTTTTTTTTTTCTCCTTTTCTCTTTCTCTTTGAGAAGCGAAGAATATTCCGTATACGATTGTTCTTGAATTTCTTAACGGCGATTCCAAATAAACGAGGAGAAAGCGATGATAAGATACAAGATATAAACGCGACAGAGTATATAAAATATATTTAAATTGATTCATTTGCCTCGAACTGTCCTCCTTTCGTTCGTTATATAAACTCACTCACTTCTAAGTTTTCCTACCCTAATGAATACACCCTTGTATCCAATATTTTTTTTTTTTTTTTTTTTCACATCTTCGCACGGAATCGCTAATAAAATTTACCCGCGTTATAAAATGTGTCCCTCCAATACTATACATAGTACGCATCTATACAGTTTCTTAAAAGCGTTAGTTAAAATTTTCACCTGCGCTTTCCTCGATTTTTCGCCGAACTACCACGCAACTAAAAAGATCCTTCAGTTTGAACGAGTGATCATCGAACGACACGATTCAATCATCTTTTACTCTCTCTCTCTCTCTCTCTCTCTCTCTATTTTCAACAATCGTTCATTTAACGACGTACAACAAAAGAATCGATCCCTCGAATCAGCTGCTTCTCACACAAATTGTTCACGATCTAAGCGCGCCTCGACTCGATCGATAGCTCCCTTATCGAACGATGAGGGTTCGCGTCGGCGGCTTGGTGGAAAAAGCCTATTGCTCGAAAAACGGGTTTGCGGTGCCGCGGGTGGTGGCGGGTGCTCTGTAGTTTATCGTTGAAATCGTGTAGCACGTTACGGTACACCGCGATCATTAGCTAGATGCCGCCTGCCTGCCGGGAAGGCTGCACGATACTCGCCTCGATACCCGCTTGTTCTATCGGCGTGATTCGAGGAACGAAGCTTCAGCTCCAAATCTTTCGCGTTCGATAATAGCTCGATCGTTCTGACGCAGCCTCTTCACTTGCTCGTAACGAAATGTGTAAACTTATCGTTTGGTCTCGATCCAATGTTGTTGGTTTTAACGTAAACCGAGTTTCGATATCAATATTTGTATACATTCGTCTATAACATTTTCCATCTTCGAATAAATTTTCGATTATCGTTCCTCGCTATCAGCATCGATTTAAACTTCAAGTTTAAACTTTGTCCCCTGTTATTTCGTACCCCTTTACAGGGGGTTGCAAAAAAAAAAAACAGAGGAAACCGCAAGGAAATGTAAATTCGACGGCATGCACACGGCGAGAAATATATGCCAGAGAGAGAGAGAGAGAGAGAGAGGAGGAGCGGATATTTTTTTGCCGATGTTCGGAGCAGCGGCTTGTTTGCGGAGTCGCCAGCTCGAGGCGAGCGGAATGACGTTATTAACGAAGAACGTGACGCCGGGATGTTATCGTGGCCGAGTAAACGATAAGCGAGAGATCGGCTCCGTATCGGGAATCTTACGGTGTGAGTCATCGGCGAACCGGTCGATACCAATTGAGGCCGATCGCGGGGACGCCGATCGAGCCTTTGGCGGCCCTTTAAAAACGATAATCGAGCAGAAAAAGCCGAAACGGTCTCGTATCGATTCAAATCTGATCACCTTTCTCGTCTCCCTCGTGTTTATACATATGTAGCCGCGAAATCGGCAGGGACAAATATGGTATTGGCCGCGATCGTAATCGGTCCAATCCGAGACAGATCCAAAGATTCGAGATTAAGAAATGGAATGGACGTGTTTCGTGATATTGCGTGATACGAAATTCGGTTGGAGAAGAATTTGACGCGCACCGAAAAAGAAAAAAAGAAAAAACAAAAAAAGAGATATCCTCCCGTATCCTCGTCCATTTTATTCGTTATTTTGCGCATCGCGTGTCGGATAAATCGCGAATGATCGCACCGTAAACGTAGCGATTCGAACGAAAGAATTGGTGAATTCTTCTCCACGGATCGGTCACAGGTGATCGAGGCAGCCCAACCTATCCGACTATGGTAGAAGATCAAAAGTTAAAGTGTGTCAGCTCGCAAAAGCGGAACACGTCTCGGTTCGTGGATCTTTGATGGCTCGAATCGTGGAGAGGCTCGAGGAAGGAGCGTTGACTCGGCAGTAGGACACGTAACACGGTGATTTGACACTAACAGGGATACGGGAATGGCGTCGTGACCAGGTGTAATCGAGAAAAGGGGAGCCACGGGAGGGGGAGCGTCTCACGGAGGGCAAGTCGGCGCCTTTCATCCCTTCCCCTTCGTCGCTTCTCTCTCTCTTTCTCTCTCGTTTATCTCTTTTTTTCTCGCTTATCCTCCCCCTTTGGTCGTTCGGTAATGCTCGCCTTTCTCGATCCTGCCTCACTCCTCGTTTCGTGGAAACTGATATCTCTCGACGAAAAGGGACTTCGGGGAAAAGGGAAAATTCGTCTTTTTGGGGGGGAAAAAAAGGGATCCTGGACACGTTGGAAAGGATCCTTTTTTTTACAGACGAGCGTTATTACCATTAAATTCTCGACCTTGTGTCCGTACTTTCATCGTATTAATGAAAACGAATGACAATTATGTTTTTCACAATCCTATCTCGAAATGTCGTTCGCGAGGAAAAGTTGAAAGTGGTTGGAAGAAAAAAGGATCGCCAGGATAGAAACGCTATCGATTCTTTACTTTTAGAGGACGAAGCCTAATGTCACGTTAGATTGGAGTTACGTGTGTTGTATGGAAAAATGGACGTTATCAGAGGATAATTAGGATGTGGAAATAATTAATTATTCGGACGAAATTAAAGAAGAATTTTTCTTTTTTTAAAAAAAATCTATTTAACAACGAAGCAGAGATGCCCGTTTTAATTACGTCGATACGACTGCGGTGTTGAAACGGCGCGATCTTTTTAGATGGTTCGTGGTACGATACATATTTCAGGATTCTTTGAACGTGGAATAACAGGAATAACAAAAGAGTGGTCGTTAACGATCGCCATGTTGCTCGTGCTTGGCGTTGTTACTAATTAACAAGCAGCCGAGTGCTCGTATGCTACCTGGTTGACGAGAATCTGGTCGGATTCCTCAACACCTAACCATTTATTCGTGGAACTGCTACCTCATCGATCTTTCTATCTAAACACGCGGTCTCGCGTTCCAACTTTCACTCGAGACTTTACGTTAAAACCATGAAAAAACTTTTAAATACGATCGAAAGAAGACTTGGTCAACGAGATGGACGAAGATCTTTGAACGAAGATCTTCTAATTTTTCAAGTTTTTTATCGTACGGAGGTAAAAATTAGCTCCGAACGAAAAGAAAAATAATAATAACAATAAATATCCTTAACTTAAATCCAGCACAAACTATTCCAATCATTTTCACAGATCTCGATTCGAAAGTTGGACGCTGAGAGATTAATTAAAGTTAGGATTAGTTGAAATTTTGGATAAATCCATTTTAAACTAATAGATAATGAATATTCAAAATATAATTCGAGCGACAAATTTATTATACAATTCTTTATTCTTAACTCATTAGAATTGAACGATCTCCGATCGTTTACTTTTAATAGGAAACTCAATAAATAAACTACGGGAGAGAAGAATTTCCAACTCCTATTACCTTTCACCACTTGGATCAAAGAGCACCGCTATTCCAATACGAACTTTATCACGTTTGTCGAACAACGACGCGGCCTACGAAAAAAAAAAAAAAAAAAAAAAAGGAAAAGAAAACAACAACAAATACCGAAGTGACCGGAAGGAACGAAAACGAAAAAGAGAGAGAGAGACACTTTATTTTAAACGAGGCGTCCCACCCGTCGATTCGTTGTGGATTAAAGGCGAAAGTGCGTGGAGGGCGGTGCGCGGCAGAGGATACGGGCCTGGCGCGATCAAGGCGCCGCGGAGTGGGAGTAATGAGAATGCTCGTGTAAGGGGCGGGAAGAGGATGGAAGGAGCCGTTTACCTGGACGCGTGACGGAGGCAGGTGCACGTTGCGGCTGTCGGCACGTTTGATGTTCGCCAAGCAGGAACGGTGGATGCGTGTGTCGCGCTCGAACCAACGACCAAGGATAAATCGTGGAACGGGGAGGGAGGGGTTTGGAAGGAGGGTGATGGTGCAGAGGGATGGAGGGTTGGCGGAAGAGGGAAGCGCGGCGAAATTGGGGGAACGAAAGGGTGAAAAGGGCGATGAGAAAGGATTCTTGTGGAGGAAAGGATGGATGGAGGAGGAGGTCAGTAAGTCGAAAGCGAGGAAAGGCAACTCGTGGATTAGTTTCGGAATATCGGGGAGGACAAAGGGAGGAGAGGATTTCTTCTTTGGAATAGGAAACGACCGCAAGAGATCTGCAATCATCGCGGAGAATCTGATCTGGTTTGCAGATAGGAGTGCATCGATAAGAGGGAGAAGAGCGTGGTAGAACGGTGTGGTCATTAAGGGGATAGAACGGAAGAAGCGAGAATAGAAGAGGTTAACCGAAACGAAGATCGATAGTGGAAGAGAAGAATGGAAGTGCGTAGGGAAAATCGAGAGTCGAGTGACCGGTCCGGGATTGCCGAGAGATGGGAAAGAGGGCCTTGGCAAAGGCCTCTACCATTATGTAAACATCGGGGTGGCTTTCATCTCGCCGCTGTTCGTGGCTAAACCGATTCGATTACAGAATCAAAAAGCCGTCGAAGCTGGCAATTTGCGAAATTAGCATGAAATATCGCGGAGCGGACGCTCGCGTGCAACGTGATTTATGAAAATTTATCGTTTCTCTGACAGCTCGCTGCCAGCCATCCGGATTGGCCAGCCCGTATTACCATAATACCGTGGCCACGCCATGTAATTTCTACGTTGAAATTCGAAATTGAATTAACACCATCGACTGGTTCCTTCCCTTCTTCCGTTTTACTTCCGTCACGGTGTGGGATCGATGCTCGTCGTATCTCGTTTCAACGCTATCCTATATAACCGCACGAAATTTCCAAATCACGTTTTATATACATATCCAACCAATTCGTTGCTTTGTTCTCGAATCGTTTGCCCACGGTTCCAGGATCGGGGATAAAGCATTTTTAAGACGACAAGGAGGGGAGGAGAGGGTCCAAGAGTTACGATAAAAGCGCGACCACCGGCGCCGATGGGCCCTCTAATTACTATTCGAGGATGGAGCGCGGTGGCGCGTTACAGCGCCTGCGCGGAAATATTTCATTGGCCCATGGGCGGACACGTACAGTGGCGTGGAACGCTCTTAAATGCGATCGTTCGGAATATTACAGGGGACGCGGTTAAATAAATATCGATAAATGCCGTTTCGCTGTCTTTTCGCGAACAACGGTCCCAGCTTGCGGTTCCATAAGCCTTTATTTTATTGTTATTGCTACGTACTCCGCAACTCGATCCCCAAGTATTCGATAAGTTAACGTCGAACGTCCACGAGCTACGAGATATTCGGTGCGATCTTCGTGGACCACGTTTCTACCGTAAGTCTTCTGGCAAGTCTCGAAACGAAACGTATATGATAAACGCGTATAATTGAAAGATCGAATTCGAAGAGATCGACGATAGACCTATGGATAGGTTGAACTTTCGATTTGACGATTTCTTTTTCATTTTACAAGATACCCTTTTTCAATTACCAGCCACCACGAGAGCTACTCGGCGGTTATCGCGGTAAGTAAGTTGAAGTTCGCCAGGGTTGCAGCGGTCTCGTGAATTCGCTAAATAACGCGATAATCCTGCCAAGTTTGGGAAGTTGTAATTCGAGGCGATTGCGAGCCGTGGTTTCGCGACATTGTTATTAGCGGAACTTGGTTGAGAAGAGGGACCTCGGTTGGCAGGATTCGAACATCGTCCCCTTGTAAAATCTCCAATATGGGATACGCGGGACGGAATTGCACGTATCCGAAATTTCTTGCCCGATTTAATTAACTTCCCGTTTAAATTATGCTAATCCTTTGATTCACGAAAAAAAAAAAAAAAACACTTAAGAAACTTAGGAAACACTTAAGGGGATAAAGTTGCAACAACCGTGTTGCGCGTCTCATCACGAAAATACCTGGCTGGTTTACGAGAACGATAAACATTGGCCTATATCCTGGCTGGACGTTAAAAGGTAAAATTGCGTTGAGAAAGGGATAAAAGAATATTTCATCATGGTAGCGTATTCATCTGACGCGAATTTTTATTTTATAATCCCCATTGATTAAAAAAAATTAAGAAAAATACGATTTAAACGCAACTTGCTTTTGTTTTTACTTTGTTTTTTTTTTTTTTTTTTGTTTTTAATCTTCCATTTATCCACAGAATTACGCGCAATCAAACTTTCCACGAACGGGTTTGGAAAATCCGTTTCAAGCGAATCGTTTCATTAACCTCCATCTGAATTTATAGGGAGAGGTTCGGTGATGGCCGACAACGCATAGGAAGCCGTCCCTACCTACAATGGGCCAGGATACAATGCGGTTAGATAGGCCACTAGATAAGTACGAGAGGAGGACACACGTGTCCGGAACACGTGTCCTTTTCGTGGCCCCAGCCCCGTAATATCGTTGCCTCGTCTTTAGATCGCCGCGATACGTGTCTTCTGTATTCCACGAATTGGACCAAGCGGCGGCCCACTATCGAACATCCTTTGCTCCGTCGACCGGTTGCGAGGGTTGTTTCCAGCTACCCGCACCGAAACGTACCGTTGTTTTGTCCATCTCCGAAACAATCATCCGCTTCGACCCATATTTCGACGCGCGGTAGATGGTGATTTCGTTTCTATCGCGCTTTCAAATTCAATTCTCTCCTTTTTTTTCTTTAAATTTTTAAGAAAAATTATTGAAAAAAATTTCGTTCAACAATCGAATTATTTTCCACTTGGTTCAGGAATTATATAAGCGATCCGGTATTTTGTAGTTCTATTTACAGCGAGCGACAAGATTTATTTTTTAAAATATTTCTTTTCTTTTTTTTTGGGGGGGGGGTTTGGAAAAAAGAAGAAGGGAGAAAGGGAGGGGGATAAGGAAACAGCAAGTTATATTATAATTTTCAAACGATCCATGTTACATTGTTTGCACGTGTTGCGCTTCAAAGAACGCGCCTCCGACGACGCACGGCTTTGTTTCTGCAAATGAATAAAAGTCGAATTCAGAATAGGCGCAAAACACGCGGATCCTTTGAAAACACGGCGCGAGGTATCGCGGCACGCTTTGATGTCCAAACGCGTTACCACGGTTTATGCTGAAGCACGAAATGCTCACCGGCGTACACGTCGAAGTATAAAGTGCGTCATTATGCTTCATTTTGATCCGCGAACCGTGTTAATTTGAAATGCAAACCCATTTCAATACCCGTTGCACGATCCACGAGAGTCGGACTGCAACGCGACCGCGCCTCTCCCCAACATCTTCTTCTATTATACTCTCGATCCTACCGTTTACGTAAAACGCATCGATGAACAACATCGTGGAACAACTCCGCCATAACCACAACGTACAACTACTATTCACTAGTTACCAAAAAAAAAAAAAAAAGAAAATAGCTAAAAGATTTAACATTTTCACAGTTATCCAAAAAAAATGTCCAACCAACCCAACCTAAACCAGTTAGCTCAACTCTCCGCTTCGAGGAATTATATCGAATATAATACAAGCAAAATGCAAAATCTCCCCAGGAAGGTGTGTTCCTTCGAGATGTAATACGCTACTGGCGCGTAAAGCGTGTCACTAACCGAGCGAAGCTACAAAGTCCCAACCGATGCTTGCTTGCGCGCACGAATATATATATATACACACGCGTACACGGATTGAAAGGCAGACAGAAGCGAAGAGAGAAAGAGAGGAGGTAGAGAGCGAGGTAGCACCGTTACAAAGTGGTTGGTCGCGGTGCGCACTTTGAGGCAGTGCGAAAGTAACCACGTTTGTAGGCTTGATGGGGCGCGCTCGCGCGCGAGATCGTTCCACAGGGGCTTTAAGGGATGCGAATCGGTTTTCAGGCGTTGCCCTCCGAGAACGGAGACGTCGGCAGAGGCGACGCCGTCAAAGCCTCTGGGATAGAGAGAGAGAGAGAGAGAGAGAGGGGGGGGAAGGCCGTGGCAATAGAAAAGCGCATAACCGAGCTGGCATAGAGAGAGGCCTCTCCGTGGCCTCACAATGCCGGTCACATGTCACCATCCTCTTTGAACCGTGCCGACGTGCCTCTTTCTTCTTCCAGCCCTCTCGCCACCACACATCCCCCGCCCTGTCACCGCCAATCAGCGCCACGCACGCCTCGATTTCGGATCGGTTTGCGATCCGATGCATCTTCGCCAAGGAATAAATAAGTCGAGAATAAAATAACCTAACGCTTTACCCAACGATCCTTCCTTCAATATCGATCTTCCCAATGGAACTTCCCAACTTCTTTTCTCCATTCCGTTTAGATTTACATGCGGATTTGGACGAAAAAAATTTGTTGAAACGAAAGAGCGGAGGCTATCTATCGTCCGGCGGCAAAAATCTAATTAAAAATCCCGGCGGTGGAGCGGAGGAGCGAGCGGTAAAAAGCGGGGATCCTATAAGGAGAAGATTCTTCCGGCGCGGCGCGCGGATCCGCGAGCGGGAATATTCAAAAGATCGGAAGGAGGCCGGCTGTGATGTCCCGGCATGGCCATGGACGTGCTATGGAAACGGCTCTCGAATACGGCTCTCCGCCTCTTTTTTCACGGATAAAAACCACGTAATCGTATACGACGACCGATCATGTAATGTTTTCGCGAGACCCGGCAACCGCATCGAGAAATCCGCCGGCGCTTAATTAGCCGACGGCTCCGTCGGCCGCTCGAAACGGTGCTTTGATCACGGACTGGATTATTCCATCCAAGGATGTCCCTTTTTATTTGCATTCGGCCAACCTTATTCTCTCCCTTCCCTTTTTCCTTCTTTCTTTTTTTCTTTCGTCCGTGAAAATGTCCGTTTCTAAATTCGAAGTTAGATCGCCGACGAAATTTATTGTTATCGTGTGAGTGATTTCGAGAATATGGAAGAATTTTTTAAAAATTTCAACGCGAAAACTATATGGTACGGTAAATGAGGAGAGTATATATATATAAAAGCGAAGAAAGGGAAGCAAAATTAAATATAGATCTTTCAAGCTGAGAAGATAGTCAAAATCGTGGCCAATAATGGAACACGGCCGCAATAACGAAGAAAAGGGGTGGAAGCGGACGAAGTGAGCAACATCCAATTAATAAAGATTACAGGACCGGTTTGTAAAATTGATAAGGGGCTCGTTTTAAAAAGCCATTGCGATAAGGGAAATGTCCCCCGTGATTGGTATTTGTCGGCCTCCGTCAGATCTGGGCCCGACAAATTCGTTCGAAAGGCATTTCCATTCGCGTGCACTAAATCGGCGGATCCTGCGGAGAAGAGATCGTTAAGAGGCGCTTATAAATGAAAGGAGATTTAAAGGCCGAGATCAGACGATAGCTGGGTCCACGCCGCTTCAAAACAAAAGCGAGAGACCGATTACAAAAGGCTCCGAAGAATACGCGAAAGGTTACGCGACGGGAATTATTTAAATTTATTAATAGGGGCTGGAGGGGAACTGGATTTTTATGTAGAAAAGAATTTAATTAATTACCCACTTTTTTTTCTCTCTCTTTTATGCTATTTTATTGTAGACAGGTATCGAGGTGGATGGATGGTTTTGGAACAAGCTTCTCGTAGAAATTAACTTTTTTCCACTTTTTTGCTCGTCGAGTTTTTTTTATTGGGTATATTGGAATATTCCTGGAATATTATTGTTGTTGAACTTGTTCGTTGAAGATTAAACTTAAACAACAGAGAACAGAATATTACACCGTTGAAATTTATTTTTAACTTAATTTGAAAAAAACTCTATTTTATTATAGAACGGTTATCGAGTGAACGAATTAGAACCTATAATCGAATATTTCTGTTCTGGAATATTATTGTTATTGAACTTGCTCGTTCAATAGCTTTCACGTTATATATCGAAGATTAAATTTAACAGAGAACAGAATTATATGTTATAATTTAATTTCGAGTTAATTTGAAAACCAATTATTAGAACTGTTGCCATTATTACCCGTACTTAAATATAAAAATGTAACAAAACTTACCAGACTCGTTCGTGTCAATTTTTAACATCAAAGACGAAAATTCATATTAAAATAACTTATCTCTTTACAAGGGCAAAAATCTCTGAGATCGAACGAGTTTTATACTAAATCGAATTTTCAATCGATCCGGTAACCCTCTATTTTTAACATCTTCGAAATTACCCGTTTTTTCCACCCTCGTTGTCGAAAGTGAAAACAGCGCGGCGAAAGTTAAAACGCGGCGGTATTCGGATAAAAAGGGAAGCGCGCGCGGCACGATCGGTTTAAATCTACCTTCAAAATTCCTGGGCCAAGTTCACCCGGATTACGCCCGGTGGCGGAGGTTGGGGACAAGGGGCGAAACAATTATGGCGCCTGTTGGCCCGGATTAGGGATACGTAATGGGCGCAAAAACGGGCCCGGTTGGCGGCGGTCACGTGGCAGTGATTATCTCCCGACGCTTTTGCACGCGCAGCCGGCTTTTTCACCGCGACCCACAACCGGACGGACGGGGGCCGAATGCCTCTGCGACTTTGTAATTAAGCCCCCGCGTTTCCTATCCACCCGTTCGCCATTGTTCGCTGTCTGCCGTTCGGTATAACCGGTCCAACGATCTTAAATTGTTTCTTCCTCTTTCTTTCCCCCCCTTTTCTTTCTCGCCGCATGCGGCTACGCGCCTGCTCTTTCATACATCCATCCTTTTAATCCAGCTTTTCTTTCCGAAAAATTCTGAAAAATAAATTCCGACCTGCTCGTTTCTCGCTCGATTTAATATTCTCGATTTGGGAAAACTTAATTTTGCGAAATAACGAACGATCGAGTAAATTTATTTGTAAAAAAAAAAAAAAAAAGAATGGGAGAATCCGTTTGATCCGTTCAGGATCAATTATAATTTTCGTTACAAAGTATATATCCTATATAGAGTTTGAATCGGTATATTGATCACCGGTATAGAAGAGTTATAAACCTGACCTCACCTCTCACCGTGTCACCTCGGGATTAAAAAGCACGGATTAAGGTTAAACTTGACACGAGTGCTCGATATTGGTGCACGATATCTAGTTCTTGGAACAAGCCTCAACAAGCATGTCACGACACGGCTGATATTCCAATAAGAGGACAACTCGATCCGTTAATCTCGTTAACGAGCATGCAAACAGCATTAGAGGAGATCTCCGCGATCGGCTCGAGAACGAAAGAAAAAAAAAAAAAAATTCTGTCGCGCCTTTGAAAAATCTGGAAAAACCTCGGTGGTGGATTACAAGGAAACGGTTAACCGTATTTTAATAACGATAAATTGGCGGACGAACAGCCTCCCTCCTCTGTAAACGTAAAACGTGGGTGACCGTTCGTGCAAACAAGTAGCTCGTGTTGGTTCCCCAACAAACTACCTTGTCTTGGCTTCTCCTCCCTTTGTGTCCAGCCGCCTCTAGGCCGTGGAGCAGCCACAGTAGACGCACGTTTTTCTCTCTCTAATAAACACAACC
Organism: Apis florea; assembly: GCF_048593485.1. Taxonomy (NCBI): domain Eukaryota; kingdom Metazoa; phylum Arthropoda; class Insecta; order Hymenoptera; family Apidae; genus Apis; species Apis florea. The sequence goes on from NW_028256746.1 coordinate 3,841,396, forward strand.
GATATATATATATACATGTATACAATATATACGCGCGTGTATATAGCTGGCCCGGTGTTACAGCCCGGCCAAAAGCGGATGTCCGAAGAAAAAGGAAGAAGGGAGGGAAGAGGAACAAGAGGGTGCCTGATATACGATGCATCGTGGATTACCATAAAACGATATTTCACTTTTTCTTTCTTTTTTTTTTTTTTTTTCGCCAAGGGATTCGCCGTCTCGAAAATCGACCACCGATTCTTCCACGGGGCGATATTAAAACGAGCGGAGAAATAATAATCGAGTCGATACGAGCCTGGTTGATTGGAGGAGGAGGAGAGGGAAGGAGGATGATGGCTAATTGAAGGGTTGAAGGCTTATCGGTCGACTTTCTTATCCCGGGGATAATTTTGTTTCTCCGGAACGAGGGGGAGGCTATTTGGGTCAACTTGGGTTTTCAATTATGGAGACAAGTTTGCTCGCGGAGTTAATAAGAAGTTTAACTCGGAAATATCGGAAAAGTGAGATTCGTTCAGTTTTGTTTTAGTTTCGGCAGGTTTCAAGTTTGTAGTTTGCTCGAGTATAAAGTGGAGAACAAGAGTTGCGCGTTGTCAATTGCGGAGGGATTATTGGAAATAGATTTTTTCAATCGTTTATTAAGGGGCTGGTGCAAAATTCCTGTCCCTTATCGCGATCGCCACCTCGAACTTATTCCAGCGCAAGGAGTTTAATGTTCCTCGTTTAATCATAACGGGCAAAAGTTTTCAAAAATCATCGAATTCGTCCCGAAACATGTCCCGATCCTTTTTATTTCTTAACCATTCTAAAAGAATTCCATCCGATCGAATTTACTTTAAAACTCGACCCCTGCTCAACCCCCCTGTTCCTATAAAAAAGGATCGCCTCTAATCCCTCAGCTTCGACGGCGGAGCAAGTTTCGGACGAGCCGTTACCGTCTCGAAATCGGTGCACGGGAGACGAGGTTGCGACGCCACTTTCGGCACAGGGCCATTACTTCTCTTACTTTTTAACGATCCGTCTGGTGGTTCTCTCCGGGTGGAGGAGGTTCGCGCTCTCTTGGAGGTTTGCCGCCGAGGGAAGCACCCCGCTGCGCTAGTCTGGAGTCCCCTTAACAAGCGGCGATACCATCGTGAGCCCGGGTTTGCATACCGCTGCGCGCGGTGCCGCCGCGTCGGGACGCCTCCCACGCTCGGATTCCAAACGCGTATCGTCAACTATGAATGAGCCTTCTTCCACACACGAAATTTCCATTTCGCTTCCTGCCTTACGCCCTTACCTCTTTGCCAATGCATCCCGTGTCTGTCTTTTGGGAAATTTCGATCCGTCCACCGGTGTGGCCCGGAATCGAGACGAAGAATTTCTCTTTTTCTTGGAAAATTATTTCTTTCCAGCGTTACCGCTCTTTTGAGAAATTTCGTCCAGCTTTGTTACGAAACGAAAAATATGTGTTTGTCGGGAAATTAATTCTCTTTTCCGTGTCATTTGTGTTCTTGAAACTAAGATGAAGAATTTGTTTGTTGGGAAATTAATTCTCTTTCCGGTATTATATTTGTGTTTTTGAAACTTTTGCGAAATCTAGAATTTGTGTTTATTGGAGAATTATTTCTTTCCAACGTTACTTGTCTTTCGGAAGATTTTCAAGTCGTACGAATCGAGACGATTGTTGCTTTAGAGAAACAAATTTTGTTTCTTTTCAATATTTACTTATCTTTCGAAAAATTTCGCGAAAAGGACGAGACGACTATTGGTTTGGAACTTGCCGAGAAATTGAGACAATTATCGTGTTAAGCGTGCATTTAAAATTTCACGGGGAAAGATTCTCACGATAAGTAAGCGAGTAATTTGGTTTTTTCCAAGGGAAAAGAGTTAAAAACTTGGAGGCGAACCGTCGATACGAACTTTCCTTAATTTCCACTTCTCCCAACAACAATCGTCCAAACACGCGTTTAAAATCAACACGCGTATCTACTACGTTCACGGAGCAGTTGAGTTTAACTTGGACGTTGAACAATCAGAAATTCGGAAGGGAAAGGCAAATTTCCATTCGTCTTGTTCTTCGTCCGAATGGAGTTGCGCTCTAAATTATAAAACGATAGTTTCCACATATTTCGTAGTTTCCAGCGAATCATCCACGCTGAAATTCTCTCTCGATCTCCGCGTAAACTGTGCGCGATGGACCTTTTGTTCCCGGAGAATGCACATTCCCAACACCTATCAACATGTTTCGACTCCACGCAGAAGTTGAACCGTCCCCATTTTCCGAATATGTCATTTACGTGGAAAATTATTTGTCGACGAAAGTGGATTACGAACACGATTCTTCGTTAACCGTACATTTGGTCAGAAACTCTGACCATGCTCAAGAGATACTATATGGAAACTGCATATAATTTGCGCTTTCTCCTCGCGTATTTCCACGGCGAGAATACGATGATGTTGAATTTAACGTTTCGGTATATAATTACGTTTAACTTTGGAAATTCGTTTCGCCAGGAGTTAATGGAACCGGTTCTGAAAAAGTCAAATTGTTCGGCAAGACTTCACATCGAAACTCTCTAATCACGAGATCAAATAATTAATCTTTAACGAGATCTCCTTTAACTTCTTCTGTCAACGTTTCAACGTGGATAAAAAGTGCTCAGTTCTCGCAACTCCGTGGAGAAAACAAAACTGTGCGTAGTGATTTTTCATCTCACGTTTTTTTCGTGAACATTTTTCTCTCGAGGAAGGAACATTTTCATTTCGCGGAGTAATCGACGCTGGTTCATACGATCTCCCCGCGTCTGAGAAAGGAAAGGAAAATAAAGCTGGGGCGCACGAGTTGTTCCCGAGCCTCTCCGTTCCCGGTTCGTTGTCCGTTTCGTCGAAAGGTTGGTGTACCGATATAACGGCCGCGCACTCACGAATTCGAGCGAAAGTTTCTTGAATCCCCCGACGATTCCAGCAGGTAGGCTTCCCCGAACCAACTCCCTTACCGAGAAGCCCAAGTATAGAAAGATTCCGGAAGCGGTGTGCCTACCGGGTGGTCCTCCTCTCGACGACTGCCGTCAGTCATAAAGGGCGGTGACACAATGGAGAAATCTGACGAGTCCATCGGGAATTCCGTGGCTGGTGAACGAACCAACACGCGCTATTACATACCATACGTCCGTGAAACTGACGTTTGCTTCTCTTCGTGAACGAAGAGAATTCTTCTCGATGAGGGAAGGGGGAGGAGGGAAACGCGAGTGGAATAAAGGAATTTCTCCGGGGAAAACTTGAAATTCCAAGAAAATTACAAATATTTAGAAAAACGTGAAAAGGATATCGTCATTCTTTTATTCGTGTAATTTTTAAACGATAATTCGATAACCCTACAGGATTAACGAGAATCCAAAATGCTCCCCCCCCCTCCCCAAATTTTACTTCCGCGTAAACCCTGAAACCTCGGCTCCATTAACCCCCAGGCTCCATTAACAAGATAAACAATTCATCGGTCGATCCTCTAAATCCCGCCTTTCCAACCCTTCGAAAATACAAGCTCGAGCAACCCCTTCGAAAGGGGATGAGGGGGTAAAAATTGATCTCGACACCGAGAGAGAGAGAGAGAGAGAGAGAGAGAAAGGAAAAAAGGAAAAAAAAAATCTTCGGCTCCCTCTCCCGCTCCCGCTGTTCAAACTCGCCAGGAATCCGAGGGGCTGGAAACGGCCTCCGCTCCACAACCGGGGCCGGTTGTCCCACAACGGGTGCCAGCCCCTTATCCACGCTCGGGATCGGTCCCTGACTTTTGTCGGCGCTTGTTCGCCCGCTCCTCTTTGAGTAATGGAAGTGGACCGAAATCAATTTCAATTCCTACCAGGCTCCCCCTTTCGGGGACAAACCACCGAGGCTTCCATGCGCGCCTCCCCTTGCTTAACACCTTCGGATTTTATGCGGACCGATCGGTATGCCGACCATCTCGCGAATCTCGCCACGGTTCAGAATCGTACGCAGTTGTCCCGAGTGATAGCCAAGAGGGGGAGAGAGAGAGTGGTCGAGAGGTGTCAAGATTGGAAGAGGTTGTGAGATGGTTTTCGAAAGTGCGATTAACAGGGACTAGTTTATTTTGTAATTAATTCGTTTATTTGGTCGAACGTGGTCGGAGAAGAAACGTCTGATGAATTTCAAGTTCACAACTTCATCGGTAGGAAGAAAGAAAAATAAATCTGAAAGGAGAATCGAAATGTTTGAAAATCTAGCTACAAAAAAAGAAGAAGTAATTTGCCTCGCCAATTTTCACATCTCGTTTACGAGAAGAATCGATCCAATCGACGAGATATTATTCGTTCGAAGTCACATTCGAAATCGATGTCACGTTCTCTATCCGTGATACGCGAGACAACGAGGGCCGAAATGGTCGGTCGAACGCCGGTTTTACGATCCTATTTGAAATTCGGCACGCTCGTAAACTACCTACGAGCAGCCGGTAGATCTCGGCGGCTATCGTGATTTCGTGCATCTGTTGTTCCTCGCCGCGACAACGCCGCGATAACATCGCCAAGGTGACGCGAGCATCCATCGGCACCAAGGGAGAAGGATTTTTCGACTCGCCGGGGATGAAGATATATCGCGGATAATGCGGCGATGTACACGATCTGTGGACGGAACAGCGTACTGTAAAACTTAATTAACTCATCGAAACGATTTCAACCCGAATTTGTTAATACCCTCGTTTTAAATCGCACTACACAATGACATTTCTTTTTACCTCGATATTACCCGAATTTTATCGTTAAAGAGGAGGTTGAAGAGAGATTGGATGAGGGAAAAATAAAAAACGGTAGTTTAAAAAAATATTGGAATTAAGTCGAAAGAAATGGAAGAAGATATTCGAAGATATCCTTAAAAGAAGCGTATTAATTATCGTAATTTATATCTATTCAATTATTAAATCGGTAAGGTCGAGGCAATGTAATAAAATCGGACGAAAAGACTTGAATTTGGAATGCTAATTAATTTAATGTACCGTTGATGCAACGGTATTAAAGTAGGAAACGAACTTTCCCATATCCACTTCGATTCCTCCTCTTCTTTTTCCTTTTTTTTTTAATTCTTTTTTCGCGAAATAAGCAAAACTCGGCGAAACATTCGGTATGTTCGGTTAAAAGCGTGACACGCAACAGTTTAGCTGGTAATACACCCGCCACCGTATCAGGGTCTAAACACGCGTGGCTCGTAAAAGAGGCAGCCGTAAAAAAGAAAAAAAAAAAAAAAAAAGACGAAAGTTTCGTTTCATGAAACGCCCGCGATTATGAACGTCCCGTGGCAAAAATACCGTACAGTTAACAGCTCGTTCGGCTCCCGTAAACGTTCACCGTAGTTCGTGTTACCAACTTTTATTGCCGCTATGAAAACGAAGTATTAATCGATGTCCTTACACCTTTATCATCAAACAACCGGTAGACAAGCTCGTGCTCATACCTCGGAATCTTTTCGCTCGTGACACGGTGATAATTAACCTCGATGACTTTCCGCCTTCTTCTTCCAATTAACTAAACTTCCTATATTTCTTCGAACAGGCTGCTTCGTCTTAATGCGTTTCGAACGGGTAAAATTCTTTCCTGGTTTCTAAACGCGATAACGCGTGGTATTCGTAAATTTACCTACTCAATATTTTCCAAAACGAAGAAACCTCTGGATATTTCTTCGAAGAAAGATGGAAAGTGTCTTTCTCGAAGATTAAACGGCAGGATATTCCATTAAACTAAACGCATCTTCCTTGATGATAGAAATCCTAATTGAATATAAGTTGTGCAATCGTGAAGATTGAGCTACGCTCCTCCGGTAATGGCGAAAATAATCGGTTGCGGTCCTCCCAAGATGAACGGTTCATATATATATTACCTCGTTTGTTCGCGTGTCATTGTTTCCATCTATTATTCTCTCTCTCTCTCTCTCTCTCTCTCCATCAGTTTCGTTGCATCAACCACGACGAATCTATCGAACACAATTTTTCCTTAATTAAAAACACGATTCAAGAAATATAGCCAAGAAAATGGGTGAAACGAATCTTTATTAGTCAGAAATATTCTTTGACAATCGATCTTAATCGATAGATTCAAACGTTACATCGAATCTTTTCAACCATTTAAATAAACGGTTGCCCAAGTTTTCCAAAAGAGATGAAAATACAGGCGAGGATCGATCGAATGAATCACGAGATCATCGGTGGGGAGGCCAGTTGTTCGTCGTCGAGTTGGCTTTGACGCGAGGCTTCGACAGTGGCGGTAAAGTTGAAAGTGTCTTCTTGTCGACGGCGATCGAAACGGTTAGAAACGTCCCTCGATAATAATGACACAAAGATGCCGGCTCTCGGGGGGTACTGGTACACACACGGCTGATCTCTCGGGACGAAAATCTTCTAAACCAAGGCCACGGTTCGTTAGCGCCATTGTGGCCGGAGTCCAAATATTGTTGGATTCCTTTCCTACCGGACCTACAGCGGAGATTTCTCCCGTTCCATGACGTCGCCATTTTGCGACCATCGTTGAACAACACTTGACGACTTTACGCGCGGTGGCACGAGAAAGATTTTCTTTCCTTCTTTTTTCCCCCCTTTTCGTTGGTTTTTCAAATTCTTTTTCGTCCTTTTATTTTCGCCTCTTTCTTTTATCGATACTACGATCGCGATACGAGCGAAGAAATTTCCAATCGGTTTAATTGTAACGGTTTATTTCGTTGAACGATTAGATACGAAGGGTGTTTATAAAAATTGCTAAGATTCTAAATAATAATCTTTTCTTTTTCCTATAATAATTGTCAACGAGACAGATTAGCTTTTAACGCTTACACTTCGATTCGACATCAAGAAGAAGAATAAGTTGAACAAATTGGTTCAATCATAAAATTAAATCACTTAAATTCGATATTATAGAAGTAGAATTATACTGATATTTCGCGCTTTTCAGCCTCGCCGTTTCAACAAAATCGGCAAACGGATCGGTAAAAGCGGAGGCGTTTTTCTCCACTTTTCCCAATTTGTTAAACGTAACAGATGTTAATAGCACAATGGAATTTTAATTGATCTTGCGATCGTTATTGCGGTTGTTGGCACTGTTATCTTTATCGAATTTGTCGAGGATGTCGAGGCGGAGGAACGAGCCGACGATTGAACGGGCCGTGGATGCAGCCCGACCGATCCCGTCCTCCATCGAACTCGTGCCGCTGCTTTTAGAGATTTTAACGGGTTTCGTCTCCGCCCAAATATTCACGGCGAATTTCAATTCCGCCACCAGCGCCTCCCACGGCGTAACCTGCAACAACACGCCGACGAAATATGATCACGGCTCCTCCCCCCTTGTTATTCATTAATACCACGTTGTCCCGCTCAAATTCGATGATATAAAACTGTTATTAGAATTTTAATTAAAAAATTTCTAACCTCCATACGCGGTTAGCAGAAGGGAAGGGAAATGAAATAAAAAGGAAAAAAAAAAAAAAGAAAAAAGAAAGAAGAAATGGAAATAAAAATAAAAAGGAACGATTATGATTTGTCTTCCCCCTTGGAAGGGAGAATTTAAAGGCGGTCTTTATATAAGGAAGAATTATTCCTTCGCTTTTCTATGCACGCGACGCGGAGGAATATTTATCACTCGGTTTCGGGGTAAAAGAGATCCAAGGGTGAGATAACGGGAAGAGGAAGGAGGGGGCTCACCTTCTCCTTCACGGCGACCTTTCGTACATTCCACAGGAATTCAAAGACGGCGATGATGAACGAGCCGCAACATCCGATCAGGAGGACCAAGAAGACACCACCGACGTTGGCCAATCCTAATTCGCTGGACGACGTCGGCTCCGCTTCGATTTTCGAGCACAAACCGCCGCCTCGTTCCTCCCACCACTTCTTCTTCAGATCTTGGAGCACCCCTTTCTCTTGCAGCATCAGTATCGCTCCGCTTATGGGCGTTCTGTATGGTGAATCTGGAATCGAGAAAAAAAGAGTCCAGTTTTTTCCCCAAAGATTTCCAGAGATGAGAAATTGAAATTTCCTTCGTCGAACTCACTTCGCGGCAAAGCGATACCGTATCCCTTGTTATCGATCAGGCCCCCGACCTTGTCGAGATCGCAGTTCCTCTCCATTCTGTACTCGATCGTGGTTGACTCCATGAGGAAAGCGTAATCGCGTTTCTTTAACACTCGATCCACCCCCTCGTCGTTGGTCTTGGTGAACACGCTTGGCCTCGCTTCCTGCATGGCCGCCCACATGCGTTGATAGGTCGAGTAATTGGAATCCTTGAAAACCATTTTTTTCCTTTTTTTTTCATCAACGTCACGATCAATGTTTCAAATTCTGAACTGAAATATCGCGTTGACAGAAAATCACCCTGAAGAAAGCGGACGTGGATCCACCAGCCACGGCTCCGTACTTGATTTTCGTCTGCTTGGCTAGATCCTCGACGCCTTTGATCGGATTGTCCATCTTGTCAACAGTCAGGAAGGCGGCCAAGTTGGCCGTGTAGGAGGAGACCATTATCAGAGTGAAAAACCACCACATACCGGCCACCATTCGGATGGAGGGTGCTCTGAATCGAACAAAACGAAGGTAATTTTTAATAATAAAGATCGTAGAGGATCGTGAGTTAGAGAGAACGGCAAACAAAATAAATTGTGTTAAAGTTAGACGAAGCAGAAATGGAATTTCAATTGTTCCCAATTGGTCAAAGTGAATCTACGCTAGTTTGGACGATTGAATCGAGTCGAAGATTGGTGTAATTTGATCGATGTAAGATAAAATTGGACCAAGAAGATCGAGAATTGAACTAACGATTGATTCTTTATTCCTCATTTTTCCTTCATTATTATCTGCCCCTCCACAACGACGAGATCCCCGCTTAACGCGAGAGATCCGTTTATCCTTTGTCATCTAATCACGGTCTACGTCGGGCAGATAAATCGTCGGGTACTTGAGAGACGACTGGATGAAGCATCTCGTGGAGACGCGCGCGTAGGAGGGCGCGCAGAGATAGGATGCATCGCGTTTTCCTAATTAAGCGCGAGCTAAAGAGCCGCGTATGCAAATGACGCCTGTTTGCCGAGCACGGCGCGCGTGCGTATATATAATATATTTTGTGCCGCGCGAACGTGCACAGGACGCCGAGTAAACAGAAACAAAGGACATTGTTTCCTCCCGAGCCGGGGCCCTTTATCGACAAATGGATCGCGATTAAATCGCCACCGCGCGATATCGATAAGCGATACCATCACGTCGAGAATTTTCTAATTTCTCCTTTCCTTCTTTTTAAATAATTTTTCAATAAAACGAAGCCAAGTCGCTTTCGATATTGTGCATCGAAATTATCACACACAAATTACAGATTTAAAAAAAACGAAACGTTTCTTTTCCCGAAACGAGGAGATCGGGGAAAAAAGACCATGCATGTGCTTGGATCACTCGAATCCACGACGATCCATATTTCCTTCGCGGTATATTTTTTATGTTTAAATCAACGTTTCTCGGTCCGAAGAACAACCAGATATCCAGTGTTCCTTGATCCAGCAGCCAGGAGGAAGCAGTTAGGAGGATTGCTGGTTGTTAGTCGTCATCGCCGCCGCCGCCGCCGCCTTTCGTCCTCGTCGTCGTCGTGGTCGTCGCCAGTATGTAGCGAGCAAACATGCGCGGTGTTACGAGCGGAGAGTTAGCGCCGTGCCGGCGCTAATAAGTGGGAAGCCGCCTCAAATATGTCCGGCAAACAGCGGCTCGTTAAGCTTAATTGTCGTGAAAAAAAGAGGAGAGCCGGGTGGAGGGGAAGGGGAGAAAAAAGAAAAAGTGCCGCGTCTGCTTTTGGCACCGTCTCTTGTAGACGTTTTCCTACAAACGATCCGCGATATTTTATATTTCCTTAAGCGGAATAATGAGATACGCCAAGATTTTTATTTCCTCCCCCTCCTCTCCTCTTCAACGGGAATGAATTTCCCAAATGAACCGCGGCGGCGGAGAAAGATTCTCGCCAACGATTTTAAATTATATTTCGTGATTGTGTAAAATGGGGGATTCTTATCGTTCTTCGTTTGTTCGTTCGTGGATTCATAAAGTTTTCGGAGATAGCGCGGTGGATTTAATAAAAAAGATCCCATTGTAAATTTGGAATTCGTTGGATTAATTTGGATAATTCTTTCTCTTGTGCCCGCACGATCCTTTATTTCTGCTATCTCGAGCAGAAAATGATCGACGACGAAGTTCCGTTCAAGGTAATTTTGCGCGGAACAGCCGCCTACCAGAAGTACTAAGTTGAAATTTCTGTTTTGAATTTATAATCCGGGCGATTAGCAAATGGAACGACGCAGTTTCGTTACAACTTTCACGAGTAATTCCGGAATAGTAATTGCGCAAGGTGAAACAGATACGGTTGCGGGTCTCTTTGTTGCGGGCATTGTGCGCGGCTTCCGTTTCTGCGATTATCGCGCGAGACTTTTGCACGAGTGTAAGGCAGGTTGCGGTTGCGTAGGTGCCTCGTCGTTAAGTTTGCCGAACTTACTTGGGAAGTATATCAGATCCCTGTTGCATGAGGGAGCCGACGGTGAGCCACATGGAGTTTTTCAAGTCGAAATTATTTTCCAATTCCTCCGGATCCGGGTTGCACGGATGCGGATTGTCCCATTCGCCTGGCGCCATTCTGCAGATAAAGAATTTCCTTTAAGAATTCCCTTAAACGCTACCGAACTTTTTTCCCCTTTTCTCGAGAATTTAATTTTATCACAGTTTGACGAGGCTTAAGGGAAAAAAAAAAAAAAAAAAAAAGGAAAATATTCTTCCTCGAAGAGGAAAACGTTTATCGAGATATATATATATATATACAGCTTTCTCGCGTAGTTGTCTTAAAAGCTTACCTGGCCTGTAGAAACAGCATTATCGAAACTGCTAAGAAAGCGGTCGCCATGTAAATCCAGACGTCGGTTGACAACGGCGACAGAAACGAGAACAGATCCGGTTCCTTCTCCTCCGGTTTCCTGTATAAAATGCTGATACCTAGGGAACGTATCGGATAAAATAGCATTGTCGTCAGATTTATCGTGTAAATGAGACGCGATAAGGAATTAGAAACGCCCGTACCTAGGTTCATGAACGGCATTGTAAAATCGACCGCGCTTTCGCGCTCGTACGTAATTGTCAGATCGCAAATAGCCAGATCCGCATCCTGGAAAGGATCCATGCCGATTCTTACTCTGCTTAATCGAATGTAAAGTAAACTTTATATACTTGGGAACAATTAGAACGTACGTGATCCAATAAACGTCTGATCAGGCCATTCCATTGTTTCGTTTCCTTGTTCAACGTGCCGTAATTACCGTCCGGCACCAACTCGAACTCATATTTAAAATTTAACAGTTTGGCAATCTCCTCGATGAGATCGATGCAGAAGCCTTCGTAACGCGTTTGCTCGATCAGTATTCCTCGAGTTGCGCTGTCTGTCACTTCCATTACATACGGTGGACCCTGATCAATTATCATTAATTATATATATATATATTGATCAAATACAATTATTAGCAATAAAAAAATATCGAGAATTTTTATATCTCATTCGTAAATTCATTCCTTCCAATTGTAAAAATTGTACTTAGACTCTCAAAGATGTCGATATTCTTGATCGATAATTTTTCAACGATTATCTTCTCGAGCAGATTACTCACCAATTTAGTGCTAATCTTGAATTTCTTCTGTTCGATAGATTTGTACAAATAACTCTCGCGTTCCTTTTCGTTGTCGGCCGTGTGAAGACCTTTCGGATCCCAATATCCTATTTCCACGTTTTCATCTGGTCTCACGTCTATGATCTTCAACTTGAAGAATTGACGTCTACCATTTTCGTCGATCGTAATCGGCCCTGTGATCTTTCCCTCTTTGGATAGCTATAGAAATCATTATCAATTTTCTTTCCTTATTTACAGAGAGACTTTAAGAGGTATTTGCACGATTTCTCACGGGCGAAATAAAATTGTGGATAAAGTTGTAATTAAATTACTCAAATTCGACCAGAAACTGGAATCGAAGCAACTCGGCTAATTTGAACTTTAGGCTTTAGGATGTTCGCGTTGCAAGAAAAGTAGTTTCAAGAAAACTTTACCTCGCGTATCACGTTGGTAATGTTGGGACCTGCGCTGTATTTCTCTTCTCCTTCGCAAGAGAGCGGTACTGGGTCAATAGTTTCACCCTCTGCGTTATCCTGATTCCTCGCGTTTAAAGTTTCCAGCGCGTTGTACACCAGGAAGACGGAATCGTATAAAATGGTCGATTCCACCTTTTCAAAGTAATAATTAATCAATTACATATAACACACGGTCCCTTTTCGACAACCAATTGAGATATAAAGTCAATCACTTCGATGACAAAATTTTTATTTCCTTTCCTTTGAAGAAATTTCCACGAAAAATTGTGATTTCATTTTTCAGTTGACTAGGTGCAATAATTTATCGTTGGCGATGCAAAACGCGTACAAGATACATACTTCGTACGATTATATTCGAACAATTTAACTACACAAAAATTCGCAATCCCCTCAACCGCTAACCAATCTCTCAAGAATTGAAAATTTCCGCAATTCCTATTCCACTCCTTTCCTCGAAGGGAGAATTTTGCTTAACCCGTGCATGTGCTGGCAATTTTGTAATCCAGCCGAATCCTCCGTTTCGTTTACCAAGTAACAAGATGTTCGCAACGATCCGTTCTAATGAGAAATGAAACGTTAAGCCGTCCAATTTCCCAGAATTATAAAACAACACGATTAAACGTTTCGCTGCAGCGCGTTTGCATACGAGGAGAAAGGATATTGCTCGCGTGCACTCGGTCCACGATACAAAGCGAATCGGCGAGGGCTAATGAAACGAAAATTAAGGGAGGCCGTCACCTGTTCGTAAGTATCATGTCGCGGCTAGATTTTCCGGGAAACGAAAGGCGTCCTCGAACACGAGGATGCAACTTCATTATATCGGGTAGTTAATGAAGAAATTATCTTATAATTGCAAGACCTCCATTTGGACGATTTCGAGGAACGTTGCGATTTGGAAGATCGCGAATATTAATTTAAGAAACGAAATGTCCGTTTAATAATTTCATTTTGAATTATTATTATTATTACAACAATTAAAGATTGTTGTAACGTAGAAATTGCAATCTTCGAATGTTTTCGATCGAAAGAATTTTCCTCCACAGATCTTTAATTCGAGAAATACGAGGGATCCTCTTCAAGATAATATCGAAGATTCGTTTATCTTCGACGTTTTTAATATTCGATGACCTCGATTGATCATATCGATGCTCTTTATATTAGCTCTTTACGTGAAATTTAATATTACGAAGGGAGCGAAGGAAAATTCAAAGGGCGACGAATTTAATTTTTAAACGAAAATGAAAAATATTTGAATCGAATTATTACATTCTACAATATCAATCTTCGAGGATGACCGTGCTCCCTGTAAATGAATCAATCGCAAGTTCTATTCGCGTCGATTCGTTCGAAGGGAAATACATCAAAGGCTGTTTAAAAAAATTTTAAAAACGATCCAGTGGAAACATTCTTGAGAATTCCAAGTTATTTCACCGAATAGTACCACCAATTCGTCGGAAATTCACTTTATAATCCACTTTGATAATTCATTATCAAAAAATATCGACGTCTGAAATATTTGTCCGCCGAATCGAATTTGAGGAAATATCAAATATATTATCATTTCCATTCGTCTTAATTACTTCCCCGTACAAAAATTGGACGGGGAATAAATTCAACTGGGGAAGAATTATACACGTTTATATTTACCCAATTAATTCCTTTCACCTCGTTTCCTTCCTCGTTTCGCAAATTCAGTCCAGTGATATTGATCGTCGATTCTTCCCGCACCTTCCACAGGGACAATTTTGCCGAATCCTAGAAAAAAAAAAAGAAAAAATTTATTAACCGTATCAACAATGTTACGTATAGAAACAAAGACGAAGAAAAGCAAGACAGAGAGATAGCACACAATTCTCACTTGATCCAAGACATAATTTTAAAAAGTGTCGATTGCCAGCCGCACCCCATTTCTATTTGGCGGCGGAGCCAAGCTTTCGAGCCGCGCTCTCATCCATCTCGGATGCCTCTCTCCGGATGCTTCACCACCGAAAAAAACGATCGGTCATCGTTGGTACACGCATACACGTGGGTCTGGATCGACCCGGATTCGAGACCGACAACCGTGAAACACGGAATGTTAGGCGGAGGAATCATGGTTCGAGGGGTCGTTCGCCTTGTTTTCCTTGTTGTCCCGGTGCAACAAGCGGGAAATAACTTGGGAACTCCGCGCTAACTGTAAGAAGTGTATCTGCAAACGAACGAATCTCCGGAAGCGACTCGATTCTTCTCTTCGCTGACTCGTTTTTCGAATTTTTTCACTCGGAGAGGCGACTCGATTTTATGTCTCGATGACGATAAGTATAATATTCGAATTGTGATCAAAAGATACAGGAATAAAAGGAGGAGGGGGAAGTGGCAGGAATTGTTAGTGAAGTTTACGCGAAAACGACGAATACCATTGTTACGAGCGAACTGTAATATAATATATGATGGCGAGAAACTTCTCGTTGCGAGGCGTAACAAAGTTTGGACGCTAATTTTCAATCCGGCTATACACAGGACGAGCTATCCCCCAATTACAAAGTTGCGTTCTGTCCGAAGTTATCGATCTTTTTAATCCGTGATAAAAGTTTAAAGCGAGGTCCACAGCGAATCTTTCCTCCTTCAAAAAATAATCTCCTCTTTAAAGAGGAGGATCATTATTATCGGACTAATTGTCGCGCTCGTTCGATTAAAGTTTCTTGAATCGCCACTTCCTCTCCTCTACGATTAAAATTCGAGCGTTCGTCGACTCGAGTTAAAGTCGACAAGCGGCGGCGGTGTTCAGGCTGATCGAAATCCTAATCGTAGGATCAGGGACACGTTGACGTTGACGTGGGTCCATTCGCCTCTTCGAACGTGGCGCGTCTTCCACGAATTTCTCGATAGCTCGGACAAATATACGGATGCACCGTGAAATTCCTCGCGAATTCATACGACACGCTTCCCCTTCTCGCCTCCCGTCTCTCCTGTGTATACACAGGGCAAATTTCGAATATTTGCGAGGCGCACGGTGAAACGTTTCAAACAAATAACTCTTGTCAAAGCGATCAAAGTGTTTCTTCCCTTAAAACTGTAAGGAAAAGTGTCGCGAAAACAAGATTTTATCTTCGACGAGTCGTTCATTACACGGATAGAAATAGACACTTCAAACGAGTTGATCGAACGAGTTGAAATAATACGAAAAACGCAACACTTTGAAATGCGTGGATACATGTGCGTGTAATTTCTGTGATAATAGAATTGAAACAATCACCGTTGAACGAATCACCGTGTCAAGTCCTCGACCTTCTTCAAACGCTGCCTCTAAAAAGCCTTCGTTCTCTTTTCCAGTCCAACTCCCCCGTAAATCGCACGAGTTCCCTGTAACTTTGCATTGTCTTTGGCTACACGCACGCTTCGACGCGACAAAAGGGGCGCTTCCACGCGTCACCCGGAGGACGTCGAGTTGTTCCGCTTTGAAACAAAGAAAAAAAAAAAAGGAAGAAGGAAAAAAAAGGAAGAAGAGAGGGATTGAAGGGGAGAGAGAAGAGACGTAGAAAAGGAAACGATACGCGCGAAAACTCCCTCGACTCGCCGCGAACGTCGTTATTTATGAAGGTATTGTTACGTGCTCGGTGGTAATGCGTCATAAAAAGCGGATTCCAGGGTGCGGTGGTGAACGAAGGAATGTTGAGACGGCACGCCATTACCGGCGTATCGTTGAAAACAATTACTCGGAGCAATTTATGGGTACGTTTAATAAAAAGGCTGGCAATTGTAACCGGCTAATGCAGTTACTACGCCCGGGGTGAACGTGACCGCGACACGTTCCGTGGATTTATTAATGAAATTCCCTTGGAAAAGCCGCGGTCGGGGAAACCGCGACCGGTTATCTCCGCTAACTGCCCGCCCCGACGAGAAAATCTGCCTCGTGACGACGTGCTCTCCAATCCTGCCATCATTTTGCCATCGAAACTTGAAAGATTTATTCTCCAAAGATTTTTTTTAAACATTTTATGGATGGATGGATATGATTCGGTTACTGGCGATTTTTCTCGATTCGTTTATAACTTGCGTTTATAAATGCAATTTCTTTTGGAAAAGTGGTGGAATTAGTTTTTGCATCAAACAAATTTGGCAAATTTCACGCCGGATATTTCAATTTCGCCTTGTTCCAGCTTTCGTGAAGTTAGGAATGGAAACGTCAAACCGAATATTGCGGAACGAACCCCTCCCATTTTCGTATGGATGCCCCGTGTTCGAAACGCTTGCTCAAACTCGTGAATCTCCCTCCATCGTTTACCAATTTCGTTTACGGGAGGACAAATGAACTTTCCAAAATATGCTCGCTCGTTACGAGAAAAAAATGAAACGAATCTCCGAGTAAACTCGTTTCAGAGGAAGGAGCGTCGGGTTTGCGATCAAGTTTGACTCCAACTCGTGTCATTTTCCTAAGATTGAATTACGATCGATCGATCGATCGTGAGATGAATCGAGAGATGTACGCATGTAAAGTAGAATGTGGCGTAATACCAGGTAAGTAATTAAGAAATTACAGTACTCCGCCAGCAGCTTGACCTCCTTCGCCTGGTAGAGCACATTCATGATGTTCCTCGGCTCGACGTCGATGACCACGTTGCAGATCGACATTGCTCGTATCTCCTTCAGGATCGGGCGAAAATCCGGCCCTTCCCCCAACCTTCTTATCGTCACCGCGGTGTCCTTCTTCCGTCTCAGAGACAGAGCCTTTTGAATACGTGACAGGCCGTCGTTGTTTTGGTAGACGGCCGCGAAAGTGTTCCACTTCATGGATTCGACCACGTCGGCGATCGCCTGGGCAAAATTTTCATTGCTGATACAAATGATGAGGCTGTTTGGCTTAAAGTTAAAGTTCAATTTAATTTAATAATATGTAATATAACGGGTAGTATAGATACAAAGCTATTACAAAAGTGGACCCGATATCCTTCACATTCACAAAAATGGCAGAAGAGAGAGAGAGAGAGAGAGAGAGAGAGAGAGAGATCAGTTTATGCGAACGTGAACGCTCGAATTTGCCTTTGAACCTGAGGAAAATCGTGGCGAATTCGTTACACACTCGGATCGAGAAAACGAACGCACGCGATATATTAAGGGAAGATCGTCGAGAGTTTAGGCGAAAATTCGACGAATGGAAATTTCTTTCTGCGAAACCGGCGTAAAAATGGCGTGAAATAGGCGTTGCGTTGCCGCGAAAATAAAAGAGAGGAGGGAGAAAAATCGAGCGAAATAAAAAAAAAATCTTCAAAGGACGTATGGATATGGAAATATTGAAATATTTTTACGCGGGAAATTTTCCAGCGCGGGAAAAATTTTTTCGATAAAATCATGATATTTCGGCAGTTGAGGGAAGAAACTGGCGTGCGTGAAATTACGACGCTTTGCCACGATGAGGATTAAATACGAGATAAATCGACAGATACTCGATATATTTGAAAATCTCGTTAATTTAAAACTCGTCGCACCACTTCCGACCGATTCCTTCCCCAAAGCAGGATTTAAAGAGGCGCGTAATAAATTTGATATACGCATCGCATTATCGCATCGCATATAATAATTCGTCAGACGATTGCTTTATCCGCGTATAATGTGAATGGCTGTCGGCCATTTTAATATTCTTAACCGAGCCTTATAACCCCGTAACGAGCATCGATACAACCTTCTCGTTGATCGCCTATGGGATAACGTAATCGTCGATCGTTTCTCTTCCCGTTTCCACACATTTCGCGGCGTTTAATATACAACGTTTCCTTTAATACTCTCATTTCCCGTTTTCTTCGATGCGATCACATTTATGCATCGTATACGGAATGAACGAGCGCCACGCGTTCCGCCAATTACCACACGATTTAAACTAACCTAACACAGCGGGAGGAAAACGGTTTAATTGCGCTATAAAGATCGAAACGGCAAGTAATCCTTTATTCGCCCGCCACGCTCGTTCGTCGACAATTTTAATTAAAGCTTAATCGAGGAGGGGGAGGGTAGCCGCTCGATTCGTCTCGACTTGCTTTTCGTTTGTTTTCCCGCGTGAAAAGAGCGGAGAGAATAAAAACTCATCGTCGTTAGCCGAAGTTCGGTCTTTGATCGCGCTCATTAGCCTCGACTAGCCGGTTTTATGCGCCAGCTACTACTTCAAACCCGTTCGATTTGCCTCGTTAAACGAGTAATTTAAAATTGCGTCGAAACGCGCCACCACCTTCGCTCCTCCATTTTTCCTCTAAACGGTTTCCTTCCCCATAAAGGTGTCGCGCATTTGCGCGTCGTTGTACGTTTTTTTTACACGTACGTTGAAAATCGACTCGAATCAATTTCAAATTTCACGACCGGTTTTCAATCCGTGGAGGAAATAAATATTTGCCTGCTATTTGGATGATTTACGGGTTGCGTGGCGCCATCTCGCGGTACTTTTGTTTCGAACAGAACATTCCTTTCCTCGATTCGATGGAATAATTTTGTGGAATTTCGATCGATCGGGATTGCGTTATTCATATTCTCGAAAATCAATATCGATCCAGAGTTTGTAATGAATAGCTTGTAAGATCAGCGAAATCTATTTCTTCGCATTAAATTAATAATAATTCATAACATTACGATGAAACGTAGTTCACATGATTCTTGCGTTTCATAAAAATTGCTTCACTTCGACTCACCTGGCCGACCATCTCGCTGTCGGGAAAGAAGTTGATGGTCATCGGTTTCGGATTTTTCGGCTCCTGATTCGCCTGGAGCTCTTCATTTTGTCTCCAGAAATAGTCGATGTGAGGCACATCGTACCTGGCCGCGATGCTAGCTACGATCCCATAAGTGTAGGGGCTCGAGGGTCCAAAGATCGCCGCCACACCCTCCTCCAAAAGTTTGCAAGCTGCAACGTTAAAGCGTGTTAATGTCCTCCATAAAATAATAATGCACGCGATCGGTTCCTCGAGATCGATTATTCGAGGAAATCTCTGAAAATTAGAAGGTTTCGATGGATTTTCTGCTTTAGGTCAAAATCCTTCTTACTGCTTCATCGTGTCGTGGAATTGGCCGTGATATTTCGAACGTAGATTAATCGATATTCCATTTTCGATGCAGAAAGAATGGTACTCGAGAGAAAGATAATCTTATTATTCGTTTCAATTGGAAGGGGATGGAGGGAGGGGAGAGAAAAAGAGGAACCGTTTAAATATCGAGTTGCATCGGAGAACAAAGAAGTCCAATTACGCTTTATTATCGCTCCAGCCCTTCGATTTGTTTCTCCCGCGGCAGGATTTAACGCGAAATTTATTGTCGATCGAGAAGTTCGATGGGAAGAAAACCAGAGACAACGTTACTCGATGGATTCCATTCGATCGTTTCCCTCCCATTTTCTTTACGATTAAATTTTCTCGAAATTAATTGTGTGCATTCGATCGTTAATTGGTTCATTAGCAATTATAATCTTCTGGCCAAATGAGTTTGCCTCTCGTGCGATTCGAATGTTAAAATTATACAATTTTCATTCAATACAATTTTCGTTACGACAGGAGAATGATTGAAAAATAATGTTTCGGATAGCGAAAGAGAATGTATCAGAACTCCGTCTATCTACAAGAAATACAAAACTTTGATTTGAAAAACGCTGTTTTAAAAATTGACCAAGCCGAGCTTACCATCGCTTAATAAAAATTTATCTATGCATAAGAAAAAATCTATTATCGATAAAAGAATCGATAGAATATATTTTAAAATTTGTGTGCAAAAATAGTTTAATATTCATACGAACCAGCGGCGGCGGTTTTGAAGCTGTCAGTATTAACTTCCACTTGCTTTATACTAGCTTCCATCTTGAACGAGGGTGCGATGTGTTCGAATTTCGTGTCGGTCACCGCCTTCATAAACGCATCCATGTACTCTTCGTCCCCCGCATGAAAGATCGCACCTGAGAACAAACGATAGAAAGTTTTATTCTCTTCTAATTTCGTAGAGAACAGAAATCGAGACGTCGAAAAGTAATCTTCGGTGTAGGTTCAAAAGATTTCATTATAACGAGATGGAGAAGATTTTAGAGAAATGAGGTAATTTCATAATATAAAATTCGACGTCTAATGTTCCAGAAAACGTCAGTGCTGGGTTTGTAGTCCGCAGTGTATATATAAAATGAGAGTCTTGTTACGTCTCGGAGAGATGTACCTTGTTACGAGGGTTGTTTATAAAGAAAGGGAAGAAAGGCAAAGAAAGAGGCCGGCCGGACATGGAAACGGTTTCGTTTCAATTGCAAAACGTTTTTACGAATTAAATTTTTATTCACTTCGGAGAAAAATCAAAATTTTTCAACTTTTAGAATTTAACCAACGATAAAACTTCCACAGTTCGATTTCTAGTTTTGTAGCGGCAAGTATCGGCTATTTGACGATTTCGAGGTTTCGAAGCTCGCTCGATGAACGATTCGAAAACGATTGAATCGAAGGCAAAGCGATCGATTCACGCCAGGATTAAAAATCGAAGAACAATCGAGTTGATCGTTGCATATGCCCAATACTCCACGGATAGCAAGATCTCTCTGTTCGATTATTAGTTTCTTTTAACTATCCATCTTGAAATATTTTATTAAACCATGAATTGCAAAAAAAAAAAAAAATTGAGCAACACATTCTACCTTTGCACGCGAAAATCTCCGAAAATTCATCGTGTTTCAGTCGCAAAACAGGAAATCGATCGGCAAACAACACGAAGGAAACCACGAAACCGATTTAACGCGAATTAATCGAGCCCCTCTGGCTGCCTGACAGGATAATTTCAAACTTCTGTTTCTTTTATTGTCTTCCCACCCTCGTGTGAATTTCTGGCTGAAGGGAGCGATTCAACCGGCGAGAAATTGTCCAATCCCGTCGAACCTTCCGCCTTCGATCGCGATCTCGGCCAATCTTTTCCCCGGTATGCTCGATCGACTTCGAAAGTCATCGTCGTCGTTGGGTGGAACGACGTTGAAACGAGTTGCGAGAAAAACCGATCGCCCTCGTCTTTCCTCGAGCGAGAATTCGCCACAAACGGAACGATTCCCCACGTTTCACCTTCGCCAAATTTAATTAGAAACGTCGACGTTCGCTTGCGCCAGGACGAGAGGACTCGTTGGCTGACCTTTGGCTTTGGTTTGCAATTTGCGATTGCGAATTGCAAATGAAACGTGTTCGATTTTATTTTATTTTATTTTATTTTATTTTTGTTCTCGAACGAAGAGAGATTCGGAGGATAGATATCGAAGGATTTTAATTATTTTTGTGTCAATTTTTTGATTCGATATTCATCGTGTAATTATATCGATGTAAATTTAAATCTTGATTTCAATCAATTCTAGCAACGCAATTCTAAACTCGATGAATAAATTTAAATTCGGACGAAATATTTCAAGTAATTTAACGATTCGATTAAATTCGAGAATTCATAACGGTTGTACTGCTGAAAGGCTTAATTTTGTATTTCTCGTTCTTTCTAATTAATCGTTTCGAATCGATAAAATTCGATTCCAATTCTTTTCCAACAACAACGAAAGTTCCAAGTATTTTTTCCTTTTTTTTCTTTTAGATTAGACAAATAAAATATCACCGGATTTATTCGTCATTCGTATTAAAATATCTCGGTGAAAATAATGATACGAACAACAGTGTACAATTTTATCGTGTACAAATTCGTGTACCGTGCAATTTTGATTGTCTTACCGTGTAAATCGCATTAAAAAATATCACGCGTCAGCGGCTACGAATGGAACGCGCATCAACGCGGATTTTCAACCCGTTAAAAAATCACGTCCCCTAGCTTCCGCGAAACAATTCAAATAGATACTCACTTATGCGTCCCCTTTTAAAACCAGGGGATTGTAATATCGAATTTTATATCGTGCCGTGGTATCGCTCTCTCATCGACGATAGACTCGTTTCCCATGAAATTTTAATTCAAACAAAACGATCAAAAACATACTTTTCGATATTAATCGTTCGGTGTTTTAATTTTTATAAACGAATATAATAATAATAATAATAATAATAATAATAAGAATAAAGAAAACGTTTCGAACGAAAGAGAAAGAGGATCAAGCCTGAAATTCGGAAAAAAAAAAAAAAAAAAAAAAAAGAAACATCATGGACGGAATATTTCTGACGGAATCGTTGGCCATTATTCAATGTTTTAATCCCATATGGAACATATTTGTACACATACACTCGATAAATCTCGTTTCATTAAACATTCCCGATTAAAACGAATTTATTAAGCCCCGTCCTTTGCCCCATTATTTGCTGTTTCGTTACGGTTGTCATGGAATTTCGATTTCGAAAATTTCACACCGGCCACGATAACCATGTTAATCGAAGTAACTGCAAAACCTCCCTCCCCTTCCCCCCACCCCCCCTCCCTCCTCGAATGAAAAATCCTCGCAAAAATTTCATCCGCCCCGAAACGCACCTTCAAACCGTGCTTATTTCCACGTTAATTATTTCCGAATTTCCTTTTTCACGAAAATGTTTCGTTGAAAAAGAAAAGAAAAGAAAAAAAAATGATATTTTCGAACGAACGACGGATTTTTAATATATTCCATCCTCGATATCGACGCGTGACGTTCCCGCCGCGACCGTTTCCCGCGATATTTCCCATCTTTTTCCCCGATCAATTTTATGCAAATCCATCGAAGAATATCGATAACAACGATAACAACCCGTATTGGGCCTCGGTCGAAACTCTGCGTCCCAGCTCACGCTCGAAATCTATCCGCGTTAATAATAAACGCGATGTTTAATGCATATTTTGCCATGCTAATTACACGTTTGACGCCGACCGTTCCACCCGTCGAAACGTGCGTACATCCTCTTCCGTGCACAACGTTTGCAGAGAAATAGGGTTGATAAACGGGGGTTGATCTCGACATCGGTCATGAAGATAATTTCAATCATTCAGCTAACACGGCATTATGCGGCGAGCCCGTCGGCCACTGGTCAAACCTGACTGACTGACTGACTGCTGGCTGGCTGGCTGGCTGGCAGCTCGCTCCACGTCCAGCTTTCATATCGATACTTAGACGCGCAGTCTCTCTCTATAATTTCTGGCTAGCTTTGACGATTCGACGCCTATGTTGGGATAATAATGGCTTCTGAAATCGATAAGCGATGCATTTGCGTTCTCATCGAGGGATTAAGACGGGATGTATATATGGATATATTTGAGATAGGATCGAGAATCGATCTGGGATGATTTGCTGTGTGTGTGTGTGTACGCGAGATTTTTAATAAAACGTAATGGCGAGAACGTGTGGCGATAGATCGAAAAACGAGAATTTTGGGTTATCGCCCAATTTGAGATGGACTGGACTGGCAAGTGAAAATGGCGAAGGCCAAAGTTTATTTTCAGTATATTACCGCGTATATTATATCGATATTATTTATTAATAGATATTGGTGAATGTTCATTCTCGTCCGTAAAGTATAATAACAAAATTCTAATTCTGTTCGAAAAATTATTGGCATCTTGGCTGGCGTTTCACGCCATTCTTTTATCGAGTTATCGCCTTTTGCCGCCGGTATTCCTTACGTACTTAATATGCATTAGAAATTTCACGATGAATACGGATAATCCAAAACAGCGAGACCGTTGTTTGTTCTTCCTTTTAGAGATTCCACGGGTACGTGGCCTCGATGTAATCTCATTTCCATGGGATTAAAGGTGTTACGAGAAGCATGACGAATCGAAAACCTTGATAACAATCTGTCTCAATTTGCACGGTGTAATATCGCGCTTCTCAATCATATCGCGCCATAAATTCGAATATTCGAATTATGAATCAATTAGAAACGTGATGCTACTTAATAAATTAGACATTTATATAAATAGATAGAACTAAACTGGAATAACGTTCGTTTAAAAATGTATAATACACATTTTAATTGGATTAGATTCAACAATAACGCGTTTGTCATCGGTTGTAAACCTTTTCTTCGATAATCTCGAGTGTATCGAGCAGCATCATGCATCACGAGAAATTCATTACACCGTATTACACCTTCATTTATGCGTCATCCTCGATACACGATGCCATTATATCTTCTTCCTGTCAAAGTCATCATTCGATTACGTACACTCCAATTAGCCCAGCCTGTCGTGGCATATTCCATTTTCTCTTCTTGAAACCGTCTGAATGCATATACTTTTTAATATTAATATATCATAAAACGGGGGATGGTCACACAAGTTAACCGTTTGCGCTCGAAGCCTTTTTCGATCGGCAGAGCGAGCATTTTCCGTATGTTTGGTATGAATTCGAAATAATTTCACACACAATTAACGTATAAAATTGTTTATATTTTAATACAATGTTTAAAGGAAAAAAAATTTGTTGAATATTAAATTTTATACCATTGTTTTTATAAAGCCAAGATGTATCCTCGATTTGTCAGGACAATAAGTATCACAGTAAAATGTTCTTTCACTTTTCGTCAAGAACAAATCTTATAATCCTTCTTCACTCCTGTTAACAAGCACGTGCTTTCATATTCACCGTCTATTATTCTTATTTTTCCTTTCTTTTTTTACTTATCTCTTCATTATTTCATCTCTTCGTGAATTTCTATAGAAGTAATTTCCTCATTCAAACAACGAAAAATCATACACATCTTCGAACTAATAATTACCACATTCTATGTGCTTACGAAAACTCAAAAACTTTGAAAATAATATATTCTTCTTCCACGACTGTCAAACTCGGAGTAAATGTCGAAGATGCGGTCACGATCTGAGAAAGCAAACCTGTTTGACGTTATATTATTCCACACTTCATAAGATTATATACGTGATGAGGTCTGTTCTAAACAAAATCGAATCTTCGAATCCAAATTGGTGCCTAAGAGTGCAAATGATTAAATTAAACACTTTTATACTCTGATAGAAAACTAATATAAACGAAAACAATATAATCCCTCGACTCCTCCGATGAAACGCGACTAAACGTATTACGAGCGATTCCGTTCATACGTCAGGACGAATCAATTAGCATTTATGCGCTCCACCTTGTAACAAACACACCAAGCAAAGCAGCCAAAGCACAGAGAGAAAGAGAATCGTGCAAATTCAGTTGGTTCCAGTCCAAGTTTGTTTCGCCAAGTTTTTGTAGACCGAAATTGATCTAAATGCCGCCAATGTTGCAGAAAGGTCGAATATAAAGGATAAATTTTCGTCCTATTCGAAATCGTTCATCACGTCAATCCGGCTACAGGAGTGAACGTGAACTGGAACGTCTTAAAATCCCGGAAATTGTTCTCGAACGGTTGTGGCTGCGAGGAAACGAGTAACGCCTCGGGCGAATTGTAATTGTAGCCCACGAGATAAGAGGCGTGGTACGATGTTCTTTCTACGTGATAAAATTCTAAATAAAAAAAAAAAAAAAAACGAATCGAGTAGTAAATAAATTTTCGCAATTGACGGGCTTCGTTTATTTATCGATTGGATCTACGCGAGAATGACACGAGGCGAGAAAGAATTTTGCAACGTCGAAATGAATTAACAAATTTCTTGAAAGTGAAAAATAAAAAAAAGAGATTCGATTTTCTTTCTCCTTTCCATTAGCGAGGAATAATTTTTCTTCAAAAAGTATCGTTAATATTCATCGTAATTTGAGAAATCGAGAATCTTTCCATTCGCGAAAATGATCACAAGTTGTAACAAGTTGCGCTTTTTATGCAGACAGGATACCAATAATCCATATTCATAATTAGCAGATATTTCATAATTAGAGGGAATGTATGAAACTTCACAAACTAGGAGCAATTAGAAATTATCCATCAAACGCACCTGTTTCGTTTCCTTCCTTTTCGTACAAAAATATTTTACGAAACATTCTTCATCTTCGCTCCTCGAAAAATACGTACTTACGAACGAACTCTGTAACGTTTGATAGTAAATTGAATTTCTGGAAAGAGGACGAAAGAAGAAAAATCTCCGGATTTTTTACGGATTCGCATTAAATTGTACTTGTGTTCGATGTCTCGGATGGATACCACTCGATCCACCCAGCGTATCGTTCAGCGATCGATCATTCCCCTTTCTTTCTTCCTTCCTTTATTTCACTGCTCCTCCAACGTTACGATCGATCGTGAATCGACTCGAGGTCGATTAATTTCAACCGATCGACGATGTATCTCGAATCTGGACGCGAGAAGTACACATATATCTCCGTAAAGGAGTCGACAAAATTTTGGGGGAGAATTTTTTTTCAATTTCTTTTTTGGATTTTTTGTTATTCATGTCGAACTTGGGTTTATTTAAAACGATGTTGGGAAGAATGATAATGAATGATAAATAAAGAATGATAAATAATGATAGTTAATAATATGTATTTACACGTGAAATTTCATCAACCGACCATGTAAATTTGATTGAAATTATTATAGGTATTGTTTTCTCGTCCCCTCTGTTGATATGAATATATAATCATCGTAACAAACGAATTTATGGAATTTCAACAGAATTTCCACCTTTGTAATACATTAAAATATAGAATATTTTTATTCGATTAATAATTCACGATCTATTGAAACGACGCGGTTTTAAAATTAAAAAATTTTCTTTTTTTTTTTTCACGGAGTTGTTAACTTCATCCGGAGAATCTGGTAAATATTTGATTACTAGAATTATAATAATAATTTATATAATCCGCATTGTATCATGTTTATTTTAGTGCCACGGATTGGGGTACAATTAAATGATCAATTTTTAATAAACGCACGATATATCAATTTCTATTATTATATTATACGTACAAGTAAATATTATACATACAAGTTTCAATATATCGTGATATATTACCTATTTTATTTAAAATCTGAAAGTAATTTCACTTTGCAATTCAATAATAATTCAATCCAAAGTAATTTGCAATTCTAATTGAATAAAACAAACCAAGTTAAAATTCAGTGTTTCGGAATTTTGAAAAAAAAAAAAAAGTATCGAAAATATTTAATCTTTAAATTCCATTTTTCTTTTTTTCTTTTTTTTTTTTTTGTATTCACGAATCGGGCAAAACGGAATAAAATAAACCGATATAAAATCGCGAAATATAAAATTAAAAAGCAAAAAGTAAATAAAACGAAAACAACGCAACGGGGAAATGAAAATAATATAAAATACGAGAATAAATAGACGAGAATAACGAATTTATCCCCGAAACGAAAAACTAAATGATTTCATTCCGAATGAAGGGGAACGAAGGCAAGGAACGAAGATCGAGCGAAAATGAGGGAGGAAGAAAAATTTTTGGAAAAATTTACGAGAGGGAGAACAACGACGGAACAAACGCGAATTTCATTCAGTGCTCCGTTTGACCCGTCGTCGCGTCCCGTTTGAAACGAATCCTCGCCACCTGGAAAAAACTTTTCCATTCGAAGATCGGAGGAGGGACGGGAGAGTCGCACCGAATCGTAATCGAAAACGGAGCGGTGATTGATCGATCTTGTGCTCTTCCTCCTCTTTGTCTTCGTTTCACTTTTGCCGAGAGGCGAAACTTTCATCCCCTATCGAGTGATAAAAGTTGGGGCCAGTGGGCGAGCGATATGGAAAATCGATGCCACGAACGTGACGACGTATCCGAGGTTGGCCAACTCGACCGAGAACCCCGATCGAGATGCACCTGTCCAAGACTTGACGCCGTGCTCAACAGGTCCTGAGGAAATTATACCTCGTGTCTGTCGTGCTTCTTTCGAGAATTACGAGCTCGTTGTTTCGAATTCTCTCCCGTGGTTACAACCGAATGAAAATAACATGGTGGAATTATTTACAAGAAGATACTGTACTCTTGACGATTATTTTTTGATGTCCTAGTGAAGATTTGATTAACAAAAACGATTTAGATTAGATTAGGTTAAGTTTTAGCTTAGAATAGAGGAAAATTAATCTAAACTCGTTAAATTTCTTAAGTTATGAAGAATGTTGTTGATAAACGATGACAAAATAAAGGTAAAGTCTCTACAAAATTATTCAAATATGATCTTTTGCAGTTGCAAAGAAATTTGCAACGGATCTTTCGTTTCTACGTTAAAC
Source organism: Apis florea (assembly GCF_048593485.1). NCBI lineage: Eukaryota > Metazoa > Arthropoda > Insecta > Hymenoptera > Apidae > Apis > Apis florea. Next base: position 3,869,556 of record NW_028256746.1, read on the forward strand.
GGCTTCTTTATCTTTTCAAGCGTGATTACATGAATAAATAACCATCAATATCGGGGCGCAAAGCTCGCACCCCGTTATAGAGAAAATAATGAAGATACATTCGACGTGGAAGTATGCTTCCCCTGTCGGGATTATTTCGTATACCAAGTACCATTCGTAGAATATTTTTTGTACACACGGTGAATATTCGTGGAAGAAAAATAGGTTAATCTTGTTCAGAGGTGGAACGTAATCACGTTTCGCTGTTGCATTTCAAAAATAAAACGATCCGCGAAATGTACAAAGACAAACTCCCCGTTCTATCTTTCGATGGACTCGTCGAATTTTTCTTATTTTATCCCGGTATATAATAAAAACTGCAACCGATATCTCTCCACACCGATAATTCATCCAGAAAGAGAGGAAAAATTCGAAAAACGAATTTTCGAATTTTTGAAATCCCGCAGAATTTTTTTTTCGAAACGTTGAAAAATTCCATAATCACCTTACAAACTAGCATCCTTCATTAAACGCTTGTTTAGTAATTAAACATTCCATTCATTTTCTCTCCTTCTTTCTTTTTTCGTCCTTCTTTTTCCATGCCGCCGTTAATTAAACGGAATATTCGTTCGCAAAATAATAATAAAAAAAAAGGAGAGTGGAAGAGGAATGAAAAACTCTCTGAAGAGTTGTAATAAACGAGCGAGGAGAAAACCAAGAAACGAAATCATTTTCGGCTGCGTTCGCCATCCGTTCGCACGCACGAATTCTTGACGCAAGTTCCCTTCGCTTTCCTGTTTTTTCATCCGTGGAACAATATTATTCCGAGGAGGAGAAGGAGTGTCTCGAAAAATCGAACGATCAATATCTACCCGCGCGATTCTCTCTGTTATGGAAATCGGCCACATCCGATATCATTCTATACATCCGCCCATATTTTTACGCCGGTGGAAAACTTCCGGTAAATACGGCCGCCCGATCGATCCGCCATCTACGATGAAAATATTTGCGGTCGTTGCCTGTCCATCTTTCCCCCTCCCCCCCTCCTTTTCGATTATTATTAATTCATCTGGGAGGGGAAATCGGTTGAAATTCAATCACGGGAGAAAGGTGTCTCCCCGCGAGATATTTTCTCAACGTATTTCTTTATAATCTATCGAAGGTTAAACGAAGACAACGATTGGGTTTGGTCGTTTCGAGAAACGTTTCGAGAATGAGAGAGGGGGAAGGAAGTGTCAGGAAAGTAACAAGGTGGACCAGGGTTTCGTTTACGTAGAAGAAAAACTTTTTCGGAAAGAAGAAGGTAAACTATTGGTTGAAGCTTAGGTTGAAGAGTACGCGCGTGGAGATAAAGTTTCGTGGGAGCGACGACATCGCTTCACACGTGTCACCATATTTTATAACCTTTTAATGAAAGGAGGAAACTTCTTCGTTGTGGAAACCGTATCTAGATTTTTCCTTTCGTCTCGAATTTCGTTATTACATATATTGTTTCGCGTCGTAAAAACAGAACGAAGGAATAAGGTGAGGCAAGAATAAAGTAATTGGAGAGTAAAGCGAAACTTTTTTATAGGTCTAACCCAACTCCTAAATCTTGATTAAGACGTTTCAATTCCCCTCCTCGTAGAACGTGTTTTATATACGCATTATAAAGTCTTTCCTGCAAACATGGTTGTTACAATAAAACGTCGAATGCGACGCGAAATGTCTTCGCGACAATGTAATCCTCGCTTTAGAATATTCGAAAAGCGTTTCGCAAACATCGTTTCGTAGATTATAGCCAGTCGCGAAAGGCGGAAAGGCGCAAAGCGTTACGGCAAAGGATACGGCAAAGAGAGACTTTTGTTAACTCTGATAAATAATCTACGATCCAGTTTAATAATTTGCCGCCTCGGCGAGTTTACGGCTGCATTAAATTGGAACTGCATCGCCCCCTTCCTTCGTGCGAGGAGGGAAAGAGTTGAGAAAGACTGGCCTTTACGGCCTCTCCAGTCTTTCTCTCCAGTTGTACGTAGCAGCTCTCCCTGGTGACGGCAGAGGAAAAACTAAACGGAAGTTTTCTAAGAAAATTGTCTCACGTCCCTCGCCGTTTTTCGTTCTGCGCGAAGAAATTGAAAATAAGCGAGCCGCGCCTTTATCTGCCGCCGCTACCGTTGACTCGCACCACTTTAAGGCTCTTGATGAAATGTCGCGCCTTTCACGCGTGACACCTCTTTGCTTCGAGCACCCGTTTTCATAAACTTGTATAAAGTTTACCGTTCACGAACTTTCAACCCTTTTTTATCCCCTTTTCCCTTAAATTTTCGATCCATAATTTTAGAAATCATTAGCTTCTTCGAATGTAGGCTAAATTTTCGATCGAATATCGACAAAATTATTTATTTATATTATAAGAGCTGAGACGAGATTGTTGAGCTCGAGTTAATCGTGGATACGTTTAAGGTTTCCGCAAGCTTTCTTCTTGCAGAAGACAAAATTAATAACGAGGAAATAAAGGGGGTTAATGTTGAAACTTCCTCCTACAATTTTATACGAATTTATGCACACACGTGTTTCACTTGAGAGTAAACTTCAACTCGATTCCGTTCCCACCCAACACGCTTGTCATCTCCATTCCACGCCCGAGAATTGTTCGCACTTGTAGGCGCCGCTTAATAATTACTAAGCTTACATACTTTGGAGAATATTTGGAGACTTTATCATCCGGTAGTATCTCGAGAATTATCCTCTCTAAAGGATCTTCTCCATTAATTTTGTTTTGCAACATCATTCGAATTCCTGTTTCGTAAAAAGACGTGATAGATAAGAAGAGCGAAGATAATAAAAATGTTTGAATCCAATCCGCGTGATTGTAATTTTTACTTTAATCGAATGCGGTTTCGCGAAGCTTGATCGAAATTTCAAAGAGAAGAAAATAACCGGGCGCATAACAATGCTAATCTTTTGTTAAACGGAAAATCCAGAGAGACGACAAAGCTCCTCCGAATTACTCCTAGCATTTCTGTACACAGTTTTCGCGCACACTTCACAACTGCCTGCGTAATTATTTGGGAAATGGAAATTATGAAAATTGGTACCGGTGTATAAGGAGGCCGTTAGAAATTTAACCGGCAAACTTTCGTGCAATCGTTTCTCCCATTACCAACCAGATAAGACAAGACCCATTATCTTTATTCAATAACCTGACAAATCTGTTCCATCCGTAATCGCGATCTTTCTTTTGGAAAAAAATTTGAAACATCAGAAACCTTGATCAAAAATTTTCATGAAAAATACTAGGTTTAATGCGAAAGCGAGTCGAAGAAAGAATAGAATCGAATTAAAAATTAAATCGCATCGTGCTCAATTTTCATAATCGACTGAATCACCTCTAAAAAAATCTATTTGTCGAACAATAGAACTTACATCAAACCTTTATCAAAAACATACTTTTCTTCTTCCTTTTCCTTTTCTTTTTCTTCATTTTCTCCCAGACCCGTGATTAATCGGGTCGAAACGAACCTCCACGTTTCCTCCCCATTTTTTTCAATCCCCAGGAAGCGGGGAAGGGAGGGGCCAGTACATTAAAACCGCGTATCTCGGAAGTAGATGGAATAATAGGCGGTGTGTAATTAGATCCGTGGCGTGTAATTGTTGCTTTGCCGCGATAACAGCGTGGAGCGGGGGAGGGGAGGGTTCATTACCACGTCTGGATAAGCGACGTGGCCACCTCGCTCCTTCTTCCAAACCCCGTTTGAGCTCTCGCCCTCTGTTTTGCTAAGCCCTTATCCGGGCGTAGATTACCGAGTTTCCAAGTCGACGGGATCTAATCGAGAAGCAAGCCGAGTTAACGTCAGACGAGGGAGGGGGTTGAATCGCGCCCCCGGTTTGACGAACATCGGGCCGACGGTTGTCTCTCGCCTCGTCGTCGGCCGCCGACAAAGGGTGAAGCGGATAACGAGAAATGGGAGAGGCAATGATTGGATCTCGGGATGGAATCTCACGAGAGTTTGCACGCTTGTTTCGCGATTGAATAATGGGCCGCGAGTTTGTTTTCATTCACGCGCTGGATCTTGTTGAAGCGAGTTTTGCGATCGTACGAAGTCCTTTGTTATTAATTCTCGTCAAAATTTTCACCACCTCGTGTCTTTTCTCGATACCTGGATGAGAAGTGAAGAGTAACGATCAAACGGTTATTTCGCGTGTACGAGTTCTCACTTCTTTTCACATCGATCATATTCGATAGGAAAAATCGAGTTTCGATGAAATAAAAATCGTATCTATTATGAAATTTGTGAATATTTTCTTATTATACTTGTGAATCATTTACATGTTACGAGATGTGATCTTAGATACCGAATTCCGTTTATGTTCATAAAATTGAATTGGGATCTTTGCAAGTTCAGGTCGTTTCGATGAAGCGCGGCCACGCTTCAAATTCCTCGTGATACGATTGTGAACACATTTGGGAAAGTTGGTTCATTTGCAATTTCGTTAAGCCACGTGTTTATTTGTGTAAAATAAATTTCTTATTTGGCAAAAGGAATAAAAACTGAGTAAGAAAAGAAAACACACACAAAAAAAAAGGATGGAAATTTTTACGGCAAATAATTCGAGACGAGAGTAATATAATAATGCGAAGAGGGTAAGAAAGGATGTTAATATTGTCCCGACGTGTTTTAATTGAAATTTTTTTCGAACGAAACAGTCAATAAATATTGGCAACGTTGTGTATAAATTTTATTGAAAACCATTCAAACAAAGGTGAATTGTTCCGCGTGTGAGTAAAAAGAGAGAGAGAGAGAGAGAGAGAGGAATAAATAAATCGCCAGTAATAGACGGCGCGGCACTTGTTGCTTGTAAAATATATTTCATAAAATTTTAACAAACCTTGTCGTGAGCTGGCTTCCAAAGGAAAATTTCCTTTCATTAAACTTTTCAATTAAACTGTCACGTATTAACCTGTATACACGGTTACCCGTACATTAATAACACGCACATTAAACGTTTTTATAATGGTTTTTGAAAATAAAATAAATAAAAAAAAAAATGTATTGAAAAAATTATTTCGAGCGTTTAAACGAAACAAACGGGATGCCGGACAACGGGATAATATTAAACTCAGATTTTTGAAAAAAATTTTGCCGACGAAATTTTCGTGAAATGTTCAAATATTAGCGAGATGAAAATATAAAAAATTTACTCTTGTATTTACAAATTAAAATAATTTATTTTATATTTTTTATCTCGAGTAAAATGACGTTCATTATTATTTTCCATACACGGAATAATAAATTCAGACATTGCGTAAATCGGAGGATATTAATGCGATTATTTATAAAAAGCTATTGTTTTATATGTAATTAATACGATAGAAATGCTAATATATTTTTATTAATTGACAAAAATCCATATTTTCATGTCGGTTAATTAGTTAATTCGATTTCTCGTCTGATTTTAAATCTTTTTTTCAAAAAGAGTATTTAAACCTGATATTATTGGAACCATTTTCACGATTAAAAATTTTGTCAGTTACTTTATTTTTATTCAACGATACTTTAAATTAAAGCAGCTCATTCTATGAATGAGAATTCCGTTTTTACGTCGAATGAATAAAAATACCGAATTAAAATTCGAGAAAAGCAGCGAAAAATGAAAAAAAAAAAAAAAAGTCGTCGAGTTTCCATTAAGGTTTACCAGTGTTTTTTAATAATAAAGTTTTCCAACAAAAAACAGAAAATCTTCTATTTTTCTCAAAATTATCGGATAAACGTCGTAAAATATTTGTTATTTTCATTTAATAATGATACAACGTAGAACAAATCTTCCAGAGATAAACGAAAAATATCATCAAACCGTTATACGACGAAGAAGAAATATTATTCTTCATCGAACTTGCGTCAAACGCAAACTTATGGTACGTTAAGTGTACTTTGCCTTCGTATCCGAACAAATAAAATCGTCCTCGAGTCATTCGTTAGAGCGAAATACTATTATTTACACCAAGCAAGAGAAACACGGAGGACCCTCGAGTCTCCACCGAAATTTCAACGTGGCGATTAGTTCGATACCATTCGACTTCCGCATAGTCGACAATTCCCTCTCTTCTCTCTCTCTCTCTCTCTCTCTCTTTCCATACAATATTGTCGGTCGATGGCAAACAAAATTTGCATAAGACTGTTAATAGTAGCGGATAATGGGCGAGGACTGGTGAAAGCCAGTGGCCAACGAAGTGAGACCAGCTCGAAATGTCGCGGTGCATTAAGCCGGAGTCGCGTCCGCAAAAGGACCACTTAAAGGTCTCAACGACGTTCCAGCTGCCTTTCATACGATTCTTGGAGGGGGGTTGTGCAGATGAAAAACAAAATAGAAGCGACGCTGGCCCGTGCCCAGATCGTCGAATCGATACCGCCCAATCGACTGGAACCTTTCAGCGTGGTGTTCGCGGTGGATGAAAAGAGGGGTTGCTTGTCTTGTTCGATGAATCCTCTACAGACATTTCCTGGATTGAATTTCGCCTATCGATTCATTCGCGCAGAAACATCTTTATTCCTCTCTTTGTTCGATAGTAGAGATTTTTTAATTTCAACGAGAGGAGATTCGTTTCGTAACGCGACACATTCGACATAGAACCGCTCGACACTAAAACTATTTACCCAATAATCACCGCGTCACGTCGAGTAACGAATCGCTACTGTTCAACGCTATTAAGTTAGCGCGAGAAATTCACGAACGCCAACAGCGCAAGTTGTACAATCCGCCGAAACGATGCTCGTGTTTGTGGTCAATTTAATTTAAAACTAAATTAATCGCTATAGCGAATAATGCGGAATAATGTGCCCGTATAAATGAAACAAGGGTGGAAAAATTTCTGAATAAATAAATAAACAATCGAGGAGATAATTACCGAGGAGGAGTGAACGTTCAAATACCACAATTTCCATCCATAATTTTATCCCATCGAACGCACATCGATACAACACTTGGTCGTTTTTAATTACCGATTAATCCCAGAATTTGTCCAAAAACGGGGGGACGTTTTAATGACGCGTCATCGTCATCAACCGGTTCTTCCTTTCACAAACAGAGAGAGCGAGAGAGAGGTATTTCGATTTTCGTCGACGAAAAAGGGCGGAAACGTTATTACACGATACAGTATTTTGGCTCGAGATAATACAATTTCGCATCAGTATGTACCGGCCCATTTAATGTTTCATCAATTAAAACGACGTTACAATGGGGCAAATTGTAAAACATGGGCCGGGTTATTATCCGAAATAGTCGTCCGTGATGGGCGGCCGCCATTCCATACGACGATAATCATCCCCCGTGCACCGCTTTATTTATAACTTGATTAAAATTCAACCGGTAATCGGACGATACATAGAAGGGTGACCTCGTAATCTAATACGAGCTGACCGTGTCCACCTTGAATCTTTAATGGGAAGACAAGGGAAGGAGCAACGACAGGTTGGAACGTGCACCGTTTGCGAATATTCCTCGTGAATTTTTACGATCTTGATCCTTTTCAGGGGATATCCTCCTCCTATCTTCTTCCATTCCATTCCTAATAGGGACATCAACAGGGGTGTTGGCGAACGCGGATTAAATATTTTCCACGCGGAGGCGAAGAAAGATTAAGACAATCCCCGGCGAGTAGGTGTCTCATTAGCGAGATGTTGCGAGTGCAGGGACATTTAAAATGGTGAAAATCGCGGTATCCCCCCAGAGGGAAGTTAGTCGAGGGGAATAGGAGAAGCGTTACTCTAAACATAAACTTTTAAAGCGGTCGTAATCTCGATTATCACTGCGTTCGCGAAATAATCTTCCCCAATGACCGTATCGTGCGATGACTTTCTCCACCACGAAGAACCGAAGCCGAGTCGAGATTTTTATCTTTTCGTTCGCCAGTTTCGAACGAAATCTTTGCGAATATAAAAAAGAGAGAGAGAAGAGGAAACATCGAAGCAATATTTTTAAATGGTAATAATCGTAATTAAGAGCTTTTACTAGCTTTTCGAAAAAAATAAAGAAAAGAAGCATCGAGGACGAAATAAAAAAAAAAAAAAAAGAGAAGAATGGGATGCGTAACTTCCGGTTAAATCCGAGCCTCAAAAGTCTTCGCGATAAATAGAAAGTATCCTCATTATCTCATGGCTTTGGGTTGTGTCCTCTTCTCAGCTCTATTCATTCGATTCGCTTCACGCTTAAAAAACGTTCAACTCGATAAATGAGAGAATCGCGGGAATAAAAGGAGGAAACGTAGGGGGAGGGATGGCGAAAAATCAGCTTTGTTTCGTTCCCCACCAATTAAATAGCCACGATGAAACTTGGTTTTGAACCTCGAAAACTTTCCATCTAACGTTCAACGTATTCGATGTATCAAAGGTGAGATCCTTTCAATCGGGCGATTTCGGAAATTAAAGAAAGATCGCTCGATTTTTTTGTTCGCCGGCAATCCAATCATTTTCGTTGATTTATAACGAGCATTACGCTCCATTATGGATCAAAAGGGGACTCTTCGGGGATGATCGTTCGTTTCGTTACGTCCGAGAAAATTGAAACGAAGTAACTAAAGCACCCGTCGGAGCACTCCTCTTCAATCGTTTGTTTGCATACGTCTTTCGGTAGAGGATAGAAAGGTTTCATTAAGTGTAACACGGCGATGTTCACTTAAAGAATTTTGTACAAGAATTTTGAAAGTTGAAGTAAGGAAAAAGAGAATTTTATCGAGAGATTAAACGTAATAATTCGAAGAATGGGTTGACAGTCGTTTCGAAGCGAGGCGAAAATTTTAATTTGGCCGAAAGAAGATCAGGGTTGTTCCGTTTTTCTCGTAGTGGCTATTAACGTATTCTTTCTGTCTCCCTCTTTCTCTCTCTCTCTCGAAGAAGAAGAAGAAGAGGAGAAAAAATCCTTGTCACACGCCCATTTTCTTCTCTCTCTCTCTCTCTCTCTCTCTCTCTCTCTCTCTCTCTCCTCGAAAATGCGAGAGCAAGTATGCTTTCAAACGAGCTCGTTCCCCGTGACTCGTTTAATTTCATTCCCTGAAAAAACTCCACTTCCTCTCGCGGATTCTTTCGCGGGGGACTCCTTTTGCCGAAATGCCCGAGGACGAGGAAAAATATTTCCCTTCAACGGGCCACTCGTTCAAACTTCGACGCCCAGTCGGTAAAAAAATCGGACCAGAGATTCAGCTCAACCTTGTACACGAATGGTCGAGCTTCATTAATGTTTTCTCACGGAATTATTCACCTCTCTTTCTCTCTCTCTCTCTCTCTCTCTCTTCGATTTGCCGTCGGTTACTCGGCCAGCAATTCCGGATTTACGCGTAAGGCAAAAGAAAAAAGCGCACTCTGACTCCCATGAATATGTAACGAGTGTCTGCCAACCGCGATATTTTTCTCTTTTCGAGGGGAGAGAGAGAGAGAGAGAGAGAGAGAGAAAATTTCATCGATGAACGATTACCAAAGTGTTGGATATCGATGGAAAGTCGCGATGCATCTACGATCGGATCAGGAAATAGGGAGGGGGGGAACGAAAATGAATTTGGAAAAGTTGGAAATCATTTCGTGCTTCGACGATGAAGGAAGATGAGGGAAAAATTTTGAAAAGATTTTGAAAGAAGGGATAACGAAACGTTTTTACCCTTTCTTGCTCTAATCCTCTCTTCGAATTAACAACTTCTCTTTCGAGATGTAAGATAAGTCCGAAACGATCGATCCAAAAAGAGGATAATAAGATTCGATTCATTTTTAATACCTTGCCCACTTTCTTATGAGGATATTGTCCTCGTTCCTCCTCGTATAAATTACCAAGATTTATTCAGCATCGAGGATGTATCTTTCGCTTTGGCGGGCCGATTAAAATTTCTTTGTAGATCCGCAGGGAGGGGTCGCTACGATTTTCAAAGGGAAATCCTCGGCAGGGAGGGGGATAGGAGACGCGTAGCGTCGTGCAATTTTTCTTCTTTGATACGGGAATCATCCTCGCGCGATATCCCAGAGGAAGAATGGCGGAGGGTCGAGGGTCGGGGCAACCGGAGGAACCGGTTTAATTAAACTTATAACTATTATCCACAAAGTCTTAGCTTAGCCGTGCTATTATCGGGCCGGCAATAGAGTGACGCAAAGGGAGTAAAGAGCGGCAGGAATATAAGACGAAACGGGTAACTTCCGGGTTCTATCTCCTTCGACGATAATATCGGCGAAAGAATTATAATGAAAAAGAATGAAAGCTGGGGACGATATTATTTTTCCTCGTCACGCCGCGATCTCGCGCCCCTTTTTCTCTTTGCTTCTGTCTCGAGATAGAGATAGAGGGAGGTTGTGTATTTGAATTGTAAAAAAAAAAAAAAAGAAAGAAAGAAAGTAAAGAAAAAAAATGGAGAGGAAAAAAGACGAGGTACAATTAAATTCCTGTTCTCGTTATTAAAATTTCTAAGAAACGAGCTCTTAACGAGATTTCTCACGATTGCTGCAAGCGTTAAATGTTTACGTGTGCATAATTAGTCGGTTATAAAAATAAATCACTTCAACGCGTGCTGACAAATCTATATTTCATCATTTTTCACGGGAGAAAAATATCTAGAAGCGAGTAAATACAATCGATGGTTCAGGTTTTGAACCTGAGAATTTTTTCTTAATAATTTCAACGAATTGAAGGATGAATGAAATTGAAGTTTTGATAAATCGAAACGGAGGAGTGTGCACGAAGAGGATATTCCCTTTGTAACCAGATCGATGTGAATAGTCGGTGATTGGACTAATCATTATCCTTCATTAGGGGCGGCACGATCAACTCTTGTCTTCCTCCTGGATAATACGCAACGGGTGTGAATTATTCCAGAACAATTACAACTCCCAAGGAGGACGGGGTCCGACCAAACTGTTATTAGCAACTTTGGTCTCTCTAGATAGACGGTCGGTGATCCGATATTTTCGAGCAAATACCGGTATCGTTCTCGGACAATTACACGTTCCGCAACGCAACAAAAACTTCTCGGAAACTGTGGAGCAACTGTTGCAAAAGTTTCGAGCTCCTCGAGTTGAATCGAAGTATGAAAAGGAAGAGAGATCTCGTTCAGAAGAGAATTTTTTCTACTCTTCGAGGTTTTCGGAAAAAGCCAGGCTGAAGATATTAAAAATTTCGCAAACGATAACTCGAGGGCAGCAAAGGATCGGCAAGGAAATTAACTCGATTAACGCGACGATTACAAGATAATCAGGGGGATCGTGTTCGAGGATAATTGGCTAAATAGATTTCGAACGAGTTGTGGCTCGAACCGATCCCCACCGGACATATTCATCCCGATATCTTCTTCGGCCAGAATCCACAAATCATTTCCAACAACAGCGGCATCCGTCATCGATGCCAGCTGCATCCTCGTTCCCACGTTCACCGCGGCGATACATCACACACCTTTATCTCCCGTTGAATATCGATCAACCCGTCCGCCCTCGTGTCTCTCACCTTTTCTTCCATTTCTCTTCTCTTCCTTTATCCGTTCCCCGCGGCCGACTTTATTTCCCCCAAGTGAGCCGCGCGATGGAATCGTTTCCAGAACCGGAGATCGTCGCACAGAGATCGTCGGCCCGACAACTTCTAATAACGTTATCAAAAGTTTACCGAACGAAGGAGGAGGAAGGAAAGAGGAGGGCGAGGGAGAGCAGTTTTCCAGGGCGAAACGCCGATGAAAAGGCCGTTCCCTCCTCTCCCATTCAATGATCCATGGGTGCACGCATACCAGATCCGGTTACACGTTTGAAAGGGAAGTAATCACTTACCCGGGAGGAAGGGTATTTTCGCGATGGTATGCGCCGCAAAAAAAAAAGAGCGGTCTGCCTTGGTGTGGAGGCAGAGAGGAGGCAAAGGAAGTTGGCTCCCTTCCGCTCTGTGGAAGCCTCGAAGCCACGCAGAGTTGAAGCGGAACGGGAAATCGACGATTTCTACCACGACGATGCCAGAGGGCCGGCGAGCTTCGTCCGCCACGCGTTTCTCGTGAAAACGGCTTCTCTTTTCACTCTTCCTTCCACCCTCTCCTTTTCGCTCCTTTTTCGATAAACATCGGACGAACCCAATCACGATACCACTTTGATCGCTCATCGTGTAACTACGATCGACCATTTCGTCCACCATCGGATGCAAGTATATTTTATATTTTCGTTTCGAACGAAGATTAATGAAAAAAAAGAAAAAAAAAAAACAACTCGAATTCTTCGAGTAATAAAACTTCGAGGAATAATATTGTTGTACGTCTATCGCGAACGCGTCGAAACGCGTTGTCAAGTTCCATCGACAGCATTACGAATATTGCGCGCGTTCGAAATTTTTGTTCGAAATTTTTGCACGAGATATCTTGATATTATAAAAAAAAAAAAAAACCTTGATAAACACGATGGTATCCCTCCCCTCCTCTCGGTATATTTTCGTACCTCTATTTACCCGCGTATTTACGCATGAAACGAAATTCGAAATTATCCATTCGCGAAAAGTGTTAACCTTTGGTATCCCGTGTACAACCGTGTGATTCTATTTTCAAACTCCGATTTAAACTCGCTTGTAATACACACTGGAACGTTCGAGAAACGGCTAAATCGAGAAGAATCTGATTAAAATCCTCGCGAACGATATCGAGGGATTTCCAGGCCCGCTTGTTTGTTACGTTCGACCGGAATTACGAGTCGGGCCGTAAACCTGTCCGTTTGAACGAAGGTGTATAATTTTATATTCGCGCGACACGTCGTACGCGAATATAATCCTTATTTATAGTCACATCGCGCTGGCACCGTGGAAAATTTCCACGGCTCGAGGATTTTCTTACCACCCCTCGAATGACCTGTAATTCTCGCGAGCAACGAGAGCTTTGGAGGGAAAGAGAGGGCCGGCGCGTGGTGGCCGGTTGGGTGGTGGCTCGTAAAGCAACGAGGGCCAGCCTTGCATGGCCGAGCTTACGTGTCTTGTTCGCTAATAATTCAATCTTGTTTGTGCGCCGTGTCGTCCCGAGTTTGTCGACTGTTTCGAAGCCGGAAGAAATATTGATAATTACTCGCGACTGCGTGTTTCCGGTCACGTATTTCGCTCGTGTCCCCGCCCTCCACCGCGCCGTATTTCCTTCCACTTCTTTTCCACTTCTTTGCACTTTGAATATTTATGGAATTTTGATGAGTTATCGGCAAATTCGCATGGATTATTTTATTGAAAATTTATAATTAATTTTTTTTCACGGGGAGGAGATGGATTGGAATTTTATTTATTTTTTTTTTTCCTTTTTCTTTTTCTTTTCCAAAAACTCGATGGAATATATTATTAATAAATGGTAGGACGGTGTAATCATCGTGTATTCGTACGCAACTATCAATTTTATTGTACTATCTGTCTTTGATGAAGACATTTTACCGATCATTAATTACCTCAAATACGATCGGCCGCGCGCTATTAATATGTTCGTCTGTCAATCATTTTAATCAGCTTCCCTATATTAATTTCCATGTAAATCGAACTGAATTGTTCCAAATTGTATAGAGAAAATTAATTATAACGAGCTTTTTCCCCCTTTTTTTCTTTCGACGTGAATTATACAACTGTACGCGTAAAAGATGATAAAACGTTATGAATTTTAATGGATAATTACAGTTATTAAAAACACTCAATGATTATATTCACGATAAAATGAAATGTACGCCGTAATTATACTTGAAACAATTACCGATATTATTTATTCGATATTCTATCCTTGTTCCCTGAAATTGCGTATAATTTAGAACGATGAATAATAAAAAATGATCATCGTTAACGGATGAAGAGAATCCTCCCGGTCGATTGTAAATTCGGCAGGCAAGCGTTGCATTACTAACGGTCGTAAAACAAATTGTTATCGCGGTAGAATTTCGATCGATCGTGCATCATCGCTAGGATATTTCGTTATTATTCGTATCGTTCGATACCGGTCGACTGATGAATGGCGTTCGACTTGAGGCAGTAGAATGGTCCATTCATAGTCAGCCGCACGGAATTCGCAGCCCTCGCTGTGAGCGCAAGGAATCGGAATTTGTTCGTATTTGCGGTCCGCGGTGCTCTATTTATCCGCGTCTCGAATCGCGATTTTAAAATATCTCGAAAGCTTTGCCATTAATTATCGATCAACGAAGGGATGATTTAAAGAGGGTTTGAAACGAAATGAGTTGTCGTCATTTTAAGGAGACGATGATAAACGATGATCGCTTATTTTTATTTTTCATCGTATCTCGAATTTATCTTCCGTAATTACACTTTGATGATATAAATTTTCAACGGCACGGGATGAAAAGAAAATCGAATGTACAATCATCCTCGCGCAAAGAGAAAATTCTCTTCTCTTGAGTTTGGGGAATGTTCATTCCGAATTTAATCGATCAAACGTATCCGCGACACGAGCGATGAAGAAAGATAAGATAAGAGAGAGGATGACGATTCGAAATTGATTTCCTTGGAGGCACCATTTTTAGACCACGCGTATGGATATCGGGAATGCTCGATACGGGGAGCTCGCCAAATATCGAGTTCATGTTCGATCGTTGCAACATATTTCGCAAATATAGAAAAAAAAAAAAAAAAAGGGGGAAAAAAATAAATTCATCCAACGTTCGAACACTCGATACAACGTTTTCCATTTATACTTTTTTCCTCGCGCTATATAACAAACAACACGGAAATAAATTCCGTTTTAACTCCTTTACCAACCTCTATACTCTTACCTTACCGCCTTCATTGAAACACTCCAATTCAAACTTAACCCGAATATCCCCGTTCCTTTAATTGCACCCTTGCTCCCGTTTTCTATTAAATTTTAATGAAACGTATATATATATACACACACACAACTCTCCTCCCACACGCGAATTCTCTCATTCAGAAGAGAGAGAGAGAGAGAGAGAGAGAGAGCAGGAACTTTAAATAATTGCGAGCCAGAAGGAAATTCTTTCGTTACGATCACTCGAATCAACCGTATGCGTATAACACGCATACACTCGTGTGGAGGAAGGATTTGGGGAGAAGGGAAGAACGAGAGAGAGAGAGAGAGAGGCCAGTCAACGAAATATCCAGTCGCATTCACCGCGTCACATTCACCACGGAATCCGTAGAAACGTGGTGTGTACACACGGTGCGGTAAATGCAGTCGCTCAGGACAGACCTCTTATGAAACCCATCCGTTCCCCTGTCCAAATATTTGGGCATTTTCATAACGGTGAATTTCCTTTCCCGCTAAACCACCTCGTTGCCCCCCTCCTCTCGTGACAAACTCGCGCATCTTCCAGCGCGGCCTACGTGCTGTGACTTTCACCCCGCTGTGAAGGGTGTATCGCCTGTCTATAAAGTGCGAACGATTCGACCAACGGCGCGTGTAAATGCCGTGTATATTTACGGCTGGGGGGATGGTGGAAGCGTGGCGCGAATTATTCGAATTGGACGGGAAATGAACATCGGGGGGGACGAGGTTGGCGCTTACATTCTATTGGAATTGAAAGGTGTCGTGTCTTCCGCGCGAAACACGCGTAACCGGGGTGAGTCACGATTATTGCGGAAATATTTTCGCGCGTGGTAGATTTTTTTTCCCCGGTTCTGTGTTCGTCCATCTTTTTAAAGGGATCCTGGGGGGAGGGAATGGCTTTGTCTCGACACCGGTAGAAATTTAATTTGCGCGCGAACATGTTCTCTATCCCTCTCCCCCCTTTTCCTCTCGTTTCCCTTTTGTTTTCCATGCGAAATTCGTAGCGTTTTTTTTTTCGGCGTTGAAAATTTGTTGTAGATTTTTTTTCTTTCTTTCATTCTTTTTTTTGTTTTTGTTTTTTGCTTTTGCTCTCCCGTTTCGGGAATTGCACGGAATTTTTGGAAAGCGAGTAGATTCGATAATTTCTTTTCTCCTTATGGAGATAAGTTGGATTAATTTTGAGGGAGGATTTTTGATTTGACTCACCGATCTTGATTGGACGCAATGCATCGCAACTGCGAGGAACGATTACGAATAAATTGAGGACGACGACGACGGCAACGGATGCGAACAGCCTCGCGTCCATTTTAAGAGCCATTTTAGTGAAATCTGAAAAAAAAAGAAAATGCATCTTCTTAGAAAACGCGAACGTTCAAATGTCGTGGCTCGAGATACTTAGACGCGCTTATGATATAATTCCCTTCTAAAATCGTAATTCTCATCCTCCAACGATGAAAATTCCAACGAAATAATAATCCCCGACGGACAGTTAGCTCAAGAATTTAAACTTTACTTCTTCTTCTTCTTCTTCTTCTTCTTCCAGATTTCTTCCTTTTTCCTCCTCCACTTCTTTCCTTCTCCTGTTAATTCGATAATTCACGGCCCACGCTTCATCACTTCCATCTAATTTATTCCATGTAGAACGAATCGCGGAATATCTGGCGATCGGTAATCGTAATAAGACGAGCGACCTGAAAACGCGATTTTGGTAATTTGTACAGAGATGGCGAAAGGACGACTAAAGGACCGAGTTGATTCGCACGGTATGGCGTTTAGTAGAACAATTTTCACAATGGAGAACGTTTCCAATACCAGTTTTAATACCGATATACCGTTTAACGACGCGGTCGCGTGACAAGTTTTCTCGTGGGTCGACTCTTTTAAAAATAACCAGTTGCATCAGTACTCTCTCGGCTTGATCCGGCCGTCCGAATGGAACAGAGGCGATTCATATTCGTAATGGACGAAAAGTAATGGTTTGAAACATTTTTAGCGAGATTTTTAATCGAACGATTTTGAATTTTGCGATCAAGGAATTGGGAGTCGACGGGGCTTGGAGTTTTGGCAGTGTTTTTCGTGTTTGAACGAAGGTAATGAAGGGAATGAAATTGGAATTTTAGATTTTTGATTCTAAAATTTAAAATTTATCCGAAAATTTTATTCAAATTCTTCGTCACGTCGAAATTATATCGTGCATTGATATTCGGTCAGAAATGGATTTTCAATAAAAATTCACTTTCAAATAATTTTTTATTCAGAATCTAATGATCCGAGATTGGATTTTTCTTTAAAGGAACGATTCGAAATTGGATCGCAAACTTTAATGTTTCGATATTGATCTAAAAAAAAAAAAAGAATCTAAGAATTGATAAAGTTATATTGGAGATCGTAAAAGAAGAAGAAGAGTTATCGTTAAAATCATGAATTTTTCTGAAATTGTAAACGTTTTAATAAATTGCAAGTAGTTTTGAACAAGTTTTTTCATACGTCGAAAGTTCACTTAACACGTTTATCCTACCGTTTCAAATGGAATCGCAGATTTCACGTTCTTTTATTTTTGTTCATAGCACGAGTGATAAAGTGAAAAGTGATAGTAATTTTTTTAAATTTCGCTCGGCGATTGATCTTTAGATCCTCGCTTTTACAACGATAATCGATGAAATATAGTTCGATGGTAAACACGAGATCGGAATCGATGAAATGAAAATCGAATTCATTTATAAAATAAATAAAATAATAGATCCCACGAAATATCAATTCTAAAAATTTATATTAATCGAATAATAGAAATCGAACGATTAAACGATTAAATTAAATCGTTGATAGAAAAAGGGAATGAAAGATTTTACAAAATAATTTTCGATCGGGAAGAATTCCAAACGGATGTTATAATTTATAATAAAGAACGAAAATTAATCGTGTGTATACGAATTTTATTCATTGATATGTTTTTGAAAATTTTAATATTCCGCGTTTATTATTTCCAAATTCCATAAAACTGGATATTCTGTTCTTGACAAAATGTTTCACGACACGTGAAATAATAAAAGGACGAATAATAAAAATGTAAGCGAAAGTTGATAATCGACGAATTTCAAAAAGTTTATTTCACTGGAAAATATTGGCAATTTTCCATATCGACGAACTGATTCGAGTTCAGAGAGAGAGAGAAAAAAAAAATCAAGACGAGAAAAGACCAACAAGCGGAGGTTCTCGATTTTCATCAGAAACATTCTTCGTCGAAAAATCTGTATCAACTTAGTTAGGATGAAAGACGATGTTTCATCGACGGTTTTGGGAAAACTGTAATTGACCGATTTTAAAATTCATTCAATTGACACTTTCATTTCCCGCTCGAGCTTTGTTTTGGATTGCAACTCCGCCGGTTTACATTTAAGCATGCACCCTCTATATCGACTTTATCGCAATTATCATCACTGATATTCCGTTCCTTAATAGTTGTTCTCAACGATGAAAGTTCTCGTTCGTCGAAGCATGCGAATTGGGCTGGTATTCGTAGATAAACGAGAGGGAAGCCGAATCACTGATTCTGTGAAATTTTGGGGGTGGTTACGTACGGATTATATAGATGGAATACTGGAAGACGAGAGTCGCGATTGGAGAATCGAATTATCTGATCGAGGTATATAGCTCTCCAAGTATAATTGAACTAATATTATTGTTTTAATTAATAGTTTAAATTTCACGAAATGTTAATTCCCTTTACTGATGATACATGATACGCGAAAGTTTTTAATTTAATTGAACACGACAAATTTTACATCGCTTGATTATATCCTTTAAAATTTATGACACGTGTCTTCTTAATGTTAATTCATTATTATTGTTAGTTATAGTAGAATTTAAGAGCGCCAAAGATAAGATTGTAATTAATGCAGGGAATAAAATTGAATGAAAGTTTTAGGATTAAAAGAGAAGCAATAAATTCTAAAAGAATTTCATAATATATTGTACAATATATCGTTGTTGGATTATTTTGCTCTTTCGTTTTTATCAAACATTTTTTACTTTGAGAAGTGGTTGTTAAACAAGTTTTCAACGATGCCACGTCCTTCTTCTGAAACAGCTTTTCCCATTTAATTAATTATTATATTTTTTTTAAATGATAATTTAAAAAGAAACTGAAATTTTATACACGCAATTATTTCAATTCTTTCTTTTCGATTTCGCTCGTATCATTCGTACATTTTATGTACATTTTTCGCGTTTCAAGTTGCGAGGTAATAATTCGTATATCGAACGAACAAGCGTGAATTCTTTTTCACGCGAAATAAATTAATGTTATTCATATTCACCACCGTCCAACGACCGTATAATCATAATTCCACGGTTTCGAATAATTAATTCGCGAAATTTCTCAACGCCCTTTGTTGTTGTTCCTTCGTATCCTCGTAAAATTAACATTCGTTCTTTTTTCTTATTTCTTTCCTTTCATTCACGAGAAGCGCCATTGCCGATGTGTCTTGTGATAATAAAAAAAAAAAAAAAAAAAAAATTGGAATCGAGGGAAACAGTTACACCTGGAGAATGAAAATGAATCGAACCGTATCAAGAAATAGATTTGATGGTTATTTCGTTGATTTCATCGTTCCATCTCTCTTAATTGCTCGTTTCCTTTTATCTCGAAAATTTTAGCTGAATGAAATTGAAGTTTTTTTTTCGGAGCATTTATACGGAAAAACTTCTCTCGTTTCTTTCTCCAATTACCAGCTCTCGTTCCGAAACTTGAAATTGGCAGTCGACCATTGTGTGTACGTTGTGTGTACTTCTCACGCATTCTTCGTATTTCGACGTATTCGAGAGATCGAAGTTAATTGCAGCGTTACTCGTAGAAACGTCTGTTCAAAAATCGAATTCTCGCCGGATAACCTCTTGCCTTTGCTCCCTGTGATTATGGCGTATCGTAGAAAGTTTGTCAATTTTTTTTTTCTTTTTTTTTAAAGAATTCTTTTACAAGATGTAAGAATTGTAAGAGATATCTTTTCGAGAAATTGAATTTCTTGCAATCGTTTTGACAATCGTGTAAAGACAAGTTGAGGAAACGATGTAAAACGAAAACGTATTTTGCGAATAAAAAAAAAGAAAGTACAGGGGAAAAGTTTCACGAGAGTTGTAACGACTTAAAAATTTCCGATCGAAACTTTTGATAAATTGTTCGTTTTAATAGTTCAAAGATATATACATAGCGACACTTCTCCAATGTTCCAATGTATCTTCTCTGTTTTATTCGTCCAGGAAAGAATAAAAAAAGTTTTTCTAATCAACAACGTTGAATATAATAAGTTTATTTTGATAAATTGAATTTAATATATTTCGGGATTAATCAACGGTTAATGTTTGTAGTTATAAATGTTAAATGGATGATCGCGAAAGAAGAATGCAGTTGTCATTTCGTGGAAATAAATCTCGGTTGTCACGAATTTTATTAGTGAATAGACCGACGTGCTAATATAATGGAGATAATAATACCGGTATACCAGACATTGTGGATAAGTAGAAGACGATAAAGTAAAATATATGAATTGGGGTGGAAGAGAGTGTATTATTATCGTAGTAGCAGTCTCGTGAAAATTATTATATTTCACAAGCTTGCTGCGCTTGCAATTTACCAAGTTAAATAAATTAGTTACAAAGATAAAGATATATATATATACGACGAATAAATGAGTTTCGCTTGTAAGCAAAATTCGTAGAGCGCACCGTTCGGCCATATTCGTTTCCAAGAACACGATGTCGTAGTTGACCGATCAAAGAACTATTTTCACCGTTCTTTTCGCTCTATTTTGCGCACACTCGTTTACAAATGGCGCTTGGATGACACGTGAAAAATTCATCCTTCTCTTTGTCTCTGCACCAGTCACCAATCCTTAGAAAAGTAGAATGTGATCCTTCGAAACATCGTTCGATTAATTATCGAAACCAGCAATTTCACGATTAGCAATAATTCATGATCGAAAATCGACGTTAATAAGAAAAAAAGAAAAATTACATTTCTTAAATCCAAATCTCTGCTTCGTTTAAACAGTGAATACAGACAATAGTCGAATTTCCAATCGATGGATCAAAATCTCTCACGAGTGATGATAGTGTAATATCGGTTAAAAGCAGAGCAGAATGGATTTATCTGTAATTAATAATCATTAAATCCGCCGGTAAAACGGAGAGTAACGAAGATTTCGCGGATCACTTCTCCCCGAATCGAAGAAAAATAAAATTCGTCCGCTGCTCGAGATACGTATCGGACGATATTACACGGTGAGATTTAATCGATCGAATCGAAATATTTCCGGCTCGAAGGCGCGGATACGCAGTATATCGCGGATATTTTTATCGTTCGCGTGAAAATTCGACGGAAAACTGCAACTTTCGAACGGGACACGAACAAACGCGCACGACCGTTTTTCGTTTCACAGCCAGTTCCTAAAAACCAGCCAGTCAAACCTCGAACGCGCACCATTTTACACGGGGGAGGAGGGCGTAAACGGCTGTGAAATTTCTACCGTTTTCAATCCTTTGACACCAACATTCGCAATATTTTCCTCGTGGCGTGCTCCTGGTCGGGTCTAAAGGGTGTTAACTGACTCGTTCGCCCCCACCTTCCACCTATTTTCTCCTCCTCCTCGGGATCGAAGAAATCTAAATTAAATCTAAACAAATCCAAAATTGCGTTGTATTTTCCACGAATTAATTCAATTCATGCTGAAATTTCCGAGTGATTTGCATCGTTCCATCGCGAGAGAAATTTTCATACAGGTTCAAAATGTTTGGAGAACGTCGAAACGAGTTTATGCACACGTTCTTTCAATCGCCCTTTCAAATCCAGCCCTTTTAACTGCCATAATTAAATTTTTTTATCCGTCGGACGGGGAGAAAGTTTTCGTCGAATTCGACAAATCGAATCCACGAGCCACGTTATTCGGTTCGTTATTTATCCGAGATCGGATTCTCGCGAATAAAGAAATGATTTTACCAATACGCGCCAAGTGTAACACGAAACTTGCGTACACGAAGCGTTCGTTAATTTACTTTTCACCGACAGAAATCAGGCTGGAAAGCAAATTACGAAATAAAATAAGGGAGGAAAAACGGCGGAACAAGAAAATATCCGGGCCATGGGAAACTGCTGGTTAAAAACAGGTGGCTGATGCGCGCACTACCATAAAGTCGGCTCCTTTTTTTTTTTCCGTAGCGAGCGCAACGCTCGTGTTTCGTGTTTCCAATCCAGCGTGAGATACTCGCGTTGGATTCGAGTTGGATCGGGTCAAAAATTGGGTGAAAGGGGCGGTGGTCGTTGATCCCGAGCCTCGATTCGATACACCTTCGCAGCTAGATCGAATCTAGGGGGTCTAGGTTCATCGAGCAGCCTTCTCTTTTCAATTTTCAATGTACATCGATGTTCGTTGCTGGTTTCGTACGAATATCAGATCATCTCCTCGTGCTCGGCTCCTTCGTGCGAACGTACACTCGAGTCGAGTGGAAGTCGAAAGGGCGAAGAAAGGCACGAGATTCGGGAAGAATTCACGAGGCTTCGGTTTCTTATCGCGATATGAGGCATGAAATTGGATGAAATTAGCGACGTTAATGAAAACAATGGAAGGAATGGAGGAAACGTTCCAATTAACCGATACTCAATGCACGGGAACTGATTTTTAATAATAAAATTGGGGGGAAATAATTGGAACAAAGATCTGGAATTTTCGTATACAGTCTTCCCTCGAGAACGAAAAACAAGCTGTGTGCTTATAAATTTAAAGAATTGGAAAATTATTCTTTTTTTTTTTTTGAAGATCTATGACCTCTCGAGGCTCGTGCCAGGATTTCGTTCGCGATAAAATTCGGATTGTTATTCGCGATTTTCCATTATCTATAGTTAATTTTTCACCGACAAATACGACAAATGCTCTTCCATCGATCCGCTCGATCTTTTCCTCCCTCGTTCCTTGATCAATGGATACATTATTACCAGGCTTCCAGCCCTTTCGTCGATAATTTACATTTATCTTCCCCTTAACTTAATCCACCCTTTTACATCGATAGGCTATAAATTTATGGATAATAGGAGGATCTGAGTGCGGCACTTACGGATCGAATTAAAGCTTAATCGCGGCTGAACTCGGCACAAAGGGGAATCACAGATGGTTAAGAAAAAAAGGCAGATGTTAAAAACCACCGAGTGAAAATTCCCCAGCTATCGACCGACATCCTCGCGATTTTCTCTGGCGAACGAGCTCGTCCGATTTCATAATACTTTTCTCTTTCCAAGCGTTGTTTGACAACAACGTTACGAGAACCGTTTTCGAAAATATTTTCAGTCGCCAAACGAAATTTTCGTTTTCCACAATCGGTTACGCTATCGAAACTTTTTCCCTCCCCACGCGAAGCGTGATTCTTTCGAAATTACACGGCGTCGAAGGACAGCGTGTATTCTCGGCTGCTATATGTGGCCTCCACTACGTTCGATGAAATTATTAAACCGATAAGAAACGCGTGTTTCGCCGAACGCACAGCCGAGAATCCCGATTTTCCGAGCGCCACAAATACGCAGCAACGGTGGAAAACGGGCGGAGAGAGAACCACTTACCTAATTACTCGATCCGCGCGACGACGAGGATTCGCGCACCCTTTCATTCTTCCATCTCTCGATCCGATCCGGTCGAGGCAGGAAATCGAAGCAGCGGCAACCAATAATCCCGGGGAGTGATCCCGCAGCAGAAGTTTCTCGAATCAGCCGAAGACACCGTGAAGAGCGTCGAAATCGATGAGAACGCGGCGCGGAGTAAGTCGCGTGTTCGCTAGCCCCGCCACGAACTGATTTAAATTTAGCGTGGAACCAGCCTAAATACGCGCGTCGACGTCGCCCGCCTCGAGGAACGCCTCGACACGCTCGCGATCCTCTTCGCCAATCGCCACCGTCATTCCTTCCTTTCCTTTTCCTTTCTTTTTCGTCGGTGCTCGAGAGTTCGCCTCGCCCGATCGAATTCGAAGGGAAGGGAAGGGCGAATCGGAAGAAATTCGATTAAAAAAATTTCCACGCCGGCGCCAATTACGAAACTTATTACGCGGCGCCGAGTGCTTTTAGTTGTTCCACGTAAAATTACCGCGTCGTTGAATTATAAATTGCGCCGGCCGCTTTTCGCGCACTCGGCTTCGCGGAGAAGAGAACGAAAAGAAACCGTTTCCTTTGGATTAATTGGATGGCGGTGGCACGTGGTCGTCTTACGCGCGGAGGCGTATTTATTTTCGTCCAATTTCCACGTTCCACGCCTCGCTTGAGTTTTCGCCTCGGAATAGTTGCGGTTGAATCGTTTTAAAAATACTGATATTGAACGTATGTGACTGGGTTATTACTAGACTACTTTGGGATTGTTGGATCGGTGAGGCAAGATCTTGTTCATCGATCTCCCCGTTCAATATTTTAAAATTATCAATTCCCCGATAATCGGTACGTTGTTCGGTATCTAAATACGGTTGGAACGTGTCCAAATAGTTCATTGAAACTGCATTAACAAAGTCTCATAACGTTCATTGAAACTATTATTAGGACAGAAGTGTAGTGAATGAACCGAGCAAATTTTAGACAGTAATGGAATAATAAAAAATGCTCGAACGATGAATGGAATGTGTATTTTGATCGTGTAATTAATTTAACTTGGTAAAACGTTGTGCTACGGGAGGAATAAGCGTGGCAATATTTTATCTTTGATGATGGTGAGTAACGTACCATCGTCGTTTATTGGACGTGTAAAGCGTACGAAATTGAAAGTGGAAGGGACTTGTGAAATGAAGCGCAAATGCGTTACGACGAGGCCGAAAATATGAAAAACCGCGATCGTATCCGAACCACTGAAAAATGGTGTAAAACGATTCTGGAATTCTGATCTAAATTTCTTTCGAAACAACCTAACCGACTTCCTGTAAGTGAAAAAATTTTACATCATATCAAAGTCTCCATCTTCTTGCATCTCGACGCAAATAAAATTCGTAAGATTCGAGTTTAGGATTAAAACTCGATCAAAATCGCATATTGTGAAAGAAACGATTCGAAACAGTTATTCCATCAACCGTGGAAATTCAAAGCTGTATAATGTAAGGAATGTATCGTCGAATGGAAGTGGAGGAGAAACTCTCGGCAACTGTGGAAACGCGAGGCGAGGAGTTCATCAATCCCAAAGTGCTTCGCGGTGCGGAAGCGCCATCTGGGAGTAATTAACCCGCGATTACGGGGAATTCCCGATGATAAGTTCCCTATACATTCGACAACCCCGTTCCTCCTATTATTTATTTACGCGACGGTTAATTGCATTTTCATTGTTCCCCCCACCGAGGCCGGTAGACACTCGCGCTAATTGGTTAATTGCAAAAACAAACACACACGTGGATGGCGGATATACGTTCACACCGTCTGCAGTCTCGAGTTAATTGCAGGCGTTGGCTATTCTATAATTACTCCAAGTCGAGGTCCTCCATTAACCGTGTGTCAAAGTTAAAAGTAACTTTGACCTTTTAATATAGGAAGCCGCGACACTATACGCGAGGATATAATTTAACGAGGATTACGCTTTTTTTTTTTTTAAAAAAATCGTCGAGGCGGAAATTCAACTTTTCTGGGGAGGGGAAGAGTGGAATTGCAGAGGTCTCGGTGTCGCCTCTAAGTGAAACTACTTTCGTAAGGATCGGGAAAGGGGAGGAAACGTTCTCAAAGGCGGCGTGTACACCCCGAGCGACAATGCAAATTATTTTTGTGACGATGCGCGGTTGGCTTGGTTTGACGTGTGCTGCAACGACATCACGTTACTTACTTACGTCTAATTCTCTTTGTTTGTCACTCTTCAGAGATGAAATGAAATTTCGTGGATATCTCACGATATTTATTTCACGGTTTAGCAACCAGTGTTCTGCTTTTTCTTTGGCACAGGTTCCTTGCGTTTGTTTGAAAACAAGGTGTACGATGGTAAGATCGATCTTTTTCTCTTGCCTTTGGTAAAACTTACGTACAATTATCTTCTTAACTTTTAACCAGAGTCAATCAAGAAAGTAGGTAATACAAGCGTGTAATACAATCAAGTAGATTCAAAATATCGGGCACGGTTTAATATTTAATAAGTTCATTGCAAGCGTGTATGTATAGTTTCTCGTGACTCGCTAGCTTAATCTCGCTTTATCGAAACTTATCGAATTTACGTATAATCTCCGGCGTTGTCGCGCAGCTATAGTTCAACAATTTGCAACAACGGCCCTCTTTTTCCAACACGTTGCAAGTTTCGCCCCTGAACGTAATTTTCTCGGTCGGGGTAGTTACCAGCGTTAACTTTTCGATTGTTTCATCGTGATTCACATTGGTTACCAGGGAGGAGGGGGAGGCGGCCCCAGGAATTGTAAAACTTGGATGGAAATTTTGAGCACACCGCCACCCTGCGAAAATTAAAGCTCGATCCCACTATATCACAGGTCGGCTCACAGAATTCTCGCGCCAAAGTTTTTTGCGGCAAGATTGCGGCAAGTTTTTCTCCGTGTAATTTCGTGCGTCGAGAGGCACGGAACGAGGAAAGGGTGGGGAATGTTCGATTAAATAAGAGGAACGGGCGACGAGAGAATTAATTAATTAATTAATTAATTAATAACCGTGGTCGGAAGAATGAAATCGAATTTTCGACATTAGATTCGATTAATCGAACTTAATTAGCAATTATTTTGTCTCGTGATTATGAATATACCTGTTTTGTCGAGACAGAGCTCGACGGAGATGTTGTTAATTTTGGAAATTGTCACGATGAATCTTGAAGAAAATTATTAAGAACGAATGGAATTTATCATTTGTATTGTACAACACAATATTGTACTACGTACTTTCTTTTCATAATACCGTTTCGATATTTCACGAACACGTTGTTCGCGTTTAGTTCAGACCCGCGTCAAGATAACCCGTTGTTTCAAAATACACCTGGTTGGCGTCGTGGTACTCGTTTGTCCGAAACTTTATGCGCTCTATCCGCCGTTGAATTTGACGAGAAGTGGAAAACAGTTGAACTTCCAACGACAGTAAGTTGAATTTATCGTAATACACGTACTTAGCTTCGATCTGAAACGAGACGATTGCTGCCTCATCCGAACTTCAGGGATTCGCGTCGTTTCGAATCGAATCGTAAAATCGAATCAGCGTCTTTCGTTCTTCCGAATGAAATGAAAATGATTTCACCAACGATTTGTAGATGTTAGAAGAGAGAGAGAGAGAGAAAGAAAAAGAGAAGGAGTTATGGAAATGGAAAATGAGAGAGAATATATAAAGGAAAAAATATAACGAATTCATCGTATTATTTGATCATCGTGGGAGAGGGTATTAGTGATGACCAGCGTTTCAAACGCGCGTAGAGTTACAGAAACTCGGTTACTCGACCGTGTTTGTAAAAGCATTAATTCATCGTACGAATAAATCTGAATGCAATTGAATCGGAACACTCTGTTTATGCATTAATAATTCACGATTAACGAATTCGCATGCCGAGCGAAAAATGAACTTTAAAATGGATAATGTTTCAGCGGATCGACCACCTTCCGCGTCATCATCGGTTAATCGAAGCTTTACAGCTTTGCGTGTCGGTGAAAATTGTTTATTACGAGATTCGTTTGATTTGTTATGCGTTTATATTTTTATATAAGCGAAAAAAAAAAATAAAGCGGGAATAATTTCGAATTACGTCCAAAATCGGATATTGCATATTGGACATAACGTCTTGTATGGATGGATAAAGCTTTTTCGTTTCATAACAGAACGGACAAGCTCGTTTAACTTGGCCGCCTTAATAGCTTTGCCACGTGCGAACACCTTCCTATTTTTTGACTATCAATCACGGTGGTCCAACGCTTTTCTTCCGGGTCTCGGCTGATCGACCGCCTTGTCACGTGATCGATCACGTGAACACGCAAAGACTTGCCTTATTTTATTCCACTGGATTAAGATAGCAACGGCAGTTAATTCCACTTCGTAAAACGAAGTTCATAAAACAAATGGGATTGAGCTTGGGACTGGAATTTATGATTGAATGCTCTGTTTTCCGCTCGAAACGAAAGCTTCCTCTAATTGCTACTATCTCGAGAAAGAAAAAGAGAGAGAGAGAGAGAAAGGATATTCCAAACGAGATTTTTTAAAAGAGATCACTAAGAAAATTTTGGAATTGGAAAGATCAGCGAGGGAATAGCCTTTTTTTTTAAATAACTTTTCTCGTTATTACATATTTTCCCCCAAGGAGGTCAAGATGTCTCGCCTTTTTTCAGCTTTCTTTTTTCTCACGAAACGATTAAAAAAGAGGAAAAAATGAAGAAAAAGGGAAATACGTGGAGAGAGGAGGGAACTCATAGGTAGGGGGCAAAGTGTTCAACACCTGGAAACAACCCTTCTCTCTCTCCTGCACGATTTAAAGACTTGTAAATTGCGAGCGAGGGCATAGATCGCAACAGGGTAAACCACTTGAGCGGGTAAACTTTCGAGTTTAAGATCCTCGCCCTCGAGTTCCCTTCTGGTTAGTGGCGTTAGAAGAAGGGGAATATGAAATTCCCGTGACCAGACTTTACGGCTTCCTCTCTTTCTCCTCCTCCCTTTCGTCTCGCTCGCTTTTCGTTCCTTCAACGCTAATTCAACAACGTTTCCCCTTCCGCCTCTCCTTCCACCACGCGTACATTTGTTTCTTCCTTACCAACCACATCGCACCCTTGATCCTTCTCTTTCTTTCTTTTCCTCCCCCCCCCTTTTTTTTTCTTTTACCACGACGAGCCTTACCATATCCTCCTCTTTCCTCCCTCCTTACTCTTCAGATACATTTTACATTATCACCCGCCCTCTCCTTTCGTCCTCCATCTCTATCAACTTTCCACTCTCCCCCTTTACAGTTCCATTTAATATTTATCCTTATTCCACCTCCCTCTCTCATTTTCCACACCCCCTCGCCCCACAGCAATGAGTTTCTTTCACCCGTTCCTTCATTTCCAGCCCTCCTCCCCGTATCCCTAAGTGCGCCCCTCGCCCCCCCCCCTTTCCCTCGCCTTTTGTTCCTTAATAGTCGTAGCTTCTGATGTGCGCGACTTAAACGGGCGAGGCCCCCGAGGCGGAAGAGGGGCGGTGGAAATTTTTCCGCCTTGCCGGGCAAAAGTTTGCCAGGACGAGGAGATTGACTCGTGGCTTTTAATAACGAAAGTCATCCTCCCTCTCCTCCTTTCTTTTTATTATTATATTCCTTTAATGCGCTTAATTCGCGGCCTTGCTCGAAATCGTTCTTTCCTCCCCGGTGGTGTATTTATAGGGGAAGAGAGGGGGAGGACGAAGCGATCCGGTCTTCGTCTCACTCGACAACCGTATCGCGGGGGGAGGGAAAAATTGTTGCGCGATAATGGCGCAATTTGGGATCCACAATTATTCCACGAACTGAGAAACTGAACGGGAAGGGAACGATCCGCGCGAATTAACGAGAAATTGGACGCGAAATGACGGGGCATTTGTCGGCCGACGCCCCAGAATTTCTATCGTTTCTTCTATGGCTCTGAGAGGAGAATGGAAAGTCCGCGTGGATTATTCTCCTCGCAACAGGGAGGGGAATTGTGTGTCTATTATGCCGAGAGATATCAAGGGACGGATTATTAACATGATGGAATAATGTGTGTAGAAATGGGACGATCGATTGCCACGAAATATCGTCGATCGTTTTTCGACGATGATGAGAGGAATAAATCTGAAGATTACGGGAGGAAAAAACGATGGAACGATCGAAAGAGATTAGGGATCGAGACACTGGGTAAATTTCTTCGAATTTATCTTTCGAAAAATTTCTATAATAATTTTTCAATTTTCGAGCACGTAAGGTGTAAGTTTCCCCTTTAGAGCGAAATAATACACTCGGTCATACGCGTGTCAACCACTTGAAATGGAATTTGTAAAACTGGGTCGCTATTTAAAACACCATTTCACGTAATTCCTCGTTTAATTTTCCATATATCCGAGAGAAAGAGAGACTTCTTTAAGTTTAAGTGATACGAAAATAAGACGCGAACTTTTTGATCACGAGTCTGTGAACACCGTGTATTGCATATAACCGACGCTTGTTGGAAACAACACGAGAAATGATGGATTGGATAAATTGTTCCACCGTTGGAATAATTTATACAACGGTTTATTGAAATTCGTAACGATTCTACAAAAAGTGACACAATACGTCACAGATCGATTTCTATCGGGATGTCGTCGGTATCTTCGTCATTCAAAATTTATGAAAGACAGCCACGCTCGTGCAAACCGTGGACGGTTTGCAGTTCGTTAACGATCGGCGGAACGGGAACCGTATTATTGTACTGGCAACAATTACGTTGATATTTTATTGCAGGAATAATTATGTAAAGCGAGCTAAACCGTGAAGCAATTAATGTACACGTTTGCAGTTGCAACAAACGTCTCTTGTACGAGCCCGTGTATCTATGTTCGTTCGGACACAAATTTATTAGTTAATTACATTGGCACTGTGTTTATCGAATTCCATTTCGTTCACTATTTGCGTGATTCATAAACGTTTAATTAAAGAGTCATAACATTGCGCTAATTTCTTCCCGTTCGTTACATCCGAATTTTAATGTGGAATTCGATAACGAAAAAGAAAAACAACGAAAAGAAATAAAATTTCGATCGCGTTCACGTTTTGCGAAAATTTTTAATGACAACACATGCGTTTTTCCGCAAATTTGCATTATCTTAAATTGCAAATATCGCGTTTTTGATTCACGCTGGTAAAAGTAACAAGGAAACCGACCGTGTTTTGTTATATTTTGCAATTCATCCGCGGGCGGCATATGCGATAAATAAAATGAAAAAGAAAAAAAAGGAAAAAAAGAAAGAAAGGCAGGCAAGGAAAACGCGATATCGACGCCATAAAGTTTTTCTCTTGAATCCATAAAAACCTCTAACTGCGGGCATTTTCCGATACTCTGTGGTTTTTATTGGTTTTCGCATCATTGTTCCCGTAGATCCAAAGATTCGATGTGTTGACTGAACGACTATGGTAAAAATTATGGTAAGATGGCTCGAAAATCAACGGTGAATATACCGCGAGGCCAACCAAATTTCCATATAATATTCCAAATTCAATCTCTCGTTAATCAACGTGATCTTGAAGTTAGATCGCAATTATCTCGTGTGTATTTTATATTATCTCCAATAAGAGTCTGCACTGTTCAAAATTTTTATTTTTATTTTTCCTTAAATTATTCATCTAAAAGTCAATATTCGTTTCCCACAGATAATCGTATTTTCTCTTGTCTTCCAAGGAAATTAGAAGAAATTTTGTACACTTTGATCCAATAAATATCGTCGAAACATTACATTCGAAAGAGAAGAAGGATCGTTTTATTTTCCCGCTCTACACGAAGGAAACACGTTGGAATTTATAAGCTTCGCGATGCTGATCCATACCTCGTCAGAGGATAATTCAGTTTATTTTCAACTCGACTCGTCTCGAAAAGAAAAAAACTCTCTTCATCCCGAGCATTACTTGTTGATTTACCTTATCGAAAAAGAAAGAGGCTTGAAGAAATCCTCTTTTGAGAATACAGTTTCTTTTACACGCGAAGAAGACGATTCTTTCTTAAGATTATATATAACGATTTTCCGTGTACACACAGTCGCGCATTGAAGGCGGAGAAGAAGATACGGAAAACACGCGAAACCGGCTCTCGACCCGGTTTTTTTTTTTTTTTTTTTTCAAATTAAAACCGAATTATTCTTCCTCGTTACGGAACTCGCTGAAATATCGTGTCTCGATATTTTCGCGGCCAATTTAAATCCCGTGCTTTAAATCCGCCATACGGTAAAACGAAACGACGACGAGGCGAATATATATATATAGATTCTTGGATAACGAGCAACGATATCATCCCCCTGTCGTGTAATTAGTTAAACGTGAAAGTTGAGATATTTCGACGAAATGATGAAACGTTATGATGCTATCGACGATACCATTTTCTTTTTTTTCTTTTTTTTTTTTCGAACGACAATAAAAAAAATATAACGAAGAGCGAACGGGAAATTTTAATAATTCTTTATACACGGAAGACGAATGGTCGGTTGCTTTGTTTCCACGAAATAAATTGCAACGTTTTCACCCGTTGGTTCCTTGAATAAAGTGTTACAAGCTGAAAGATTAAAGCTGGAAGTAAATTGCATCTTTTGAAATATGTGTTCCTCGCGGACAAGTCTCGGCGATTTATCTTTACACCTTGTACCTTTCGCTACGGTTTGTCTTTATATAAGTGTCGAATTTAAGATCGATGATCGTACGATATCGCATACTCTCCGTATACAACCGTATATATACGTGTATTTCATCAACGACGCTTGAATCTACTTGACGAAGATGTATCCGATTCACATTTTCACATTCGTCCAAGTATTTTCGTTTTTCTTTAAAAAAAAAATAATTTCGCTGTCCAAATTACCTTACCAACCAAACTCGCGCAAATTCGAACGTGTAACGTATCTCGTAAGTTCGTTCTTTATCGGAAAAATCCACGGAGAAATATGATAATGGACGAGGAAGAGGAGAAAAGTTTGATATGCAGATTGAATTCTAAGTAATCCTCCTCCCGTCGGTGGGGAAAAATTCCAAACGACTGCTTCGGATTCTCTCCGTTCCGCCTTACACGCGCCCAATGTCGTCACGTTAGTACGCGTATTCGATGTTTGTTTCGAACGAAAGTTGGGGAGGGGGAAGACGGTACGGCGCATGGCGCAGCAGTAGACTCGATAGCACGGAAATTGAACGGAAAAAGCGTGAGTAACGTTACCTTTCAAAGTCTAACTAGTTGTCGCTCGTTGCAAATGCCCGTTGTCCCTTTCATGCTGCTCCCTCTATGCTCTCTTCCCGCGCTTTCCCCCATTCGACTCGCGATTTTCTGCCCGAGCCAGGCCATTATTTTCTCGACCAGTTTTTAACCATTGAGTGGCCCCGTGCGCTGAGTTATTGTTCACAGTCGCAGCGGCGTTTCGTACGTAAAAAGCACAGGCAAAAGTTTCCAACAAAATCGTGGGGAACGAAAGTTCGGACATAGCTCGTTTCGCGTGGGAATATTAATGTCGCAGTCAGAGCCTTCCCACGAGAGCGGTGTCAACCGATACGCCTTCAAGATTCTAGTGAAATCGTTGTTGGCCTGTCGTTACACGAATAGCCCGCAATCTTTCTCCTCGAATCTTCTGCTCGTTCGAATCGCGCGTTTTGTTCCTTTTTTTTTTTTTTTTTTTTTTGAGAGAGAATGTCGCAAAGCGACAAGGAAAATTTATTACTGAACGAATTCTTTTCCGTTGTATAGAATGGAATTATCGCCTCTCTCGCGTCTAATTAAATTTCCTCGGCAAATCGATTTAATCGGATGATAATTTTCGAATTTCTTTATTTTTACTTGATTTTGCGATTATCGACACGAATAATATTTGAAGCGTCGTGTTGATTCTCGTTGCGTGTTCAGTGTTTTAGATTCGAATATTCTATTGACTCAGCCGATATATATATGTTTAGTGTTTAAAGTTTGAATATTGCGTTGACTCTCGATGTGCATATTGTTTACAATTCGATCGTTATATAGCATCTCGTAAAGAGAAATACGTCAAATCCCCTATAATTTTGCCATCTATATATACTTTGTATAGAGAGAGAGAGAGAGAGAGAATGGAGATGAACAATCAGGACAAGTTATGAAAAGTTATGCGAGACATTCAAGGGCAGAGGTTCCGCTTTAATCAACCCTCCTGTGAAAAATCTTCGATCGAGTGACGCCTCGCAAGGAGATCAGGCAAGGAATTCGGCGCGTTAACGAGACTTAAAATACCTGAAGAGGGTGCAGCGGTTCGATTAATCTCGGCAAGCCGTAGTATCTGACCGTCTTCTATTCGAGGAGGAAGGGGTGGCGTCCATCTTTAAAATATCCGCATTCCGCCGTGGATTCCGGCCTATTCCACTTCGACCGTCGGAAGTCGAGGAATGCACCTCCCCACGGATAACCGTGGCCGCGAAAACGAACGAAGCTTTGGCCCCAAACCCAAATTGAAAGCCAATATCTTCCAAGTATCTTCTCGCCACGGGATATGAAATGTAATAATCGGCGATCCGGGAAACGAATACATCATCGTTTTCCTCCGCCTCGCCCCACCTTTTGCGTACGGGCCGCCGAATTCCACCCGGCAAACTCGACTCGAAATTCAACCACCGAGCGCACGAATATTAAACCGCTTCGTCTCCCTTTAACCGTCTTCGTCCACCGATTCCTTGGAACGTGCCCGACACACTTGTCCCTTGGCACGCTTTTAGAATCTCGTGGCGTACGAGAGAAGCGACAGATCGTTCGTTTAATTATTTCGCGGATTATTATATTATAAAGGGAAACGTTACTTTCCACTGCTTATCAGCGGATGAAATTATTCGTATCGAATTTATTACACGCGGCCAAGATGATACATTTGTATCGCGGAGAGGGGGAGGAATGGATAGTTTCGTGGAATCTTGACAGAGTTAGGGGGCCGTGATAAGAGCGGAAGGCGCAATAAGTTTCCCGAAAGTGGAGCACGAAAGCGATCAAAAATACGACTTCCGTTCCGCTACGTCCCTTTCGCCATGAAACACGTTCTAGGAAACCGCACGGGCCGACCCCAAAGATAGCAAGAGTGATTTCATTACGTCACGAGAGATGAAACGTTTTTGGGGCGTTGGGGAAATTCTGGACGAAATTTTCGATATTATCGCGTGCATAACGTGTGCGATCGTTGATGAAATAAATCCATCGATTACGTCGTGGAAAATATCGCCCGATATTTGCGAGTGCCCGAGTGAAATATCAAAATGCTCGATAGAGTATTTGAACGAAATTTGATTTTTCGGGGGGGGAGGAATACCGGTGCAAGGGAATTCCAACAGACATTATTATAGAGACAACGAACAATTGTCTCAAGGGTAGTTTCCGCCTCGAGAGGAGTGGAATGTAATAAAGTGCGACGTCGAAAGCAACAAACGCTTCCCGTCGAGATTCCTCGACGATTTCAATCTCGCTGTTTTATTACGAGCATCGCCCGTATTAGCGAAAATCTGGATAATTCGTGGAATTGGCTTCCGGAACACTCGTTATTACCGTGTTAATTAAATTTGTACACCTGCGCATCGATGATCAACGATTTATCTAATAAAACGTTAGGTGATCTGAGAGGTTAATTAGCTGCTTATCGAGTCCGAATTAAATAA
Source organism: Apis florea (assembly GCF_048593485.1). NCBI lineage: Eukaryota > Metazoa > Arthropoda > Insecta > Hymenoptera > Apidae > Apis > Apis florea. The sequence continues at coordinate 3,904,542 of NW_028256746.1, forward strand.
ATTAATTCGCTTAATTTTCAATGAAATTGAACTTCCATTAATTCGGAATATCTGTGGCTCGAAATAATTGTAACAATAACTTTTTTTCCATTTATTGGTTTCGATAAAATTTTTTCCATAATTAAATTAATCGTTCCAATTTTCGATTTGGACAAGTGATTCCGTAATTGATCCTCTCTTAGCTTATCGTCCCGACTTTTTAACAAGAAACCTTTCATCCAACACATCTCTCCTATTACTCATTGTCGGTTACCTCATCGGTGAGGTAAGAGTGGCTCTTAATGTTCGTAGAAGTTTGAAAACAGGGTATAATACGGTGTTATAGAAACATGTTAAAAGAGACACTCTTTTTAAAAGGAAAGTGTCTTTCGATGTTCCTCGGGAATACGAATATTACGCGCACATTTCGCGATTGTTTACGAACTTTCCTTTCTTACTGCGGGGATTTGAATAAAAACGCCACGTCCCATTTTTCCCCCGCTTTATATTCCCGAATATAAAATTTCCCGAATCGAGAGCCGAAGAACTTTTCGAGGAGCGAGGGGGGATCTTTGATCTTCGTCACCAGAGATTAACGATTTTTTTTTTTTTTTAATTTAAAATTTTCAGAAGAGTACAAAGTGAACAAATTCAAAAGTTCTTTTTTAATAATACAAAAGAGAGTAAATCTGCCACTGTACCGTTGAATACGACTCCTCACAAAGCGATTTTAAGGATGATATCACGCTGGATGATATTATTAGTCAACGCGTTCTTTGATAAATACGATCCGAAGAGATGAAAAGGAACGAATCCTCTACAATCCTCTACCTTTTCTCCCCTTTTCTTTTAGATCGAACGTATTCATAAAGATACGATAAATCGTACAATAAAATTTCACGCTATTTTTTCACGCAGTTTTTAAGCGAGCTTCTCATTCAATAAAAGAAGTTATTAGAAGACGAATTAATCGTAAAAGGGATCAGCTTAGAGCTTATCCCGTCGGACTCGATCGATACTTTTCTTCCCGTGGAAGAAGTAGACGACGTGACCTGGTCGATCGAGACAGGTCAAAATGGATAACCATGCGTTCCTTGTTTCCATCCAGGCCGTTGTTTAACGGGACGAGTGATACAGTCGCGGCGAATAAGCTAAAGCGCGCGTTAAACAGAGCCAAGTGCGGAGTGGCACGTGTACGGAAATCGTCCGAACGGCGGTTAATCTTCGTGGCCTGCTCGTGTATTTACGTGCCTCTGATCCACGAACAATTGGTGTGAGCGTGAAAGCTGCACCAGAATCGTCGTTGCGTTAACAGCTTCATACGCGAATGCGTTTCATCGGCGCCAATCTGAAATCAGCGTTCTGATGCGCAAATATGCATGTGACGTACTGTGACAGAGGAAATCGAAAAAAACAAAGCGATACAAAGACAAGAGCGCAGTTATCAAAAGGTAATATGTACAACTGTATAATATTCTCGACATAGTGAAAATCGAAGAAAAGGAGGAGCGACGAGAGAGAGCGAGAGAGTTGGAAGGAACTCGTTGTTCAATGTTACGAGCCCTTTGAACAGAGGCTTGTCTTTTTTGTGAGAACAGTATTTTTTTTCTTCTCTTTTTCGCTTAACTCCTTTAAGAAGTAACGGGAAATTTCTCAAAGACAAAGGTTGCCACGGTTGTCCGAAGATCTCGCATTATATCGGATTATAAAGAAAAGCAAGTCGAGCTACAAAGAAATCTAGTTCGCATTTCTTGCTCTTTGCTCTTCGCCAATTTATTGGCTTCGAAACGTTTGAGCCATAGATGGTTTCGAGGAAGAGCCTTTGGCGTTAACCTTGTTAATAATTGTATCCGAACGGGAGAATTATCCGATAATTCTCTCCAAAAAGGTATTGTACCCGATCCCATAACGAGAGTCGAGATAGATGTGTAAATTTGTTTCGTAGTTTCTGCTTCGTGCGTGTACGAATCGTATTACACGCGTGCATCGATATTTATGGTATTATAGATAATAACGTTGATTATGGATCGTTTATGGATCGGAGAGACGATTCTAGATAACACGGAATTGATCTATAGCGATCTCAGCGATCAATCGAAGAAAGCTTGTGAGGAAATTGATGGAAGGCTTTCCATCCAGTATTGTAGCAAGGTATGGTGTTGAATTGTCAAACGTGATGCGAAGAAATTGGAATTCGTGGGACATGAGGATAAAATTTTCGTCGAATCGATAAAAGGCTTTTTGTAAAGAGGCTTCTCGTTTTATCTTCGAGTTGCGAATAAATAATTATATAATATCTTGGAACTTTGTCTTTTCGTAATTGGTAATTTCAACGTCGTATAACGAAATGATTCTCGACTCGATCGGAATTAAACGCCGGTTTCGAGAAAATTACGAAAACCATCCTCGTAACTGGCGCCAATTTTAATAGCTCGGGTAAAATTTTTATCGCCACGTGAAACAGCTGGTTTGACCTCGCCCGATTGCAACGATTTATGAAAGTTATAAAATGTTACGCTGCCACGAAAGGACATGGAAAGTCTATATCCTTCTAAAAGGAATTTTCGATTTTTAACGAAACACTATATCTTCGTACGTCTTTTTTTTGCTTTTTTTTTTTTTTTTTACACGCGTGAACCGACATCGAATAAAATATGAATCGACACGTTTCTCATAACTATCAGAATTTTCACTTCCCTCGAAAATTTTCCACGCTTGGCGCGAGCGGAATTTCATATAAGAATCATTTTACATCATCAACCACTCATATTAAAAATATACATTTTTATCCACGCGCATTATCCAACGCAAACGTACAACATATCCTATTTGATATTTGAATAAATTTTAAAAGATCGACGTACCTCGTATTCCCAAACATACACGTCTCTAACGATCTCCACGCGCTTAACCCCACGCGATCCATCGTATCATCCATGCTCGGATCCTTCAACAATTCAACGCGAGATTATAATATTTGCGGCGCAACAAGCTCCACAACGTGCATCGAAATACTCCTCGCATCTCGTATCTCGTTATCGATGATATCCAAGTTTTTTCTTTTTTTCTTTTTTTTTTTTTTTTTTTACATCTTCATGCCGCGCATATGGAAAAGGAAAGGAAAAAGAAGTCAACCTATTCCTTTTTCCGTTGCGTACACGTTGCAGCGTTCCGTATCCGGATGAAAATTTAATTTAACGGGGAAGATGTTGGCGCGTAATCGAACCGTGTCGCCTGATCTATACGAAAGCCCGCCTCTCGTTACCGATAATGCACCGACGGTATATCCGCCACCTTCGCAAATTCCGTGCAACTTATCCGTATTGGCATCTCCTTCGCTCTCCTCCTCTTCGATGATTATTACACGATCAGCTCCTGTGTCGTCGAATGAAACTCGATTTTTCGACTCGAAACGATTAATATAACGGGTCGAAACGCACGTGGAAAAAGATTTGTAACGTAGAAATTCGCTCGAATTTCGATCTAGATAGTTTCTTACAGTCTTTGAAAATCTCGAACATAATGGCAATGGCCGCTTCGATCATTAGAAAAGCTTAATTTTCGAAGAAGACTAAACAATTAATTGGATAGAGAGGGAAAGAGGATCTATTATAATAATTTCTTCGAATATTCACACTGAAAATTGCTCGCTCTACTAACGAAACGAGAAATAATTAATAGTTTCAGCAACAGTTACGCGCTTGATCCCAACAACAGTTACAACGAAAACACTGGTGCTTTCCTTTTTTTCTCCTCAACACGTTCGATAACGACGCGGATTTAGAGGTGGCGATAAGTCGGGGCGGTTCTTTCTATCTATTCCGGAAGATATTCGCGTGACAGGCGAGTGTGGAGGAATAGTAGTGAGCTCGCAACTTGGAGGCAGTTCGCGTGGAACAGTGCTCGCATCGGTTCCACGCCCCGCCAAGATTTATGAAGCGCGATAAACGGGCGAGACACACCGAGGACACTCTGTGGGAATAGAGAATTGGCCGCTCTCTTCGTCAACTGTCGAAGCTGCGAGGCTTGTACACACGCGAGGCTCGCCTTCGTTTCTTTTTCAACCGACGAAACGGGGTTGTTTGGAACGGTTTTGATGGAAGAAGGCCTGGAGGGACGAAAAGAAGAAGCCTCCCTTTTTCTTCTTGAAGATTTTCGCGTGTTTGTCTTCCTTCTCCCCCGAGGAGGGGGTTGGTTAGAGGTCGAGCTACCTGTTTTTTGTCGCGATCGGTTAAAAGCTTATACACACGTTTCGCGGGGTTGAAGTGATGGATCGGTCTGTTTGCTTTTTCCCCGCGATGCGGTGGGGGAGCGGAGCCGATCTTGTTACTTTTGGGAAATCGATCGTTGAAATTTTTGATTTAACGAGTTTATCTGGCGACGATATCCGTGTAATTAAAATTTATTATATCGAAATTAATTAAATTGTGTAATCGTCTCCGTAGTCTTCAATAAATAATTCAAAGGATTTGTTATTGGGTTAATTTTAAAATATATCAACAGCATTATTTTATATTATCCATCAACCAATTATTTGTCGTTCGAACGAAACGAAAATTTCAAAATTTCTCTCGAGATCGAATGTATATCCAGATTTCGATTCTCAATGATGTTACTACACGATGATTTATTCATTATTGACGATCAATCTTCCCGAAATAATTAATCCTAGCACCGATCTGAATTCGTATCTCTAAAAGATGAAAATCCGATCGAAAGACCATCATTTGTTTTCCATCTGCTTTCGAGAATCCATTCTTCTCTTCTTAAACGCACTTCGCATTATAAATTTTATTTTTCCGGCTCGCCGGTTCTCGCGATCCTCTCTCGTTTGATACGCGCGAACGAGGCAATAAAGTAAACTTCGATGTACTCATCGAGCTCCACGGGCTACGTGGGCGAAATAGAAGAGGCCGCGTGTCGGTCATAAATTCACCGGAATGAAAGGCATTCGGAATATTTTTCACAGGCGTGGAACACATACAGTTCCCGATCAATGCGCCCGATCGTATCCCCCCTCGTGGAACACGCAGCCGTTCGAACAATACCGCCAAATATCATGCGCGTTACCGCACCTTATTTTCATCGAGCAAACGAAGCAAAGGAAGGAGGGGGTTGGACAGATGTTCATCAAACAAAGTTGCAAACTAACGTGTGTTATTAAACGCCATTCATTTCGGCTTGCCATCTTTCGCGTAATTGTTTCGTTTTGTAATAATTGCAAAATTTATTCTTCTCGTTAAAAAGAAAAAAGGAAAAAAAAACGGGTGCAATTACACTCACGGTTGTATTTAACGAAGGTGAAAATTTCGTATTTACGATTGTTTACGACCAATTATACGAAATAATGAACGAAATAGGAGGAGAGAAACGAACTTTTCCTTTATTACACGCCTGTATACAATCCTATTATTATCATTGTTCCAACGTGAAATTGAAAATTATCATTTAAGTTGTATCGTAGCTACGCGAACGGAAATTCTTCGATTCTTCAAAAGATTCTTCAAAACGCTCATTGATCTCCTTTAAAAAAAAAAAAAAAAGAAGAGAGAAGAAAGAATACCTAATCCTTTCAAATCCTATCTAACTTAACTCTTTCTGAAAAAAATAAAAAGGGGGGGATGAAAAAATGAGGTCAAGAAAAGATTAATTCCTGGTCCTTAAATATCATCCTTCCGTTCCACTTCGTCTCACACGGCCAGTTTCGTTACGTGGACGGGATCGGTAATTTTTTTCGGCAAGTTTTACACGCGACTTATCGGCTCGCAAAGCACACATTCGCCGACTAAGCGGCCCGCGCGACCACTTCCCGCCGGTTAAACGGCTCGTATCGACAGAAAGTCGAGTGTCTTCAGACTGTTAAAAACGTTTTTTTCGCCCGACTCGTCGAAGCGAAAAGGGAGAGATAAAGGGTGCGCGAGGACGTCGCCTCGAGGCGAGCGCCAGCCAACGGTAATAAAACGGAGCTTGGGGGAGAACTTCCCCCGCAGGAAAATTCTGCGTAATGGAATCTGCGGTTTAATTCGCGTGCAAAAGCCGATTTCCCGCGGAATTTTATAGTTTCGAATAGTTTTGAAAATCGCGTTACGCCGATCACATCATGCGATTCACCTGTCATTCCCCCCCCCCCCCCTCCTCTCCCCCTGCCAGATATTAAGAGCAACGCGTCCTCTATTTCTCATGATTTTATTACGGGGGAGAGCGAATCGAAGGGAAATTTTATATTCAGTACGTGGAAACGCGACGTGGAATCGTATTTTTCTTCTTCTTCTTCTTTTTTTTGAACGATTATATTTGAACGAGAGAACAAAAAAAAAAAAAAAGAAAGAAGTAAAAATTGAGGTATTGATACATATTCGCGGTCTCTTAATTAAACAAGCGAGATATATATTTTTCTTCGTTGATTTTTCTGACGTTGGATTTAAATTTTTTTTTTTTTTGCTTTATGCGTTTCACTTTAGGGATGAAACGGTGGAATTTTTAAAAATACATTAACGCGCGCGCGTGTGTGTGTGTGTGTGGGTTTCGTAAGGGATGGTGGTGAAATGGCTTGTCAGTGGTTAAAAGAAGCCGTTTCCTATATCACGTTCGAGAGGTTGAACAAGAAACGTAATTACGGGATCGTTTGTTTCAGTTCGGAGAAATCAGTGGGGTAGATTTAAGGGCTGTTGGACAACGATTTCCTTTTTCCCCTCTTAAATCTCGTACCACGAGGAAAAAGAAAAGTCAAGTCGGGGGGGAATGCGTCGGAACGCGAAATCTTAAGTGGAATAGATTCCCCCCCCTCCCCTTTTTTCCATCGAAATCGATAAGTCGATTATTTATTTTTATTCGCGAGCATTCTTCAAGGGATGAAGCGAGTCGAGAAATAAAGGAAATCGTTCGTGCGGTCGGTGGATTCGGATTCTATTCCGAACGAATATTCGATTAAATATTCCTGGAGATTAAAAAGTCGGGGATTTTCTGGGGATCCCGGTTTTAAAAAAGATATTAAACATTTTTTTCACGACGTCATACGTATATTGCACTTACCGGAGAGGGAGAAATTTCAGATGAGCCGTTTCAGAACCTTGAAACTCTGCGAGTTTTTCCGGAACTTTCGATGATCCCGAAACTTCTTCAACTTTCCAAACCTGTAAGAATGGTAGAGATAAGTCGAGATTCCTACGGTGGACGAAATGGCACGCTGTGGGAAATGAATATGAATATTAGGATAAGAAGAGATAAGAAAAATCAAAGGTGCGATAACGATAATACAATTATCTCGAAGGAAGTTTGGAAAAAGATGAGTGTAAATTTTCCAAAAAAAAAAAAAAGGAAGTTTTTCTTCTATTCGATTATCGACTGAATCGTCATTATAAACGTTTTTATCGATAATCGTAAACGAAAAGGAAAAGAAAAGAGCGGAAAAAAGAGAAAAAGAGCCTCGTCACGATCGATTTATCATCGTCTCGAAGCAATTAATCTTGCCGGTCTATTCGCTTCGCAGTTTTAATTATCCCCCTCGTTAAATGTAAAGGTGTTCCGATCTGTTTCGTAATGCCAGATTCTCTGCCGTCTATCCTCCCCTTAATCGGCACTCTCTCAACTAAGTTTTAATTTTCGCTGCTCGCGTCCGGTCGTCGCCAATCAACGCTAACAATTTGACGTCCGGCAACAACAAGGTTGGAAAGGTTGGTTGACGCTCGCAATTTCGCAGGATATTCAAGAGGAGAGGGAGATGAAGAAGTCCTTTTCAATTAGCGCGATTGAAACCTTGTCGAGGTATATATATTTAACGCGGACAGGGTTGAAAAGTTTTCATCCCCTGTAAGAGTCGGCGAAGATGCCGTTCCCCCAGACGATAATGAATCCCACGATCGATCTCTCGATGATGGACGAGGATTCCTGTCTCAGACGTTTCTAACGATACATTCTACAAGTATTATCGTACGATATTTCGCGAAGAGTTCTCGACGAGAGTTCGACCATTCTTCCACGATTCTTCCTTTCTTTTCTCACTGTTCTGTTCTCTCCTCTTATTGTCCCGTGGATACAGAAATATTTCACGAGACTGATTCGTTTGAAAGTATCGAGAAAAGATTCGTACATAAGCGCGCCATCTCTATTTATAAATATAATTTCGAACGGAGAAGAGAGAGAGAGAGAGAGAGAGAGAGAGAGAGAGAGAGAGAGAGAGAGAGAGAGAGAGAGAGATAAGGTAATTTTATCAACGATAATATAAAATAAACAAAAGTTATGCATCCCCCGCGAAGATAATCAGAAGCGAGAAGATGAGGCGCGAAATTCGATATATATTTCACGCGAAGTTAAATAATATTGTACCTCTTTTGTATGTAACGATAATATCGTGTTGTAATATCCCGAATCCAATATCGATGAATATTTTTCTAGAATTTTATGAAATATATCACACGAGCTCGCGTATATAAATATTTCGATCATAACCTTTCGCGATATCGCGTTTCATCGAGCTCGTTAAACACGTATCACTTTTCCGAAAAATAACGAAAGAAAGATCGATGCGAACGATTTAGAGGAAACTCGAGGAGCAGCTTGAGACCGAGGCCGGGAATATTATTGCGATCCGAAACTTTAGTCTCTCAAAAAAAAGAAAAAAAAAAAAAAAAAAAAACACGGTGATAGATGAGGATTTTCCTCTCCGATTTCGAACGATTCACTCACCGAATCTTGCGCTCGCGTCTTCGAGAGATCAAAGAGTACTACTGCGGCAGACAGTTAACCCGAGTCTAGTCGGCTTAACATATATATATATATACATGTACTTCAAAATCAAGGATGAAGTTGGTCGACAAGTGTACGCGAACCGTTCGACGAATCTGTTACAAGGGAAGGAAGCAGAATTCAAACTCCGTTTGATGTCTGCGCCTGAGGTCGAATCGCCTCGCTTTAACTATTAATGAGGCTGGAACAGACGAGCCAGTTAATCGACTGCGGGAATTTTCTAATCAAACACAACACCGTGGACAAGGAAGGAGGAAATTGGCCGTTAACGTAACCAAACACCGATCCCGACACGATCTCGTCCGTCCGCGTTTTCTTTCTTATTTTCTATCTCGATCATGGACGAGGTGAAAGAAAGAAAAAGAAAAGAAAAGAAAAAAGAAAGGAAGGAAGGAAGGAAGGAAGGAAGGAAAGGAACGGCGGCAACTTTTAAATTTCCTTTAAGCCGAAAGTTTAAATTAATTCTCGCCACGATTCCCCGGTTTGTTTCTTCCGTACAATTTTTTTCGAACGCAAGCTGTGTTATTTCTGGCGTGTTAATTGCCTAATTAAGATCGGGTTCCATCGAGTTAGCGGAAGGGGGAGGGCAACAAAGAAAGGGAGATAAATGAGGGGACAGTGGATGGAGAAGATAAGGTAATGCCGTTGGCAGAAAAGCAAAAGTTCTTTGAGCCGGGAGAAGCCAGAGAGTGGAGCAGCAAGTGGTCGTATTCTCAGGGTTGGTTTGGAGGCAACTTTCGAAGAGAGAACCTCCAAACTTCTTCGATCCCCTCCCCTCCCTCGAAACTCCACGCGTACATAGGAGTTATTCGAGTGTCCTCCGGGGTCAGCCTGTTACCCGCCTCTTTGACGCGACACCATTTTCCCGTGTGCAATTTTCCACGCGTGTTTGTATAATAAACGATAACGATATTTATCCGGTCCTCTCCGTGAAAATTCTTTCTTTCCCTTTTTTTTTTTCCATCTTTCGAACGCATCACGATGAAATTTTCTCCATTTCGTTCCGAGTACTCGATTAATTATGAAACGTAATTGTAAAACGTAGATATCGCTCGAGAACGAACGATACCTGGTGAAAATTGACACGATATAATAGAGAAATATGGCAAAGACGAGGAGCGTAACGCGGTTCCCTAAGATTCTAATTAAGATCGAGTGATCGTTAGCAACGATCCATCAAGGGTGCAAGGTCGAATTAGAGTTAGAGAGAGAATTTAATTAAACGGTACAATGGGTTAGCTGGATACGAAATCGAATTACTATTAGATTTTTCACGCGATATCGCGATAGAGATGGAATATTATCGGACTGGAAGGCAGGACGGGGGAAAGGATCTTGCGGAGCTCTCTCTGCTCCGCTTCTGGCATATCCGATCAATTTTCGACGTTAAATAGTCGCCAGGCATCGACGTCGGATTTCCAGAGCGTCGCGAGCGGTGCAATCACCTCGACACTCGAGTACTCTGCGGAGAAGAGAGAGAGAGAGAGAGAGAGAGAGAGAGAGAGAGAAGTGTCTCTTCCGGAATCAAATTGTCGAGAATAGGCCCGAACCTCTTGACGATCTTACGCCACGAGTTCTCGAGCCACGATCATCATCGAACTTTCCACTCTCGCGAAACTTCGACCCTTCCACGAGTCCTCCTTTCGTCAACCCCTTCCCATCCCCCTCTTCGCTCGATTCCTATATATATATATATCTAGACGATCATCCAACCAACCAACGACGCGATGAGGACGCTCTCTCAGCCGTCACCGCCGTTCCAACTTTCTTTCCGCAGAATTGAATCGTCACCGAATCGGTTTCCAGCCAGGGAAAATTGCGGGCGAAACATCGGAAATTTCGAGATCTGTTTCCCTTCCCCCCACAGCTTTTCGTTCATCCATCGAGAGAACGTCTTTCGGGATGGTGGGTGGTGCGACGGGATCAGGATTTTGGACGCTTGGTATCGTTGGCCTCGAAATAAACAAGATCCGAAGTCATCGCGCCTGTATTCTATGAATTTTTGACCAAATATCGAATTACGATATCCTATCCGTATTATGAAAATGTTATTTTTCCGAACGACGATGATGTGATATAATATCTAAATACGTCTTATTCCGTTATTTATTCCGATATTCCAATTTAATACGTAGATTTATGTAAAACGGGACGTTTCTCAGACATGGCAGACGTCGATTGTCATCTTCGAGGAAACGGTCTCAATGTCAAATCTTTTTTCCTTTTTTTCGCAACAATTATTCATTTTCTGTTGCTCTCCGAGCTTCTCGAGCTTTTTCCCCTGACGCGTTCATCGGGCTTTGAAAAAATTGATAGAACGAACCGATTAATAAATAAGGGCAATAATTAGAGCGTGTATTCGCGATGATTAATGGACCGAACGTGACGTAAGAAAGATTGAATGTTTCTGTACGCGTATATAGAACAAGTGGAAGATATATTTTAGCTCGATTAAAAGAATATTTTTAGACGTTTCTTTCAATTAACGATGCATATGTATATGCATGAAATATATTTTAAAATAAGAGTAAAGATAGATTTTTAAGGTCGTCGGCAACGCAGCTAAATTCTCGTGATTTTCGCCGCGCGAGAATTTTTGAGAACGTTCTTTTCCCCGAAATTCCACGAAACAGCTGAATTTCATTGGTCGTTGCTTACCGAAGCATCCGATTCTTTTTCACAGAGGAAACAGATCCACGATTTTCTTTTCCTCGACGATCTTTTCCCCTTCTCTCTCTCTCTCTCTCTCTCTCTTTTTTTTACTTTACGATGCGCGATCTCCGGAACCTTTGAACAATCCTATACCGACTTCGTCGCGATTTTTGCCAAGATTTATTTTAAGGCAGGTGCTCGTTTCGAAAGCTCACGACAATTTTATCCCCTCGAGAGCTTTTCTCGTTTTGCCAATTCACCGTATCGCTTGGTCATTTATAAATCCGCGTGTATCTAAAAAAAAAATTTCAATTTTTTCCTGCGAACGACGCGCTTTATTAAATTTATACAGAGAGGCTGCAATAATTACCTGTGGATGACCACTCTTTTCAGCCTCCATTTTCCCGATGATATTACAAAAAATACATAAAAATAAAAATAAAAAAAAAAAAAAACAATCAAGTTTGTCGTTCGTTTGAAAGCTCGTTCGTTTTTGAGAAAAATTTGCTCGAACAAACAAAAGTCATAATCGCAATCGAATACAACGATCAAATAGTTTTCGACCTTTCGATCGATTAAATTTCTTCTTCGACAAGGAGAGGGAAAAGAAGAGGAAAAATAAAGCTTCCCATTCGCGTAATGATGCGTAGTACTCAAGAGAATAAGGGAGAGAGAGAGAGAGAGAGAGAGAGAGAAAGAGCAAAGTGCATTGCGTTTCGGCCTCGACTATTCCTTTTCGGCTTTGTGCAGCGGCGCCAGAGCAATTCGTAGCCTCTGTTCATCCGCGCGGATTATTTTTCTCATTTCCGTGCCAGGAAGTGGAATGCTTCAAATCTTTCGTCTATTTTCCCCCGCTGACGAAGCGGCGCCACTCCAAAGAACAGATTCATTCGGTACACTCGAATCTCCCCCTCGAAACTCTTTCTCATTCATCCGTGGAGGATCGGGGGTGTTTCATTCGGATCGAGATAGAGAGGGGAAAAAAAATATCATCCCCTAATTACGTTTACGGGCGCAGAGTGTAATCTTCGCCCGTGTAACCCGTGGAATCCACGATAATAGCATTATCAGGGCTCGTAGAACGAGCTCGCGATCTATTAAAGATAACTTTCCGTCTAATCCCTCGCTCTAATTCCTATAGCAACGGTAGAATACTCTCGTGGAAAATGCTCTCGAGCCCTGCTCTCTCTATCCATTTTCGTGCACATTTCAAATGATAATCGTATAAATATGTAACGTGGGTACGTAAACTAGCAAATACGAAAGTTTATTTCCGGACTCTTCGAGTCGTTTCCACCACTTCTCAGAACCAGATAACTGTTTTCGGACACTTTCCCTATTCCCAGAGAAGACGATATCCTTGAAACGGAACCGCGAGTTATCACAGGTCGATTACGATTCGAAGATTCAAATGTCGATGAGAGCTGAATCGAAACTGGATCCCTGGAATTAACATAATCCCATGTTTTCTTTGCCAACCTCGGGGATACCTTTGCGCGTCCTCTCGTTTCCCGTGATTCAACATCTCCCTAAACAACAATAACCAACCCTAAAGAAATCCTTCTCCTCCTCCGATGGATAAAATCGTCGTTCACCAAAGATACTTCTCGAGACCAGCATCCGTCCAAGCATCCAACTTTATCCTTTATCTCTTTGCAAAATCTACTTACAAAACACACACTTCTCTCTCTTTCTCCCCCTCTTTTCTTTCTCTTTTTTTTATCGTGACTCACGAGAGAAAAACGTTCGACGAAGGAAGGAAGGCAACGATTAAAATTCATCCATCCCGAACGAAGGGACGTCTGGTCGAAGGAGGAGGCATCGAGACGAGGAGGCATCGGACGTCTCGATGAATCTTTTCACCGGGAAAATAGCGAAGCGGCACACGGGAGAGCGATTCGCAGCCTCCGCTCGGCAGAAGCACAAATGGAACGCGGCACACACAGGGCCTTTCCTGTAGGATCGATACGGTAGTGGGGAGATGCGGCCATAGAGTGGGACGAGATGGCCGAGTTGGGATGGAGAGAGAGGGAGGAGGAAGAGAGAGAGGGGGGAGAGAGAGAGAGAGAGAGGGATGCTGGAAGAGGGCTGAAGGAAGGACGAGGAGGAGTGGAAAGGAGAGGGAATATCGGTGCGGAACGGAGCGAGATGAGGGCGCTTCGGCGGTTCCTCGCGCCATCGTTGCTACGAGCGGCGTCGGCGTCGGCGTCGGCGTCGTCGTCGTGGCCGTCCTCGTTGCCGGCACCAGCGGCAGACCAGCGTACACGCAACACCCACAGCCAGACTCCGCCGCCTCGGTCCAGTTTGCCTTCCGCTCTCGTTTGGCGTAGTAGTGTACGTCTCGCGACGAGGCCACGTCTCGCGCGACCCATGCCGCCCGTGAACAACGCGACATCGACACCGTAGATCGACGCCGCCTTGTGCCGTTTATCATCGAGAAATCATCGTGCTGCCTTTCACCTCGAACGATTCGAGGCCGGATGGATAACTCGCGTGGGACCGATACAACGAAGACGGTCTCGCGGTGGTGGATAATCGCGGTGTGACAGAGAAAGGGTGACACGGGGTGATTCTCCTTCGACCGCTTTTTCTTTTCTTTTCTTTTCCTTTCTTTTTTTTCTTTTTTTTTCTCTATCTCTCTCTCTCTCTCTCTCTCTTTCTTTTCCTCCTCCTCCTGCTCCCGCAATTGTTTCTTCCGCGCATTGTTGAGCAAGTGTGGTCCGTGGTGTCCGTGGAGGGAGAGAGCTGAGTGAGATTCGTACGTACGTCGTCAGTGGTTCCTGGTTCAACGTGATCTCGTAAAGGTACGGGATGTAATATATTTAAGAGTATCGGCGATTCGAACGTATATTTGTGCGTTTTGTTTTCATACGCGAGAAGAAACGAGGTGTTTCGTTTGTATTGCGACGTTGCGTAAAGTAAAATAACACCGAGGAGAACAACAATCGTTCGTATTGGCGGACGAGAGTTCGTGGAATTGGTAGGATGATTCATCGTTTCACGATTGTTCTCTGTCCCGCAGCTGTCGATCGCGCTTTAGTTTCCTCGCGAAAAACTGCCGGAAGTTTATGCTCCGAGTTTCCGAATACCGTCACGCTTTCTGCTTTCGAACGTTTCACTCTGCCACCGACCCTTCTCCCCCCATCCTTCCCTTAGAAATCCTTAGAAATCAGAGTGATTTGAATGAAATGCGACGCAAAATAAAAGCGGAATTTGAAATATATATACGGGTCGATCAATTTCTTTGTCGCGTTCTTGTTCGAACGTTGACACAATTTCCCGACGACGTGCTTTATTTCGATCAGCTTTCCCCCCGCTCTTCGTGCACCGAGGAAAGTTGTCAAACATTCGATATCCCATCGAATAGATCCAACGACGACGAGCGATCGAGTGAAACTGCCCTATTAATCGCACCGTAGGTACACCGTGACATCATCCGACAGTCCTAGCCGTCCATGCGAAACGAGTTATATTTAACCAATCCTGATTGCCTCCGAACGAAGACATTCGGTTACCCATCCTCCAATCTTTCCATTTCTATTTCTCTCGAATATATTGATTCAATCAACCCCTTAGTTGTGTATAAATCTATCTCGGTGTATAAAAAAAATAAATAAACGAAAGTCGGGAACGAATCGGGATACAACAGAATGAACGATTAAAAGTGTGGTCCCAGGTGCGGGAAATATATAGTTATTTTTTAAAGCGCGTACACGCATCTAGCTCGCCGATTTATCGTTTTACAGTCCCGTTTTCCATTTCGATGAATATTAATCGGTCGGTTAATTATTAAACGTAAATTGGAACTGTTTCAACGGCGCGAAAAGTTCGACTGTAGTTCGTAGAAATTTGGAGAAATTTTCAGAGGCCAATCCTCGTTAATGTACATTCATTTACATATACACGCATACACACACGATTTGTAAGTCCACGATGTAGTTGCGACTGCCAAATAGTTTTTAGTAGTTTGGATACTTCGCAAGTCTCATCGGGATTTTCTGGATCGGAGATCAACCTGGGAATACACCTTCCATTCTCTACAGCTGAACTTTCTTCTACAGTCTACGTGTCTCGAATGAAAATTTACCGAGTCTTTATTCTTGCCATTTTCTCGATTGTCTACTCTTTTTTTTTTTTTTTTTTTTTCTTTAAGTATCAAATTGATGAAAATTCGAGAGTAAATTTCGAGTCGCTACGCTCGAAACTATTTTTCACAAGTGGATTGAGAATCTAATAATTACTTTTATTACTATTAATAAGTAAGTAAATTGTATTTACTATAAAAATAACCAGAGTCGGTATTTTCAAGCGTAATATTCTTTTGTCGAATATTTTATCGGATTCAACCGTGTCACGATTCTCTTTTTCGACAATCGTGGATCTATGAAAGTGAAGAAGTTGAACTTTTGCCGAAAAAATTATGAGCCGAGAACGAAGTTGACGCAAAAAAAAAATATTTATCACGAACGTTTCATCGATACCGCTACAATTATCTGCGACGCGTTTGTCGATAATACGAGCTATAAGAAATTAGGGGAAGGTATCTATTTTCCATTTATCGAACATCAGTTTCCACTCTCAACTTTTCTTTAATGCTCGAAGAATATCGGTCGATTACGCGCACCTGTCGGCTCCTATCTGGCCGACATTTTAAACCCACCGTCTCGCAATTTCAATACATAATTTACGTGGATTTCAATGGGCTTATCATCGCAGCTGGTGCATTAACCGTTCGATCAGATTAATCAGTCGATATCACGGATAAACGATTATCTATCGTATCATGGTTGATACTGTTCAATTACGGGCGCGCAGGTCAAATTCGTATAAAAGTCAACGAAACGTCACGTATCGATTGTATGCCGAATCGCCGCGTGAAGCAGACGCAGCATGTACGTCCACGTGATATTAAAAAAGCGGAAAACACTCTTCTGCCTATGCTTCTGTGCGTAAAAATGCCTAGTCGATTACAAATAAATAAATTGCGTTTCTTTTTTTCTTTCTTTCATTTTTTTTTGGAAAATTAGAGAGAGACCATTAATAATCGACAAACACGCGATAAAATTATATAAATCGTTGCACCGTATCATTGGACGGAGCACTCGACATTTTTACCAACTGTAGATCCACCTGTCGTGGAAAAAAAAAACAAAAATGTACGATTCGAACATTTTTTTATTTTCTCCTGATGCTTCCCGTCAGATGCGAAAACGAATTTCCCCTCTCAACAATATTCGTCTCTCGCTCGTACGTACAAAAGTTATATACCAAATTTCCACAAAAATTCCACGGAAAAGAATGCAAAAACGAACGTTCCAAGATGGAACGTCGAAAGGAAAAAAAAAAAAAAAAAAGAAACGTCTTTACACCTCTCCTCCTCTTTCTCGTCGTTTCGAGCGAGAGGAGATCGCGAGTGAAAAGCGATCCGGTCCACGCGAAGGGAACCGCAACAATTCGATGACAGAGGGGAATGAAACGCGGTCCTCGCCGAGCTTTAATGAATTTCACGCGCTATTGTGCCCGTACAGTTTCGCCGAGGCAAGAGCTCATGCCTATCCGCCCCGATCATCGAGCTAATTTCGCACCCGGATCGGAAATTGTTGCGTTTCCCCGCAGAGTTTCCCTCCCGAGAAACTGGGCAGATCAAAGCGTGCGGCAAACATCTTCTTTCAACTTGGAAAATTTTTTACCAACGCGCCAGATTAATATGTTTAATCGAATAATATCCATTTTATAATATCGAGAGAGATATAAAACCACACCTTGTAATGGCGTGATCACGAGACGTCTGCTTCATCCATTCCTTTACCCACGCGTCACGATATTAACGAGCTATTTGCGGGCTTTCCCGCCCGATTTCCACGCCCTTTCCTCGCCCGTGCTGACGTTTTCGATAGCCGCCACGATGCAAATTGTTTTTGCAACCGATCTCGGTTGTCATTTGGAACTTGTTTTTCCTCTCCTGGACGTCATACCGATCGCTATCGTTGGTGATGGATACAGGGGATCTCGTGGATGACCGATTTCAATGAACAGTCAGGTGTTTTCTTTTTTTTTTGTCGTAATCTCGAAGACACGAGCATTTTATTTAACGAATAAATATTGGACGAAGCATAGATATTAGAGTTTCGGGATCGAAACTTGCATAGACGGGTGAATCGTTGGCGATAATGTTCGTTGGAGAAACGAGTGGCTAATCCCGAGGTCGATCCCTATAATTCTACGCGTATCGATTTTCCGTCCGCGTTGCGCACGATCCTCCTCCTCATTTCTCGAAATTATCCCGCGATGCGTTGGCCCGCAGCTAGACAGTTTCAATTACGTTAAGCTTAGGAGTATAGCCAGGATTATTCGAGAACGGTTAACAGTCGTGATGCTCTACGCCGCGACGTAACGTATTCTCGTAGAAGATAAGGAAGATCGTTCTCATTTTCTTCGTTTCGTTTCGATCGTTCGAAGAAAAGAAAAAGTCAGCGCGAGAGAAAAGAAGTTTTCACCGATTACCGAGAATCGGTCTTCGGATGCGTGAAAGTCTGGCCTGGCCTGGCCTGGCCCTTTATCGTCGCGGACCGTGGAGCGCACGCCGAAAGAGCTTAATTGAATTTCTCTTAATTAACTGGCTTCGCGGCGCTACGATAATTGCGATGCACGAACTCCCCCATTACCGTAATTGTGGGTCTAATTAATGCAGTCCTCGTGCTCCAGCCCCCGTGCCCGCCCCGCGACCAGATTAAATTTTTGACGAAATGGCCTGGAACAATTGTCCCTGCGAGTTTATCCCAAGATTCTTTAATCGCTGTTGCGGGGACATCAAATTATGCATCCGGTTTTTTAAAGAAATCTCGACGAGAAAAGAGTTGCTCCTTTTACCAAGTTTCGACAACGATATACGTATTGGAATCTGGTGGTTGAATAAATAGGGCGCGAATAATGAAATACAGTAGGACGTGTAAACAACTTTATCATTCGTTGTGTGGCCAGAGTGTGCGCTCGTTCACCGGCGCCAAGAAAAAAAACTTGGATCGTATATTTTTGCGGGAATGGAACGGAATGAAAACTCGAAGAATGAAGGAACGTAAAGCTAAACGTATACTACTCGATATACGTGTATATATATATATATATACACTTTCACGAGAATGGGGAGGAATGGCGAATGGTGGAGGAACTATCGTCGTTGGACGAGACAGAGAGAAAGAGAGTCTAGCACGAAATGGACGATTACACCGAGTGGCGTACACAGTCGACATGAAACGAGAGAGATTTATGGGACCGCAGGAATTGTGTGGCACGTAACTGGAACGAAAAAATGCGAAACTATTCCCGCTCCTCGCTGGCTTTGCCTATTTCTAGAAACTCTGACAGAATGGTTGCATGCGCCACTCCCCGACTGCTGCCCGCTAAATGCCGCTTTCAAGTCTCGAGGAAGGTTGCATTGCGTAACCAGTTACGGTGACAGGGTAAACGAGGTCGTCGTCGTGCGTTTTTAATATTTTTTTCAGAAAAAGAAAAACACGTGTTTCGCATCACGTCGAAGAAACCGCCACGATCGGTGAAACTTAACGCGAATCTTTCACTTTCGCATAATCAAAGAACAAAATCGTTTAGCTCCTCCGCGGTGAATAATCGAAGGACATTGTTCGCGCGCGCGCGATACACTCTCCGGAAGAATTCGTGCTCATAGATAACGCGAGTTAATCGATTTCGACCGGAAAAACCGAGAGAGAGAAATCGTACCCCCCTCTTTTCATTTGCCTGTTCAATGAAGCCTGTCGACGGACCGAAATTACCGTTGAAACGAGCCGCGACCGATTTTCCAAGTGCCCCCTCGAATAATTACAACGTACCACTTTTATTGCTCGATTTATAATTACGCGAAACTCGGTTACACTTCTCTTCGAATTGATGTCGTTGGATGGTAAAATTGGCGCTGGTAGCCGATATCGGGATGAAGGGAGGGTGGAAAGAGGGTGGGACGCGTGTGGAGCGCGTTAGAAGCAAGTGTGAGCGACAGTGATATAAACGGAGGGGGTGGGTGGGCAATCAACGCGTTCGTGGATCGTAAAAAGGGTTGTTAAGAGAGCGGTATATCGCCTCGAAAATAATCAGTGGAAAACAAACGGATCCGCCGTTTGATCGTCTGAACGTGGGACTCGTAAACTCTTTTGTGTGAACGACCGAGTGCACGTCTGCTAATTAAGAACGAAGGCATCGAGTCTCGACCCCTTCGTTGCCAATTTGGTCCGTTTTTTATTCCTTTTTTTTTTTTTTTTTTTTTGTATTCGGCGAGGCCAAAGTGCCAGGCGCGTCAAATAAATCAGGCAATCGTTTTAATTGAGCGCAGGCGAAACTGTCAAACGATTAGTTGCATTCTCATCGGGTCTATCGTTTTTTCTTCTTTTTTTTTTTTTTTGCCTAGATTTATTTTGATTGTTCGTTTCAAATGTTCCAACGGGCTTTATTTCTCCTTTCTTTTTTTTTTCTTTTTTTTTTTTTTTGTTCTTTTTTCCCCTCTCTGTGAAACATCCGCGTGATTGTAGAGAAAGGCAGAGTACCAAATAGTCGCTCCTGTTACTTCACTGTAAAATAACACGGTGAAACGTGATTTTTCTACGCGACAAACCGTCCGATATTTCCTGATATTTTTACGCGACACGTAGAAAACTTGCGTCGCGATCAGCATTCATCAAGCTACTTGTTTCGAAATAATTGGACATATACGTACAAATGAGTCTGTACATTTTCGTAATTTACGCGTATTGCATTGTGACGCTTTTAATATTTTCGTTGAAAAATACCCCGCCGCGTTTAATACGAAAAAAAAAAAAAAAAAAAAATATTTTCCACTGGATGCGCGGAGGAGAAATGCTATTAAAAAGCATATACGGGCGATAGCGGGTGGGTGAATATGGAATACGTAAGTAATTCTGCCCCAGAGGATAAACGTCCGATATCACGAAAATGCTTCTCTTTCAGATTGCAATTTCAATTTGTCACTCGCTGTCATCGATGTCTTGACGACCGAATTTTTCATAAACTAATCCATCGAATGCACGACGTTGCCGCTCGTTGCCATAATTGTGCCCGACACGACGACACCACGTTCCCCTCGCTAAATATTTATCAATGCAATCCATCCATCAACGACTTTTGAGATGAACGCGAAAATCGTTCCTCCTCCTCCTCCTCCTCCACTCTTACAGTATGTATACATAAAAAAATTGTGCAACGCGTGTTTGCAGAAAACGGAACGGAAAAAAAAAAAAAAAAAAACTCTTTTCCAAACATGAAAATAGATATGTAGGAACCTTTAGTATAACGGTACACAAACATACCTTTTCGTTTACATTTAATCAAATACGTGTTGATTTTTAATTAAACAAATTCTCCTTTCCTCCTTTCCCGCTTTTAATTAATGCGGGATACAAAAATATTCGATATCCTTGTTGTAATTTTAAATATAATACCACGAAAGGCGCGCGTACGACGAATATAATTCGTTGATTATCATTCGTTGATAATTGATAAAGTAGGTGTATATTAGAGACGAATTATATCCGTCGATTATTGAAATTTGACGTTAATTTTTCGTCTCGTTTTTCTCGTTCATGTAACGATCATGCATCGCGTTTGGATTCCCCGCGACTAAATATTTACGAATTTTACGAATCTTCGATTGTTATTGTCGATCGTGCAGTTATCGTGGATATATCATGGCACGTGTATTTGCGTTTCCATCGGGAAGAAAAACAAAGATTACCGCTGCTAAATGTACCATTATCCCGATCGATATTGTTGAAATAATAATCTGAGCGCGTTGACTTTAATGAATCCATTTGGAGTAGGTTTTATTGATTTTCACACGTTGCGTATGAATTTCACATCATATTGGCTAATGAATATGTATGTCTGTCCATTTTTGTCAATAAGAAAAGTGAAAATTCTGGCTCGTTTAAAATTCCGAATATCATTTCGAAGGAAGATCATTTTTTTTTCTTTTTTCTTCTATTACTCAACCAACCATCCATATTTCGTTCTAGAAATATGGAAAGCCACAAGTTTATTTAAAATATCTAAAATTTTTTTTTCTTTCTTTTTTTCTTTTTTTCATTTAACGTTTTGAATATTTATCGAGCAAGGATTTTTAGGATTTTGAGTTTGTTGAATACACGTTAGTGGTTACGAATACGAATAACAGAAAGCACGAGAGAATATTTGCTGTGTGTGTATTTAACGGAAAAATCGTTTGCAATATCGGAGTAAACTTATATCTCGATATCGATGCAGCTTTATGCGCAAATCTATGTACGTACGTATACAGATTCAAAGCACAAAGCGTACACGAGTGAATGAAATAATATTGTATACCAGTTGTACAATAATATTACAATTTCAATTTTCAAGAGGAATTTGAAAATGCAAAATCCTATTTATTATATTCGTATTAATTATATGCGATAATAAATATCGTTCGAACTTCGAAAATTCTATTTTATTAATTGTCATATTTACAAAAGATGGATCTTTCCTTTTTTTTTTTTTTTTTAACCAGGGATCGTTTATTAAACATCGACGAGCCGACAACTCGTTTCTTCGTACACAAATCATTACCGACATTATTATAAAATTTAATACGTGTTTTCATATTTTTTGGCCACCAAAGTTCAAACGAAAACAACGTGGTATATTTTTTTCAAAAATTCAGAAAAACATGGCACGCTTCTACTCATTAATCACATTCCGCATTTTTTCTGTTCCTATCTCATGGGATTTAAAAAAAAAAAAAAAAAAAAGAAAATCCGAATAAAAATTTATTCCGATATTCGCTGGGATTTAATTTTAATTTTAATCGAATTATTCAATTTGAAAATTGAAAATAAACACGGCCTATTTCCTTCGAGGGTATAATTTAATTTTCATTATACATATATGTACAAGTAACTGATAAATAACCGAAAGGGTTAATAAAAAGAAAAAAAAAATTGGAGGAAGAGAAATTAATTAAAATACGCGGAAAACGGTTACACTATCCTACTTCATTTCTATAGTCGCGTATAAAAAATACAATTAGAATTCCATTTTCATTAGGCATTCTCGATAAATAGTCGGGCGAATCCGACTTTCGTGTTACGAACTGCATATTTCACGGATTAATTAAAACGTTTTGCATATAAAATCAACTGAATTCAACTAGCTACATTGTATTTTTTGCCCGGATACCTAAACAATGGCAACCGTGTTTTAAAAGAAACACGAACTTTTTTATTCAATCCACCCCATTTTTTTCTTCTCATTATCATTTCCTTCTTTCATCCAATTTCTCCCTTCTTCTATTCACACTTACCTCATTATTAAATATCACCGTTCTTTCCTACGCGAAAATACAACCCATACATTTTCCCCCGAATTCAAAAAAACACACATAAAAGAAGATACTTCTCCTGCTTTTTTAAACATTCGATCCAATCCCAATTTCGCTGCATTTTCCTCCCCCATCATCGACCGAATCTCCCCCCATTTCGACCCGCACCCTCCGTTTCGATCAACCCTGCATGTGCACGCCTCCCAAGTCCCATTCATTTATCCCCACACCCTTGGAAAAAAAAGATTCTCGCCTGTGAACACCCGTTCACAAAGAATTCACCTGCAATTTCCGTTGCGGCACGGCCCATTCGCGATAGAGAAAGCGGTTTTTCAATAAAGGGGGCCGTGCACAATGCGTGGATACTGTACACAACGTGGCACGGCCACTCGCTCGGATAGACGAGGGTGGGAGTGGAGAGTGAAAAGGTGTGTACAGGGATTGGAGAGAAAGAGCGAGGTACTCGATTATATTGAATTTCCACTTGGGCCACGACCACCGTGCTCGGTCTCTTTCGATACGAGAGAAACGCAACGGACGATCAGCTGGGAACGAGAGGAGCGAGAGAGAGAGAGAGAGAGGAAAAAATGGCAAGTTTGGATGGAGCGTTAGTTGAGCGTGGTTAATAAGCGACGACAACCCGGTTGTTATTGCGTTTGAAGCAACGATGGACAAACAACGACGCGGTAATTCTATCTGCGAGGATATTACGATTTTCACGATTAAATAAGCACGGCGGCAGGTCGAACGGAATGATTGGTTCACGATTTTGATGCAGTGAGTTGTAACGACGCATGGGAGTCGATTAGTCTCTTTCTCTCTCTGCATGCGCCGCCAGCGAAGGGATACACACGCGATGTATTTAGTCTGAAACGAGAACCTGTCGAATTACGTCGAATTAGTTGCGGAGAGCGATCGAAACATACGGAATAATATATTTTGACGAGATCAAATTCGAAAATTAAACGTCTCTCGTATAAATATCCTCGTAATTTCAATTCTTTTTTCTTTTTTCAACGGAGGAAGAGAAGATAAAGGATAAATCATTGTAACGAGAATGGTTATCTCGGCTGTTACGAATTTTGTTTTCGAATTCCTCGTTTTCCGAAACCAGGATTTCGCGTCTCCACTCCATCCATCGTTGCTCGAATTCGAATTCCGTCTCGCGGCGGCATTGTCACCGCCCCGTGTGTCTACGCGCTCTCATTAACGTTTACGTATCGAAAGCTTCGCTAATTCGGCCGCGCCACGTTGAATATTCATTGTCTCCGCGACGACGGGGACGGTTGTACGAGTGTAAATAATTATACGAGGAAGAGGGCGGCTCGGCACGTTCCGCGTCTAACCTCCGGGGGTTAATCTGAAAATCTCTTTAGCAGGTATTTAGCCGTGACCCCGGCATTGACGTGGTTGGAAAATAACAACAATGCTCTCTCTGCCGAGAGAGCTTCCATCCACGGGTAATAAGAGCATAATGCGTCTCTCCCAAGGTGTGCATCTCGAAATCGTATCGTTCATCCGAACAGCTTTCTTTCTTTCTCCCTCCCTTTCCTTCTTCTCCTCTTTGTCTCGTCCTCATTATTTTATTTCACGCGACCGCGTCAAGTGAAAAAGAAAAAGTCTCGCCGTACAGAGTTCATTCTTCCCCGTTTCCATCATTTCTTCCTTTCATCGAGCTCTCTCTCTCTCTCTCTCTCTCTCTCTCTCTCCCTCTATTACATTTTTGGCCCGAGAGACAACACCGGTTGTCCATATTAATGTCTATCTCATAAATCCTCATCTCGCCCCATCGTGTCCCTCCTTCCGAGACGATCTCATCTTTCCAACTTCGCGGATACTATCTCTCCGTTTTGAATTACGTTCACCGTTTATCGCGTTATTTCGTCCCGGGGACTTAGGCGACGCGTCAGTCAGAGATTTACGACATCGAAGATTATATTTATATATGAAATAAATTCGTCCCTTTATTTTAATTCCTCGTGAGAAATTGTGATCGATTCTTGCGGACGCATACAACGCACGGGGGAATTCTTCGAGCAGGTTCTTATTAAAGAAATCGTGAACGTGAATATTCGAGGGAAGAATTCAATTTGTGTATTCATGGCCAACCGCGCAATTTTCACCGGCACTGACGCAACTTTTTCATTCGATGCGGCCACGAGGCCTGATTGTCCTCGTCTATTTGCAACCACGAAGTCCCCTCGTGCCCTGATTCCGTCAAATAAAAGAATAATAAGCGTCGCATCGGCACGGATTACCGGCCGCGACGAAAGTTCCTTGCTTATTCCTTCCTATTTTCGTCGTTCCCTTTTTTCTCCCCCCCTCCCCCCTTTCTTCCTTTCTATCTCGAATCCTCCTCCCCCTCCTTCTTTCTTTTTTTCGCCTGAATCAGAGCACCGCGATAAAATGAAGAAGCAGCGCGGAAATAAAAGGTAGAAACAGCCGCGTAGAAAGGGGGACAGGGGTCAGATGAGAAAATTGCATTTTAACTTAATCGCGGAGCGGAAGTTGAAACTTTCACGGTGGGAACGGTGGAAAAGTCTCGACGCCCTGTAATCGAATGATCGGGCATTAAGTCAGCAATTGGCTAATGGAGCGGGAGTGCTCGCTAAGAAAAGGGCGCCCGATTTCCTGTCGACGCCCTATCGGGCCGTGTCGCGCCTTTCTCTGCAAGAGAAAACTCATCACGATTCGCAAACGATAATGAAAATATAATAATTCATTAGCAAGCGGACGCGTTCCAAGGAAATTGCTTATCGCGCTGTCTTTTCGCCCGATTAATTGCGCAAATGGAACTTTCGTTAAAGCCCTTTTAAATGTAGAATGTAGAAACGATGTCTTTTCCTCCCAAGATTTGCGCACGACGGATGATGAATTCGAAAATTACTCTACTTTTATTACGTCTATTTTCTATTTCCTCCGTGAAATAACGTGATAGGCTAGGCTGGTTTTGCGTCTGAATCCGTAAAAACTCGAGGTTCTTCGATACGAATCTCTACATCGAAAACAAGCAGGGTTTAATAACAAGCGGGATTATTATCGACGACTCGTGAAAAAAAAGTGAAAAAGTATTTTCACAGGATATATTTCGTGACGATCCATTCTTCATTCGTGAATTTCCAAAGAAAAACAAACTCAAAAACTGAATCAAGTTTATAAACCTCGTTCTCCTCCTCTTACTTTTGTTCGATCGGTTAACGATCGGTTTGACATCCCCAACTCTATTTCTTCGCTCTCCTTTTATCCCTTCCTCCCATTGAGAAGATCCCTCTCTTCATCTTCAGCGCGCGTTGTTCCTCGCCTAACTTTTTCCATCGAATACGAGTCGACCCGACGAGACAACGAACGTTGCCTCACGAATGCCCGATCTCGTTGTCTACTGGCGTAGACAAATATTTGTAGAGTCTCGCGAGGCCGCCGATCGTCGCTACGTGAGATTTTGATTCGATTTAGGGATTCAAGCTGACATTATACGGGTGGCATAATTTACAGCTCGGGCACCGCGTGCGCACGTGACGAATAATGGGTACAGATAGGAACGTGTCCAATAACACGGTACGTTGTGCCTGTTTGTAAATCGAATGCATCGGTTGTTAGCCGTAACCGCTGTAAGGGATGTTCGAGCTCGAGCGTCAACCATTCATATCGTGCTAACGTGTACCCCGGCAAGATCGTGAAACCGAATTTCACCAACTTATATCCATATCCTCTTCTCATATTCGATATCATCTCTACGTGAAACTCGGTTAAATTTTGGATAAAAAGATCCAAATCGATTCGATTTCATTTTTTCGCGATATTCGCGATATATAATTCGTATACCACGGGTCGAATTCGTCGAATTCGAGATAAGATTAGCATTTTTGTAAATGTTTCATCCTCGTTAAATGGAAATTTTTCAATTCCCTCGGTTATTCGCCTTGACGATTTTTCTCCTCCAACTTCGTTAACGACATCCCATAAGAAGTAGTCGAAGCATTCAACGATCGGACAATTTTCACCGGGAGACAGATGCCGCGAAATATCTTGGCGGTTTTCAATTTTCATCCGATTGAATTAGTTTCAATTCGGCGCATTTGCATCGTATCTTCGTTTCATATATTATCGATTCGATCGTGAAACGCGTTTTCAAGACGTCGATCCCTAGGAATTCGAATGTTTTATTAAATCTTCGTCCGCGTGTAAATATCGGTTGGAAATTCGCCGCACACGAAAGTTGGCGGCACATCGGTCGTCGTCGAATCGAGTTACGGTTTCAACCGCGCGCTCCAACTTTCAGCTTCCAATATCGTTGACCCCTCTCTTGTTCGACGTGCTCGCTCCATTGTATAATTTCCCTTTGACTTACGATCGAATCGATATGGCGGTCCCGATAAATCGACCGGCAACGCTTTCCTTCTCGGTATTAAATGATATCGTTACTTTCCAACGTTATTATTAAACCGTGTTACACATATTTTTGCGAAATTGGAAATAGGTAGCTGGCGATATCGTTTCTCACGGTTGTAAATAATCATTTGGACGTTTCGAAAACGAATGGTATAATGGTACAAAGTTTTATCTTTCGCACAACATTTCTTTACATATTTGCACTTTTGACAAATATATCCGCGAAGGTAAAATATTTGAAGGGAAACGTTTGAAGGAAGTTATTTCGCTTTCGTTCAATGGGTTAATCGTTCTCGTGCATTCGATTCAATTGTCGTTAATGTGATTTATTTAAAGTTCTGATAAGTAGGTGATAAAGTGGACTCGGGAACAATGCCGCGTGTAACGCGTTCGTATTGTTAACGGATAAGCGTTTTTTATTGTTCGATGGGGGTACGTGAAAACGAGAGAAAAGCGTAATCGATAATTAAACTGAGCAAGCTTCTTTGACCGAACCGTATCGCATTACGAAAACTAAGCCGTTTACCACCGGTTCTATACGTTGTTGCTACTCATTCTTAATTGAAAGTCGCACTGAAACAGCTTAGTCGGGTAGTTAACCCAGATTCTAATAGGCTTCACGATACAGCGTTCTGAATTAATGCATCGAACAACCGCACGCTATGTTTACAAGCAAACTTCTTATTCCTCCTTCTTCTTTTTCCTTCTTTTCGATATAATGATCGAGCCGAAATAAAATGTTCGTACAGATATTTCCACCTCTCCTCTAATTTCGTCTCCGATCGATCAACGAATCGATTTAATCGATAAAATTTGCTGCATCCGTCACGAAGCATTAATTCACAAAGTGGCGTTCAATCAATACTAGCAAGTTTGATTAATGAAATTCCCTATTAGCGAGAAATTCCGGAAGACGTACTACAGTGGCTTAAAGGGGGCGCGCAGTCTTCGAACGTGTACCAGGTCCATGAACATAATGTACTTCCACCTCGTACTAGGGTATGCTTATAACCGGCTTAAACGGGATTATATCCCTATTGGGAGGCAGGCAGGCAGTCGTGCAAGGCAGACAGTATGAACGGAGGGTTGCGAACAGGAAGTAGCATGATTACGTATTGAATTGAGCAATTATTCAGCGGATTGCCAGGTTTCGCGGCGTACATACAATCGTCTAGGCGGTGTCCGCACCTGAACGTGGTCTACATACCTTCTCTTCGGTATAGCCGTTTAAGTATCCCCAAACGGACAATGATTCATAATTGGCGAAATTAATCAGTCGATCTCTATTGGCCAAGATCATTTTACCGATAGAACGAAAATCACGCTTCCCTTTCCTCCTCGAGTCGTCCATACCATTCTCCGTTTTCCAGACGGATGTATGTTCTACGGTATTAAACCGTACCGTTGGTTAATCCTTGGCGAGGAATGAAATTTAACACGCCAAGACATTTCGCCGGCTGGATTACATTGCTCGTACAAGAGTATATTGCCAGACGATTAATTGTGAAGCAACGTTGGAAACGTTGCCTTCCCTCTCTGGTGCAGGGAGGGGTTAGAGGTTAACGTTGTTTATAGCGATGAAAGCGGTCGGTCGGAAGGGTTTCGGATGGTCTGAAAGCGGAACGATTCGAGGAAGGAAACTTCCTCCGATCTTCGCCCCTATGTTCCAAGCTTTCCTATACGTGC
This sequence comes from Apis florea, assembly GCF_048593485.1. Taxonomy (NCBI): domain Eukaryota; kingdom Metazoa; phylum Arthropoda; class Insecta; order Hymenoptera; family Apidae; genus Apis; species Apis florea. The sequence goes on from NW_028256746.1 coordinate 3,933,355, forward strand.
TCGAAGGAAGGAAGCTACGAACGACCAAGAAATCGATCAATCGACGAGTTTCTACCTATATATATATGTGCACACATGAGAACACGCATGTATCATACATCTCGATTGCTCTACCCATCCAATCGAACTCTGGATGCTCTAAGATTTACTTAAAAGAACGAACGTTTTTTTTTTTTTTTTTTTGGAAAAAGTTGTTCTTCGAGATTTCTTTTATTTTTCCCTTCGAAAAGTTCGAGAATCGTTTTCGAAAGTCGCGTGTAATATTTACCGGGAACACTTCGAAGCGTTTGCATAGATTTATCCGGCAAAGTTCTTCCCTATAGAAGCGACGTTACCGTTAGCTTCGGCATTTTTCATCGATTACACGATACGCGCGCAAAATAGGGTGAAACGCTTTCTTCTCGTTGTTTTAACTTGTCAAGGAAGTTTTCGTATTTATCCCATCGTTTATCCATCTTCGATACGCGACGATATATCACGGCTTATGTCGAACCGTCAAACGCGCGTTGTCCCGACGATTTGGCTTTCTCGTCAACGGCGGATGATATATCCGCCGGCTAGAATGAAATCGTACTCTATCAAAAACCTACTCGAAACTCGAAAATTCTTTTCTACTGGATCGAGCGAATCGTCGTCCATTCAAATGCGACAGTTCGAAACAGGCCACTACGTTGATAGATAATTTATTCAAATCTTATCTCTATCTCTCTTTCTTCGTCGTTCCTTGGCTTCTGGATTCTGATGTTCTCGAGTGGAAAATCAGAACGAAGAAAACGTGTTCTTCGTTTCGAAAACGGTAAAACTGTAAACGAGGGAGAGGACGTGCTAGGCATGGAAAGAGAATTTTCACAGAGATCGTTCATCGTTGTATCGCACCTATCCTATGCAGTTGACAATGGCTCAAAAGCCGCGGCTGCTTTAAATATTCATCGATATCTTTGTGCTTTCGATGGACGATTCGCTCTGGATGTTTATTTCCGCCTTCGTTCGCTCGATTCACGATCGTTCTAATCCTTTTCACGTGTTGTATACAAGTACACAATTGAACAAAAAAGATTCAGATAAAAGTCGACTGGATTTTTCTTTATTTGCGAGTAAACAGAGCGCGACAGATTCGTTAATTAGCTCGATTTATTGCGGAAGATTTCCACGATTCACTTTCACGAAAACATTCAAGATCTATTCTCCATTGTGAAAAATCGGGCGTGCGAAAGCTCAGATCGGAAATGATCGAGATGGAATAAAAAGAATCGGAAGATCTCCCTGCAGAAGATCGGTTTCCCTTGATCTCGGAGAAAATAGCGAGGGGAAGGGACGGGGTAATCTTTAAGCACGTTTAAACGTTCCCACGAGGATCGAGAGAGAAAGGGGCGGCGGGCGTACATCGAGTACAATTCCACCGATGTTGCACGCGTAACCGAAATCGATCGGTAGATCAGGGTTTCGCGTTTATAGACGTGCAACGTAGCGCGTGCTCTTACTGTTCGCCACCTGCTGCAGTGTATTCACTCGGTTTACTCTGTATCCGCAGATGTATCCGCAAGCGCGTTCTTGTGTACGTTTCATCGAGAGGCTACCAAGTAGCTCTATAGTTGCCAGCTATCACCGGTGTTGTCGATCAGGAAGGAAAGCTTGACGCACGACAAAGTGCATGCATGCGCGATACATCTAGGTCAACCCCTGTATACGTCTCGTGTGACGATGTGCAGGGCAAGTGTTTGAACGACTTAAGGATATAAACAAAGGAATGGGAGGAAGGAAAATTGATTGCTTGATTGCTTCTCAGTTTCAGATTCTTTTTATAAATATATATATATATATAGTTTTTTCGAAGAAGAAGAAAATGAACAAGATTTCGTTACCGTGCTTTCATATTTTCATTAAAAAATTTCTTAACAAGTTTCTAATTTATGCCTCGCTGTTCGTTCCCGTCATTCTTTTACGTTTCGTTTTCTTGCTTGTTTTCACGTGTGGAACTTGTAAATTCGCAGCCAGTATATGCAAAGAATCGCTTCTGTTTTTCGAGAGGGAGCGTCGCGATAAAGTAAAAAAATATTTTTGAGATACGAAAGTCAGGAGCAATTAAATAATAACGATTTATTATTATTATTTTTTTTTTAAGATGTAAGAGATAAATGCTTATTTTTGCATTGTTATTGTTGCCGTTTTTGATTAGAAAAACGTTTCTAGACACACGGGTATCGTTTATTTTTTTCGTTAGTAGAGAATTCGTAAAAAAATATGTATATATATATATAAACGAAAACTGGAACACACGCGGTCAAATATGTAAAAAATTTTCGAGTGGATCGTTAGATACGATATTGTACATTTTCATCGGGGAAAAAAATAATTGACAAATGTCACAGACAGGATTTTTAGCTTTAGTTGTAACAAAAAGATTTTTTTTATTTTGTTCAAAGGATGAAATACTGAGTCAAAAAAAATTTATTCAATCAATTAAAAATTAAATAATTAAATCCCGTATAAAAGATATATTTTTTTCTAGTACTGTATAAATCTTTCTGAAGTACTATATAAAAAAAAAATTGATAAACATATTTTATTTTAACGTATACTTTGCATAGACGATAACAAAAGTTTATTCTGTCCACGGTTTAATGAAAACGATTAAATTATCGAACAAGAAACGTAACATATCGAATGAAAGATTTATCTGACAACCATTGCGAAATTTTTCTTTTTTAATCAAACGGACGAATTCATTCGGAACTAATCTATCTTTAATCCACCAACTATCTATTAATCCCTTTGCAATTTCTCAATCCCAAACGATAAATTTGAATGTGATCTCGACGCATCTACATTCTTATTGTACTACATAATTTGGATTTTTTGAGCGACAATGAATTATCTACGCGAATCATCGATTGGCAATATTCCTATGAATGAATTAGTTTCATGAATACACGTATCTTATACATAATATTTGTCGAGTGACGTGTATTAATTAGTGACGTATATTAGCACGAATAGAGACATGAATTCCTCTAGAGATCAGAATGTTACGTATCCTCTGACGTCGAGCAAGTGACGTCGATCGATAGATTGATTACGCTATACACAAGAAGGAAGACACCTGCATTCGGTGTGCATTCGACATCGTGTACTTTTGTCCCACCAATTTCATTATTTTCATAATACTGTCAATTAACGCTGCCTGTATCAAGATGAATAAGCTATGTGCTCCGGTTTGCTTAGATATATGTATCTACGCGTATACGTATACATCTATCACTATACCTGGGAGAGTACACAGATTCACGTATGCGTAAATGTACACACATGCATATTTATGCGTGTGCTCGAGAGTTCGACGGGTATTTCTTGGGTATGATGGCTAATTTGTACGCGCAATTTACAGAATTTTATACGGTATTTCAAACGAAACATTGAACGTTTATTACGGAATTGAAAAAATTCCATTGGCCCGTTAACGCAGTAATTTGATGCTATATGTAGATACACCATGAAATTTTAAACAATGATGCTGACTGTTATTTGACCACGTTTAATATTTATGTTTCGTCTAAAGTAAAATTTATTTCGGCTAAAGCATCAAACTTTTAGAATCGTCATTACAAATGTATATACGAATAAATTTAATTTATATGGAAATTGTACTTCCATTCCCTGTAATTATTGCGCGGAATAATATATGATGTAAATGAACGAATAAAAGAGAATTCAAAACATCCCAGTTAAGGGCAAAACAATCTGGAAAATTGACTGAGCAATACTCTATCAAATTATAATATTTCAATTTCAAATATATGATCAATATATTAATTTCCTCGATATATTAAAATAAATTATCAAATAAAATTACAAAAGGAATCGTATTCCCAGATTTTTTCTTTTTTAGAAGTTATAAGAAATACATAAAAGAAACGATAAATATTTCTAGATTTATATTTCGAACTTTACGAGATTTTTATTAGTAGCTAGATAATTTCCAAGTCACTCGTATTATTTTATTATCTCGTATATTTTATTATGAATAAATAAATATTCAGTTTAATATACCGAATCGAATGAATCGAGTTTTATTTGAATCGAATGTGTATTCAAACGTATCGCGTTTCATGAAATTTCACATCTTCAACATTGATATTTAATTCTATTGAGATTTTATTGAGATCATCTATATCGTATTAAATACGGAATTTAGTGCATCGGATGTAGTAGGTTATGTGCACCTGTCTCGGGTTGCAAGGATTCAAGATGATCTGTATAGAGATCTGAGAATCTTGAATTGCCAATATTGGGTCCTATGCAACCAAATCTCTTGATATCGAATTTCTCACGTTTTAATCTATCTCTATCGAATCAAAATCTCGTATTGTTTGCTATCTATTTCATCAAATAAATAGCAAACATTATATAAAATTTAATGTTTTTAACGTTATAATAGAGAATTTCTAATGAAAAATAGAATAAAATATTTATATTTATCTTTTTTATTGAATAAGTATATACATGTATTCTAATTAAATGTTGATTGTATTATTTAGTTTAAAAAACATTCTTTTTAATGAATGATAACATCATTAATGAATTGAAATTTCATCGTATGATAATGAATTTGATGAAAAATATGATAAGTTCTTTAATCTTAATAAACTCGATAAAATGTAATCATCATAATAATAATTATGGTATATACATATAAATATACATATACATATAAATATCACTCACCTCAAAGAAGAAATCTGCCGAAGAATTGTCTTTCTCCATTTCACTCAATGTTTCTTGATGACAAAACAATAATTATATAATTTCACAACCAATAATTATTCACTAAAATTCTAATTTTTACACAATTTCTATCGACACGATGAGTTGCGAATTACGATGCGACGCCACATTGCCGGTATTGGCGGTAAAACTATCGATACCTTCTTTGACAATCGATGCTGTTACCGCGAGCAGCCACTAGGTGTCAGCGATGCAAGTATATCGATATAAATTTCGCGTCACGGCATGTGCTCGTGTGAATTCGTCAAATTTTGTCGTTTATAATCAAAGTACGCGTTCCACGTGTTACTCGGTCGACATAAACATTTCGTTTGTATTCGTGATCGAGTTTCGTGTTGTGTTCGAATGAATTAATACGCAGTTCGTTTTCGTCATTCGTCTTTATAGCACGTTTGTCTCGCGTTACAGCGAGACAGCTCACGGGCAGTGTTTCGAAATTTTTATTCAATCGTAGTTGAAATTTTGCGTTATATGTGCTATATGTGAATCGCGACGCGATTGTGCAACGAGATTTCGGTGCAACGTGTTTCTAACCTTATCGTTTTTTCGTGTGACGCGACAATATCGCTTAACGGTAGTGTTCGGTCTCAAAGGTGTGTTAGAATCGGTGGTGTTATAGGGGGCGTTGCTGTAACAGCTTACTTTCCCGCGAATTCTCCAGCATCAAACGATAAGAATATTACTCTGTTTATCGCGAGAACGTCCCTCGACTTTGTTTTACGACGGCCGTTAACCCATTTACGTCCGGCTAGAACTGTCGTACAGAACGTTATGAACGGTGTTTCGCCAGACGACTCTTAATCCTTAAAGGGAATGGAACGGTGACAAATTTGAGAGGCTGATCGCGACGTAAATGGATTAAAGAAACCGTTTTGCCCGTTGAACGGAAACGTAATTGTTTTATGTGCCGCGTGACCATTCGTTTCGTAACCATGACGAGGATAACTAGATGTGAAAGCACAGGGAACGTGAGTGATTGTTCGCAAGCTTCGTGATCGCGAACGCAAGTTTTTTGGCTTCATCCACTGATAATGTTACGCCATGCCCCAGTAACACTATACACCGATGGCTGATTGGCGACGAGTCTTGGCATCGATTGACTTTCTTTGTATACCCTCTTCATCGCGGAAACAGTGGCGTTTTTGTGTAGGTAGATGTGACTATTCGAAATTCTATTGTCTTCCTTTACTTCATATTTTACGCGGCGAATCTACTTTCGCGTGGATTACGATTCCTGACAGGAAAGTTTTCGATTGGATGAGAAAGGAAAATAATCGAGAGCAAATATTTATCGAAAATGTTGGACAATATTCCCTGATGCGTAAGTTATATATACATATTTGTTATATTATATTCGTAAGATATATAAGTCGGTCTATAAAAACAATGAACAATTTTAAACTAACGAATAATTTTTCTAAAAATTTAAGAAAAAAGTTTTATATAGTCATATTTATAAATAAATAATTAAAAAAATTGAAATATAATTAAAACATCATTGAATTATTAAAAAAAGAGAAAGATAAGGAATTAGAAAATATTTTTAGAGATTAATTATATGAATTTAAGTATCGGATTTGCAATTTCTCAAATATATTTTTCTTTGTTCTTTTAGACTGACAATATGAAATATTCGTTCGAATCTATTTCATTTAAATCTATTTTCACGATATAATTTATACGAAAATATTTGGCAAAATTATATGAATTCCAACGCTAAATAAAAATAAAAAAAAAAAAACAATGATTTTAAAAACGAATATTTCATAGTAAAAATTATATTTTATTTCAATACATTACAATAGCTATAACAATTTATGAAAGAAAAGTAACATATTTTCTCGTAAGCTATTTCTTAAAATTTTGATATTGGTAGAGAAAAAAATTGTTTTTCCAAGTTCCCACTGTTATTTCAAAATCACTTGGTGCGTTTTAAATGGAACGTCGAGTCGGAGGAGAAAAAAATATTCCTTCGGGCGACTCTTGTTGTTCGTATATATACGGGTACAGAAGCTGTAGAAATAGAAGCGAGATACCCAGTATTTTGTTTACTCATAAAACACGTTCGATGTTTACGCACTTTGCTCTAGACATAGATGTAGTCCGTTAAGTCTCGTTAAATTTATTTACTTACGTACTTGTAGGTAATCTAAAACTTCTTCCTTGTTTATTTTATTTGCTTTGACATACGCGCAGTTTCTTATTACTTTTATGGATGGAAAAATAATCGGTTAATCAGATTACCGATTCGAACCAGTTACCCGATTATATCATCCATCTTAACGTCTTAAAGTAAATTTCTTTTTTTTTTTTTATCTTCCTTTACGATTTACCATTTGTTTCCTTTTATATTTTATAAGTGCATGTTTTGCACAAAATTTTATTCCATCGTTATTCTCGAGTCTTTCTTACTTCAGATTTTTTTCAACCAGTATTTGCTCGAGATGATAACCGACAATCGACCCTCCGCGATTCGTTCTCGTTTTTGCTCGTCACCATCACCTCACCTCAAGAGTGTTTTTTCCTTTTTTTTTTCCTCTCTCCCTCGCGACAAGTACAAAGCGGTCCTATTAAGCCATAACCCGTCGGCGACGGTTTTACATCTGCTTTGCAATTCCTCTGAAAAGAGGATATAGATATCCTACGAAAATACCGCCAGCAATTTCCTCAAATTGCGGTCAAAGAAAGAAGGGACATGCGAACGTCTCATAGCGGATAGTTCATCGTGAATTTATAGCTTTTATCTCGAATCATCTTTTTCATTTGAAACTCTTTTGTTATCATCGACATTCCAAAGATGAAAGATCGACAGTGTAACACGCGTGCATAAAAATGTGCTTTTTTCCGTCCGGTTTTATGAATTCTAAAGATTAAAAGTGCAACAAAAAGTCGAAGACAAAAAAGGTATGTTGAATAACAGGCAACATGAATGTAGGAAAAAAGTAAATAAAAAGACTTTATTTACGCTCTTTTAATTTTTATAAAGACGCAAGGTTGAAAATGGTGCAGGGAATAACCATTGAAATTCTAAAGTGGCGAGTTGATTTTTCAAGAATTTTGCTAAAATTGCTTTTTCTAGGCTCGGCAGTTAAATACGAACTGCTATAATTTTCATTAATTTTCATAATTTTCATTAGTTATATACTTAGTTTTATATTTACCAAGGGAAATATATTTACAGGTTCGAAAAGGAAAATGTTATTTTGAAAAGAAATCCAAAGTATATATTGTCTAAAGTATATTTCTCGATTTAAACGATACGGTAGATCAATTTACGAGTAAAAATTTACCGTTATTTTTACAAATTTTATTCCATATAATTAGAAATATCCACTAGAAGTATCGAGTCATCGTCATAATTTTCACGATAATATTTCGTTTCAATTTCCATCATGTATAAAATATCTTAACGGTATTTATGTTGGCCGAAGATGTTTACCCCATATTTTTCTCGCCAGTTAGGGTCGAAGGTTAAGTCAATGCACTATATCACGCGTTGGTATATCGAATGGGGACAGGGTCAAGCTCGATCCAAAGTGAGAAATTTATTTGCTCGTAAAAGGTCGACGGGAAAGGATCCTTGTCGGTTGTTTTAGTTGTTTCTTCGGGGATGAAAAAATATCGAGGATGCGTGTATTTGCGAATTCACCACACTTGTCATCCTCTCTCGCGTTTTCTGCGCTCGAATCGGAAGTGCTCACCTTACCACAAAGGAACACGTGACTTGACTCAGTTCGCGGGAACATTTGTCATTCAGTAACAACATTTTTTCATCGTGAAAAAAAGAAAAAAACCAATTCGAGAAATGAATTGACCTCTCCCTTCGAAAGAAAAATTATTTTTCAACCAGACCAGATACTTTGAATCGTCATATCGATCGTGCATTTTACAATCTCGAATGGCTTGTACCGTGGAGGTAGCTTTAATTCACAGATATAACGCACAGGTATATTAGGTTACAGGCTTTAACGAGAGTTTAGAATTATCATTTGCGTCATATGATTATAATATCATTTACATCATTTGCATGTATTAAACTTGACATGGATGTTAAATTAGACGTTGTATTAAAATGGATGATATATTATTATTAAATGTTGAACAAATGCGTTGTTACGCACGTTACCCGCGAAATTGCGAAGCGATAGAAATTGCACGAATGTATTTATATTTTTATAATTTAAAGAACGACGTCTCGTTGTACGGTATATATCGTCGTGCTTAGGCGCAATAAATTCTCGATGAAGGGATTTACCAAAGAGCGCGAATCGAATATCCTAATTTATGGACTTGGCAAACCATGAAATTATCAGCTTAGAATTGCGAAACGGCATTGAATTAGGAAATTATTCAACCGCTTACATACGATCGAGTTGCATCATCTTCGTCGATATTTTATCCTTTAAAAATTTCTTGGATCAAAACCAGCCAATATAAAATTCAATTTACATCCTTGTCATCGAACCGTTTTTCGTTTCGACTAAAACAATATTCCGTTTTTGTTACCGTATTCTTTTTTTTTTTTTTTTTTTTTTTCACCTTCCCTTTTTCGTTCAGCGCGAAACCAGAAAGAGTAACAACGAGACACAATTTTCAGCCGAATTTTCAGAAAAGAATTGGCGATATAATCGGTGATATAAATCGGAAATATGAACGACCACGGAAAAATGGTACATACTAGGAAAGTTCGTTTCCGGATTAATCCCGAGATTAACCTCGGCGAGGGATACTGGCGCCGTTACGTGCCAAAGAGAGGGCGATATAGGAGATTGAACGTCCAGACTAATCTCGTTCGAAATTAAGCGGCTTATCTTTCGTTGATGTAGTGCCCGTTTTCCAACCACTTAGTAGATTCTTCGTGAGAAAATTTCTCGTGTCGCCAATGGTGTTGAAAAATTTACACGCTTCGCCCCCTTTGTTTCTCGCGAACTCTGGTTCGTTCCAGAGTTGTGGGGGAGGGCACGTATGTGAAAAATCTTCGCTAACGAGCAACACCGTCGTTGTAATCCTTAAATCCACGGATCGAACCTCTATTTCTCCCTCTCTCTTTCTCTCTCTTCTCAAGATCAAACTTTTACCTCGAATTTGATGAAAAATTGTTCGATGAAATAAATATATATTCCGAAAATTCATATCGGGTAAATTGAAATTCGTTTCGATTATTTCTCTTACTTTCGACGGATATTTTTTCGATGAACCATGTTTCGAATCAATTTTGTTGCAAATAGGTTTAATAACATTGGATATTCTACGCAATCGACGAAACGTTGAAAAATATTAAGCGAGAAATATTTCTCGTTCGGTCGCAATCTTTTCACAGATGGATCGATTTTCGACACGGTTTATGAAACGATTGATCCGCGATATTAGTTTCGATCCCTTCACTAGAGTATCGTGTCTTGGCCCGACATCGATTTTATCGCAAATTGATTATCGGGAACGGGCTGCTCGTCACGGGCCAGACTCTGTTTCCTTGTTATTATTCAATCGCTTCGAGCGAGTCGAGATATTTTATACACGTCATGATTGAAATACATATAATTCGAACGGTGGAACAATAGGAATGATACATTCATTCGTACATGTACGATGCTATTGCGTTTCGATTCGCAATGGATTCTCGTCTAATGTGAAAACACACGTATCGGGATATATTATTTCTGGAATTATTTCTGTTTAGGCAGGTAGTCATGGGGAAAGCAAACTGGCAGTGTATCCAAATAATAATACATTGTGTTAGCGCGAAATGCATTGAAGGATTGATGGTTCTGGATATTACGGGACAATGAGTAAGATCAGATTTTGGAAGGCAGATTATTAACTAACTGAGAAATTCCCTGCTTTGTTTCTCACTGCTTTGAATGGTTGAACTACGGTCAACTATGGTTCTACGGTTACTTGTCTCTTGATTTACCTATTATGAGTAATTTTGTATATCCGCGTGAATGGAGTTAGATTGCATTGTCTCGCCGGAGAATACAGAGTATCAAGAATTAAAATAATTGAAAGGTGTTGATGGATTATTTTTTTCCTTTTTTTTTTTTTTAAATGTAAAATCGTTTCGTTTCACCGACAGAAATTAATCGAGCAGCTTTATCATGTTAATATTCTCTATTTAGAATAGTTAATAATTAGCTTTATACGCGTAATTCGTAATTTTACACTTGTGCATCATCACTGTCAAATAAATAACACTGTATGTAGTTTATCTCGCGAAGTTAATTAATTGCCATCAAATAATTTAATTAATAGTTTATAATTAATTCGTATTACGTATTATTTAATCAGGAACAACGTTACATTTCATTATTCGTCAAATTACGAGTATCTTCTTCCAGCTTTCGAAATTAACCATTAATTAACGAGTGTCAAAAACGAAAACAGTTTTGTTTGTATATAATATAATTCAAGTTGTCGTTCGATATAATTATCAAGATGCTAATAATTATCCATCCGTCGTTGTATATAACGGATGAACAATACAAAGAATATCACGATATTATGATTTGCTGTATCGGACAAATAATCGAGAATAATTATTAAATTTCGTCACGATGCATAAACGATCCATAAATCCATCCCCGCGCATGCCGAACGTGCTCTCCAAGTTTTGCCACTGATAGCGGCTTGATCGATGACTCGATCAATGGCCATTACAGCGTCTTAATTCCTCGTAGTCGAAAGTTTTTAGCCGAAGAAGGGCCATCGAACGAGGGCGATCGATGCGCAGATGGGATCAGCCCAGCTCGATATTTGCATATTGATCTCATCGAAAACTTGGCTACGGTATTAATACTTTAATACCTTTATGCTAATATCTATTAAAACGTATTTATCGAAAGAAGATTAAAAAAGTTAAATATAATAGCCCAAAAATCAACGATCAATTAGTCTTTCCTCTTTTACGTGTCTTGTCGTATATTTTCATCAAGTTCGGAAGATAATATCTTCCGAGAATCGTTCGTGGAATTTAAAATTCGTCGAAAAATGCAAGTGACGTTTAAGCAAGAATCGCGCTTTCTAATTAGCGCGCTGTAAACGTTTCTTCCTCCAAGAAAGCAAATTGTCAACACGCTGACGTTAATCCTTTGGCAAAATATTCTGGGAAAAGAAGCTTGGTTGGAAGAAGGATACGCGAAGAAATACATGTAAGGAAGACTTCTTTAACCCGTGCTCAGCTTGGAGGATTCGAAGTGAAAATATGTCGCGCGTTCACTCCACGGACGGTGATGAAATTAAGAAGCTGAAGCTCGTATTCCAAATACGTATTCCTTTTTCATCTTCTCCATCTCTTCCCCTTTCATCTTTTCTTAAGTCAACTCTTTCTCGACCCCGCGTTGTTTCATCTCTTCGAAAAATTTCTGTCAGAGGAACGTATTCATTGTCATCGCTCTTTCTTCTTTCGACACATTGCACCCTTGTGCACGGATGAAAAAAAGAGAAAAAACAAAAACTCGCGCAAACGTATTGTTCGAAAAGCTTCTTCACCTCTGATTTCTCATCTCGGGCCATTTTTCTCCTCTTCCTTTCTCCTAATTTATGCAAAAGTAAGATAACGATAATATGATAACGATATTTATTATTTAATTTCTCAGAAAGAGAGGCTGACTTCCTTCTCTAAATTTCTCTTGTTGTTAGTTCGTTCGACTTTCAACTAACTCAGGAGAAAGAATTATGAATGAATGACGTCACGAAAAAAGCGAATCAGATAAATACACGTCTCGCTTGAAAATTATACGAAAGTTCTCTTGGAAACGAAGGGAATTCAACGTGAGAATTTCTTTTCAAGCGAATGGTATAAGTGCAATTGTATTTTCCCAATGGGTCGAGAGTTCTAACATTCGTATCGTCGACGATAACAAATGTCTTTTTTTTTTTTTCCACCAAGCGCATCATCATTCCCCTATCCACTCGTCGTCGTGCATACAGTTTTATATCCACCTCCGCGATATATCCGCCACATTTTGTTCTTGGCACCGTCCCTGCGGTTCTACTTTCTCGATGAATTGATCGATCGAGCAGAATGACTTTTGCGTCGCGACCTATTTCGATTTCGCAAGAGAGGGGAGAGACTATCGTCTTTACTCGTCGTGGAAATCGTGGACGGGCTGGGGATTAATAATTATAACACAATGGACGCGACGAGTTTAACGTTATAAATCATCGTCCTCCGATACAACATCGATCTCTACTCTACTCGAACATTCGGTCGGTGATATTCGGTGGCCGAATACAATGGCGGTCGGTGAGAGGTAGCGGAAATTTGACCGTTCTGTCACCGTTTCTGAGACCGTGTTTATCGGTCGCGGACAAAGCGAACAGACCGAATCTATTCAAGTAATCTATTCTCTGATGCATGCTTTCGCTATTAACGCGACCTCGCCGATGAGCCATCTGTCAACCAGGAATTTCATACGTTTCTCGCCGGTTGTTCCCCGAATTCCAACACCGTCTGGGCGGACAATACCTCTCCACGATTTACCGGAGAAGTTTACTCGAGCAACTGGAAACTGTCGAGTTTCGTATAATCGTTGGCCACGTGTTAAATGATTAAAACATTGCTCCGCATTGTTTCGACCGCGATTCATCTTCCCTATCATTTCTCATTGCACGAAGAATCTATCTACGAAAATGTTTAAAAGAATTTAAGTGTCGAAAGAATCCTTAATTTATCTTTGACGAACGTGGAAAAAGTCTAGCCGTTGTTTATAGATTACGGATAAGATCGATGTAAATGATATTATAGGAGGAGCGAATACTGGATGATAATGCACAATTTTATCTCGTTTGCTCGATTTATTTTAAGATCGTGGAGAGGTAAAATGGTATATTTGCGTTACAACGAGATAGCCTATCCATAGGAAGCTTAACTCGTAGCGTTCATATATCATTCTCGGTTCGCGAAGTTTTCTCTCATCGCAACATTTCTCTTCCTTGTTTCAAAAAAAAAAAAAAAAAAGACAGCCTTGAACATTAAATTCGATTCTGTTCGCCGTTATATGTAATTTCTGTTTCGATCCTCTTCTCAAAAACTTTTCACTACTCGATTCGACATTTTCATATTTATAATTCATTAAACTCGAAACTTTGGCGTATTTAGGAAAACGAGTCGTAATTTCGCAGGCGTCAAATGCTGCGTTGCAAGGGGAACGTAATAGATATTAGTAGCTCTTGCATTATACTGTTGCGGATATCTAAAGTTTTGGCGCAATGCTTACTGCGATGAATTTTGAAATTTGGAATATCGACCCTTGGTAATCCTTTCTCCAGCAGAGATATATACATATCGCGTATTACAATTCATACGCGCACTGCACTAATGCATTAGAGAGATGAAGTTTCGTCGATTCGAAAATCGAGCTAACAAAAGCCATATTCTATATTTCTAAAAAAAATTTTTCATTAACATTAAAATCCATACGAATATGTTTTTTTTTTTTTTTTTTTTTTTTTTAAACGAATTTCCATTTATTCGAAATCGAGCCAAGCATGCATTAACAATGCCTCCCCTCCCCCTATGTCCATTCGTATATTCCCACGAATGCTTTTCGAAATTAAATTTTTTTTCAACTCGAAATCGAACCAAGTATTACACCCTCGTCATACACGTTTCCGAGAAAATTTTTCACCAACCCTCTTGATAAATGTCACGAAGGACGACGAACGAGAGCGGGGCAGAAAAGAAAATGTATATAAAAATGAAAATGGTGGATTTTAGGAAAGAAAATATGCTCCGCATCGAAGCGATAATGGCCGCCGAAAATTGTCGGGAATCGGCGCGTGTAAATGTCACGCGGAAGCTTGGAAAATAGGAGAAATTACGATACAACTCTCGTTACGTCTCGCCTCGTTGTATATCGCGCGTTTTCGAGGATAGAGAGCAACGTTTCGAGAAGCGCGTTTATTTTGCAATACCCGTAGATAAATATTCACGACACGGTTTATCCTCACGGCCACGACTGTTATAACGCGCCACGGGAAGCCGTATTCACGTTACACGCGAGATAATGGACCGAGGCCGCGATATAGCTATACCGCAAGCCGTGTAGTACAATGCGATTTATATGAATCATAAATAGGCAGCGTCACATCCGTTGATCATAATTTCGACCTCTCCCCTCTGCCTCTCTGTATCTTCCTCCATTTTTCGTTTCGAGGGGTGGAAAAGGGGAGGAGGAAATTTGTGTTTTATGCCGTATTCAGCTTTTCAGCATCAGACGATCATTAAGCGGAAAAAATGATGGAGAACTTTTCGTAAATCTTTTATTAACTGCATAACGATGATCTCGAATATGGAAATAACGTTCGTTACGCTCGTGTTTTTTGTATCAGTTTTTATTTTCAACTTTATTTTTACTAACGCAACTCTGGCTCGCTTTTCATCGAAGAGCGATCGAGAAATCGAAAGAGAGAGAGATATTTTTATCTCGTGGAAAGTGGGACAGGAATGGGAGGGAAATTGGCGAGAAGAGATAAATTAGGATCTTGTTTCAAGCGTTGCGAGACGAAACGCGAAGAGAAAACGAACGAAGGGAAATGTATAACGGGAATACAATAACGAATCTACTCTTTTCACCGTGGTTACGACGATTTTTACCGAATAAAGGAGTCCCTTTTCTCATCCATTTTCACGGCGGAATGTTCATTAATCGTTGCTGAATTATTCAGCTAAAGGACACCCATAAAGGATTTCCGATTCGCGTATCGGGTGCAGAGAGTCGGCCAAGCTGTGCGTTCGAGAGATCGCTCTTTCTCGTAAGAAATTTTAAAATCTTTTTATCTCTTGGTTGGAACGAAAACGAGGAAGGCACATCGTTGTTTACGTTTTTTAAAATACCTCGAGAGAGAGAAAATATGCGACTAAAGCTGACCAAAGCGAGAGAGAAATTTCGCGACGAGACGAGACGAGGGACGCTTTTTAAAGCGGCTGAGAGATAAATTAGAAAAGTTATTCCGATTCGAAAATTGAATGGAATTGAATCGCGTTGAACGCCCGCTCGATTGATTTGAATATTCATAAGGACAAGATCTACCGGTTCACACTTTAATTAGATTCATGGAAGTTTTCGCCATTTTTTTCCCTCCCCCTCTTTCCTCTCGTAGGTGGCGGAATTAATGAAGAGCGAATACGTTATGTTGTCGGAATATGGATTAACCGTGGGACGGATTCGGAACCTTTAATGGTTTCGAGTGTTTTTAGCCGTGCTCGATGGAAATCGGCTGGCAAACACATTGAAGATTGATCGATGATGCGGTATCGAATTGCTCTTAATTTATGAACTTTGCTTAGTCGAAGGGGAGGGGGACGAAAGGAAGTCGAGGACGATCGATCAAAAGTGGGAGGGTAGAAGAGGGTGGCGCGGCTCGAAAATATTTTTACCGGTGTAAAAATTTCGAGAGTATTGCGAGGATTCCGATTATTAACGAAACACCTGTTAGTTCCCTACCGCGTTTTCCAACTGCGCGTCCAAGTCGAAAACTTTTTAATAAAGGGGCAAATTGACGACTAATAGTTGGAGGAAGAAATATCTCTCGAGAACAATTTCTTTTCTCTTCTCAACTTCGTTCGTTTTTCCTTTCGTCCTTTCGCGTCGTTGAAACATTTTTTTTCTTTTCCCTCCCACTTTTTTATCGTTTATAAATAATGCATCTTCTCCTCGGTGAGAAGAGAAAATATAGGTCTCCTCTCGTAGACCGAAACAACCGTCGAACGCGTATAACACGTCGAACGGAACGGAATAGAACATGAGAAATTGCAAGGGAAAAAGGAAACGAAACCTGTGCTCCTACGTAATGCCTGTAAATATGTATCAGTTCCGTGTACAATGTACCAGCTTCCATCGGTTCTAAACCATGGATTCTGACAAATACAACGCCATAGGATGAGTTGTATCGCGCAACGAAAGCGGCAGTTGAAGCCTCGTAAAAGCTTCGCTCGCGCCAACTACGGAAAATGGAAGCTCGGGTGATATTGAATTTATAGAAGGAGGCGAAGAGAGAGAGAGAGAGAGAGAGAAAGACTGTCTTCGATTTATCGGTCAATATTCCGTGGCGTCGCGCTGTTGGTTTTATTAAAACGAATTGGAATGATAACGAAGAAGGGGAAAAGGTGTAACGGGTATTGAAAATGAACGGGGATGAAATTGCCGCGTTTAAATATTGGCCCCGAAAATTCGATCGAAAAACGATGATTAACAAACGGAATATTAATATTCGTGGAAATGCAAATTTTCCTCTTTTATCTCTTTTATCCCTGTTGATGGTGGTAGGCCGGCACGTTGATAGGCTGGCGCGTTAATACGCCTTGTACGGGCTACACAGTCAGAGCCCCGAGGGAAGATTGATATTTATGGCGGTGTAGTGTCAGGAATCCCCTACTGGGAAATAACCAGAGGTCAGTTAGGTTTGTCATTCGCCGAATAATTGATGTGCCTGTTCTTTGTCGCGCTGTCATATCTTTTATAAAGACGTTTCGCGGAGGAATCTCTTGTCAAGTTTCTTCCTCTTCCTTTTTTGCCCTTTTTTCTTATTGTTGTTCCGTGTTTTTTTTTTTTTCTTTTCTTTTTTTCTCTTCTCTTTTAATTCAACATTTAAGAAATCGCGTCCAATCGACGCGACAATTTGTATGTATATATATATATATTTACAAAGGATTGCGTAGTGTTCTTCTTCGTGTTCTTTATCCAACGTGAACGAAATTAGATTACAAAGAAGTATCTCGTTCTTTGATCTTACGGAAAATTGCTCGATTTCATTTCTGTTCTAAGTAAAGTTTGCAGAGAGATCTAATTTCGTTCCGTCTCCAGGAGAACTTGTAATTTCGTCACGATAAAGAAACCATTAGAAATTATATGAATTCAGTGGAGGGAATAATATTGAATTTATCGTCAAATACGAGCGTTGATAATCCTTCCCCCTTTAAAATTTATGGGTTAATTACCGTAAATTTTTCGGATTAGTAATGATAGAATGATTTTCTGGGCGCGTTACATAAATTTTATCGTAAAGTATAATATTGGCGAGAAATTTGGAACAAGTAGTTTTATTAAACTCTCTTCTGGACACGTGGCAATTCGTCTATGAGGTCGTCGCAATACGCGACGAATATTTATGGCATTCCATTCTTCCCGCGGCTTCCTCTTCCATTCTAAAGTCATAGAGAACGAGTTTTCAATGCCGTGAATCCCTCAAACTTGGTCCAAATGTCTTTCCAATACACGCATAACGTGTTACCATACGTGGATCGATTTCCAACCGTTATTAAAGAGAATATAAACTCGTAAAAAATATCGATGCTTTTTCCTCGATGCATTTTTGCCAATGCACCGGAGATGGTTGTAAAAATCGACGAATGTATGACGGAAATATATCGCACAGCATTGTTGCCCTGTTGGATGAATGATATTATCAATATTATCGCGTAAGTGAATTACATCAGATAAACAGTAAACATAATTAGATAACGAAATCTTAAATTGTGGACGATTAATCATCTCGCTATTTTCCTTATCGATCATACGTAATTACGTCCCATAATATTAATTGCGAAGGTTCATTCCATAAATTTTTCAAGTGCATCGCGTAATATCGATTCTTTCTTCTGTCTGATCATGGCTTTATTTCAAGATATGGTGGACCCTCTCGTTCTTTTCTACGTTTTGTCGAAATAAAATTTGAAATTTTCATCTACAATTTCGATAAATACGACGCGTTTCGTTCTCCAAAATCGGTAAATCGGGCGGAAAAGTTCAATGACGGGCGCGAAAAATCGTTATTCCCCTCCGTGATGATAATTTTCGTTAATATCTCGCGCATTCCCTATTGAATGTTTCGTTTTTACACGTAGACAGAATCACCCGAACAGCATTGTTTCTGCTTATACGCGCACATATCCACGCGATTAACGTAATTTATGCAGCGATCGTTGTTGGACGGAATATTTGAAATGTTTTAACGCTTCCCTGTTGTTTCCCCGCCCTCGATTATTCTCCCGAAGATGAAGCTCTCGAAAATATAGAAAGCTATGCCGAGAATTAATCATTTCCAACCAAATTTTTTCCTTTAAACGAACAACATCTTTAAATTATTTTCACCATCTTCTTTTTTTTTCTTCGCTTGTCTTTCTTCTTGTCAAAGGTGTTTTGCATTATTGGAAGCTACGTGATCAAAGAAATCGCTATATTCGAGAGAACAGATTGTGGAATTAATAATAAAGAACGGGTACAAAGTAAGAAAGGGTATATTTAATAAAAGAAGGATAGGAGTAAAAATAAATTATATTACATATCCGATATCTTTGTTCTATACAGAGCTCGTTATTTAAAAAAGGAAGAGAATCGAATTCTTATATATTATTTTTAAATCATTCGATTTAAAATTAAATTAAATTACTCGATTAACACTCGCTTTTGTTCAATCTGTCGCCGCCTCGATCAACTTGACGGGAGAATCGTCGACAGAATTTAAAGGGTGGTATATCTGGCGATCGCAAATGGCGACGTAAATTAATCTGGCGATGCCTCATTTTTCCCCGACGATACGCGCACGTACACGCGTGTGGCCAAAACACTGCGAACGCAGAATCCGCGCGAAATAAAACGAGGCTAGATTCAATGAGGAGACACGGTGGGGGATGAATGGAAATAAAGGGGGCAGGGCGGACAAGCACGTGGGGCCGCGAATTAACTGGTGAAAAGCTGGGTATAAATAAAACGGCGCGGTTTCCGGGGCGAATTGTACACGCGATTCCAACGCTGTTCCACCGTAATTCCTGTCGTCCATTTCGAAAAATCGTCCATGAATATTTTATAGCATTACTTCCGGTTGCTCGAGTCTTCCGTTCTCTATCATCAAATTTTTCCTTTCTTTTCTCTCTCTCTGTCTCTCTCGACCTTATGCCGCGCGATATTTCACGTGCGCTGCATCGATTTTCTAAGAACGCATTTGATTTGATCCTCGCTCTCGATTATTCCCCCCAACGGAAGTTAATCCACGAGGATCCTGCTCTCAATTATTTCACTTGCTCCCTCACAATTATTTTTCCTAGAGGTAAACACTACCGGATGAAAGTTACTCCCTCGAAATGATCGTTCGTTCGAATGCTGTATCCGCTTACGGGAAACAAGTTTCGAGACCGACTCGTTAAAGTTTTTGCATTCTGTTCTTCGACGATCGATATCCTCGTGCCTACGAGTTCCCTCGATAATTGTAGAACGTAACGCGATACAACATTCTCCCTCGAACTTGGCGGATGCTTTTTGCATCATTTTTGCTCGAACCTCGTTCATCCGTGTCGCCAACCGTGTAAACCGGAACAAAGAGCGGGAGCAAGAGGTTCACGTGAGGAAAGAATTGCCCCCAAGGATGAAGGGGGAAACGCTTTGTCTAGATGACGAGGAACCACTCGCCTCGCAGCTACTGCTGCTTCCTTCCTTTTCAGGGTCGCTGATTACGCGTCTACCGAGAAATCCGAGCAAGATTAATCTTGGACAGACTCGTCGCGCTCGAGAGTCTTCGTCAACTGGATTTACTTGGCCGCCACACTTTTTTCACCGAGAGTGCATTTACTCGAGTGCATTAGGCTTAGACTCGATTTACATAGATGTTGTTAACCCTGCGGATCTTCGAGTCGACACTATCGACATTCTTTTTTTTTTTTTTAACCTTTTAACGCTACTACGAGCGACTTTAGTCGCTCTGCATAAGATACGGCGAGCGATCGGAGTTATTGCATATATTTCTCTGGAAATATCGTAGCATCGATATTTCGTTTTTATCGTCGAAAGAAGACACTTTGAAGATTCAAGAACGATCGTAAATCTTTAGAACGTTCTGAATTCTATTCTGTACTTTTACATCGAATAATAATGATACGTGCGATCGTCAGACGGTCTCGATGTAATAACCCAGAGAGAGACATAGAAAGATAAAAGTAGAATTACAGCGAGAAAGTTGTCTAGCTAGGGGAAGGGGATGGAACGTTTGGTGGCAATCGATAAACGAGGAGATCCGTTCCAAAAGAGGGAAGAAAGAAGCGTGGCAAGATAGCACAGCCATTGTTCGTTGATCACAAACGTAATCTTGGGACGATTTTGCCAAAGAAAGTAACCTTTCGATATATGTTTCGAAGAGGGAAAACAAGTCTGGCGAAAAGCGATCGACGCAGTTTACACGGGTTCATGGTTTACGCGCTCGATGAACCGGTTGCTCACCGAGGCTGGTCGCGATCCGTGCCAAATTCGCGACCCGAATCGATCTTGCCAATTTATAAGGGCATCGTTAATGAACGATCATCCGTGTATACAATGTAACGTGGCCGATCGATCGAGTATCGAGTTTCAACCAGCCACAGCAAATTTACATCTACTTTGACGGTTGGTAATCCTCGTAACGCGCGAGGGGCTTATTACCACACAGGGGATTCGTAGGGACAAGATTTCAACCGGTTTCTTCCGCACTGTTACACGTGTAACAGATATAATTCGCTTCACTATTTGTGGAGAATTTAAATACTCGTGTAGACGGATTACGCGCAAAAGTAAAAATAATTCTTGTATACGGATCGAGGAAACAAATATCACTCGTTGCGCTCTTTTACATTCGATCGTTTTATCCCGTGAGACATTAATTTATTCCCCTCGCGCCTCGTTGCTTAAAAAAACGAAGGGGAGGGAACGTTTATCGATAAATGTAAACGAGAGGGGGAAATACTTGGAATCCGAACGGAGACAGATCCGGCTGAATATTGCGCACGGAGTGGAAACATAAAACATTTCCTCGTCTTTTTTTCGACGGGTGTGACGGAATTGCTGGCCGAAGTCGAAGTGAGTTACCGGGATTTTCTCCGCTTCTGTTCGCGATCCACCGATTCGATACCGTCGGTCGGTATGTTGGCTACGACGTTACGAGGGGACAAGAGGTTACGCAGTGGCGTTGACCCACGCGCACCTACCGATTTTTCCACCGTCCCCGCGATATCTTCCCTTCTTTATGACTTCCCCTTCCCTCGCGTTACTCCTCCTCGCAATTTTATTTCCTATCGGCCGCCACGCGATTCCTCCCGATTTTAATTAAAAGAATATCGCGCCATCAATTCCGCGTTCCTTGATCCCCTCGCGATATAAATTACGGACGCAATATACCCGCTATACACGAGTTATGGATGGTTCGTTTGAATATCGTTGATACCATCGTTGAAACCGTCGTCGCATTTCTTTTTTTCTCTCTCTCTCTCTCTCTTTTAAGGCCGCCACCGATTCATTCATTGATCGATATCTGATAGAAGTCGAAGGTGTATTTTCGAGTTTTCGACGTTATATAAATCCCTGTGTTAGTTTTCTCGGTTTCGTACCGAGGTGAAAGATCGAGTAACGAAATAGACAAGTATGCACAAGTATTATACAACGAGATTTGTCTAATTATCTTAGAAAATCAAGAGAATCGTTTTCATCGAAAATCCTAACGATACATCGATTGTTGATACACGATACTCCATCCGATATATTTTCGGCCGTTTTATTCGTTCGGGGCATCGATTCCACGCCACCTCCACCTCTTTGTAACAACAACCGACATTTTTATCGCGCACGCCGATAATCCTCCCGAGTATACAGGCCGAAATAGAGGGAGCGAATTCCATAATAAATTTTTGCAAGAAACGGACTGGCGCTGGATACTCGCGCGTTGTACGTTATGCAGTCGGATCTTGTGTTGGAAATTGATGAGGGGAGGAACGAAGGGGGAGGATGATTTCCGGCGGCGCAGTTATCGTCCGTTTACATATTTCACGAGCGACCACGATACGTTTTATTTATTAAACGTATCGTGGAAATTTGGCCGATATATCAAGTTCGAACCTCGCCTTAAACGGAATTTCGAGATCTTCTCCCCGGTTTGACCCCGTTAAATATTTGCTCGACGAGGAGGAGGAAAGAGAGGCTCGTCGATGATCGAAAAGCTGGCACGCGCGAATTTATAATTGGGCCGGTTAACGTTATTGTGAATAGGATTATAGGTGGATAATGTGAGAAATATATCATAAAATGTATTTTCGCCGTGGAAAGATGGAAGGGATGTTTGGCGGGTCGGGTGTTTCTCACCGGTTCTTTCGAAAGATTAAATTGAAACGGGGAATGGGATTAGAGGTAAGCTCGGGCGAAATGATTATCGCTAATAGTCTTATCATCGGTTTTAAATTAATTTAGAAATAACGAAATACGTACTGTTAAACTTCGATATTACGGTGTTTTAAAATCGACAAACTGTCGATAAGGAGAGCTCGATGAAACGATATACGTTAAGTTAGTTTAATGAGATTTCGAGCAGGTTCTAAACTATTCCTTGTAATGTTTTAGCCTTGAAATACGATAAGTCGAGAGCGCTTTGATATTTGAGATTAGAATTTGGAAGGGGACAAAATTCAAATATCAATGTTAATAACGATAATGCTCGTATGCTCTCTAAACACGAGTTGAATTTTGAGCGGGTCAAAGTAGCGATAACAACGACCGGTTACACGAATTATTGTTATATTTTGCGTGCATTTTGCAGAATAAGGGCGAATAGATAGCGAATAGTTGCGCGGATAAAATAGATCTGCTCTATTACCCATTGTCCTTTTCGTAGTAATGCGTGCATAGCGGGTTGGTGTGCGCGATAACGACTTGAGACCCAAAATATATTGGACCTCGTAGCGGCGGTATATTTGGGGCTTATGAAAAGTACGGAGAGGAAATGGGACCGAAGGGAATCCCTGCGATGCAAGTATGATGCTATAAAGTTAAAAAAAATCGGGAAAGAAGGTAAACTAGTCGTGGAAACGAGATATTCTCCGAACAAATTTGTTTGAAAACGAACGAATTTTTTCTTTTCTTTTTTTTTTTAACAACTTTAAAATTTTTTTCCAAAAATTGATAACGACGAATTACGATTTAACGCGACGATGAATTGTACACACACACACACACACACACACGCGCGCGCGCGCGACATTTTCAAAAGGGATCTTTGATATTCCCTCGATGAATATCGATCTCGCCGTGTATCTCGCCTCAACAAATTTACACGGTGGCGTTCTATCATCTTGTCCGTATCCCTCTCAGCTTTCATCAACTTTGAAAATCGTGTCACCGGCATCGAAATTCTCTTTTCATTCCGTCTAATCCTGTAATTTATGCAGTATGTACTTTTAATTAATCAAGAGGTACACGTACATCGCGTTCTTTATCAACTTTTCGCAACACGCCAGTATCCGCCGCTTCGATTCTCTTGTGTTTCTCTTGTGTACCGTGCATATAATCCACGCTCGTATCTCAAACTTACACCCGAATCACGAATTTCCAGGACGGAATACACGCCGCCACTTCGTTACCTTTAAAGTAAATTCGTGCAAAAATCGATGCGCGCTTTTAAATCGCATTACTCGTTGGAAATATCGGAATAAAACTCGTGCAACACAATGCGCGGTGTCCCTTCATCGGTTAAATCTTGCAGCTAAACATTCCCGACCTCTCTCCTCCTCCCTTCCGATCTTAAAGCGATTCAAAAGTTACTCTCTCCGATTAATTCGACTTAATCGACCATTTCGCCCGATTGGAGATCCCTCCTCTTTACAGCGCCCATTAACCCCCTCCCCAAATGTTTATCCCGTTTTCGCGAAACAGACGACAACGCTCGATCGATATTGCCGGAAAAGACGCGCTCGAATTTATATCGGATCGTCGCGTAGCCGATGCGAATTCGAATCGTGTGTATGGATTCAATTGAGGGGAACGAGAGAGGGGATCGGGGTGTGGAGTAGGAGCGATTCCATCGGATTCGCGATGATCGTTAATCGGCGAGCGATTTTCCTTTTGTTATTCGGTGATCGAGGCCGAGTTTTTGCGATCGAGTGAATTGGCCGGCTAAAAACTGAATTAACCGCGGCAAATCATTACGGCGATTTACTAATTTCAATTGTGAGAGAATCGAGGGGAGGGGGTGTATATAAATTCACGCGATTCGAATTGGCAAGAGGGGGTTGGCTGGCTCCTCCAAATAAATTGTAGGTGGCGCGAAAAATTGGAACTGGCTCTGGGGATCATTTCGGGTGGAACTGTTGCTTTGCCGGACCGATCGGTACACTGCGCGTTTCTCACTCTTTCGTTTCTTTGTTCTCGCTCGTACGGATTATACGAGTTCGTTTCAATCGAACAAGTAATTTTTCCTTTTTTTTTTTTTTTTTTTTAAGATTACAACCGTAACGATTGAGTCAATTAAAAAACCGGATTTCTTTCGTTTCGAGTGAAAATAATTGTTGTTGGGTGGGGCAGCGCGCGCGAGGAAGGTGGAAGTAGGCCACTGTAGTTGGAATTAATTAAAAGTTGACGATAATTGAGCACGATGAACTGTTCTAATTGCAACGGCGTAACGAAACGGCGGCGGTGGATGGGCGAAATTTTCGGGAATTTTCGGCGGCCCGCCCCTTAAAAACTCGATTCTCCCGATGGCAACGATAATTACATCAACCGGGACTGTGTATATCTGTACACGCGGAAAAATTTGCGCGAAATTGGAGCGAGCGCGATTAATTAAAATAGCGCCGTGTCAAGGACGTTGTACGCGCGTTGTAGGTGTCGCGCGTTTCAGGATTGGTAATTAAACTCTTCGAACGAGTGGTAACCGAAATTTTCAACAATTTTAATAACTCGTTCGATCGCGATGGATCTCCGTCGTTTTTTTCGAAAATTCAATAAAGATCGAGGTGAAACGTAATAATAAGATGGTAGATAAACCTACGATCTTCGTTCGAAAGAAAGCTTGTTTTTTAAAACACGAAACGAGAAGAGAGAGAGAGAGAGAGAGAGAGAGTAAGAGAGACGAGTATCTTAACATCTTGCTCGAGTTTTTCGAGTTGGCTGAATAGCGGTAAAATCCCGGTAAAACCGAGATGGATCGATAACCTTCGCTCCTTGTAAATAAGGAGAGCTCTCTAGCCAGAGAGTGGATATGGAAACGCAGTTTCTGTTATGTTGCGCCCGCCGGTAGACGTGACGTAATTCGGAAATTGGATGATACATCTTCGAAAAAAGGTTAACCCGATATGACCGGGCGAGATTTTTCTGGGGGAAACTGCTTACGACCGTTACGTTTGATTTATCGAAGATGTACGGTTCGAGGCTGGCAGGATCCAGGAATTAAGTACACTCGCGATAAGCTTGCCACCGTATCTTACACGCCATGGAATATTTATTTATCGGGATACCGCGTGAACTCGATTAATTGGTGAAATATGGCGGTCAAGTTCGCACCCGTTACCCCATCCTTCGCTGGGTTGATCAAGCGGTTTTCTTAGATAATGGAAGCTCCGTGAATGTGACGTGGAATACGGAGTAATAAAAGGGAAACGAGGTTTTGAATTATGACGCAGGGACGAGATATTATTACACGTAGAATATTTTATCGTGATTACGATCGTTCGAAGATAGAAATAAACGTTACAATTTCGGAAAGAAAAATATTCGGACAGAAGACTCAAGAAATCGACTTGATAGCAATTCTGACACGTCGCGGTGAAACGTAGCGTTCAGAGAGAGCGTCATAAATTGCAAACATTTTTCTTTCTCTAACTTCACTCATCTCTATATTCTTCTCACTTCCACCCCTTTTACCCGTTATTTCCACTTATTCTTAAAACCTAAAAACAAATTCATGATTTCGCCTCACACTCGTACGCAACATATTTTTCGTATTATGTCCCAAAAAGAGATTAAAAAAGATCGCATATACTTTGGAACGAAGTGTAACCGTCTCACCGTGTCGGATCGATTCGATTCATTGGCGAGTTCGGTTGCCAATTGAGATAACAGCAGGAAGAGCATCGAGATTTCGTTTTCTCCTCTGTGTGGTGGTATCGGGAAACGAGGCGTGGAGCTTTCCCGGAGTACGGCAGAGGTCGTAGAGGCGGAAGGTCTGGCGATAAATTTCTTGAAATTGCGACGCCTCCGCCCCCTACTCTCGGAAAAGAAGAGGCAAGAAGACTTGTTTCCGCGGTAGGCGGAATGCACGCAGCGATAAAGCAAGTTGCGTGTTCGCGAGAACACAGTCGAATTATTGTTCCCGCTGCGAGAAAAGGATATTGCGCGTGAAAGCTGTGAGGAGGAACTGTACGTGTCTCGCTGTTCCCGGCGAAGGAAGTGTTCGGGATCGTTTCTAAATCTGTTGAAATCGTGCAAGTTTATAACGTCTCCCTTGTGTATCGTGCAATTTTGCCAGTTATCGCAAAATTTATTTACATTCATACGGAACGATTGATTCGATTCCGAGTTTATCTTCGTTCGTTCGATTCAATCTATATAATCTCTTTAATTGAAATTAATTAACGAATATGCGTATATATAGAAGTTCATTCGGCAGAAATGCGCCTCACAAACATGGACACGAATCGTTTCATCTCGATGGATCGAGTCGTAAGGGGTGTGAATTTGTGAAATTTTTCTTAGAATAAGTTCTTGGACCATCCGGGGATATTTGGAGGAGCAAGAATAAAACGGAAGATGGAAAGTTCATTTGTCGTTGTTCACAATGCTCGGTCGAAATTGTGTTTCGATGTTGGTAACCGAATAAAGGGGGGACGATATTCAGGACGAAAGCAATTTGTGTACACGCGAGAAATTGTTTCGAGTTTGTAACAAGCAACCTCGATAGCTCTCTCTCCCCCCTCTCCCCTATATTTTGATTTTGACGTGCATTTAATAGCCGCGATCGGGAGATATCGGCAATCATTCGAGCTCGTGTTTACCGATAGAATGGAATCAACAATCGTGCGAATCCGCGCGTGATTATACACTGTGAACCGGATGGAATGGAAACGGTGCGTCGTGGATCATCTCCATTGGGCCGAGTTATTCTGACCCCGGGTAAACGGCGTGAGTAATTATCGTCGTAGAGGGAGGAATCTCGAAACGGGTCGCCAAGCATTTTGACCCTTTCCTCATCTCTCTTAATAAACCGACCCTTGTCCCTTCGTCCTCTCGGTGTTTCAAAGTCGGCGCAATTTTACTGCAATACCACTTTATCCCCGACTTCGTGGTCGGGATGAAAAGGTTCTTTCTCTCCTTCTTAATTACGTGTACACGTACACCCAGTTAATTTTCACCCGAGAGAACTACGATTGCGTTTATCTCTCGACAATTTTTCTATCCAACTATCGAATTTTAGAGATATGATAAATTTACACCGATCGATCTGGAGGACGATAATGATTCGCTTATCTAATCGTAGTGGAAATATTTTTATTTTTGAAAGTCTACAGAGAATTACATGGGAAAAGCTTAAGCGACGAGAATTCAACGGGAATGGGGGAAAAAAGAACGGGGAATGGGGTAAATTTGGGCATCCGAAAGGTGAGAGCAAGCGGCACGGATCGCAATTTCAATTTCCTCCCGAGGTGGAACACGGTCCACCACGTCTCATTTTACTGAATCTTCCGCACGATTGCCGTCTCCAAACTTTTTTCGTCCGAGCAGCTTTTCCATAGGGATGGGAGTGCAAGCCCCCATCAAGGAGGGAAATTCCACGGTTCGGAGCAAAAGGGGATGGTCGGTGCAATATGTTGGCGATTCCCCGCCATCGTCGAAAAACAATAAAAGCTTGGCTGGATGTACCGATACACGGATTGCACGGATTGCGTTTGTGTGCCGTCTCTCTTTTAAACCGCGCTTTATAGTTTTCTTATTGGTAGGCTCGTTCGTGTCCAGTGTTTAAGATGCGCTCCTCCAGGCGTGCAGCATTCGAATTTCTCGTTTCAAACGAGCTCTCGAAGAGTATAAACAATGATCGAGTAAAAACGTAGCGCTCTCTTCCTTTTTTTTTTTTTTTAGATATATCGAACGAGTTTCTTCAGAAGCTCTTGTTTCATTCGAAGTTTAATATTTTGAGGGGTATGCACTCGTTCCTCGAGGCTTAACATTAATTGCCTCGTGACAAATAAGTAAGAAAATTTTCGAAGATGCCACGAATATTGGAGAAATTGGTTATATCATTATTGGTTATATAATTATTCTCCATGAAAGTTAGCAATTCTTGTTCTTCGATCTAGACACAAGAATAATTAAACGCGAAAAAAGTATTGGATGGGGATATTGATCTCGAAAAGGGGCGAATCATCACGGCCGTTCCATATACCTGCGGTCGTTTATCCCTTAACGGAAATGCGAAATCGCTGAGACCAAAGAGAATTGATGCGGCGATGCTGCGGTAAATGATGCATTACCCAACATCTGATCTGATTTAGTACCCTCAATCTCCACTGTTTACGTTAATTGCTTGCGCTTTGATTAGGGAACCTGATCGATCGAAACGCAGCGCTGTCTAAAATTAATGCGAGTGATCCGCGTTTACGCGCGATAATGTCAAGAAAACGATGCCGCGGATCTTGATCGAATCCCCCTGATTTTCTCTAACCGATTAATTCACGAAATGGCTAGCTAATTTACGAAATTGCTCCCTCGACCTCTCTCGTTTCGACCAACTCCAGGATGAAGACGAATGGAGGATCTCTGGCAATTAAATCATATTTTCCAGCCTTTCCTTTCCTTCTCTTGGCTCGAAGAATCCGAATTCCTTTTCAAAAATAGATAAATTGTTCCAAGATGATTCGCCCTCGAGGCATAATCGATCTTGAGTAACGCGTCGATTGATTACCTGTGCGGACGTTAATTCGATTCTGATTGGAACTGTTTAACTTTTAATTGGAATTCGCGACGAGAGGAAAGGAGACAGGAATCTGTATTCTTGATCTCGGATCTCAAAGAGATTATCTCGAGCGCGGCAGGATACGGCTGATTCGTGGAATTAACTTTCTCGACGATTCATCGGCCGAGTTGCTAGATGAAATCAATAAATGGAATAAATCAACATAATTTTGAATGCCGGATGTTGTTTTCCGGAATTGATAATCGACCCCTATTGGGCTATTATTACCCATCAACCATGTCTATTAATCCTTGTATCGGGTGGCGGAGGATCGTATTAATTACGAGGCTGCTGCCGAATCGCTCTCGTCACCGGATATTTCGTTTCACGAGTTATTATTAATCTCTTTATTATTTGGATTATTTTTCACGAGGAGGAAGTAATTAACGATCCTTCAAAAAGAAGGATTTCTTTTCCTTTTTGGAAAAAATTATTAGATCGCGGAATTGGAATGGATACGATTATCTTCTTCGAGAAGAATACACGTACGGAATCGCGAAATAGAAAATGGGCGAAAATGGAAAAATCGGCAGAGAATCGGCAGGACGTGTCATTCGTTTATATTCGTTTTTGGGCAAAGCAGATAAAGTATCGCGCGCACAGCGATACGGGTTACCGTATCACGTTTGGCTGCACATCTTGATTCGATATCCGCCTCAATATTTATAGGCGTTTTCTGATAAATCCGTGTGATTTACGACCGTTTCAATCATCTCGATTCCTCCAAGTGTGTTTAATTCGTAATAAGCAAAACTATGATCCCTGCAAAAATTTCCAAAGAATCGCGATACAACTGTATGTAAAAACTTCCATAAATGTAGAAATTTTTCCAGACTCCTTCCTTCTCGATTCTTTCTCGACACGTGGATTACACCGCTTCGCAAAAAAGCTCGACCTTCGAATGCGGGGAGATCCATTGAAAAGAAACGAAAGCGAAATATTGGCGCGTCCACGATACTCGAGCCGCGTGGAACAAGTTAAATAAGTGTTGGCGCGTGACACGCGATTCCTCATCGTCGTTCCTCGGGGTAATATTTCCGCCTGCTACTTGGAACAATGGCCCCGCGAGACAGGATAGTATCTGGGAATCGGGTCGAGAGAAAAGAGAAAGAAAAAGGACGGGCGCGAGTGTTGCATTAGGTAGATAGAACGTGGCTTAATTCGAGTCCATTCTTCTCCACCCTCGGCTTACGTTTTCGGTGCATTCCCCGTTTAATTTTCCCGGTTGCGTGTTGACCGTAAAAAACTGAGAGCCACCGTTCCCTTCTGGAACTGTTCCATTATCAAACCGACTGAAAATACCGAAATATAGGTGGCTCCTCCTCTGTCATCCGAATTTTCGCAACTTCTCGAATCGTACTTCGAGAATGCTCGTTTGGAAAAGTGGAAAATCGTGGAGTATTATATTATTGACGCGTTTTGGAATTTGATTCTTCTCAACGTGGATGGATTGGTAATGGAAAAAAGCGAAAAGGAAGGATATTCATAAAGTAATGAAATTAGTCTTTTAGAAATTGTACTGCAACGTAATTGCAGTTTTGAGAAAAAGATTTATTATATATCTTTTTTTTTTTCACCCATAAAGATAATGGCGAAAGTTTTGTTTAATCGTATCGAAAATATTTAAACGAAGAAGATTTATCGAATGACGCTTTTCACTGAGGAAACTTTTTTCACTCAGGCATCGTTTAACCAGTTTCGCGAAAATAATAAATCTTCCCTGCAACTTTCCATTACGCGACATCTCGAAATATTTTCGAGCGACGAATACAGCGAGTCGAACGCGAGCTCGATGATAATAATTCCAGGCGACTTCGATATCGATTCCACTGCTGGTGGATACGTTCTTTGTGCGAGAGGAGGAGACATCTGGAAAGTTTTGTATTCGATTTTTTCGAATTTCATTTGAAACGTGAAAGGAAGCTTTGATAAAATGGGTAATCCATGAGAATCGGGGATAAAACGGAGGAAGGAAGGAAGGAAGAAAGAGAGAGGAAAATAAGATGAAAAAGACGCGTGGATTTTTATTACACGGATTGTCGAGGGATTGTACGACGGCGAGTGACTCCTTGTGGCTTTAAGCGAGTCAAGGCAAATTCATTAAAAGTTTGATTCCATTTCTGGTTTGGATGTGGCCAACGTCTACCCTCCCTTTCTTCTCTTATGCCATTTAGACGGGTAACGATGCCTCGTTCCAATCCTTTTCAATCATTATTCGGTAAACTTTTAATTGCCCGCGTATACAATCGCGGTGAATAGATTTTAAGAGATAAATACAGATTGAGAATCACTTGTAATGGACGCTCTTCGAGACAGTGTCCTCGTCGAAACTCCTCTAGAATGAATTATGATCGATATCGAATTCGTACAATATCGAAGAACTTTGTAGCGATTGATGATTTATTAATGATTATATTATATATATATTTTCATTTTCTTTTCTTAAAAATTTAAAGATACTTAGATATATATATATTCCTGTATTTCTATTCTATATTTTTCCATTTTCATATTCTATTGTTACTTTTTCTTTATTAATCGTGAATACGAATATTGTTTCGAACCATTAAGGGATTAACTTTTATTTCACCTATGAAATATTCGTACGGGAATTTTAACGTTTTACAAAATGACTGGCTCAAATACTCAAAATACAATTTATCCTTCTTTATATATTTCGTTCTTTTCGTTGAAAAATCACGGGAACGAAATTATCCTTAAAATTTTGTACGCATAATTTCACGCAATTCAGATTAATAATTCTCGATGTAATTTCAACGTAATTTCCTCTGAAAATTTTCCGGATTACGCGTTAAGTCTCGTAATGCCTGAAATATCGCTCGATTGATCCTAGATACGTGAAATTTCATTTCTGCATTATAATCGATTCAACGAATCATCACGGTTGATCTATGGATTCGTACAACCGGAAACCGCGTATTAAATCAATATTGGCGGAAGGCGAATAAGCGTCGCGGAATAACTCGAGGACTATTATTCACGCGGCGGAATAAATATCGTTGCGAATTATGTATTTGCTCGGTCGTGGCGCAATTTGTACACGCAGACGTATCGAATATCGATATCGAGGAGCGTTCGAAAAAGGTGGCGGTCCGAGGGAACGGTTAAAAGTCGAGCGAATTGCATCGTTTCCATCGCGTGTCGAAGCAGCGGGAAAGAACGTCTCGAAGCTTAACTTTTTATCACCGCGATTCTCATGATCCGTGACAAAATGTTATTCGTAATTGAATCGACCACGTAAATTGCTGTCGATTCTTCTCGTTCGGCCCATCAACCCCGTATTCCGGGGGGACCATCGGAGAAATTCGATTCACTTTCCATTATTTTAATTCGTTTTAAACCCGACAACGCGTTATCTCGTTAAATCTTTGCAATTCTGATTATATTTCCTCGAGTATCGTTTATATCGTAAAAGTTTAAATTCGATCGATAGAAAACGAAAAACGAGAAACGATGTAATTATAAATACGAATTTCTCGAAAATATAATTATAATGAATATTATTGGATTTACAATTTTTTCTCTCTCTGCGATACGATAAAAATAAATAGCAGTTGGATGTTCATCGAGCGATTCACGACAAACGACTCGGAGAGGATTCATTTACCTCAGACTCGCTCGTTTTTGCCAACGTTCGATAATCCTTCGTTGCACCATTCACTTGCGAAGAAGATATACGACCACGCGTCTTCTCCATCACGACGTTTCCAATTTTATTTATAAATCATCTTGGAATCTCCCGTTTAAAGCTACACCTCGAGCGGGACGCGACCCTTGAACGACACGGTTACGAGTTTTCATACGCTCTTTGTCTCCCATCCCAGAGGAGAGAACGAGCTCGCAGTTATGGGCTCGCAGTTCGTCACAGTTTTTTCCCTCCGTTTCTCTCGTTTCGGATCGCTTACTCTTTTGGATAAACAGAAACAGAAAGCGAAGCCTTTTTTTTTACGCGAAGATGGACGACATCGACGATTGTTTGTCTTCGACCCGCCACTTCGAATCGGTTTTGTTTACCTTGCATGAAATTTAATCGAATTTATGGTAATTCGTTGCTGCAACTCGTCCCTGCTGCTTTCTATTTAGCTTCGGGGCAAAACATCGTTTCGGATATACCCACCCGCGTTTCTTGCTCCAGTTTCAGTTCGACTCGTTTGTAATTATACGGTTAAATATTCCAACATCTCTGAAAAGTGTGTATTTCACGGTGAATACACGAAGAAACATTCTCGATCTCCCCATTGGAAATTGAAATACCGAATCACGGAGGAGGATACGTGCTTTTTTATCACGCGTTTTAATCATTCGCCGAACACGTTCTCTATCGGAAAACGTTTCGTCTTTGTCGCGGCGGTAAAAATTCATCGTCGATGAAGGATACTTGTCCGATTCGTCGATCGAGTCAACTCTTTACTTTACCGCGCAGGGATTTTCTACATCAACAACGAGCAACGACGCTTTGGGATTTTTTTAAATTTCAATTTCAACCCCCGAACCGAAGCTTTTGCCTTTAAACGCGAATTTTCATGGATGGGTCGCGCAACCCATTTTTCCCCCTCGACACCTTGTCAACACTTTTTTCCCTCCCGTATTTTCTCCACGCGCTCGTCCACCCGTTTGACCGTCGATCAATTTATTTGACAGCCGACTTTCACGGAACAAACGAGGGTCATCCCCACGACTTTTCTCTCCTCGAAAATCAAACCGCTTCCATATTCGCGCAAGAATATCGATTGGATAATTAGATTATTATATAGAGATAATTAGAGATCTCATCTGTGTTCGACACGAAATTTTTACTTTTCTTTTTTCAATAAATTCGTATCGA
Source organism: Apis florea (assembly GCF_048593485.1). Lineage (NCBI taxonomy): Eukaryota > Metazoa > Arthropoda > Insecta > Hymenoptera > Apidae > Apis > Apis florea. The sequence goes on from NW_028256746.1 coordinate 3,967,715, forward strand.
AGGAATTACTTATCGTGTTCTCGAATATTTGAATATTGTGCACGGTTAATTGACAAACTTTGGACTCGAGCAAGACGAACGTTTCCACCAATAAAGCGTAATTCCTCCCTTCGAGCACACCTCCTCGCCTTTTCTTGTTCCCGCGTTACGAGGCGATCGATCCAACATTTCTTATCGAATTTATGCGTGTGATATTCGCAACGAGAAGAGGGAAATTAAACGCTCGCGTTAATTAAAAGTTTTGATCTTCGAAGAAAAAAAAATCTTCTTCAACCACCAAGTCCAAATCTAACTCGTCGAATCGCCGATCCAACCCCTTCGTTTCGTCTGTTTGCTCGGCTATACTCATCCATTGTATACAGGCCTGTCGTCGACCACGAGTCTGGTCAAACAACGTGACGTCCACATAAAAAAAAAAAAAAGACAAAAATAAAGAAAAAATCGCGATAAACTATTCTCCGTCGCTTCCCCCTCGAAATCGCTCGCCTCCGAAATTCGGCGCCGTTTATTTCGCACGCCGGCCGACTGACGCGCTCTCGAAAGTTGGAAGCGCACAGCCTCCAATTGGATGACTAGTTTCAACGCGCGGACGCGGTGATGGATGCGAATTGGAACAACAAGATTATAGAGAGATCCGCAATTACGGCCGCTCCATCATTTCGAAACTCGCGCGGGGTGAAACGGGCGAATATCCCAATGTTGGATGCACGTTGGATGCTATTAATGGCGGCGAGAGATGCTGCGCGTCGGAAACAATCGAATTCGATCGCGTGCAACCTTCGAGGCGTGGGGATGATGGTGGCGCAATTAGCGAAACTTTCGAACCCTTCCTCTTCTGATCCGGTTTTCAGCGCGGGAAACGATAATTTCGATTTTCAGATTCACGGTTACGGTCGGCGAGATGGTAACACGTTCGTTGCGATACGGTCGTAACGATTGTTATCCGGGTGGGAGAAGGAGGTATTGGAGGGAAGGTGTACTCTTACCGATTCGGAATTGGGTAATAGAAACTATTGCTCGAATGGTCCAAGTTGGGAGAGGAGATGGGGGGAGTTCGAAGGAAACTGGCTGGATGGAACAAACTCGTTCCGAGTTTGGGAATGGTCCCTTCCTTCTTTAGAAACGATTTTTTTTCTTGGAAACGAGATTTGCCATTCCTGTTTGAAAAATTGTTGTTAGCGATGCAACATTTTCAAGTTAGAGGGAAGAAAGGCGGGGTTAATTAATTTGACTCGTAAGCGATTCGATGTATTTATTGGTTGAATTAAGGAGGGGAACGGTCGGTAATTCTTCTGAAACTTTCCGCCCGTTTCGACAAAGTTTGAGATCTGCAAAGTGAAACTCTCTCCCTGCTGTTGCTGCACCATTCGTGACGTTATATTACGCGATTCGTAAGAACGGTTAAAGAAGGCGAGATTACGCGAGTTGAAGTTGGAATTGAGTGAAATTTTCCTCGAAGCATGAAATTCTCGGTGATCAACATTAGCGCGTTGTTCGAGCGCTGGAACGGACGTGAAATACGTTTATCGTATGAATCACAGGGAAATTGGCTGCGATACAAAGGGAAGAAACGGTGGGAACGGTCTGTGATTAACTGCAATTAAGAAGGTAACGAAGATGGAAATTAAGCGGGGCAAATCGGTTGGAAGGAATTTAATTCGTATCAAAGTTTTCTAATAAAATCCACCGTTTCGAACAACTCTCGTTCTCGCATCTGTTGGTCCGAAAAAGAGGCGATACGATTTTTCATTCGATTCGATCCGCTCCAACGGTTATTATACATTCTTTCCTTCCAACCAATGCGAATTAGCCCGTCGTTAATTTATTTAAAACCTCCACGTTTCATGCGTTTCCAACCATTATGAAACGTTCAACGTTCGTTACGTTTCTATTTATCGGCCGTTTTTTCTCGATAAAACTCGATCCCCCGACAATTATTTATCCCTTGACCTAACGTTTTAATATCGTTTTTTAATATCGTTTGTCGATCCGTTCGTAGCAACCGTTCCAAGAACGATAACACGAATCGACAACGGGACACGATGAGTTTTAATCGAATGTTTCAAACATTTTCGCGTTAAATCGACAAAGAGGGAGAAAGAGAGAGGAACACGTATTTAACCGTGCCTCGTGTTTAACTCGATAACAGGAATAATTCGATTCGTAAATCGAATAAGGAAGGAGGAAGAAGAAAATAGGAATAAAGGCTGGACGAAAAAAAGCAGAGTTTGCCAGCAACGGTCGATTACGAGGGCGGCGTGAAAGTGGGCGGAAACGCGTCGCGGTGAGAAAAATTCGTGCGGATTCGAGTCTCTGCGTAAACTATGGAAAATGCTGTCGAACGATGAAATGTTTTTACGGCCGCGTGCTGTTTCGTCCGACGTGCGTTTCGCGGATGCTGCACACTCGTAACCCTTTGCCGATTTCCTGCCCCCAAATTCTGCACTTTCCCTGTTAAAATGGTGTAATTGGGGGAATAAGCTACGGGAGTAAAGTGGATGAGGGGATCGTTTAAATACCACACCCTTCACCACGTTGTGTGCTCTAATTGTAGACCTTTTTTTTTTGCGCACCGATTCCCTGGCGATTTCCTTTTTTTTTTTTTTTCTTTTCCTTTCTCTCGATCACGGTTGTTTTATAGAGGGCTTGACCTGCGCCCTCGTGTTACTCGTCCAGCTTTCAAATAACGAGGAGTGAACAATCGAGTAGCGTAATTGTTTTTAAACGCGAGCAATTATTGCCTCGGTTTTCTTTTTTCCTATATTTCTCGAGGTGTTGCGAACGGATTGTAGGGAAGAACGTGTGCCATACAAGAACTTGGTTGGATCTTTGTCATAGAACGGTCGTAAGGGCTTGATTATTTTCGAGCAGAATCCTTGAATTGTTAGCCTATTTAAACCTTTTTCATGCTCAGTAACCGAGAAAGTGATAAACTTTTGAAGAACTACGTCGTCAAACCTCCGAGGAAATATCTTTGGAGAAATTCGAAGATCCTGCTTATTCCCTCTCAGAAGAAAATATATCTAATATTTGATATCTTTTCAATTGCCTTTTCTCGACAATAGCCAATCGACGAATTTTTCGAAGACGTTCACAGTTTTCCAAAGATCAAAGTGGATGGAAGAAACGTATATTTCTATAATTGCGATTCAACCACAGTCAGAAGGATGAACTCGAGGCTGTGAAGAATTTTGCAACGTCCAATTTACTAGAAGTTTCTCGTAAAAAATTATGGCGGTCAAGCGACGACGGATCTCGAATAGGTGCGGTTTATCGTCGCTTTTGTAGCGCGTGTAGTTGCACGGTTTCTTTGCACAGAGGGCGTAAAAATGCACGCGAGCAAGATAATTAATCGGGCGCTCAACGGTTGAACCCCCAGGAATGCACGGGGCGGCGAGAAATTCGGCCAAGAGATATAAAACTGGGGAATTTAATGCACGGTACGTGAACGCTCGACCGATAAACTGCGCCGTTGTCGCGGCAGGTGAAACTTCGCAGATGTATGTACCCGCGTGCATTGTCCGCGTGCTTTTCATCAGAGACATTGTTTCTGCTTGCTGGAACATTCTCGCGTTATGCATAATTCGTTACTTAAAAATAACGCCTCGATGCTTCTCGTCGATCCAAGAAACTCACTTTCCCGAGCATGAAAATTTTCGTTTTATTCCATTTTAATCGTTCGATAAATAGGAATGTCTGATGTAAAATTGATCGCGCGTATGTTTTGGATAGAAATAGAAATAATCATTGAACATACGATGATAACGATTTTGACGAAGAAGAAATTTGGATTAATTGCGTATTTTACGTCTTCCATTCATAGTTTGCAGAAAGGATCGTAATTAAATATTTCGTCGTGGAAGAAAGATACGATAAGGGATAAGGTTATTTGTCAAATTACTTTACGTTGTAATGTAATGCGTCGCAACGTAATAATCTGGATTTTAACCGGGCAAAAGATTTTTCATCTCGACTCGAACGCCGATTGAAACACGTTTCAGGGGAAAATTCGTGGGAGCGGAGAGGTTGGGCGGAATTGGTGATTTCGGGGGCCGTGTCACGGAGGAAGCAATGGAACAATGATCGAGCTATGTTACGTAATAACAAAAAGTTAAGTCCCTAATAGGTAGAGCTTCTATGATTCGGATAAAATGATTGTCGTTTCGTAACAGGAGGTTGAAATCGTTATTTGCTCCGAAAATGTATGTCGTTGTGAACGGTTGTGAAACAACTTTCGTCCATTTATATCGCAGTTCCATTGAATTACACCGATTGTTCGGCCGGTTGTAGCTTGTTGCATAATGCTTCGAAGCGTCGTCCGCATATCGGCGGACCGAGTAACTGCCTTTTTATTAAGGAAAAACGCGCTTTTTACGCGGGGAGTGGAATTATTTCCCTTTTTATCAAATTGATTTTTTTTTTCTTCTTCCTCCTCCCTCATAGTTACGTTATGCGCCATTGCGATAACAATTGCAAACGCGTACCGTTGCACAACCGTGGAGCATCGTAACGATAAAAATATCGCGATGACAATAAAGAACACGCTCGTTGAATGGGGTGAAAGATAGAATTTAAAAGAAGAAAGAAAAAAAAGAATATACGTTATTATTGATCGTAACTTTTTAAGGAGAGAGAGAATTCGTTTTTTTTTTTTTTTTTTATACGACAATTGATCAATTTATGAAACGTATTCGATTGATCGAATGGATGGATGCAATTGGACGATATTTGTTTTTTTTTTTTTTTTGAAAAATTAACATCGCTTTCCCCGTACACGTGGTCGACGTGTTTTATCTTCTGATTCCCGAGCGACAAATCGTTTTTATCGACAGCCTAGCGCAAAATCGCGGAACCGTTATCGGCGCGATCCATTTTTCCGGCCAATAAGAGGAAAGCACGTATTTAGGTGGCGTCACCCGTGACAAATTTCCTCGTCCTTAGGTTATTTTCGGTCGTTGTTTAATCAACGTAACGAACATACCCATACCCATACCTCGTGAAAACGTTCGCGTCCAATTAGTGACTGTTACTTCGCTCACTGTGACGTCACGCATCGATCTCGACGAATGAACGAGAAACGTGCACGCAACCTGATTGTATCCAAACCGATACACGTGAATGAAACGTGTGTTCGTTCTTCTTTTTTTCTTTTCTTTTTTTAACATATTAATCCGCGAGGAAACGCGAGTGATTTTTTTCTTTTTTTTCTTTTATTCGAAATCGCTTTTTGATCTAGTTTAATTAACGCGAAATTTAACCCGATCGAATTCGTTCGTTATATTCGTTCGTTAATACGAACGAAATATTCGATCACTTTTGAAGAGAGATTACTTCGTCGATTTGAAAATTAAAGCTAAATTAATTATAACTCTTTGGGGAGGAGGGAAATAAAAAGAAAGCCAGATCGCGATGAAAACCTTCGTTAGAAAAGGTTCAGCATTGCCTTTGATTATTAAATTCGCCGATGAATTTATTTAATTCGATCCTTTTTTTTTCTTTATTCGAGCGCCACATTTCCCTCGTTATAGAGAATTTTCTGTACCCGAAGAGAGAGAGAGAGAGAGAGACGGCATTTTATAACGTAGGGAACAGTCGAGACACGTATGCGGCATGGTTGGCGGCGCAACTTGCGACACGTTGCCGAACAAGTCATGGAAAAATTGAATTCCCCTCCGCTATACTCCGGTTTTGACTGAGAGGAGACGCCCTCGTTGCGTGTCTGTTGCCTCGTTTTCGTTCCAGGAAACTTGGTTAGACCGGTTAACAAAGAGTGTTGTCGGAGAGTAAATGAAATACACGGTAGAAGATTTTTTTCTTCTTCTCTTCTACGATTCATTTGTTATTCATTTTGATAACAAGGGAGAAAAAACGTCGAGAAATGTAATAAAATTGCAAGAATATTGTAAAGAAATACAAGAAATGTTAAAACGGATGTTTGTACAAGAATCCGTAAAAGTGGAAGAAATATATATACTTTTAGAAACGAACGAAGGTTTCCCTGCTTTATATATATATATATTTTTTTCATCTTTTTTCCAGAATTTAGATTTCACGAGATGTTAAAATTTAAAATTTTATATTTTCGATATTTCGACGGGCATTAAAAGTCCGAGCATACGTTCTCCATAGCGATCCTCGCTTTTTCGGGATAAACTTAGTGCAGGTTGGTACGTGCCTGAGTTTCGTGCTTTCACCTGTAATGGCGGCACTAACACATAGTCTGCGTCTACACATAAACTGTATATATATCGAGGTTTTACGAGCCGTCATCGTTGTACCTTCAATTTTACAAGGTTTCTCGCCACTGCTCGCTGATTCAAGATGTCGAACCATTCGTTGATATAAAAATTCCTCCAAAGGTTCCTTCCCCTTCGTCGCTCACGCGTCTCGTGAGTTATTCAGAAAACCGACTTGCTCACCGACCGAATCGTTTACATCCTCTTTTTATTCGATTTTGTCAATATCTTGCCCTCGATACAAATCTCATGAATCTTGTAAAAGATTCGAAAGTGATTCGATCTGTAACACGAATCTGCGTAGAAGAAAATCTGCGTGAGAGTTCAGATGAAATTTTATAAAAAAAAAATAATAATAACAAAATTTTTAACAGTTGGAAGAAATGTCGAATTAGCTTTTGATGGATCGACCAATTCTTTTTCTTATTATTATTAATACTAATTGTTAATGCTATCTGCAAAATATTTTTTCGCGTAAAATTTAAAAATCGCGAATGAAAAAAAAAAGAAAAATATTTCATTCTCCCTCCCGTTGTGTTCAATTTCTATTCGCAATATACATATACGTATATACACCTCGTATATTAATACCTCTCCACGTTATAACAAATGATTAAACGAACAGTTAAATTGATATAGGAAAATGGACAATGGCTCGCTCGTATACCAGGATCATTTCTCATTCATATTATACGTCCCGTTTGTCCTGGCTGAAAGGACTGAATTTCACGAAATATCCGTAGGAATTTCCTTTGCCGGATCGAACAATCGGGGCATAGAATAAAATATGTGTCAGTGACGGGTTATCGGCCTTAGCCGGCCTGCTTTGTTGGCGGAAGTCCGCGTGGCACAATCTCTGCGGAATGCACGATCGGTGGACAATCGATACAAGACGCGAATTCGTTTCATTTCTGTATCCCTCGCGATCCTTCGCGGTCCATCAGCCGCGGTTTATCCCACTCGTAAATCGTCGATTGTTCCGTGCCACTGACTTTTCGCTTTATACACGTATCCCCTCCGATGAATCGAGACACAGCCATTACGTAAATTATAGTTCGAGACCAGAATCGGTGACGAAACAATCTTTCTCGATTCCACGTGCGTGTCATTTTGAACGAAAGTATTTTGAATCGAAAGTAAGAGAAATGAAAAGGGATTACAGATTTCGATTCGTCAAGGTGATCACACGCGCGCGTTACCTGCTAGGAATAAACGAATCCATTGTGGATGCTTTTCGTACCGTTTGTCGTACAAACAGAGGAAGGATTAAGGGGAATGAACTGTTCAAAATCGAGCAAATCCTCGAGCGCCATTTAACAGTGTTGCGCGATCTGGTCGGTGGGCTCGTTGATCCGAGTAATTATTTTCCACCGTTTCGAGCATAAAGTTCGGAAGACCGCAACAACAAACGGCCCGTTAAATAAACGAGTATATGCGTATATATATATATCGCCATGTATTTCTATATAAAATCGTGATATCAGGAATTTTTGATTGCGTTAGTTTTCTTTTTTTTTTTTTTTTTTTGCTTTTTTATTTATTTTCTTTTTCGCGTTTAATCGCGACGAACGTTTACTCGCTTCGATCGATAACGATTGAAAGCTGTGCGAGAATTATTTGGGACAGATATTCGATAGTGAAGCTACTATATAGATAGTAACACGATCGAATTTCAGGATTTTCTCGACGCCATGTTGGAGTGTTATTTCTATTCTCTCTCCAATAGACGTAACTCTTCCCTCGAGGAGGGAGGAAAGGCTGGTGGAAGATGCAAACGAGAACGGAGGAGGGAGGAAATCCTTGCCAAGGATAGCGATGCCTTTTTCAAGGGGAGGAAAAAGGAGTTTGCATACCGGCCACTTCTTTCTACTCGCTACGAATGCGCAGAGAATATCTTTGTTCTGTGCAAATTAGATTCTTCCCTCTCAAAAAATAAGGGAATCGTTAAATCAAAATAAAGCTAGGAAAGTGGAAGAAGGTGGAGAAACTCGAGTGGAAAATGCTACTGGCGCGTATCCCGCATTTCGATTCACGCATCGCATTAATTTTTTTTTTTTCTCTCTGACTCGAGATCGGTTACCAGATCGACTCGATAATCGAATTTCAGTTCGAAAAACTTCCTCCCAACTTTCCCCCCGATCTTGAAAAACCGGAGAGTTGCCCTTCGTTTTAATCAACCCGTCCTCTTGCAAGCAGTTGTCGGCAAAGTTCGTCGAACTCGAGCCGCCGTAAAAATAACTCATCGATATCGGGGTCCATCGAGGCGTGGCACAGAGTATCTACTCTCCTTTCTTTCTCTCCGCCGAGATTATTATCTCGAGATGATCGAGAAAAGGATCGTAAACCTCGTTATCTACCAAGATGGCCGGCCGATGACGAGATAGAAGCGACCACGCAGGCGAGAAGAAAGAAAAGAACGATCCGTGTTTGCATAAAAAATTTTAAGAAGGAGTGATCCGTGTGGGACAAAGGCAAAGGGAATTGATTAGAATTCGATCCGCACCTTTCGAACCACTTCGTTATCGCAAAAACTATCCCTTCTTGCGGGGAAACGAAACGCTCCATTTTCGGTGCACGACGACGATTCGTTCTAATAAGATGTTTCTAGCGTGTGTGCGGAGCGCATCTGTCCATACCGTTTGCTATTTGCCCGGGCAAACGTGTGGATGCGGCCGGTTGGACGGATCGCTTGGAACTCGGTGAAACGGGGAAAATCAATGGGGAATGCGTGTCAGAGGGATGACGGTCGCTGGGTATACAGCCGAATTACACGGTATCGTGGGATAGTGGGTGTGCGTATCGGAAATTTCACGGATGCGCTACGTCATCCCGGCCTGCAAACACTCCTCGCCACGGTGGTGAACGAAGATTCGCAGAGGAAGATCGATTAATTATGCGGAAAGGGAATGGGTCACGAGACGTGGGAAATTAGGTGATAATTGGCTCGTTCGTTACGCGTGGATTAAAGTCAAGAATCGTTTCATCTCTCTGATTCCTCGCGGGGATTTCAATGCTGGATGTAATTTCATTTCGAGCTCGAGTTGGAGCGAATCGTCGAGCACCATCGCTCATGGTGAAATCAACACCGAGTATCATCGCCGAGCAATGGGCGCAACGTGACTGAGTTTCATCTCGCGCGTTCGTTTCGACACCGTGTTTCGACTTTACTCGACTGCCTCGAACAAAATGCGATGATTCTTCGGAAGGATAATTCGGTAAAATTTTGCCCCAAAGTTGGAGCCGATCGTAAACTCGAACTTCTTCTCCTGTTGGAAGAAGGCAGCTCTTGAAATGATCGATCGCTGCGATTCAAACTTTTTCCCTCCTGTATTCTTTCAAAGTTGAATTCCAATCTTGCCTCCGGTATACGAAACGTCGCTCGGTGATAAAACAAACTCGTATCTCTGAATCTCGAATTCAATAATCCACTTGTTGTGAATTATTTATACTCGTATTCCGATCTCTCTTCCTCTCCTAAAAAATATCGCATAAATTTGCCCGCCGCTCGTGATCTTTAAAAAGCTCGGCCGAGGAGTGTCTCGTATGGAATCTTCCGCGGCGTCAGCCTCGTAATTTTCAAATTTATGATTACGATTCATCGCATCACGGCCGATCATCGCCACGCGTGGGTACGTATAAATATAATACGCCATTGGTCGTCGTTGTTCAATGCGTATTCGCGTTGAAAATTTACGAGTGTATCTCGGTGAACGAGTGGCCACGCCATTCACGTGGGCGAGAACGCCTCTCTAGCGTTGGGGAGGGAAGAATCAAGGGAGAGAGAAGGATAAATTATGCAGAGAGAGAATTGGCTACCGACCGGGGCAAGTTGGTCGTGCGGTGTCTCGGAGCTGTTCGCAATGCTCGAATACTTGTTCGCGCAATTTTAAATTTTCACCTTCCAATTTTACGTGTTTGCGCCCCCACTGTTTACTGGAAAATTTCGATTACGGAATAAGATTACGATTCGATTGCTCGCGCAGGATTACACGGTGAATAAGTTAGAGGAAGGGGAAAATCGCTCGGCATTTCGACTTATATTGGATCTCTTGGTCGAGTAAATTCTCTGTAAATAATTTCAGTAGGGTGCACGAGTTTTGTTTCATTCGAGTCACGAATGATCGAACGGTGAAAAGGAAAAAAGGAGAGGGGAAAAAGAAACGAAAAAAAAAAAAATAATAAAAAATGGGGAACGAAAAGGTTTTCAACTTTATTTTCTTCCAACAGGCAACAAATATACGGAGCGTCAAAGTCAACGATACTTCAGTGTCCGAATATTTTCGTTCACTCGGCGTACAGCGTCCCAGCCCGCGATATAAATTTCTCTCCGCCCCCCGAGAAATTTAAATGGAACGCATAATTTTACCAGAATCCACACCGACGGACTCTCTCTCTCGCCCGTCGACGCAATACCACTTTTTATTTACACGCACGCTTACATCCGTACGTACGAATCGCGAAATTATTCGCGCTTGATTCCACCGTTTTATTCCGTCCGTCAATATTTGCCAAGTTATCTCGGTCGCGAGATACTGTACACACGCGCGCGCATTTGTATAATTTTCAATGTTTCAAATTTTAAATCCGGTCAGATTTTGATCGAAACTCCATTCATGGAAGCAAAAAAAAAAAAAAAAAAAAAAAAAAAATCGCTCGAGCGATTGTAAGCGTTTAAGAACGCGTTAAACTCGTCGCGTTATTCCATTTCGCGATCCCATACGCGATGATACGCGAACGCAAATAGTATCGGTATTCACAGGATAGATCCGAGCAACTCGAGGCAAACTCGATAGCGCGCGTATTCACCGGATTTTTTCGTTCTCGTTGGAAAAAAAAAAAAAAAAAAAGAAAGAAAAGAAAAAACAAAAATTCAAAAAAAATCCAATCCGCGACTTTGACTTATACGTCTTTTTTTTTTTTTTTTTTTTTTTTTTTTTTCGATTCGCTTGTTTCACGTTACAATCGCCGGGGCTATAGATCGTGGAATGATTTTTTGCGCCACGTTCTCCGTGTATCGAGGATTTCCGATCGGCGATTGGAAGGGACCGGTCGCGAAAAATTATTATTTTTTTCGAAACGGCAGATCCGGCTGGGAAATTGTAGATTGCGCAAACAGGAAAAATCACCGGTGGAAAATATCCGCGTGAAGTTTTGCTGGTGGATCGAATTAAAGGAAAGGAGACCGAGAGAGAGAGAGACAGATAGAGACAGAGATAAAATTAATGAAAAAAAAGAAAAAAAAAAAAGGAAAAAAATTTTTTCCTGCTGTGCCCACGTGAGATTTCAACGCGGTCGTATTCAGCATTCACGGGTTCCATTTTCTTCGGGTGTTGCGTTACGATGCCATACTTTTTCCACGCTCGATGTCGAGACGTATACATTCGCGCCTGTACACATTGTTGTGCGTTTGCAGTGGTTGCGCGAGCGTAAACAGCCTCGAGGCTGAGGGCTTAGAAAAAAACGCGCCAGCGGTTGCTTTTATTTTCCAACGGTTTTATTCCACGCTGTCTTACTTATTCTTCGACATCGTCGCGTCTGGGCTGCTTGCTGTTGCGTGACACCGATCTCTTTTTTTCCTTCATTTTTCTTTTATAAAAGAGAAGTCGTCGTCGTCGTCGTCGTCGTTGCACAGGACGATGAAAGAGATTCTCCTGCTCTCACAACCGTCCTACCTGGTTTCTCCACGAACGTCTACGAAATTCGTCCGATCTACCGAATATCGAGTTTTCGTAATTTTATTCCAGCGAATTATTCATTTATTTTCTTTCCCATTCGAACGAGGAATAATAATAACACGTGCATGAAATATTGGATTCGTATATACAAATATCGAAAAAGTTAAAATTAATTACTGTTACCGTTGTTATCCGTGTATTTTAAACTGTTTCAAGTTTCTATAAAATCGGTTAAAAATCGGTTATTCTTTATCATTATTTTTCAAAACTGATCCCCTCGAGTTCGCAACGATTTTTTCTTTCTCGTCAATTTATCTGGCCGGTTGAAATTGATAGATGGACGTCCACGTTCGTATCGCGTACAAAACAACCGTACGAGACAGAATTTCTCGATGCTCGATCGCATCACTCGAGACGAACGAAAGAAGAAAGATCTGGGATCCCTCATCATCATCATCATCATCATCCTATTATCGCATCTTATTATCCGATTATCCTCTGCCCTCGTTCCCTCGTTGGACGACAAGAGTCGAAATCGAGGTTGGTCGACTTCTCTAATCCGTCGTGGCACGCCGGTCGTTACGGTGTCATCGTCGCGCCCTCCCTTTTTCCGCCCTCTTTTCCTCGCCAGAGGATATATTCGAGGGCCGGACGCGAAGGTTTGCGCGGCGCATTTTAATGAACTCGCCATCCCATCTTGTTTTCCAGCGGTGTGAGTCTCCACGGCAGAGGGGAGGCGCAGGCTCCCGCGGGGGGCGCGGGGGGGTGGCGGTGGCGTCGCAGGCGGAGGGAGAGACGGTGGAGCGGACCGGAACCGGAAATGGCTGCGAGGTGGCTCCTGCTGGCGCTCCTCGCCGCCCACGCCGCGGCTCTTCCTGATATCATTAGGATAGGTGAGTATCTTTCCAGTCTCTACCTTCTCGAGTTAAAAGCCTCTCTCTCTCTCTCTCTCTTCGCTCTTTTTCTTTTTTCCTTTTTTTCTTTTTTTTTCTCTCCTTGCCTCTTTTCACTTTTCGCTCCCTTTTCAACCATTCGCACCGTTTTACATCCCTTTCTCGCTTCCTTCCACCTTGGCGAAACGAAATCGATACGTTCTCTTCGACAGAGGAGAATCTCGATCGAAGATTCGAGTTCGTCCATTAGTTACGTTAATCCTTTTGAGAAAAAATTGAAGGGTGGTGGTAATTTTTAAAAATTAAACGAGGCTACTTTGGTGGTGGTTGGGTGGGGCCTTTGATAGGCTTTAACTCCTGTAATCCTTGTCAAAGTTGGGCTGGTTGGGTCGTGTCGGAAAGGTTAAGCAGATATTATCCGGACAGGCCTTCGCAGAGAAGAAAAAAAAGGATAAAACAGCGAGGACTTAATAGGATTTAAATAATATTAACCCGAACGAACCAGTTAAATCTCGTTGAATTATTACGTTATTTATTTGCTCTTTGTAAATATTTGCTTTCGCATATATTGTTCGCCTGGAAACGATACGAAAGATTAATGGGCGCAGTGTGTAACATCTCCTCTCCTCGAAGTGTCTGTTTTCTGTAAGTAGTAACACCGGTGCACGGTCGGACAACCGGGATGACAAAGCGAAACGTTCTCCTTGGAATCCGGGGAATGTGAACAACGCTCAGGTCGGGTAGCTACTTGTTCGAGCGATGGAATTACCTTGCGATTCGCGTAAACGATAGCAACAACTTAACAACGCGGTTTCAACGATGACCGTGTCATTGCTACACGGTCGGCTATTGTATCGTTTTATCGCGGAACGCACGCTTCACTTTTTCGCAACTACTCGTCAAACTTTTAACAAACGCGTCCGAATCCGACTGATAAGCTCTTTACAATCATAACACGGAATAAAACGGACGATTTGACATTTTTCTCTTGAAATTCACTCGGGAAATTTGATCATTTATCACCGATCATCGAATCAACGTCGTCGAGAAGAAAGCATTAACCGTATAATATAATAATTTCCGAGCGCCTTCAATCGTTTTCATCCACTCAAATAAAATTATACTCTTGTTCCGCCTCTATTCGTCACACCGTTCGTTGAAAATTCCTCGCGCGAGTAATTAAATCCTTGTTTCACGTACGAATACGTTGACCGAACGAACGTATCGAGACGCGATATCAATTTATCGTTCTTTTTTTTTTCTTTTCTTTTCTTTTTTTTTTTTCTGTTTCGCGCCGTCGAGAGTCGAGGATTCGCACGCGAAGTAATTCATTAACAATCAATGAATATTCAAGTCTTATTAATTCGACGAGGCAGATAGATAGATAGGCGAAAAAGAAAGGAAAAAAGAGATAGATAGATAGGTAGATAGATAGATGAAAGGAGAGGCGTCACTCGATCGATCCGCGAAATAAATTAACTCTTTTTTTCTTTTAATCGATAATATCAACGACCTTTTTTACGACGGATCATAACTCCATCTCCGCGCGATTAAACGCTCTTCGCCGAGGAAACGCTCTCCGGGAGATGAAGCTGGGATACAGGTAGAAACGTAACTAGTTCCAGGTTGGAGGTTGGTAAAATTTTACGGTGAATTCTAAGGTTTATCTCGACTCAGTGGTGTGCCAAATCGACCGAGATTTATGACCGCGAGGATTAACGTTTCCTTTCGCTTTGTTTCGCTCTTAGTCCCTTTATGATCCGCTCTCTCCTCCCCGTAATCCGGATTTCTAGCGTCTTTATTACCAGGTTTTTCCTTTCTTTTTTTCTTTTCTTTCTTTTTTTTCTTCCTTCTCTCTTTATCGAGATCCGATACTTTGGATACCGGTGGAAATTCCTTCTCGAAATTAATCGATGCCCATCCTTAACGAGAGACGTAAATCTATCCCGTGAATTCTATAAATTGTGGAGTCAGGTTGGCGCAGATGTTCGCCAAGTTACTTTATGACGCGCGCGAGATTAAAATCAATTTATGGCGCCAATTCCTTTCCGCTTTGAATTCGATCGAAATCGAACTCGCTCGAATGAGACGAGTCGAGATGAGAACTTCTCGTTCGTTTGCTTCGCGCGAATTATTCCTCGAGAATCTTTCTCTCTCTCTCTCTCTCTCTCTCTTTTTTTTGTTGTCTCGATTATCAAAAATTTGTTCATTTCCTACAATTTCATTAAAAACGCTATATAAAATTATGAAATTTAAATGTGTTAAACCAAGTTTCGAAGTTTTAACGTTTCTTTATACTTCTTCACTTCTCTCATTTTGTCTTCCTGTTTTTTCTTCTTTCTTTCTTCCTTTCTTTCTTTCTTTTTTTTTTTTTAGCGACCTACTTTTACTTTATCTACTTCTTTACGCTCATTGCATATTAACGTCACGAGAATTACGCGGCCATTCTCTCTCGTTGGCAATTCGCCCCATTTTCACCCTGCAAAAGGTGTATCTTTCTTCCTTCGTGAACGATTGCGGTGTTTTCGCGACCAGCCCGCGAATGTCCTTCATAATTCATTATGATCTTAATCGATCCACGCGATTTCGATCGTTGGAATCATTAAGAAATATCGCGAATATTGAATCTGTCGAAAGCAATGTCCACGGAGCAGCGTGTACAAAAAAATCTTTCCCTCGTTTCGCGAAAGAAGAAAGGAAAAGAATCGTGGAAACAGTTCGTCAATATTTAATGGGCGTAGAGATGCTCGCGAGACGAGTAAACTTTTACATTCCATTATTTTCTTAGAACGCGTGTCTGACCTATCCGCGTTAAGATCGAAAGAGATAAAAAGAAAAGAAAGAAAAGAGAGAAGGGTAGGCCGCGCGAGGGAGAAATAAGGAATATTCACTCCCGTCAAAGTAACGCTTTAACATGGATGCGTGATTTCCCAGGTGGGCTGTTTCATCCGTCGGACGACAAGCAAGAAGTGGCCTTTCGTTATGCCGTGGAAAAGATCAACGCCAACCGGGATATCCTGCCCAAGTCCCGTCTCAGCGCCCAGATTGAGCAGATAAAACCGCAGGACAGTTTCCACGCTTCGAAGCGAGGTGAGTGCGGTGGGCCCCGTTTTTCGCCCTCTCCCCAGACCGATTCTAAAAAAACCAGGTCTGCCTGCTCCGCGTTTTGGATATTGAACGGGGTTCAAAGGGGTTTTCAATTTTCAACCGGATCCTCCGCGACGATTGTTCGTCGCGTTCTATTTCGCCCTCCAATCGCCGTGTTTTCAACACGGCGCACAACGGTTTAATTTAGAACGAATTAGGGATCAGGGATGGAACACGGCTCGGATGGTTTAGGGAAATTAGCGTTATCGGTGGAATATTGGCGGCGGTCTATCGATCGGATCGTCACCAAAGCTCTGTGGTGGGCACACGCGCGCGTATGCGGTTTTGTATTTTTCACGGGGCGCGAGTGACATCGAGGGGCAAAGCGAAAAACCAATAGGCAAAAACGCGGGGCCAACCTTTATCAAACATACATCGGTCAATCACGATATACCGAAACTAATATAAACCGTGGTGTGTAACAACGGAGAAACACAGTTTTTTAATCAACAAAAAAAAAAAAAAAAAAGAAAGGAGAAAAAAACGAGTCGAATCATCGAGATGAGATGACGGACTCGCGCGTTACGCAAAGTACACGAAAGACTCGCCGATTAAACCCGATCGTCGAGTTCTTTTTTTTTTATTTATCTTAAGAAAGTAGTTTAAGGAAGCTCGTTTCGCTATCGTAATCGTAATTAATAGACTTGAAAACAGGTTTCCGATTAATAGATGATCGTGTTTGCGTGGCAAGGAAAAGGAGTAAATTCGATAATCGTTAAGCGGAAAATAGAACGGGAGGTTTCATTATCGTCGTTAGTCGAATATGCGCGGCTCGAGGAGTTAAACACCTCGAGTTTCTTGAGTCACTTTGATCCTTCCCGGTGGAAGTTTAATCGAGTAACGCGGTAATTACCCACTCTTAATAGGCATCTTCTTGCGTGGCTCGTGGGACGTTGTCGAACCGCGAGAGATTAATCGAATCCCTCGAATCGAAAAGAAGAAGGAGGGAGGGGGGAGTCGAAGAGGAGGAAAGTTTCGCGGGAAGAAATAACGAAGATGTCTCGTTGCGTCGTGTTTGGTAAATTACAAGGGAAGTTGGCGCGCTCGGAAGCGTGCATGGTTATGCGTTGGAGCCACGTTGGAAACCGTGTACTCCTCTCCAAGACTTTCCAACGGGGAAACACCATGAAGATAATCCAACTTCCATAGAATTTTCCCTACGCCGGTTTCCCCCGGCCGGAGTTTCCGTTTTACAAGAACTATTTTCGAAGTTCCTCCTCCTACTCCCCTGACATGGGAAAATAAACTTGCGTTTCCTTGCTGCAGATTTCCCGTGTCACTTCGCGTCCGCCGCCTCTTGTCAATGTCGCGTATCCCGGCCAAGAAAAGTTTCTTAACAATGTTATCCCTCGGTTCGCGTTGTCTCTTTGTCACCGAGTCGATAACCCTCTCCTATTCTGCCCTCCCCTCTTTTTCGTCTTTTACGACGAATTAAAGAATCACACGGATATATTTTCCTCGCGTATTTTCTGTTGTACACGTATCGTCGAATTAATCGATATCGAACGATTTAATTATTCTTGGTGAAAAATCCTCCTCCGTTTCCGTTTCCAAAGGGGAAACACTCGGTCGATTTCGATCATGAATCGAATGTGACTAATTGAAAGGAAATATCGTTAATTTCCTTCGAGGTTGATTATTGTAGCGCGGTTCGGCTCGAGGCAATCGCGAAAACGAACGTAATTATAACGTTCGAATGGCTTAGGAATAATTGTTATCACAGTGGCAGGTGGGTTGGAAATCGTTGGAAACGTCGGCGGCCGGTTATTAATCGGTTGCAGAAACGTCGCCGCGATAATTATTTTCGCGCGTGTCGGCCGATCGTCACTTGACTAATTATCGAATTAAGCCCTTCGATTTATTAAGCCAAATTATTAAGCTCTTGCACACACACACACGCGCGCGCGCGCGCGTGCGTGTACACACGATCACCATACTCGTTTTGGCTGACCCGTAAACGGGACAAATCGCGCGTACACGCGTTGTTACTCGATGGATCGAGATTTTGGCGTCGTTCCACGCCCACCAGTCGCGAGGGCAATCTCATTGACAAATCTCTCTTTTGTCGGTGACACGACAACGATTCGCGGTCTGTAAAAAGCCGGCCGTGCACAAGAGTTCAAGCGGGCCGATATATCAGTTTTAATGCACTGTCATAAATGACGTATGGGGATATTACTCGTGTAAGAGGACAAACAACTTCTTTTTTTTCTGCCGTGTGTGTGTTTCGCGATACGAAAACTTAACGATACGTTCCCTGTACGAGCGACAAGATAAGTGATAACTTTCGTGACACGGAGTGTAGATGGAAAAGTAAAAGACCCCTATCAAGAACCCTTTCCATTAAACCCTCTCTCTCGCGCGCGCGCGTAACCGAAGTAGATCCAATTTATTAGATTTGATAGAGCGTCGTACGTAGCTGTCGTCGATCTCTCTTTCTCTCTTCCTACCCAATTTTCCTTCGATATTAGAAACTTCTCCTTTCCTTTTCCAATTCCCAACTTTGTCAATTATGCTACGCCTAAGAAAGAGAATATCGCCCGTTAAGTATCGCGAATTTTTATTTTTCCTCGAGGCAAAAATTCTCGAGGCTGTCCCGCCGAGAAAAATATATAAACCGAGTTGAAACGAAGAGAATTGGACGGGGAGGATTGGCTCGATCTGGCGCTCGTTTCGGCCAACGAACCCTCCTCCTCTCGTTTCTGGAGGAGCAGAAGCAGAAAACGCGGATGATGCTTCCCTTCCCTTTACTGCGTTTTTACGACATGACGAAGAGAACCGAGACCGAGTGTCGGCGCCTTTGTTCCGCCCCCCTCCCGCCGCGATTCCGCGTAATACAGTTTTATGGCCCTGCTCGCCTCTATCCAGGAATTTCGTTGCTTATTCCATTGGAAAACGGCGGAGAGGTCGGTGACGCGATTCGATTATTCGCGGCCGGACTTTAATGCGTGCGTCCGATCGTGATACATAATGCAATAACGCTGGAACTGGAACGTAAGGAGGGGGAAGAAGAAATCGTTATACGGGGATAGAAACTTGGATTTTTGGATCTTTGGATATACGCGAATCCTTATATCTTTATTCGTTCGACGTGGAATACGACGGATGATACGATCAATTTCTGTCACGTTTCTTCTTGGCGGGCGAATATTTTCATCTCTTTGTCGCGAAAGATATAAACATTTTTATTACTCTCTTCTCGCCTGTATACAGCTGGTTTTGAAGTTACGAATTCATCTAATGTAAATTATAAACTTTAGAAAAATCATTAATAATCCTGGATAATAGATGGGAGTTGGAAACTTTATCGAACTATAATCTCTTTTCTCCCAGAATTTAATCCTTCTTACCGAAAGGAAAAAGTATTTCTTACTTTTGATCGATTGCCACGATAATCGTGAAATAAGCGTATTCTCGGCATCGTCTTCCTCCCCATTTATCACAGCGCAAGACTGACTGAGACAAGAATTAAGCTAGTGTTAACTGGTTTAACCAGTCACCATCGCCCTCGATATATTTCTCGAAAGCAAATTTAAGCAAACCAAAGAGCAACAATTTTTCCAAAAATTCCGCGTAGAGGAGGAAACGTGTCGAACGACACTGCGGATCGCCCTGCCGCTATTTTCTAATTTCCTCCCAACTTTTAAACCTTTCTTTCTTTCTTTCCTGCAAGTTGGCCGCATAGTTGGCCAAAGTTCCTCCTCTGCTCGCAACTTCTCAACGCTGACGGCGATTTCGCTTGCCACGGCGCTGCCCTTCCCTTTGGAACCGTACACCGTCCAATTAAGCATAATGGAAGGAAAACATCGTTGCAGCGTTGTTACGGCGGAACCCGCGAGGACGATAACGCGTGGATCCACCAAGTTGCGCGCGATAGTCGCGCTCCCAGGAATGTCATCTCCCGCGCGAAATTGCTTTTCTTCGTTAACTTTCCGCTACGACACGATATTGTTTTATCTTTTTTCTTCTCCTTCTTCTTCCTTTCTTTCTTTCGGATACCGATCGGGGAGGATTGAGTCGAAATTGAATTAACCGCGGGGTATAGATAGAAAATCGAAGCGGATAGTGGATATCGATTTTTTGATGAAATTTGTTTACGCTGTAGCGTTTTGCAGTCTCCAAAAACAAGTAAAAATAAATAATAACGAAGAAGGGAAAAAGAGGTAGCTTTTTCGAGCATCGTTTTTCTTGGAAAAAAATTTACCTTCTTCTAAAAATTCGAAGATGTATTATCGGATAATTACAAGGAACCGAGATCAATTTAATATCGTGTCCAATTATATATGATACGGCGTGTCAATGGATTAACGAATACAGTTAACTCGGTGACGAAAATTGCCGATGGATTTTCAGAGAATCGGGTTGATGGCCTGATAATGGGATCGCGTAAACGCAATTTCGCTGATCAGCTTTATCGGCCAGGATCGTTAGAATTAGCCGAGTTTTCGAGGCGGTTTAATTAAAACATAACACATAACCCCCAAACAATTTTCTGGCCGCGAATCAAAGTTTATGGCCTCCCCTCGTTGAACCCCGCTCTTCCATTCGTCTTCGAAACGAGAAGAAGGGAATATTCTCGAAGAGAAAGAGAAAGAGAAATGATAATGGCGCGTAATAAAAAAAAAATGGAAGGAAATAATCGAGCACGTAGCGGTTAATCAGATCGGAATCGTGATCGAAGATAAATTCGAGGCGAGGTGAAATCGGGTGAAAATCGGTGAGTGGGAAAGAATTATCGGCGGGGACGATAATCCCTGTGTTTCGAGGTTGCACGTGTAATTCCGTGTATCGGGCCGGAACACGGTTTTCCAACATTTACTCCATCGTTTATATTATTCTCGATTAACAGCTCGTCGATTTGTGGGCAACGATTAAACACGGCCACGACCAATCCCGTGAGTAATTACGCGACGACTAGGTGGCATGCTCATTAGCGAGCGTGCAAACAGCGCGAGCAAATCGGGCAACGTTTAAACGGCGGCCGACGATTTGTCCTCTTCCGCGCCGCTTCTTTTCAATTTCGTTCGTCGAGGCGACGATTACGCGGTGGCGGTAAGACGGCAACAGGAAAAAAGATTATCTAAAGATTATCCGTGACGTATATGCGCGTGAACGTGTGATTGGAACGTCGCCTCGCAACAACTGGTTTGATTGTCGAAAAAAAAAAAAAAGGGGATGGGCGATACGTATAAATTTGCGATGGATATATTTTATATCGTTTGTTACGAACGAATAATAATTTCAGTTAACGATAGGTCGTGATTTCGCGTGTACAATTCGATAAATTAATTTGTGAAGCGCATCTCGTAATAACAACTCTCGGGAGCATTGTATCATTAGAACCACAAACTTGTCGAATCATAATGATGTTGAATCGGCGGTTAAACCGCAATGATGACATGCTTGCTCGTCTGTTGTGGACCGATAAAATATGATATTGATATTTAACTACCCTAAATATTCCATATGATTTATCAAATAAAATCGCTGTTTCTTCAATATTATTATTATTATTATTATTATTATTATTATTATTATTATTATTATTATTATTATTCTCAGAAGATCAAACTTCTTCGAGTAATAATTCGTTATAATCAAACTAACTATTCGATCTAATCATAGCGCGTCTTTACTCGCGACGCAAATGATCACGTTTCGTTGATTCGAAATAGGAGAAAAAAAAAAGAAAAAAAAATGGCGCGACAACGTGTTATCGAAGCTGTGGTCGGCTTGAATAGGGATATCAGGGGATAAGAAGCAAGTTGGCAGTAAAGTAGGTAACGGCGGAACGATGAATAATGTAAAGGCTTTTCACGAAATATTTTCTTTTTTTTTTTATTCCCTCGAATGAACACGGGGCGGCGGATATCTCGATACGGATTGGATGGACGAAAGCGGAGAAAAAGAGAGAGAGAAAGGAAGGAAACAAGTAGGCGAGTGAGTAGATAAAAACGAGGAGGGGAGGAGGCTTTGAGAGGAGTGAGTTGCGCGTAACAGGAAGTCTACCGTTGCCGGAAATTGTCTGAGACGCTTTCAGGTGCAGCCACGAGGGATAACCGAGCTTCCAGCGGAGATTCGATTTTCTCGCGGAACAACGTCGGCCCAGCTTGCTTCTGAATATGCCACTATCGCGTTAGATGATTGTGAGTACGGCTAATAAGCAAAGTTTGAACAGACTGCTTACCTCGACCTGGCGAACAGCTCCGGCTGTTCAGAACCGTTGTTCCACCCAGTTTGCCGGGATACGATAAATGTTTTCGCGAAAATTTTACGACGAGAGTAGTCTTTGAAGAGGGAAGAAGGGGAAAGGAGGGGTGAGGGAGGGAGGAGGGTAGTTTCGAAAGTAGAAAGAAATCGAAAAAAAAGTGCTTGAAATCGAAGTTACGTACAACTACCGGTAAAGACTAATAAATCTGTAAAAGCTAGATGGGAATTTAATTTCTACGTACGGGACAGATTTATACGTTTCTTTTCTTTTTTAATTTCAGAAATGGCGCGACTCGTATTTTTTGATTAACATTTACATTTTTAAGCAGTTAAGGATGAATCGCGCAAAGTTATCGATGCTTCCTCGAGAAAAATTAATTCTTCTCAATTTGACTCTTGTCGTCGTCCCATCGTCAACTTGCGACAAGGGTGAGCAAATTAGAAAACGTTTATGGGATTACGGGTTGAAAGGGAGGGGGGAAAAAAAGAGAAAGAAAAACATTAATCAAACGGGATTTAAAAACGTAACTTTTGTTACAAACATTTCTTTCGTAATTCGTTTATGGAGCTGGAAGGAAGATAAATTACGCCCGCGTGTAAATATGGGGACGAATTAAACCGAGGCGAGGTAGGAAACGTTGGAAAGTGTAAGCTATTCGATTAAATCGTGACTCGCGTGAGCCGAGCTCTTGTTAAAATGTCGCCACAGTCACACACAGGGCGGTGGTGACTTTTAGTTCAGATGCATCGCGGAACCGTGGCCTTTAACCGCCATAACTTTCCCACCTTTCATGCGATTACGTGACGTGTGAACGCGAGTTGCAGTTACGCGCCGCGATAATTACTGTTTTCAGCTTTTCAATTATACCGCCGAAGGAAACGCCGCGGGATTAATTCAAGAAATAATTAAACGCCACTTTTTCTTGCGATTCCTCCCCTCTGTCGTTCTTTCGTTTCCTCCCGTTCCAATTATTTGAAACCATCCGCGGTTTAACCCCCAACCCCCTGTTTATACGTTTATCGGGCCGCGACGAGCACTGTGTTTGCTCGTTGTTGTTGTTATTGTTGTTGTTGTTGTTGTTGCGCACAATTATTCCTCGTTTCTTCGCGAACGTTTTGCGAATTTCTCGTTACCGACCACCAACTTCGGCCTGAATAATTTTGAGAACGCTCGAACGAAGATGAAAATAGTTCTATTTCGAAATATCCCCGTTGAACTATATACCGTCTCGTTTGTCCTATACGTCTTTCCTTTAACCGGGTGAAAAATAGAAATTTCTCGACGTTTCTCGATTCCGATTATATTCGACGCGCGATGATCCATCGAATCGAGACTCCCTGAAATCGCGTTTTCACTCCCGTTAAGACGTCACGTTTCTCTGGCCGATCTGCAACGATCGACAAGGATGTGGGACGAGATAGCGCGCGGAATTGAACATTCGACGTTTAAATATTTGCACGATTCCCATATCCACGATCCCACCAACCAGATATCTTTCTCTCTCTCTCTCTCTCTCTCTCTCTCGTCACGTGTGATTTACGAAATTCGACGACACGCGAGCGTTTAACGTTTTACCGGAAACTGTTTGCCACACGCACCGTTTTCCAACCCTATTTCGGGATAAAATCGGATCTCCGGGATTCGTGTACACGCGACGAGGAAGGAGAGAGGAAGAGGGAGGGTTTCTCTGAAATCTGAGCGGAAAAGAAACAATTGGCCTGGAGCGTGGATCGAATAGACGCGGAGATCCGTCGTATCCTCTTCCGCCCGTAGGAATTTTCTTTCCATTGATCCGATGCAACGAGCTCGCAACGGTATAGCAGTCGAATAAAGCCGACAGACGACATTTACCCCTCTAATTGGCAAGATGAGCTCTCTCTTTCTCCCTCTCTCCTTCTCGATCTCTCGAAGATTCTTCCTTGGATTATTTGTTATCGTTGTTATCCTCGTATAATTTATTGTATCGATATAAAATTGGAAATTTTATAACGAGTGCCGAGTCGGTTTCGATTATTTCGGATTATAATTCGGTATAATAATTCATCGATCTTCAAAACCTCGTGTTAACAATTGAATAATTGTAAACGGTATATACGTTGTATTTATCGGTTCGATGAATTATTCAATCGATCGTCATTTTGTCCCCGTTGAATCATTTACATCGATTTTACATCGATTTTATCCTTCGTGGAATCCGGAATCTATCTTCGCCACGTCGATTTAATTTTGTCAGAGAAGAGAGGGGAAAAAAAAAAAAAAAAGAACGAAAATCGATACTCGAAGAACACTTTAGTCGCTACACAGCACTAGGTGGCTTGTGGCACCTCCTCGGACCTCCCCTGCTCTACTCCTTTTTCCACTCGCAATCCGACGCTGGCTAGCCGCACATCCTCCTCCCCCCCCCCCCCCCGTCGATTTCGTCGTGTTTTTATTTTCGTTCCGCCACGAGGCGCAACGCCCCTCCTAAAGAAATTAAAACAACTTTTAGGAGAGTTCATTCTTGACCACTACGAGGTCTTTCTCCTCGTTTGGTAAACCTGCTTGAAATTCTTGGTGGTTTGAACCAGCCTGGGGGCGACGGAAGGAAGGGGTGGAGCCATTTGCGGGTTAATATGAGGCCGGCTGATCCTGCATTATGAAGTCGTATCGCTTTGTAATGGAAATAGCGGTGTAAACAGTGTTGCTGTTTGTTAATTAACAACGTTAACGACAAAAGGGAGGGAGGGGCCCCGAATTCGCTGTTTACGCGGTCGATGCGGATGCTGTTCCGTTATGCACCGTCGCCAGTGCTCCATTTTTCCACGCGTAAACTCGCGCAATTTTCTGGATTAATACCTCCTTTCGTGGCTGTCCTACGTTCCACCGTAGGACCTGCCTGTTTTGCATATTATACACTCGAGAGGAGGTTAAACGCAAAATGGTAACCAAATTTTATGAACAGAATACATGTATTTCTAATATCCATAATAGAAAGTTTGCGAGATTTATAAACAGTTTATTATTCCAAGAAATTTCTCGACCTTCGTTAAGCCTGGATGACGTTATTCGAGAAGAGTTTAATAAGACACTCGTAATTTTTGACACGCTTCAGTCTGGCTGGATCCGAAGGATCCCAAGGATGATACTCCAGACACGGCTGACTCAACGGCAATCAACGTCATTCTAATTCGAGGAATTTTCCTCTAACTTGGCGACCGCTGACCGCGATATTATTATCGTGTCTCACTCGAAAGAGAGTCTCGTCGTGGACAGCTCGTGATAGTTTCTTCGTAATTGACTCTTTTATGTACACTCGTCGTCTATGAAGAAAGAGCGCTCGACACGATACTAAGCAAACAAAATCTCGGCGAATTTATCCTTCGAGTACGAGAAACGTTTACGGCAGCGTTTCATCCGACAAAATTATCGCCCAACTTGTCATACAGTAGAAAGACAGTAGAGCGAAAAATTGATCGCGGGAGGATGAAGTTGTTCGCTCGAGCTCCGGCAGAGAGTCGTTACAAAGCGGCTTACGGGAATCCTGCTAAGACGTATCGCATCCTGTTACTACGGATGCTGCATCACGCCATTTTCGGATCGTATCGCGTTATATCGCGTCCAGCCAGCCACCCAGTTTAACGTCTCTCGCATAGTTGCGACAGTTTGCCACGACCCACGCGTCACAGGGAGCCGCTTTTCTATATTTCGGGGGATAAACGCGGCGGACGATGAACGCGTCTAAACGCGATCCAAACGCGACTTGTTTTCAGACAGTTTTCAACGCGGTCGAAAATTTGGAAGGAATGATAAAGGGTTTGCAATGTCCTCTTCCCCCCCGCTTGAGCGCGGTCCAAGGGAATTCTCTGCTTGTTGTAAATTCCGCGTCCCAGAAAGCTGTCTGTTAATTAACAGAGCCGGTGAAATATGCTGGGCGATACGGCTTTCCGCCCGAGTTTTCAAGACTTTCTTCTCCTACTTTCTCGCACTCTTTTGTATTAATTTTATACCCGGATGGCGAAGTTCCACCACTGGCTCGCCCTGGGACCCTGATCCCTTTCTCTCCTTTCTCCCTTCTCGTCCCAACCGCGAAACAACGATGAGAGACAAAACGGGTGACTCGCGTAATCCTCGACGGTACACGCGAACGCTTTATCGCACGACTCGGCTTCCAAGCCCTCCTCTCGATAAAGGGAAGTTTGGAATTACGCGATTGTATAACCGGAGCGAGGGATCTTTCGGGGCGGTTCAAGTTGGAGATTAGAAACTCGGTAAGCAGGGAAGCGAGTCTCGCGTGTTTCTATCGCGATGCCCTCGTTCGTTTCGCTCGCAACGAGACAGGAAACGGAGGGGTGGGGATTGGTTGATGGAGCGCGAGAGGGAGGTTCATTTCTGGGGTGCGAGTTTAACCGAAGAATTCCCGCTATTTCCGGCACGTCCACGCCATTTGTGTCGCGAGGAATAATCGATGAATCGAGGTCCGCGTGACTTGGCTCGCCCTCTCCTGCGAATCGCCATCACGTTTGCCGTGATTATTAACTGTGCGATGTCGGGAGATGGATGGACGATACGACGGCGTGTTTGCGTTGTTTCGAAACCATTTGTCGTTCCTTCTTTTTTTTTTGGTAGTCTTTGGTAGTAGATATTTTAATATTTTTGCGAAAAGAGATTATAATTCATAATGGAATTCGACATGTCGAAAATGAATACAGACGGTTGTCCCGATGATTTATTCCACGGCACGGATCCCAATAAGGGAGGAAAGGAAAGAAGCGCTCGTTCGAAGAGACGGAATAACGATTCGGAATATCTAAACGCAGCCTTGATAAGGCGTGACTGGCCATCCAATGAACCCGATCAATTATTCGTCCCATTATTCGGGAAAGTTTCGAAATTCCAATAAAATTATTCGAATTTTTTTTTTACAACATCTGCGTACCACCTTCGAGTTTCTCAATTTATCTTTCCTTCTGATTCCTTGTTTCATTTCGACGCGCACTCGACTTCGCGCCACGAAATTTCGATTCACGACGAATATATACACACGCGCGATAAGAGGACGATGCACACTTTCGTTGTTTCAATGCGCTCGTCGAAACGCATTTCTTTTCCCCCCCTCGATCGCGCAACCGTCCGAATATTTCAAAAAATCGTGCACGTTCAATTACACGGTTATTCAAATGGCGTCATTCACGTGATATTTCTTCGCCAGAGTTGGCCGCATTCGAAACTCGATGGGAGTAAGCCCTTTCGTGTTTATTGGACGCGGAAAAAATCGCGAATTCACGAGAGAACGCGTTTTTTTTTTTTTTCCTTTTTCTTTGTCTCTTGCTCTTGCGCGCGATATCATTGGCTTTCTCCCCCCCCCCCTCCCTTCTTCTTTTTCATTTTCGTTTGCGTCATCGATCCATCTTGTACGATATAAAGTGAAATTCGTATATTGGGAACTGGCGTATAATAAAAAAGGGATAGATGAGACGGGATACTTCTTTTTTTTTCTTATCTTTGAGAGATGGGTTTGTAAAAATACACTGCGTTGAAATTATTTTGAAAAAAATTTTCTTCTCTCTTTTTATCTGGCTTAGATTTTATTACTCGTTAACATAGAAAAGGGAATTTTTATTTTCGAGTGAATTCTCAAGAAGCAGAAATCGTTGAATCGTTTATTTTTCGATTATTATATAAAACTGTAAAAAATTGGAAAATACAAATAGCATAACAGGAATTCATTCAACATTATGCGTATAATGATTCGTTGAAATTTTCCATTCTCATGAAATTCATCGATAACAAATCAGTCGCGATGAAATATTTCTCGAAATATTCTCTCTGTCATCGAGATCAAGCTCTTTCGAACGAATTTCTTCTTGTCCATGTACGATCCAAATTTTGCCACAATCTGTACAATTTATTCGAGTGGAGTTGGACATTAATAAAAGCTGGCTTACCGTAACAAAAGAAGGAAAGATATCCATGCCCTTTCTTCCATGCGTTTTATCGCGAGCGATAAATTAATAAAAAAAGAGAGGACGGGAAGAGAAGAGAAAGAGAAGACAGGTCTTCAACTATGGCGGGAATATTTTATTACCAAGGGTCGAAAGAATGAGCTTCAATATTTTCTGGTTGAGGGGGGAGGGATTCTATCCAGAAAACCCGAATCAAAGATTTACAACTACCATGACAAGTTGCCATGCCCGTGTATACTCGAATAAAGATACTCGCATAATTCTTTTTTACGTGATCGCGTCGTGAAGAAGACTTTTACTTATATCTGATAATAATAATATTCATTGGAATATTATCATCGTTTTCTGAGATTAATATCGAATCGATTTTTCTTCAACTTTTATCCATCCGTCTAATTAAGAATCGTCGATTCTTCTCGATCAAAGGAAGAAAAAAGAAAGCATTTTTAACAAACAAAGCCCGCTCCTCGTTTAAGTTGCTGATTAATTTCTTTCGTGACACAATGGTCATAATTAACCTGGTCCCTCGGTACCCTCTTTGTCCTTATACCCTCTCTTTTTCAAAGCGGTTGACAGAAACTTTTCCCTCCCCTTTTCTCGATTATTTTCTTTAAGGAGAACAACGAGTTACGCATTGCGTGTCGATGAGAATTGAATAGGAGAATAGGATGAAGTCGAAAAGAGAAGCGAAAAAGAAAAGAGAGAAAGGAAAAAAAGGAGGAGAGTTAATCGGATTTCGCGGTGGGAAGCGTAAAGAAAGTTTGACAATAAGATCCCCTGGAAGAGATATCGAGTCAACATTGATTAGTAAACATCTAAGAGCATTGACTTCTCGAATACTCTTGAAAACTCCTCCTTTGTCTTTTACTTTTGCCCCCTGATGGAACTTGTCTCGAGATTCGAACGTTGATTTATTTTACGACTATCGATCGATCCTCGAGAAGGGGATGCTCGAGATGTTCTCGTTGAGAGAAAAGTTGCGAGAGTAAGTGAATCGTGAAAAAAAGAAGAAGAAGAAGAGGAAGATGTAACCAAGAAGTCTCAGGTTTCGAAGATTTTGAAATATCTTCGTCGTTTTCTTCTCGCTCGCTCGAAATTTTATGGGCCATAAGGGGAATACATAGGAAATTTTAGTATTTTTGTGCGTACTTCTGGCTCGTTTCACCGTCTTGAATACGCATTTTGAATCTTCAATGTTCCGTAAATAAACTAAATAACGTAGAGGAATACGTACGAGCATGCATACTCAAGATTTTCTGATATATTTCGTATTCTTCGTTACAAAATTTTCGAATGAACGTTCGAAACTGGTTGCATAACTGTAAGGATACGTTGTCGACTCGCGTTACGTTCGTTCCTTGTTATCGAATTCGTGAATTCACAGCTGATTCTGGTCCAATCCTAAGGTTTCCCTCGAACTAACAAGCTAGGCTTTGATCCAGATCCGAAAACGTGTGCTCGACGATAAATCGGGAAACCTTACTCGTCGTCTCAAAGGGCTATCGCCACGTTCAGAGAGAACGATTCCATCGAATCTTCCTTCCTCTCCATCGCTACTCTTCTTCCAAGTACTTTCTACGCCAATCAAGAACATTCTTTTCGTCCCGCAATCTTCTTCGTTTCATCACAAATCTTCGCTTCGAAATATATACTCTTTGCTCGTACGAGAAATCGATATTTAAGATCACGTTTAAACATAAAAATTGGCCATATATTCCATAGTTCTCATTCACTTGAATAGAAATTTATTTATTACGAATCAAAAATTTCATGTGTATATATATATATATATATTTTTTTTTTTTACAAATTTCTCTCAACTCTCGACTACGTTATAACGGAAATACAGATCCATTTCAACGAATCTCGAAACTATAACGCTCTATAAACAACTCGAAGAGTTATGAAACGAATCCTTTCTTTTTATCTTCGAGACCAACATCCCTGGAAAGGGATCGTACGTAGTCGCATTTCCGCTTTCGTTTTCCCATTTACAAACCCGATGATAGATTCCGCGCAAACTGGCGCACTCGTTGTCGCGAAAACGGAGGAGAAAGGGAGAGATTCGTTAAAGCATTCCAATAGAAGAAACAAAAGGACCGCTGTGCGTCGACGGGTGACGAAAAGGGGTGTGGGGCCAATCGCGGCGTTAATCCGCAATTTTCCGATGCAAATGCCGGCCAGGTTATGACCGGCGGCATTTTCTCGCGGCAAGAATGGAAGAAACCGACCCCTTCCATTCTCTAAATCAATGTCGCGTTTTCGTCGCGAAGGGAAAAAACGAGAGCAATTAAAGGGGAGGCATTTGTCGAACGTCGTTTGAACTCGATCGTTTTATTTCTTTTTTGGATTCGGTTTCCCATTAATTTAGAACACGGAACAATTCTTTTTAATTTTTTTTCAAGAATTAATGCTGCTCGGTTGATCTACGATTTATCGTCAAGCACATCTTTTGAAATTTTTAGTTTTTAATTGATGTATTAAACAGTACAATTTATATGATAAGTCGAAAGTTTTGAGTTTTTTTAGATTAAAAACTTGCAATTTTATTTCTGATATTATTATTGCTTCTTCGTTTTGCGATTACTGTTGATCACTCCATTATTCGGGGAAATTATTATAGTAAATCGCAATAACTTTTCCATACGTTAAAAAGAATTTACGTCACTGCGTATACAGGGCGTATTTAGGTTAATTCTGGTACGGGTGAAAATTACTTGTAAACAGTTATCCGTAAAGTTAAATTACAGGCAAACACATTGGATCGGTGTGTATAATTTTCGCGTTTCAACGCGAAGATTTAACACCGTATTTGCAATTATCGGTGTGTAAAAACGATTTTGTTCACCCGGCCGGATCCACCCGTCTATTTTAGCGTCTAAATACGAACACAGATTTTGCAGATTTTGTTTGTTGAACGTAGAACACGTGTTGCGATATTTCAGATGTCAGATTACCCTGGAAACGGTGCATCAACGGTGCATCACGCAAATTATTACAAATAGTGGAATACGATGGTAAT
This sequence comes from Apis florea, assembly GCF_048593485.1. Classification (NCBI taxonomy): domain Eukaryota; kingdom Metazoa; phylum Arthropoda; class Insecta; order Hymenoptera; family Apidae; genus Apis; species Apis florea. The sequence goes on from NW_028256746.1 coordinate 3,998,841, forward strand.
TAAATCTGTGACCAGCGAGACGAAATATTCGTTAATATTGGAAAAATTGTCTCTCGAGCTTCGAGTGTTATTCAACGTTCCCTTGAAAAACTTGCGATTAATCCTCTTCGAGAGGAACGGTTCGAGAAAATTAATATCGCAATCCTTTTCTCAGAGTGGTTGTGCGTGTATCGAAGTGTATTAAAAATCGTTCGATTTATCGCCTAAATTAAATTAACTTATTTATTTTTCTATACCAATCATTCATCGGTTTCACAGTAACAAACCGATGCAACAAACCCATAACTCGCGATACTTGATCGCAAAGCGAGCAAAAATCCTGCAAACGCGCACACTTTTATTTCACTTTTGTCTCTTCTATATTTCTTTCGTACACACGCGGAGGGAAGAATGCGAAATCTCGCGGTATTATATATATATATATATATATACACATACATGCATAGACTGGAGAGGCACGGTGAATAGAAGGGACACGAGAGAGGGAAAAAGCGGAGCTTGAACCTCTGTTAATCTTCCGCTGGGTTTCAACGACGTGGAATTTACATAGCCGCAGGATTTTTATCGCGCGTGGATACCATCCACCCTCCTCTTCGGCCGCCATACCCTTTTCGCGTTTGACCGCGACCAAGGAACGGCCCGACTTGCACACGCGGCCACAGCCGCGGGGAGCATCGATTTTTCATTAAGCTACAGCCCCCTTCCCTGCTTTGCATACGCGCCGCAACCAGGATTCCGATCCTCGTTTCGCTCTCTCTTTCTTCCCTCCCCTTCTTGTCGACTTTGGAATTTTTAATAGATTTGCGATGTGTAGTAATAGATGTGCGCGTGCTTTATTACAAAGTCATTTCCTCCGAATTTTTGGGACGTTGGATTTTCGAACTGTTATTTCGAGATAAATTTTTAATCAAGGTTATTTTCGTTTTTCCACGGGAGCCAAGATTTACGAGTTTCTCGATAAAATTGAAGTGCAACATATAACGAGAGTTTCGGTATTACAGGGAATAGGTTGTGAAAGGATGATTAAAATAAGGAATATATTTAATAGAGGAAATAGGAATGTCGATACCTTTGTTCCCCTACACTGATGAGCTCACTGTGTGTAATAAAAAGGGTTCGAAAAGGGGAACGTCCATTCGATTGACATACGCGTACAAGACATACGTAAACTCAGCATTCAACGTGTTCGAGAACGAGGAATTTCAAATTTACGTGCGAATAGAAAACGCATAAATCTTTGACTTTCGTACGCGATACGTTATCGATAAGAGGAACGTTCTTGCTTAATCGTCAACCAGTCACATATTTGGTGAAATTCAATCTAATCGCAAACCTCAAAGTTTGCAAGCGCTGTTCGAATATTATTAAGCTCGAGTTTCAGCTTCGCATAGCCGCGAAGCGAATCTCGCGGTTCTACCATCGTTGCCGGGGAAACGTTTTAATGTTTTATCTAACGTGCTTCCCCAAGGAAAGTTGGAAATTTACGGCGCAAGAGTGCGGAGACTGGGCGAGTATCGAAGCCACGCCGAAACCGATAATCTCTAATAAGAATTCCCGGAAGAGGATCCCGCGAAGGAAATTCTCGACATTTCCATTAACCTCCCCTTCAACGTGTTCAACGTTTTCAGTTTTTCGAGTTTGATCTGCGTGTGACGAGTCGGACACGACGAGGACCGATGGTTAAATTATAGAAACTTTTCCACCGAGTTTAATACCGTATGCTTCAAACTTTCTAACTTCGAGTCATGGTTTCCTGCGAGAAAAAAATTAAAACTTGCTTCTCTATGAATTTTACCATTTATAACCGATTATAAACACGGGGAGGAAGGTTTGGGACGCGTACATAGAAATTATGGATGAGGAACGAATATTTGGGATGTCGTCGAGAAACGATTCGAAAAGTGTGTTTGGAATATGCGAGGATTTTAATCGTGTTATTACTCGAGAGGAGTGTGTCGATGAAGATAGATCGATGACAAAATTTCAGAAAAGAATTTGAACGTAAAGATCGAATTTTTTTACATTCGAATCGTTCAAACCCGTTTCAATAGAAGTAGATAGCATTATCGCGTATTAGAACGAATTCCTCGAGTAAGTTTTATCGAGTCATAAGTTTTCCCTGATCGAGACAAAGCCGTTATTGGCATTAATAATTTCGGCCCGATCCATTGAAATTCCCTGCAAGTTTCTACGCGATTTCCTCGCGCGCGGTTGGGCCGAGTCGCCCTCGAGTCGCAGCACCGTTCCGCGTATTTGTGTGCTCTCCCCCCACCTTGTCGCCAACTCGGAAGATGGATTTTGCATCGGAATTGTAACTCGTCTTCACAGGCAACGCGACCTGAATCGCGGCGAGTGTGAAATATATAGGCGCATCCGCGAAATTGCTTCTGTTTTCCGTTAGAATTTTGAATCATATCGTGTGTACAATGAAAATAACGATTATTATTATTTTTGGAAAATTTATTATGGAGCTATTAAATATTAGAAATTACGTTTCAAAATTCTCCGTAGGTGTTTTCTTTTCGGAGAGCAAAAATCATTATGGAAGAATAAAAATAAAGCGGAAGAAAAGAATTTATACAACATTTCTCAACTTGGAGTTCGTTTTAATAGCAACGCAAAGTCTTCTCTGATCTTCTAATCTTCACCCAAAGTCAAAGTCTATCGTTCGAAGAAATTATTCATCTCATCAAAAGTTCGAGTTATTAAAAGTCACGACGAAGCTTACCCATTTACAAGCAGCTACGTCCTATATATATATGTATATACACCCTTCGCTGTATCCCTTTATAACAAACGTCTTCGTAACGAGAGCAAAGAATAAAATCGTTATCCGTAATTCCATACTCAAATTACATCCTGTCAGAAGCAAGCAACCGTCTGAGATACATTCGTCTGTCTCGGCGTCGAGCGACACACACACACACACACCGAGAAAGGGACAAAGAGAGAGAGAGAGAAAGGGAAGAGGCATGAAATTCTCGACGAAGTTGGCCCGAAGGATCAGTCGGATACCTCGAACGATACGATACACCCAGGGACTGTCAGATCCTCGAGACACGCCCCGCGATATAACAGCAGTTAAGCCGGCAAAATCGTGGCCAGGGTTCCTCTCGATTGCGCAGGTGCTGTAGATTATCCTCGATGCAATTGAAAGTAAGACGTAAGTAGGCATTCGTGGCTCGATGCTCTTTCGAGTTTCACGAGCAACTCGAGAAATGAAAGTTGCCTCGTTCCATTTGATTGTATTTGAAAAAAGTGATAGGATTGATAGGATCTTCGGATGTGGAGGCATATTATGACGCGTTGGGAAACGTTATTACTCTGATTAAGATCAGTGATCGTGATGAAGTTTCTTGGCGAGCAAATTGAGCAAGTTAAAAAGGAAAGGATTGTCCCAACGTTCGATAAATGGGTAATTTTAGAAATAGAGAAAGAGAAGGAGACGGCAATTTGGTTTTTCTTTTTCTCCTTTTTTGTTTTACAACCCTCCGATTGCGTTTTAAATGGGTTAATTAGGTTAATTGGGGAACTGAATACATTGGAAGCTTAAGAGAATCAAGTTTTTATCGCAACGTTGATGGGATAATAATCGTGGGATAATAAAAGGGAGAATGGTGAATGGAATCGATAATGCAAACGAGGAGGGGAGCGCCGATCGGGCGAGCTTCTTTTCGTAATTTCATTTTGTCGATTGCAAGAAAGGGGCCCGGCGCAAACTGTGAATAATTGTCGAGTTTCCGTTCGTTAGGGTTGTGCAATTTCTGAAGCTCGAATTACGCAAAGGAGTAACGTAATTTCGACCGCAACTTTAAGAAGATAGTTACTGGCGGATGGATGGAACGGGTGATGAAACTGACTTAATAGTTTCGTGTCTCCCTTTATGGTTATATCGTGATTGAAAACTTATCGATTACGCTCCGTCACACAGTTTCAAAGTGCATAAATTTTGGATCTTGAAACGAAGCGAAATTCGCTGCAATTTCCCCGCAATTTTACAACTTTAAAGACACGCTTCTCAAGACATAGCTCAACGAAATGGAACTCAAGTAATTGGAAGATAATGGATAAGTATTTATACGTGGAAGTTAATTTGGTCCCCGAGAGGAGAATTCCGATGGTATGAAAATTTTTATCGAAAGATTATTACCGATTATTCTTATACCTTGCTTGAAAACTTTTATAATGTTCAAAGATTGAAACGTGGATGAGGGATAAAACAACTTTATCGCGACTTTAACGTCGTAATAACAATCGTGGATCACCGAGGGTGTATAATGAGAAACGCTCGATCGAAATTACGAGAATCATAACGAAAATAACGAAATAAAAAGAAAAAAAAAAAAATGTAATCTAAATGGAAATTAAATTCGAAGTTCAATCCCGCTTTCCACTTCTCAAATAAAAGTATCCGTAATTACAAACACCGTTTAATTTAATCTGTTTAATTCAATTAAATGAACGCACGGAAGATATTTTTGAGGATTTGTTTAAACAGAAAGAAGGAAAGGTGGAGGGATAAAAGATAATCCTTTATAATTTAAATCATTCGACGGGAGAAACCTTTTTCCGTGTTCAAACATCCAGATTTAAATACCACAATTTTTTCCTAATATTTCGCTATATTTCTAATCCCCTAATATTTCTTCAATTTTCAAAATTTTCCCTTCAAAACGTTCGAATAAAATTTTGATCGTTAAATTTGTACCAAAGATCGAAAAATTTATCGGTAATCATTTATCAAATTGTGCCACTGTGTTTATCGACACACGTGTGTAACTAACTAGAGCGCATATCTCGTGCAGCAAACGTGTACGCCGTAATTAATTTGCATAGAGTATACCGTTGCACAGTGTGTTTGATAAACGGTAGGGTTGAAGGGCCCCGCGTGTGTGTAGCTAAGTTTCGAGACAGGGTCAGGGTTAATGTGGCATGTCAGCGACTGGGGTGGCGGTTCTTGTGAAACAAGGGGAACCGATTTCCTCTCCTCGCGTAAAAGCAACAGTTTGCGCGCCGTTCGAACAAATTTAAACGTCGTTCGATTCCTTCGAATGGAACGAAATATAGGGTATAAGTGATACGTGCGCGATTAACCATCTAACCATCTTCAATTATAAATGCACGTTTAAGCAAAAATCGAACGACTATCGAGATTCTTGTCGAGAATTTTTCTTTTTTTTTTTTTTTTTTCGCGTAAATGTTAAAACTCGATGCGTTTATTATCACGTAACAAGAGACGTACACGACGTGCACGATTAAATTTCTATTAATTTTCTTCTCTTCGGAATTGACGGTGTTTCCCTCCCTCCCGGTGTTACTTTTGCTTTGTTGGCAGCGATGGACGTAACGTAACTCGAATTAATTTCATCGAAAGTTGTCCGCCAGTGTTGGGAAAAGTTGTGCGTCGTTCTGGAGACTGGACGGCGAACTTTGGCGAGGATCGAAGATGAAACCTGCGGATGAAGAAAGGAAAAGAAGGCGTGGGTGGGGGAGGGCGTCAGATACGATAATTAAAATGTTATTTTCCTCCGTGTTGCGCAGCTGTTTCGCGAAACTTCGATGATTAATACAATTTGGACGTCCGGGCAAACGAATAATCCCTTTTCCTTACGCAACTTGTTCTTTTTTTTTCTTTACTTACGTATTTCGCGCAAATCGAATTCGTACACGTACACCCATTAATCCCTCAAGATCTCGAAAATTAAATTATCACGTAACGAGGATTCGATCGGATCCTCCCCTCGAGCGACTTTCCGGGAATCGAGATATTATCTGTCCCGTTGTCTCTCTCGAGTAACTCGAGTTCCAGTTCGAGTTGTGGAAATTTTGCAACACATCCGTATCGGGATTATTATATACTCTTTTCGGTTCATCAGACTATGAGGGATCGGTGAACCTTTCGCAAAGTTACGCGTTCTACAATCGTGTTATTCGCTTTCGCGCTTCTGTCTTTTTTTTCATTTGTTCCACGCTATGCGATTCGATACATACAGGTATCGATATCTTTTTTCTTTTTTTTTTTTCTTTTTTTTTTATTAGCGGCGGATAAAATTTGCATGAATTCTTTACGACCGCGCCAAATGTAAATCATGGGTGGATAATCGTTGGAAGAGAAATATCGATCAATTATAATTTTGCATCCTCCTCGTATGCGTCGCAAAACTCTGATTACGACCGAGCGATAAAGCACGCGGAACGTCAGAGTGAAATTAAACGAAATTTCCGGAGGTTTTGTAATTTTACGAGAATTTCGCGATGATAATTTTAACGAGAGAAAGAGAGACAGAGAGAGAGAGAGAGAGAGATTACTCCTTAAAGAGGAATAAACCGAAATGCTCTTGCATTACCACAAACAATGGTTGTTTAATGAAACGAGGTACACAGGGGAAGCACCGACCGAATTCTATTTTATACCATCACGGCCGAATGTTTGCAACTGAAATACAAACAGACCCGGCACACATCATACAACAAATATTTACAAATATTAATGTTTAATCGTACCACGAATGATAAAATTCATTCGTGCTCGTGTGATAATCGATCCGCAAGAATTCTTCGCATTTGAAACGAAGAAGGGATGTTTTCTCCTTTGATTTGCTCTCGTTGCAATTATTAAAATGTTTCTCTGTGAATTCTCTGCTTTCGCATAACACCTACTCCAACCTTTGTGTTTATTTCCACTCTTTGAGAATTGAATTGCAGACATGTCGGGCAGGGTGATGCGTGGCTATTTTTTAATAACAAATTACTAACGATTATTTAAACACGATTTGTGCTTTTCACTGCTTTCAATTTGCGCGAAATCCTTTCATCTTTCTTCCTCCCTGAATCTCTTGCTCGAGTAATTGGTGCACATTTTCCACGACCATTTATCCTTGCATACATATATTCTCTGTCCGATCTCTCTATCTCCATCTAAAATCTTGGCCGCGCTTTCAGTTCACGCTAACAATCCAGATATTCGTTTAAATTGTTTGAACGAAACTCTCTTTTTTCCTTTTCTTGTTGTACAAGCAATCCAACTTCTTCGCTATTTTTTTTTTTTTTTTTTATTCCTTCTCTCGATCCAAAATCGTTTTTCTTCTTCTTACCGAATGTCGGCCAATCGTATTATGACACTTCGTAGAAACGTATCAGTTCACTTAAATCCTCGGCAGAGTTTACACAGCTACAATCGTCGAAGATATTACCGAGCGCAATTTCAAAGAGCCGCGAGCATGTCTCAGAAATGATTCACCGAGTAAGATGGAGAAAATGGAGCTACTTTTTCACGATCTACCTTGATGGCCTTGTCAAATCGTTTCATCGATTTTCACCAATGGATGTTGACAAGTTTCTTAAATAATATTCGTTCACTGCAAATAATATCAAGGATGATTATCTTATCACGTAGTCGAAAATGATGGGTGTCGTGATCGAACAGCAAACATTTGAGACTGGACTCAAGGTTGATGATCATTTGGGTGGTTGACACCACCCCCTTGTCACAGCTTCGACCATTAATTGGCCATTATAAACCTAAGCTTCCCAATGTCTTGTGACGTTAATTCTATTCATGTGTACTCACGACATACATGTACCTGTCTTGCAAGGGTTGACAGGGAAAATGACGATATAGATTATATATATATATACTCGTTTCTCATACGATTAATTTACAAATTATTTATTGGTCATCGTTCGATTGTTAAATTAGACGAATCATCCACAAAATTTCACGATTCTCTCGTCTTTAAAGCAACGATCGATCCATCCGTATAATAAAAAATGTATAAAGGATGAGATGCTGTCTTCTCCATTGTCACAAATTTCTCGATCGTTGCACAATTCCACGAAATGAACGATAATACTTTTTTAAACCTTCAAAAAATTTCGATGAATTCATTATTTGCAAGTATTCTCTCGCCTTTAAAAACACGGTCGAAAGTCTGCATTTGTGCGTATCGCGAAACACAAGGATGTAATGCGATGTAATGCGACTTTGCATCAAGAGGCGGAACAAACCCCTTTCTTCCGCGCGAATATGCGCATTCCACCGCCATCTCCTCCCCCTTAAAACGTTCTATCCCCGATAGAAGGGGAACACGTGCGGCCCTGATACTCGGATAATGTCGCGTAAGGACCATCTTTCTTTCTCTTCGAGTAATATAACTGAGACATTGACCCGGCTGAGGAAGACCCGTGGATTTAATATGAATACTTGAGCCAGGAATCCGGATACGAATGGGTATGCAAGTCCCGGAACCTTTAATATTTTTCAACTTCGCCTCGAATGCTTCTGGGATATTCGTATTCGGGGCGGGGATAAGAACAGAGTCTGTTGGAACGCCAACAATTTTCAAAGAGCCTGCATCGTGGCGGGCCACGATCGCGAAAACGATGGTTAACCGTGCCGCTTATTAAAAATATTCCCTGGTGCGTCGTTTCTTACTTACTCGCTTTATTATTTCTTTCTTTTCTTTTCTTTTCTTTTTTCTGGAGATTTTAAGATATTCAACGAGGGCATGACATAATTATTACCGAGGATTTTCTACCTTGTGCTGGATGAATGTGGTTTTTGCGTATCCTCTTCCGTGTGGTTTTCTTCGGAAAAAGAATGCGAAAAGTAAAAATGAAAAAGAGCTTCTACGTATAGATGTATTTTTCCGTGTGTGTTCGGTATTTCTATATAATTATTGAAAAATATTCCTTGGTGTCGTTTCACTTTTCTTTTTTTTTTGTAGAAATTTTAAGATATTCAACGGGGATGACATAATTATTACCGAGGATTTTCTATCTTGGTGGTGGATGAATGTGATTTTCGTGTATCCTCTCCGTGTGGTTTTCTTCTTCGAAAAAAGAATGCGGAAAGTAAAAATGAAAGAGGGCTTCTATACATAGATTTATCGCGATACAGTATACAGTATACTGTATTTATTAAAAAATTGATATCTATTGCGTAGATTATCTTCGATTTTTGAATGGAACAAATAGAATGATAAATTATAAAAAATTATGATTGCCCGTAATATAACATTCGAGCAGAACGTGTAATAACTCGTTGGATATTGTTTACGAATAACGATTCAAATATCTTCTATAATCGGAATCGTATAAATATTATTTCATTCGTACGCGACAAAATTTCTCGAGAACGAGGGACAAAATATGTAAATATTTGATAGAAGAAACGCGTCTTTCGACGCTCAGACGCAAATTGGCGGCGCGAGGGTTATCGCGCAGGGAGTCATTTTCGATAAGCAACCGCGTGAAGCGACGTTTATCCGGGGAGACTCCTGTATCCAGACTATGTGTAGATAGAGGGCGGACGTTGTCTTACAATGTGGAACCAGTATGCGGATGCCACGTAATAATCCATGGTGTCTGCACCCGACCCACTTCATCCACGCTGCCTCCACTCCCGGCTTATATAGACTTCAGTTTAATTACAACGCGTGTTAACGACCGTATATAGGCCTCCGTCGCCGTTCCACCCCTCTCGAAAATTGTCGATTACCTCTGTGACCTCTTCATTCGGTTGTCAAGCTGTTACTCCCCCTCCTTCCCGAATTCACCGCCGAAATCGCCGAAAGTTGGACGATAATGGACGGTGGGAAACTACGTCCAACAATTTCGATTATTATCTTAACGAGTTCGTACGTTTAATTAACCGTAAATTGCTTCGAGTGTTGTTGTTCCTCCTGTGGCTCGTGTTTTACTTGGTCTTCTTGCGGGATGCGGAGCGATAACAAACGGGGCATCCAAGATAACGATCTCTTTCGCGAAGAATATCGCGAATATGTACGTTTTTGGGGATTGGCGAAAATTGTATCGACGTACGATCTGATTAAAAACAGTGTAGCAGTTAATTAATTATGAGTTACACTCGATGAGGTATCGAGTTTTGATCGAGAATTTCTAATCTGTTTTCGTTTGTATGTTACGTGGTAGATATTTTGTTGCGAGCTTGGACGGACTTTTGGACGCGAGAATATCTGCTGCGCTGTAAATGTGCCAATAAGCTTGTTGTCAAACGCTTGGAAAGTGTCCAGGTAATGTCTTCGTAACGCAGACTTGCTTCGTGTTTGAACTTTCAGTTTTACACCTTATCCTTGCTTACGCATCCTTCGTCTTGCAAAATGGAATAAATGCGCAGGGAAGGGGAACTCTTTATCGAAGAAGATAAAGAGGAATAACCAAGTTTCGTGTATCTTTCTTTGATTAAAGAAGACTACGCTCTTTGATGTTCGGAGAAAGTTTATGGCAAGTTATAAACCGAGCGTTGGTTATTTTATGAGGCGGAAGCCTTCCTCCCCTTGAAAGAAAATCATGGAACGGTCGATGAAGCGAAAGCCAATTAAACGGTTTCGACCGTCTACCTTGATTCGAGCCTCGCTCGAACGTTGCCGAGATTCGGAGCGAAATTTCTGCGCCCAGGTGGCTTAACGTCAGATTACCGCAAACTGATATTAAACTATAATTTATTGTGTAACCCAGTTTGCCGTCGTAGAATTGTGGCCGTTACATTTGATTTAATATCACCCAGCGAGCCAGCTGCGATTCGTATTTTATCGCTCGTTCTTCCTTCTAATTTTGCGTATAAATTTGCAAATACTTTTCTTCTTTCTTCCTCGACAAAATCGATATAAAATTCTATCGTGATAAAAATATATATATATATATTCTTCTCGATATTTGCAATCTCAAAGTTTGCAACCAATCTTTCTTCTCCGTGTAAAAGATCGATTCCGCGCTTTCGAAACTTTAATAAAGCGACTAGACGATCTCTTAACCTTTCCTTCTTCTACGTGCCAGTTAGAACGGATCCCGCGTGAACTCGATATTCGCAGGTTGTCGATGTACACGCGGCGAGAATTCCACTCGTTCGAGTATTTTCTCGCATCAGATTTTATCGCGATTGATTTCGGTTCGAGATTGTTGTGACAAAGGAAGCAAAAAGCGTGGAACGACACGCGTTTGATCTACATTTCGGGAAAGAAAATCGGCTCGATCGATCGATCTTGGATGGGAAATTGGCGAAGCGATCCCCCTGGTGCAGGAAACTAATAAACGAGAAATGGCGGAGGAGGAGGACTCGCGTTAAAGTAGACACGCGTGCAAACGTTTCAAAGGTCGTGCAATTAAAACTGCTCTTGATCGATTTAACCGGCTCATTCTTTGACGCTCCCTCGACTTGCCTGAAATGCAATTTGTTCCAGGAGGTTGAAAGAAGGTCTTCGTCAGGATCCGTCTTACAGACCGAGTCGCTGTAATACGATCTTTGCTATCCTTTATCGACTTTTTCTTTTACTTTTTCACGCGACGATGTCGTGAAAATTATACGAACTTTGGTTGCATTCGTTTGGAATGTTTCGGCCGTGCATCATTGGAAACGATACCGATCGACGTGCGACGAGGAATCAGGTTTTTCGTCACTGACAAAGTACGATAACGGATGGTTTCGTGGCAGAACACGCAGGTGGGATCCCAATGAAACGGGAGAAAAACCGTAAAACATCCGTGTTTTAGCTTTCGATATCTCGCTCGATGTTTTAAAACGTTTCTACGGGGAAAGGAAGAGGGATCGGCGCGCGTTCCACGCGAAATTTCCCACCATTGTTCAACGAATTAAAGCGAATCCTTTAAAGATTTTCGCGTTAAATTCGATCTCGCATCGTTGTTTTATTTTTATCCTCGGGGAAATTACGAAATGAAATTACCGTTGATCGAAAATTGGAACAATTTGCCCCTCTGCACACCCTTTTTCACCCGGCTGGATGGAAACGTTTACATCCGTCGATTCGCTGAATGGAAGAACAAACGCAAATCGAATTGACTTACACGCTTTGTGCGCCGCTTGTGTGTAGAAATTGCGAAACGATTCCTCGAAAAGCTCGAACACGATTTCAGAAAGCACGGGTGGGCTTGGTGAAGGGAAGGCGGTGTTTACGCGGGCCAAACATGCGTGCATCGAGTCGAAGCGATCAGTGTGCCGAACGATCGTCCGCCTCGAAGAGTCTCTTGGAGTGGCCCTTCCCCTCATTGCGTTTTTTTCGATACGATATATCGATGATTAAACCATTATGGGGTGTACGCATAAATCTACCAGCGCGTGCAATACTTGGGGGAATATTTGGTCGTATTATATGAATATTGAAATTGAGAATCTCTGCGCATTATCGCGTTAAATGTTTTAACGGATAAATTGCATGGCGGATAATATTTTGTATAATAAATTAACCGGCGGGAAGATCTGGTTGAATCTTTGACGATGCGAGAACGGGGATCTTGGTTAATTCGATTTGACGTGGCAATCAACGGATGGAGGATGAATGATTAAAGAACCATAGGATAATTGGATTAATCGGACGCTGCTCTATGCATATGCATTCACGCGCGCAATTTCAATTGACGGCCCGTATAATTACATGTGAAAACGGTAGAAGCAATTTGGCCACCTTTGTCAATTCACGAAGTCGATCGTATCGATAGTGTAAATACATTTTTCAACGTAAGAAAAAGCATGCTCGAGAGGAACATTTCGTTATTGGAATATTTGAAATTGTCTTCAAAAACAAGGATCGTGTATGTTTCTTGTACACACTTTTTTCTCAGGTAGAATCAAGGGATCAAGTATGGTAAAAATCAATTCGTTGGGACATATTTTGAAATATCGTGGAGTTTTGCGGGCAAACGATGCGCATTTTCGATCGGGAAATCTGATGAGGAAACACGTACATATATTCATTCCTGAAAGGCAGTATGGCCACGCGAGGGTTGAGCTCTGGCCGTACCTTTCAGCGTATGCAAATATAACCGCGCGCGCCCCGCTATTTGCATACCGCGGACTCTGCTGGAAAACCATTCCTCGATCGGCGCCCGATCAAAAATCGTCCGCACCGGCATTTTGAATATGTAATTTCTCGTAAATCTTTTACATCCCCTCGACACACGACATATTCGTGTCCCCGATTTTTCGTTTTTTTTTTTTTTTCGTGTGTGTGTTTTTTCCCCCTCTTTTCGAGTACCGAACACGCGCCATTGTCAAATATCCAATGTCGCCGGGGGCGACTTTACGCATAACTTTTCGCGGGTGTCGTTTTAATGACGCCCGGAGAAGGGGAATGGCCCGTGTTTATTTTCGAAAATGCTCGAAGGAGAAAGATTATCGCATTCTCAAATTGATATTTTCATCGAAGGGATTTTATTAACTAATGTCTCGACCGAGTTTGGAACACTTTTCGAGTTCAAAATCTGTTCGATCGAAATAAATTCTATTCGATCGTTTTTTTCTCTCGAACGAAATTTCATTATTTCCACGGAGACAGATAATTTTAGAAAGAAAACCGATGGATTAAATTTTTTCCCATGAAAATATTCGTCCTTTCGTTTTACATAAAAAAGTTCACGCCATATATCGCCGATATATCATATTTGAAAATTTAAAAGATCTTCAGGGAGAGGAAAAAAATCTATCTATCCTCTATATCTCCAACGACAAATCGCAATCTATTCGCAAAATCCTCGATCCCCCAAACTCCTCGTCTCCTCCCCTGACGATGCTCGTTCGAGAAACCATCGAAACGAAAGGATTCGCAGGTATGACGCGTTTCGACGAGTCATCCTCGGGAATAATTCGTTTTTTCTCTTTTTTCCCCCCAGTGTTATCGGGTCCGATCGTCGGCCAGGGAATTGAAATCCTGGCCGAGGTAAATTGGTTTCGGTGGATCCGATTTTAATTCCGGTTTATACGCGATGTCGCTTGAGGTCCGGTATCCGATAATCGAGGGGCGAGCTAATGCGCGGGTAAAAGCGTTTTCGCGGGTGACGGATCATGAGGAGAGGAGGAGGAGGCGTACGGTTTGCAAAACGGGAACTCGAGGCAAAACGCGATAAATCGCGCGATCGTATGCCCCGCCCGGATTCGTATCGCGTTCCGCGGTCGCGCTCCAAATGAATAAATTTCCACCGCGGCAAAAGTGCTCTCTCGCGTACCTCTCTCTTTTCCCTCCCCTCCGATCGATCGTCAGATTTTAACCAGGTATCGAGAATGAACAATCGATGCAACAACGTTTCTCGTTCCGCCGATAAATTTCCCTCGATTCGAGTTCTCCCCGTCGCGAGGAAATCGTGTTGAAAGGGGTTGAAAGGTCGTTTTTAAACGAGACGGGTGTTTCAATTTTTTTCCAAAACAAGAAAGAAATAAGTTGGGAAGAAAGAAACGTGGAAAGGAAAAGTCGGATACTCGAGAAAATTTCTTTTTATATATTTTTTTTTCTTTTGGATTGACGTGTCGCCTATTGCGTGGAATTCTCGTGACGTGTGTATGCGCGAAACGTTTGCTCGATCGACGGTTCGTGAAAAATTGCTGCCTCCTCTTATCTGTGGAGAAACGCGGATTAGGGGAGGTCTGATTATATTTCTTGCAAAAACATGATTATTTCGATTAAGAACCGTGACAGATTTTAGCGAGGAGACGAGGAGGATATTTCGATTTAAACAGGCGGACGTAATTCGAACGAGACACGTTTCAAGTCCGCGTAAATATTCCCCGTTAAAGTGGAAATTACGAAGATAATCTTCGTTGTATCAAGCATTACGGTAAGCCGATTCCAGTGAGCTGATTAATGATCTTTTAACAGGCGCCTCTAATTGCTGCTTGCCGTGCGTATATATCTCGGCCGGCATGTTTTAATCCGTGGATCATGAAATCGTCGTAACGTAAATTATAAACTTAATTCCCGAAATAATGAACAACTCGATGTAAAAAAGAGGGAAAGAGGAAGGAGAAGGAACGTGTTTCGACCGGCGAGCATTGTTCCCTCCTTTTCGTACGTGGTGTACGATACGTACACATACGTGAAACCGACCATGTTGTGGTTAATTTGCACGGGAAAAAGTAGAATCCAAACTAGGACGTAATCTCGCGTTGAAATATATCGCGATAAACGGAATAATTCCCCGGTTGACGCGTTTGTGCAACAATGAAACTCGCGGACTGGCTGTAATTTTTTTTTTTTTTTTTTTATGAAAGATCTTTCTGTAAAAAAAAAAAAGGAAAAAATCGCCCATCCGAATTAATGCACTCAACGTCGGAAATGGAAAAGGGTCCCCGATGGCCGATATCGATTTTTTAGCAAATATAATATTGGTGAAAAACGTGCGAAATGTGAAATGATTGCACGCATTGATGGGAACGTTGTATCGAACGTTGTAACTGCAAAAGAGAAATCAGATTTTTCATAACTCCACTTTTTTTCTTTTTTTCCAAGGGAATTTTCGCGTATCTTTACGTCGAACGTGTTAAATTAGAAATAAATTAGAAAAGAAATTTAATCAAAAAAAAGAAATACGAATGACATACCTCGATCAAACGCATCGTTGTACATCAATTCCCTTTAACCCAACAACAGAAAACGCGAATAAGAGAGATTTGCGTTGTTGGATCTTGCGATCTTTCGACCGTCATTTTTGATTTTGGCGAGTCGGTATCGAGAGAAATGGTATACCGACCATATAAAATTATCGATACGCGCATAAATATTGTAATTCCGTCGCGGCCATAGAGAGACTACGAGGCGGCATCGAGGTCGTAGATGCACGATACACCATCGTGCTTATATTTTACTTGAACGGGAATTAACGAGCCGTGGAATAAATAAGCACTCTGCTTACAATGTTGTACGAGTCTCGGCTCGTAAAATCTATAAGCCATAGTCCGTGCCGCGGGTGCAACCGTGAAAATTCCGTATAAACGCAGCATCTCTCACCCTCTTTCACCTCGTGGAGAGGAGGGTATATCGTATCGCCTTCGAATTTGTACGCGAACATACTTTTCTGTAGTATGTAACGCGTAAATGGAGATGAGGGAAAAGAAAAGTTTTTTCAATCGTCAACAATTTAGCTTGTTCCAATAACGTTTGTTGTTACTACATCATCAAGTGGGTATATAGTTGTTACGAATCAATCGAATGATATATCGTATACGTTGGTTGGTTACGCAATGGTGAACAGTAAATAAAAAATATTTCGAATTCAGCTGAATGGATATATTTTGGTTATACGTACAGAGTACAGAACAACAACTGAAGATCGAAGATAAACAAAAGGATGCCAAGTACAGGATAGTAACACTGCTAGCAACGATCAATAATAAAATGATATATAAAATTTCAGTGAACTTTATAACAATATATTTTCGTATATGTGCGTATATTTATCAAAAAGAAGGAAGATGTATACGTAATTTCGAAAACTGAATCCTCTATTATTATGGATTAGATTTGGATTTATAAGCGAAAATTTGCATTAATTTAGCGTGGAGGACAGTTTATCAAAGGCGAAAACTTTTATGGTATAGAAAACAACTGGCTGCAACATGCAAACGTAACGAACGTGAATATGCTGCATCGCGGTCGTGCTTATTGGAAAACCGATACTGCTGACTGTTCCGATGTTGCTAATTTTCATCCTCCTTCGCATACTCGGCATAACCGCCATTATTATTCAAACATTCGTAGAATGGCGCGGTGCAGGCATCGAACGAATTCCATTCAAATACGTACGCTTTTGACTTGTCGGCAAATATTTGACTCGATTCGTATTCGATCTTCGCGTCTCAAACGTATCCAACTGTCTCTTAAATCGTAATTTAAATACGACGATAACATAGTCGTGTGATTGATTAGATGGATCAAAGTGTAAAGAAATTTTAGAATTGAAAAACACATGGCAGCATCGTTATTCGAAACGGCGATTAAAGAGGCCATAACTCGCGAGTATAATAACAAATCATCGTTTTTGATTGGTTACAGTTTACAGTTTACATCCTGGAGAAAGTAAAGTTACGTCAATTCATATGAACGAGAAGAGAAAGTTAGATACGGATGAAAGTTTCGGAGGTGGTTTGATTTATCGAATGGCAGAATGAACGATATGTTATTAACCACTGGCGAAATGTGGGGCGCAAGCTTCGTCAAGAGGTTGAAGGTTATGAAAAAAGCCGTATACCATTCCTTCCTTCCCGTTTTTTTCGTCGAATTTTCATTAAATCTTTCAGCGTCAGCGTATTTATCACCGTCCATTCGATCCCCTCGATTCTCCGTTATTTTTCCAATTGTTGAATTTTATTTATTTGTTTTTTTCTTTTTTCTTTTTTGCGGCGTGCTCGTCGGTGGTGGAGTTTTCGAGAGAATACGCGACGAACGCGGATTAAACCGCAATATAGCTCGCGAAAATTGAAATTCAACGATGTAAACCAAGCGAGGGAGACGTGTCTCGGGGATGGAATTTTCTTCGTGGTGGAAACTTAATTTTGAATATTCACCTGCGTAATATGACTCGAGCGTAAACCTCTTATTCCCTCGAAATACACTATTCGAGCCGTTTCCATTTTGATTTCGATACTTCGTAGAGATATATATATATATATACTTTTGATTTTTCACTCATGCCATTTTGAATTCTTTTCAAACTGCGAAGAATTCAATAACTGCGAATAAATTTTTCACGAATAAACTTTCCTTTCCTCTTAAATAATTCTAATCGTCGATTTACGAGTGTTCTCGCCTCGAACGTTTCTCGTCTGTCAATCTCGCTATCCCGTTTATCGTATCGAAACGACACATTCGATGTTATAAATATTACGGGATTATCGTCTCCACGCAGCTTAAAACGTATATCCCGAATCACGCTTGGATAATTTCTTTTGAAAAACCTATAACTTTTTTGATCGAATATTTCAACACTAATATTTAAGAGGAGCCAGATTTCGTCAATTTCGATTTTTTGGACCAAAAAACTGCATTTTCCACGCCGCGTGTAAATTCACTCGAAAGAAAAACCGCTCCATTCTTCCTGCCAAACCTGAGAAAAATCAAAAAACCAATTCCACGCCGGCTTCTCTCCACGCTGCAACGCGCCGTGAAACAGCAATTTCAAACGTTACTTCCTTCCTTTCTTCCTTCCTTCTGCTGCGACTCACGACACGCGGAATCCTCAAGAACCCGGCCTCTCCAAATATCGCACCTTTTCACCCATGGAACAGGGCTGAGGAGAGTTCTCCCTCTTTCTCGAAACTGTTTACGACAGCGGCGGTGTACGCGCGTTTAGACATCTATTTGCAAAGAGGGCGCAACGGAGCGGCGATATCCGAGACAGCCAGCAGCCAAGTGGAAATAAAGAGGCGGTCGGAGACGAACTTTATCCTAAGAACAGAGTTGTG
Source organism: Apis florea (assembly GCF_048593485.1). NCBI lineage: Eukaryota > Metazoa > Arthropoda > Insecta > Hymenoptera > Apidae > Apis > Apis florea. The sequence goes on from NW_028256746.1 coordinate 4,017,046, forward strand.
CAAGTGCTCGTTACTCCTAGAAGCCGTACCAGCAAACTGTGTGTTATTCCCTCTCATTCTTCCCCTCGCTATTTTCCCAACGAAACGACGAGCCGAGCTTTAACACGATGTCGTTCGATCGTCGAGGTTGTTTAATTTTGCTGAACCTTTTGTTATCGAGAAACGTGGGAAAATTTTGTTATCGGTGCGGATTCATTGCGAACACGAGCGAAGGAAAAGGGGATTGTAAAATTTCCTTTGCTTCTCTATCCTGTTTTGGATATTTTTGCACGTTGCGTGTGCAAAAATGCGTGAATATTAACGTTATAGACGCGATGAACACCGCTTATTATTATTAATTTCCATGGAGTTCAACGAAACCACTGATTATGCACGTTCGGGAAAAGGAACGAGTATTTATCTTTGCCAAAGTTATCTAAATATACCGTTGGATGGAAGTTGAAGCAAAGACATACCGTATCTTATCAACAATTGCAACGTGTATACTTTTTGATAAAAACTTTTCTCCTCTCCTTTCCATCCCCCTATTCTCAAGAATCTACATTACGACATTACATTACGAAAACATTGAAAAGTTTCAGCGATCTCAAATTCAATAGCCACTGCACGATATATATATATAGAAGAGGTTGTATAATCGGGCGGTGTTCCTTCGAATCTACATGGTCGATTGAATGCACTCTTCGAAAGGCAGTCGCCTCGCCTCTGCCGATATTATCGCCGACCATTGTATCACGGTCCACGAATTTGTCCGTATGCTTCTAACGAGGATTTTATTCTAATTGCATCGACGACGACGACGACGACGACGACGATGTTGCCGGCCACGGATGCGTAACGAGCATTGGGACGATTCGCCAATAAAATCTTATCATTTCGGCCATTGTGGTCTCGGCAAGGAAATTACGAGCATCCCCGTCTTTATTTCACGGACTCGCAACAGCCGATCCGTGTCGAGCGACTCCCCCTCGCTTGTTTGCCAAGCAGCGGGCGGAGAGGGTGGTTTAGGATGGACTGGCGCACGACACATCGCGATAGTAACCGGTATTCTCTCTCTCTCTCTTTCTCTCTCTGTCTGTCTGATCGCGGTTGTTTCGAGATTGCGCGAGTGGATTCCTTTTTTCTTCTTTCGAAACTTTTCTTGGCGCGATTCGAATGCAATTTAACCGGACTTGCTTTTCCCTTCCTGCAAATCGAATAGAAAGAAATGAGTCGCCACGTTTTTGTTACACGTGAATTCTGAATTTTGTTAATTTTTTTAATTATAAAATACTCTCGTTGTATGTAAAATTGCGCGAAGTTTGTGAAAATTTAGAAAAAAATGTTCGAAGAGATAAATCTTGGAACATTTCGTGCTTTGATATCCGCTCAACATTTTTGTAAATTTTAATCTTATCGCGTTGAAAGTGATCGAAATGTTTATTCGATAATTTTCGTTAACCAAGGAAACTATTTCGAATATGCGAAAGATTCGCAAACACGGTTCATTAAATTTGGATCAGAGAACGTAATGTGGGTTTGGGCGATAAAGAAGTCGCACTTTGATTAACGTTTCTGTCTGAAATTTCGTATACACGGGATGAGGAGTATTCCACGTATAGTTTCGTTTAAAAGCAACGTTGTGTAATTCAATGAAAGGAGAGCGATTTCGAGGAAACGTTTCCTCGTTTCAAATTCGCTGGATACATTATCCTTGAAAAAAGGAAAAACCAACTCGAACGAATTAAATTAAAGCCTTCTCCGTTTCCGGAAGAAAAAGATATTTGACGCGAGGAAGTAACTTCTTTAAGTTACGTCTTGCTACCCTTAATATTCCAGCTTTCTCTATACCCAAACCCACCACGTTACCCCAAAAATCCAATCTCTATTGTTCACTTCTCTTGATTCACGAAACGATCGTGTGAAACGAGAAAATTTCGAGGTCCGCTCAATTTTCAAAAATACCCCACAAACTACATATATACTCTAATTTCTTTTTTTTTTTTTTTTTTGTATTTTAGATCAAAGTCTTATTTCCAAAAAAAAAAAAAAAGAAAAACGAAATTTTCTATCATTAATATCCTGGATTAAAAAAATTACTCGAATCATCGATCTCGAAAATAATCTGCTAGCCGTTTCAATCAATCATCGCGTTGATTCCTCAAAATTTCTCAAGAACCCGTCCAATCGAAGTTCCAAGAAAGAAAATGCGATCCCTGAAAATTCGATACCGATTCGATTCGTGCACAAGTGGTTCTGAATGAGCTGACCCTCCCCCCTCGCCAAATTATGTACTCTCATATATGGGTCGAGTTGGTGTACGCTCTTCTGAAGCGTCATTCACCTTTGATCGAAATGGCGGAAACACTGTTGCCAGAGAAGATCCTCCAACCGTACGCCATGAAAATCACCGTGTCGTTGAGAAACACGGTTCTTCCCTCTCTAATCCGCGAATTACAATCTCCGTTGAACCGTAGTCCACGCCGTCGTTCGCTATTTCATCGCGATTTTATCGTTTCTCCCTTCTTGGCCGCGCGATTCATAGACGTTGATACTGGTCCCATTCGAGCCGATGCAATGGATTTAAGCGATCGTTGCAAGAAAACTGGCGCGTTCCATTCTTACTAGAAGAAGGAGGAGGAGGAGGCTGTAACGTTGAGAGCGTGATGGCCGTTTATGGGGTCCGATATAATGTGTATATATATATATATATATATATATACATCGGTGCATCGAGAAGCACTTTAGCACCGATCGCGATATCCCTCGCCAAAGATGACGTCGCGGTCGTCGATTCGAGGAGGAGGAGGGTTGTAATTCGCGGCCACGTTCGAATGCAAATTGGCTCGAGGTGACATTCTTCTTCCCAGGTGCTCGATAAGAGGTCGTCGATCGATAATTGGTTGGAGTTGACCGGTCGAGAAGAGAGGATTCGAAGGTTGAGTAAATGGAGGATAGTCGTGGATTTTCCACGATGGAAACGTATCGTGGAATCATTTTTTCTTTCTTTCTTTCTTTTTTTCGAAAGAAATCTCGTTTGCGAGAGAAGCGAGTTTTGAAACTGAGGATGAAGGATGTTTGTCGAGTAGTGTTATCTTCTCTGTTTGCGGAGAAAACAGAGAGCTTAAGTTTCCGGTTAATTGAACTTTTGTTGTTTCGTCCAAGTCCTTCAAGTTTTGATCGCCTTCTCATGGTTCGGAATTATATCTTGGAAATTAAATTACTGTTCGACTGTTCCTGACACGCAGCCCGGCTTCGCTTTATCCAAACTTTGGGGGAGGAAAGGGGGCAACTTTCGTGTCCATCCAGGACAGTTTTTGTAACGGAGATTTGCAGAAAAAAAAAAAAGACTAAGCGGAAATTCATTTTTGTATCTCCGAATTTCGCGCGGAAAAGTTCTCTGTGAAATTATATTCAAAACACGGTGACATTTAAAATAACTTGCCCGGCTAACGTAGATTTATACGAGGAAATAATTTTCCCATATTTTTATATTACGGTAGTTATGTAAAAATTTTTCTCTACGAGCATTGTCTTTTAATGAATTCGTTTAGAATGAAGTTTTCAATTGTCCATTTCGATTCAAGTGATTATAACTTGAATAAAATATAAAAGCGCGGTAGTGATTACCAATTACAGGCAATGATTATGGCACATTCCATACATTTCGTTTCCCATTATATTCCATGCTCGATAGAAATATCAAAATGGAAATCACGTGTTTTTCACTCTACATTCCAAAATTTTCTTTCGAGACGTTTTCGAAAAAAAAAAAAATGTAATCGAATATCTCGAATTCGATAATCGAGCGTTCGCTTTTCAACGCGAGAAATTAATAAGAATGCTGGAATAGTCGATGACGCATGTTGGAGATTCAATAGGATGATATTCTCCTTCCTCCTTCGAAGAAAACGTCTCGAGACCAACTTCCTTTTGAATAGAATACAAATCGCATATTTTACATTCCAAAAATTTCTCTCGAGACGACGCGTTACACGTTTTCGAAACGTGTACACAGTCGAATACATCTGGATTCTCGAGCTCGATAATAAGAATGCTCGAATGATCGATGACGAATGTTGGGGGATCGAGAGTACGTGATATCCTGTTTCCACCCTCGAAGAAAACGTCTCGAGATCAACCAACTTCCAACCTTTTGTAATAGAACAGGGTAGAGATAAGAATTAAATTGTTTCCGATAAGATAAGACGGTGGAGAAACTTAGCTGTCCGTGAGGCAATTCTGACGAAGCAAGCGATATGGAAACGAAATGAAGTTTAGTCATCGTAATATTATTTAGCCCTGGGCGTGTTTTTCTTTGTGCGTTTCTTGTGCACGCGACGTTTCCCTCCTTTTATCGTAGTTGAATTTATACGGGAAATGGAACCTCCCTCTCTCTATCTTCCCACCCTCTTTTTTTCATCTCACCGTGGATCGCTTCCGAGAAAATCGTTGAACGTTTTCGCTACGAGGCTCGAATCAACCGGGAGAAGGAATTTCCTCCGGAGATTCTGATAAGTAAAATCGCGTGCCAAGTGTCGCGTCACTTCGTAAATTTCCAAATATCTCACTGAAAGATAGGGAGAAGGAAAGAAAGAAAGGAAAAACAGAGATTTTGAATTAATTCGATGAATTCTCTTCACTTTTGATTAATATCAATTACGTGTCAAAAATAAAACGAGGGTTTAATCGTTTGTTCAGCCCCTTCTCTTCTTCGTTTCATTACAGGTTTTTATATTACAGGTTTAATTTAAAGAAATTGTTTAATCGGAGAAGCTTTCGAGCTTTCCTTTTATTCCTCACTCTTATGGAATAATAGCTATTAATCGTCGTAATACTTCAACCTCTCGTCCCTTTTATCGAGAAATAAGAGAGGTTGTAGAGTTGGCGCTTGTTCAATTATTACATACAATGCTAGACGAGCGTATCGCGGCGGGCGAAAGGCTGAAAGGAAAAAAAAGGAGCTGGGATAATTTCGAAATTTCAAACAACACCGTGTAACGCGCGCGTTTATATCATAATGAACGTGGAGAAAAGGGCGAAAGTGTAGGAAGGTGGAGGGGGGTACGTGTATCCGCTTGTTTGTGAACCGTTGGCAGCGATTTTTAAAGCGTCTCCTTTCTTCGACCGTATAAACGCGCCTCTCCCCTCTCAAAAGTGTCTAGCTAAATCCTTGTCAAACACGTTTCACCCTGTAATTCGGCTAAAAATGTGAGGATTATTCGTTAGATCTGGAAAAATTTCAAGTTTACTCGGCAAATACTGAGAGAGGGAGAGAGAGGAGAGGAGAAGGGGAGATGCTTTTCAGAGGTGAATTAAATTTAATAAAATTCTTTTTAACTTCGAATGAAAGAGTGCGCTAATTTTCGCGTCAAAGCTTCTCTCTTGTTCTATCATGTAAAATCATAGCAGGGAATTTTCTTTTCATATTTTTTCTTCTTCTTTTTTTTCTTTCTTTTTTTTTTCTTTTTTTTTTTTTTTTTTTACACCTTACACGACTTCTTCGCGCGAATCGTAACGCGTTATGTTCACGTGAACGTACGTTTGTAGTTTTGGCACGTGACATTCGGTGAAATGCAACCGTTTCGAATTGTTCCGTTTCGAGCTTCTTAGTCGATGCGGATAGAACGATTAAATTAAACATGGAGGAAGCTGCGTTCCTCTGTAACAAGATATCTTTGTAGAAGATAAAAAAAAAAAAAAATTGGAAAATACGACTTTCGTGACTTTCCTCGACAATTTTTATCGCCAGTCCAATTTCTATCTTCCGCGTAATGTATCTTAACACTCGTAAATTCTTTCCCTCCTTTATTTTACACTTTTTCACTCGCTTCTACGGAGACGAATTACACGTTGGGACGAATTACAGGAAGCGAGGGTCTTAATCTAATTTTTACATCATGCACACGTTTCTTCACTTCTTTCGAGTGTGTTCATTAGACATCCTTGGCTCGATTGCGTATCGGTTGTTACGATCCACAACTCGACGAATTATGCGATTATTCGCTTTCCCGTTTCTCTTCGTCGCATCTTTCGAGTTTTACTTGGTCTGTTTGAAAAGAAGCGAGCGTAGGATGTTAAACGGAACATCGATTCGTCGCAGCACTCGCCGAGAGGAAATTAGTTTCGTCCACGAGGTCGTTCGTTTCTGCCTTCATCGCGTTGCTTTATCGGCGGGGATCGCTCTAAGATAAAACACGTCCTCGCGTGACAATGGCCGCTTCGTTTGAGAAAGGACGCGTTATCGATCCGAGCCGTGGGCTCGTGACAAGGAGCCGTATCACGTCTCGAGCGACTCGACAAATCTGAACGTCTCGAACGTAAATCCCGTTTAATCGAGTCTTTCTCTCGTCAAATCGCGATTAAATCTCATACGAGACGTTCATTATTATTGCCATTCGAAACATTCTTTCTCGTTTTCTTTATTTATATATTATATACAAGAATCTTTTTCGTCAACTTTACTTAAAAAAAAAAAAGAAAATCTTTCGAAGAGTGGAGAATTTTCATTTTCGCTTGTGGATCAAATTTAGATATCCACCGTTCAAGGGAAGACATTTTCTTCCTCTCAAAGAAGCAAATTCGCTATTCGTTTCAGGATACGCAATAGTCGGTCGAGCAAGGAAGATTAAAAGGATAATTTGATACTCGTCGCGAAGAGATTAAAGACGCACAGTTCTCGAGACTGTCTCTGGCATCCCTTTCCAACTACATTGAAATGAATATCGTAGCGGATATCGTTCAATTGCTCGAATTAGCATAAGTCCCTGTCTCGTGGAGGATAAATAAGAAGGATTGCCTCGCATCGGCCGTGACGAGAGCAAGTTGTCTCTCTCTTTCTTTGCCTGGTGATCGATTCGAAAGTGGTGTACAGGCAGGTTTTTCAACGCGAATAGGTCTTAGACGCGGGAATTGGATGGAGCCGGTTATTGTGAACGGCACAAAATGGGGAATTGAATTTATTCCGTGGTTAGTGTATTTATTCGAGCGTGCGGAAAGATATCGCGTTCTCGGTTGCCTCGGACGCGTTCAAGGTGTAATTTTTCCTACGAGAACTCATTCTCGATATCGATGTTGACTATCGTGTGTGCATCGTGGGGCCGATTTCGCCGCATTACTGAAAATCGAGAACACGTTTTTCACGGTAATAGGCGCGGAACGCGATCGTTTAATCCCCGAACGATGATATTTCTCTGACGTGAGGGGAAAATTGGATCGAGGGAGCTGGATCCCCTCGTCGATCGAGCAATCGTAAATCTTTCTCGATGTTTGATTTATTTATAAATGTTTCTCGTCGGGATTGCACGCGTTATTTTACTCGAATAAAATAGAGAATGAAATTTTTATATTTTTCAATAACGGATAATTTTTAGATTCGTTTAATAATAATTGCTTTCGCGTTGCTTTCTCTTACGCGTGCGTTGAATTTGCATGTTGTGGAATGTAACGAATACACTTTTCGCGTGTTACACTTTAAACGTTACGACATAAATTAAACGAATTTGATAAAATACATGGGGCTGAAATTTTGAACACGTGATCAAAGGGAATATAAAGTAACATTGGATTAAAAATTATGAGATATATAGAATAAATTTCTTTTAACCAACGTATTTTAAACGGGTTACGGAATAAATTAAACGAATCTATTGAAACGCATCGTAGCGAAATTTTGAACGCGTGATCAAAGGAAATAGAATATAAAATAGCATTATCCACATACAATATATATATATACATACATATATTCTATCGAATAAGAAATTATGAGACGTAACAAATTTTTTTTTCTCCCATTTAATTTCTCCTATTTTTAAGAATTCGACGAGTACGAAATTTCACAAAGGGAATAATACACGTTAAAAGTGGCGATCTAGAAAGAAAATTCTATTCTTTCATTCGAATTAAATCGAATCTTTTCGCCGCGATATTAATTACGCGGCGTATTAAATCTGAAACGATCTAATCGTCGCTGCTAATTGCTATTATTTAATCAGAATTTACTCGTCGACCGGACGGGTAAACGGCCGAGGGGAATGGGTGGCGTTGGCGAAACTTTACGGCGATAGCCGGAAGTCCTCGGTTAGCAACGAGGCAACTCTCCCCCTCCATTCTCTTCCTCCCTCGTGCCGCGTGTTACAAAATTATCGCGGTTTTACGTGTAAATTTCCATAAACCGCATCGCGCATATACGTTCCGAGGGTATGGCGGATGCTGCGGCGGTGCACGGAGTCACACCTGTGTCGGTGGACCCAGTTTGCATTTTCCACGGCTGTCTCTTGTGTCGAGCGAAAACTCATGGGGAGACGGGATATCGTATTCATTGTTCCTGCAGCAACGTTTGTTTCCCCAGGAATAGTAATTGGTCGTTAATCAGCTTGAAACATTTTCGTTTCGATAATTTATTAAGCTAATGTCGATTGCGAGCCATCGTGTTTCATGCTGAAGATCGATTCTTTTTTCAACTTTTCCTCTAATTATTCTCGAAAATCCATTGTTTCGTGAGAGAAGGGAAAGAGTGCTGCTATGGGTACGTTTTTCTCGACATCTTACACAAATGATGGGCCTCACGTTTCATTTCTCGTGAACTTTCTCTCAATCCTGATCTCGTTCGTTCTCGATCATACGTGATCACACGTATCCACGCTGATTTTGAACTAATTACTCTTGTGGAGAATCTTGTTTGTTGAAAAGAAATTGGGACGAGTGAAGACACGCGAGGGGAAAGAGTGGAGAGAAGCGATAAGAGCGATCAGCCGTTTCACGTCGATGCACGATTGTTCCGAGGCAACGACAAGTTCGAGTTTTTAAACGCGCGATACGCGTGCATTCGATCGAGATCGGGATACGCGAGTTTTCCAATCGAGCTACCGATCGAGACTCAATAGGGTAGAAGCTATAAATGTCTGGAACGGCCGCTCATTCACCCTTCCATTCCCTCCTCTCTTTCTTCTCTCGTCTCCCTTCCCCCTCCCTCCTCTCTCTATCACGTGAAATGAACTACCCTATTAACCGCGCTATACCCATTGGCCAGGGAATGATGATGTTTTCGTGGTCGTATCGTTCGCTATTACGGATATTTAAAGGATTTTAAGGAAGGTAGACGCCGCAAAATATCGCTCGTTCGATAAAATTTCCGAAGAAATTTACTCCGGAACGAGTTTAAATCTTTCGAAGGAATCTCGAAGTCGATCGACCTTAATCGTATTTCGCAAGTAAACCGTCCATCGATCGATCCCTGTTGTCACACAATTTTTTTTCTTTTTTCTTATAATGAAATTTTGACCAAGTCCAAAAGATTTTTTTTCTCTTTCTCGATTCAACGGAATGAAGGGTACGAATCACGGTGCGTTGAATAAAAATTAGAGAGTGCTCTGGTTTAAGGATGGTTTAAGGGGGACAAGAAGGAAGTAGAGTGGAGGGATCCACGACAAGACAAAAATCCTAAGGATAACGGAGGTAAGGTGGAGTAGGTGAGCGCGCACACAAAGACGGCCTAATCTTGAATAAGGAAGAAGAGTGGTCCGTTGGTTGGGTGGGAAACCAGGTGGAATTGCGAGTTTCAGAGCCGGCGGACATAGCGAAACACTCAAATGGATACGGACGGAGAGAAGCCTCCCGAGGATAAAGGCGTATATCGTTTCCTGGGCAGGAAGGATTGTATCTTTTCCAGTCCCTTCCCCGCTCGAATAATACCGGAAGTAATAATTTCGCCCTCGGTTTCACCCACGATTTTATTCCATTCACGAACTTTCTCATACTTCGACCGGATCACATATTACAGAATTACTATTTGACGCGATCAAGTTTATACATACATTCGAGACGAACGTGACGCGGATATCAGCGGGAGATGACGATTTATCGCCTCTTCTTGGCAATGTGTTGAAATTATCCTCACGATTATCCATCTTGTTACCTTTGTTTATTTTTCTTTTATTCCCTTATCCCTCAGTTCTGAAAAGGAATTCAATTGAAAATTGAATTATGTTTATCAAGGAAAGATAACCGATCGATCTATTTAGCGTCCAATTGATAATTTATATTTTTCTTTTATTGGAAGTTAGACGATCCAGAATCACTCACCTGTAATTACCAACTCCGTGGTTGGTCGTTTAGAGGGAAACCCGAGGAGTTAGAAGCATTTGAACTGGAGTTTTGGTCGGGGAACAAAAGGGATGGTAGGTGTGTTTCTCAGGCTGCGCACAGCTTGCCAACTGGCTTTGATACATTAGCAAGCGATAATCCTATCAACTCGCAAAGCCAGGATGATACCAACTGGATCCAACCAGGAAATACGTGGTCTGGCTCCGAGCTATATCGTATTTCTTCCGCGGATATGTTGCAAAATGCATATATCAGGGTATCGCGTTCGTTTCGTTCCTCGGCGCGCACGGTGATCACGGTTGAAACGCGATTTTTCTTTATCTTCACCTCGTCTTCGAGATATGCGCGTGCCCTCTTCTCCGAAACAGTTCTCCCCCAAGTTCTCCAAGATACCCAAGTAAAAAGGAATATTTGAAGGAGCAAAGAAAGTTACTTGGAGAAAGTTTTCTTCCGTTTGTTCTTTCAATTCTTTTTTCTCTTCTTCTTCTTCTTCTTCTTCTTCTTCTTTTTCTTCCGAAGGACAAACGAACACCCTCCACACTTTGCATTCATTCGTATAAAAAGGAAAATATTCCGGAACAAGGGAAGAAGTTCTTTCCCCGTGAAAATGAAAATTCGTGTGTACATTTTCAATGAACCGTGCTCACTATTCTTTGAATAAAGTATTTGGAAAAATTATCATTCGAATTATACCGCTCGAAACGATCGGGTCGAAAGTTCGGTTTAAACGACAAAGTTGAAACAATTCGAATCTCTCTAAACGTTTCCATCCATCGTCCATCATTTCGAAAAGAGAAAAAATCCATCCATCGAACCTGGATATATACATTGTAATATTTCCGTGTAAATATAGGTATCGTGCACTCGAGTTTCGCATTCCATCTATCCCTTTCTCGACAACGGACAATCACGGGATAACATAAACGCGAAACTCGTCCCTTTTTCGATTAATACACGAAGCCGATACGTATGGATACCCATGTGCGTGTTTTTCGCACAGTGTACACAGATTCGCGAATTTCGCCCCGGGTTCCGTCCAATGAAATTCCATCTAGAATTTCAATACGTCGGGCTCAACTTTGAAAACGCCTCGAGCGTTGTCCGCTATTACTTTGAGGATTCGACTTTCTCTCTCTTTATACTCCTCTTTGCCCCCTCGGAAGCTGAGTTTGCCGACCGATTATAGAGAGGATGATACGTAAGCACCACGGGGAGACCTTGATCGATCCTTTTGTGGAAATAAAATCTGACCCCTGGCAGGGGACGTCCTCCTTTCAACTGGCCTCCCCTCGAATAAATGATCGAAACGGGTAATAACGGCGTTTGACGATTGTTGCGTGATCCCTCTCGTGATTCCTCGGCTAGCGTTCGTTTCGAGCGCGTTTCCATCCGTTTCTTCGCTTTTTATTCTTCACAAGTTCGAGGGAGTAATAACTTTTCACGTTAATTTTGATCGAAGGGAAAGGATTATTAATTCTGATCGCGTTGAGAGAAGTTGCATTTGCTGATGGAATTTATGTTTTCAGGTATTTAAGAGATGTGTTGTTCTTTGATTCAAGAACTTGAAAATAATGGAAGATATAACGATACGAAATGGAACATTTTCCAATGTATTTCGACGTATTTACAAGCAAGGAAAACTCGAGAAAAATGCTCGATTAGCTTAGGAAATAGAAGGATGCATTCATCTTAACAATTTCTCCTCTTCTTCCAACGTATCTCTATTCTATTTAAAATCACAGGAGGGAAAATTCGAGGAATGTTTATACCGTTTGAAAAAAAATCCAATGGATCCGTCAATTTGGACGTAGTAACTTGGTCGACGAAGATGATGAAACTGGTTTATCATTAATGACGGATTACCGTGGCGCTTTCCTTCTCTTTTTTCGATCTTTGAAAGCCGATCTTAATAATTAATCGAGACGATGGGAAAGAGAGGCCGTTGACAAAATCTTGCAAGATTAACGCGCGTAACGAACCGGAAAATTGAAAGGGAGGGGCGGGAATATCGAGTCGAAGCGAATATCGGACGGAATCGAAGGAAAGGAAAGGAGAGGAACGAATCCAATTATAAAATATTATCTGTCACGACTAATTACGAGTGATTGGCATTCGATAATCTGCTTTCTCGTGCACTGCCGGCAATGTAATGAAACGTATTAAACATGTTGCGCATTAACGTGATTACCTTGCTACCTCGTTAATTAACGCTGCCTCGATTTCCATTCGGAGGAGTGTTCTTTCCAGGTGTCGAGAAAATAAAACCAGGTGTCGGAAGGGAAAAGGTTGAAGAATCGAATTCGTGATTTTGCGATTGCATCACCAACGATCGTAAATACCAATTTTTCATTTTGAGGGGATATTTTTTATGCTATTTTTTTTATTCGCCTGAACGCAAACTGAACTGTTTGCGCTCGAGTATAATTTTTTTTTTTTTTTACCGTTGTACAAATTTTTGAAAACAATTTCTGTTTTAATTCCAGGCCGAGCTAAATTTTATTAAAGAGTATGAAAACATTTTCCAAAATCTGCGAATCGTAATGCACAAATGGATTATTCGAAAAATATTCTTTGTAAAAAATTAAACGCTCGGAATATCAACACTTGATCCGGAATAATTTTATCGAATTATTTACTAAATGTTTAATTTATTTGTTTAAAAGAATCAACATTGAAGATGGGGGGCGAAAAGATCGATAAAAATATGGCGGAGAGAGAATAATCCGGAATGATGATTCGTTTGCCATTACGATCCCGCAATGGGAAACGGAATATAGGGGAGAAAGTTTGTACGAGAGAAGTTTCGTGAATTTGGGTGATTAATCGATAATGGCGGTCGAGCGATAGTTACGTTACGCGTTTCTGCGGTCCAGATCTTTGCGGTTCGGTATCGTACGATCCTGAATGATCCTCTTTATTTTACTACTCGACTGCAGCGCGATATAACCTTTTTAGGAGCTGAAACTGCATTTTTGCGAATAGCTACTATCTGAAATTTCATTCTTTCGAATGGTAAAATTTCAAGCAGTTTCATCGATTTCAAATATTCTCCCCACCCTTCCCTATATTACTTGCTAAAAGATTATTTTGAACTAGAACGGTTTGGTTTATCGTGTACGTTTTCCAAATTATTCGAATCTCTGATAAAAGTTCACATTCATTTAATATTCACAATAATACGAATTTCAAAATATTCAGAACTTTCGTATTCAATGGTTATTTCTTTCATTATCGCCAAACGAAAAATTTAATCAATATTTCTCGTAACCCAATATATCTATTTTTCCAAATAAATTGGCGAAGTAAAATCCTGGCCGCGCCCTTCACCCACGCCCCTATAATCCGTAAACCCTTCGAAAAATCGGAAAAATTTTTCCCGAACCCGAACCAATTTCCGAAAATCGGAGTAATCCAGTGCAAACGGAGAGTGCAAATAACTGGAAATAGAGCGCGAGTGTACATAACAGGAGGGGGGCCGTTGTTTGATTTCAGTGTGCCACTTGCTGCGAAGCGGGGTGGCGGCGATTTTTGGGCCGCAGAGCGCGCACACCGCCTCCCACGTGCAAAGCATCTGCGACACCATGGAGATTCCGCATCTGGAGACACGTTGGGACTACCGGCTCAGACGGCAGAGCTGTCTCGTCAACCTCTATCCGCACCCCACCACCCTCTCCAAGGTACGTACACGGAATAATAGCCTCATCAGGCCGCCTCACAGAGGCGCATTCTCCAGAAATCTCTCTTGCCCCTCCCCTTTCTCACGGCTCGTCGAATTATCACGCGATGCGATGCGAGAGAAACGACGTTCGAGTTTTGACTTTCTTTCGAGTCTTTTAACGAGATCGTTTTGTTCGATCTGTTTGTTTGTAAATTTTAGAAATTTTGGAAATCGGGATTGTCGGGAAGTTTTTAAAGAGGGAAGAAAGAATTTTTGAGAACGGATGGCAGTCTCGTAGTTACGTGTTGATGCAAATGCGAGTTGAGAGGAAGTTGGAACAAAAGAAGAAGTTTCCAAATTTCTCTTAATAAACGGAAAGTTTGGAACGGAAAGTTGGCGAAAGCGACGCCGTGCTCTCGACTTAACGAGACTTTCGTCTCGTCCGCGTACGAAATCTTGGAAACCCCCTCGGCTAAATTTCCCACTCGCAAATATTCCCGCGACGCGCTGTTTTTCCCCTTGATTTCATCGCTGTTCCATTATTGTCTCTCTTCCATCTCTCTCGAACCATCTCGCCAAGGATTTTCCTCTTCCCGTTCCAGTCTTTCCAGTCATCGAATATTCCAACTTCGAAGCTTTATTTTCTCGGCGGGTGTAAGAGGTTGTCGAAGATATTATAGGGGAAAGTTGTAACTTGAACGTGGATGGAAACATTTCCACGAAAACAAGCAACGTGCGCGACGTTAAGACTTTGGAAATCGGTTTATGGACGGGACGTGACTTCATCTTTGCTTTCCACCTACCAGTTGTCTTGAAAGAAAAGTTTCTTATCGGAAAATCTAACTTCTAATTAGGATTCAAAGATTTTTCTCGCTCGTCGATCGACGAGTTATAAATTATTATCAAGATGCTAAGTCGAAAAGTTTTTCGTTTCCGATCATTGATTCCTTTTCTTCAATTACAATTTCGGGCAAAAAGCGAAAAGCGCCTTGCGCAATCCTTCTCTTTTCTTCCTTACTATTGCGTGTACCTTGTTCCGTGTAAACTTTCCAACCATCGAGCGTAATCTTATTCGTTCCACGCAAAGTTGTATTTGAAAGAAAAATTTTGAGCCGCGCAATAAGTAAGGGAGAAGAAGTACTTTTAACTTCGAGAAAGCGCATCTCGCTCTTTATGATCCGAGTTACAACCATGCTATCCGAGTTAAGCTTCGCAGATCCTTTCTCCTCTTACTCTTCCTGATATATACAAATACAACCCTCTTCTGTGTCAAACCATCGCACGAATTACGATACGAATAACTAGAATATTATCACACCAGAACCAGTTCTCTCTTTTTTTTTTTTTCTTCCTCCTTCAACATCCATAGAATATTTTCGCTCCAATTCGATCTCTTTATGAGCAACTGATATTTCAATCGACTCTCGTATCATTGTTTTAAGTTCGAAAAGCCGAGGTTCGTTTCAACGAGAACAAGTGGAACGCAAACAGAATTAATACGATGGCTTGAATACGGTGATCGTTTTAATGTAAACGATACGATAGAAAGGACGTTCTCTCTCTCTGTTATTTCTCTTTTTTTTCTTTTCTCTCTCTATAGTTATGCATTTTCTACCGCTAGTCGAAACCAGAAATACACCCGCTCGCGGATATAAATCTCCAGGCGAAACACGGGGAAGTTGAACATTGACATTGCTTTACCGTGAAAACCGAAAACAGGATGTTTTAAATTTTGAAACATGGGTTAAAACGAATATTCAGTGGGACAAAGAGGGGGGAATAACGAGAGCTTAATGTTAACCGTTGCGGTAACGACGGTTCGTTTCGATCGTGATTGTTGAAATTAACGCGATATTTCGACAAAAATATATCCTGTCTCGTAGAGAAATATTTATTCCCTTTTGCCACTACTTTTTCATCCACCCATTTATTCTCGCGTTTGTATGTAACGTTCTATGCGATCACGTTCCTGCTCATTGTTGCCTATTTTTCCTCCCCTCAAGATAGAATATGTAATCAAAGGCATTGAATCGTTTCGAACAAGAAAAATTGATGTTGCCGCGTATTTCAACTTTCCCTGATTTCCCTGATTCCCTTCCAAGTTTAAACTTGGGGGAATAACGTTGTTGCGAAGGCGAAGTCCAAGTAGATGTGTACGTGAAACTTTTTGATGAATGAGTACAATGTAAACGATCGTAAACGGGGGTGTTTGGAAAGAGCAGTGAATAAAATTGAAATCCAATACTTTTTAAATCAAATGCGGAAATAAAGATTAAAATTAATTACAGAAATTTGAAAATTAGGAATTGAAAGTATTTTGAACGATCAAAAAAAAAAAAAAAAAGGAAAAAGAATGGGTTACTTTTCCTTTTATATATATATTGTCTTGGATAAACTCGTTTCGAGAGGATGATTACGCGAAAATATAGAGGAAAAGGCCGAACGGCACGGTATTGTTCCACGGTCAATCAAGTTTCCCATCCGACAACGACTTTGTACGACAAAGTGCTCGCGGAAAGGGAAAAATTTCTAATCTGCCACGCGCCTCGATTTTCGATAGTGGAGCGTGAACCAATAAATGATGATTTCCGGTTGCGTGGTCCGACTTTGAAGAACGTCGATCAAAGAGAGCAATGTCACGGCACAAAGAGCGCACAAATTACTGCGTTACAGTAAGAATTTCAATTATGAAATACAGGCTGAACGCATCGCGCGACGAAATTGAATTCTGGCCGTGCGTTTAGACGTCAACGTGAACACGCGTGGGCGGGCAACGACACCGCGAATTCTTTGAATGCCCGGACGACGAAACGGTAAGAAATATTTTGACTCGATCCCTTTTCCTGAATTTTTCAATTTTCAGTCTCGAACACGGCCAAATTTATTCGAGCGAGTATTCGTGCGAGACTCGAGATATTTATGCGTTATATTCCGAGCATTGTCGGACGGAGGAGCCATTTTGCATTCCCTTTCCGACGAGTACTTCCGTTATTCGTCGCACGCGAATGTTTCATTGACCCTTTTGATACTTTTCTATTTTTTTGCGAACAGTAGTGCGCACTGAAAAAACTCTCGTGCGACGATCATTCTTGTATTTACGATTAGAAAAAGAATTCTGAGAGGAAATGGTGGAAATACATGGAAAGAAATTGAGTTTGTAAAAGAAATGAATCCGAGAAATAATTAAAGCGCGAGTGAATCTTTCGAAATCTTTGGTCAGCGATGAATGAATTCCAATCAAAAAAAAAAAAAATCTGCGACGTATGATCTTTTTTTAAATATTTTTCTACACTTTAAACGGACTTACGTATTCCAAATATCAATTCCAAACGAAACTCGACACGGTTCGATCAATCGAGGATTAAAATTTCCAAGATTAAAAGTTCCAGAAACGTAACGTCGATGGATTTAATTCCCCGAGTTACTGACTTCTCGACTATTTATGAAAATCGCATCCGCCTTATAAGCGGGAGTCCTTCGTTTACGTTGGAAACACGGCTCTCCCTTGACTCGAGAAAAGAAACAGGCTCGCGATGAAAAACGAGTAACCAGGAATGAAATAAGAGAGAAAGAGAGAGTTTATTCGTAGCCGGTCCTCGGCCAGATTTTTTTGCGTTTTTGGTCGGCGGGCTCGCAAGTTTGCAAGAGAGAAGTGGCTGTTCCGTAGGATGCTGACGGTGTTTTCAACCAAGGTGATTCCTTTGACCGTGTTTTCTCAGTCGATGCTCCCCTTCCGGAGCTTGCAACAGAAATATAAAATTCAACGGGAAAAGGGGAAAGTAGCTGCCGTGATTACGCGGAGGATGTTGAGGCTCGATTCTCTCGGCCGAGAAACATCCCTCCCTTTCGACCGTCGAAATGTTTTTCACTCGGAGTGGAACCACTTGGGAGAAATCGAAATGATCGAAGGGTAACGCGATATTCTGTGGAGTGAAGACGTTGAAAGAGAACCGCTACCCACTTCTTTAATTCCGAAAGAACCTCGGCTCTTTCAGCCGTAATTCCAATCACTTTTTTTTTTTTTTTTTTTTTTTTTCACCTTAAGACGTTGGACCGTGATGGAGGAGAAGTAGTTGGGGGTTTCGAGTCGAGTTGGAAAAGCGCTACTACGCCACGGTTGATGGAAAGTGGAATAGTAAAGAAGTTCTTGCGCTCATTTGACGGGATATTTGCGAACGGAATTGAGAACGGTAATGCGGTTTAAAGGGGGAACTATGATGTTCTCGATGAAAGTTAATCTTAGAAGAGGGGCATTCTCTTTTCGAGATAGATAAAAAGATAATGCACCACGGGGGACCACAATTTGCATTCGACGACAGACGGTTTCAAACGACGAATCGCTTGTTTGTCGCTCTCTCTCTCTCACTCACTCTCTTCTCACTCTTCCGGGAAACCTTTCTGAAGTTTGAAACCTCTTTGCGAGTGATTTTCGCTTTCGTTGTTTCGTGGTAGCGGATAAGGATTTAGGAAACAAACGGGCTTGATTGAAATTTCTTCGAAAACAAGATCAAATTGTATGAAATCCTTGGCAATACAATACGAACACCTTTTATTTTCCTCACTTTGCGTCAGTTTTCGTTTTCATTCGCAATATCACGAGTTCATTTTAACTTTCGATATTACTCGAATTTCTATATTAGAGTACGATGTGTGAATCTGAATGCTTGAGATTATTTAATGCGTGGAAAAGAAGGAAGAATTTGAGAATTGGAGAAGATCAAAAACTGTAAAAGAAAGAGAGAGAGAGAGAGAGAATTCCCATTAAAAAGGCGTATATGGAAAGTCAGGAAATAAAGAACAAAGAGCGAGAATTTCGCAAAAAAGGATATTAAGACTTAAAAAGTTTTAAGTGAGAATTCGCCGAATATGGTGCTATTATGAATTTCATAGAGAGAGAGAGAGAGAATCGAGAGAGACTTGGAGAAACTTTTACGCGAGAAATTTCGCAAATCGGATAGACCACGCTACTTTGCATAATTCGTTACGATTTCCACGTTATAATCTGCTTAAAAAATATTTTTAATCTAATTGAAGAAATTGTTGATAAACGCTGTAGACAGAATGTATCGCTCGAATGAGAGGAACGCTTCCTTTTCTTTTTCTTCTGAACACATCTGCATACATTTTTGCCCGAGAAACCATGCTGCACCGTTCGATTAATTTCCAAATATCGAATCAAACTCGATATATTCCTAATACTTTCAATCGTAGGCAACATCTTGCGTATAATCCAGATCCACGAAACGTGAGATACATCGTTTTGCACGCTTCTCGACAAGAAACCGGCGGGGATTATGAACGGCCACCGTTAAGATATTATCCTGGCTGGCCTCGTCTTAAAATCTTGGCCGCCACTGTTTGCCGCGGGCAAAGCTATTTGCGTTTCGGACATGCGGCTTATTAGACTTCCTCTTCCGCCGTAATACCGGTCGAGTGGCCATCCTCCACAATCAGTTTTCGATCGAGGAAAACAGGGCAAAAGACTTGTTCGATCAAGAAAGTCCCTTTGACACGATCGACTACGCCTATCGTCCAGTATTACACTCGAGCGCACTTCGCAGCCGTGTTTACAGAGGCAAAGAGCGGCGGCATATAGTGTTTGCGCCACTCGTGGCTCACATGCAGATTCAACCGAGAACCGGGCGGGTGCGCTAACGAACCGTTTTAAATTCTAAGACCGAAATTTCATCTCCACGGGAATTTCCATCGTCTCGACATCGTCTCGACACCGTTCTGACCTTCCGCTCTGCTACGAATTCTACGCGATCTTGGCGATATCGCGAATGCTGTGTGCGCGGAATAATTAATAATGGGAAAATAGTTGGGATAGAGTGGAAAAAATCGTCTCGCCATTTTTGCGTCCCGCTAATTTCCATTCGTGGACTCTCCATTTGTAGAGATTATCCTCTAGAGATTCGAGAAAGGAAAAATAAAGGAGGCGTGAAATTTACCTTAGAAATTGGATTTCGAATCGGAAAATCGCGGACGAAAGTTCCAGAAACGAAACGTTCCAGACGAATTTGTTCGAAAAACGTTGGAAAGGAAGGATGGCGGAAATCTTCTTACGACCATAAACGTTACGATAATATCTCATTGTCCGACGACGACAATCGGCCCACCACTTCGACGATA
This sequence comes from Apis florea, assembly GCF_048593485.1. Classification (NCBI taxonomy): domain Eukaryota; kingdom Metazoa; phylum Arthropoda; class Insecta; order Hymenoptera; family Apidae; genus Apis; species Apis florea. Next base: position 4,036,922 of record NW_028256746.1, read on the forward strand.
TACACCACTCTAATGAACCACGAGAGGAATTGGCGGGTAGCCGGTGCCAATGATTTAACGATGCCCTCCTTCTGCCCGATAATGGACCGTCTCCTCTCCCCTTGGATACCGGCGATCGTTCGAATCAGCCGGCACGTTGCCGTTCAAATTGAATTTGTACCGTTTCGTAGTCGAGCCTTTGCTCGTTACGAGGTTCACATCCTCGTACACATCCGCAGCGGTGGTGTACGTGGCGGCGTCCCACCGATAAGCACTTTCAGCTCGATTCGGTTACTTGTACGCGGTGGAAAAGGTGGTTGCTACTCGACAGAGGGTACATCGTGTCCTTCGCTTCCTTTTCTTCCTTTCAACTCTCTTTTTCTCCGCTATATTGTAGCCCTTCCCATTCCACCCTCGTTGTCGTCCTCGTCGTCGTTCTCGCCTCCAAAAGCCCTCCTCCTTCTTTCTTTCGCTCCTTCGTGAAAAGGAGATACGTGCACAGGGCTGTTCTCGTTTATTTTCGAAAGTAGTTACTAATCAACGGCATTGAACACGAGCCACGTAGCAACCGTGGCCTCGATTGAAACCCGATTGGCCCCGGCTATCCCCCAGAAAATGTTTGCGAGCTAGTCATTTATCGTGGCTTATTCGCCCATCATTTCGACCGCTTTCCTTCTTTCTTTCTTTCTTTCTTTCTTGATCGTTTCTCGCGACGATTTTTATTATCCTCGTTTATTATTAATAAATAAATTATTCTAACGTATTATATATGTTTTATATAACGCATAATTAACTTTCGTTCGTTATTAACGTTACGTCGCAGCATTACGTTGAGTAGAATCATAAAAATTGTAGTAGAACGTTGTAAATCTTTCAATTTTTTTTTTTTTTTTTATGGTGGACAGGAATTGCCTTTTTCAGCTGCGAAGTATAGGGTAGTAGTTTGTACGCTATGTTTCTTGCGCGCCGTATTTCTTCTGTTCATTGTCACATTAGCATGTTTTTTTCGAAACATCAGCGTGATTTATGATTTTCTTGCGATCCTTTGTCTACATTGTCGCTCCCTTAAAGGAATTCGATGAATTCTGAACGTGCCATTTTCGACGAAAATAAAGATTTAAATTCCGTCACAATATTCGCGACTTAATCGAATTAAATCGAGAAGATTAATTTTAATCGAAGCGCGAACTCGAACGATAAATTAATAAACAATAATAAAATATCGCGAACGTCGTAAAATATTTTTTAAAAACGTAGGAAATTTTCGTCGCTCGATTTGCAAATGGAAAAAGTTGGAGGGAATATTTGTAACTACATCGAAAGTCAAATAACCGTTGATAAATGCTGCTCGCTATTTAAAGTTGCTATTAGCCGGGGAGAGAAGAGGCCGGCATTAAAAACTTCTTTATCGGTTAGATAACTTGCTCCCTCGAAGGAAAAGTTCATAAATCGTCTGGAAATGTTTCGTTCCGTGAATAATAAACGGGGCAAGGTTTTCGGCCAGGCAAAATGTTGAAGCACACGCGTTTATTTTCATCCTGGCTGTCGCGAAATAAACGTATTCTTCGTAAATAGGATTACTTTGGAATAAGACGCGGAGCTTGTGCTGCTGCCGCCTTCCACTTGGATCGCGAACGAAATGGTTAAAAAAGAAGGCGTATTTTCACATGTTCGGAATTAACATCGCAGCTCCGTCCAACTTTCTCCTCGGGACGTAAATTATTCTACATCTTCCTTATCTAGAATTTCTGTAGACGCGGGTTACAACTGTCTTGTTAGCTAGGGTAAACTTCTCTATTGCAGAAATGATATTTTGTATATCGTTTTCAGTTCATTCATCGCGCAATCGTTACGATTATTGAATAAAAACGAATGTTTTAATGGTTAAACGGATTGTGGGGTAAGAAACGAGTTATGCGACGCAGTGGAAACGTTTATGGTTCAGGCATCAACACGATTAGATTAGATATTAACTCGACCAGCGAAAATTTAATAGTTGAATAAAGTTACTCATATAATTTATCGTTCACAAACAACCGATATGAAAAGAAGAATACTAGATGAACTATAATAACTACGAGTAAATGTTGTTCAAGCATTTTATAATAAGTAATTACCTAACTTTATTAAAGATAACTCTATTCGAAATTTTTAACAAGTTAGAAATTGATTTTATTAAAATTAACCATCGTCATATTCTTCCAAGTTATTCAAATCCTATTCATTAATAAAAAAAAAGAGGATATATATTTCCATCGAATAAAATTCTTCTATCGATTTTATCACGCGATACAATTTTCCAAAAACCTGTTTGGATGGAATAGAGATGCTGGATAAGTGTTATCATTGCTAAACTCACGCTTCTATCCGTATAGGCGCAAGAATCCGTACGACGCGATACCGTAAAACGATTTTACTCCACCCCGGCGGGTGGATAACTTTATCGTAAAGGGGGATGGATTCAACCCCTAAATAGACCGCGCAAAATGCGGGCGAAAGAGAGTCGCGATCAAAACATCGAAGCCGTATCGTCAGATGTCGGGGGATAATCTCGCGTATACGTTAAACTATCCTCGCCACCTGTCTCGCGGCTTTTCGCATTCCTCTCGATTCCTCGAAAGCGCAGCTGCCTTTCCCACGCTCGCGCCTCGAACGCGGCATTTTCTAACTGCCGCGTAACAGGCCGATGCATTATTTACGATCCCTTTGAATCGAAGAGTCGGGATTGTGCTGGGAATTAAAAAAGAGAAAGAGAAAGAAGAAGCCCATTCTTCCCTCGATTTCCAAGTTCGCTCAGTGGGATGAGCGAAAGAGATGAAATAAAACGAGGTAGTATTAGCTCTTAGCGGGTTACTTAAATTGAATAACTCGAGAGGATTTAAGTCGTTCTCGCAAGAAAATACCGAAATTAAATTCCACTCCACGTCGACACGAATATTTCAAAGAATTCGGGTAGAGTCTCCTCGATGGTGGATGGAGTGTAAATTCGTGACACGGTTCGGTGGAAAGAAAAGATGGAGGATAGAGAGAGAGAGACGGCAACGAGGGAGATGCGATTTTTCCCGCGGTGGCATTATCGGGATTCGAATAAAAGGGCATTACTCGGAGGGCATTGTTTCAGAATACGACTTTTGCATCTGATGGCCGTAAAGGATTTGATTTACGCCGAATAACTTCTGAACGGTCCCCGTTCACCCGCACTTTAACCCGATAAATTTGAATTAACGCGATAAACTCCGCGAGCCGTGAACCTTCCCTTCCTGCGAACGGAAGGCTTCTTTTTCTTGAAAAATAAATTATCCGAGTATAACGCGATATAAATTCACGCTCTCTTTTCACGCTGTCATCGAGCGGCCGCTTCGTTTTCCAACGGCTCCTCTGCAAAAGTTGCGGGGGGGAAGAATGAACGGTGTTTTCGTGTTCCTCTTTTTTTTTTTTTTTTTTTTTTTTACGATACTGAAGGATACTGGAGGTTAAAAGATTACCGCCACCGAACTTACTCTCCACTCCAGCTTTCGCTGCTAGATTGCAAAAATGCCGGAAAGAAATTATTTCTATATGACTCTAGTATTTAATCTTTTTTTACGATTGTAAAGTTTACCTTGTTCAAAAAATAACGATAAATAGCAAACATTTTAAAAAATTGAGAGAATTGAAAATATTGAAGTAATGTAATTTGATCGATTATTCTCTCGTTTTCGAAACGAAATCGAGAAGGCGTGAAAAAAAAAAAAAAGAAAATGTCACAACGAGCAGAGATAGAGTCGTCAAGATTGTTGAACGGTTGAAAATTATAATCGAACCATCCACCAACTTGCTATTTCCGGAAACATTGGGAAACTGTGACACGTGTGCCCGCGTCCGGAAGGGACGATAAGGGCCTCGAACTTTCGCCAACGTTCTGTCTAACAGCTTCAACAGTCCGTGCAACTTTGTTTGTTCAGGAAACTTCGATTTAACCATACAATGGATAACGAATTTCGCTTTGACCGTGGCAAAACATATTAGGGAAGCATTTACTCGGTCGCAAACTGGCAGAAGAAATAACTTTCGATCCGATATATCACTGCTTCGCTACTCGACAAGATTCGATACTCGATCATTTAAAAAACGATTTCCAATGTTCTCTATTCTGTTATTCCAAGTTAAAAATTCATGGCATCGTTACGTTTCATCTTCCCCGCGTTTTTTATTTTTAAAAAATAAAAATTGGTAACGCTATTATGTTAATCTTCCTTCCATTTAGTTAAAAAATTAAATTTACATTAACGTCGTTACGTTAATCTTCCCTTCCCACTTTTTAATTCTCCATAACCGTAACAACAGACGAAATTTTTTAACCGCGTCTTCCATTCCATTGTAAAAGGATCCTTTTTTAAATCTATTTCCCTTCTCCTCTTGTTTCCACTTACCGCGTTGTATTAAAATTTTTCCCCCCTCCTGGCAAACGTTTTTATGCGCGTCGAATCTGGAGATTCTCGTATTCGGTCGTGGGAACGAAAAGTACGACCAGCTGTCGAAATACGAGTCTTTACGAGCGGCGTGTGATAAGCGCGTTAAAAAAGAGGATCGCACGCGTTAATCTTAATCCTGTAACGCGGCTTCGAAATGGTCCACGCTGCGCGCGCGTACGGCAATGAAAGTATAAACGTACGTCTTCTCGTTGAAATTCAAAGAATCGGGATGGAAATTGGGGCGGAGACAACTTTTTCATCTTCTTCTTGGTGACTTTCTTCCTATCGATGACGCGGCTCCACGCGTGCCAGATAAACGTTGAATTGTTAATCGTTTCTTTTTTTTTTTTTTTTTTTTTTTCATTTCGACGATAATTGTCGCTAATCTCTTGATTGAATTCGATAGAAATTTTCATCGAACGGAAGGTAATCTCTTGAAATTATTTTAAGATAAATTAAACTTTTTGTAGAATTCTTTTTCTCTTAACGAGTTTCCATGAAATATGCGTTTCCAATTTTTCCAGAGTAATATTTTAAAATTCGTGGAATTTTCCATATGAATTTCTTTTAGCTACCAATTTAATTTAAAAAGTTCGTGGAAGATTTTTATTAATCGTTTTAATAATCTGATTGGGCGAGAAATTTTTTAGTTTTATCCATAAACTCGCTCGTGGCGATATATTTTTCTCGGCCATTATATTTCTTCAAAAAGAAAATATCTTTTGTGATATATCTTTTCAAAGAACGACGCGTCGATACGAAATTTCTCATGAAACTCGAGAAAGAAATTGAATTTATTCTTGTTGAAAAATGAATAAAAAAAAAAAGAAATAAAAGCACAGGAAAATAACGAGGCTAACGATCATTTACAAATAAGAATAAGAACGACAACATCGAAGTCTCTAGAAAGATTTCTATTAATTAAATTATCACTGATTGCAAAATTCTTTCTGAACAAATTAAACAAATTTTCTTTCCAATTTCTTATTAATAAAAAATTTTAAATCTTAGTCGAGGAACATAGTGGATCGGCCAACTGATAATAAATTAGCCAACTAATCTCGTGAACGTTTAGTCAGGCTAAATGCATCATTCTCCAAGTACAAGTAGAATCAGAAATTGTCCTCTATGTGGGAGGCGACAGTCGAGGGATTCATAGGCCAAAGACGAAGTTGGGTTGGTGAATGAAAAGCAGAGGTTAGGGATGGAAACGTGCGTCGCTCCCCAATAATGTAACACGTATAGACGAGGGTGGTTACGAAGGGTGGGTGTGTCGTTGCGGCAAGTGGATGTATCTTAATGCGAAGTTAGCGCTGGGACTGGCGCTAGTCCCTAAACGGTTCATTATCCTGTCGCCTGCAATTTCGCTCCCTGCCACATCCATGCAATATTATTTCTTGCATTGTTCGTTTTCGAGGCGTAAGCCAATCGGTTATGCCTGTTCGTCACCTTAACGACGACGTGGCGAAATTGTTCGTGGAATTTCCACCAGACGTGGGTCGATTCGCTATATTTTGGAATATACATATGTATGATCGAACCTAGTTTCGGTGAAGTGTTATTGGGAGTTTGCTCGGATAAAATTCTATGGATAAAGTTATATGGAAATGTAACTTTATTAAACGTTTATTGCAAATGAGGAGAATCATCACGATTAACGATGAAGGTGAATCTGTAATGGTTATTATAACAATAATTAATTTATGAAATGTGTGTGATGGAAACGCATTTTTAGAAAATTTTCTATCGACATTATACATCAATGTCGTTCGATTACTGGTTTTTTGTTTCAAACATTCGTATCAGATAAATCGTACAACTCTTTTTCCGTGTAATTTTTCCATAAAATTTTTTTGTTTCGAATACTTTCGAACAATTCGAAAGATCTGGATATGATCGATGAGCTCAAAGGAGATTAAAAGGGTCGATCATTTCTTGGAAGCACATCGTCCCCCCATTGTTCCTTTGAAACCCGTTAGCCTCGATCGTGTTATGCTTTTACGCTCGTGTATAAAATGTAACAGCGTACGACACATCATCGTTGCCTCGCTGCTAATGAACCCCTTGGCAACGTGCTCGTGACGAGGGTCGCAAAAAGAAAGCGCTCGTTTGCTCCTAACTCGTACGATTTCCCTCTTTACGCGCACCACCCCGTATTCGCGACCCTTTTATTCGTCCCCCTATTTTTCATCAACGCGGCAGAGTTGATCATTTTCTTGAATGGCGATGATCCTTCGGAACCGAAATTTGGACAAAGCAACATCGATGCCTCGAACTCGATTGATGGTTCGTCGTGACCGACGATCTATCTTCTATCTTCGAGGAATAAAGATGTTTCAAAAATATTATTTATATAATTTCGTAGTACAGTGTATATTTAAAATAATAATTATATGTGTTGCTTGTAAAAATTTTCTGTAACTCGTTCCATCTTCGAAGAAATTCTCGACGAACGATTCGTTATTAATTGTCTTATCTTATCGCATCGATCTTTCTTCTTCTGAGATTTTTAATTAGCATTAGTCTGTAGAAATAAATAGCTAACGGAAGACTTGTTTAAAATTATTTTGTAGATGTTAAATCGGGGGAAAATTGGGCAAGAGGGATTGGAAAACGTAGATTATAAAGATGAAAGGAAGAATCGGAAGTAAAGAAATGACTTGGGTGAAGCCATCGAGAATTTTGATTGTTAATGAGCTGTTCAAAAAATGTTAGGATCAATAGAGTACAACCGTGATTCGAGATTATAGCGTTTAACGTACGGCTGTGCTTCACGCATCGAGGAAAAAGGAACAAAGAGAAGAATATGTAGAGACTCTTCGCGAAATGAGAAATTTTTTTCAATCCTTTTAACAAGGTGACATACTTTCGGGCTTGAACGTGCGAGGATGTACTTAATGATGATGGGACTAAGGAGAAACTGTTAAGAAGAAGACGAAGAAATTATTAACGGAAGAGATTCGTTGAATATAATAACTGACTGAGTTTTTTAAAAAATATATCTCGCATTATCGATTAATGATTGTAATTTTTATGTTTAATCGTTATATTAGAATTAAAAGAGAATATAATATAATTGAGAAATTGGAAAAAGAAATTGACAGGATCTATTATTTAGGAAAATTGTTTAACATAGAAAGTTTTGTACGCGTCAGATTTAAAATATCTTGATCAAGTTTACTTACAAATTCAAGTATCATCCAGACAAAAATCGCGATTAATTTGAAGCAACTTGATAAATACATTTTAATGAAGTTGATATTCTAAAATCATAGGAGATTCGCTGTCTTCGTTACACGTTCCATCTCGTAATTTCAAAGTGAGATAAAAGTAAGCAAGTTCAAATTTCGTAAGTTTGCAAAATTCGTACAATCTTTTTCATTGCCACGTTGAACAAACGTGTAGTTTTGTCGATCAATTTCCCCCCAAGTCGTAATTGAAACATTGGAACAAAACAAGGGGGGAAGGACAATCAAAGCAAGCTACGTATTTATTCAAATTAGCGCGAAACCTACATTCGAATGTGTTTGAAATGTATTTGTTTCGACAGTGCAATTGACTCGTCCGGGCTATTGTTCGTCCCAGGTTTCCGAGGAAACAAAGGATTGTCATTAACGTAGAATTCTCTTACCGTACTTTTATCTGTATTTTTACAAAAGGTGTTGTAGCCCATTGTTTTTCAGTTTCCATTTAACACCGAAATCTCGACTTGAAAATGGACTTTGCATTCTTTCAGAAGGAAATCTTCTCCTTCGTCACGCACAATCTTGCATAGTAAATCTATCCAAAAATTCTTCGTTTCTCTCTCATTTGCAACGCATTGTTTCTACTTTTTCGTTACTATCGATTAGATGAGTCGCAATCTCTGTCCATCGAGATTATGCATTCTCCAAAATACACGAAACACTTTCATCAGTTGTTGGTGTCACGAATTCGCGACAAGAGTTGCGACAGGAAAATAAAAAAGAAGGGAGGAGAAAAATGAGGAGAAAGGAAAAAGGAAAAAGAAATAGCGTTGGTAAAGGGCGAGAGAAGATTGACGGGACTTTCATTATGAGAAGTTGTGTCAGGTCGCGGTGAAAGATAAAAGCGTGTGTGCATTTTCGCAAAAGCTGCGACACATTATATATATATATATATATATATATACGTATACAGATATACGTAGATCTGGTAAGTTAACCCGAGAATATAGTACGAGATATTCGGTCGAAAACGTGCTCGAAATGGTAACGTACTGATCATCCTTCTTCCACCCGTACTCTTAATTTCCATCGATAAACCGTGATAAACGTAATAAAGTTACAGTGTCGCGACCTCGTTGCCCCCCTCCCCCCACCGTTGAAATATTTCCACGCAATTTGCATCGTCCTGCGGCTCTCTTACACGCCCACGTGTCACACGGAGAATACGTAATACGTTCGAACGGTTCTTCTGTTTTACGAATTATCCACTCGCGATCGTATCGCGGAACTCGACAACGATCGATTGTGTAACGTGACCAGGAATCGATCGCGACAGGGATCGTATCTGGGAGACACGTTTCGACTTTTCGCGATGAATTCTCCGCCACGTGCATTCTATTAACGTCTGATGAAATAATGAGATTCTTCGAAGGGGGTATAAATTTTAATCGTTTGATAAATCAGTATTTTATTTTAATTATACTCACTCCTTTTGTCGAAATGAAACACGAACGAGTTCGAACATCTTCGATCAATATCTTCAATATAATAAACGTTCAAATCCACCCGATACAATAGAGAACAGATTGAATTAAACGAGACGCTTCTTTGTCCGTCGAAACAAAATACGCGATCCTACCGGATGATAATTAATACCAGTTAAAAGCAAGGATTCCTCCTCTTTAAAATGCTTTTTGTCTCGCGTTAATAGGACGTTTCGTTTCGAAGATACGATCGTCCAAAGTGGAACATAGTTTCGGACGCGTTCGTTGTCTCCGTTCCTCTCTTGCGGTCGGATCCTCTCTCTTTCTCGCGCGCGCACTGACCCAGGCCGAAGGGGAGGGGCGCTAGTAGCGTGGTCAGTGACGAGAGCTGAGTCTGCGGTTTTTTTCACAGCGCTACGTACGCATTTCTAGGAAAAAAAGAAGTGGGTCACGAAATATATCCAGGAATCTCAATTGTCGTCCAATTCTTCGCGCATTTTGAACATTTTACTTTTGCGCCGCTCTATCTCCCCAACGGATCAAGATATTTACGAAATGAAATAAAATACGTTTTCCAGAGGACGTTTCCTCGTATCAACTGTTGCCACTGTATTTTTTTTAAATTATTTTTTTTTTTTTTTTGTTTCGTTAATTATCAATGCAAGTTAAACGGAGGCCTGTTTTATTCAACGAGCTCTTTAGATATCGCGTGCATTTTACAATATTATCTTTTCGTACATTCTATTATTACAATAAATTTACGGAACAAATTTCCAAAAATGAAACATAAACATTAATAATTACAACCGTTCTGTATCTTTCTTTTTACACATTAATATATCTTAACAATTAAATATCTTAACAACAAGTAGAAATAAATGGTGTATTAAATTCAACTCGGAGAAAATTTTAATTATCGCAGACAAAGGGGAACGAAAGCGTCGAATTGTAACTGTGTGTAGTTAAAGATCAAGGCAATCCCATTTCGCGCGTCTTAATTACAAACTCTCTTCTTCTATTTACCATGGGTATAAAGACTGCGACTTTGCCTCGCTTTACACCGCTTTTATTACAGAAACGTTGTTCGACTTCGTTGTAATGCATTTTCAACTGTATCTAAGTGTTGGCAGTTAGCATCGGCAACGATCCGACTCGATTTTGAGATTCGACGCCCCTTTAAGCGAAATTGGTCCCGAGGCGATAATTTATCGGTTCGAATTAAACGAAACGCGGGGGCAATCTCGGTCGGACCGGGATGGCGGGCTATTTTCGAAAGAACCGAAGGGGTTTGAGGGGAAATATAGAAACGGAATGAGAATGGGTGTTGCAGGGATTACCGAGATTGCGGGCTAGAAGGATTATTCAGATTAGTCGGTAAAATATTCGGAACGAAAGATTCGCTTGCCGGCGACGAACGTTTGGGATTTATGCACCTAACAATTAACTTAGCCCTCGTGTGCTGAGAGTGACACCTCGAATGGATTGTGATACGCCTCTGGCCAATGTTAAACTCTCTTATCATCGTGGGAGAAGCCGCGAATTGAATTTTTCACGAAATTTGTCTAATTTTTCACGTTTAACGGATAAAAAAATTAAGTAATCGCGAGAGATATATGTATGGAGAGATTAAAAATGAGGGAATGAAAAATTGAATAATCGTATGAATAAAGTGTGATATAATAGAGTGATTACCGAGTTTTAAACGATTTAAGAGATTGTCTAAATATTCTTAGGGGAAGAATATTTCAACGAAACAACTTATATTTTTTTTTTCATATAAAAGTTGTTTTTTAAATATTCGAGGTTCTTTTTCTCTTCTGTTCACCAGTTAACGAAAACTTACTGCCGAGGAACGATATTAAGAAACAAAAATTCACACCGACGAAATTAAATCGCAATCGACATTCTTACAACGAATTCAATGAAATCAATACAAAATCCATAAGTTAATCCTCAAAATAAAATATTAATCGACGGATAAACTCTTCCAAACAATATTTCCAAGGAAATTTCACCAAAATGAATTCATCAATTTCAACCAATTTATCCAAAATGTTTGCAAGAAAACCGCAACGAGGACAGGGCCCGATCAAATAATTCGCAAACCTTTCAAATCCGGAGCGTTTAAAGCAGCGAAAGATAAATTAAGCGTCGGTAGACGATGTCTACCAAGTTACCAGGCTGGAAACACAACGTGGGGAGCGGGAAAACGTGACCAGGTCGACTCACGATTCGCGCATACACTCGCCGAACGCTCGACAACAGTTGTCGCGGTCAGATTTACAGCGTATTTTCTGCGATTATGGGAGACGCGTGGCATGCACGCTCTTCAATAATCCCGATTTATAGCCCGCTCTCATTTTTTCCATGGAAATGAAACACACGTTTCGCGTTTTACATTCGCGTATCGCCTGTACGCTGTATGCAAACACATTAACACGTCGTTTCTTCCGTCGAGCAAATCCGAGTAAGTCACGTGCCGAGATCTCGAGGCGAGGTGTTAGGCGGCGTACGTTTGCGGAATCGCGCGTTGATGGATACGCGTGGATTATTAAATTTTGAATCGATGGAAGGAGGGAAAGGATAATGGAATTGTTGGGAGAATATTAGAATTTGTTTGTCACTGTTAAATGTTTGCGGTATTAAATATTTTATCAAGTTGGTAATTTCGCATCCCTTTACCGCGTTAATGGGCCAATTTCTATGTAGATACTCCGTGTCCCTTTCGACGAATTCTCGAGGTGTATCCTGTGTACGCGACGGAAATTCAAAACAGTGTCGTACTTTCCAACTCTCCCAACGTTTGTTTCTGTCCATCCATTTACACACGAGTGGTGTATAGGGATGGAGCCGAAACTTGGGGAAAGCTTCACTCGTGAAATCAATTTTCGGCATTCCTGCTGCATCCCTTCGGTGCTCCTCTTGTTTCGATTATCTTTCGTGAAGTTTGGTTCTACGGTGTTCCACTTGTAAAACACTCTTTGCGAGTAAAACGGCAAACTTTCCCTTCCTCGATTAATTAATAATTTAATAATAATCGGCCTAACTCGGGGAAGAGTATCGCCGCGGTATCGAGATCTGGTTATTGATTTTTGAAGTATCGATAAAAACGTGAAAAACGAACGATAACGGACGCCGAGGAATTTAATACTCTTCGCGCAGGTCGTGGAACGCGTTCATTAAACAGGTTTATGACCGTATTCTCGACAAGCATTTTTTCGATCGGGCCCATTTTCTGAAATTACTGAACGCCATCGTTCTACGATATCATTGCGTTAATTTGTTTTCTAATTATCGGTGCTCGGCGTTATAATGGCGTTCGAAACCGATCGATACCGTGTAATTATTACTTTCCCGTAGTTACACTGTTTACCGAATATTGAAATTATTGCCGAAAATTGCTGGAAATCCGTTACACACAGCTTAAGACTCTTTATTATCGCATATATTTAATAATATGAATTATGAAAAACGATAATGAGCCGGTGACAAAAATTTCGATTACAAATTTGTAATGAATAATTCGCTCGTTATAATAAAAAGTGGCGAACTAAATTTAATCAAACGAGCCAGTCTCTATTAATGTTCGAATCTGGTGCGCACTCCGTGGCTGCAAGAAAAAAAAAAAAACTAAAAAAGAGGAAAAAGAGTGTACACACTTATTTATATAAAATTTACCTACTACTAATATAAAATGTATAATGAATATAATAAACGGAGAATCCATTAATTAATCGTTCAAAAAAAACGTCACGTTCCCGTGAGAGGATCGTTCGAAATTGAACATTCGATGAAAAAGATCGCGTACATACTTCTTCCCCCACACCGTTCCTCCTGATCGCCGTTGCAAGAAAAGACTCCCTGCATCTCGGTTAATCGACCACCCCCCCCCTTATCCCCCTCGCCGCACGCTTTTCCCCGAAAAGTAACTCCTCCTGGAAGAGTAACTCTCCATTAAACAAGTTAGCTCGGTCAAAGAAACGAGCTCTCGCTCGGCTTAAGTAAAAGATTAAGGGAAAGATGAAAGCGGAGCGAAGGAAAGGAAAAAGAAGCTCGTCCTCACCGCGAGGCGGAAACCGCGGCAAGATCGCCATTTCAAGTATTGGTTTTCAGAAGCATTCGCTCGATTCTTCGAAATCTTCGAATCCAAAACGTTTTCGCTCGAAACGCAACTCAGGATCGAAAAATGTTGGAAACGAGGCTGCTGCCCCCTCTAGTACACAGGTATACAAGACCTATTGGAGGAGGGTGAAAAGGTGGAGGAGAGGGCGGGGTATGGCGAAAGTTACTCGGCGGAAAATATAGAGGGGCGCTTTTAGGAAGTTGGGATTATCGAAACGCGAGTTGCGCGGACCTCCTCGCGGGAAACTCGGTGGCGAAGTTGGTCCAGGGGCTCGTAATAGTCGTTTTCCACGTGAAACTAACCGCCCCCTCCCAGCTGGAAAAACCTACGGCCGCGTGCCCTTGCTAACTTTTGAAACGCGCCAGTTGGCGAGGAAACTCCTTTCAGCCTGCTTCGGATCGATATTAGCGAGAAAGGGAAGGAATTTTCTAATTTCTGATGAAACTTGGATATAAATCGAGTTCCGCTCGAGGCCGAGTTTTGACCAAGAATCCGTTATGGGCGAATTCGTTCGTTTTGCTTTCCCCTGTTGGTGAATGGGAGAAGGGAAAGGTTGAAACGAATTAAAATGTGTGAATTAAAATTACAACGAGTAGTTTAACGTTTTATTTATCCGTTGAACTACTACGATTCTCGATCCCCTTCAAACGATAGAATGAAGTAATTGGTCAACATTGCGATTTGTATCGTTTATCATTCTTGGATGCAAGGGTGGGTATAGATGGATTTTTAACCGTATGCGAAATAACACGTTTCCCGTGGAGTTACATTAGTCTATTCAAAGATAAGTTGAAAGATAATGGTAGTTGGCAGTCTGTTTATCAGGGGGAGCGAAAAAAAAGAGACACGGGTCCGGGGAGCGAGTTTTTATATGATTGATGATTCCACGAATGGCGGAATGGAAGATAATGGTAGCTGGCGAGAATTTTTTGCGATTTTTCCATTTTTCTTTCGCCATTCTGTCCTCCCCGAATTATAATTTCGTTCTTCTTCCAGAAGAAAACCCTTCCCAAGGAAATCTCTAGAAGTAGAATAGTTGACCTTTGTATCAACGAGTAAGTGGAGCCTGGACCTGAAGTGCAGCAACAGAGAGTTTATTAACATTTCCAACTGCCCTCGTGGAAATTAATATTCCAGTATCATCTTCAGACCCTTGGCTCGTTTAGCGCTTTCAGCGCGAACAGTCCACGTGTAATTTCACGCTCGAATTTCGAACTCTCGATACATCCAACTTCATCTCCGTCTGAAGAATGGAAATTTAAGGAGTGACATAAAGATAAATTCCCGATATGGGAAGGTACTCGATCCCATGGAATCGAATTGGAACGAATTTCGCCACGATTCGAGTTTCTTCTTCGTAGGAATGAAAAAAAAAAAAAAAAAAAAAATGGAGAAAAATTGGCGGGCGGTATCAGCGTCTTTGTAACAGAGGGATAGAAGGGATAACCGTGGAAAATGACTAAAAATATCACTAACGCGTAGATAGAATGTGGTGCGCGTATGTGGCTGTGATATTTTATAGAGTTTCATGGCGGCGATAATAGCGTCTATAGAACTTCCGTGATAGTTCCAATTTATGGGTAACGTTATCGATATTTCATCGGGTCAGATTGCAATCTAACATTCTAATGGGATCTAAAGTGAAAACTGTAAATTGGAGGATGCTTCCTCCTGGCCACCTCTGCTGGGATTAATCACCGTGATCGATTCGAGTTTGGCAAACGGACGTGGAACGAGAAAGCGAACTCGGATTAAAATTTGTAATATTTGTCATTGAAATGTAAATGTAATGTAGTATATGTTATATATATATATAATCATCAACGATTTATCTTTGTTTATTTAGCAGAAGAGCTGAAAAGATATTATCGGTTAATGAACGGTAGATGTTCGTGAAAGATTTATATTTTTATACGAATAAGGAAATGGTATGTGCATAAATCAAAATTATAACGAGTGCTTTTTGCATTTAAATATTTTATGCATTTTTGCATAATATTCCCATCCCCGTACATTCCCTTTTAAATTTTCCATTGCCTGCACGAGTATCCGTATCCAACTGGTTAATAATGAATCATCGAGCTTGGATTATATTTTAATCCATTAAGCGCGCACGCAATAATTAATTTCGATCCTCTGAATTGTTTTCAAATCCATAACGTGATGAGCGAACGCCAAGATGGATTTCGAATTCTTTTCTAAATCGAAAAAGAAAAAAATCGCGACACGTTTCTGCATCCCTCAAGATACGATCGAAGAACTAGATCCACAAGTTTCCAAGTATTATCATTGCTGAGCATATCCAACGATCTTTCTTAAACTGATTAATCAATCGCGATAAAACGTGGTCTCGTTCGTGTAACGTTGTCCTCACGGTCCATTACACCTTTGAAATTCGTTTCGAGAATCCGTGCGCAAACGAGTTTAGAGGAATCAAATAGATATCGCCTGAGGATGAAAGTGAAGTGTATATATATATATATCTCCTGTTTGAAACGATGGGTCGTCGTTCGTGGGTTACGATCACGGCTAATAAGCGGCCTGTGCGCGCGTGTGTGTTTCAGGCGTACGTTGATCTGGTGAAAGCCTGGGGCTGGAAGAGCTTTACCATCATCTACGAGAATAACGAAGGGCTGGTGCGTTTGCAGGAGTTACTGAAGGCGCATGGACCCAGTGAATTTCCTATTACGGTCAGGCAGCTGAGCGAGGGATCTGAATATCGGTGAGTTTTTTTTCCGATTTTTACTTGCTCAGTGTTTCTCAACGTGTCACGGATATATCTAGAATAATCGCATAGATTTTATTATTACGTAAAATTTTTTTAACCATACGGATAGAACGATTGGTTTAAAACTTGTCGACATTCGTGAGTAAGTAATTCTGGAGTAGGATTTTTACAAATGTTTATCTTGTGTTTTTTAAAAAAAGAAATTGTTACGTACAGAGGGATGATAAAAGGAAGGTTGAGAGACGCTGCTTTAGATGAAAGATACTCGAATACTCGCAGTGGTCGATAGCTAACTTTTATTGATTGACGGATAAGTGTTCGATTACTTTCGCGGTAAATACAGTTGGCTGCGTTTGGGGAAAATGTATGCAGAGCGGTTGAAAGGAAAGAAAAAGGATTCATCGGTTATGAGAGAAAGTAAAAAAAAAAAAAAAAAAAAATAAAGTCGGATCTAATTAATCGAGCGATGAGATTTTTTCGTTTCGTTTGAATTCAAAAAAAGAAATTTTAATCGTACACCACCGTAAAAATGTTTTAATTTTAAATAACGTTTCAACGTCTCTTTTCTCAAAGCTTCTCAGACAACATGGTCAAAGACATTTTCAAAGACATTCTTAATCACGGACCGAGTTTTAATTAAAACGTAAATCTATAATTTCCAAATCCAAAGATGGTATTAAATCTTGCAATTACCCACCGTCTCGACCTTAAAATCAGATGTTTCCTCCTGTGGCGACTAATCTCTACTTAACTCTCGAATTACTTTCTTATCCGAGCCCGCTCCTCCAAACGTTATAGCAATTAAATTATTCGTTAATAGGGTGATTCACCGATTGGACGACTGCGAGCGTTGAATTCACGCTTATTTAAATATAAAAGGACTTGAAGGAACCTTTCACAGGTGAAAGGTAAGCTTCCAAATCTCGTTACTTAATCTGCGTTAATGAAGTTTCTTCTAGCTTCTAGCTTCTTTGAGCTCTCGTCTTTTTGTTTCTTTTTTTTTTAAAGTTTATCGAATCATCTTCGTTTATTAATCACAAATCATTGCGACAATCGATGCAAAATTATACTAATATTAATAAACGAACTTTGTAGAAAAACAGATGAAAGATGATAACGATAAACGATTGGATTTAATCAAATTGCCGATCGATTTCAATATGGCATCATCGATGCGCTGCACTTCCATCCTACTAACGTCTCGATGGAACGGTTGAAAAACGGTGGAATCGTTTCCAAGATTTATCGTCACCCCCTCCCCTTCTTTCTTATCGAAGCGTTTCTCATCGAAATCGATTATTCTCGAAAGGAAGTTATTACAAGTGAAGAGGTTCTAAAAATTGGTTGGAAATTTATTTATAGATTATGAGAATTACAAAGAATCGAAAAGAATTACGCTTGAATACTTGAAACGAGGATAAGAAAGAGCTCGAACAATTCGTCAAGATGTTTTTCGCCAAGAAATCGAAGAAAGAAAGGATATACTGGCGATTTTGGACGATTGGTTCGATCTCTCTCTCTTTAATTTTCATTTTAATGCGATTCGTCGTCAAGTTTAAAAAATCCCACAACGACTCGTCTCGTCCTCGAGTTAGTTAGGCGGAGAATTTTCGCGGGAGAATCTCGTTCGTGGTGAATTGGACGGAAGAGGAGGCCAGGCGATCCATCAAGATCGCGCGTAAAATGCAGTCAATCTATCAAACGTCGCGTCGTGCAACATAACTGCCTGTGTAAATGCAGATTTTAGAGAGTCGAGACTTGTACAACGTTTTGCTTTTCATTTGTACTATTGATCGAAACTACCTACGTGCGATATATATATTTATATACGTATTGAAAGAGAAAGAGGGATTTTAATTCGCAACAATAGACGTTTCGTAATTGGCGAGATGACTTTTTACCACTATTACGTGTAAACACTTCTTGATGATATATATATATATATATTTGCCAAAGTGGGTCGTAAAAATCGTGATGTTGTTGCATTCAATTACATTCGTGTATTTATTACGATTGCTTATTACAAATTTATTTATTCATTGTTCGATGACATTGTTATTTTCCCGTTTATTACTCGCGGAACAGAAATGGGTGTAAATATGTATCGATAAATCAATACATATATAACCGGACTCATAAAGTAAATCTCTAAAATATGCACGATCCGATAAACGATATCCAATCGCTTTAATGAACTTTTCATTTACCCCGATATCAAATGTATCCAATATCAACGAATCAAAATTTGCGGATCGTGATGAAATCAAATATCGAGGAGAGAAAAAGCTTGTCAAAACTCTGGAAAGAGTAGAAGACTCGACGACTCAACTCGCCATGGCGAAAGTTGTCGGCTATCGAAATCGCACCTAACCAATCGTTCCAAGCGTCGATGAGCATCGTATAATCGTCCCCTCTGAACCAGCCACTTGTCGAAAATTCAGCAATTCCGATGATCGACGTTGTCGTTGCATTAACGCGGCGAACCGTTGCAACACCGGTTCTGTCACGATCGATACTTGTACCATTCCCGGAGAATACACCATTACGAATTAAACTCCTCTCTCTCTCTCTCTCTCTCTCTCTCTCTCTCTCTCTCTCTCTCTCTCTGTCTGATACATCTTGTCGGCAGCCCGCAATGATCTTCTTACGCGTCTATGGTGTGGGTGACGTATCGATCGGTGGATGGAAAGTGTGTCAACTGCGCTTCACGCGGCGTATAAGGCAAATCTTCATCTCCCTTCTCCGC
The DNA here is from genome assembly GCF_048593485.1 of Apis florea. Classification (NCBI taxonomy): domain Eukaryota; kingdom Metazoa; phylum Arthropoda; class Insecta; order Hymenoptera; family Apidae; genus Apis; species Apis florea. The sequence continues at coordinate 4,055,621 of NW_028256746.1, forward strand.
CACCGATACGAGTTCTTAGAAGAATCGTGCACTCGCTTTACGGCTCTTACCGTGGCTGCCTTCTGCCGCTGCGTCTAAGCGCAAAGAAGGTGGAGGATGTCCCCCCTCTCGCGCGTTGCATTATTCATAAAACCATGGGGGTGTGCGGAGGTGGCTTATTGCGGCCACGGAACGGCGGGGATTTGAATAAATTCGGTTAGACGCGACGTATCCATTTCACTGGGAGATTCATCGTCCCCTGCGCGAGCCAGCCTCCGCTAATATCGGATGCATCGTGGGAAAATTGTTTTTCGTGCTTTCCAACGGGAAGCGGCAACTTTCATCCTTGCGAGAGATCGGCCGATTTCTATGCATGGCTCGCCTTTTTATAGGGAGTACGTAAGTAGGAGAGATTCGTGTACTGTTGCGATTATTAACGAGGGTGGAATTTTTTGTTGAAGAAGGTGCTCTCAAATTAATGGAAATTAATGATAAAGAATTTTGAATTTCTCTTGGATTGGAAAGTGGAGGGATGAGATATTCTATCGTTATCGATTGATATTACGTTCAATTGTCCCCTTTCGAAGATCTCTGTCACTGGTTGGAAGAAGCCATTGTCTTAAATGCCTTGTTAAAACTTTTGTAAGGATTTGAATGAAAGTTTCGATTTCTCACAATACTGGAGGGATAAGATTCGATAAAAATAAGATTTCTTTTCTCTTCTTCGACCCCTTTCTTTTCGTTCTTTCATTCGTTCATTCATTCGCGGCGCAACTTTGAAAATTAGGTGGCTTCTCGCTCCTTTTCTCGAGTCGTTTTCACGATCGATTTTCACGATGAGAACACCCCCCCTCCCCCTAAGAGAAAGATTATCCTTTCACAGAATGATAAAGACGTTCGAAAAATATGATACCTCTCTAAGTAGCTACCGTTTGTATTGTTAAACTTGGGGCAGATTGAATGAAAATATAATAAATTCCTAGATATATGAACTCCGAGGAAAACCATTCTGAATCGTGGAGTATCGTGGAAGTACTTTACTTTCACAATTTTCACCCGGAAACTTTGCTTGAATTTCCATTTTCATTCTTGAATTGAACCGTCTATTCAAGTTCTTCGCATTTCCAGAGGAAAAAAGAGGAAACTAGTGTAACTTTAACAAAGAACAATAAGACCGGCGTGAAAATAGAACTTGAAGAAAGCGTTGTACACAAGCGATTCGCAAAGAAATACCTATAAATTATTCTCGTTGTATTCTCCATCGAAATACATTTATATAAAGTAACAACAATCAAACGATATCGAAACGAAATTTTTCTGTTTAAACCTCTACTCGTCACGTTGCAAAATCTTCCACTCTTCGAGGACAAAGATTGGAAAGAAGACTTTCGAAAAATTCCACACGCTCGAATGATACGCGAAAAATTCCTTTGCAATAATGGCAAAGAGCAGATCGAAACTTTCAACCTTCTCCCCCGCAACAAGAGCGGTTGAGAATGACGCGAGCGCACATTCGCGGTCGTGGATCGCGCGAGAAAATAACGTCGCTCGCGCGGAAACCCGCGCAATTTCTGGATAGCGGTTGCGGTTTCAAGGTGAATGGACAATCGAAAGTGGACGCTGCTCGTGGCTACATAGCACAACGATTGTTGTCGTTGAATCGACAATGTCGTCCATCAAATCGAGAAACATCCCGACCAGACTTGTAACCAGTCAGCAAAACCTGACAACGGTGTTTTATCATAGGAGGAAAGCTCGAGAAACCGACAAATCGATTCCACTGGAAATGGCACTCTCTCGATCGAACCAGCTCTTACCCTCTGATTGCCCATCCGCTTCCTTCGAATCGATTATTCGATGTGAGCGATCCTCGATTCTTGGTGATCAATATCCATTTTTTCACAAGTCTCTCTGGAATAAATATTTAATATATGAAACGTACGATTCGATAATTTCCTCGAAAAGGGATCGCGATGGTCCTGTCGCGTTTATTCGTAATGGAAGTAAAATAAAGAGTTGGAGACGGTGGTGAATCCAATTTGTCTTGTGCCTTTATCCACGCGAATGGGGGAGGCGCATTTCTCTCAATAGAAAAAACTTTGCCTATAAGGATGTGTCTTCGTTTTGGATGAGCGTAATTGACGTCGAAAAACCGAAGTGAGGAACGGTCTGGAAAAGGGAGAGGAAAGAGGAAAATAAAATAAAAAAAAAAAAAAAAGATGAAAAAGAAAATAAAAAGAGAGAGAGAAAGAGTAGAAATAAAAAAGGGACGAAGGGTATGGGTGGTTGGATACTCATCCGTGTTCTCTTTGATCAATCAGACCACCACCGTTTCACGGATGTGACGTAACATGCGGTAGACCAGTCGAAACGCGGCTTTCGACTTGCTCTCGACCAGGCGGTGGCCATTTTCCTCGTTTTCCTCTAAGTTCGAAGCCGCAAAGTTCCTTCGAATAGGTATGTCCTTTGAAGCCTTTGCCTCTTGGCTTATCGTAATGGCCGGCCATGTCGAAACGAAAGGGATCGAACGTTCCTTTCTTTCTCGAAACATTTCAATTATTTATACACTGGATCGCTTCGATTCCTCCCCATTAAAGATCGACTTCCCTTTTGCATTCGATAAAATCTTCCTGATTTCCCTTTCCCATTGATTTGAAAAATTATCGAACAGTTTCTTTCCTGCGATTGGGAATCATTGAAATATCAATGGAACGATTGATCCTTTATATTCTCTCGATTATGAAATCTCCAAGAGATTTTCTACGAGATCGCAAATTAAAGCATACAAATATCGACGAGAAGGGAAAGTATGGAGAATTTTGAAAATTGTTTATATTACACCTTCAACAACGCCACCATAGCAGCGATATTCGTCCACAAAGGGTTAAAGAGAATAATCTTTTTTGCGACTCGACTTACGAATGAAAAATTTATACGAAATAAATGAAGAAAGAAATTAGATAATAAGAAATATTTCATTATTTTTTCACAAACAGATGTCTAAGTATAGAAGATAGTGCGATGGCATAACAGGAAATCGAGATCAGGAAAGGATATTCGTCGTAAAAGTTGCGACATCGATTTCGATTATCGGGCATCCCACAATCGCTAATGACGCTTCTCCTCGATGCTTTACGATCGCGATAAGTTTCTGGTAATTTTTCCCCGCGGTAATAAAAGTCCCATCGAAGAAAGCAGAAGTATTTATGCCGGACGTCGCGACGAGGGGACGTCCTTTCCTTGACGATGGAACTCTCGCGAGTTTTCTACTCCGACCAAACTTTACCAATATGTCTTTTTATCAAGCTCCGTGAAAGTATCGAGAAACGAAAGATTTACTAATGTTTATCGTTCCACGAGTCGGGACGGGAAGGGAATTCTGTTAGAAGAATCGCGATCAATATCCTTAAACTATCGCGAGGATCTTTTTGTTTCTTCGAAAAAAATCTGAAAGTTTTTTAGTTTTACTTGTATTGTCGTCCTTGGTTAAACGTATTTTACGAGATTCGTGTCAACTTTGTACTTTGTATCTAAAAAAACAGAAAAACAATTTGTTTGTTTTAAAACAGATCTGCTAATTTTTATATTTCTACTTACCAAGATATATATTGGTAAGAAGAAGGGTATAAAATCCGCAAGATTGCGGGAATGTTGAAACATGTGAAAGCTCAGAGCTCGTTGAGTCGTGCATTAGTATTAAATGCGGGTAGGGATAAAAAGAAAAATCCACGGAAGCAAGGGGTATAGAATAATTTAAATTCGAAAGCTCAAGTCTGAACGAGCTCAGAATTAAAATTTACGATTAGTACGAGAACTCGTTAAAGCCCGGTAACCTCGACTATCAACGTTTCCAAATTTCAATTTTCCAGCCGCATCGCGAAAATAAAAGAAAAAAAAAAAAAAAAGAAAAATCGCAAACATCTACACTCGGGTTAAAAAATTCAAATTAAAGGTTGAAGAGCTCAGGTTTTAACAGGGCTTGAAATTTAAATGTATACTCGGTGTAGAATGGAAGGAAGTCGAAAAACCTGCGAAATCGGGGGAAGGAGTCGTTAAAACTCGAAAGCTGCCGGCATTATAACGTTTCCGGAGTTTAATTCTGCGATCGATAGAGACGAAGGAAATGGAAAAGTTGTCGCAAAGCCGAGGAAATCGTTAAAATTTCGGTCGGCCGTTGACGGTCACGATTTCGATGATCTTGAACAATCTCGCAAAACGGGATGGAATCGAAGAAGAAATCAATGTGTAAATTCGTTTGGAAAAATATATTCGAGATGTCTTAAATATTATTGTTCGATGATGTATCGTGAATAATTGATTGGATCAACGATTATTCGATTAAAACGGAGATCCCGATTGAATTACGGCCAGCTGAACGAGAAAGAAAACGCTTTCGAATATACTCGTTAACCGAAGCGTAGCAATGAGGTCGATTAACCTTTCTGTTTCCATCCGTTGTCTCGATTTTCCCCTTCTCTTCCTGCACACACGCTCCTCTTCTCGTATTCCTTCGACTTTCGAAGGTTGGTTGGAATTTTTTCCACGCTTGAATATTCCCTAGATCTAAGTCGCAATTTCCATAAAAAAGATTTAGATCCCGCGCCACTCGAGCGCCACTTCATACCTATTCATAACATGCAGATGCGCCCAAACGTTGCCCCTTTTTTTAACTCGTGACCAGAAGAGAAAGCGTGTCTGGGAAGAAGTATGGTCGAAACGTTACACCTTCGGATTCGATTGAAAGAATTTTCATTATCCTCTTCGAATTAATATTTGTGAAAAAAGAAAATTTTAAAATCACGAGTTATTAAATTCTATTTTGTAAAAAAAAAAAAAAGGATAAAGGATGATCAATTGAACTCTGCGAGCGTACATTTTTACAGATATGTACAGATTGTCTTATTTGAGATTGTTATTCTAATTATCCTAAATGAAATATAATTTGCAGAGAGCGAAAGCTTCTACTGCAAATTTATGTACATGTCTCGCACGACACAGATTAAAACAGCATGCGGTCTTGCAAACGTGACACGCTAAATTTTCTCGTATTTTGCATACGATAGGATATCCAACGTTTCCACGATAATTTGTCGACACGAAGAAAACATCAGCTATAACTGGAACAAGATATTATTTATCGAAAAAGACGAGATCAGAAAACGTTTCATTAAAAAAAGACGCGCGTGAAAACGAATCGTTGTATTTTCACTATCCACGGTTTAACTTCGATATATAACTTTTATACCCGACCCAGTTTCCCCCGCAACAATATAATTGTCTCGTTCCGTTTCTTCTCCCTTCCCTCCCCACCCTTAAAGGAGGGCACACGCTGCTCTCCGCCAGAAGCGAAACAAAAGGAGCCGATTAAACCGGAACATCGAATCCTTGGGATGGGGGTTCTTGCCTTCCATCCCCTGCCACCCCGCCCTCCTATCATCGCCCCTTTATTTGTATTAGTTAGAGCCAGCCAAGAAGCAAGCAGCACGAGAGACGCCGACTCTCGTGTAATTTTATCGTTAAGGTGGTGCTGCTGTGTTGTTGATGATAGCCGGTAGCTTCGGGGCCAGAGATTTATTTAGAATTTTAGGGAGAATGATAAGCAGAAAGGGCTTGGACCCTTTCTTCCAGCGAAATACTATCCAGGAATGTTGAGTTACGCTTGGTTGGTTGGTCTCCGTTTTCGAGAGGGCGTAATTATGCGAGGAGATTTTATACGCTGGTGCGTCCCAGCTTGGAAAGATTATGGGATTAAGGGGATGGAAGGGATATTGGTGATAGTGCTCTCGGAATATTCAAATAAACGGTAGAATGAATTTTTACGAGGTATACAATTTTTAATAGAAATACAATATTCTCTGTGAATGATTGAACAGCAGCGTTGGAAAAATATTATTTACATTATTTATTTTAAATCTACTCTATAAAAAGTACTGGAAGACGTAATAAATTTCTCTTTACTCGATTTTATCCGCGTTTCGAATCGAGGAAAAAGGATTGAAAAAAAAAAAAAAGAAAGAACATCGTCGTGGTAGGATTTTTTTCTCTCCTCTTTCAATTTTACACATCGAGGAGCCGCGTCGATGTCGAAGCGTTACACAACCATCGATTCTCTCTTTTTCTCTTCCCTTCATTTCTTCCTCTTCGCTGGAGAACAAAAAGAAAAAAAAAAGGACAACGAGACACGCTGAATTAAGAGGAAAATGCCTGAAAGCTTGTATTATCGATGCTCGGTTTCATCGAGAAACCGATTCTTCCTTGCGTGTCAATCAACGAAACGTCGACTTGGCGCCTGCCTGCACACCTCCTTGTCGATCCGTGATAGAACCGTCAATCAGGAGGAACAATGTAAGAAACGAAAGTCAAAACGGGGGTTAATCAAGTCGAGATTGAAATTAGCGAGAGGGAGCGTCATTTGGATAATTAAATTTCGTTTCGACGAATCGTGGTCGAATTGGAAAAGTGTTTCGCCATCTTTACCGATTGCTTTACTTACCACGAACTTTCTTCTCGGAATGTGGCTACGCGTCTGGAAGAGGCTTTCAATCTTCGCGATGCCCAAGTTTCATGTTAATTATCTTGGCGGCAAACAAACCGACGGACAGATACGTCTCTTTTCTTCGCAACGTGTAACAACAGTGGCAATTTCCATCAACTGCAATCGAGAAGATGAAAGATTAAGCGTATTGACCGTGTCCAATCCACTTCCCTAACGAACCGTGATTACTTTCGATCTACCACGGTTTGCATACTACCAGAGAGGGCAGCGTATCACGTGCACGGGCCACAAATCTCAAGTCCGAACTGTCCTCCATAAATCAATTACCATTAGCGTTCCAATGTCTCGAAACGGTGGTGTCTCCTCCGAAACGAAACTTTCCATCGATCCGCCACCATTGCATGCTATGACGAAACTCTGTCACGAAACTCTTGTCGTGAACTTTCGGTGTTGGAGATTCCTTCGTATCGTAATCATCGACGATAATTCTTTCTACGAGTTCGATTACGATTCGTTGAATTCGATTCCTCTTTTCGATCTGAATTCGATATTTAAATTCAATCGCGGAGATTCGACGTAAGGGGCGTAAGAGCGACGATATTCGGTCGACTGGATAAATAAGGCGTGAACGATGAGTTATTGCCGTGCAAACTTTCTCGCCTCATCCGTTATCCAACGTCGAATGAATTCTTCTGGCCGTCGCCTCGACGTCCTATCCACGCGTCTCGACTTTCGAGGCAGAAGTCTACGACTGCGGTACACTGTTTCGAATGGAGAACTGAAACGAGAAATGGAGAAGAAGGGGTTGTACAGCGGACAGGTTGTTGAGACAATCGAATCTGTTTTCGAACTATGATTCCTCGTCGATTGCGTAAAAGTTCGTGAACGATTCGAAAACGAAGCGTGGAAAAATAAGAAGAATTACTTACGTCGAGAGAATATGGGATTCCTTCCAGTTGAATTAGGCGACTTTATTCTCGCATTTTGTCGTTTGTGAAACTTTAACGGTGTTCAGAATCGAGTTGAAACTTGGAAAAAGTTCGTAATAAGAAAATACTTTCCTCAACTAATAATGCATAATTTCTGCCATCCATAATGAAACTCGCCCTTGCCTCTCTCCCGATCGTCTTCTTTCGTTCATTTCGCCACTAATATTTCGTTCAACTTCCAACCGTCTCTAACCACCCAAAGGATTTATCATTGTTTCGTGAAAATTACCAAACACGACCGATCTTTGTAATTTACAACAACACGTGGCTCGATCATCGACGAATAGACACGTCCCTTCGAAAACCTTTTCGTCCTCCTCGTACAGTTCTCTCAATTTACAAGAGAATCTTTGCCATCCCCATGGGGCTGGATAACCCGAACTGAGAGAGATCCAGATCGTCGCGAACTTGCGAGAATTCTGGCCGTATCGATTACGAGGGCAATTTCTTTTTAACGAGCTCTCGATAGCGTCTCGAAAGGTTGCGACCTAAGGGCAGAGGGTTGATTTAGCGGCAGGCTGCGCGATTTAGAGAGAAATCTCCCTTCCAACCCGTTCCGTATCCGGCTATATGGCCCGTAATCTCCTATCGGCCGACTGGTAATCTCGATCGCAACATCTTTGGATTTTCCGCCAGGGGCGGCGATCGAGGGGCGCGATAGAATTTTTCAACGACGGGGGAGGAGGAGGAGGAGGGGTGTACTCGTTCGATTAATTAGAAAACTTTTCTCGAGGCGAGATCCAGCGAGACGTCTCCCTCCTCCCCCGTTGACTTTAAATTAACGATCAAACAGTCGATTTTCGTCCCGTTAAGCGGTTATTGGATTTGTTCGAATGTAATTCGTTGTATATAAGATTTGCAGCGCTCTATCGGGGAAAGCGTCGAAGATGTCGAAATCGATAAACGAATAAGAGTTTTAACAAATATACGAAGAAGAAGAAGAAGAAGAAGAAATGGAAAGTTCTGCGATTGAAAAATTGGGACGATAGTTTTTTTTTTCTCATACACTATTTTCTTTTTCTTTTTTTTTTTTTGTATTTTACATTTATCATTTTAGTTAAAATGAATAAGTAGAAGTGTAGAGTCTTCGTTCCCCAGGAGTCGTTGATAATTGACTTACTTTGACCATGGAAGAACGTGGTAATTAGCATTGTTTGGCAGAAGAGTCTCTCTCTCTCTCTCTCTTTCTCTCTCTCTCTAACGACCTCGCTCATGATTTATGCATGACCAGGTAAAAGTTTTATTCATATCGTTTCATCTTTCCTCGTGAACTCTCGTATCTTAAATAATTTAATACGCTCATATATATATATATATGTTTCGTATGAAATTTACAGCGTGTCCGAAATATCGCTGGAAATATTATAATTATACCGTTATATCGATTGTTCGTGGCGTTCTATTAAGTAAAAGGGTAGAGCTCGAAAATTTGACAAAGGTCGTAACAAACGACGAGATACGATGAAAAGGTTAAGAAAGAAAGATTGGTGGAGGATTTATTCGGAAGGAAATATTTAAAACGTTGAGCATTTCCCTGCCTTAGCGATAAACACTAAGCCCCGAATGACATGTCTGACTGCAAAAATGCGAATAATTATCAAGCTACATAACTCTTCCGTTTTCCAGAGGGAGAAAAAACGAGGCTGATATACGAACCAGCAGTTTCTTTCCTCTAAGTATCTCTGCTAATGAGATAGTTTTTCTAACGTTCATCCGGCTCTAACTAGTCTTTGCGAATGCACTCACCCGGCATACCCGACATTTTCTGTCATACACGCCCCTTTGTAACTCACGCCTGTTTAGTTACATAACACTTTTTAAAAGTGTAAAAATTTTTCTCTTTTTGCTCGAATCTCGTAAGGAAGAGTTTTGAAAAAAAAAAAAGTAAATAAATAAAAATAAAAATTGCAGAGAGATCGCTTGAATCCGATTCTCAAAGGAATTTATCGAATCCGATTAATTTCGAGAACCGATTAAAAGTTTCTGTTAATAATAGTCTTGCGATGAAATATTTTTTCAAACGAAAGAACTCCATTACTGTTACCCTTTTTTTTCCAGCGTGTTCGCAATTAAATTGGAAAATTAAATGTTTAAATTAATCGGAATTTATATTTTTGTTAACGCGCACATGATGAAAAAAAAAAAAAAAAAAGGAAAAATCCAGGGACGAAATTGGTTCCCAATATTATCCCGTGAAGATCGATGGAGGTGAAAATTGGTGTAGATGGTTTAACGTTCAGAGCTCCGTACCCAGAGCTTTCCAATCCTTTGAAGGCTATTTTTTTTATTATTTGTTCACAAGCTTTTAAAACGAATTTAGGTTACGAGCTTGCCTCGCCCCTTTAAACACTCCGTCAATATTGATATATGGCTTAAAAACCAATACGGATTGAAAGGGTTAATGACGTGATCGAATCATTCCATGTCAAATCAATCACTTTTGTATTCGATATTTGGAGATATGGTTATACGAATTCAGATATTCTACGTATCCTCTAATTTTCGAATTTGTTTGTGAAAAAATTATAAATCTTTCTACGCCTTGGCGTAGAATTTTTATTTACGAAAAGAATATTACAAAGAATATTGAAACACGGAGAAATTATTAAACACGCAATTATGGTTCTAACGTTATGAAATTTTAAAGTTACCACTCTCTTTCTTCTTAAAAATTCACGAAACACACGTCACATTCTCGTATCTCTCGTGATTCCACGCATTTCCCGCATATTCTCGGAATCGCCAATCTTGCTTGAACATCCATTCTCGTTCGTTTAATCGTTCTTATATCTTATACTCTCTTATTCTTAGCATTTCCTATATTTTTCATTCCATTTTCGAATAGATTATTACTAGCGATACGTGTCATAATTTGGCAAACCATCGCCTCAACCATCCATTCTCTTCAGGATGGAAACCTCGTGTAATAAATTGTTGCACGGAGCATCGACGTCCAAGGATGCATGGGAAGAGCGATGCTTCACCACGCGTGATTCTTGTACACGTTCCACGTGAACTCGCAAATATCTCGAAGACTGGAAGTCGAAACGCTCGTTTGTCTTCGCCGTTGAGAAGAATTCTCTTTCGTGAAAATGTCTCTGCGACCCACAATTTTACATCCACCATTTTCAAACATCCTTCACGGCTCTAAGTAAAAACTTATGAAGCGCGTTGCGATACGAATTTCTATCTTAACGATATAAAATTGAATCGTAGTTTTCGACGATTTCCAATTTTCCTCGATCTCGCGTCGCCTTCAAATTATTCAAATTTATCAAAAAATTTGGAAGGCTTCGAGAGTAGAGGTGCGTCGTTTTGGAGCGAACGAAACGATGTGGAAATCGAGAGATTTTCGATGTGAAAGGCAGCGGAAAAGGTCAGGGGTAAACAATATCGTGGAAACTGTGGAAAAGAGTAGGTTTTATTGGGATATCGAGCGTAGTTGCACGATCGACAGGTCAGCAATAATTCTCCACTTCGATTCGCGCTTAAACTTGATATCGCGTGAAGATTCTCTGTCGTGGAAAACTCGGTAATGGGTGTTCATATTCCAGTGTTTTATTCGATATGAGCAATTGGAAATAGCGTTGATCAAGTATTCAAAGATAATATATATATAGGATTAAAAAATTTCTTTATTTCTTCGAACTTTCGATCGACAAATCAATCAAGTAACCACTTCAATTGTTCAGTATTGCAATTTAATTAATTTGTCAATTGAAAATTTGAAGAATAAAGGTATTTTATTTTTATATATAAATCGATCAAACATTGATTCTTAAACTCTCCATACTTTGTATTCGTTAAGTGAATTAATTCGTATAAACGCATTATCTTTAGATTTATTATTTATTATATCTACGAGATCAGATAAGAATCGTGCTATTCTTTAAATATCGATCGCAAGTTTGAAAAAATCTCATTCATCATTCAAAAGGTGATTTACGATGTTTTTTTTTTTTTTATATATAAAAATTACAGTTGAAATGAGAAACAATAGAAAATCTTTAATTAAACGATAATGAGCGATTAAACGAATAAAATGGTTGCAATAGCCAGTTCGAAGACATTAAAACGAGTACGATTCGAGCGAACACGATATTTTTAAAAATCATATTCGTTTTAATTATCATCGATATCCTCGTCTCTGTAAAGTTAATTATCCTCCTTTTCAAAGCTTCTTCGAATAGCCGGGAGGAAGGTAAAAATTTGTTCGTGAAACGCAGTACAAATCCAAGGTTTATTCGGCCATCGAAACACTGCTGGCTTCATGATTTATTGGAAAAAGCTTCCTACACGACATTCGCGTATCGAACGCGCAGATTCTGGAATAAAATATCATGTGCATATCGTATTTTCGCCAGTGTAAACTCGGAAACTTCACCTTTTGTTAACTATTCAAAATATTGCAATATCCGTTACGTTAAATTTTAAATATAATATTATATTATTAATATAAAATTTAATATCTTTATTCCTTTATTCGTAAAAAAGAAAGTCATCGTTTCCTTCTTTGCGTAATAATTTATTAGAAAAATTCGTATTGCAAGAAATATTAAAGGAAAAGAAAAGTAAAATAAAATAAAATACTTTTCAAGATTCTCGGGAGGAGTTCATTCGACAAAGTGTCTGCTTGACAGATTCAAACACTCAAAGATCATATTTTATTCATCGACACGTGTTTGACTGTCCAGATTTATGATCCCACAGGAATTCGAGTTAACCGCCTCTGCTTCTTCTTCTCCTTCTTCTTCTCCCCCTCCTCCTCTATTCCTCTTGAGAAGAGATGATCGAATCGAAACGAATAAAATTAATGCATTTTGTTCTATTGTGTTCAGTATGTGTATATAGAACGTTCGAGAAAGGATATTGTTAATCGATCTCTGTTAATCGAGCCACGTTTCAATATCCTTTCGTCAATTAGTTTCGTAATCGTAATTTTCTCAATCCTCGACCAAGACAATACGTTAATTACGTGTATAATATATCAAACGTATCGCAGAGAATGTCGTCTTCTTTGAACGTAAGTCCAAATTAAGCGCAACGTTGCTCCTTCGCTTTTAATCGTCACCATTTTAGTTTCACCTCACCTTTCACTTTGATATAAGATCGTACGAATATATTGCGCGTGCGTTTTCGTGGCCACTGAATATTTGTTTATTCGAAGGGGGTAAAACGAACGAGGATTTTCTTCTTTGGCGAAAAAACCAAGTTTTCGTCTCTTCGAAGCTTTAATCAACGTCGCATTGACGAAACGTTTTAATTATGGTCTTTGATGTTTTTCAAACATTTTTGGCTCGCCGAAATATCAACTTCCTCTTTCTTAAAACCGACCTCGTTAATTAAAAAGTGAAAAAAAAAAATAATAAGAAAAAGACAAGAAAAACCGTCTCTTCGAACTTCCAAATAAAAGTCTCCCAACATGTTAGCCCGCGAAAATTCTTTCTTCCCAATTATTCGATCGCCTCTCAAGAGCCACGAAACAAGCAACGAATTCCAATTCAAAGGGGCGATCTTTCTGTAATGCAAGGAAAGGAAGGAAGGAGAAAGATTGGGCTCGTCCCAGAGAATATCGAGGATAAAGATCGTAAGGGGACGATCGAAGACAGTGGCAAGAACGAAGCCATACACGTGCTCGTTTTTCCGGAAGGAAAAGCGAGAGACGAAGAAACGTCTTTCATCCTGGAATGCCTTCGAACCGTGCCAGGTTCGAAGATAAGGGAGCAAATCCTGTTGGAAAAGTTTACTCTTCTCCTGATCGCGCTAATGCGAGTTTGAGCGAGGCCCTTCCGGAAACTCGGCCGGAAGTAACTTTTCCAAATTTGCAAACTAACTGATGGAAACCTCATTTCGGGACGTAGTCATCTTGAGCTATACCGGGATGTTGTCCGTGCAGGTGCTACAATAACGGGGGAAATTTGGAAATAGAATAGGATGAAGGGGACGAGCTTTCGTTCTTTTCGACGATGGGGCCGAAACGGTGATTAGATGTTTGAAATTCTAATTTAATTGTACAGCGAAATCTGAATAAAGGGATTTACTTAATTATTTTGGTTAACTTTCGACGTTTTGTATATTTTTGCATATTTAAATTTACTCGAACTAAGTGTACGGTTTGTGTAATTTCGTATAATTTCAATGTAAAATTTTATACATATTCCGGATATATATTTTCTAGATCGTAGAAACGTGGAGAAGATGTATATCTGTTTTCGAGATATCAATTTTTTTTAATTTCCACATGGATTCTCAATTATACACGTGTTTATTCACGTTGATGAGCTCTCCGCCTACGAGATTCCTTTCGAAATAGAAACGAGACTCGTGGGAAAAAAATTGCTGTGTCGATAGTTACGGAGTGTTTCATTTTGCAACTTTTGAACTATCACTGCGAGCAGAACAAATTCGTTTTCATTACGTTTTACTAGTCAAACGTTGATCGAACGGTTTGATCGAATATTTTGATTGAAACATTGAAATGAAGTGGAACAAGAGGGGGAAGGATTCATCGTATATATTCAGATACATGGTGCGTACTATTCTGCGAATAATTCTAACGCAGTTGAGTGCTGTGTGAAAAGTTTCCTTTTTATGTATCGATTCATTCCGATCTAAAGATTAATTTTCAATCCTAATTTCGAATCTACAAGTGTGCAAAGAATCATATCGTTAAAATCAAGCGTCGACGTGAAAATTGCCAATCAATTTTTTTCGCCACTTTGGTCGAGAGAGGCGATATTTATTGCGCAATAACCGGCTCACCGTACGTTACCGATATATTCGACAAAACGGCCGACAGACTGCAACCAGTTATTCTCTCCGGCAGTCTCCCATTGGGAGATTGTTTGCTTATTTCAATGTAGACGGTGTGCAGTGCCACGTAGAGGGGCATAAAAGTAATGTCGGTGTGGGTGATCGAAACTAAGGGGAACGTGGAGCGAGATATCGGTATTTATTCGTGAATCATTTTTCACGCTGTTTCCAATCGTAAGTTATTTAACAATGAATCTATCGATATTTATATACTCGAACATTGATGAAAACACTTTTACATCTTTCAACAATTGTTGAATATTCGAAATTCTTTTTCGAAATTTAAAGAATCATTTTGGAAATTGAAAAATAATTTTCGAATAAATGGATATTCAAAGTATTCCATGTTTATTTTACGAGTGTGTAATTTGATTAATGTTCGAGTATAAAAGAATATTGTTATTGTTAAACTGAACGGAATAAAAATTTATATATGTACTTATTATTATTTTTGTATCTTTCATATATTTTCAACGAAAGTCAAATACATCCAGGAAGACTGTCAAATTATTTCTGGCAAATTGGAGGAACAGATTGGAAATAAGGAGAAGCGATTTTTAGAGTCAACATAAATCAAATAGGGGAAGAACGAAAAATATCGAGATACAACGTAAATGATGAGCAAACGTAGGATGCGAGCAACTTGGTAACATTTCTTTGTTTTTCTTTCCCTTTCTAACTATTGTCGAAACTTGCGTAAAGGTAACTAGCTTCTCTCTGATCGAGTAAAACGCGAGACGTTTCGAGAAAAGTAGACTGCTAGAATAGAATTTCTTCTCTCGTATTGGGAGGCGGAATTCTTTGTTGAAATTTCTTTTTTTTTTTTCTTTGCATCTTATCTATTACGTTCCGCGACGGTAGATTGGAAATATATCTTGAAAACACGTAGACGCGTTAATTGGTAACTCGAGACGAGTCGTTTTATCATCTTGGACAACGCTTTTTCCAATTTTTTCATTTCGTTTTAATTTGTAAAATAAAAATCTTTCGTTTTTAATTTAAAAGAAAATTGAAAAGTTTTGCGAAGAAAAACTTGTTAAAGGAAATGTATAGAATATTGTTATTTTTTTTTTTTTTTTCGTTTAAATAATTCGTTGTAAGAAGGAAAAATTTTCATAATAAAAAAATTTAATAATACGACTTGACGTAGAATTTATTTTTATTCAAAGGTTTAATTGATATTTCTACGAAGATTCCATTTCTAAAGAAAAAAATATCCCATTTTCTGATAAAAGATAAATGTGATTTTCTCATCACGTTCAACCGGTATAATCCTTTCCATATCACGTAACATTCTTGGAAAAAACTTTCTTCGAAACGATCACATTCTCTTTGGCATTCTGTACGTTTTGCCACGTAAGATCTAGAGAAAGAATTATGAAAATCATGTGTTTAATAGAATAGAAAATTATTCCACGTAACCGGCATTCTATACCGGATATCCCACGTAAAAATATTACCTGAAATATCGCTTGCTTTTAGATATATTAAAAAATAAAGTTTCAAATAAAGATGGAATGGTTTCGAGGGAGGCATAATATGATTTTTATATTTATAGCCAGAAGTTATTAATTTAGAAAATATTTAATTATATTTAATTATTTTCTGAATTAATATTTTTTTGATACGTATGATCTAATAATTTTTTGCAGAAAATGTAATCCAATTGAAACCATTTAACTTTTATTTCAAATCTTTTTTAATATTATGAAAAACAAGCGAGATATTTCAGATATATCAATGTGAGATACCGGTATATCAATGAATTATAGGTAAGTATATAAGGTAAGTATCTAGATTTAAGAAAACTGTTGAAAAAAATGTTAAAAAAAAAAAACTATGGCAGCTACAAAAGGTAAGTATTTTAATGGTAAGTATATAGATATTCATTATAATATATGGCTTTGAAAATATAAGAAAAAATTCACCTCCTACTTTCTCTGGAATTATACTCTCCTAATAAAACGTCGAAATTTTACCCAAAATTTTACAAAACTAAAAAATTCTACTAAAAATTTTGCGTGCCACCTCCTTTAAAATTATACTCTCCTAATGAAAACTCGAAATTTTTAGTTGGAAGCTAACAAATTTTAAGAATTTCGAAATTTCCAAGAATTTGACCTCATTTCCAAGAAATTCAGAAATTCTCAGAATTTGACGTCATTTACAAGAATTTCAGAGATTCCGAGAATTCGACGTCATTTCTTGGAAAAATTTTTCGATCGACCTCCTATCGTATCATGTTCTCCTAATACAAAGTCGCATTTTCGGACAAAAATTTTACTTCGATCAGGGGATTTCCATACCAATCTTTTTTATTAAATATCTCGCTTATTCTTCACGATATTAAAAAATGTTTCGAATGAAAGATGAATGGTTTCGAAAGGGCTATATTCCGGTGCTTTCAATTTTTTCGTGGATCGGCTCATAAAAAAATTATCAAGGTCACCTTTATTTTTTTAAATAGCATCATATATTTTTTCATACACCAATCGATGCATCCTAGCATTATCTATAAAAATGAATAGGGGTATTTTTACGAAAAAACCATTGGTTTAGAAGATATTAATTATTTTTTAAACTATAAGTTTTTTGCCATATATGGCTTAATACTTTTTTGTAGAGAATCGTATGGGACAACGATTGGTGTATTAAAAAACGTACAGTCCCATTTAAAAAAACCACATTCGCGCTTATAAGTCCTTAACCCTTCTATTTATAAAAAAATGAACGGCAGCAGGAGGTGCGCCCCTCGAAACCAAGTAACTTTTATTCAAAAAATTTTTTTATATCTCGAAAAATAAGCGAGATACATCGGAAAATATCCATCTATTGTTCGAAGAGTTCCGAAAAATTCCAAGAATTTGACGTCATTTCCAAGAACTTTAAACATACACAGAACCAGGCCCCAGTTCCAAGAATTTTAGAGATTCCGAGAATTCGACGTCATTTCCAAGAATTTCAGAGATTCCGAGAATTCGACGTCATTTCTAGGAAAAATTTTTCGATCGACCTCCTATCGTATCATGTTCTCCTAATACAAAGTCGCATTTTTGGACAAAAATTTTACTTCGATCAGGGGATTTCGATACCAATCTTTTTTATTAAATATCTCGCTTATTCTTCACGATATTAAAAAATGTTTCGAATGAAAGATGAATGGTTTCGAAAGGGCTATATTCTCGTGCTTTCAATTTTTTCGTAGATCGGCTCATAAAAAAATTATCAAGGTCACCTTTATTTTTTTAAATAGCATCATATATTTTTTCATACACCAATCGATGCATCCTAGCATTATCTATAAAAATGAATAGGGGTATTTTTACGAAAAAACCATTAGTTTAGAAGATATTAATTATTTTTTGAACTATAAGTTTTTTGCCATATATGGCTTAATACTTTTTTATAGAGAATCGTATGGGACAACGATTGGTGTATTAAAAAACGTACAGTCCCATTTAAAAAAACCACATTCGCGCTTATAAGTCCTTAACCCTTCTATTTATAAAAAAATGAACGGCAGCAGGAGGTGCCCCCCTCGAAACCAAGTAACTTTTATTCGAAAAATTTTTTTATATCTCGAAAAATAAGCGAGATACATCGAAAAATATCCATCTATTGTTCGAAGAGTTCCGAAAAATTCCAAGAATTTGACGTCATTTCCAAGAATTTTAAACATACACAGAACCAGGCCCCAGTTCCAAGAATTTTAGAGATTCCGAGAATTCGACGTCATTTCCAAGAATTTCAGAGATTCCGAGAATTCGACGTCATTTCTAGGAAAAATTTTTCGATCGACCTCCTATCGTATCATGTTCTCCTAATACAAAGTCGCATTTTTGGACAAAAATTTTACTTCGATCAGGGGATTTCGATACCAATCTTTTTTATTAAATATCTCGCTTATTCTTCACGATATTAAAAAATGTTTCGAATGAAAGATGAATGGTTTCGAAAGGGCTATATTCTCGTGCTTTCAATTTTTTCGTAGATCGGCTCATAAAAAAATTATCAAGGTCACCTTTATTTTTTTAAATAGCATCATATATTTTTTCATACACCAATCGATGCACCCTAGCATTATCTATAAAAATGAATAGGGGTATTTTTACGAAAAAACCATTAGTTTAGAAGATATTAATTATTTTTTAAACTATAAGTTTTTTGCCATATATGGCTTAATACTTTTTTATAGAGAATCGTATGGGACAACGATTGGTGTATTAAAAAACGTACAGTCCCATTTAAAAAAACCACATTCGCGCTTATAAGTCCTTAACCCTTCTATTTATAAAAAAATGAACGGCAGCAGGAGGTGCCCCCCTCGAAACCAAGTAACTTTTATTCGAAAAATTTTTTTATATCTCGAAAAATAAGCGAGATACATCGGAAAATATCCATCTATTGTTCGAAGAGTTCCGAAAAATTCCAAGAATTTGACGTCATTTCCAAGAATTTTAAACATACACAGAACCAGGCCCCAGTTCCAAGAATTTTAGAGATTCCGAGAATTCGACGTCATTTCCAAGAATTTCAGAGATTCCGAGAATTCGACGTCATTTCTAGGAAAAATTTTTCGATCGACCTCCTATCGTATCATGTTCTCCTAATACAAAGTCGCATTTTTGGACAAAAATTTTACTTCGATCAGGGGATTTCGATACCAATCTTTTTTATTAAATATCTCGCTTATTCTTCACGATATTAAAAAATGTTTCGAATGAAAGATGAATGGTTTCGAAAGGGCTATATTCTCGTGCTTTCAATTTTTTCGTAGATCGGCTCATAAAAAAATTATCAAGGTCACCTTTATTTTTTTAAATAGCATCATATATTTTTTCATACACCAATCGATGCACCCTAGCATTATCTATAAAAATGAATAGGGGTATTTTTACGAAAAAACCATTAGTTTAGAAGATATTAATTATTTTTTGAACTATAAGTTTTTTGCCATATATGGCTTAATACTTTTTTATAGAGAATCGTATGGGACAACGATTGGTGTATTAAAAAACGTACAGTCCCATTTAAAAAAACCACATTCGCGCTTATAAGTCCTTAACCCTTCTATTTATAAAAAAATGAACGGCAGCAGGAGGTGCCCCCCTCGAAACCAAGTAACTTTTATTCGAAAAATTTTTTTATATCTCGAAAAATAAGCGAGATACATCGGAAAATATCCATCTATTGTTCGAAGAGTTCCGAAAAATTCCAAGAATTTGACGTCATTTCCAAGAACTTTAAACATACACAGAACCAGGCCCCAGTTCCAAGAATTTTAGAGATTCCGAGAATTCGACGTCATTTCCAAGAATTTCAGAGATTCCGAGAATTCGACGTCATTTCTAGGAAAAATTTTTCGATCGACCTCCTATCGTATCATGTTCTCCTAATACAAAGTCGCATTTTTGGACAAAAATTTTACTTCGATCAGGGGATTTCGATACCAATCTTTTTTATTAAATATCTCGCTTATTCTTCACGATATTAAAAAATGTTTCGAATGAAAGATGAATGGTTTCGAAAGGGCTATATTCTCGTGCTTTCAATTTTTTCGTAGATCGGCTCATAAAAAAATTATCAAGATCACCTTTATTTTTTTAAATAGCATCATATATTTTTTCATACACCAATCGATGCACCCTAGCATTATCTATAAAAATGAATAGGGGTATTTTTACGAAAAAACCATTAGTTTAGAAGATATTAATTATTTTTTAAACTATAAGTTTTTTGCCATATATGGCTTAATACTTTTTTATAGAGAATCGTATGGGACAACGATTGGTGTACTAAAAAACGTACAGTCCCATTTAAAAAAACCATATTCGCGCTTATAAGTCCTTAACCCTTCAATTTATTAAAAAATGAACGGCAGCAGGAGGTGCCCCCCTCGAAACCAAGTAACTTTTATTCGAAAATTTTTTTTCTATCTCGAAAAATAAGCGAGATACATCGAAAAACGTCGATGAATCGTTCGAACACTTCCAAGAATTCGACGTCATTTCTTGGAAAAATTTTTCGATCGACCTCTTATCGTATCATGTTCTCCTAATACAAAGTCGCATTTTCGGACAAAAATTTTACTTCGATCAGGGGATTTCGATACCAATCTTTTTTATTAAATATCTCGCTTATTCTTCACGATATTAAAAAATGTTTCGAATGAAAGATGAATGGTTTCGAAAGGGCTATATTCTCGTGCTTTCAATTTTTTCGTAGATCGGCTCATAAAAAAATTATCAAGGTCACCTTTATTTTTTTAAATAGCATCATATATTTTTTCATACACCAATCGATGCATCCTAGCATTATCTATAAAAATGAATAGGGGTATTTTTACGAAAAAACCATTAGTTTAGAAGATATTAATTATTTTTTGAACTATAAGTTTTTTGCCATATATGGCTTAATACTTTTTTATAGAGAATCGTATGGGACAACGATTGGTGTATTAAAAAACGTACAGTCCCATTTAAAAAAACCACATTCGCGCTTATAAGTCCTTAACCCTTCAATTTATTAAAAAATGAACGGCAGCAGGAGGTGCCCCCCTCGAAACCAAGTAACTTTTATTCGAAAAATTTTTTTCTATCTCGAAAAATAAGCGAGATACATCGAAAAACGTCGATGAATCGTTCGAACACTTCCAAGAATTCGACGTCATTTCTTGGAAAAATTTTTCGATCGACCTCTTATCGTATCATGTTCTCCTAATACAAAGTCGCATTTTCGGACAAAAATTTTACTTCGATCAGGGGATTTCGATACCAATCTTTTTTATTAAATATCTCGCTTATTCTTCACGATATTAAAAAATGTTTCGAATGAAAGATGAATGGTTTCGAAAGGGCTATATTCTCGTGCTTTCAATTTTTTCGTAGATCGGCTCATAAAAAAATTATCAAGGTCACCTTTATTTTTTTAAATAGCATCATATATTTTTTCATACACCAATCGATGCACCCTAGCATTATCTATAAAAATGAATAGGGGTATTTTTACGAAAAAACCATTAGTTTAGAAGATATTAATTATTTTTTGAACTATAAGTTTTTTGCCATATATGGCTTAATACTTTTTTATAGAGAATCGTATGGGACAACGATTGGTGTATTAAAAAACGTACAGTCCCATTTAAAAAAACCACATTCGCGCTTATAAGTCCTTAACCCTTCTATTTATAAAAAAATGAACGGCAGCAGGAGGTGCCCCCCTCGAAACCAAGTAACTTTTATTCGAAAAATTTTTTTATATCTCGAAAAATAAGCGAGATACATCGGAAAATATCCATCTATTGTTCGAAGAGTTCCGAAAAATTCCAAGAATTTGACGTCATTTCCAAGAATTTTAAACATACACAGAACCAGGCCCCAGTTCCAAGAATTTTAGAGATTCCGAGAATTCGACGTCATTTCCAAGAATTTCAGAGATTCCGAGAATTCGACGTCATTTCTAGGAAAAATTTTTCGATCGACCTCCTATCGTATCATGTTCTCCTAATACAAAGTCGCATTTTTGGACAAAAATTTTACTTCGATCAGGGGATTTCGATACCAATCTTTTTTATTAAATATCTCGCTTATTCTTCACGATATTAAAAAATGTTTCGAATGAAAGATGAATGGTTTCGAAAGGGCTATATTCTCGTGCTTTCAATTTTTTCGTAGATCGGCTCATAAAAAAATTATCAAGATCACCTTTATTTTTTTAAATAGCATCATATATTTTTTCATACACCAATCGATGCACCCTAGCATTATCTATAAAAATGAATAGGGGTATTTTTACGAAAAAACCATTAGTTTAGAAGATATTAATTATTTTTTAAACTATAAGTTTTTTGCCATATATGGCTTAATACTTTTTTATAGAGAATCGTATGGGACAACGATTGGTGTATTAAAAAACGTACAGTCCCATTTAAAAAAACCATATTCGCGCTTATAAGTCCTTAACCCTTCAATTTATTAAAAAATGAACGGCAGCAGGAGGTGCCCCCCTCGAAACCAAGTAACTTTTATTCGAAAATTTTTTTTCTATCTCGAAAAATAAGCGAGATACATCGAAAAACGTCGATGAATCGTTCGAACACTTCCAAGAATTCGACGTCATTTCTTGGAAAAATTTTTCGATCGACCTCTTATCGTATCATGTTCTCCTAATACAAAGTCGCATTTTCGGACAAAAATTTTACTTCGATCAGGGGATTTCGATACCAATCTTTTTTATTAAATATCTCGCTTATTCTTCACGATATTAAAAAATGTTTCGAATGAAAGATGAATGGTTTCGAAAGGGCTATATTCTCGTGCTTTCAATTTTTTCGTAGATCGGCTCATAAAAAAATTATCAAGGTCACCTTTATTTTTTTAAATAGCATCATATATTTTTTCATACACCAATCGATGCATCCTAGCATTATCTATAAAAATGAATAGGGGTATTTTTACGAAAAAACCATTAGTTTAGAAGATATTAATTATTTTTTGAACTATAAGTTTTTTGCCATATATGGCTTAATACTTTTTTATAGAGAATCGTATGGGACAACGATTGGTGTATTAAAAAACGTACAGTCCCATTTAAAAAAACCACATTCGCGCTTATAAGTCCTTAACCCTTCTATTTATAAAAAAATGAACGGCAGCAGGAGGTGCCCCCCTCGAAACCAAGTAACTTTTATTCGAAAAATTTTTTTATATCTCGAAAAATAAGCGAGATACATCGGAAAATATCCATCTATTGTTCGAAGAGTTCCGAAAAATTCCAAGAATTTGACGTCATTTCCAAGAATTTTAAACATACACAGAACCAGGCCCCAGTTCCAAGAATTTTAGAGATTCCGAGAATTCGACGTCATTTCCAAGAATTTCAGAGATTCCGAGAATTCGACGTCATTTCTAGGAAAAATTTTTCGATCGACCTCCTATCGTATCATGTTCTCCTAATACAAAGTCGCATTTTTGGACAAAAATTTTACTTCGATCAGGGGATTTCGATACCAATCTTTTTTATTAAATATCTCGCTTATTCTTCACGATATTAAAAAATGTTTCGAATGAAAGATGAATGGTTTCGAAAGGGCTATATTCTCGTGCTTTCAATTTTTTCGTGGATCGGCTCATAAAGAAATTATCAAGGTCACCTTTATTTTTTTAAATAGCATCATATATTTTTTCATACACCAATCGATGCATCCTAGCATTATCTATAAAAATGAATAGGTGTATTTTTACGAAAAAACCATTAGTTTAGAAGATATTAATTATTTTTTGAACTATAAGTTTTTTGCCATATATGGCTTAATACTTTTTTATAGAGAATCGTATGGGACAACGATTGGTGTATTAAAAAACGTACAGTCCCATTTAAAAAAACCACATTCGCGCTTATAAGTCCTTAACCCTTCTATTTATAAAAAAATGAACGGCAGCAGGAGGTGCCCCCCTCGAAACCAAGTAACTTTTATTCGAAAAATTTTTTTCTATCTCGAAAAATAAGCGAGATACATCGAAAAACGTCGATGAATCGTTCGAACACTTCCAAGAATTCGACGTCATTTCTTGGAAAAATTTTTCGATCGACCTCTTATCGTATCATGTTCTCCTAATACAAAGTCGCATTTTCGGACAAAAATTTTACTTCGATCAGGGGATTTCGATACCAATCTTTTTTATTAAATATCTCGCTTATTCTTCACGATATTAAAAAATGTTTCGAATGAAAGATGAATGGTTTCGAAAGGGCTATATTCTCGTGCTTTCAATTTTTTCGTAGATCGGCTCATAAAAAAATTATCAAGGTCACCTTTATTTTTTTAAATAGCATCATATATTTTTTCATACACCAATCGATGCACCCTAGCATTATCTATAAAAATGAATAGGGGTATTTTTACGAAAAAACCATTAGTTTAGAAGATATTAATTATTTTTTAAACTATAAGTTTTTTGCCATATATGGCTTAATACTTTTTTATAGAGAATCGTATGGGACAACGATTGGTGTATTAAAAAACGTACAGTCCCATTTAAAAAAACCACATTCGCGCTTATAAGTCCTTAACCCTTCTATTTATAAAAAAATGAACGGCAGCAGGAGGTGCCCCCCTCGAAACCAAGTAACTTTTATTCGAAAAATTTTTTTATATCTCGAAAAATAAGCGAGATACATCGGAAAATATCCATCTATTGTTCGAAGAGTTCCGAAAAATTCCAAGAATTTGACGTCATTTCCAAGAATTTTAAACATACACAGAACCAGGCCCCAGTTCCAAGAATTTTAGAGATTCCGAGAATTCGACGTCATTTCCAAGAATTTCAGAGATTCCGAGAATTCGACGTCATTTCTAGGAAAAATTTTTCGATCGACCTCCTATCGTATCATGTTCTCCTAATACAAAGTCGCATTTTTGGACAAAAATTTTACTTCGATCAGGGGATTTCGATACCAATCTTTTTTATTAAATATCTCGCTTATTCTTCACGATATTAAAAAATGTTTCGAATGAAAGATGAATGGTTTCGAAAGGGCTATATTCTCGTGCTTTCAATTTTTTCGTAGATCGGCTCATAAAAAAATTATCAAGGTCACCTTTATTTTTTTAAATAGCATCATATATTTTTTCATACACCAATCGATGCACCCTAGCATTATCTATAAAAATGAATAGGGGTATTTTTACGAAAAAACCATTAGTTTAGAAGATATTAATTATTTTTTAAACTATAAGTTTTTTGCCATATATGGCTTAATACTTTTTTATAGAGAATCGTATGGGACAACGATTGGTGTATTAAAAAACGTACAGTCCCATTTAAAAAAACCACATTCGCGCTTATAAGTCCTTAACCCTTCAATTTATTAAAAAATGAACGGCAGCAGGAGGTGCCCCCCTCGAAACCAAGTAACTTTTATTCGAAAAATTTTTTTCTATCTCGAAAAATAAGCGAGATACATCGAAAAACGTCGATGAATCGTTCGAACACTTCCAAGAATTCGACGTCATTTCTTGGAAAAATTTTTCGATCGACCTCTTATCGTATCATGTTCTCCTAATACAAAGTCGCATTTTCGGACAAAAATTTTACTTCGATCAGGGGATTTCGATACCAATCTTTTTTATTAAATATCTCGCTTATTCTTCACGATATTAAAAAATGTTTCGAATGAAAGATGAATGGTTTCGAAAGGGCTATATTCTCGTGCTTTCAATTTTTTCGTAGATCGGCTCATAAAAAAATTATCAAGGTCACCTTTATTTTTTTAAATAGCATCATATATTTTTTCATACACCAATCGATGCATCCTAGCATTATCTATAAAAATGAATAGGGGTATTTTTACGAAAAAACCATTGGTTTAAAAGATATTAATTATTTTTTAAGCTATAAGTTTTTTGCCATATATGGCTTAATACTTTATTATAGAGAATCGTATGGGACAACGATTGGTGTATTAAAAAACGTACAGTCCCATTTAAAAAAACCATATTCGCGCTTATAAGTCCTTAACCCTTCTATTTATAAAAAAATGAACGGCAGCAGGAGGTGCCCCCCTCGAAACCAAGTAACTTTTATTCGAAAAATTTTTTTCTATCTCGAAAAATAAGCGAGATACATCGGAAAGTATCCATCTATTGTTCGAAGAGTTCCGAAAAATTCCAAGAATTTGACGTCATTTCCAAGAATTTTAAACATACACAGAACCAGGCCCCAGTTCCAAGAATTTTAGAGATTCCGAGAATTCGACGTCATTTCCAAGAATTTCAGAGATTCCGAGAATTCGATGTCATTTCTAGGAAAAATTTTTCGATCGACCTCCTATCAAGTTATATTCTCCTGATACAAAATCGGAAATTTTACCCAGGAACTAACAATTCTTAAGAATTTCGAAATTTCCAAGAATTTGACGTCATTTCCAAGAATTTTAGAGATTCAGGGAATTTGGCGTCATTTCCAAGAATTTTAAAGATTCCGAGAATTTGATGTCATTTCCAAGAACTGTCGAAATTCTTAGAAAAATTTCTCGAACGACGTCCTATCAAGTTATATTTTTCTAGAATTTAATATACTTACCTGTAAGTAAAGTAATTAAAGTAATTACTTACCTCTGTATACTTACCTTCTTTATTCTGCTATATTGTTAATCATTTTTTTAACAATTTACTTAAATCTAATAATTATGAAATATATGCAGGATATGTCACATCAACTGAAATATCTCGCTTGCTTTTTATAATATTAAAAAATAGTTTAAATGAAAATTGAATGGTTTTAAGAAGTTTTTATATAGATGTTATTAATTTCTTTGCGAGAGACTTGAGAAGATCAACTTTATGTTTTTAAAGAAAATTATATATCTTTAAACATATAAATCAACTTATCTTAATATTTTTAACTAGATAAGTAATTTAAAAAATTGTTGTACTTTACGAAATATTTAATGATAATTACTAGTTACTATAAATAGTTTAATAATTTTTTATAGGGAATAATGCTATATCTACTGATGTATTAAGAAACATATCATTTTATTTAAAATAACAAAATTATTCTACATATATTTTTAACTATCTATGAAGAAACTAATTACATCATTTCAAGTGCCTCTTAAAACCATTCAACGTTTACTTGAACTATTTTTTTATATCTCTAAAAACAAGCGATATTCCAGAATTAAAATTATGTGAAAACCTGATATACACGAGTGAATGAAAGAGAAAAATGAAAAGGAAGGAATGAAGAGGAGAGAATTTTAGAATTATTTCTAAAATTGGAGTCGGTCAATGGTCAATCACTGTCTGTCAGTAGTCACTGGTCGGTCAATTCAATTTGAAAAAATATTCACACTATTTCTTCAATGTATTTAATTATTAAAACATAGCATATAGTTACAATTTCTTCAATTACAGAGTATCATAAGTTTTTTAAATTAACTATCGATCTCTTAAGAAGCTAATTTCAATATTGACAAATTATCGAGATGTAACTTCTGTTGGACACAGCATACATATAGAAATCTCGAATAAACAGTATAATAATAAATAATACATGACCAGTTCATACGCATAAATTTCATCGGTCACACAGCGTCCGTGCTCGAAAGAGCTTATCCGGTAAAAAATAACCGCACGCATTCACGCGATGTATTTATACGATGCAGTTTGTCACAAGCTCGCCGACCCAGTAGTTATGCCATAGTTAAGCGGAGGCACGTGCACCTGCATAAAGACGACACCGAGACCAGGCCCTCCCGTTTATCACATTACACGCCGGCAGAAGGAACTCTGAAATATCAAACATTACATTATTCCGATGGTCTACTGGCGTAACTTGAATCAACGGGAAATTGTGAAAATCGAAGCTCGTTTGATTTTGTCGGATCTCTGATCCATAAACTTATGAGAAAAATTCAAAAGATTTGACACAAAAATGAAAAAGAAATATTATAGGAATTATTATAGAATTATTATAGGAGAAAGATAATTTTGATAAAGAAAAAAAAAAGGTAAAAAAGTATAATTTTAAATAAATAGAAAGAAAAAACGAAAATTATAATTCTTCTTGTTCTTTTATTTTATTTTTATACTTGAAGTTAAACGTGTATAATTTGAGACGAATGAGTTTTTGATACATTCAAGCTTATAGCTTACTTTTTGCTTGCTATGCAGGCGTCAGAGATTCGCTTGCAAGGTAACTAACTTCGTAATATATCTTATGGATCTCTAGTTATCTGCTCCTGCTCTTTTAATTATGTAAATTAAACAACGAAAATACGGACAAATAGCAAGAAAGATGAGTTGCACACAGGAGGGATAACAATATTATACAATTCAGTCACGAAATGTGCTATACAATGCTTCCTGTATCTACACACAGTATAAAACTGTATAATATGTACAACATCAGTTCACAAAATTAGATTCTGCTTGTTGAATTCTAGAATCAGTTTAATTGTTTCCATCGCGCTTTAACTTTTTAACTTTTAAAATCTTATTTTAAAGAACTTGGATATAACTTTTAAATCAATTTAAAGTCTTCAACATACCATCGTTAAATTTGTTACAAGCAATTTTCCAGAAATAAACATATCTATCTAAGTTTAGCTTCGATTAAAATTAAGCAAATTGCAAACTTCTATAATTCGGAAAATAATGACTTCCGGTCAACGAATTAACGATGATTAGAAACGCAGAACCTTACCCTTTAAAACTATTTTTGATTTATCTCGATACGACTTCAGCTTCCCGAGATATCCTCGCGTAAAGTAAAAGACAATTTTTAATCGATCATTATCTTCGTCCTTTTCGCTTGCTCGAAACTCTCGCTCACTCGCACCTCGTCCCACTGACCTATCGCAAAGTCCAGACGCAAGTGAAAGACGTAATTCCTGGAAAAACATAGCGCACGATTCTTGGAAAGACGTAATGTCCCGTAACCTCTGCCATATCAAGCGCTATAGAAACTTTGAATCCTTATATCTCGACAACCGGATATCTCGATCGAGATATAGGAACGAACCAAAAAATGACTCCAATGGTATGCTTTCCTCTATTCTCTCGACGACAAAATTTTTAATTTCTTTCCACTCTGTCTCTTACACGAAATGTTAAACTTACATTTCCGATTTTCCACGATTGTGCAAGAATTAGAATTTTTTAACTTTCACGCTTCTAAATTAAAAAATACGTGTTATAGGGTATAATTTTATGTATAATTTTGTTATTGAACGTTACTAGCAGCGTTATTACTATTCTGTAGTTGGCATCTTTTTGTTTATCTTCGATACGCGATCTTTAGTTGTTGTTCCCGACACGTGCACTCGCGTACAACCAAAATATATTCAGCTAAATCCGTATATTTCTTATTTATTGTTCACCATTGCATAACCAACCAACAATACAAATGAGTTATAAATATGCTCACGCTATTCACCGAACAGAACAACTCGTTTCAACAACTTCTGTTTTTACCCAGCTTGTCCAGATTGGATTAAGACGCGTGCCTTGGTAGAAATTGTTCACCCCGTTTCGACCGACATTCCAAAGCTCCCGTTCCAGGTATCACGTTTCCCTTTCACGCTCTTCCTCTTCGTTGCCCTCGTTGAAAATATCGCGCGGGCCCTTCTCAAGCGTGGCCGCCGTTCTCTTCGTGCGAGCGCCGAATAATAATAACATTACTTTCGCGCGAATTACTCGTGTCTGATCTAGGCTTGGGACACACCCCTTCCATATTTTTCTTGCACGATTACGAATGGTAATCCGCTTTCGCGCAAGAATGACCGAGGGGGATTGTAATTTCTAACTCGCAGCGACTCTTGCGAAAACAGGTGCTTGCACACGTGGCTTGCCTGGGGAGGGGGAGAGATTTAATTCAAACGCCAACTCCTCCCCCCTTCGAATGCCATTATTCGGATTCAACTTACAAATCGTTCCACAATTTCCGCAATTTTACGCTCGAAAGTTTCCGCCACTTCGCGTCATTCCTCTCATTTCACGAAAGGATTCGACGAGCTGGAACTGATTCTCGAAGGTGGGTTTTTTTTGGAGGGAATTATTCGAAAATTCGAGCGGACGAATTTTTAAGGGATTTGTTCGTGTTTGTCAAACGACACGCAGGTGTACTAATTTTAGCTAGTTACTAATTGATTTGTAAATTAAGTTGGGCCAAGTTTCTGACGTGAATATCACGAATGTTGAAATTTCAGATTTCGCGTTAACGAGAAAATCAAAATTCCATGTAACGTGCTTTGAAGTCCGCCTATCTAATTACTTTACGAATTGCATTCGCAAATAAGCGGACCGGTCTACTATGCAATCGAAACTAGCTCCGCCAACTTCGGGAACATTGATTGAAACGAATATCGTCAAAGTAGAGTGTTGTAGAAAGGATTTGTCGACAAAGCAAATTCACCGAAAGGTGAATATACTTAAAAACATAGTATATACCTCATTTTATAACCTAGACAGAATCATAATTAACTCTAAAGTTTAATAAAGATAATTTCAAAGAATCTTCGTTTCTTCGTAGAATCTTTTGATACTTCGACTGTACAATTCATTCCACTCGATAACGAAATAAAAATTATAGGATAATGATCCGTAAGAAAAGATTTACCAATCTTCAAAAATATCCAAAATTTTTAAAAAACAAGATTTCCAATTCCTCGCAAACCTTTTCTTTTCTAAACGAAATTATTCCACCTCGCTCAAAACACTATTCCAATTTCACAATTCGTTTCACCATCTCGAGTTCTCTCTAAACAGAAGAATCCGGTTACGTGATCGCGCGCAAGATTCGTGGCTCACGAAAGTTACGAGCATGCACGAAGATGTTCGTCCCGGGTAGATCCGTGGTGGATAATAGACGATCTGCTAGAAACGACGTTCGTTGTTTGTTTCGCGTGGAAAATTTGGGGGGAAATTAAGATTCTGGAACGAGCGAGAGGATGAAAACGTACGTGTCCGGTAATAATAAAAAGAAAGTTTCTTCTCTCCCTCCTCCACGTGGAATAAGGAACAAATTTTTGCGAGAAAATTTTACTCTACAACTTACTATATAACTTTCAGGCCAGGAAGATAAATATCCCGTTTCCCTGTCGCGGAAACGTTCGCCCAGGGGATTTTATCCGCTTGGTTCTCGCGGTTTTATTCGCGTCAAGAATCGCAAGTTGGTCGAAGTGAAGCGAGTCGCATCGAGCGAGAAAGTGCGCTTGATCACCGACTGTGCGTTGCAACTTGCGATTTTATCCGCTTGGTTCTTGCGGATCTGAATGTCTCGAAGTCTATAAAGCGCTTTCGATACGAACGGTCTTTGCTTCTTTTCTTGTTATCATTTTCTTTTCCTTTCTTTTTTGCGTATAAAATATTCGAACAGCAATTCGCGATTTGAAATGAAAATAGGAAAAATGGGAATCGAACGATGAGATCTCCATGAACATGCAACAAATTGGGAAAAGAGTGGCGTTAAAATTGAAATATTTATGAGATTATGAGAAGTTTGCGCACTGTTAGCAGCTCGAACAGCTATCTTTCGTTGATTTCTGAGCGAGTCAAAGATTACTCGAGGATTAGGACTTACCCTGTCCCGCGCATCCCACTGTTTTCATTTCCTCCATCCGGTTGTGTCGCGTTGAAGCCTCTCTCCAACTCTGTTGGGAACTGGTCTGCGTCGATGAAGGGTGAAACAAGGCGAGGCCAGCGGACAATTAATGCCAGCTGGATGGAATCGTGAGCGGTTCATCCCGTGGAAACAACGGGGACGGTGTTTCCTTGTTTGTCGGTGAATCCAGACCGTCGAATCATCCGTCGGTTTATTTCACGTGCGATCCGATTAGTCATCCCTTTGTCGAAAGAATCCTTGTTCGTTTCGATCTATCGAGATCAAAAGTATCACTTACTACGATAAAACAAACTTTTTTCAAGAAAAAAAAAAAAAATATTTCATAAACTTTAGAAAACGCGTTTAACGCATAATTCGCTTTCGAAATGATGAAATCATCCTCATCTGGAAAATATATTAGAAACAGGAAGCGTTTCGATTCCGGAATAATTAATGAAATCCAACCGAAAACGCGAGACTGGACGAGAAACCATCGATTCATTTCCGCGGCGATTTTCGTTTCCGGTCAAACCGAAAATCGATATCCAATCGTTCGAACCAGATATTTCCAACCGTT
Organism: Apis florea; assembly: GCF_048593485.1. Classification (NCBI taxonomy): domain Eukaryota; kingdom Metazoa; phylum Arthropoda; class Insecta; order Hymenoptera; family Apidae; genus Apis; species Apis florea. The sequence goes on from NW_028256746.1 coordinate 4,087,583, forward strand.
ACTTTGCAATCCGGAATCTTAAGAGTCAGCATTTAAATCGTTCCACATACAGAGACACACACACGTACGATAACGTACAGCGGTCATTCTTAGCAGGCGTCAGAAAGCGGAAATTAAGTTTCCAGCAGACATGCACGTGAGAATCCGGCCGATATTGGAGACGCTACTCGTTGCTCCCTAGCGCCAGTCGATAATCTCGTACCGGCTCATTTAGTCGGTGAGGAGTTTTGCATAAATTTCACTCGGAAGATAGGACGATATCTCTGTTCATCGAACGAGGAAGGAAACGAGTATCGATGGAGGAAGATGGCGAACGTTAATGGTACGTGACGTGGTAATTCTCGGCAAATGAGTTAATTGAAAATAAATAGGAGGTAGTTGGCTACGTTTTCGATGATAAATAATAAATTTCATCACGTTTCGAACCGTTTCGAACCGTTTTCGAGGAATGATCGATAAGAAATGCCTTTCGCCACGTGGAGATACACGCAACAGGATTTTTTTCTTTCTTTTACGATTTCTCGTAAATTCTCGAGGATAAAATTATCGGTGGAAATCCGATACGATAATTTTATTCGTCCAAATAGAATCTCCACGATTTACAAAAATTCTCGAATTCTGATTATTTCAGATTGGATCGATTTTAACTAAATCGATGATTCAACAATCTCAAGATTTCTAACGTTACTACTACTAGGATTTTCTAGGATTCGAATCCAAATGGTATCTTGAAATTTTTTCCCGTTCGATATCTGGAGATTTTAAATGAAAAGGTGGTCGCAACGCGATCGAGCTGACATTCAAAATCGCATTTATGAATCGCAGGTGAAGAGATATTTAAATCCTCGAAGGATTACCCGCCAACGCCACTTCTCGAAAAAGCACGGAGGAAGCTTTGGCAAAACTTTGGCAAAACAAACGAGTAAAGCAAAAACCGCTTCGCGGCAGACAAGAGTGCTTAATCCAAAAAATATCGGATCGGTCACGTTCCCTCCTTATACGTAAAAACCAACTTTCTCCAACTCCGTCGCATTCGTAGACCGTTTCCTCGAGAATTCTCGATGAATCAGTTTCTAAAGCGATTCCTATTCAAACTCGACTCGCCTCGAGGCCTTTTCTCCCCCCATCGATCCACGGAAAAGTTTTCGCTAAAATATTCGAGTGGATCCACTCGCTCTTGTCCGGATTCTTCGTCCCCGATATAATTAAGCCCCCGTCCTTCCTGTTGTCGAGCCCTTCGTGCCCGTCTCGAGAGGACGTCGATAACGCTTCAACTAGTCAGATCGATGCCAAACCGCGAAACTGTTGAACGCTCGATCGGCCGGAATTAAACGACGAGAGAGAGAAGAGAGAGAGAGAGAGAGAGAGAGAGAGAGAGAGAACGCAGCAAGCTCCGTGTCGTGTTTTATTCGATCCTGCACCCCTGTTCCGTGTCAATCCAAAGAGTTCTTTGTAGTTGGACGACGTTTTATTACAGTCCACCGTGTCAACCATTTAACGGATCGTTCGAATGAAATATACAGACGACATATCGGGTGTTTTTCTTTGCCACGATTTGGAATTGAACGAGTATTTTCGGGAAATAAGAGAAGAGTGGTTCGACGATGGATGGAAAATCCGAATTCTGATCAAGTATTGAAGACAAGGTGAAAATATTACGGCGAACGAGTGAAAAATGATTTGAGAATAGTTATCGAATTTCTATATACACCTCGATAAAATACGGATTTGAAATATTGGTATAGGATTCAATTTTCGCTCTCTCCATTATTGACGAATTAATCACGTATTCCATCTGTCCTTTATCGAGAAATGTGTTTAACGGTATGTGCGACGGAAGAATATATAAAAAAAAAAAAAAAAAAAAAAATACGACAGAAAATTGTTTCGGATTATTGTAAATATTGGATCGTGACGCGCGATGAATTATAAAGCAACGGAATTTCTGCTGATAGAACCAACTCGGTTTAAATTTATCGTATCATAATATATTCACTGACATATTGCAAACATAAATTGAAAAATCGTATTACGGAAAATTGCATTTTACACGATGGTTCGCCTAAAAAAAAATGCGAAAAAAGAAAGCGAGGGGGGGAAAAAAATAAAAAATTTACTTCACCTCTGGACCGACATTACAAATTCCAAAATTCCCGAACGAACCAAGTTTGACCAACGCCCCAACGTTAGCCGACGTTCACTTGGTCGCTCGAATTTATGGCCGAATCTACTTATGGCCGAGTTCCAGCGACGGTGAGAGGGCATTAAAAAAGAACGGAAGACATGGAAGAAGTTTAAATGTGGCCGCAACGAATCGTATATCAAGCGTGGCCGACAATCGAAGACGATTAAACGTTGCTCCAACTCCACCGTTTTCCATTACGTAAAATTGCACGATCCATTCTCCACCGCGTAATTCTATATTTCCCTCTCCTCCCCCGAGTTTTGCCTTCCATCGACGAATATCGATTTCGCCGAAAAGCGGGGGCGACCCGATAGAGATCGAGAGAAGAATTCGCCTCGAAAACTTCCACTTCGCGTTCATCAAGACGGTGAATTGTTGCGATTGTTCCCTCGCAAGAAATTCGATTCTTCTTTTTTTCGACAACGGAATTGCGAAATGAATTTGTCGACGATCGATTTTCCTTCTAAGAAGATTTCCAAAGTTTTGCTTTCCATCTCGACCAGTTGAATCTCATCTGAAAATAAAATCGACGGAAAGAAAGCGGTCGTCGTCGCTGCAACGATTGTTTCGCGCGAAATTTAACTTACCGTTGACAAAGGAGCAAATTTAATGAAATGAGAACTGGAGAAATTGTCGACGATCCATTTTCTAGGAAAATTCCAGATTTTTCAAAGTTTTTCTTTCCATCGATTTCATCGAGAATAGAAAGAACTCGTCAACGACGATTGTTTCGCGCGAAATTTAACTTTCTGTCGACGACAAAGAGGCAAAGGAATTTCAATAGCATTGTCAAATAGAAAAATACGGAAGAATTCGCTTGGAGGATAAGAGAGCGATCGTCCTTCTAACGATTGTTTTCGAAGAACGAGAGAAATTTCTTGGGGCGAATTTGCGCGAAATTTAACTCCCCCCTCGCAAGTTTAGCGCGGGATGAATTTGAGAATTGTCGTATCGAGTTGCGTGACCGAGTTTCGTTAGATCTCACGTATCCATAGTCGGTTTCGTACTTACTATACTAACCTCCGTGTCTCGACGCACGATTGAAATGTGGTGGCTCGTGAATAATTCATGGCGCGTGAATAACGTTAGGACAATTAACAGGCGGGATGATATTGCGAGTGATCGTTATTGATATCGTGATGGAAGAGTCACGGGAGAAAATTTATCCGACAATGGAACGTGTCCGTGTTTTTCAATCCACAGAAGAATCGATGCGCTACATTTTTATGGACACCCTCTTCTTTTTTCCTGTATCGATTCGTTCGATCGACTCCTTGGATACGCGAGAAGATGGACGAGACGTTGTGGATCGAACGAGTTTGAAAAGGATCGGAACGAATTAATGCGAGTTTCAGGTAGAATGGTTTGTAGAACGAGTTCGAACGAGGTGACGTGTGTTGAAGTATGCTGATGCAAATTTTGTGCAAATTCGGGATATTCGGAAGAAGTTCGTGCCGAGTTTGAATTAGTCGAAGCTACGAGGTACGGCGGATTCATTTGGATTCATGTTAGGTGGAATGACTTTGGAAGCTAGCAAAGTGGTGGTGGGAAATGAGCAATTATGAATTTGGTTTGGTGATTTTTCTTTCTTTCCTTTTTTTTTTGTAGGCATAAGTTCATCACGAAACAAAAATAGGGGAATGGAGAAAAGATAAAAGTGGTTGCGTGAGAGAACAAAGGGCAGAGAGGAATGTGTGCAAGGGTTAATTAGCTAAAAGGAACAACAAAAAGGGAATAAAGAGAGGAGAGATAACCGAATGAATGAAAGTAATTACGTAGACTGACCTTTCTTCTCTCGTTAAACGTAATTTTAATTATCCCAACGAATCAAAAAAAAACTAATTTTTCCAACAATTTTCTAGAAAAAACTTATCGTTCCGATTAAGGGTGAAAAAAAAATTTCACTTTTCACATCGTAATCATTCCTCTTCCAGAAACTTCCTTATTATTTTTACACCTATTTTACACCCGAATCGTCGATTCCTCTATCCGGATTAAAAAAAAATTCTGTAAGAATTCGCTCGTCGATTCCGCGGTGGTATCTTTCGTTGGCAGCCTATCCTCTCAGGAGGGACGACTATCTTCGAAAGCCATCCAGAACCGTGACGAGCCGAGTAAAGTGGCAGAAGAGGGTAGAGCATCCGTATCCGAAAAGAAAAAGATGAAGAAAAAAGAGAAAGAAGAGGAAAGAGAAATAGATGGAAGGGAAGTGGAGACACACTGTGAAAAGAAATAGGAGACGGTTGCTATACTCCTCTTGCAGGACCTAGTTCGAGCCTTTCCTTAAAGCTTTCGATGATAGTATTAAGTTAAAGGGAGAAGGGCGGAAGCTCGTCTGAATCGAGAGGGAGGGAAGAAGAGGGAGCAAGCGCATCGAAAACCTGTGTAAACTACGCTTCCGTAAAATCGTATCGATCCCTTATCATTCTCGATGCAAACTTTATATCTGCTCGTGCGTTCCTCGCGTGGAACAAGTTGGGCGCCCGCGATGTTGGATTACCTCTCCCTCCCCCCCGCCTCCCTCCTTCCCCCGTAAAAGTTTGCAGTTTGGATAGAATCGATCGATCCACCGAGGGGGAGGGGAAGAGTCTAAGAATCCAGAGATTCGTTCGAAGCGAGGACGCGTCGTTTTACGACTCGCGTTGCGTGTTGTTCCCTCCGTTCGAGGTATTTGGCAGCTTCTCTTTGGAACGATTCTCGCTCGTTCCAAAGAAAATTTCAAAAAAAAAAAAAGAAAAAAAAAGAAGAAAGTCAATAGTCAGCCCGGCGCCAGGATGACTCCGCCAGGGAGAGACACAGGAGGAGTGGGTGTACGCGCACAGGGTTGGCGACGACAATTCCACCAGGATAGCGTGAAACCGCTGTTGAATAAGGAAAGGAGGACGACGTTGGACGACGACTCGATGCTTAAACGAGCGCAGCGTGCACAAAGTGGACGTGCATTTTTAAAGAGTAACACCGTGTCGCGACACCGGCTAATTGACGGCCTACGTAACACGGTTCAAAGGGAATTTCTCAAGTTTTTTTTCTTCCGTGTAGCGTTGCGTTTCGAGGTTGTTGGAATGAAAGGAGGTTGTTGTGGACGAATCGAGAGGAATTCGAGTGATCGGTTTTAAGAAAACCTGATTAGGGAGGTGTTGTTTGGTTTGGAGATTTCGATTATTTGCGATTGTAGATGAAATTATAAAGAGAGATTTATTTGTAGAGTTTCATTCGGTGATGGGGAAAATTTACTTCCATAAGTTAATTCAATAATTCATTCGTTCAAAACGTAATAATAATTGCAAATAATTGGCAAACGGTCGAGATTATACGAGATTCGAAATTTTCAACTGGCTACTCTTTTAAAGGATTAATGTCCAATTCTGGTGTTTGGATAACAATAACGTTGAAGGTTGGAAATGTTTCTCCGAATTTTCTTCCGTTTGATTGAGATGAATCGTAAAAGGTTTATCAAGCGAGGAAACGAAGAGAGATTTAGATTTGTCGAGATGAAGGAAGGGGAAGATAAATGATAGTAAAAATATAATATAGTATGACAATCTGTTGATTCGAAATGTCAACGAATAACTCGTTGATACGCATCGAAATTAAAAAACCGTAAATTTTATAATATTAACTATACGGATATTTATTATTAAACTTGAATTTTTGAAAATCCATTTTGCAATTACCCAGACTTATACAATTATTGAAATATTCGTATTGAATTGGCAACAAATAAGATTGCGCAAATACATATCGTGGAAATTTATTTTATTCGTGCAATTATTCGACCTGGAGAATATTACGAGAATATTAATCGATTCATAATTACGAGTATACATATATTCAACGTCGAGGCTAAACTTTATATACACGCGTTAGAATTTTAACGCGGAAGGGAACAATTCGCAAATATTCCGACTCGTAGTCAAACGTCACGACAAAATACATTATCTCATCGGTAATGCGTTTGTTTCCTCCGACAATATTTTTACGGGGTTATGCGAGTTGCAAAGCGACGAAAAAAAACCTGCTTGAAAATTCTTTATTATCATTTCACGTTTTCCCGAGGCTTTGGACATTTTTCCCAACAATGGAACTCGCGTAAACAATAATAACGAATTTTTATAAAACTTTTAAAACTTCTATGGCCCTCGCGAGAGAAATCACATTATTGTACAAACTGCCATTGTACAAATCCAATGCGAGATACGTTTTAAAGGAAACATTTGTACGAAGCGTATTTCCATCAGGTTTATCATCATACATGGGACAATGCTTTAAAATTGAAAATCGACAGCTATTGTTTCTAATCTCAATCGTGCGAGATTATTCGATTTTTGAAATATGATTAACGTTCCAAAAATTGGTCATTAAATAACCATAGATAGATTTGAAAATAAAGGGAAGAATAGATGTGTTGTTTCCAATTCGAATTATATCGGCGAGTCGTTTTTCAACGTTTTATTTTTCATCGTCTAATTAACCATTATTATAATCATACATTATCGTGTAACATTCGCCGATATCTCGTTTCGACAGGAAACAAACGCAAATAAATAGACAGGAGATGTATACAGGATACGTTCAGTTTTTATTACGGATTATTACATATCTATCTTCGTATTTAACGATCAACGAATAATTTCGCAAAAAGTTCGATCATCTCCTATTTTCCACATGATTGGAGAGTTTGCAAGTAATTGCACTGTATCGAATTACGATGAAAAACAGTATTTACGTTATTGCATAGGTACTCTATCAAAGAGGGGGAGAAAAATAACGAAATACATTTACTAGATATTTCGATGAATATTACATGCATACGAAATTTCGAAACGTTTAACACACCTTATTTTCCATATTTCCATCCCTTTTTATTTTACAATAACAACGTAACAACGCGAGCAAATAACCTCCAACGATCTTTCTTCTATAGTTTAAAAAAAAGAAAGATAAAAAAAGAAAAGATAATTGAGAACGGTATCGTACAAATTTAAATCATTCTTTAAACGAGACACCATAATGTCCCCGTCGTTCTATATTTCTACGAAATTTTCTAAGATTACGTAAGGGATACCAACGGTCACAAAGAAATCTCTTCAACCTCTGATTTATCATTCTTATTCAAACTTCTTAATGGCCGTATTAATAGGTCACGAATCGCACAAAGGAGCAGTTTGGGCCGTAAAACGCTCTCGGATGCTACATCTCAACCTAATAGATCTTGCTTACCACTTTACATTGCCCCACGAGGCCGCGATACACCCCTATAAATTCACCCAATCATGAACTATTCTCCGTCCTACACTTTCCACCCCATAAAAACCGCGCTTTTATATTCCCTCCGCTTTTCTTTCTTCCCTTTTTTTTTTTTTTTTTTTATATACTTGTAACTAGCGACAAAATGAAACATATCACCATCAGGTTTTTTTGGAAAATATATAATCGTCAACTTTTCATCAGTGCCACACAAAAAGAGAACGGATAATACGAAACTTGTTGTTGGATTTTTATAATATCCTAAAATGGAAGGAAAATAATTTAAAATATTCTCGTCTCGAGATTAGCCTCGAAAGAATTCGATTCATATCGAGCATTCCATTGCATAACGCAATGTTTCCCAAAAACGTTTCGCGTTTTCATTGTCGAAAATGAAAGATTCGACGAAGAGCCGAGTCCCGCGTTGGTTGGTGGCCATCGCGAGGGGGGCCGTTGGTGCTCTGGAACGACGCATGAAAGAGACTCTCCCTCTGAATTATACAGCGGCCCATGAAAAATTCGCGCAATGAACGGCAGTCCAAGTTGCACGGGGCGCATAAGGAGATTCGCATTATCGTGCATATTGGATGAGCGGAAGGTCGGAGGGAGGAGATATGAAATTTTGATCACAAGTGTACGTGGGGCCCGGAATCGGAAGTTGTCCCGATCCCGCGGGTGGCCAAAGGGTCAATTGCCCGATTCCCAATTAACCCTTTGCAACGTGATTCTCACTCTCGATTCGATAACTCGAGAAGTGACTCTCGGATCGATGCGCCAATTCGACGATATTTATTTATGTTTGGTTTTTTTAAAATATCGCTTCACGATTCTTAGTATATTTCTCTTTACAATCTTGTAAAAGGTAGAATATACCATCGAATGGTTAGACTTTTTTGTCTAAAATTATATCGTGATCGAACTACATTTAGAGTTTAAGTGGAGATGAGTTTGATTTTTCGTTATTAAATAACGAAGCTATTTCTATTCGTTAAGAAATTGACGATAGAGAGAAGGAAAATGAAGATGTAGTAAGAGAATGTGAAAAATTGTAAGGATTGTAAGGTTTGCTCTCAATAAAATAAAAAAGACATCGAACGACATTTTATCGTAATACTTGCCCTGACAAACCGTAGATGCATCTTGGTAATTACATTATTATTAAAATATCGCACAAAAGAACAATATAGACTTTAATATTCGACGAATTTTCTTTCTTTATACGTAAAGATACAAAATATTAAAATATACAAGTTTTATACGTTAATTTATGTTTGAAATCATTTTAAGTTAGCTAAGAATGAGTGCGGTCTCGAGTTGTTGATTCGCCCGAGCTTTGTCACGATAATGATCTTCGATGGCCATCGAAACATTGAAAAAAATAAAAAAAAAAAAGAAAGAAAAAGAAGAAGAAAAATATGTATCTTTATCCTGATTTATGCAAACACGAAAAACGCGTCTTCCTCTGTATTCCACGGGAACGAGAATACAATAGAATATTCTATCAACCCCTCCCTCCCACCTCCCTCGAAACGACCGTAATATCATCGTTTCCTCGGAAACATGATGTTTCGAAAATTACGTCCGTAGCAACCGTAATATCTCGAACCGCGTGGAAAAAAGAAAGAAAGAAAGAAAGAAAGAAGAAGAAGAGGAAAATAAAAATATCTGTGGAAAACAAGTAAGGGTTCGTTTGGAGCCGAAACCCGGTACGACACTTAATAGCGGAAATCAACAACGACGTCTATCCGCCAGAGACACGGTTGAAACGAATAAAATAAAATGTATCCACGGTTACATAACCCTGGTGTTTCCCCTTTTCTGTTTTCAGGCCGCTGCTCAAGCAGATAAAGAACTCGGCCGAGTCGCACATTGTACTGGATTGCTCCACGGAGAGGATTTACGACGTGTTGAAGCAGGCGCAGCAAATAGGGATGATGAGCGACTATCACAGCTACCTCATCACCTCTCTGGTGAGTCCTTTAATTAAATGAGAATGCAATTAATGTCTGGCTCCGGTGTCACGTACGCTTTTCTCCCAACAACTGGAAAATCAACCGCTATTACCACCCACCCATCCACCCACCCACCCCCGAAATTGGAACTGTCACGCGGGCTACGCGTATAAACTAATTTTCCCGAGGTCGTTTACCGTCGCTCGAATTTTCCTCGTGATTTTCCACGGGGGCGGCGGCGTTCGTGATTGGAATCGATAAACGACGGTGAAGGGGAGGAGGAAGGTGGGCGAGGAAAGTTATAAGGGGAAGGAGTCGACGTATATCCAAGAGCGGAAGATTCGAGTCGAATCGATCGTGGAAATGTTCCAGCAGAACTTTTACACCCTCCTGATTCCTGATCCCTTGTTTAACGCAACTTTGTGGCAGCCGCGCGATAAACGTGCTCGCGTTTTGTCAATCCTGAATTACTACGGCTTCTTCTTTCACAATTGAGAAAAATGAGAGAGCGTGGACACGCGGAAAGAGAGAGAAAAAGATGAATTGTGCTTTCTACCTGTACACGTTTTCGTTTTAGCAAGCTTCGCGATGTTTCATTAGAAATTTCGTTCTCACGGATAAAAAAAAATCTCGCCTAGCTTCCCCCTCGTTCGAAAACATGCAATATGTAATTTCGCCAATAATTCTAATCGATTTCTCGAAAAGTATGAAATGATTTTAAATTCGACGTGGAATTTTTTCTATTCATATCTTCGTTCGAACCTGTTCGAAAAAGTCCATTCGACATGGAACGAACACTGCTTAACACATCGGAATAATTACCATTACCGTAACACTACTGATGTCTCGTTTCCTGTCGGCGCTAATCCTCAAAAGATCTCTCTCTCTCTAATTTTCCTGAAAACCAACTATCAGAGGGATCGTTGCAGTAATCACAGACTTCTCGCTGCTACTTAACGCTCCTCCTCCCTTTCGTTTCACTTCCCCTTACACATTGACTGGCCGAGAAGAAAAAAAAGAAAAATATAAAACTGACGTATACGTTTTCCCCTCCCCGTTTCCTTAGAGACTTAACAAACAAACAAAAGAAATTGAGGGAGGCGAACCGCCTGCATTTTTCCACAATTTTAAGAATTTCGAAAGAGCGAAACGGTCGTGTTGCGCAAGTGATCGCGGGTGTGTTTACACGGAACACGATTCCCTCGTTCGATTTCCTCGATCACGTTCCTGCATTAATGCACGTGAGAGACCTATCCTCTTTGCAGTTGCTCGAGAGAAAGGGAATATCCCGAAGGTTTCTCCGGTAGTTTGCACGGGTTTCTAGTTGACTCGGATTGTACGGAAGGGAAAATTGTACGCGAGGAGTGAAACGATCGGTACGTGTTGGCCAAGAGAGATGGCTGGAGGCAGAGCGCCGATCCTATATCGATATTCTTTCTTTCGCAACTTTTCTCGCTCCCAATGGCGCGTAACTGAGAGGCAACGGGAATAAAATTTTCCAGAGATGGATGACGCGTCGAATCGACATACCGTGTCGCGAGATTCTTCTACATTTCCCTAGTTTGCGAGATAGGAATCGTATAGGAATCTTTCTACTTTCTTGCCGATCAAAGTTTTTCTCCAGATTTCGCTCCCTTTTCAAAATCATCCTCGCTCCTTTGTTTCGTCCTCCCTCGAATATTTACAGACCGTGATATTCTCGAGAAATCGCAAGATTCGTAATTTTTTCGAATCGTTTATCTCGTTAGATCGATTAGAATCGAAAAAATATATTATATATATATATATATTTCGAACGACACACGTATATAAGTTAATCAACTTGTTCAACTAAATAAAATAACGCATTGTGACAAATTGAGAATCGCGAGAGAACATTTTACAGAGATCCCTTCGACAAAAAGATACTGTTATAAGTCGGGTTCACTGAATTACTTCATCTTCCGTAATTACCGGTGAAAAGTGCGGTTGCTCGACCAGCCCTATCTTTAAATCGAGAGGAGAAGACGAGGAAACACGCGTGTAAAAGTGCGATCAACGATTTATGGTAGAACAACGAAACTCATCAATTCTTACGAAACGATATCATCATACGCGATCTCGCGTACTTAATAGTTTCTATCTCGTTTTAAGCCGGCATTCATCGTCGCGTTATCATCCTTTGATTACATCCTATCGTTCCTTAATTGTCCAGTATCGAGTTGACTGATATTAAACGCAGCGGAATCGAAAGGAAACGCTTAATTGGATAAGAGACACGTTCGAATTCGATCATCCGAACGATCTCTTCTGTGTATCCCTTCTCCTTTCCCCTTCACTTTCGCCGTCACATTCGTGTAATGCCGCGCTCACATCGATCACAGTGCAACGCGAAACTTTCGCTGCTTTCGTCGAATCGATCGCAGTGTCAAAAATCAAAGAGGATCTCAATCGATAATGGACATATCGTACGAAAAACAATTGCAAAAAAAAAAAAAAAAACATGACACGAAATTTACAAACGGTTATCGAAAATTCTTACATTGCGAACGTAACGTAAGAGGAAAACTTGGAAAACTTTTTCCTTTTTGAAACAACGTTCAGTCACGTCTGTCTCGTTTCTCGCGACAAGGCGGAGAAGACCTCGTGAAAAATTATCGGCGCTTGCAGTGTGGACGCGGCATAAGACGCGGAAAATAAGTCGTGGTTAGTTTCAGCAGCTATTTCCTTTTCCTGCGCCGTTCTCCAGAAGTATTTAGTAGAGCTTGAAATAACAGGTTGCGCGTCGAAAAACAGGCGGCGCAGATTGTTCGCCTTGTGGCTTATAATTATAAATTACTCGTAATACAGGGGGCAATTTGTGGCTCTCCCCGTCTCCCCCGACGAGGTTGGGGATCGCAATTATTCGGTGGATGCCTTTAGAAAATGATTCACGCCGCGATCAGAAATGAGGGATAAAAGAGTCGGCGGCGGGAGGAGAGAGTCTCCAACCTCCGCCAAGCCACACCACCACGTCCAGGAATTATTTCTCCCGATGCGGTTAGTTTCTCGCGGGTCGCTCGTTGTAATTGGAAAATTCGCTCGCTCAAGGGTATTTCTTCTTCGTGCCGCGCGCATTTATCAGCCTCGCTCCATAAATAACTCTGTTCCTTGCGTTACGCTAAATGAAGACGGATATCTTGTTTATCCGGCCTGCGTGCCAAATGATTTCGATGCATCCTCGAAGGCCATCGATCGAGGGATCGGATTGGATCTTCTCGAGGGAAGAACCGCAGAGATGAGACGAGTTCTCTGTTGCGAAACGTTCGTGTTAATACAAGGATAATAATATTATCGCTTCGTCGATAATGGGTGTACAGAGTGGCTTGATTCTCCTTTCTGCTTCAAGTTTTTTTGTTTGTTTTTCCGTTAAGTATTTGTCACGTTATAAATAATTGTATGTTTTAATTGATAAGTGGATAGGGTGAGAAATTGTTTACAATTTATCTTGACGTTTTTAACGGTTCAAAAATATCGTTTTCGCTCACCTTTATCCAATTCACCGTGAAAAACGCTTAGCCAAGGGAGAAGAGATTTTCTGGGCTTTCGTCGTAGTCGAGGGTGAGAGCCGTCCCGAAGTAATTAGCAATTTATCGTTGTCCACGGTTTCTTCGGGGGTTCTTCGAGGTATCGCTGACCCGGTTGAATAATCGCCGATGTATATAAGTCGTCTCGCTGAGTTATAAGAATCGGCAAATTATGTTTATCCGTGCCTGCCGCTGATTTTATGGCTTTAATTGCAATTAATATCGCGTGAATATTCCCCTCGTTTAATTACTCTCGTCACCGGTCATTTTCAGAACCGGTAATTGCAGATGACATCGAACTTGAAAACAAGCAAAGAGGTATATAATTATTTTATACCTCTCGAAAGTTGTTCTCCGTTAATATATAATTTTGTCGTTCTCTCTCCAAGCTTTTCTTTTCTTCCTCAATTTTTCTTCAAAAGTTAAATTGCAAAATTTTTTAATTTCTTTTTTTTATAGCGATCCTCCGTTTTATTTCGTCCTATTTTCATTCACAGGCTATTGGCATTTTGAAGATAAGATAATTAACAATGTTAATTAAAAGTTGCGAGGGTATATAATCGATTCGATACGTTTGACAGGACGCTTTAAAGATCGCGCAAACATTATATAGAAAATTTTATCAACGACTTATAATATCAGAGGTTGTTAATTATTTGAATTCATTAAAACGTGCAAACTAGAAACTTGTTAAACATTGAATGCCCTTTCGAACTTCCTTTGCGGCTTATTAATAAATTACTAATAACGCTGTCAGAACTTACTAAACATTAATGAATACCAACTACGTAGTCGTTAAATAATTAACTGTTGATGATCAATTAGAACGAATCATAATAAATGTTAAAATTTCTGGAACATAATGACAAACGTTCGATAGAAATAAACATCTACGAATTTCCATTTATCTTGAATCACAACTTTTACTAAAATCTTAATCTTATTCATAATCTTTTTTTCCATCGGGAAATTAAAACTTTTTTTCTTCCTCTACATTCTTTGCATCTTCCACCTGCTTACCCGATAATTATATCCTCGACACGCGTTCGAAATAGCGACTTCTTCTTCTTCTTCTTCAAAAAAAAAAAAAAAAAAAAAAACAGGCACGAACATGGTCACGCCAGTCAGCAGCCAAGGATAAAAAGTAAATAGCCTGTGTAACCTCCCCGACAATTTATCTTAAGCCTAGCGTCCAGCAGATTTCAATTTAGATCCATTAAAATGTAAATTAGAGACCGTATTTGTTCAGACGGCCGAGGCCTGTGCATTCTTTCCATGCCTCTCCGGGGATGATTCGCGTTCACCGAACAAGGGACGAAGATTTGTCACGGCTTTCGAGGGAGCAACCCCTTTTTGGCCATCGATTTTTTTTTTTCTTTTTTTTTTCACTCGCCCGTTTTTGCTCGTTTCCACGCAGCGCGTAATCGCATAATTTGTCGCGAGAGTGGGAGGAGAAACGAGTCGATCTTGTTCCACCGATAACACCACTCGACCCTCGACACGTTCGACAAACGATACCTGTGATAACGATCGACTAGTTGGATAGTTTAACGCGGTTCACGTCTGTGATGTCGTTATTTAGAAATATATTATATTTTAGGAATATATCGCGATTTACGATTCGTCGTTCTTCGTTTCGTGCTCGACTTTTTTGGAAAAGTTAATCAGAAACGGGGGAATGTTTGATGACCAATTTTACCGCAATTTTAGTTGGTTGCGTGGAATATTTGTCCCTGAGGTCGTGGAAAAATAGTGTCGCGTTTGTCCCCCATTGTCGACTGAGTGGAGGATTAACCGTTGTACACGCGTGTTTTATAGACACGATGGACACAAATAGGAGAGAAATAATTGCCACGCGATCGAGTAGATTTAGAGCTAAATAAATTTTTAGATATACTTTCTATGAATATTGATGGTGATAATAATAATCTTAATAAAAGTTAAATATTTTTCGATCGAGGAAAAAATAAAGAATGCAAGAATACATATTGTTGTGTTAAAAAATTTAATCGGAGTTTGATATGTATATGGGACAATTTTTGTTCTCGATATTTCCATCGAACGCTATTAAAATTGGATCCCATTTATAAACAACGAGATCGTCAAACACAGTTTCACAGCGTCGAATAAATTTCTCTTTTCTCGTTGATAATACCGTGTAACATAGATCAAAGGGGAATGAAAATCGAACGGTAATTCGTGATTCGTTAAATCGTTTAACTCGAGTCAAATAATATATATATATATACGGAGGAGTTAATTGTGTGTCGCGTATTTTTCCTTCAAAAGAACCGTCAAAAGAAGAAAGATCGTTCAAAGTGGTATTAATTTAAAAGTTATCAAAAAAATTCGGATCGAAATTACGATACGTATTACCTCGAGTTCGCGGAGGACAGCAAAGAGAATTAATTACGACGAATATCAGGAATACACTCGAATGGCCGAATAAAATATTGTCTATATAGGAACATCGTCTGGAACCTATTTCTTCTCATTTATATCCTTTGATTGGTCTTCTAACCTGGATCTCCATCCATCAACCTGATCTCCTTCGAAGAAACGAATGAACGTTTCAAGTGACACCAGTCGTTGACTAACGATAAACAGAATTAATGAAATTCTAATTATTGGGTAGGTAGATCGATCAAGTCTATTAAGGAAAACGATAGTATTCAATTTCAATGGTGGTCGAGTTATATTCGATATTCTTCTTCGAACGATAAATTTATAGGGGGAACAGGGATTGTTACATATCATCGAAGATTCTCATTTACTTGGAATAAATTTCTGGTATTAAGCTCGATTCCAATGATTAATTGGAACCGAGAATGTTTTTTTTTTTTTCGACGTTGATTGAACGTGAAACGAAATAAAGTTGAACGAAAAAACGTGGAGGGAGAAAAAAGCGACTTTCGATAGGTTGTTTTTCAATTAGAGGATACTTCGTTTCGCCAGAAATTTGCCTCTTCATTAGTAACTCGTTCAGCTTCTATTTTCTCTCTAATCAACCGTGTTCCGGGGTCATCGAGCTCGATGTATAATGCTTGAAAAAATAAATAAATAAATAAATAAAAAATGAATTTAATTGCCCTTTATTATACCAGGATCTTTATTATCACAGCGGCCACTCCAATAAAAATCCACTGGGGCAAATTTACGCGGCCGTTAATTCAAACGGAAAATTCATGACAGAGAACAACTTCCGACTCGTTCGCCATTTACGGAATTTATTAAAGCAATTTTTTATTTTCCAACTCGACACCTCGTTCTTCTTCTCTGCACGAGAACTATAACGAGTTACTGCCTCGTCCTTAATTTTTCGCTACTATCTTTACTTTACATCAAAAATATTAATCCGATCGAATCTAACTTCCTTGCATCGAGATTAGGACGTGGTCTATAAAATCCAAAAAAGGAGAAAAATTTCAAAAGCCAAAAATTCGATCAAAAGGTTGAAACGTAACGAATGCGAATCTTTTTTCAAAAAAAGAAAAAAAAAAGAAAAAGAAAAAAATTCAACCAAGATGGACAAAACGTTAAGCAAATTCATATACTCGCACGAGTTATATATACAACAAGCATCGAAACGTTCCTTTCTTTTTCACGTCAACGACATCACGTCGCGTCGCGAGAACACGGCGTTTCGCATTCAAACCGTGTACGCGGCATTTTTATCTAACCCGTGAGGATGTCTCGCGGCAAGACAAGCGGGAATTACGTATGTGATACGCGTGGGTCGGTGTAAATCAAGGGGAACGATAACTATCGATCGTCGGTTCGCTCGACAGTCGCATCCTTGGTATCCTTTTCATACACGTGAAAAGTCTATCCACGGAACGCCCCTTTCTTCGTTTGTCACGGTTTCGGTGCTATTTAGTCACGCCAAATGACGGTTCCGTGCCGGTGAGACGGGCCTTGAACGACGTGGATTGAAAAGCAATTCCAATCCCGCCCCGGGAAATATCATTTTTTTTACGTTACGACTCGTTTAGAGTCAAGCGTAGGTATATTTACGAGACGTTCAATTTGCATACTTGAATTTGCATTATGCGTACTATTTGAGACTACCAGTCCATACCACAAGTGGAGAAATTAAGCCAAACAAAATTCTCTTACTTCTGTTCGATTATACGTTTATATTATATTATATACACATCTGTTTCGGAAGGAAAAAAGTATTATTTGAATTTTTCCACCATCGAGTGAAGTGAATTCGCCCGTTTTCGTTAAATCGGATAATCGATATTCCACTACTTTGATCCATTGAAACTGCAACCTCGTATCGCTGACATTTCGCTGCAATTTGCGCGCGTCCTCTGCTGATTAGGGAACAATTATGCGAAATCCAGTTCATTATCCGTCGATCAGGGAATAATAAAATGATTATAATTGAACAATGAGTGGATATTTGGGCTGGGTAACGAGATCGTTACTTTCTTATCACAGAACGAACAAGAATTTATTTCTGTTTAATGAAAGATATATATATATATACGAATTCATCGTTTCTTCTTTATTATATTTAACACGTGTATTTCTCTGGTATATAATTCGTAACGAGTAACGAGGCTGGAGAGCACGATGAGAAACAAAGGTGGACAAAGGTTGGTTAAACGATGCTGCACTATTACACTCCTGTAATGGATTAATAATCGAAACCCTTGGCGTAAATAAGTTTCGTGCAATGAGCTGTAATCGCGCTTTGATGACGGCTCCATTGAACACAGTATTATACACCAATATATGTATTATCGATAAAGTGATAGTGATTCTGTTACATCGGGGTCTAATCATCGCGATGACAATGAGAAGGAGAAGAGAGCAACTGTTGGCACGAATAAATTAATTAACATTAATTCAGCTTGGAAGCATTCTCTTTGATGTTACGAATGAATTTATTAGGCAATTATGATTATATAGCGGCTTGTATCCATGAAAAATGTCTTATTAAATGTCATCCGAAACGAAATATCAAAACATGTAAAATTTTTAAACGTTTAAATTGAGCGAATCGCGCCGGTAATTATTTTCAATTGGTGTTGCGATAAAAACATAAATAAAGCGCTTAAACCAGCGAGAGTACGCCAATTCGAGTAAAACGTTGAATATTACTTTGACCATACAAAGAATCACAAATTGTGTTTCGAAAATTGATTTTATGTATATATTATATCGTGTTATATTATGAACGATTTGCCTCGTAACAATAGACTCGTTTATTTTGAAGAGAAATCAATACAAAGAAAAATAATTCGATTAATCAATAAATACGTAATAATTAAATAATCGAAGCTCATTATTCCTCTCTCTCTCTCTCTACCGTTCGTTTATAACGATTAAAATAAAACAAGAAAACGTACAGTGATTCCATTCATTGAAATAAGATTCTTCGTCCAATTTTATTAATATCGATCTATTCAGCGTATATCTTAAAAAAAAAAGAAAATTAATTTCATTAATCGATAATGGAAACCGATTCGCGCCACCATAATCGAATCTTTAAAATTGAAAAAAGAAATGGAACAAGAGAGGAACGGGACGATATGAATTAAATAACTCGACGGTAATAAGGAGTCAAGAGTTGATGGGTTGGCGTTACGTTTCTCTAAGCGTTCGTAATAAGAAGCTTTAATGGGAACCGGTACTATAACGACGATAACAATCATCATAACCGTAACAGGCATAATAACCGTAATGACCAGCAGGATGCGATAATACGTCTGCGTCGCAGGATTCGGTGGGTCAGGATGAAATTTGTAGCTTCGAAATGCGAGACCGTGTCTGATGCGCGGCCGTAATTCCGTGTCCAGAATCATCGTGAATTTCACGTAGCGATGTTAATTCAACGACGAGCCGATCCATCGAGCTCTTTTCTTCCTTGCATCAGCTTGTTCTTTTAATCGTCCAGATTAAACGCAATTAGGGAAGAGGATTGAATTATCCATAGAATTTTGGTCGTTAATGATTAATCTTAATTAGTTCAAACTCTAATAATTTTGAGGTTATGTCGTGAAATTAGCGGGCGTTGAGGTTAGGTTACGGGGAGAAAATTTGTCATGGACGTCTACTGAAAGTCGTGTGTCGTGGTTAAGCATTGTTGCTTGACAATGGGGGCTATTCCCCTGACGTATAGCAAGATTTAGAATGTAATTCTGTAGTAAGGGAAGTAGCTCGCACAGGATAATCGTGACGAAATACGCGATCCGATCTTCTAATAATACAAAATAAAAATCACTTTTTCTCGCAACGGGATTCTCTCCAACCGACGATTCAGATTCAGATTATTCGAAAGGTCGTTTCTTCGAAATCCTTTGTAAATCCTTTATTGACGGAGGAGAGGAAGAGTGTCGTGCAGTGTCGGCAGAAGCAATATCGCGAACGAGCATGGTTGAAGGAGGCGAGGCGATGATCGATCACCTCGCGGATCGATCGGGCTCGTGTGTATCGCTAGGCTGTTCGATTGTAAGGGACAGCGGATAGGGAAACTTATCTATCCCGGGCAGGGGACACAGGACAAAGGATAATAAATGGCTGTGGCTGGCTGGCTGCTTGAGCATTCGAAAAGGTAAACGGCGGCGGAGTTGCGCTTTGAGGATGAGTCGACTTTAAATCACGCTCTCGCTACCACCACGATGTAGATAGCTTTAGAAACGGAGAAACCGCTCTCCTCCCCATCCCTTGCATCTCGAGATATCTCTATTTCGGTTGATAGGCGACGCGGCGCGCGTCCAAGTAATATCTGTCCTCGGATACGAAGCTCGACTACCGAGAAAGCCGATTCTCAATCGTCGATCGATGATCGCGATATTTTTATACGTGGATGATTATAATTTAAAGATTCGCTTCCTTGAGAATTTATGTTTCGATGTTTCTAAGTGATCTCTGATGCATTATCTATATCTATTTCCCTTAACTTTAGAAAAACTTCGAAGTATTTGCTTGTAATGAAACGAAACGGAGGAAAAAAGGAGGTGACGATAAATAAAGAGGATAAAAGAAACAAATAATTTTTTGGAAATTTTTGGAAAGAAAACTTTTCTAGAATTAATCACGATTCTTCGAATTCTTTCATAACTTGTACATATAAAATTTTTTTAAGGCTAATGTTAATTTTTATCTTCGAAACACTATGATTGTCCCCCTTCCCTCCCACCTCATATAAAAACGTTCCACATAAATTGCCCTCGTTTTGAAACCACACCAATAATTCGATGTACGAGATATACGACAATTTTTTCCCACTCCCGGATACATAGAGCGTTCTATAAATCTCAGTATTTCTGATAAACGTTCGATGATATTGAACGTAGCGCGATACGGCAATAAAATTATTGGCCGAACAGCATGCAAAAAAAAAAAAAAAAAAAAAAGTCGGGATCGATTCGAGAAATTCATAAAATGAACTGAATTCCTTGTGCAGGATCTACACAGCGTCGATCTCGAGGAATTCAAGCACGGCGGGACCAATATCACTGCCTTTCGATTAGTGGACCCGGAGAAACAGGATATACAAAAAGTCGTGCAAGATTGGATCTACGGGGAGAAGCGTTATAATCGAGAGCTCGATATGGGACAGAGCTCCAACAAGGTAGGATGAAATATTATATACGTGTACGTCGCTTCATATTACCTATTAATTAGAACAGTTGCCGCGATTAACCGTGTTACTGATTTTCGAAACGTTCCAGCTATATCATATTCCGCTCGCGTCTCTCTTTCAAATTCGCGTTATAACTAATTTCCATTGGTTATTCAATTTTTATCAAATCAGTTTTCTATCATCAGTTTATCACTTCCTATCGGTTGAATTATTGAGACATGATGTTGGCAATTATATTAATGACCTCTCTCTTCCATATAATATACCCACGTTATACCTATTTGAATTTAACGATTTAATCTTAATAAATTACATTTGCAGATCTTTTTTAATCTCATACGACTGATTGTGTAAAAAATGAAGAAAGTGTTTGAAAAAATTTCTTATTGAATAAGCGTTATTCCATTAATAATTCATTACGAACATATTCAACGCACGTAGAATTAAATTTCGTTCTTCTCTTCTTTAAACATTAAAAATTCTCTCGAAATAACTCCAAACTATGAAAAAAATTCCTATTTACACCCTATTTCCCTCTTATTTGAACGATCTCTTATTAATTCTCGATCTCTTTGCACTTAAGGCGCAATATTATCAGACCAATTTTAATTCCCTCTCAAACGTGAATTAACAGAAGCGCAGAGATTCGACATTCAAAGGAGGGAGAGGGGGGGGGGGAGAGAGAGGATTAGTTGTTTGTTTTCTCCGCGGAACGGAAGCGCGCGTAGCAAAATTTCAACGTGCACGCGTGCGAACTTAATTAGCGTCGCGACACGTCGTCAACGCGAAGGATTTTAACAGTTACAGGGGTGCGGTGTCGATGTAATTTTCTCGTTGAACGAGCCTGCTCGAACTCATCAGGCCCGCCCGTATGCATGCAAATGAGAAGATCGCGAATCGAAACTGCCGCTGCCCGCTTTAACGCCAAACCTGCGCCTCTAATAATAACGCTTTAATTTTACATTCTTCGCGCAAACCACCCTTGACAGCTGCATCGATCCTTCTCCAACGCTCGAGACGACGGGTCGGGATGCCCCTCGCTCACGTTTGACCGGGAATAAGTCGGTTGGATCTTTGGGAATATATATATATATATTGAAATACGATATTACGCGTTGAAAGGTTGGCGTCGTGGGAAATTGAGTTCCTCGTAAAGTGTACAAGGGGATGTCGTAAGAAGAGTGGAAGTATCGGTAAGATGAAATGACAATTGAATTTTCGAATTCGATTCTTTATCTTCAGAAGAATAAGTGGTAAGAAGACTTTCTTCTCTCTCTCTCTCTCTCTCTCTCTCTCTCTCTCTCTCTCTCTCTCTCTCTCTCTCTGAGAAATTGCGATAATTCTACTGAGAGGAATTTAGAGGATCGTTCTTTGTTCATTTTATGTTATTTTATTTATTTAATTTTTTTCGTTAAGTAATTATGAAGAAATTTCTTTTTTGTTGTAAAAATGCATATTTAGAAGAATATTATAGTATTTCGATAATTTTGTAAAATTTCTATTTCTACGTATTTCTACGTACGCGAAATACTTTATGATTGTGAAAAATGAAGGGGAAAATGTAGCGTTGCTTTTCGTTACTTCCGTGGACTATCCAAATTCGTAGCCAATTGCGGTACTCGATTGATCGTGCGAATTTCGTTGCGGAAATTACCTATGCAATTTACCTACTTCCTCTTAGTGTGTTCCTCATTCTGCCACATATAAACCCGCTAACGAAATGACATCGTATTACGCGTACGTGTGCCAATGTGTAATATATATATATATGTGTGCACATGCGCTTGTTCTCCCATTAGATAGCCCCTATTTTCTCTGTTTGCTTCGATTGGTGAAATGCGACGAGGAGAATTACTAAAATCGATCGATGATACAATTGAGCGTGGAAGAATGGTGGCTCCTCTATTCGGTATTTTATTTCACATTTTATCGAGAGAATTTTCTATTTCGTAAAAAAAAAAAAAAATAAAAATAAAAATAAAAAAACATTTTAAAATTTATCACCTGTATATAAGGTGTATATATTTTACCATATAAAAGAGGTATTTTATTCTATCCGGTGATAAAAATTTCTTTCAATTCCAACGTAAAGACATAAAAATTTAATAGTTCACACTTGTATATCCGCTTTCTATAACTGTAAAAAAATTTCTCATAACTTTTTCTATTATATAAATTATACAATAATAAATATAACAAATTGTGTAGTTACTCGCTCGCTTACTTATTCGTTTCACTTTCGAAGATATTTCTTCCCCAACTAACGCGGCGCGAAACGCAAACAAGTTCCGGATTATGCAGTTAATTGGCGGTTGTTCGGACGAATCGTGAGCCGGCATCACGAAGGCAGATTATATCATTGCGCGCATCTGGCATCAACCGCGGAAAAGTTGAGCAGCGGATTTGGACGTTCGGCATCCCGATGGGAAGCAACATCTGTCGCGAGCGACACCCACCGTTTCACCCCCTTAAAAAGGTTAAATTGCATCGCCGCTCTCGCACGTTCTCGCCAAACTTCGAGCCAAACTTTTTTCCCAACCTAGGGTCTAGATATACGGATTTCACGACAACGTTCTCGAGTCGAAATCTAAAATATTTATCTACGAATTTTCGTCCTTCCACAATTAAAAGATTCGACGACGAAACATCTCGAAGGTACGGTAAGAAGGAAAATAGAAGGATTTGTATTTTTTCTACAGATTCAACTTTGATCCAAAATTAACATCCAAATTGTATCTATTTCTCTTCGATTAAAAGATTCGACAACGAATGATATCTCGAACATCTATATTTCCACATAGATAAAGATTAAATCTTTATCCAAAATTATGGAAAATTTCGTATATACTTCACTCTTTTTTCAATTAGACGAATATCCCGAAGGTATCCGAACTCGGTAGGGAGGGCTCCCTTTGGATAAGGCCGGGCAGATCGGCGATGGAAACGCGGAAAATAAGATCACACAAGGTTCACCTATGAAAGCGCAAACAATTGAACGAGATCACCGGGGCCTGGTGTGAGAGAGGGGTTAAATAATGGAGGATCTCTGGAACCGCTGGAAGGCACCCCGGGGGATTCTAAGGTTGCCGAGCTTTATATCTTTTTACCTACGGCCTTTCTGCCTTTTCCTATACCCTCCATTCATTTCTTTCCCCCGTGGAGGCACGCTTGTTTGATCCCTGACCCGTTCATAACGCGGAGAAAACGACCCCCCACGGAAGTCTCCAGTCACCGATGCCCGCGCACTTGAGGATGCCCTTTTCTTTTTTTTTTTTTTTCTTTTTCCTTTTTCTTGTTTCTCGTCCAAAACTTCGTTAAAATCTCGGTAATCGTTTCTTCGACAATCTCGTGGAGGGAATCGGACGAGTTTATTCGCTTCGTTCGAAAAGGAATCCCCTCCTTTTGTCAACGAGGTAGATAGATATCGATTCATGCCACGCACCCGGAAGCAACGATAAAAAGACCCCACGTCGCGGTCACTTACAAAGACTTCTTCTTCTTATGGGAAAAGGCAATCGAAGGCTGGGTATTCTTCCTCGAAAGAATTTATCACGGGTCGTGTTTAGCAGGATGGAAGAAGAGGAATAGGGTAATTTTTTTTAAAGCAGAAATAATATTTGAAATCGTTTCTTCTTTGTATGCTCTCCGCATACAATCTTTCGAAATCTTCGATTTTGTTATTAATTTTAATTTCTTCTCTCCTTTTTTGTAAAAGATTCTAATGGAGAGTTTCTTTGAATATAGATTTTCTATTTCTATTCTCTTTCCTTTGATCGCATAAGAGGAGGGAAAGAACATCGATCAACATCCCTCGACTCTGTAATCCGTTCAAAAATCGTCGCGATTGAAATTCATCGTTGCGAGAAAAAAGGAGATAATTTGCACCGGCCGACGTCTCATCCATTATTGCTAGCCAGGAGGGGCATGGAAAAACTCGCGAAAAAGGATATTCAAGTGGAAGTCCTCGGACGAACTTGTCTCGGGTTAGAGCTACTCTTCATAACTGGACTGACTTATTCATTGAACATTCGAGAAAGTTGTGGAGTTCCACCCGTGACGAGAGAGAGAGAGAGAGAGAGAGAGAAAGATCGCGACAACTAAAGAAATTTGTATTCTTTCCACGTACAATTAACCCGATTTATCTCGCGAGAGAGATCCTTTCCACGCTGCCTCCGATTTAAAGATCCCCGCGTTTCGTTCGAGAAAAAGGAAGGAGATGAAGAAGAAGAAAAAGAAGTAAAAGAACAATATAAGAGGAAAATACAAAAGTGATAAAAACCGTTCTAATTTCACGAGAGAGGATTTCGATCGGCGAACGGTTCGGCGAATACGAAATCGCGCTTATTGTCCGCCGTAATTCAGCTCAATTACACGGTAACAGAAAGTTGTTAGTCGTGAAACGAGGGGCGGGGAGGAGTGGATCGAAGGATAGAAGAGGATCGTGGATGAAAACGAGCAACGAAGGTTGCTCTACCCACAGCGAAGGGGCGAGGGGGATATTAGCGATTCCGTACGAGTCGCCGGCTAGGCGAGCGCCGACGAGTATGTAAATACGTGCACATGGATGCGGGAAAATTGAGCGGATGTGAGTAAATGATGGTACGTGACCGATCTTAGAGCGTCGAAAGAGGAGAGATCGCGGTTGGAAGGAGGCGAAACGCTCGCTTGGTAACCAGCTTCGATACTTGGTCGAATAAAAGGAAAACAGTTTTCTTCCCGTGAAAATTGTTTTCAGAGGTGAACTCGTACATACATTTCAACCAACCCTTCCATTGATGGATAAGGCTCAAGAGTCGATCCATCTTTCGACGAGTAATTGAATAATCTCGGAAAATTAATTCGCGAGAATTGTTCCTCGCGTTCTAATTATTTTACGAATAATTTTTTAATTCTATGAATATTGTACGCAATGAACAGAGAGTCGAGATAAGTGTCGCACTCGTTGAAAATTAATCAGGTAGAGGCTGTGCTCGCGAATGTATGCTCGTGTTACTCGATACATGTATATGTGTGTATGTGTGTGTACGTAGAATGCTCTTCGACAGATGTCGTAACAAGTGGTATATTTTCTTAACGATAAGTGTATTACAAGGGTACGCGTGTTTCTAAGAGAGTTGGATCTCTCGTAATGTAGATGATCGTGTGAGATACGTGGTTACAAAGAAGCTATCCATTTGTCGTATTCAATGATCAAAGTATTACAGCGAAGTATTAATTAGATTTTTAATTATTAACTCGAAGGATCCTCGAAAATCTTCTTCATAATTTAATGAGGATCCCTGTGACGTAATTACTTGCTCGCGATATCTTCAAGTTCGAGGAAATCCCTCGAATTAAAGTGATCGATATCGCACGAAGATTCGATGATAATCAGAGACTAATCGTAAATATTCTCGATCATAGGATGATCAATCGTGTCTGAAATGTGTCACCCTTAGGTTTAATTAAGATCACGTTACATTCCTGCTAGGCTAGGATATCTTAAAGTATATACAAGTTTACAACATCGCTTAAGTAATCTTCTGAAAAGCAGCGCCATCTTAAGCAACATCATCAGTTAGAATTTTTTTATTTGGTTTAATGGGTGATTCGGTGACCGTCAATAATGAAAGATTTTCTTCGAACACGCATGGCATAAATCTCGAGGCCACTTATGCTCGCGAACCGAGACAGATCTGGAAAAGTTGATCGGAATTTAGATCGCTCGATCGATAAAAAAGAAGCTGACGGCGTAGGGCAACGATTGAACCGAATGGAATCCGATAATAAGCACGCGTGCATTTCGTGCGTGTATTGTTTCGATAAAAATCCTCGATCCCTTTTTATCGAACAATTCGTGAAAGCTTCCACGTCGGTTGCAACTCGATCCTCTCGCTATTCGCCGATCGACGGTGCATCAACGCCCGCCAAATTCAATTTGCCCTTCGACTGTTCCGCGAATTTCCTTTATGACCATCGGGTATTCGTGTACCTTTTGTGTAACGTCGATACGACGCTGCTCGCTCGACAAAAGAACTAACCGATGTAACACGTTTTCCATAACGGTTACGGTTCTTTCCATTTCCAACGTTTCGAATATTTTTACATATTGTTACACATTTATCGTTCAACTTAGTCAAGGATTATTTGACTTGATGCGACGTTCGTATAAGTCAAGTTGCTTTGGTCGGTCGACGATGCTCGTGATGCAAGACAAGTTATTTGATTTGATGTCATGCATTAAATTCAAGCAACTTGTTTCTCGAAGCGGTACCTAACATGGTGTCAAAGGAAAATAGTAATAGTGTTTAAGTAATAATAAAGAAATTGCGAGTGTATATAAATATTTGTCGTAATAACAAAATGATTGAATTAAGTATTGTAACAAAATGAATTGTCAAAATTGTCGAAAATAATAAAGATAAAAGTGGTTGTTTG
Organism: Apis florea; assembly: GCF_048593485.1. NCBI lineage: Eukaryota > Metazoa > Arthropoda > Insecta > Hymenoptera > Apidae > Apis > Apis florea. The sequence goes on from NW_028256746.1 coordinate 4,114,529, forward strand.
TTTTGTTATTTTCTCTCTCTCTCTCTCTCTTTTATCCTCTCATCAAACATGTGTGAATCCTCTTCTGTTCACGATCTATTTGAATTCTGTCTCCTACAAATTATTAATTTCAAATGCAAATGTCGTATCAAATTGCAGCTCAACGACCAATATTAAATCGATGCCGTTATAAATACATAATTTTTAGAAAGTTTCGATTTTCGCGTCTGCTCGGATATCAGAGTCGGCAATTTAACAAAATCGCATTAATTAAATAGGAGCGCGTGCACGTGACAAATGATCAGTGTATCTTGTCGAATTACTGATAAATTAGCACGCGCGTGTTGCTATCGACAATTCTAAGTACAGGCAGGAAATGTCTGTTATTCGCCGTATTTATCCCACGATTCGTGATCATTTTCCATGATAAACGTTCTCATTTGCCGCATTCGACTCACGATTACTCGCATCGAAAGGCAATTAATCCTCGATCGAATGCGCAAAAAGCATTGACAACCGTTTATTTGTAACATTTTTTTTTTTATTTATTTATTTATTCTGAACGATCGCGATGAAATATGTTTCTCATTCTCGATGAGAACAATAAAAACTATCGGTTAGTTTTTGATACGAAATTTTCTTAAATTTAAAACTGCTTCACAATGATGCAGATTTATTAAAGAAACAAGTACAAATTTCTGAGACCAAAGGAAGAAGAATATTTTTTTAATAATTTTAAAATAATCGAATCGTTTTCGTAATGAAATTTTTATTTGTAATTCTACAGTAATAGTTATGAAACTAAGATTTTGTAGTCAAATTTTTTTAAATCGATATTTCGTATTTTATTATATTTATTCATATTTTGTTTCATGTGGAGCAGAACAACCTCACCTGCATAAAGGTAAGAATTATTATTTAATATTACATAGTATGATCATGCCTTAAACACGTCAAAAAAAAAATAGTATAAATTTTCATAGATACTCCAAGTTAATTATCCATCAGATTTTTTGAAAATAAACTATTTTTTTGACATTATTCTACATTAACTTTTATTATGATACAAAAAATATATACTTTATAAATTATATAAATATTTAAATTAAATTTGCAAAAAAAAAATCAATTTCCACAGAATTTCCAGTTTAGATTAATTTTGCCTTAACTATCGGACGAGCGATCTCGTTGTAAATGCGCGCGAAATAGATCTGATTTTCCAGCTCTACTATAAAGGTAGAATGGTCTCGTAAAATCCTGTGAAAATATTGCCTATCTGAAACGAGCGATAACGCGAAGTGGCTTTTTTAATCACGATTCGAGAAACAATTCGAAACATAAACAAAGACGAAAATTGAAAATAAAACTTTCACTATGAAATTGACCAAATTGTGAAACTATCTCGAATATTTCGTACCCGATTGTTCATTTTATTTCATCTATTCAACTATTAAATTATTATTATATTTTTTTATTGTTCGTCTCAACTACACTTCTAGACTGAAACATCGTTAATGTACGACGCTGTGCACCTATTCGCGAAAGCACTGCACGATTTGGACACGTCCCAGCAGATCGACATCAAGCCGCTCTCCTGCGAGTCCACCGATACCTGGCCTCATGGATATTCGCTCATCAATTATATGAAAATCGTAAGTATTTCAGCTACGATATGATACGCGAAAAATCAGTCGAAGCATCGCCAGCCAAAGCTATGTCGTATGAAAATAGATTGAACGTGCGCGACGAATCTTATTTTTCCTCTTCTGTTCCATTTGCTCGTGCAAGAAAAATCTGGCGTTGTATTCCCACGATTGTTCGACGGGAAAGACGTTCAAAGAGCGTCTGCTTTATATACGATGTCACGTGAAAAGGGTGGGGAGAGAAAATTCCATTGGTGTCTTAATTCTATCGCGATATCCTTGGAAAAGCTCCAATTGAAAACGAGTGGAACGATGGTTCGGGGAAACGATGTTCGCGTCACGATGACGTTCCGATGGGAGCCTATGACGTAATTGGCAAACGAGAGAAAAAAAAAAAAAGGAAAAAGAAATGGTGCAATGGGACGAGGAAATTCTCAGGTTAACTCGGTTGTTTTCGAACGTTGCAACAATTTTTTTTTTTCGCCCTCTTTTTTCGTGGGTTTTGCGATAACACTCTTCAAACCATCGCATTATTCTCGCCGGGAATAATGAAATCTCGGTAAAATTTTCAAAATTGGGCGCAATTTGCGACGAAATCACTTAATTTCGCGAAATTAGGGATAATTTGTCACGTTCAAGCCATTTTCGTGTAAATTGAGGTTTTCATTCCCCACTTATCTCGCCTCTCGTATTTTATCGGAATCGGGATTTTTTCAGCGGGGAAAAAAAAATGAATTTATTTGAATTTATAATTGATACGTTAACCGGCTATTCTTTTTTTTTTTTTCCACCGAAATTTTTATATTATCCCGTGTAACTTAATTATCGTTTTTTCGTGTGGATTTACTCCAATCGAAATATATTTCTACGCATAATGTATTCTTTATAATAATACAAATAATGTAAAATTAATTTAACGATAAAAATCGATCCTAAAAAATTCCCCCTTTACATATAATTATATATTTTTTTTCGAACTACAAAAAATTCTCGTTCGAATATATAAAAAATCATAAAGATCAATTCTAAAATCAATCACGCCCGAAAACCAAACCGATTCGAACCAAACCGCAACGCAAACATTGGGAGGGGGAAAAAAAAAAAAAGAATCTTCCACCAATTTACTCTTCCCTATACCTCATACATATTCACTATTCTACAACACAGTAACCAATGCATTCTCCGTTATCATCCCCGCGATCTGAAACCGGTGAACCGCGACGTCCTCGCCAACTATTTTCCGAAAAATGCATATCTGCACCCACACACATGGCATTAAAACGGAGAATATATACAACGGTCAACAAAGAGGCATCTTTTTGCCAGGCGAGGGAGGGAGAGGAATCTTGGAATTGGCACGAAATATGCAAAGCAGCCCACCAGTCGAGCCGCACTAGCGCAATCGGCCTAATTGCACCACCGCGTAATTAGAGGTTTGTCGGTGGTGCGAACCGTTTCGAAACCGAGCTCATCGCGACAAAAACGTATCCGCGCAAATTGATACGCAACAACGTTCCGTTATCGATAAGTATCTTGCGAATGGTTTCGTATCGATGTGGATAAAGAGAGAGAGAGGGGGGGGGATGGATGGAGGGATAGAAGAGGAGAGGGTTTATCGCGCAGAAGGGGGAAATTAATTTCGCGGCGATTGTGGCGAATCGATCGACCGTCCCGGTAACGTAATAAGCCATTATAACGATATGTTTAATCGCACTGTCCCTCTCTGCCTCGGAGATCCTGTGTTTATTAACGAATACCGTCGTGTGATAGATGCAAACACGGCGCGGAATTATGGAAAGTGTGCCTCTTGGTGTGTATTTGGTAAATTGAGAAACTTATTTGCCCGTGGAAAATATCGGGGAACATCGAGGGAAGAAGATGATTGGACTGTGCTCGTGAATGTTTAAGGATTAGAAGTTTGATCGAAAGTCCAGTTGATGGAAGAACGGAGAATACCGTGACGAAATTCGTGACAATTTGTCTCGTTTAATTCCGACATATTGTTGTATCTTTCGTTCGTACATGTAAATCGTCATCAATTAATGCTCGACGAATCTTGTTCAATCTCCTTTTAGCTTTCGTCTGACTCCAGATACATCGTTACATTCTGCGTTTATATTCGGATTATACTCGTTATATGATGATATTATATTAGATAGTAAAAAGGGAAAAAGAAATAGTAATTTTATCATTGCGAAAAAGAAAGAGGATTCTCAGTGGTGAATTAAGGAGAATCGCAAGGATGACACGAACATTTCCCTCCTACTGTTCGCGATTGTTCGTCGAACAATGGAAAGTTACGTTCCGGGTTAAACGAAGCCGTCCTTCCGTTGACAAATTATGGCTGGTGGTTTTGCGACCGTGAATCTATGATGACGTTCGTGACATCTACGAATCTACTACTACCAGGGACACGGTTGGCCGAAGTTCAAATTCTGACCGAACTTCGAGAAGGTGAATTGAACCCTCTTGGACGGAAGTGATAGCAAGATTATTAATTGGAAGACGATGATTATTCCTTTCGGAATATTGGAATTTCGAATATTGGAATATCGCAGTATCGAGAATTTAGATTTGAAATTTCATGGATCAAACGAAATTACTTCGAATGGTTTCGAATGGAAAAAGAGATATTTTCGAATTTTATTCCACGAGAACGATGTTTATAATTTGAAAATTTATCAAATATATTTTTCAATGTAAAAACGACTTACGTTACTAGTTCCAAAGACACTCGAAAAAAAAAAAAGGAGAACAGAATAGAAACGCTTGAAAAACGTAATTATCCGTAGCAAATGATCTTTAACGAGCTTACGCAGCTATCCGAGTGCATTATTAACTGTAGTGCAGCACTCCAGCGGCCTGGCCGTTTTGAATATCGTTAAAGTTCGCGGCCTAATCGCTTAAAGCATCAGTATCTTAAGCGTAAAGTTCGTGATAGAATAGTTACCACGATTCAACCTCGAATGGGCTACGAGCGCTTCCCGAAAACTATTTCGAGATAACGATGGTTAAAGTTTTGGTGCTTTGTTGTTCTCTAACAAGCAATTTTAATTGGGAGCGCGATAAAACGAGAATCGAAAACGTTCCTGGCGCGCAAAACCGATTTCTTCTCTGCGAATCGAATCGCGTAACGAACCGATATCTTTTTTCCAATTTTTGTCCAATTCGAATAATTGGCGTACGTATACTTCATTTTTAACGAAATTTTTCAACGAAAAAAAAAAAATAAATAAATAAAAAGCGCGAATGTTATGAAATGTTACGAGAACGAACAATGAACCTGTAAAGCGCAATTAAGGTTATTATACATACACGTATATCGTTTTTTGATTTATTAATAATTAGTTAAGAAACGTTCTTGCAAAGGAAAATATCGATTTAGAAATTCTGACACATTTTGTATAATATCCTTATAATTAATAGCGTAAAAACGGAATAACTAAAAATCAGTCGGAGCCAATAACGATTGCAATAACTGTATTTTCCATTCTCTTTTTCTTTCTATTTTTCACTCTTTTTTTTTAGTATTTGCACGTGTCTACTCCGTTCAATGTTATTATCGATAAAACGCAATTCACGAAAAACAGAAGCAAAAATTTCGCGCGAACCGAATAATAATAACGTTTGCCCGGATAGAAAAACACTTGTCAACGCCGCTAGTCGCCTCGACACCACCTTCAATATTGCTAATTATACCGGTGTGTAACCGAGAACAGGAGCCATTTTCCTGGCCAAAGCGAAGCAGATGCAATTTGCCGGTGAAAATTCGTATCAAAGCTGATCCGGTAATTATGCAGGTAATGGCAACCTCTAGCTAATTTTGTACGGCTGCTTGACTACGCGTTTGAATTTATCGCCGTGCCGCGATTCGATCAGGTTCGGTTACACAACGATTCGCGCGATAATGGGTAATTTGTGCCATTCGTTCAGACACGGATAGGCCGAGGCTGGTTGGTTATGTTTGGTGGCGAAATGCTATCGTAGGTAATCAAACTCGAATAATTATACAGGATCTGTTATTTTTGGAAGAGTATTCAGCACTGCTTTGTTATTTGACAGCTGATGATGAGGAGTGTCTTGTTCGAAAATCTGTGATTGAGAGAATGATTGCCAGATTTCTTCAGTTTAGAGGTGAAAAGGGAAAATAATATCGAAATCACGTTTCATTTCGTATAAAGTTTAATCGAGATATGCCTACGATTCGTTGATCAAATCTAATTATCCAGAATTTCACGTTTAATTATACGGAATAGCCAAACGTGTGGTTCATATTGCGTTCATTCATTCGATTTATCGTCTCCATTTTAACGTTTCTAATTGCTCTAGTCTGTAAATATCGAGCTGAACATTTGTCTTCGTGAACGTAGTCATAAAAAAATATAGACTAAATCCAGTTTGGAGACGAAGTGTGAATATTAATTGACTATAAAAAGATTCGAATTCCAAGAAAAACGTAAGCGTAAAAATTCGTCGTGAAAACAATAGTTTTATCGATATATCTTTTTTCCCCCCTCCTTTTCTGTTAAAGAATCATAATAAAGCGTATAAATACTTTTAGGTTGAAATGACAGGACTGACGGGGACAATCAAATTCGATCATCAAGGATTCCGCTCAGATTTTATCCTCGACATCATCGAACTGAACAACAAAGAGGGGTTGAAGAAGATAGGGACATGGAACAGCACGAAGGGAATAAATTTTACGAGGAGTTACAAGGAGGAGTACACGCAAATCGTGGAGAATCTTCAAAACAAGACCTTTATCGTAACCACTATACTGGTGAGTAATACGAAAATTTAAATCCCGAAAACGGATTAAAAAACCCCGTAATAAATTAATTCTAAAATAATTACGTAATAATTAACCTCGGTTAACACGGCAAACCGTAATATTCGCACGGAATATTCGCATCGTGCGTGTTAATAATTCCGGAATTAAATATTACAGATGACGTACCAGATTTATTATACAAAAAAAATTCTCATAAATTTTTTTCTCCCGCGTCGGGGCGCAAAAGAAAAATCTAGGTTACACGTAAATCTAGGAAGCTGGAGTAACATTCTCGTTATCCCGCTATCCCTTAAACCGAGATTTCTACATTCATAGCTAAATTAATTACCCATTCGTTAATTAAAAATTTTATTACTCGGATTCATTCTTCCTAGATATATATATATAGATGATATAGTAACACCGATATTCTTTTTCCATAGAATACGACCAATCCTCGACCCTTCGCCGTAGCGACACATTTGAATAAACGCGAATTAACAGAAAAATACATACGCGGTTTCACGGACAGGAATTCTCAACTTTTCAATCCCCGACATTTCAGCCCTCGTTTCAATCAACTAAAGTGATTTTCCTCCAATCTCCCCCCCCCCTGTTTCTCTTCTCCCCTGTCTCTTCCGCTTTTCACGTCCGGATTTAGGGGAAAAAAAAAAAAAAAAAAAAAAAAAAAGGAAGAAAAAATTTTGTTCTCTTCTTCAACGTGGCGCGGCCGCGTAAATCATTCGCGTATCGTTAAAATCTCGACTATTTGTTTTTCTGAAATGAAAAGGAAACAGGAACGGAGCGAACGCCACCCGGAACCGAGAGGAACTTTCTCTTCCTTTTTCTCCCGCCGCCTTCTCGCCAACTCGTTAGCTTTCCTCTCTCTCTCTCTCTCTCTCTCTCTCTCTCTCTCTCTCTCTCTCGCCCTCTTCTATTCCTTTCGTCCCCTCTCTCTCTCGCACTCGTTCTTGCGAAGACGAACGAAGGAGAAACCGAAAAGAGATACGCGATTTAATTGAAGTTTTCACGATGAGTCGGGCGGTTGGCTTTACTTATTCCCGGGCTAATTGCGACGATGAGTAATGCAGTACTCGCGAATATATTAAACGGGCAGATGTTCCTTTACGGGAACAGCGTTGGGGGTTAAAGGAAACGTCGAATTTCACGGTGAACGATGATAAGGATGGTCGTTGAGGGTTTAAAGAGGCGAGGACTTAACCCTTAATTACTGAACTCGGTTTTTGAATCGATTTGGATTTCTAGTAGAAAGAATCTAGTTACGCTTCTATCTGTGTAGAGGGATGAGGAGGATACGGGAAAATAATTAGTTTTAGATTCGTGAGAAACGTGATACTTATGAAAGAACGTTTAGAAAGAAACGAGAGAAATCATTTGTTCTTTTAATAAACGATTCGAAAGATCGGATTCTCAATGTTTTTCGTTAAAACGTTTTTCGTCTTTAAATAACGTACACAGCTTGGCCACTTTAAAATAAGCGTGCTTTATTTACGGCGATATTAATCGGATTTCTCCACGAACTTAATTAACGGATCGCGTTAATTTGCCTCTTGAAAGTCGCGCTCAAGTTTCGACGTGCTAATAAGCGATACTGATTGTCATTAAATCTGCCATTAGATGGCCTAGAAATATTAAAAGCTAACGAGGGCATCAGCTTTTTATAGTCTTCCAGAAGAGTGACGGAATCTCGAGAAATTGATGAAATTTAGAAGAAAAGGTTCGAGCTATCACTTAATAATAAATATACGATCTATCAGTTCTAAATATGGAAGAATCGAGAGAATTTTGTTAAACTAATAATGTCTATTTTTAAAAAGTAGAACAAGTTTCTTACTTTTTTTTTTTTTTCTTTTTTTCACAAAATACAATGCGCCGTCATGAAAATCCGCCGACAATATTAATAAATGAACTTTTACAAACTTCTCCCGAGTTTTCCTCCGAGTGAACTTTGGTCACGTTCAACTTTCCTTTCCCCTTTTGCGCGTTGCCAACTTTTTAACCAAGTTTTTTTCGAAAATCGACGCCACGCCACATCAATTTCCACAGGCCTCCGCCACGAAATTCCACGTGAGTGACGGGATACAGCTTCGCGTGAACACGCGTCAACACGCGGAATTCTAAACCCGCGCCCGAAATTGCGCACGCATTCGTGTAATCACGCGAATCACTCCCCAATTTTTCAATTCCCCGCCGTGCAGTTCACGTTCCATCGATCCTTTTACACGAGGAAAGAAGGTTTAGTCGATATGTATCGCTCGTGCGATTTCAATCCTCGCTCCTTGTAAATCTGTATCGATCGATGAGGCATACAAGAAATCGCTCCAATCAATTTTTTACACGAAATCTCGTTCTCGAACGCAATTTAAGTTTCTCGTTTCTTTACATACTATTCACAGATGCGTATGCCTTGAATTTTCACGATACTCGATCGACACTGTTACGATATTTTACTTATAAATATATATCTAATGTTTCATGTTCAAGTGCTAACTCGACAATTTCTAATTAATCGGTAAAGCTGTAAAATTAAGTTGTAACACGAAGAAATATCACTTTCTTTCCTCACACGACCTAGAAACAACCTATGCGCATAATCATCTTTCCCTTACACGAATATTCGTACATGCGTAACCAATGCTGGTATCGCGACGCGAGATACGATATACCGAAAGAGAAATGTGGAATTCGATTTATTGATCGGTGAGCTCATTACCCCATACAGAGCGCCCCGTACTGCATGAGGAAAGTTTCGAGCAACAAGCTGGTCGGAAACGCGCAGTTCGAGGGATACAGCGTCGACTTGATTTACGAGATATCGAAGATCCTCGGCTTCAATTACACGTTCCGGCTGGTGCCGGACGAACGATACGGATCCTACAACAAAAAGACGAAAGAGTGGGACGGTATGATGAAAGAACTGTTGGATCAGAAGGCGGATCTGGCGATCGCGGATCTGACCATCACGTACGATCGGGAACAGGCGGTCGACTTCACCATGCCGTTCATGAATCTGGGTGAGCCATCTGTTTGATCTACGATTCCCTGTTCACCGCCCCTCCCCCCTCCCCCAAATTGGTTTAACGATCGCGAAATCCTATATGCGAAAAAGGGTTGATTGGGTCCCGTGATTTTTTTGTAAAAAAAAAAAAAAAAAAAATTTTCCTCGTACCTTCTCCGGGGAAAGATTCGATTTTTCGTTCGGATATACGAGGAATTATAAAGCAGCGGGAGCACGGAATATTGGATAGTTTCTCGATCGAGTTTCTTTTTTTTTTGTTTTTTTTTTGTTTGGAGAATTGATGTATTTTAAAACACAATCTCGTGCTCCGTTTTATTTCTCGTCGCTTGCTCGACACCGTCGAATTAGAGTGATTAATAATATAAAAAAAATTTGTGTCGCGGTGGCATCAAAAAGATTTCGACAACGCGGCGAATTGTTGATAGAACAGTTTCGAGGAATTTTTTTTTAATAGAACGAAAAATAGAGCTGTTGTTTTAAAATAAAGTCCAACGTGTCACCCAATGCTGCGAAATTAAAGATTAATATTTTTAAAATTTCATCTCGAGATAAGTTACCCAACAACGATATCTAATAAACCATACATTTCTCACACACGCGCGTTCCAATTTCACGATGGATTTACACGTACCGTATGAAATTTTCAGGGATCAGCATACTGTATCGTAAGCCTATAAAGCAGCCACCGAATCTCTTCTCATTCCTCAGCCCGCTCAGTCTCGATGTTTGGATTTATATGGCGACAGCTTATCTAGGCGTATCCGTGCTGCTCTTCATACTAGCCAGGCAAGTGAATCCATTTTACAAGGCTCTGATAAAAATATTCTACCGGCACCGGTGAAATTTCGTATACGAGAGAAATCTCTGAACCTTAATATGCTTCCATCCTCGTGTCCCGGGTATCCGATTTGCGAAATTTGCCAAAATTAAAATTTCACAAAATTTAACGCGAACGCTTATTTTCTCGCGCCATTATTAAATCCATCGAAGACAAATTTCGTTTAAAGAGAATACGCACTCTCGTAATCGCAATTTTCACGGAATCTTTTCTTTACGAATTACTTATTGTTTCAAACCAGATTCTCTTTGGAAAAAAAAAAAAAATATCGTAGAGATTTCTGCTAGAAATCGCGTTTTTTCTCTCTCTCTCTTTTCTTTTCTTTTTCGTTTAACTTTCGCCGAGTACCTCTCTCGAAGAGTGGAGAGTCTAATTTCACGGTCGGCTGTTCGAGTCGAACACGATAGTCCGGTGACGCGAACAAAAGCAACGTAAGATCAGATACAGACACAAACGAGGGAAGAGAGACGTACACGTAGACGTACACGTGGTAGTCGTGGTGCATACGTAGTTACACACGCCGACTTGTCGCATTCCATTCGACCTCTTTTTCCCCGCTGTCGACGCGGTTAATCTTCATACGTAAATGGCGAACGAATCCCGTGGAAGATAGATGCGCGTCCGATCTGAAAAGGATTCAGACTGTTGTCTAGAGTTGATCAGTTTAGATTCACCCCGTACGAGTGGTACAATCCTCATCCGTGCAACAAAAACCCGGACCATCTGGAGAATCGCTTCAAGCTGCTCAACTGCATGTGGTTCACCATCGGATCCTTAATGCGGCAGGGCTCTGACATTCTGCCCAAGTAAGCCGTTAGATTGGCATCACGGTCGCTTCATCATTTCCTTTGTTTTTCTTCTTTTTCTTTCTTTCTTTTCTTTTTTGTCTCTCTCTCTCTTTCTCTTGTTTCGAGCCGTTTTACTTTCGACATACCTTCTCTCGAAATTTGTTCCAACTTGTGATTTCGTTGCGTACGAAAATCCCGAAATCGTCCTTCTCTCCGCCTTCGAGGCGGTCGATCTGTACGCATGCGAATCGGTATGTGATTTCGTAACGATTTACACGGAACGCACAGCCAACACCCAACAACACCCAAGCTCGCCTTGTCTTGCGAACGACCACGAATGAATGGATTATTCAACGAAACGATTTCGTTGGAATCGATGTTCAGATGTTCCATCGATCGTTTCGGGATGCGCGATGTTCGAGAGATCGATCGAGTCGCGGTGGGTAATATTTTCGTAAGGCGAGAAAAATCTTGAAAGTAATTCTAGAATATTTTAAAGAGTGTAACGAAAACGAAAAACGAGGAAATATAATGCGTTAAGAAGTAGAAGTCGAGTAAACTCGAAGTAAGAAGTCGAAGTAGTGGTGCTCGAATCTCTTTAGAACGGAAAAGTGGGAATGGAAAGTTTTCATTAAACGGGGAGGGGAAAAAATTCGATGTTCTCATTTCTAGGAGATTATATTGCGGAAGGAGATTGCGTAGATCGTAGATTGCGAGAAAGTTGGACAATTGTCGCGTAAGTTGTTCGAATACAATTTCGAATTTAGCCTCTCGTTACAGAACGTGCCTTACCCAGAACTTGAGATGAATATCGATTGACGAGGCAACGATCTTTAGACTCGTAATTACAATTCAAAGACGTAAAAAGAGGATGGCACGTAAGAAATTCTCTCTGAAAAGATACGTTTCTCCTTTTGTTAATATTATTCTATTCGCTAATTGCTCGTGAATTCGCGAATAACAACGTACTAATTACTGATAATATTATTTCACGGTAGTAATAATTAATTGTACACTCAACTCGATATTAATTTAACGCCGCGTTTATAATTTTAAAAAATTATAAGAAAAAATACACGCGATATTCTTCGAAGAAGAGAAAAGTAAAGTACGAGCCAAAAAAGGAAGAAGAATAAAAGCGATCTTCCGACGGTTTTCCTCGAAATTTTCTAGCATATCATCTGCAATTCAGAAGAAGAAAGAAAAAAAAAAAACAATGGGATTGTCTGAAAAATTGAAAGATAGACAATGACGAATGGCGAACCGGTGCCGGAAGACCGATCGGACGCGACGAATTTCGGGGTCGCAAGCATCGATTGGATGCTACTCGAATGGTATTTCGCGCGCGTGCTGAGACTCTGAGGTCTAATCCTCTCCCTTCTCCTTTCACGTGTGTGCAGGTTCAGCCCCTACGAGTGGGAGAATCCCCATCCGTGCAACGGACAATCCGAGGTCCTCGAGAACGAGTTCACCCTGATGAACTCGCTCTGGTTCACCATAGGCTCGCTCATGCAGCAAGGCTCTGATATAGCGCCGAAGTAAGTGAAACGAAGAAAACACGAAGAAAAACCAGCCTTAGCAACGTAATGTTTATCTCTTTGTATTTACGTTTCGTGTTTACAGTCGTTCGATCGATCGTTCCGTTCGATTCGTCGTAGAAACATTATTATTATTACGAAACTAACGAAGGTTTTAACAAAAATAACGATTCTCGAAACGTTATTTCGATGTAATTAATCGTTTATAATCGTGGAAATTGCCCTGGATCGCGAGATTACGAGCTTGAATCAATTTTGAAAATATCATTTAGATTGAGCTGGATCGCGACGCACCCTTCCTGCTCGAAATTCGACCCGAAATTGAAACACGAGCGACAGTTCGACTCGATTCGGCAACAATCGGGAGCGATCGGTCAAAGAGTTCGAAATTCAGCCGATCGTATTCGATCATTGCCGACTCCGTCCGAAGACAGCCGCTCGCGTTTCTATTTCGTATCGAGTATCGAGCAGAGAACGAGAGAGATACGAATTTGCCCGAATTTTCCCGAACTATTCCGAAGTTCGAATACGCGGAACGATTCACGGAACATTTCTTTTTCAATCGCAATCGTGGTTCACTTTGCAAGACAATAGAAGTTTAGACGAGATTCGGGGCCGTAGATGCTACCTGGAACGTTACGTAACGATAGCCTGGATATGCTATATCGTAGGCTTGCTGCAACCGATCACGAAACTTGCCGCCGTGCTTTGCTATCATTTTAGTGTTACGTGTCGTCGACGAAAACGATTATCATGACGATGATGACGACGGCGACGTTTCGTTTAGTACAAGTTGTTGCTTCTCTGCTCTACGAAGCGAAACTAACATTCGCCGAGTAAATTCGTCTGAAAGAGCTGATGAATTGGTTATCGACCAAATCACGATTTGGCATTAATCGAAATCGGTGATTCTGATCGCAACGATCAATGCGTTCCTTCGGAACGATTTTGAATCGATAGATAATAGTAAAATAGAAATTAGATCGGGATAAACATTTTAGAGCAGCAACAACTTCGTTTCATTCATCATCCAACACTTTCACCGTTCGTTCGGTGAGAGATCATCTTTCGTTATCTGTATATTTATTCCATACGATACGGCCCCTATCCTCGAAACGATTAATGTAGTTTCTTTTTTTTTTTTTCACATTTGCACTTAATTATTGTTACGCATACACTAGAACCGAACAAAAGTTTATTTAAAATGCATGAAATCGTTGTAGCTTGATGTAGAACGCTTGATGTATTTATTTTGTTTCGATGTATAATTTAGATAAAATAGATACTCGTCTAGATACTCGTGCTCAATTTCATCTCGATGACATTACCGCGATATTTCGAAAAACACGATTACGAAGTAGGATAGAGATGAAATCACTGTTTGTTGTGTTTCGAAATCTGTTCGTGCATATACGAGTAATACGTTATTTCCACTTGACAATCGATCCGTTCGATAAAAGCGACACTCGGACGAATCACGTTCGGAGAAATCGAGATTCGATCTTCGAGCAAATACACGGTTGTTTTAAATTCATATCGGAGAAACGCGTTTCCGATTGACCCCGCGTCTCCGAAGGAAAATTCCGACTGCACCGGCTGAATTCTCGTTCCCAGGGCCGTGTCAACGCGGATAGTGGCGGGTATGTGGTGGTTCTTCACTTTGATCATGATTTCTTCGTACACTGCCAACTTGGCCGCGTTCCTCACCGTCGAGAGGATGGATTCGCCGATCGAGAGCGCCGAGGATCTTGCAAAGCAGACGAAAATCAAATACGGAGCTCTCAAAGGAGGCAGCACCGCGGCCTTTTTCAGGGTAAGATCGGATGAATAACTCACCAGAGCTTTCACAGACGACCACGTCTAATCGTTTTTATGAATACGCTGCCGCTCGTGAATATTCCGATACTACTTCACGTACACTCCACTTCGTAATGACGATTTGTGAATTGTATTACGTAGAGAGAACGCGTGGAAAGGATCGTAGAATAAAGTTTACGTAATTTTTTTACATAATCGTACAATATTTTAATCGTACAATATTCGTTAAATTTGGATACTTTCGAGCGGTATGTGTGTGCACACGTGCAGCCCTATTTCCATTTAGCAACGAACGTGCGTACCACGTATCAAGGTAGCGCGTTAAGAACGTGGAAATTGTATCGGCAAATGCCCCACGGGCGGAGGAACGGTAGTTTCGCGAGAAACGAGAAGAAACGCGTTGGAGGAAGAGCGCGTTGCTCGAGGAAACATGGCGGCCATTACTTAACGTTAATTCCCGTTTAATTTCGGTATTATGAAACTTTATTACAACGGATTACACCGAAGGAGGGAAAAGAACGGAAGCGCCCCTCGTTTATATAAATTTGTTCCCTTAACTTTTTATTAACTCGTCTTTGCCTAAAAACTAAAAAGAAAACAATAAACGTAATAATAAACTTCTTCCTCCTACTGAATATCACTTCAAGAAGAAACGATTTTTCAAAATTATCTCCCCCTTTAATCGAAAAAATAAATACAATACGGTTAATCTTCGAGGAAGGGCGAGCAGCGAATTTCTATAATCGTATCGATCGTCGCGGGGGACGAGGGACGTGATTTCGCAGGGAGGCGGCTGAAGGGGGCGGTTGCGTAATAGGCCTCCTTGAAGATTAACCAATTTCGACGTTCCATCGTTTAATGGCACGCGTGCTCGACCATGAAATTCCTCGCGTGATCTAGGATTCCAATTTCTCGACGTACCAGCGCATGTGGTCCTTCATGGATTCGGCAAAGCCGTCGGTATTTACAACGAGCAACGTCGAGGGTATGGAACGAGTGATCAAGGGTAAAGGCAGTTACGCGTTCCTAATGGAATCCACCTCCATCGAATACGTAATCGAGAGAAACTGTGATCTTACCCAAATCGGTGGCCTCTTGGACTCGAAGGGATACGGGATAGCCATGCCCCCGAGTAAGTAATTAACCTATCTCGCCGGCGTGTATAAACAGCCAGACGTTTACGAAATCGTTGGACGGACGGACTGTTAGCCGATTAAAGCGCGGTCGGGCTGGTTCACGAGAGGAGATAGAGCTATTTCGGCCGATCAACGCGTATATTCGTGATTTATGGTCAGCTCGTAAACGGCGTCGAATCGGAAAGATTATTTTTCACGCTTCGTTCCCTCGATTTATAGGGGAATTGGAAAGATATTCAGTCGGTCAGCATTCGTCGTTCGAGGTTTATGGTAAATATAACGAAAAACGAGTGAGCAATAATAGTAGTTGTTAATGGATTTTCGAAAGGAGTTTTGACAAATCGCGATTTATAATTTCTTAGAAATCTTAGAAATCTGATTCGATTGTTTGTTCACCGGATTCGTGGATGCAAACGTTCTCTCGAAAATTCGAGAAACTTTCCTTCGAGCTTCGATCCTTATTGCAAGAAAATCCAATAGAATTCGAGAATCGATCGAAATCGAACGGCCTCGCGGGAACGATAAAACGGAGGAAACTTGGCGAAAAGTTTTTCACGCGCGCGATAAAAACAAGTTTCGGCGTTGCTCAAAACGACCTTGGAACTTCAGATTCACCGTACAGAACGGCCATAAGCGGAGCCATACTGAAGCTGCAGGAAGAGGGAAAGTTGCACTTGCTGAAGACCCGATGGTGGAAGGAGAAACGTGGCGGAGGATCTTGTAGGGTGAGCATGCAAACACGATTCTCCCTATTTTACACGAGTCGCAGAGATGCGCTCGACGAAACATACCCACCGAATTCTCCGTATCCCCTCGAACGTGTATTTCCTTCCTGGCTCGAGTTTCCACCCCCAACTGGTGGAAAGAAGAAAGGATAGACAGTCATTCCGCGAAAAAGAGATTGTTAAATTCGTGAAATCATGGCCTCGCCACTATACGATGCGCCTCTTATCTTATCCTGTATTATTCTCGATGAATTCCCCCGAGTGTTCGTCGTTGGAATTTCTCGTCCAAAACCACCACCAGGCCTGGCTTTCGACTTGGAACGGAACTCGTTATGCCGGTTGTTTGAAGAACGTAAAAGAAAGAAAGAAAAAAAAAAAAAAAAAAAAGAATCTCTCCCCTTATTTTTCGTTGAAGATCGTTTCGTGGAGATTTGAAAAGTAAAGTTGCGCGGTTAGTTTTTGAAAAGGAAAAAAGTCTCGTTTCACCAGAATCCTGTACGTATGCTCGATTGTTTTTAAAAATCAGAATTTCTTTTTTCCCTCTCAACAACAAGACTCAATGCCTCCCCTTTCCTCATTCTCCTTTCGACCCATAATCCATCGTGAAAAAATCCTACTACTACTACTACTATTACTATAAATTGTTGTTGCTACGAAAAAAAAAAAACAAAAATCTCTTCTCTGCCAACAGGACGATATCTCGAAGAGCAGCTCGACGGCGAACGAGCTGGGATTGGCGAACGTCGGCGGCGTGTTCGTGGTGCTGATGGGCGGTATGGGCATCGCTTGCGTGATCGCGGTATGCGAGTTCGTCTGGAAAAGCCGGAAGGTCGCCATCGAGGAACGGGTGAGTGAGGTCAGATAGCACGTCGAAGAGGGCGTGATCGCGCCTGAAGTAACGTCGTCTAACACGCACCTCGATCCCGACGCGATCTACCCAGACATGCCGCGCGAATACATCAGTTGATGTTCGCGCGATGGTGGAGTTCCTCTTTAATGGTCACGGTGCGCCCACAAAACCACTCGGGTCTGATTCGCGTCTTTCTCGCGTGTGTGCGTGATGGGAGGGAGGGAGAGAAGATCCGTAATTGGGGGATGTAATTCGCGTTTCCGTCCTCCGTTCTCCATCATCTTGTGGATGTAACGGAAGAAATAGAAAGGTAGAAAGATAGCGGGTAGAAAGTGATATTTTTTTGTTTCCAGAGTAATTATTGATGCTCGGGGATGTACGATGGCAATTCGATGAAAAATTCAAAGTTTTCGATGATGTTTGTATATATGTATATATATATATTTCTTTTTTTTCATTTTTTTTTTTTTTTTTTGATCGAGGAACATATCGAATGATATGGTCAAATAATGATGTTGTTCAGTTCGAGTCCGAGGTAGTTGAACGGTTGTTGGAATTGGATATTCGAGTTACGATTCGAGGAAATGGAAATTGAAGGGTAGAAATGGGGTTACGCAGAGTGTATTTTATGGTTACGAAATGAAAATGCAATTCGGCGTGATAAATAGGTTCCGAAGATTTCGATTACGGTGTCCGTGATATTTCAATAGGCGATTGTTATTGGCTAAATGAATTACGCGTAACGAAAATTGTGAGAACGTGTAACGACACAGCGATCTGGGCGCGCTTCAGAATTGTATTATTTATCATTGAAGTAAAGAGGAAATTCGTATTCGTGGGAATAAAATTCGAATAAATATAAAATATGTACGATTTTATTTAATTAAACGCTCTCGTTTCGCGAAAGCAAAAGTAAAAAAAAAAAAACGCATTGGTATTAATCGAGGTATCGGTAGAACAATAAAGATTAAAAATATATATATTTCGGCTCATCCATATTCAAATTTACCGATGAATATCGCAACGATTTTCTCAAAAACTAGAGCTCAAAATTTCGTTCAATTCTTTTCAATTTATTCTATTATTTTTCACACGTTTTCACAATTCCTGCGTATATCCCAACACCTCCTTCCTCGATAGACGAATAGAATTAATCAATAGATTAGGATTAGAGAAAGCGAGGAAAAGGAAAAATTCCACGGGATCCGAGCGATGAAATTAAGACGCGGCTCGTCTCGAAACTCGAGCGCGAAAACCTGGCACGGAATCTCGCGTGTCTACAATATGTATTCGAGCTGCCGTTTGCGTACGTTGAAGCGGTAGGCAAACAGACAAGTATTTGAGAAGGACTCGTCCACAAATACGGATATGCACAGGTTTGCGCGGGTGACCTCGTGTACTCGTAAGCAAACAATTCCATCAGCCGGCAAACGTCTGGTATTGCTTTACTCCTTTGGAGCCCGCGCTACTTCAGAGCGCAGCACAGCAGCCGCGATACTCCCCCGAATCCCTGAGCTGCTATAATAGAAAAGTGAACGCGAGTCGAGGATCTTGATTGGTTTCTTTGTTGATCGAGTAAAAAGTAATTTTCATGATCTAATTAATCGTTCGTCCATCGTTATTGTTACAACAACTTCGCTTCTAATGATATTCAATTTTTGTTTATTAGACAGAAACGAAATTTCATCCATCGTAGCACCTTTTTCAAATTCATTTTTTTTTTTTTTTTTTACCTCTTCCTTCTCTCCAGAGGGAAAAATGTTTCGCGTATTTCGACTTAATCGATTCGATGTCACCTGAGAACGCAATCTCACCCGAGTATTTTCGTGTTCTGTTTTAGAAGCAGAAATCCTCGGGGAAACCGATCTGCGAAGCTTTTACCGATCTACACTAGCGGATGAACTTGTAGGGATACGTTTGATTTGAACCAAAATAACAAAAAAAATATATATATATATATATATATATATATTTTATATATATATATATATTAAAAGAAAGAGTGAGAAACGAAACGATAGAGAAAGAAACAGGCACACACGCAAAACTGATTCCTATGCCCGAGAAAAGCGTATCTGACCCGACGGACCTAAGGAGGAACTCCACCACCAGTGATCGAGAAAACTGTGTGAGAACACTGACACAAACAAACTGTAAAAAAAAAAAAAAAAAAATTGAAACGAAACGTATAATCAAAAAAACGAAAAAACAAAAATCAAAAAAAAAAAAAAAAAAAAAAAGAAGGAGCAACGATCCTCGACCTTTCCAGTTTTTTTCTCTTACACCCCTCCCCATCACGAAATCTCGACCGACAATCTAAACCGGAACGTTATCGACGGAACACTAGCCAATCGATATATATTATCGGATAACGTACGGTGTCGTTGGAATTTCATTAAGCAGAGAGAAAAGAGAGAGAGAGAGAGAGAGAGAGAGAGAGGGCGAAGAAGGAATGAAATTAAAAAGATAAGGAAGAAAAGAACGGAAGGAAGAAGAAAGGAAAAGAGAGTTCGAAGAGAATGTTTGATTTGAAAAAAAAAAGAAAAAAGAAAAGAAAAAAGAAAAAAAAAGATCGTTTCTTTTCGTCCGCAAACCTCCCCTAACTAACGATGGTGAAATGGTGCAGATATTGAAATTGGAAAGGTCAACGCGTTTGCCATTTGCTCATATCAAACCTTTTTAGATTAATTGACGACCGACTTGAAGCCTCGCAGCGAGAAAATGGAAAATGGTATCTCGGACGGATTGTTGAATGAAAGGGTAAAAAAGAAAAGAAAAGAAAGAAAAGGATAGCAAAATTATAGACGCGGCGTGGCTTCTTTTTTTTTCCTTTTCTAATGGACTCTCGCCGCGATCGCGACTGAATCATCGTGCTACACACTAACGAACTATTTACACGAACAATCACCGATTTTATACCGACTTTAGATTAATTAATGTATAGCGTCAGATTGATAACATTTTATTGTATGTACATATTGCGTAGCTCAAACGAGTGAATCGATGCATTCGCGAGAGAGGGTGCACGCTTATTTCTAAACGAGGAAGCGAAATAAGAATAACAAGATGTAAGCGGAAGCGAAATACGAGTCGAATTATACGAATGGTGTATATAAGAAAACTTTTTCAAATGCACACCGGAAACAAGCGTGCACACTCCTCGACGATTGAGGAGGATAAACTCCGTTATGCGATAGACGATATTCTATATGTCTCGATTCGTATAAAAAGAAAAAAGAAAAAAAAAAAAAAGAAAAAGAAAGAAAAAAAAGCAAACTTTGTACGATACGAAACGAAATAGGGAAAGAGTACGCAAAGTGGTCGCAATCGATACGTAGGTGTTAAAGAACGTGTTTTCGAAAGGATACGCGCACGATGTGTGACAGTTTAGTATGACATTGTTAGTTGTGTCGCAATGTTTCTTGCCTCTCTTTCTCTCCCGCCATGGATACGCAGGAGGTGAGCAACTCTTTTCTACTATTGTCTCTATCTCTGCTACTCGTTGTGTCACAGCACTGGTCCGATCGACGGATGATCGTAGAGCATGAGATATATTGTTTTCCGAATCGAACGATACTTTTTTTTTTCTCTCTCTCGCGTTCGATATATACCGCAATGATGGAAATGGAATAATTGAAAATATATGGAGAATTTTTGAGACGAGACGCGATATAAAAATTTATGGAAAATCTTTGGTTCGCGCGTCGGTTCATTTGTTCAAAGTTGTTTAAACGTTGTTATATCTATTGTTATATGTATATATGTATATATTTTTTAAACGAAGGTATATCATAGAGAGGTTTATGAAAAAAAAAAAAATTAAAAAAATAACGTTTATCAAAAGAGAAGTGTTTCCATTTCCATCGGTGTTGTTTCATTGTTATTAATTGAAAAGGATAAAAAAGAAAAAGAAATAATTCTTGTTGCGCAAGTATGATGTGATTACAACCATTTTTTTCAATCCTTTGTTATCCCTTTTTTTGCGAACTGAATTTTCTAATTAATTATCACTTCATTTTGCCTGTTTACAGCTTGGATGTCTCGTTTTCAGTATCAAGATTTATTCGAATAAAAATGTGCAAACTGTTGTTATATTAAATTATTTGAGTTGAAAATGATCGCACGAATAATTATAAGAAACATACTCTGTCTACATATTTGCTTGGTCCTTTATTACTCTTTCTTTCTCATCTTATATTCACAGCTTTTATTATTAAAATAACATTATTAATCGATGTCGCATGCATGTGTTTTTAACGGAATTCTTTATTTCGACAATGTCAGCTTCGTGCCATGACGCGTCGTACAAAAAACCGATTTGACAAATTCCGATTCAAAATTTTCCCTCTATTGTACACTCTTAATTACGATCCAACCTATAATCCTAAAACGATATTGGACGATGATCGACTACCATGTCTTTAACCCTTTACGTATTGATGCGTTCGGTAATGGTTCAACGATAATCAACGACGATTCACTGCCACATCTTTGATCTCCGTCTAAACGCGATTGAACGTATCTCTCTTCGAAAGAAAAAAATTGCATAAAGATTCCCTTTAAATAATTCTACTTCCCTCTCCACACGTTAAATAACACGAATAATTAAAAAAATTGCAATAAAACGATATACACGTGTATATACATATATACATAATTCAATGTAAATTCTATTCTCGTCGATATAAAAAGTTTGATGAAACGACGCATTTCGCAAGCAAGCATGATTCCGTTTGCACGCGTCATCGCATATGGCTGACCATGCCTTCCGCGAAGGAAGCAAGGATAAAGAGGATGCAGCGGTGGTTTGCTGGAACTTTCCAGAAATCCGTGTGCTCCGAGATGGCGAGCGAGCTGCGTTACGCGCTGGACTGCGGGAACGGGACGAAAAAGCCCGTGAAGAAGACGCTGTGCCGCCGCGAGAGGCAGCAATCGAACCTGTCTATCGTGTCCGAGGAGGGGAAATACCCGGCGTGCAACAAGTACAGACACTTCGTCGGCAAAGCGCCGTTAACTTGAAGCCCGGATCACGAGGAGGCGAGCATCGAGTTAATGGATTCGAGTCGCGGATTCGATGACGGACGATCGTGAGAGCGATCGATGAGGTGCAACAAGGGAAGCAACGAGGCGTGAATCAAAAGTCTGCCGCGACATGGAAACCATCCACCTTCACCGCTTGCTTTATCTATCTCTCTTCACAACCACTGCTTTTCTCTTCTCTGTTTCCTTTCTTTTTTCTTTCTTTCTTCTTTCTTTCTCGATTCTCTTTTTTCTCCCTCCCTCTCTCTTCTTTGTCGTTGCAAGTGACGCGAACGAACATGGCAGTTCTTCGACTAATACTTTATAGAGTGTACAATCGTTCAGTCGTTAATTGGAGCTCGCTGGAATTTATCGTACCGTGCGGGAGACAACGGCGCGCGCTGTTTGAGCGGAAAGATTAACGAGCAGCTTCGAGATCCTTTGTCTTTCGTTGCGCCACTCGTGGCAAGAGAGGGAGGGAGGAAGGGAGGGATGGAAGATGTCTCTTCTGGTGAACAGGAGAGGGCGAGCCACGCGGTGTAAACTCTCGTCGTTTCGAACGACGATGATTCCTCGTTGTTGTTCCCCCCCCCGATCATGGACGACCGATTGTGACAAAGTAGAGTGGAGAAAAAAAGGGGGGGGACGGGGGGCGGGGGAGGGAAGGAGAGGAGGAGATTGTATGTGGAGGAATATTCAATTCCATCACGTGAAAGATAACTCGTCTCATTTTGATCGAACGGTATTTAAACGGTTATTTTTGCGTTAATCTCGATCGTTTTATTTGTAATTTATCGTTCGAGTCTTAATTCATACCGAATTGAAATATTCGTTGCGCGAATATTTCCATGTTCCATTGAATCCCGTTGAACTGCTTTCGAGATTCGAAAACATTTCATTTCAAATAGATTATTAATATATATTGGGAAGGGGTGTGAGGGAGAGGAAATGGCATCGTTTGTTGGTATCCTTGATAATTATTTTCCACGCTCGCTCGCGCCGATAAATTCTATTGTTCAATACATCCTTGTCAAATATATATTCCGTTCTAATATTTTGCTTAAATTATTAGCGAAGCGCAACATGGAATAATATTTTTTTTTTTTTTTTTCCTGAAACTTGCACTTCCTTCGTTTCCGCTCCATGAATTTAATCCCCGCGATATCTCTTCATTACATAAAATTGTAAAATATATATTCCCAAATATATTAAAGACCGATGTAATCTACGTTTGCGCCATTTATCCCATTATTACTTTGTAAAGGATTGAATGGCGCGTCGATATCTTCCGCACGATATCGCGGCAAATTTAATGAATTTTTTGACGAATGTCGGCGGGAACGATGGTGAAAAAAAGGAGGGGGAGGGGGAAGGACGAGTAGCGTGGGTTCGATATCGATGCGACGCGAACAAAGGAACATTGAATCGAACCGATTTCGTTGCTGTATGTCGTTCATTTTCAAAAAAGAAAGTACATCGTCGTGATCGTTGGAGAGATGGAAGAAAGAGGATAATTAACAATTGTATAAATATCACTGTCTGTTCAATGGCGATGTTCGACATACAACCGTTTTTTAGTGTAAATAATCATACTCATCGTTAAAGAATTACGAATTAAACCATCCACTCTATGGGATTGTATCATAGAAAGGGGGAAAGAAATCTGTTCACAAATCTGTTTAAATATTTCGATGCTGTAAGATAAACGTGTCCATGCGTGCGAGCGTCGTAGATGTTTCATCGAATGTAGATAGGATAAGCGATTTTATATTTTTGTTTTGTGTACAGTTGATCGTAAGAAAGAAAAAAAATATCCGAATTTGAATTTATGTATTATATTTTTTATTCGAATTTCAAAGAATATCAGTTCAAAGATTATACCACATTATCTCGGAATAAAGTCGTGTTTGGATTAAGAATAAGACTTATAAGACTTTTTAATTTGGCAAAAAGACACAGGAAATGTTTAACGTAACTGGACATTTTTCGATCAACTATAACGTATACCCTCGTTCGTGAGATTTCGAATTTCACAGTATCTCGTTATCGCACAATTTCATCGCTCTATCCACATCTAATAATTCCGTATATTCATTAATTCCGTGCTCGATATTAATCCTTTGAAATCCGTACGTTAATTAAAAATCATTATCACGTATAAATAATACCTAGTAGTAATACCTACTGCAAGTGAAATACACGTATTGAAACTATTCAATTAAAAATTAGAACACGATTCGCGCAAAATATTTTCAACGCGTTTTTTGACAATACTTTACGATCGACGTGAGACCTAACGTTCAAATAATTCTTCCGAAAAAAAAAAAAAAGAAAGAAAGAAAAGAAAAAATAATTGAAAATCGGAAAATTTAAATTTTCTCCTTCCTTCGAGAGTCGAGTCATTCACATTTCATTCGATGGATTTCGTGACCCAACAATGCTCCTTTCCTAAGCGTCCAACGATTCGAGGGATTAAGCTGGTTAACGGAGTTAATGGAAAGCCTGGTACATCGGCGTTCATGAACGCAACGGACTGAGCAGTATTAATTTCCGTCTTCCGTCTCTCGTCTAAGGCGTAAACACGCGCGAATATCGTACATGCACAGATGCCAGACCAGCCACTCCAAAATCATCAATTTCCTGATGCAGATAGATCGGTGAAACGAGATTAGCGACGAAATTCGAACGTTCGATAGATATACCTTCCACGCGATTGTGCACGATTTCTGAAACGCTATGTACAAATCCTAGATTTTTCTTTTTTCTTTTTATTTCTCTCTCGATCTTTTTTCTCTTTTTCTCTTTCTTTCTTTCTTTCTTTTCTTCTTTTTTTTCTACGCGTGTGTGTAACGTCGACCGTGTGTACACCGGAATGGAATCGTTTTTTAAAATTATATACGTACAAAAGGTTGCGAAAGAGACCCGCATGAAACCGACACATTCATCACTCGCATACGCACGAATGAATCTCGCGTATAATATACATACGTATTTGTAAATATTGTCTGTATCGCGTACTACACATTGCGTTCACAACGTAACGAGTTTGTTAAGAGCTAATTGATTATATACTTCTTACATAAAAGTGTACTACGAGCATCATATTAAACGTGAATAAAATCATCGTCTGTAAATTCTCAATGGACGAGTTTCGTTTATTATCTGGAAATAATAGCGTGGATGTCAATTGGAACGTAGATATATTTAAAATATCGTAAATTGGAAGTTAAGAGAATAAACTTTATAAACGATGAAAAATATTTAATTCAATGGGAATTTTAATTTATAGAATAAAATAACCTAAACCAATCATTCGTATCCTATGAAATATCCATTGAAATTTATTTCAACATTCCTTATTACTTTTTTTACGTAGCATTGTAAATCGCGTAAAAATTCGAAACATTTCAATCACTCGAAAATTCCAAATTTCACGGTATCATCGATAATTAATTCATCGAAATTTTTATTCGTTTAAAAATATCGTCGATCGAATACTTAAAATTTCATCCGTTGCTTATTTTGTTCCTCGTATTCCATCGCAGTCAAAAAATTTGCTTCGTGTGATATATATTTATATATCACACGCGCCTTAATCCGAAAAATTCCAAATTTTATAACATCATCGATAATTTTAGTTTATTCGTAAAATTTCAATCGATCCGAAATTCCATCGAAATTATTATTATTATTTTTTTTTTTTTGAAACACGCATTTCATCATATCCACTCAGAAAATTATTAAAATTTAAATTATTATTATTCACGCATTTCCTTTATACAGTGATCCAAAAAAAAAGTTCGAAAATTTTGAAACTTTTGGAACCATCACCAAATACAAAATCATACAAACTTTACGCATCGATCTGATTAAAATCTGTTAAAATTTTCTTAAAAATTGCAGTCAGATATTATATCGACGTTTCCACTTTCGGTATTTTTCGACAGTTGTCCATGATCGATCGATCCAGGTGTAACGTTCATCCGGTCCCAGTCAGAAAATTATTCCACGCGTAATATACTTAAACCCCGCGTCATAATCCCCTCGTTGATTACGACAGAGAAGTTCTACGTTAACCACGGCCACGTAATTGGTCCCCGGGAAGTTCTACTTTTACATCAATTGCCCCAGCCTTCACTCTTCGTTCCCTTGATTAGTGAACTAAATCCCAAACCGCTAACGTAACTCATTCACTAATGTATCCAACTTCCACGACTCTTACCTTCTCTCTTTGTCCCCGCTACAGAACACTAATGTACCTATTTAATTTACTTCGTTCGAAGTCTCCGCCCGTTTCTCTTTCCCCTTTTCCCTCGCCTCTTCTTTCTCATCGGTCGATCTATACGTATCTCGATCTTTTGTTCGTTAAATCGCTCTCTCCGTTCTTCCTTCCAAACTAAGTTTTTAAACGTTGCATACATTTACGCTTATTTAGGGGATGAATTAATTGGTTCGAAAATTAGAATTAAAGGAAAGTGTATTAAGGGAAATTGGAAAAATGGAGAATAAAAAGGCGAATAAGTCGTTTGTAAATTTTTGTGAGAAAAATAAAATGATAAGGTGGAATGATTAATTGTTTAAACGTTTGAACGAGGTATTCAATTTTAAAATGGAGATCTTTATTTCTCCTCGAATGATAAATTCACGTTTCTAGAGATTAGTGCAGAATTTCTTCCGGGTTTAAAATTTCTTTTTGCTTTGTTCCATTAATTTCTTGGAGAAACGAGATTTTTTTATGAAAACAAACTGATAATATCGACAGTAACTTGAATAATAGATGGATCTTTACGTCGAAAATCAATATCGTCGTAATTCTCAAGATACGCTTTATGTTCTATGTTTTCATATAAAATATATTTTAGATTTGTGAACTGAAAGTATGGATGCACGTGTTCAAATCATCATCCTTTTGATACCGAGATATCAAAAAAAAAAAAAAAAAAGAAACTTTGAATCATGCTTGAGAAAAGGTGTTATAAAATCCGAATCGTGTCTAAAAGAAGCACATTTCTTGAAGAAGCTGTACGCTTTATCAAAAATAAGAGTCATTTGCTGCGATTTTATATTATGATGTTCACGTCATGTATTAATTTTTTACGAGGAACTACGTTTCACGGTAGCCACATTGTCGACAACAACACTGTGCCTAGGGATTTCTTTAACTTTGTTCCCTTAATGGTCTGTTTCTGCTGGAAAAACAAAGCTAACGTAATTTCAACGGTTTATGAAAGCAATTTCCAATGATTTGGCATGAAACGTTTCGAAAACAAAAAATTGTTTAAAATTATCGTCGCACAGAACTGAAGAGAAGAGGAACGATAAAAATGCTAATGCGATTCAGTGTTGTAAAAAAAATACTAACTTTGTGTAAGCGTATCAAAGAATTAAAAAAAAAAGAGAGAGAGAGAGAATAAGAAACAAATTTTTCCAATAACTTTCTTTAAAAAATCCTCTATGAAGAAAAAATGAATAAAAGAATTAAAAAATCCTAATGTAAAAAAATGTTATTTAAAAACCCTTTCTTTCTATCCACTTTCTAAATAAATTTACTCGAAATAAAATCCAGACGACGCGTTCCATATATTCTCATCGCTACAAGCACGCGTCCAAGCAAATCCATAAAAATTCCCGCACTAAACGCGACTAAATCGTAGCACAAACTTTAGGAACGGAAGCTGTATCCGTTTCCACACTTCACACGATGCAAACGTTCCACTTCCGGAAATAATATCGTGCACCTCGTCCCTCTCTTAATCAGCGTTGAAAAAAAAGAAGAAAAAAAAAAAAGAAAAGAAAAAAAAAAAAGAAACCAATAAATTTTTATTGATAAAAATAACAACAGCTCTGAACACGTATGTTTGGTCGAAAAAGTAGCGGCGTTGCGTCTAACAATAAGTTAAGTTTCGAGGGTCTGGATGACCGCCATGTTACGATATACAAATGAAATCCAAGTAGTTTGGAAGGGAGGCCGCGTGTGCGCAGTGAAAAGGCTGTTCGAGAAGCGGCGTTCGGAATTAGAGTGCATGCCGCGAGGTTCGTTCTGAAAAGCTCGTATATCAAACTTCTGTTCCAGGTAACCAAACCGTGTGTAATCGTAATTTCGAGGTAAGTCTCCCTTTCACGCTTGTCGCATGACCATTCTGTCCTTCCGGTTTAACTCCCGACCGCCATCGCTCTAACTAATCGTTCGACCATGAAACGAACCTTTCGTTCGTGCTACGTTTACGGCTTCCTCCTCATTGCGTGTCTTCGATCTTCGACGATTCGCGTCTCGCGATTATTAATTCTGCAATTTTCTCTTTTCTTTTCTTTTCTTTTCTTTTTTCTTTCCTTTTCTCTGTTTCAACTCTTCGTGATTTAGAATCGCGAGATAATTATTTTTGCGATAATATCACGTACGAACGCGTAATTCAACGACGATCGTTCGTTTCGACGATATTTAACAATGTTTAGAGACGTTCAACGATGCCACTCCACGAAGATTTATTTCCACCATTATGTCTCTTGTTATTATTACCGTTATTTATTGCATACTATTATTTTCGTTAGATATGAATAGGGAAAGGAAAATAATATTGGCAGAGGTACAAAAATGTAAGCTCGCGGAAAAATCGAAGTTCCTCGAAGAGGAAGAAGAAGAAGAAGAAGAAGAGGTCAATTGTAGAAACGTCCTGTCTTTTAATAGCGATGAAGGAATTTTTAGCGAAGTGGAGTGGTGGCACGTGGTGGAAAACGAGGCACTTCGTGGAAACGGTCGTGATGTCGTATAGCATGACACGAAACAAACGGGTGGCAGCCGATCCCACGAAAACACTGGCCGATTGCAATTCGATGGAAATTGTGTCACAGTGCTTAAGCGACAAGCACCGGTGACGGCGACGCTTCGCGTCTAAATATAACAGGCGTCGTAACGCGCACTCGAAGATTTTCGTGTGTTTTTCGAGCGATTACGGCCGCCTGGATGTGGCGCGTTGACACGATGGCATCGCGACTTAACGAATTAAAATTTAAAATTGAACTCGATGGAACGGATGGAATGAATAATCTTTCCAACGCAATCGATATTATTTGATTTTATTAACGAACAAAACAATTTTCTAATATTTCGAACCTTAGTCGAGTTTCAAACCTTATTCGATCAACCTTGTTCGAATCGTATTTGGAAATGATGTATTTATAGAAGATTGAAATATTCTTCGAGTCACTTTCAGAGATTTTCACTCACTATTTCTCTCTCTCTCTCTGTCGAACACTTAATAAATTTGATCTAGTCTGTCAATATTCGAGCGTGTTCGCGATATACTCGATCCCGTCACTAGTCGACGCGTTGACGGATTATTGGTGAGCGTTCACGCGCATCGATACGCGCGAAATGACCGCGAGAATGGCTCGTGGGATGAATGAATGAATGAAAAAGGACGCAGACGAACAAGCGTAGCGTGCATTTGGCAAGGGGACAATCGTGCGACGCTCGAAAATCGCATGTCGACGCTTGTGTTCGCGCCGCGACGAGAAAATACGCAGCGGAAAAATTATCCCGCTAAAATTATCCCCTTAAGATGGCCGATCGACTGAGTCGCGTGCTCCAATTTTTCTCGATAATTGGAATAAAATTCAGGCTTAGGAAAAAAAAAAATAAAATTTACCTTTTGTAAATTATGAAAAATTATGATTTGGATGTTTCATTTTTCGGAAAGAATATAATTCAATCGTGGATTTCTCGTTGCGGAATTCTCTCGTTGTGGAAAATCGAGCGTTCCATCCCGTTTTCGAATCCTCTCCGAATTCTTCGAGACTTTCGAGCTTTTCCTCTCAAACGGCCTCATAATCATTTCCACAACGTATTCGAAATGAAAATTCGCGAGGATGAGAAAATCAATCTCGAGGGAGGGTCTGTCAGATTGCGAGAGACGTCCCCTTTGGCAGCTTCGAATAAATAGGCGGGCTGAATATCGAAGGATTGATTTTAGACGGTTCTAAATATTTACGCGGCGTCGAGAATTCGAGCGGTGTATATGCTTTCCGGCTGGTTTACACAACGTCGCGTGGTTAAGTGCTCGTTCGAATCCCGGCGGTCTGCTCGAGCCATGAATCGCGTGTACACACGAATCTCATTGCAAATAAATTCGCGTCAGCCCGCCTCGTCCGCCTGTCTTTGAAGCTAATCGCGGTTTCATGGGGTCAGCTTTTGCCCAGACAGATTCGGTTAATCCCTGTTGTTTCGTCGGGGATGTTTATCGTTTAAACTATCGCCCAGAAATCGTCGAGAACGTTAATAAAATAACATCGCGTGCTTTTTCTAAACACTTTTTATTACACGATTATCCTCGGTTACTCGAACTCGAGGGTAATAAACTACGTTTATTGAAAC
The DNA here is from genome assembly GCF_048593485.1 of Apis florea. Lineage (NCBI taxonomy): Eukaryota > Metazoa > Arthropoda > Insecta > Hymenoptera > Apidae > Apis > Apis florea. The sequence goes on from NW_028256746.1 coordinate 4,145,048, forward strand.
GAAGCTTCAAACGATTATTTCTAATCCAATTAATCAAATTAATCGATCGAGTCCAATTACCTCAACTACTGATATTTAAATTATAATAACCGAGATAGAGAGAATCGATAAATTATTATTATAATCGAACTGTTTGTTATCGATTGTTATCAGAGAAATAGAATTTTGAATACGAATGACAAAATTATTCGTGTTAATAATTTTCGCGCGCCGCCCAATTTCGTGAATTTGTGAACTTAGCAAAGAATTATTACACGCGAATATTAATCACGCACGTGTTAAACATTCTTCGCAAGATGCTCGATAGAAAAAGAAACTCGCCAATATCGCCTTTCTTAATTTAATTTTCATCATTTCGTCCTAGATAATGACTATAAGATGCTGGTCAAATATCTTCCATTGATCTTCCTCCCCTGCGTTCTGGGATTCCCTAGGAAAGTCCACATAGGTGAGAGATAAAAAAAAAAAAAAAGAAAAAGAAACTATATAAATTTTGTGGAACATCCAGTTGGACGCGCAAAGTGTTTCTAACTATCGAATCCGTGTCTCGTCGTTAAACTTTAATTTCGTATTAATGTCCCCGGTTGTCAAAGTTGTATATTCTCTTGTATTCGTCGCCATCGTTTCCAGCTCGCGTTCCGCAAATATTAATAGAATAGAACCGTCTTCGAATGTCGTACGCGACACGTGTTCACTGTAATTTCTTTTAGGAGGGTTATTCGACGATGACGCCGGAATTCGACGTACCTTCGAAACTTCCATAAAGGCGGTGAACAAAGATCGACACGTGAACGAGGAATTTTTAAACGTGTTCCTCATAGCAGAATCGAACGAGGTTGGGACAGATCCGTTCGAGGTGTCGCAGAAAGGTATTTTTTTTTTTTTTTTTTTTTTTAATCACCATTTCGAAACATATCGTTCTATATTATTCGTTTTTGATTTTTAATTTGAAAAAAAAATATTCAGTATGCGAATTGATGGGCACGGGGGTGGCCGCCATTTTCGGTCCGTTAAATAGGTTCACCTCGGAACATGTGCAGAGTATATGCGACACCAAGGAAATACCGCATATTTATGGTAGATGGGAACCTTCTCAACCTCGTGGCAAAGGGATAAATTTATTCCCACATGCTGACACACTCGCCATGGTACGTGAAATACGAGAAGTGATTTTGCCTCTCTCTCCGTTTTGAAAAATTATGTCCATTTCCTCCTCGATCGTTTCGATCGATCGTGTTTATGGATTTAAATAAATTCCGATTCCGCCGCTCTCCGTCAATAAAATAATTCACGCTCTTTCGAGAATTTCGAAATACGCGAAATAACGTGAAAGGCTGTTCGCTTCGTTCACTAACGTAGGTGTGTTTGACATGGCTGCCAGATATTCGATCAAATCATAATCGATTTCGAGTGGAAGATTTTCGCGATACTGTACGAGGGAACGGATAGTTTGATCCGTAGTCATCGATTGTTGGAGATTAAGGATCCAAAGAGACACGGGGCATTTCTGTACCATTTGGGGCCCGGACCAAACTACAGGTGCATTATTATTCGTAACGAACTCGATAACTCGAATCTTCCTATTGAAAAAAGTGAGTAAAATTTTTCAGGAAAGTGATGAAGGAGATAAAAGACGCCGAGTTCGAGAACATAATTATCGATTGTTCGATCGACATATTGGAAGAAGTGTTGAAACAGGCGCAGCAAGTCGGCATTATGTCCGAGAAGAACAAAATTATAGTCACTTCCCTGGTAATAACAAACCAATTTCTTTCGGTCTCTTTCGTTCGAGATACGAGAAATTTTCTTGAAATTTTACCCAACTTCCCGATTTCAGGATCTCCAAACGATCGATCTAGAACCGTACCAATATTCCGGGGTGAATTTCACGGGGGTGCGTTTAATCGATCCCGACTCTCTCAACGTGTCGAGTATCGTGAAGATGCACGAAGCGGAATGGGGTTTGGACAATCCCCGTCAATTAAGGGTCGAACACGCGCTTATGTACGACGCCGTGCAACTTTTCGCCAGGGCTTTCAAACAGTTGAAGGACAGCATCGAGGGTGACGTGAAGAGATTGCCCTGTAACGACACCATTAACTGGGAGCACGGTTACAGTCTGAGTAATTTTATGAGAGTGGTAAGTTGAATAATATATATATATATATTCAATCGAATTCAATTCTACGATGAGAGAAGTGAATTGATATTCAATTTTTATGAATATATTTCAGACTGAGATGGAAGGTTTGACGGGTTTGATCAAATTCGACACGGCTGGCTTTCGCACCAATTTCCAATTGGACGTCATAAGGGTGACGGAGAACGGTGTGAAGAAGATCGGGATATGGAAGAGCACGAATGCTTCTAAATGGAGCGTGGAATGGCTATTGGAATCTCAACCTCCGAAATACGACACCGAGTTGAGCTTGCAGAATAAAACTTTTATCATTCTAATTGCGATCGTAAGAGAGAAGGACGAAGAAAAGGATTTAAAAAAAGAAATCTCTGTCCCTGATATCTGATACGCGATGCTTTCATCTTTACAGAATCATCCCTATGGAATGTTGAAGAAGTCGGCCGACATGATGACTGGGAATGATCGCTACGAGGGATTCGGCATCGACGTTATTCAAGAGCTGAGCAAAATGTTGGGTTTCAATTACACGTTCGAGGTGCAGGCGGACAATGTGTACGGGTCATATTCTAAGAAGACGAAGAAATGGACGGGGATGCTCGGGAAAATAATAGCCGGTGTTGGTATTTGAAAGAAATAAGAATTAAAATTGGATCATTTTGAAAGATTGAAATTTTGTTGCAGGAGGCTGATCTGGCGATTACGGATCTAACCATAACGTCCGAGAGAGAAGGGGCTGTGGACTTCACCATGCCTTTCATGAATTTAGGTGAAGTGGATCAGAGATCTATTCTTTCGATTCGTTTAAATTCGTTACGAATAATAGACGAATCCTTCTTTCTCACAGGAATAAGCATTTTATACAGAAAACCGACGAAAACACCGCCAAGTTTGTTCTCCTTCCTTTCCCCATTTTCGGCCGGAGTTTGGTGGTACTTGATCGGAGCTTATATATTTGTATCCGTGGTGCTATTCATTATCGGCAGGATATGCCCGGCTGAGTGGAACAATCCGTATCCTTGCATCGAAGAGCCCGAGGTGCTCGAGAATCAATTCACATTTAAGAATTCTCTTTGGTTCACCATCGGTAGTATTATGCAGCAAGGTTCCGAGATTGCGCCCATGTGAGTTTCTTTTTTCTTTCTTTGCTTCCAAAATTTCCGTACACGCGATTCACAATATTAAAACTTGTAATTCTAATATCCAAGAGGATTGTCGACAAGAATGATGGCCGCTTCCTGGTGGTTCTTCTGCCTCATCATGGTCTCATCCTACACTGCCAACTTGGCCGCTTTCTTGACAGTGGAAACGGTGGTGTCACCATTTTCGAACGTGGAAGAATTAGCCAAAAAGAAGACTATTAAATACGGCGCCAAAATAGGAGGATCTACGTTCATGTTCTTCAAAGTGAGTGTGTATTTATTGCAAGCTTCTTTACCAAATATATCGAGTTACGAAATATGGTGTATAGAACAGTAAAAAAAAAAAAAAAAAAATTTATGAAACGATTGTCAGTAGCAATTTTGACAGGATGATTACAGCCTCCCAATTGTTTCAAAAATGTAAGAGACGTTTGAGTAGTACGTTTTGTTTACCAAGTTTGTATTACTATTAACTGTCTTTGATAAAGTGTTACAATTAACGAGTCTTTCGAGAGATTCCTATTTCGTGAACATTTAACAACAATTAAATATTTTTGAATATCTCTCGAACAAAGTTTTTGGAAAGATCTGAATTTTTTTTTGAATTCCAACATTTTAGAACCATAGATCATAGAACCTTCGCTGTTAATCACTTTTAATACAATGCTTGAGCGAATGCAATCGATCGTATGGAAATTAGCCCGATGTTAGTTTACATTTACATCTCCATCGATATTAAAAAATCACCAATAATGCAATAATAATTGCAAAAATTAATACAAATGTTGCAAACTCGAATAACTAGAAACTAGAATTCAATTACATTTTAACATCCTTCGTCAATTTACATTAGATTAGATACCCCTATAGATAAATTATCGAAAAACGTCCCCCCCCCACCCCCCCCCCCGCTTACTAACCGATCAGAGAGAGAATAGGCAAACGAGATTTTAGAGTTCGTTCTAATTCAGTTTTTTGAAAGAATTATGCCCATTCCAAGGATTCCAACTACTCGACGTACAAGGAGATGTACGAATACATGATCGAGAACGCGGCGGACGTACTTCCTCCGGACAATGACGCCGGATTGACGAAGGTGCTCAGAGAGGATTACGCGTTTTTGATGGAGTCGAGCTCGATAGAGTACATCGTTGAACGATACTGCAACGTGACGCAGATCGGTGGACTTCTCGATGCCAAGGGTTATGGAATTGCTATGAAGAAACGTAAGAAGTTCCTTCCACAGAACAACTGTCATTTGATTTTCATTCCGTTGAAAATTAAAAATTAAAAAATTCTAGACTCGCCGTATCGCCACTCGTTGAACACTGCCGTATTGAAGCTGCAGCAAAGCGGTCTGATCACGGAACTGAAGAAGAAATGGTGGACGCAGAAACGCGGGGGTGGAACGTGTCGAGTACGTATAGATAGAAGTTCTCGATGAAACTCGGTAAGAAGAGAGGAGTTGAAACTGTGTATAGATTTTCTATAATGATGCACGTAGGAGGACGGTAGTCAGAGCCAAGCGGAGGAACTGGATCTCGATAATGTGGGTGGTGTGTTCCTAGTATTGACCGTAGGCGTTGCCGCCTCCTTCTTTTACACTATATGCGAATTACTGTGGGACGTTGGATGCACATCTCTACGTGAAAACGTGGGTGCAATCGTTCCACGATAACTGCATACGATGATGCTAATTTTACGAATTGAATGAATACACATTTGCAAAAATACTTTGCAGGTTTCCTTCAAGGAGGAATTGATGGCCGAGGTGAAGTTCATTATAAAATGTGACAATTCGCCTAAACCTGTAAGAAGGAGGAAAGGATCGTCGAATCGAAGCGGGGAGGACAGTACAAGGGGTTGCACGCCACCGTATGGATTTATACCAGTAATTAGAACCTCTGATTCCGATGACAAATAAATTAAAAACGGTATACTTATCAGAGGAGAAATCAATTTATAAAAAAATTTTCAATTAAAATCAACTTATTCAAATCTTCAAATCTCCTTTCCTCCAATTAGGTCTTAAAACGTGCAACACTTTTTCTCCATATTATACGTTTAATTGATCAGCTCGTTGTTTTCGTTGGATAAAATCAAGACGTTCTGAAAGTACGTAGTCATTGTTACTCTCTCGCAAATTAGTAACATTGAATCATGACGTCGATGACACATCTCGTAATACGGGATTGTTAACGGGATTTCCGAATAATCACAAATAGAGACACGATATAGTAATCGATTATCCGTGGAATTATCGGAATCCGATATGCAAATTACTCTGAGTAATATCACTTCATTAAACTGGCGCTCCAAAGACAAGTGGCATGAGTGATAATGGGCGATGCACATTAAACTCGCGACCGTTTCGAATCAAGCCCTGAAAACATTGTTTTGTTGTTTGGCGGACGGCTGTAAAAGGAAATTCACGATTGCCTCGATATTCTGGTTTTTCCGGTTTCCGCCTCGTGTCTGCCTATCCGCATTATACAATTATAGATTGAAATAAATCGTGAAAACACGTGAAACTTTAGATTGAATATTTCTATTCTCGTCGAGAAGTTCTTTCTTCCTTTCGTTTTCTTTGAAACGTTCATAACGTGCGCCTCTTCTTCGATCCATCGCCATCTATTTTCGCCGATGACAAGGCATCCGACGAATTTAATAATTGGCGGCACGAGGGACACGAGTAGAGTGCTGCTATCTCCTACACGGTGCAGAAGCGTCTGCAACTTTGATCGGTAAGGTAGTGTCCGAATCTGGTTCTCAATCGACCACGATACGATTCGGCTCTCCAACACCACAGTTGTTGAACGCTACTCGAACGATAATCGGAATTGAAAAGCATCGATCAACCGATGAATTATTCATTACGTGGGAAGTACGTCCGATCGCCGATGGTATAACGATTTCACCGCAGGAGATGCAAACCTGAGATAGATTTTGCCATTTTATTCGTGTCTTTGTAAATAAATTTTTACCACTCGTTTATCAATCCCGTGACACATTTCTCCTGTCATTGATCGAATTACGGCTCCCCCGAGTCGGTTCGAAGAAATCCAAGGAAAGATATAATGGATCGTTGACGAGGGAAGAGCAAAAGTTACGATTCGCCTTCGAAGCAATATGCGATCAATATGATCACGTACAAAAATAATTGTTAAACGATAGATCGAAAAGTAATAGGATCGAATTTAAAATACACAATTACAACTTGTAACAAGAAAAATAATCGAGTGAGCAAAGGTAGGAATTTAAATAGATCTCTCTATACTTTTCAGAGAGCTACGTTAAATTCGAATGTGAAACCAACGAAATCGAAATTCTCTTCAATGCTCGACGCGATTTCCAAGAATATCGACCAAGTTTAGTTGCAGTTGGAAAAAAGTTTTACGGTCCAATAACGGTAATTTTTTTCGTTCAAATCAAGAAGCACGCTTTCTTATAGTTTTTCTTTGACAAATATTTAAAATTCGTTCGATCGCCCATCGCATTCCCCGTGGTCTCAAGGTCTTTTTGCTTAATTGGAAGAATATGTTCGGCAGAACGAACGAATCCGTATGTTAAACAGCAGACGGTAGACGGTCCTCGAGGCACGGTATACAGTGAAAGACACTCGCTTCCTCGATGTCGGAAGTATCTTGAAGAAGCCAACCAGTAAGTTGACCAACTGGTGGCAAGCAAAACACATCTATCCATCGTCCGCTTTTGCTGGAATTTCCACGAAGACAAAGGCCGACTCTCGATGCCCTTTTTTCCCCCTTGATCATGAACGCTGTATAAATCTTGGCTTCGGATCAGCCTTTGGCATATAAATATCGCGTTAAAGATCTAAGAATTATAAAAAATATTTCCTGGTTTGATATTAGATGCTTTAAAAGATAAAAGAAAAATTTCGAACGAAATCGTGGCAAGATATGCACGTACGTATCGTAAGATTCTAAGCTTTAACTTGTCATTTTTGCATTTCTCTATAAAATAGTATGAAACTCGTTCAAATACTCGTTTAAATCTAAAAATAAAACGTGAAAATGAATCGTATTTTATTTTTGAAACAAACATAAATTTTCAGATATCTTCCGGATACACATCTTCAGATTCAGTTATGACTTTGAATGAGATTGTCAGTTCTTTATTTTTTTTTTTTTTTTTTTTTAAGCGTATAATCATATGCAAAATATGATTGCCTGGTAGATAGAATAAATTCGATTGCACGCTTAATACACAGAAGCTACATTTATAGGAACGAGATTTTAGTTCATCCGGTTAACTGAACTTCTAACCGAACAACTGAATCTATTTAGTATGCGGAATATTAAACCATTAAGAACCAAGCTATGAATAATAAATAGATTTCATATATATACAAAAGAAATAGAAGAAAATATTTCCACGATTTCGAAGAAGATCGCAGCGGTGTACAAGTATTTCATAAACCTGTTCTGCATACTTTCCAAACAACTCTTTCCCAAAAATCACCTGGCCTCACGTTAAAATATCTCTGTTCCAAAAAAGACATTCCTTCGCCGTTACAACGATCGTAACAAGAAACACGAAAATAACCTGGCACATTCCACGCGAGACAACCGAGAACACGAGAAAAGAAGAGAAATCTATATCATACATCGGATTCAATAAAAATCAAACCGTGTCGATTCGTCGAACGGTCCCTTCGGCTCGCATTCCTGCTTTTTTCCCGTCCTCAATTTCATCACCGAAACGAGGAGAACGTAACAAACAAACGTCAAGGAGAACGAAGTCGAACGCAGTGTTTCAGCATAATCGGGGAATAAAAATCACGTAAAATAAGGAAGATTGTATCGATACGTCCAATTTTATCCCTTCGATCTCCCTTAAATGTCCCCGATCTCGGCACCAAAACTCTCGTTTAATGCCTCTTACGTTTACGAGGATCCGGATCGATGACACAGACGGTCAGGAATCCGAAGAGGGTTGGCGAGAGTGGTGTCGGCACGACTTTCCGTGTCGAGCATGGTCGGCCCACCTTTATAGACGCACCTTCGAGGCGCCTATTCAAAGCTACCACCACCTTGCGGGTGGGGATACGTGCCGCTCGTGAGGTAGTATTAAAAGGCCATTAAACCGGGCCGACATGACATATGGCTTTGCGCGTATGCGCGCGACCCTTGGCGATTCTGCTTTGCCGGCAAACGAAACTGCTGCTCGCCTCTCTGCCACCACCACCACCACCACTTACCGCCTCGTACAATAAAACCAGATGGAACGACCAGCTGCCAGACCACCCTTCTTTTTCTTTCTCTCTGCGCGCTTTCCATCTCTGCCCAAGTCTCGCCTCGACCTTAAGTCTCGCGAGTATTAAAATTCGCGGGCGGCCCGCTTCAACTTGGTCACCGATCGAAAAAAAAGAAAGAAACGGATCGATACCTATCGTTTGCGCCCGATGAGTCACGGAACACTCGAGCTGGCCGGGTTAATGGCTCCAGGCGCCGAGATGATCCTCTCCTTCTCCCCGGTTAATCGATATCGGATAACTGGACACTGGATGTTCGGAGGCTCATACGAGAGCCTGTTTTGGTTGGTCCAATTAGTGGGACGGATTTAACCTTCGCGAAGGCAGTAGTCAGGTTCTCTTTTTATTCGTTTTTCGACGTGGACGCTTGCTGCCTCACCTGTTCAATGTCGTTCGCGTCAATGTCGTTCGAGGCGAGATATCCGACGCCTTCTTTCTTTCTTTTTTTCTCGGCGAACGAATTTAAATTTAAATTCCTGCCAGAGAGGGCAGGCTTTTCGATTCGAATTCTAACCCTTATTGCACTCGTATTTATATTTAAGAAGATTATCCAGATAACAAAAGTATGAATGTAATTACGTACGTACTATACGCGAGTTGAAAGGGTTAAAATTCTTCTTATCTATCGCTGAATTTTATTTTCCTCTTCCAAGAATCTCGGTATTTCATCCTGTGTGGAACCCGAGTACAACAGGTGTTTCACGATCAACCATGCTCTTGCCCGCGAGAATTATAATTCTTGGAAAGAGATAGGCTCTGTTCGAACTGGCTAGCCGGTCAGGCATACTTCGCCACGGTTCAACGAGCGCACACCCATCTGTTCTAATTTCTCATCACTCTCGTCTTCGTTACTTATCTCGTGAGATATATCCTCGTCAAAATTCCTCTCGAAAAATCCCTAAACGAATTCCCGTTGGAAAAATAAAAGGGAGCAGGGATTAAGATATGGGATGGGTCGGGGAAAATTAGGGAAGAAGATTTACTTAGATTCAGATCCTTGTGACGCGAGTCCCCCCCCCCCCCCCCCAGATCCCGGACGAGTAATCCGGAATCTCTACGAAAGCTGCACAGACCTCTGGTATTCGTGAAACGCGCGCGTCTGTTTTTAGTAACCAAGGTTTCTCGTTTGCATCGAGGACACCGGAGATATATCCAGATTATCCGGTTCTTTATTGTCCGCTTATTTTAGATCATTCCGTGTCATGTTTCCATGGAATAGCAGCTAGGGTCGTTCCTTGAAAACTCATCGCGTTAACCGCACGAATTTCATAGGTTGTATTATACTCGTGGTCCCGATTCGACCGAAAGAGAATCTCGAAACTTCTTCGTGATTATGATTGGATAGAAAACGCGAGTTCGAGGAGAGAGAGAGAGAGAGAGAGAGAGAGAGAGAGAGAGAGAGAGAGAGCGCGCAGCCGCTACAAAGAACGGGGGACGACGTAATAAAAGGGGAGAGTTAACACGGTCGTAAAAGCTCTTCGTACGGATGGAATAGAATATTAAAGCTTTTTATTAATTAGCGTAATGCGTTTACGGGTGGGGAGGGGAATGAACGATCGTACTTTTTGCGCGTGCTTGTGCGTTCTCGTTTTACCCGACATATTTTTCGAATCGGTAAAAACAGACGAGTTGGATACACGGATAATCCGAGATTACGACGCGATGAAAGAGATTGGGGGAGGGACGACACTGTGTGTTAAGTTACTGTGTGTCGCAGAAAGAAGGTGGATCATCGCTTCGAAACCGTACAGCGATCGTTACAGCGTTCCTTTGCGCTTCGTTATAGCGTTTTACGTTTCAACACACTGTTAAATAATTCCGCTCGATGTGCTTTTTCTTGTAAGATGCTATGCGTTGTTTTAAGATAGGTATTAAAATTGATAGCTTATTTTGGGATAAAAACAGATTGGATTATGACTGTCGTTTCGTCTTTTATTCCGAGAGTATTATTGTCGAACGATAGGAAGAAAGATTTGCGTCACGTAGCGTTTTCAATGTTGTTTGGAAAGATTGCAAATGGAATAGCGTGAAACGAGCAGTAAACGTTCTTTTAAATCGTGTAAGTTTTAAATGAAACGTTCGAGGGAATGGAACGTGTGTCGAAGAAGTTAGATGTTTATGAAGGAACCGGAAAATTGACTATTTATGTCGTTATGACTTTACAAATGGTATATTTGCCAAACGTTACGAATAAAATAAATCTAACGGAGTTGATGATTAATCCGGAAACAATAGAATTTATGGGAATAAATATTCTATTTCTAAGACTTCATTAAAAAAAAAAAAAAAAAAAAAAAAAAAAAAAAAAAATTCAAACGAGAACTTACACTTTTACGATAGCTTTTTTCTTTTTTTTGATGATACGGTTGCGAATAAAGAAAATAAGGTAAGAAGCGGAAAAGGATGGAAAAACAAGTGTTCGAAAAGTTAAAAAAAAAAAAAGAAGAAATTTCATATCTTCGTCACGCGAAATCACGAGCGTGAATGAATTTAAACTTCAGGCCGTGTCGCGGTGGACTTCGATTTATCTGCGCGCGCAGAAAGTGGCGCGCGAGAACCAAACCAGTTTTTTCCAACTGCGCTCTCCGTGCCGCGTTGGCCGCGGTATAAAAATTAATACACACGATATTTCACCGAGTTAACAACGTTCCATGTAACGCGACACCCTTGCCTCTTCCCTTTCGATGTGTTTTCTGACGCTCAGATTAAGAAGAACTAAGGGACAACAAAACAGATTTGACGGAGGCCCATGAATATTGCGCCTTAACGAGCGCTGTTTTGCATAGGAAGAAATGAATATCCAATTAAGAAATTATCGCGGCCTTGATTGATTTTTGCGCCGATACGACGCATACAACGTATAAAAGCGGAATAATTGGTGGAAAAAAGAAGAAGAAGAAGAAGAAGAAGAAGAAGAAAAGAAAAATAAAGAGGAGATCGCTATTTTTTCTCGATACGTATCGATATAATCCCACGTCCCTCTCTGCAGTTCAACGGTTTTAATGGTTGCGTTTATTAAACACAAAGTCAGTACTTATTATCTCCGGTAGACTATTTCGTTCTGCAATTTCGGTGCACATCAGATGTGTAATTTAAATAATGTTAGTTATTACTCCGAAGGACGTTTGTTTATTTAATAACAAAGGGATCCTCGGATCAACACGCCCTCCAACCCTTCCGATTCTAATTATCCAGATAGAAAGGCCCGAGACTTGTTCGCCACGTTAAAAGTATCGATTACCAATTTGAACATCGTATTCGCGTTTAACGCGTCTTATAAACCGTATGATCCCCCTTTCGTCTAACATATAACGAAAGAAACGATGATTTCTTTTTTTACTCGAACAAGAACCAACCATTCAACGCTATTTTTAAACACACAAATTAATGATTAACGTTATTACGGGAACAGAGTTACGGGAGGAGGATCTAATAAAATCATTCGTTGCAAAACACGATCCTCCTCTCCTTTCTATCTTTTCCATCGTGCCCTTCTTTTCAACTACTCCTATATTTAACCTTAAATTTAATTTCTCGACATTATGTTATAAAATCGCGGCAACTGGTTCCGCCTCGTACGAGCGACACTTAAAACTTGGCTCCCTTCTCATCGCATAACACGATGCGCGCCACATGTTAACCGGCCAACCGTGCTACACCGTGGTAATAATCTCGAAAGAATACAAGCAGAAGACGACACAGCATGCTTCTCCGCGCACGAGATCCTTGACAACCGCGACTGACGTGGCCAACTCGTGTTCCGGTGGCTAGAGAAATTAAACGGTACGGACGGCCAACAAATTCGAGCGACCATTTCGACGGGAGAGAGAGAGAGAGAGAGAGATTCTCGAAGGGTAGAACAAGATTAAGTGGCGGTGCAACGGTGGACAATACGACGCGTGTCGTGAGCAACGAGGCTGTCACGGATCTCGCGTCACAAGGTTGAACTGTATAAATCGATCGCGCGAAAAATAAGTACGACGACGAGATTTCCTCCGCATCGTCAGAATCCATCTGTAACTCGCGCATGACAGTCCACCACAGTGTACTCCACATTCCGAGTGTGACGTATCGATGGTATAGGGAAACGATTACTCATTCTGTCTTTTTTATTTTTTGAACCGGGCCAAATGGAACGCGATCGCGGTGTTTCATCGAAATTCTTGTACCGCGAAATTCTCTTTTTGAAGGCAATAATAGATCGATTTTACCGGAGATACACAGCAAGCGAGACTGGCGTTCGAGCCAAAGTGGCGTTAAATCTGACGTGATTAACGGTAGTTAATCCACCTACGCGTGATTAACGCGAACGATTTAACGGGAGAATTCATTGCGATGCGATGTCAAACTTCGGCGCGTGACGGATCGAGTAAGTAAAAGCACATGGACATCCCATGTTGTTGGAAATGCAAATTCTGCCCGTTGGGGATCGATCATAACCTATCCTACAACTGGTAACAAGTTGTGAAAACTCACGTTATAGGTACTGCTTCCTCCGTTACGACCATACTTCATCGTCTCCACCGTTTAAGCTGGCTTTATCGTTGGGTTTCGCTCGTTTTCCATTCCAAGATTGTTGCAAACACGCGGGGAAACGAAGATCCTCTCGGTTAAGCAAGAGATTCGTGGGAAGAGCGGTTGGACAAATCTGCAAGGTGAAGGAAAGATGTTCAGCATCGGTGTTGAACAAGCGATGATAGAAAATTATTCGACGTGTAAAATTTTTTTACAGTTTGATTAAAAATTTTAAAAGTAAATTTCCATCGAAAAACGAAGAGAATTTTCACCGAGAAATGAAATCGCAAACGATTTGAGAAACACGTGGCGAGTATGATTTTTCAAATTTTATTGCGCGGTGATACAATATTAAAAAATAGCAAGAGATACAAATCACTTTTCAATTAATTAAACCGGGAGAACGCGAAAGGACGGTCGGCCGGCGAGCGAAAAATGCAACGAAACTAATGAAACATCTTAATAACAGCTACGAATGCGCGAGTCATTATTTAAACGCTATCCCGGTCGATCTCCTACCATTTTTAATTGATCAAGCCAATTAAAGGCCCCGACTTGGTGATCAATGATCCGTGAAGCGCGCATAGATATCCTGAAATAAATGATTAAGCGTAAAACGCGCATCAATATCAGAGCGAGCCCGTTGATGGAGCTAGCTGCTAGATGAAACGTCATCGGAACGATACACCATCAACGATAACTTCGAAACTTATCGACGAGATGAATTTTCTTCTACCTCGACTCGAAACTCGCGTATCATCCACGTTCGAACTCGCGCCGTGTTCCAACCGGCAAAACTTCGCGTAGAAATACCCTCCACGAGAAATTCTATTCTTTTCAACAGAGCCGCTACTCGAGACGAAACTTTTTATCCAATTAGTGACAAAGATTCGATCCTCGATAAACAAGAAATCAAAAATCAGAAATCGTATATACATATAGACACGATTCGTAAAAGTGTCCGCTTTCTGGACATCCAAACATCCTCCACATTTGTGGGCGGTCGCGCGCTTAATCCCTTCGATAAGGAAGTTTGAGCGAGGATCAGGCGCGACGTGGAAAGGTTCGTGGATTCGAGGCTCATTTCCGTAATGTAATTCCCAATAAACAAAGTTTGTTGGACGGAAAAGTTGGCGTACAGCCGTTCATTACGCTCGAACGACACGAGCGCACGCGGTCGAACGGCTGGCAGACACGAAACCATAGGCAGGACAAGGATCTCGATTGGCTCGAACGCCTCGAACGAAATTGAAGCGGATCGCGGTTCACGTTGCACAATCTCGTTTCAAACGTTCGCCACGATCGCGGAAGCGTGACGAAAATTCAGCCGTGGTGCATGCAAGTGGATTAGGAACACCGAGCGATCGGTGTTCAAGAATCGTTGGATTGTTCCGTAATAAGATATGGTACAGGGGGAGAGATGTGTATTTCTTCTTTCTTTTTTTTCTTCGTTCCAGTGTCAGATTACGTGGATGCTTACGTAGGGTAAAAATGAAACTATTGCGTTGTATATATACATTTTCTCGTAACTTGAGAATAATTTTAATATCGAGAATACCGAATCTCCTATTAAAAGTAATTGAACTTGACAACGCTTCTGAATGAAACCTACACCCTACAAAAAGCTCCCAAATCAGACCGTTCTTTCCAAAGAAAAAACGAAAAAAAAAAAAAAAAAGAAAGAAACCAAAATATTCTATTCGGTTGTACACACAAAGAAAGTGGAACACCTGCGAGCGTAGAAAGAGGACCACTGTTCGAAGCGAGCGAGCGTTTTCTCAGAAGGTAGACCGTCGGTAGATTATCCCTGTCCGCGGCAGCCAGGGGACGGTAGTCGTGGACCCAGGCCAGCCGAGATAAGACAGCCGTAATTGACCATAACTCAAGGAAATGAAGCGGCGAACGGTACCGAGCATCTATATTCCGTGGTTGCCCGAACGTTAGCCGAGTTAACCTTCGGCCTGGATGCGCACGGACATCGTTGCAGCATTGCAATCTCCGCCTCGCGATATCTCCCCTCTCCACCTCCGCGTCCGGCCGGCTGCCCTTTTTTCCCCCAGTCGACGACGGACGATCACGATTCCCCTTCAAGCGGATCCATACCACGAACAATGCCACGGAATCGTGCACCGGCCCGAGTTTCGTCCACGGAATTATACGGCCTACGTTCCTCTCTTTTCTTTCTCTCTCTCTCTTTCTTTCTTTTTCGAGGGAACGTTACTTATGGCGACAGCGCGGATCGCCACGGTGTGTAACAGTTGGAATAGGTGCACAAGGGATGGTGGCGGAGTTAATTGCGAGCGGATAATTGCGACGGGGAGGAGAGAGAAAGGTTTATTGTGACGATGGATGGGCAGGTCGAATGGATAGGTTTTCTAGGGAAAGAAAAAGTTGTAAGAGATTTCGAGCTTGTTGTTTCTGGGACACGTGTATTGAATCCGATGTTGCGGTCAGTTTTCGAAACGATACTTTTTCAAACTTTCGTAATCTCTCGACCGTGAGAGATAAAGTTGTTGACCAAATCTTTTTGTTTAACCGCCTACGTAAATATATCTCCATCGATGCGCGATTCGACGCTCTGTAATTTATTCGCGAAAGAAAGCTCGCAGTAGATGGAGAACGTTCGATTTCAAAAAATTTCTCCTTCCCGACAAACACGCTGAGAGACGTGGTCCCTCGAAATGGATTAAAAGTTTTGGAAAGAGTTTGCGAAATCTCAATCAATTGTTCGCAAAAAATGTACAAACGGACACACGAATATACGCGAGAAGGAATCGAGGCCGCTCGGATCGCATACATCGCTGAAGGGTTAAAATTACTACCGGATTTAATTGCGCGTGTTACCAGCCGCACAAGAATGTAACGTGAATACGAGTATAATTAACCTTCTCAACCTATTCACCGAGATCTACGTTCCCATTGAAACTCGACAAACTCGTACCTCTAAGCCAACCTCTTGCGAGCCAACCCTTTAAACTTCGCACACCTGTAAATTTCGCGAGAACGGGTCCAGTTGGGGTTATAATACAGGTTTCGAATCGGTATAACGTTGGCCACGTTAAAAAGAGAAGACGATGGAGAGGGGACCGGCCGCCGCATAATGACCCGGTCCCAGTGCGGCAATAAAGTCACACGCTCGAGCGTGAAATCTGGCGAAATTAATGCCGCGATAAATTACACGGTGCTTCGAGCTTACACACCTTTGCACACCACGTCTTGTTTTTTTCCACGCGGCCCGAAATCGCGCGATGACGGCCAACTTTCTTCGATTAAAAGTGTATAAACGGCGCGAGGAAGGAGAGGGGGAGGGAAGAGGAGAAGATGGAAGGAGGAAGTTAATCGCGTACCCCCGAGATTCTTGGGAAAACTGGTTCGTCAGTTTGGTCCTGGATTAAATCGGCGATGATTAATATCTCGAACAGGCGGCGTACGTGGTTAACGTTGACCGGATGTAATGCGCGGCCCAGGACTCGCATAATAAATGTAGATATTTCCGATTACAAATTGAAACATCCGCCGACAGGTAGCCCGAACTCGGGACCTGGCAGACGCGCGCCGTTCCCTCGGCCGTGGTCAGATTGATTTATCGAGGCGAGGAGATCGAGGGAAAAGTAAACCGGTTCCGTTGACGAAATGCCTCGGTCTCTGTCGCCTCTAAAAAAAAAAAAAAAAAAAATCCACTTTCGAAAGTGTGGACGGATCGTAGGATCGGAGAGGTGGATACGAAGTGTTACGGGAGAAGTTTTAATTATTGTATAGAAGAAATATCTGGGAACAGGTTTAATATTTTTATTAAATTGTACGATTTTTTTTTTAAATTTCTACAGCAGGATTCCAGATCGGGATTCCTTATCAGGATAGGAAATTCTATGTTTTTAAAGTCTAAAGCAGGATTTTAGATCGAACGATACATATTATCGTCGGATGCAACACCCAGACGTCTAATAAATTGATTACTTCGCTTCATTATCTCTGGTTGATTAGGTACTATGTATATTCATGAATATAACTCTGCAGGAGAACTCTGACGGAGTATTCTCTGCTTCTGTTTCGAACTCTTGCTCTACGGAAGAATTCAAAAGTTCACGCCACGAAACAATTCCACCGAAAACTCTCATCGTCCAATCATCGTGATCAACGATCAAAAACCCACGATCATCCTTTCTAAATCAAATCTTTCTAAAACGCTCGGTACATCGAGAAATTAACCTCGTGCTCCGTAACGGGTGACAGCGAATGCTGCGGAGGAGAGCACATCAAGACCAAATTAGGAATCGTCCGCGCGTAGGAGTTTCGAGGAAGGCTGCATCCTCTCCCGATACTCCTCTCCTCTCCTCGTATTCTCGTTTCGCGGTTTTACGACATCGATCGTCCCCGCATCCGCGTCTACCCTCGCCTACACTTCACCCTCGTTTTCTCCTTCCTTTCCTTGGCCGTCGCATTCCACGCTAATTGCGAAATGCGACTGCGTTTGTGATGCACGGGAAGCGAATTCGCATGGTCGAGTATTCGTGGTGGGACGAGTCATCGGCGTTCCCTCCATCGGCCACACACGCTCTATCGTTCCATAAGAGAATCCCCGACGCTTGTGCGTCTATCCGCGGAACAGAATTCAAAGGGTCGTGGGAAACGATTCACCTTTGTTCGAGCGATTCGTTCGTGCTTGCGATCACCGATCTTATCTCGATCGGATTATCAAGTTGTCTCGAGAGTGCGTGGCTGTTGACTGGTAACGAAGAGAGAGGAAAAATGTTAAATTGATTTCCAAAATGGTGGTTTGCCGCGTTTCCACGAGAAGAACTAAAGAAACGCTTGTAATAATTATTTTCTTCTTCTTCTTTCCTTTTCTTTTTCTCGAATTTGTTATCGGGCTTATTCAAGACGGAGGAGAATTATGGCAAAGATATCTCTATAAGGTGTTCTATCTTACGAGGTTTTCTAGCAATATTGAATCTTAGAGAATAGACAGATATCGCGTACCGTATCGGTTTTACGACTTGGAAACATCCGAAGATCGTATCGAGGGTGATAAATAAACTTTTTCTCGATGTTGCTCGATGATAAGGAAAGAGTAATACCTTCGGTTACCAACGTAATAATTGAGACGTATATACGGTAGATCGTACGTTATAATATTTTTTCCCCAAACGTCGTAAGTGCATCGCGATTTTTCCCGTTTAAAAAATGCGGCACACCCTACGCATACGTTTGGTCTTCATTTATTAATTTACACTACACCGGCCTCGTGTTCGCCGTTCACAACTACATCGCGCATACATTAGAAGATCGATGAAAAATTACATACGCGAGAAAATGACATCGTCTCTCCCCCCTGCAATCTTCCTCCTTCCTACGAAAAAGAGGGGGGAATATTATATTGTAACACGGCGCGCAATTAATTACGCGTTCCTGATTTACGTTAATTCGCACGATAAATATCGGATCATTAATCCGAGCCGCCGTTTTTCGTTTATTTTTCAATTACGATTTGCCCAGAGTGGCCTGGCCGATCCACGGAACGATGAAAATGGCGGCTCGTTTTATGAAGCCTTTTGACGCGAGCTGGCGCGTTCCTGCACACGCCTGTGCCGCAAATTTCCGTGGATACCGACGAGCCTTTCGTAATAATATACAATTAACCGAAATTAGGTACCGCGTTACAATAAGCCTGCCTTTTCATTTACGCTACCGCGCCGCTAGAAAAGAATCAAAATGGATCCTCCTCCCCCCTCCCCCCGACACCCCTTGTCTCGCCTGCGTTTTTCGTCGAAACGCGAATTCGTTCGTTCGTTCGTTCGTTTCGACCCAGGACGGGAGGGATCATCATCTCTATTTATTCTCGGTTTCCCCGAGTTTCGGAAAAAAAACTCGTTTTTCGAAACGGTCGATCGTATTGCTCGTAATTACACGTCGAACCGGCGTCGATTTATTCGGATGGGAAGGAGAGGAGGGGGGAGGAAAGAGCTCTGTGCGGATACACAGAGGGAAATAATAAATTGAGAGGACGCGCAGGATGGGCGCAATTATCAAGGATGAAGGATGCTCGTTACGTTTTCGAGACGTTGGGAGAACGTTTTCTGTGTTAAACGATCGTTATATTCCATCGATCCATTTCGTATTCCTCGGGTAAAATTTCAAACGACGGAAACACCGAGATAGAGGGGGGGCGGAGAGGGGGATTAACGAGGCTATCATGACATGTAAATCATCGATAGCCGGGCGTCCGTGCAATTAGTTCCCTATATTATATTATGAATTTATCGCAAGTTGGACTCGATTAATCCCCATATTCCGTTATTTTCGATCGTATATCAAACGATAAGTATGATTTATTGAATTCTTACGAGTACGGGAGAACCGCGAAGAGTAAACAACTTATCGTTTACTCTTATTTTACGAAATTATCTCGAGGAACGAAATACAGGAACAATTAGAATCGAAATTACACGTTCTAACTTCCTCCTATACACCATCCAAATTCAATTTTACCACCGAAAGAAAAACGAACGGGTGATAAATAAAGAAAATTCGACTTTTTGAAGAAGAATTTCAAAAAAAAAAAAAAAAAAGAAAAGAAACGAATACCATCGAGAGACATGTCGATCCAACTCGGTCGAATAAATTAACGAAGAATGAAAATGCGAAAAGGAAAGCAAGATTTTAACACGCGACGACACGCGAGGGACAAGGCAACAATTTTCCGCCGGCAAGCGTCAAACAATTTTCATACCAGATTACGCCTCTCTCGCACGTCCACGAATAAGTTTTCGTCTTGATTACCTCCATTGACGACAACCGCGATTCTACAAAGAGGTTACACAGATTATCCGAGCAGAAAGTGGAGGAAAGAAAGGATCAGAGTGTCCTTGCCCCTCCCTCTCTTCACTTTCTGTCTTGGCGAAAGAAAGAATCTTCCCTCGAGGCCGACGACGACGACGACGACGACGACGACGACGACGGGAACGAAAGGAAGAAGAGCGGCAAGAAGAGCGGAGCGTGTCGTCGGCCGATTCTACGCGATAACGTCGTTCCGGTTCTCGAAACCGGCGTGCTGGTCGCGCGTGAAAGAACACGTTTGCGGGACGGCAATAAAATATTAGGCCGCGGCCCGCTCGTGTACACGCACCACCGCGCCAATCTTTCCTAGAAAATTAAATGCGATGTTTTGCTCGATCGGACTTCCCGCCGCGATTTCTCACGAGTCACTCTGTCGCGCGAGCTTTAAATAGGCCCGTGAATGCCCGTCCGCGCCATGCCGTGGAACAATGGGACAAGGGGGGAGGAGGGAAAGGATGGGTTAAGTACACGAGGTGTGTCTTGTATGAATCTGCCTTGGTGTGACTTGGTCCTGGAATGCGTGAGTCATTCTTCCTGTTAAGGATAATAAAATTGAAGGATGGCGAGGGGGAATTTTGGCGGATGTTTTTAGTTCGAGATGAGAAAGGCTTGGAGGTTATGTTACAATTGAGAGATTGAGATATATATATATATAAAAGGAGAATGCGTAGCGCGATCCCTTCAAATTATAAATTAAGTGTGCAATCTAATGGATATTAAGTGATTTAAAGATAGTTATAGTTGGTACGTTCTATTGATCGAAGGAAGCGAAAAAGTTGAAAGTTTGTATAAGAAATGAGAATACCGCTGATTGTTATAAAATGTGCACGAGGTGATAAAAAATAGGATGAAAAATATCTCGTATGAGAATACGTCTGAGATCAAAAGTACGACATTCTGAGCTAAATTGATTATACGGTAAAAATCTATAATGAATTTCTTAAATACAAAGTTTACGATGCTAAAATTCCTTTTTTTTTTTTATCGATTTAAGTGGCTTTTTTATTGATTCGTTCGTACTTAAAATAGGACGCTTTTGTCCAAGATGAGACACTTCCTGCCGCACCTTTTTCTGCATAGACGTTTAATGGTTAAAGAGAAATTGTATTTGCGTTACGTCACGCTTATTATCTTAGCTTGGCTAATGGAAATTAACGAAAATGAAGCAAATCGAGTTGCAATTGAATCGAAAAAAAGTAAGAATCTTCTCACTATATAACCTTATCTAATCTTCTGCTAATAAAACGTGAATTAAAATATTTCCAAAATTTAAATCTTCATATACCAATTTACTTTTATTTAAATAAATAAACTTTCATAATAACATAATTTATAGATATTTAATAGTTCAAATAATTGTATATCAATAAATGATTTCTAAGAAGTCGGATATATCAAATTATACGTTTTTATGCTTGTCCAAGCATTATTATTAATTACGCAATAATTAAAATCTACGTGGAGAAAGAGTGAAAAGAAAGACATACCTATTTCAGTCGAATGATTCTATGTTTGGTCAATCTCGTTTAAAATGGTTGAAATCATCTAATAAGGATGAAACTCGTGCAACGTAATTTTCCAATCTCGCGTTTAATTGGTAAAAGCACTCACACTACACATTGCATCCAGATTTTGTATTAATTTCTTCTAGACAGCTCGAATGTGAACGTTGTCTACATGATGAATTGTTTCAGCGAAATTTGAATCTGTAAAATAATCAGAAATTGTAATCCACTTTGGACACTTTTTTTATAATTAATTATTAATTATTTGATTCGTTTTGTTTCTTTCATATGTAACATTTTTATATTAAACTTGAAATTAATAAAAAAAAATATCAAAAAGATGTATCAGAGGTTATAAATGTTAAAAATAAATCACGAGTAGCTTGTATTACCACGTATAAATAATTAGAATAAAGTTTTAGATTTATTACTAACCTACAATAAAGATTTAACCTATTAATTTTTATCATCACGAATGATTTTACAATACTTCGTATTCCATATTCTACAAATCGTAATAAAAACTAAAATTTCTATCATACTTTCTACGTTTTAAAAGCAATAAGATTAGGAATCATATTAATATAACCTATCTATTAAAGTCGATATTGACAAATTTAGGTAATTAGAAAAGTTCATTTTCTATGTAAATATTGTATAGAAATTACATATTCATATTTATTTAAAAAATATTGTATACAATACTCACTGTGTGTGAAATTATTCCCTCGAATCTTCTTTACTTATTATTATGATCGGAATTTTATCACATGTCAAACACACAAACCATTAGGACGTCATTACTCAATAACTTTTCCCGCGTAAATGGAAAAAGAATTGCGCATAGCGCCATCCCAGCTAATTGGAAAGCTGCGCGGTAAACCGTAGCGCATGACGTATCATTCTGCTGACGAAAATCGTGGTGACAGGACGCCCATCATCTCGCTCGAGGTTAGTGAACTCAACTACGTAATATATTCTTATTACTATTCTATCATAATTTTTATATTATTAATTAATCTTATTTAATTATTGTGCATGTCCTTAGTAATTATTAAAAACATTATTATAATAAAATTAAATGTTAATTGGAATTTTTCATATTCTTAGATAACTATATACATATACTTAGTTAACTATATAAAAAATACTAATTTCAATAATTTTTTAAGACACATTTTGATTTTATTTATTTCTTAAATTAAGTCAATTAATCGAATTTCATCGTACAATGTGGATTTATTAAATATATATTTTCAGATGCTGAATTTCAATCGTGAATATTTTGTTGGAATATGGCGTCGTCACTTAACCTTTGTAAACAACTTCGTAACATGATTCGTGGGAACGTTTCGACGCAAATTTAAGCAGGTATCCATCTCTTATTATTTGTTGATATTCTTCTGTTTATATTCTGTGTGTATTCGTTCTAGATTTCAGTTAATACGGAACTGTTATAAGAGAATTGATTGTATATAATTCTATTTCATTTTTTTAATATTGAGGTTAATGATTTCAATCAAATTTAATATTAATTATTATATTTCTTCATCAACGAAAAATTACTAATAATTAATTGATAATTTCAGGAAAATAACAGTTCATTTTCGGGCAATGAAGAAAAATTGAGGAAATAAGAAGATAGAATAGTTTTGTTTTTTTTTGTCATCTATCGCGTGTGCGACTGCGCGCAATGCAGTTAGTAGAAATACTTGTTTTTTAATAGTATTTATAACAATTTTCAGAATAACATAGTTTTTTCCAATTTTATATAAGTTTAATTGCAAGTGTTCATACGCGAAATTAGAAATATTTGCCAAATGAACATAGAATTTGAATGAATATGTGTTAGAAATTTTTTTTTCTTATATAATGTGAATTTGTTTTTAATATTCGTTTGCAATATTAGAGTCAGTGCTCCTCTCAAGAGGATCCAGCTTCTAAGATGTTCCTAGCTTCTAAAATGTGAGTATTTTTGCATGTCACATTTTAATTTATTTTGTGTATTATTTTATAAGCTTCAAAACATGAATCATCGAATAATAGATATTAAATTACAGATAGAATATTTACAGAATATTTACAGAATATTCTATCTGTAATTTAACATTCCAATAACATGTAATATCCTCAACTAAATCTAAAGGTTTTAGTTAAAAAAAAATTTACAAACTAATCAATCAAATTATCCAACCCAATAATGTTTCAAATAGAAACACTATTTGCCAAGCAATTATATTTCCATTACGCATTGCACAAATATGCATACCACCGATTTTTTCCTCCAATCTACGCGTTTAATATAATCGTTATTTAATCGTACGAATGATGCGCGTCCGTCTCGCAATCTACAATTTCCTCTAACAAACGGTTCACGGAATTCTCACCGAGAGAAGATCCGTATCTCTCTCGTCCGCGTCTGAGCCGGTGCTCACGGGTCAGTAAATCCCGGGATGTGACGTTTCGCGCCTCCGCGGCCATCTGAAACAGTTGCTTATGTGCCGTTAAACGTCACGGGGACCGAGCAAAATCTTGGTTGATGCCAGTTACTCTTCGCGTACCATTGCATGCTCGAAAGTCACTAGTGATGGGATCAAGTATATCGCAAATAAATGAAATGAAATGAAATGTATCACGAATGAAACATATCTTTTCCACTATCTGTAATTCGATTGTTTTTTTTCATTTTTACAAGAGATTCGACCCGTTTTAAGATCAAAACAAGGAAATAATTCTATGAAATGAATTTTTTCTTTTATATCGGGTTCGATTTGAATTTACAAGTGCCTAGTTTTACAACAGTTTTACAAGTTTTAGAAACTTGATCCCATCACTAGCTGTGACTTCTTATCCGGGATCACGGACGATGGTAACTGTTCATTTGTCGACGGGCCGACCGCACGATAGAAAACGCGGTCGGCAATCCATCGACCTACTCGCAAGAACGGTGATAGTAACGACTTCCGGTACGTGAAAGACAACCTCTGTATAGTTGTCCTTTGAGATTTTTCGCCGATCTATTCTCCGTGTGATCCAAATCGATCGTTTTCGAGACGCGTGCGCGATAAGATAATTTATATTCTGCGATGCAAAAGAATTTCGATATGAATTTAATGATAAATAAGATTTTGATAAAGAGTGAGGTTTATGGGCGATATTTAAATTTATTTTCTGAAATAACGATTCGTGTAAATAGAATTTACCGATTCTTACGATTTATGATTCGATTGTTGATGTAATTGATCGAGGTAGTTAAATTTAGTTAAGTTTGAGAATTGGGTAATTAAAAAATAAATGTATCGATAGATATAATTTAAGAATCGATTTTTTCTTTAAAAAATTAGATGAAGATGGACAATTCAACCATCGTATTATATTTTGAGTTAATAGAATTAACTATTATTGATATTATGAATAATTTAATTTATAATTGTAATTAGAAGTCATTTTCCGCAAAATTTACAATTTTTTTTTTCCGTCTTATTTTTTAAGCGATTTTTTAGTGACGCGAGTAATTGAATTACAGCTTCTTTAAAACTTCAATGTTAATACAATTGCGTCGACAGGTCAGTTGCTTCGATCGAGACACTTTATCAGTTTTTGTATCGTGGAACTTAAATAACTTTTTTCAGTTTAATAGAGCAAATTTATGCACGGAAAGAGACGCGTTGGAATGGGAATTTCGATCGCGGCAACCATTGTTTTTACTCTTTACTTTCACACGTTTCGATGTTCGGACGGAAACGTTGAAAGCAAAGATCAATTAAAGACAATGAAACGGGAGAAATTCCAACGAGATAAGTGACGCGTTAACACGCTAGAGAAACTCAGACCCGTTAAGTTTACACGATTCAAGATTCTCGTCGGTTCTACGAAATTTCGTAGCTTAGGAAGAAGGAACAGGAATTCGAAAAATTCTCACTCACGTTCCACACGATTGTAGAAACCTGAAAGATAACAAATTAAAAATTGGATCAATTTTTTTCTCGTCATCTATTTGAGATTTTAAATCTACCAAAATCTAATCGATTCGAATCTTTTCATACGTTGTAACATCCAGTTTATAGTACCTGATTTATCTATAAAAGAAAAAAAAAGCCACACATCAGACGTGACTACTTATCGCTAGAGGCAGCGACGCGAGACGAGAAGATCATTGAAAGCGATACGCGAGGGACAATGAGTCGTTATCGTTTCGTCATCGATCCCCCGTTTCGTTCACGTAGAAAGAAAGAGAGAGAACCGTAGGCGTTGATTGAGTGCACGCGAAGCAACCGTGGTCGTTTTTCTTTCACGGCTCGGAATCCCAGGATCCCGTAACGCAAGAAGTTTAAGCCCCCTAGTTGACACCGGTGACTCGATCGGCGATTCCATGGTGTTCGCCTACTAACTATACAATCCTCGGTATCGCCTATCTTCCAAGGGTTGTTATCATAATTAACGGCCCGTTCGCTTAATTGACTTTTGCCCGGACAATTAACGACCTTCTTGAATTTTATTACTCGATAATCGGTCGTACCGAGCGAGACCAGCGAGTGTAAAACGTACGTCTAATCCTTGTTTGTTTTCGGAACCGGTATTGCGCCGTAAGAATAACCAAAGTATTCGAATGGTATGCTGGAGAGTAATTAATCGGAAGTAAGAAGTGTAAAACGCGATTTATGCAATACGAATATTTAATACGAATTCTTGAAATCCTTTTTCTTTTTTCCTTTCCAATTAAAAATATATAACGCGTCACTTCTCACGTGATGAATTATTCTTTTTTTATTTCCATCGTTCGAACACCTATGCTCGGGGTGTATATTTAAGAATCGCACAATGACGAGAAATGTTCGTGGGATAGCGAGCGAAACACGGTCGTAAATTACAAGGAGAGCTCCGGGCGAGCAACCATCGTCGATTTCGGGCCGAACGGAAGCCTAATCGTGCGCGAGGCAAAAACCTAGTAGCTACTAATTGCTACCTGGCGAGCGTATCACGGGAGAAAGAATTTAAATCGCGTCCAAATATATTATCCCTGTCGTAACGATTGCGTCTCTAATCTCTTCTTTCTTCTCTGTTTGAGCATCGATCTCTCTCTTATCCGTCGAAACTTATTTCGTCGATTTCACTTAGAGATTGTTTCGCGTTTTCGAAATTTAATATCTTGTTAAAATCTTGTTAAACGAAATCGTAATTGATTTTAGTTACATTGGAAAGATAGATTAAAAAGAAAGTTAATCAACGCGTTGCCTGGTTTACGAGGCTGCTTGAGGTCATCAAGCCGGACGAATTATTACGATCTTCTTTGAAAAAGGGAAGGAAAAAAGGACTTCCCATTAATACCTCGTGTTCAATTCGACAAAACATCTAATTCGCTCCATAAATTCATCCCGTCAATTTTATCTCGGATCACATTGACAAAAAGAAAAGGGGGGGAAAAAACCAGCCGTCAGAACATGTTCCGTTTCTACAATGCAATCTCATTCTTCTCTCCGCCGGGGTAGTCGTTGTAACTCCTCGAACGTACGATACGCCGGTTTTCTCTTGCGACTAGATTCCAATCGATTTCCAGTACGGTCGTTTTACAATAATTACTGGCATGAACAAGGCAGATAACTCGATAACAATCCACGTCGTGAACGTCTAACCGTACCGGAGACAGTGGCTGCATAGAAATTACTCGCACGACTCCGTTGCCCGACGTTAAAATCGAGCATCGGAGTATCGAGCGAGGCAGTGATCGCCTCGTGATCATTGCCGAGGGGGAAAAAATCTTGGTACCGTTCTAAACGAGAGTCACCGTGGTGATTGACTCGGAAGGAATTGAAAAGAAACGACATTGTGCGATTGTAAGTTTTGCCGAGATCTAAAGTTTCTCGTACGATCGAAACGTTGGAAAACATTCGTTATTATTATTTTTCTTCTTTCTCCCATGATTGTTAATTATTTTTATATATAATTGTGGCAGGAAAATGCATTTGAAAGGGAAGGGAGATTGGAATTGCGAGAGGACAATGGTTGATTTTAGAGAATTCCTTAGATTTTATTTCTGAAACACGTTTCCCTTGATTTTAACGTAATTGATTTTGTTTAATGACAAAGTCATTATTCACGGAAGATATTAAAAAGCTATTAGCTTTGGGGAGAACGCGTTAATGGATACGTGTTAAAAAAGTTGTAAGCATAAGATGTATCGTTTAAAGGGATTCATCAGAGAGAGAAATATTTTAATACATGTGCCCGGAACTAACCGGTTCAAAAGATATTCAAGTTTTTGGCCCGCGAGTCAATCACCTGTTGTATGCTTCAACTTTAATCCCATTCGTTTTAAACCATTCCTGACAACCGCTTCAAAATTCAAAGATATTTTTATTAAAAGATAATTTAAAATCACTTTTATCCCTATTATCATTCGACAGAAAAATTAAATAAATATTCCTTCTCCTCAACTTTTACATAAATCATATATAAAATTCATCCTATCATTTCCTATCAAACGAACCTATGTTAAATCAAATAGATTTGATTTCTTATTGTATATCAGTTCTACAGAAACATTTATCCCTTTTCGTCCCCTATCCCTTCGAACTCTCGCTTAATTTCAACGTAAACTTCAATTTGAACTGAAAAATCGATCGATCATCCTTGTACCGAATACAGATTTCCGATTCAAAGAATCGTTGTCGTACACGACGAATAACGGCCATGGCTCGACAAGAATATATCCCAAAGAACGTTTAATCATGTAATGAGAAAATGGAGAGAAAAAAAAGTATGCAGCCTTCGATTCGTGTAACCATCGGCAATTTTCGAAAACGTTTCACTTCCAGGTATTCCCTGCTCGCGCTTAATCACTCTCGACACAGGCAACACGCCATCACCCCTTCTACGTTGTTTGACGCCAATGTACGAGCATGACGCGACACGTGGTCAGAGGTCGGTGTACCGTGTGTCTCGATACTCGGAAACCTGGAAGAATATTACCTACGCTTGCGATAATAGACTTGTTTCGAAGACGAGAGGTTGCGATCACAAAGGAGAGGATAGCAAAGAGATGAATACGCGAATTTTCGTTGAATTCAACCTTGAGTACAATACAAAAATACGTAATCAAAGGGAACGGTGGAATAATACCTCATGGATATGATCGAGAAGTAGGTTAATTTTCAGATTCAAACCTCGTCGTGCCAAGTTTTCATCGAAAGAAACGTCGCGTGATTTCTCGTTGTTAGCTCCGCGTATCAGAGTTGGATATCAATCCGTTGAAGAAGTAACTGGTTAAAAATTTCGAATAAAGTTGCTTCGAGCAGTTACTTATTAAAATAACGTTTATTCGAAGTTTATTATAGTCGATCCGCTTCTCATACAATCTCAGCCGTTTGCAATTATTACAGTTATTCGCAATTATTATTACGTTTTGAACAATGAATTATGAAAGTAATTTTGTTACAAGTAATTTAATAAACTATTAAATTTTCCCTATCACGTACGTTGACTATTTATATTTTTCTCCTCAGGCTTTTTAATTAGTTAATTTTAAGTAGTATATTTTTCACTTTTTGACATTTCTTACAGACGAATTATTTTCTCTATTTATGTATCCACGTTCAATATTCCAATTCTTCTAAGAATCCTTCTCCTCTCGAGTGTCTAAAAAATTGAAAAAAGAAAATTTCAATTGAGGAAAAAGAGAGTCTATCTTCTTTGATTATAAATATTCAAACTCGATTCATTCGCGGATCATAAGCGCAGCTAAAATTCCAAAGGAAATGCAGGAAATGCGTGCAATCCTTTCGCGTGTCTTCCTCCGCAACAGAGCGTCGTCGTCGGTCAATCGTCCTAATGATTGTCCACCTCTCGTGCGTGTACACGATCCTTTTTCTTTTGTCGTGGCCACAATACCAACTAATCACGCCGTTCCTTCTCTCCACGCACCGCGTATGGAGAAAGCACGGAAAGTTTTTCTTTCTTCGTTCACCGCCATTCGTTCACCTCAATTCTTCGTATCATGATTTTACAATATTACAAGTTGAATAATTATTTTTCGCCTTCTGAGTCAAATTTCCTCGCTTGAAAGTTTTTCCAGCCGAAGAACTTTCTCTCTGTTTCGACTCCGCCAAGATTTTCAATTAATATGTCGAGTTTGAAAAATGGAACAACGAAGCGAACTCGATTTTAGAATAATCATCCTCGGGGAGATTAAAATTCTTTTACACTTCGGAACCCGTTCTCCAATCACGCGATTCGATGAAAGGAAAAATTTCCATGATATTATATAAAACGAAACTGCGAAATATGATAGATCGAAGATGAATTGAACAGCATGTACTGGAAGAATTCGATATTAAAACGTTTTATATTTTTTTCTTTTTTTTTTTACATCGTTTTGCCAGACATAAAGAATCGTCGATATTTCCTCCAGTCGATCTGGAATTTTATTAAATGAAAATTTATAGCACTCAGCATGACTTCTTCTTCGTCATGAAGGAACAAGATCTCTTTACATGTAGAAAAATAAGATTTTAAAAAATATCACGAATTTTCTTGTGTCGAGAAAGTGAGAGTGGAATAGAATAGAATAGAAATAATTTTCAATTTACCTCAATACCAAGGCACACTGACGAACGACTACAATTAATTACGTTTTTTCCTCGAGATTAATTCGGGGGAAAAAATTGGTCAAGTTTTCGCAGCAAGTTTAGATTCGATTTCACACACACGCATGCACACACGCAATAATACATTTGCATGCGCGTTCACGCGAGGCAACGACAAATAACTTCATAATGTTAGTCCCGAGGAGAAGCTGTTCGTTAATTGCATCGATAGCTGCTAGTATGAGGGATCCGGTGAGACGAAGCGATCTCGATAGAACGAAACGCGGCTTCGAATGAAAGAGAGGCTCGTGGGCTCGTCGGACGTTTGCGTCTTTTTAGCCGTTTAAAAGGGTCGTAGAAATTTATGGGGGATTATAATATCGCCAACCGAGGAGATAAATGTCCCCGAGGACATCGCGGACGGACTGGAAAAATGGCAAAAACGACGAGAATAATAAAAGCGATTGCGAGTCGTTTCGATCCGTTGCCTTTCGCTTTCGAATTTCTGAACCTGATTGAACGAGGAAATTTAGGATCGAGGATGGATGGATCTTTTCTCCGATGTAATAAAATCGCGAGCAACTCGAAATAGAAATTAATCTTCTTTTTTATATAATAAACATTCTCCTTTAACGTTTCGGGAATTTATTAGAGGGGGCGTGGAATTATGTGTTAAAAACGTGACCGCGAGATCAGATTAGACGTTAAAAGTGAATTATTCGCGAAAAGATTTTGTATATACATGGTAATTTGAATATTTATTCGCGATAATGTTGATCGTATTTTCAGAATCATTAAACGAAAGAAAAAGCGAAAGTGGGTAGTTGCGGTAGTTTGCATCTCTTAAGAGGTTTACGTGATAAAATTTATGGTACTACCGGGGGACAGCTAGCCTGATTTAAAACTTGTTTGCGAATAGGTGTTTCGAATGGGTGTTGACAATGATACATTTCCGGCGAGTGTATTTATTGTCACATGCTATTTGTTTGCGATAAGCTGGTTAACCATAAGTTGAAACGTAAAATATGAAAAGGTAGGAGGGGGGAGGGTGGTTTTGTGTTTAGCGGTATAATAATTTAAAAGGAATGTTGGACGATGTTCGTGATTTCGTATTTATCTCGAGACGAAAAAAAAAAAAAAAAAAAAAAAGAAAAGAAAACACACGAAATCTGAATAAAGTAAGAAATATGAGATGAGCGACGTGGAAATAAACGTGAGTCATTGCTGCACGTTACGAAGGGACCGTCATAAATAACTACGAAGAGCGATTCTAGCGTTAATATTTTACATACAAAAACCTATTCTTACGCATTGTAATTCGAGAAGTATCTAACGAAAGATATTCGCGACGATATTTCTGTTCGATCGACGAACGAAGAGGAAAGTTCGTAAGGATTTAATTTTAACGAGCAGGAACAAATTGACTAGCACGGATGAGCAGCGAGAGAGAAATAAGATGAATATCGCAAAAGTCTTTATAATTGCAGAAAAAGTATAAGTACATGGCTGTAATATGAAATGAGATATAAGATTATAATGAAAACGAGAGTGCGTGCGATACAATCTTCGTACAAGGCAAATAAAATGTTACGAGCGGTGATAAATCGTATAAAGCTTAAGACGCAACATTTTATATACATAGAAATATTTTGTAAGGAAAGTTATTTATCGGCAAGTACGAGTAAAGGTAATGAAAATCCGTGGCGAGCGATGAATGTACCAATCCTTTCTCTACCATGGCTTTAATCGGCCGATCTCCGCATAATACTCCGCGATTATGGTTGCGCGACACTAATCTCGCATCTTCTGAGATAATATCTACGAGTAAAAAGAAACGAATGGCATATCAATGTCGTGCTTATATATACATACGTATATGGATTCCTGTTTTCAATTAATATGTTATATTCCGTAAAGTTATTTCTCTTTTCTTCGTGAGAAGGGAATGTAACGAAATAAAAAGAATTATGTATCCGTCAACCATCGAAGAAAAAGCTCGGAGAGAACGACAATCTCAGGGACAAAATTGTATTGTAATAAGTATCATAATGATAATAGCCAAACGACTTAAGCCACTTTCTATACGTTTTATCCCCGATGAATAATTCAATGGCTCCGCTTGATCCGATTGACACACCTAATCTATCCAGATCCACAATGTGCCACTTCGCAGGACAAAATAAGTAAAATTTGCCAAGCTCGAGGCGTAGAGATGCAGTAAGGAGATACGTGTAATTGGGTGAACGCGAGTCAGGTTTGCACGAAAACACGTCGGATAAGTTTCGTAATAGCCGCCAAGGGGTGGCTATTTACAGGTAAATGCGAATCTTGAACGTTCGTATGCCGATTCACCCGCCCCAGGAACGTCGTGGAAAAGATGAACGATTTACGAGTTGGCCAATGGGCCTCGATCGTGATTCCATAGATTTGTTCCGCGATAATCTCTCGAGGGCATCAATTTTCGCCCGTCCTCGCGATCATTCTTCGATCCTCTCGAACGGTTCACAGTTTACACTGTGTCGCCCGAACAAGCGCACGTAGCCAACCCGTGAAATCTCACTCAGAAGTGACTCGCGAATCCTCGTTTATGCCGATTTCATTTCTCAAAACTGAATAATCTGCGAGGAAGAATTGGGATTCGAGTTAAGTTAATTTCGCGAAGCAAATTTAGAGACATATCAATGTAAGAGGATTCGATGATTCTATCTTTTTCAATTCAGAGATCGAAGGGAGAACATCTTCTTTTTGAAATTTTCCTTGTAAAAATGGCCGTCCCGTTTTTCTAAATATTTACGGACATTGGAACTTGGTCCACGAATTCGGGTCACGAAGAATTTTCTTTGATCGGATGGCACTCATTTATCTCTGGACGAAAGTAGGCATCACCCTATTTCTCAAGGATCCGGCTTGTTTTAAAAGCGGTTTTAAAGAGACTCTTGTCTCTTTCAGCCGCCGGCAATTTATCAGAGTGCACGCGTACGTGTCGGATCACGCAAGAAAACTGAAGCGAGAGAAAACACCCCGCCCCGAACACATTTATAATCGAACATTAAAAAAAAGTCTAAAAAATAAACTTGGCCAACCGAGTTCCAGCTCCAAAAATATCATCCACTCTTGCAAAAAAACGCTCTAATTAATTCTTCCCTCGACTTTATATACTCCAGACCAGAAGATTCCTCGTTGATCCACCACGCCTCGATCTCCTCCATCGATTTTCCTAAAGTTTCTCAACTAACCGGGAGAAGAAACGGCGAAGGGAAGAGTCACTCGCAAGCGTCGTTGTCGTCGTGTACACGTAAGGTACACGCGAAGAAGGGACGACGCTTTGGAGAGGGGCCTCGAATGGAAGGACACGGATCGAATACAAATGGAATCGGTATTCAAGTTATACGCGCGTATCGGGCACCGAATGTACGTATCGTCGCCGTGGGGAACTGGCCACGATCCGGCGTATACCATGTACGGGCTCGCGTTATTGTTTCCCTGTAAACGTGGGGTGCACGGATCGGTGTGTCGACATGGGGACGTACAAACGAGCACGTCGATTCTTCTTTGATCGGGTAAAAGAACGAAAGTACTACACGCCGGCCACGTCGCCTATTCCCTGCGTACGTACGTGTTCCCTGCGCGGATCCACGATAGCGCATTGTATCGCGCTGCTTTATGGGACTGGGGCCCGGTGGTGTGGCATGGATCCGTGGTTGGATACACCTTTCTCGCGCTGGCGTGTCTCGTTTCGAGTTAATTCGACGGGGATAACGAGGTGGTGGAAGGATAGGCGAAGAAGTTTCGATAATTAAGATTTTTGGCTGGAATTTTGGTTTATCATCGCACGGATCGTAACGGATTTCTTTTATCGAATAGTTGTGCGATGGCGATGAATTTGTGAAGGATATTTGAAAGGATATTCGTGGAAGGATATTCTCTTTTTACGGCTTGAGGCTTTTGCTGGTTTCGTTCACGCGATAGCGTATGTGAATCGAACGGAAAATTGCGATAATAGCCGTTTCGTGACTATTTCCTCGTGGATGATATGGAATCATTTCCAGTGGTATTCCTTTTCAGGCGAATCATCTTCGCACGAATATTGGGATACGTCCATTTTCGTCCATTCCTTTTTACTTGAAAAAAGATAAACGGCTCGCTTCCTTCTTTCTCGTTGTACGATAAATAGAACGATTTAAAAGAAGATTGATAAAAATTACACGTATTTATTGATTTATCGTTTGACAATTTATCGTCCCTATCCCGATAATAATAAATAAATATTTCTCCAAAATTCTTACGTGAACACGCTAAAAGCCATTGTTATTCGACTCGGATTCACGAGTAAAAAGACGAAGCAAGCAACGCCCTCGTAAATAAGCCCGTGGACGTTTGCTACTTTCTCGGATCGACTACACGCGATAAATTGGCCGCAACAATGGTCGAACAAGTTGCAAGAGGACGCATAAATCCGTATCAAGCTCCAAGCGGTTAATTCAATGCAACATTCTCCACCCCTGGGGCAACTCCGCGTTGATGTTCTCTGTGAGGCGAAGCGCTTGTCCTTGAGACAGCGATATTGCGTCCAAGTCGCCGTCCGATCCGCGACAACGTTCAACGATTAACGAAACACGAGCAAAATGTGCGCCTGCCTGTGGTGTCATCCTTCGTGCCTTTCTAAATCGTACACAGGCCGAGCGGCCACCTACGGAACGATCGATCTATTTGTCGTCTCAACCCCACTCTTCCTCAAAAAAGAAAAGAAAAGAAGAAAAAAAGGAAGAAGATTCGTTAATATGCGGTCTGAGGAACAGCGATGTCGCGATTTCTTCGAAGTATGGCCGCGTTATTAGAGCCGGTATCACCGGTCGGCTAGCGATGGGACCGAGCATGTTACAAATGTGTTTCAACCGCTACTAGATTCGAATCCTTTGCGAATATTTCGAGCTACGCTCTTAACACGATTTTTTTCAATTCTCTCGAGGATATCGAATATAACTCGTTCCAAAGTGAATTTCGGTCACATCTTGTGGAATGGTTTAAAACTCGCTCGTTCTTTATAATTTCGCACAAACGAAGATCGAACGCTTCGCAAGAGCATCGGGATGAATCCGATTTCGATTTTATCGACGCGTTTGACGCGATTTCAATTGAGAAGCGTGCATCGAATCGCTTGATACCATCACTATTGCTTACTGCGCGCGTGATTCACGGTTACCATTAGCAAGGTTTTTGCCACGGACCATCGTGGACTCAGCGTGGACGTGCGTTTCTTTCTCCTCCTCCTTTTCCGATCGGGGCGAGTTAATAAGGCGGCGAACGAAAACACGCGAATTTCGCGAAATGCGCGAGAAGGAAAAAGGAAAATCGGATTCTGTTGGAGAAACCGGCTGAAACGGGTCGCCGCCGCGTGTTGCGTGTCGAGAAACGTCGACGGTGATAACCATTTATACGACCGTCTACGATTATTTCAGGAACGCTCGTAAGAGATCCGCTGTTTATCCGCGGGGCGGTATGAGCGTAGGCAGCTTCACGATTGAGCGATCTGGCTTCGTTCGAGAGCACGTACAATTAGGCTCGTATTACGCGTACTTGCCTCGTCGTTTTGCGGCCCGTTATCGAGCCGCGGATGACACCGTTCCGCGAGGATTAGCGATGCAAATTTTCCACGCAAAAAAAAAAAAAAAGAAATTATCGCGTCGCGGGTATCGTTGACCGAATGAAAACCTAGACTAATGAAGACGACGTAATCGACCCGGCTTAAAGAGTTGGTCGTTAGATAGGGAAACTATTTGTCGTTGAATTTTTTTTTGGATGATGGAATGATGGATCGATCGAAAGGTTTATCCGAAAAGTTGGAATGTACGTTTTATAACGGAATTTATACACGAGTCGGGGAAGGAAAAATATAAATGAAACGATGAAATATTATCCAACGATTTCCCGTTAAATTTCCGATTAAATTTTATCGATGGAAGATGGAGGATATAGATAGATTCGATTAAAAACGGGCGAGGAGGAATTAAAACCTGAACATTGAAAATTTCCAATTAAAAGGAGAGAAATGTGTCCGTGCGCGAAATTAATACCCTAGAATTTCATCCCTGTTTGGCACGCGAGAGCAAGGCGAGAATTTCCATTTAGCCTGAGAATCGAAAAGGGGACAGGAATTCAGCCCGATGCGATTCACTTGGGCTGGAATTCAAAGCGATCGGGGCAATCTTTTCCCCCTCGATATCGAAACGTCCGCCATTTCGCTCGACGGATTTTCGTCGTTGGAAAGAGAGAGAGAACGATGTTGACGATTTGGGATCGAAACCCGATCGAGAAGAACGGAATTCTCGACGAAATGAAATTCGCTTGCCGCCGCTATCGACCGCTTGTTCGACACCCGAGCTACCTGTGCCGCGTTGTAACTCACGTGTGTCGGCAATAATTTTCTTGCCGCGCGTAAATCCGACCGCGAACCACTTCGGAGATTTGTTGGCCGTCGCTGCCATTTTGTCAGCCGCGGGGATTGTCTCTGTTTTGCGGGCAGAAGCCGCGCTGGAATCCCTCCACGGACGGATCCTTATATATTTACCCGCACGGTTTAGCGCATCGATTTCTTTAAAGAGTCGTAAGTGCGTCACCGCTTGAGAACGGTCACGCGTTCTTTTTTATCGTAGAAAGGAAAAATTTGTGCGATTAATTGATTGCTACGAGCGTTCTCGAGCGTAAATAACATTGATCCATATTTTCTATTCGGTTGAACGTTACGGCAATTTTATTATTATTAACCCATAAAAAAGTCTCGTTCGTATCTTCACGTTCCCAGCTACGTCATATCTTGGAACCACAATCCATATCACTGTTATTCACTGGAGTCAATCTCGAGCAATGCGATCGAAACTTAAAAAGCGCGTCTTTATTTCCCTTTCTACGGTAAAGAGAAAAAATTTGTGCGATTAATTGATTAGTACAAATGTTTTCGAGCGTAAATAACATTAATCCATAATTTCTATTCGATTGAATGTTATAACAATTTTATTTCATACCTTCACGTTCCCAGCCACATATCTCGGAACCACAATCCCTGTCACTGTTATTCAGTCTCGAGCAATCGTGCGATCGATCGCGAAACTTGTTCACGATTCTTAAAAAGCGCGTCTTTTCCTTAAAGGAAAAAAAAAAAAAAAAAAAGGAAGGAAAAACTCTTGGAATCTCTCCCTCGAGTTAAAGAAAATTTAAAAGTAGAAATTTATTCAAGCGCGTGGAATTCGAATAAGCGTGATTCGAACGAGGTGTTGCAAGCCGGATGATCCGCTGTCCAAAAGTTTCGCTCGAGCGTGACGGTGGAGAAGGTCGAAGATGGTGCGCGGATGGTACGTGGATCGCCTCCTCTTCACCTGGCTGCCTGTATATGGGGGTCCGCGCGGACCGCGACATTTCAGCCGGCTGAACACGTATGAAATCACTGTTGGACGGCCAAGTTAGGCCAGGGTTATTGCCTGAACAGTTACGTAACCGATGAATCATTTTGTCGAGATGTACGTATTAACCTTCGCCATGTGAAATCGGTACCTCGCCGTGTATATATGGACGAGATCGCGAGGATAATGAACCGTGCGCGCTGAAGAGGCTGTTGTGGTGTGCGGCTTCCACGTGGGAAGAGGTGCTTTCGATCTTTTCTCTCCGCGCGGCTAGATTGAGTATCGCGTGACTGACTGTGCGGCGAAATAGTATTTCCTATGTAATCGTTCGAGTGTTGATATAATTGCGCGTGGATGGAAAGCGGTGAGAATAGGGGAAGGAGGGTGATCGAGTATTGTAAATTATTCGAGAATAATGGAGCAGTTATACGGGGGAAAATTGAATTTTTATCATACATAAACTAGAAATCGTAGAATTTGAGATTTGTTTGCGTAAAGGATCGAATGGAAAAACAAAGTGGCTCGGTTGGAGTTGAAGGAAGGAACGATAAAAATCGATCGGCGCTCGTTAGAATCCGATGGAGGGAGCTTCGTTTCCGTGTCGAGGAGAGAGCGATATACGAGATGATTCGATGTCAATAGGAGGAGGAGGAGGGACGAGTTTAAGCGCGATAACCGGATATATTTCATCTCGACATTCATTGCACGTAACTGCGCTCTTTATTCGGCTGGTATCGGCGAATCGCCCATCCACACCGTGGATATTATTCTCGAGTCGGCCGCGTAACGATCACGATTCCGCAGTCGAGCGTAAAATCGTGAAATTCCACCGTGCCACGCAGCTCGCTGTCGCTTCGAAAGGTGACGATCGTGATTCGTGGTTTAACGTGAAACGAGACGAGGCGTCCTTCCGACGAAATTTTTTCCTCTTTCTTTCCCTTTTCTCGTTGTTCACCCACCGATTATTCCGATACAATTCCGGAATCTATCTGATAGATGGTACCGAAACCGGTACACTAGGAACTGGTGGCGTTCAATCCCTCGTTTGTCAACCCGATAATGAAACTGTTAACGCGAATTTTATTTCGTTGTCGACGCTTGGATAAATAATTATCGGATGGATAATTAAGGCGAGTATTTCTACGGTCGGTTTTCAATTTTTGCTGGTAGCCCATCGTATGCTTGGATACGAGGATGATGTAGAATAACGATCATTTTATCTCGATATCTCGGAAGCCGTTGGAGAGAGCAGGCCACCGCTATCCTCGCTACTCCTCGCAGCATCATTTGTGTCAAGCTGTATTCTTTTTACGATAGCAAGTAAGGAGGCGAGGAATGCACGAGGCGGTTAAAAACGGTTGAATTCGCCCGTAGAGCGGTCAGTTCTTCGCCGAGATCCCACACGTTGATAGCAATTTCAGGGAGAAGAAGGTAGAAGAGCGGAAAGGCGCTTCACGTCGGAATGCATTACCCTCTCTCTCTCTCTCTCTCTACTTCTCGAATCTTCCTCTCCGAAGATTGAAAGAAAATAGTGTCGATTGCCGGCCCTGCGCGAGGCTAAACTTCACCCTTTGCGCGAATAGGCCCACCGATGCTTCTGCATAATAATGTCTTCCCTCTCCCACCCCTCGTCCCCCTCCCCTATACGCGAAGCGATTCCCGGATCACCATTACGCATCCCCCGGATGCAGAATTCCATTTCAACCTACGACCTATCGTTCGCAGCTTCCGTGGCTAACTCGCAAGAATTCGAGGAATCGAGTATTTACCTCGAAGAGCGAATCATCGATTCCCTCTTTACGATTACGTCGATTATCTGTGCCGTGCGTACAACTCCGCCGCTCGTATCCTTCCTCACCGTGGAAATTCTTATAAAACTAATTCCCAAATAAAATTCTCTGCCCATCCTAATTACCGTGGGAATGTTACGTCGCGTTAATCGCGCGATACCCTTTACGATTTCATTGTGAAAATCCTATATACGATAAAATTGCACGCTTTCCGTCTGGCCGGATCGTAAACCGCGTTGGCCTCGAGACCATCCACTATCGGATGTCGAATAATCAGTTACACGTCGGACGTGTAATAGGAAAATTCTAGTGTAGGCTTACGAACGGCCCGAAGGGGAATGGACGGAAGAAGGGAGAAAAGTTTGTGGAGAAAAGCGAGGAAATGGTTGGAATGGGACGCGCGGTAACAACTTAGTCTCTGATTGACCTTCGACCCTTTCGCACGACGTTCTCGCGTTCCACGTATCGAACGTAAGCGATTTAGGTGGCGGATAATGAGTTTCCTGGGTTACGACTTATAAGGATGCGCGTATATACGTATGCATACGTGTAGACACGTGAGATCGATGTATCGGATAGGTTCCCCTCGGCTATTATTCGTAAGTCGTGATCCTGGGTCAGGCTACGTGGGGTGTTCTCCATTACTTGGATTCAATACGAAGGGATGGCAATAATGCACGAACGTCGGATCGTTGGAATTCCTCACGGCCCATTGCTTCACCCAATGATCTACCGTGTCATTTACTCTAATCGTGTAACTATATCGATTATCTACACCACGGCTCCACTGTTCGTTGCGTTATTCACTCTCCCTATCACTGGAATAAAACGGGTCAGGATGGCGCGAGGAAGATGAAGGCGGAGGAGAGACGTGTCCTCGTACGTGTCCTCGAGTAAGATGATCGCTTCATTCTCGACTTTAACGACGATAGATCCATATATCTATCTTTATTGTTTCCTTTCTCTCGTGTAACGCACGTTGCAGTAACGGTTTACGTATACGACGAGTAAAATGTAAAGGATCAACTTTGTCGATTCGAATACGGCAGGATGTATGATGGGTAAGGGAACGGTTGATCGTGGAAGCACGAGTTGCTGAAGGAAAAAGTACGAGTTGAAAAAAAGGGAAAAAAATATCGGGCACCGCTGAAAAAGGATAGAGCGGGTCGACAACCTGGATGCTCGAGATCGAGCGAAAGAGATACCTTCCTTGACCGATACCGAAACAGGAATACGCGTCGTTGCAATAATGTTATACGACCTAGGCTAACCGGACGGGGTAACTATCATTCTTATACATCTTAAGCTCCGATTAAAAATTTATTCGTGAGTTAAAATAATTAAAGATATCCATCTCTCGATAAATCAAGACTCGCGGATGATGCACGCTTTGTTTTCGAGACAATAAATAAACGGAATATTCCCAAGATATCGACCGAATTTAACAACACGAGAGACCTGTGAGATCTGGTGTTGTGCTGCGGCCCGATAAATTGCAACGCGAAAATGCTCGTCACCGTTTTACGATCGATCGACAGGTTTCGCGTTTTATTACACTTGCCACGGATACAGCATTCGTGGGAGCCAAACGAGCCAAGTTGCACCCGGGGGAGTAGCACAAAGCAAGTCCAGGCTTCTGAACCCACCTATCTAGCGACTACTCCGCCGACTAGTTACCCACACACGTAGACGGATACAACGTGTCGCGTACTCGCGCATGGTTAACCGGCATATGCATAAAAGTGTATAATATAATAGTATGCGTGTATACACGAACGCGGAGATAAGTCTGTGGGACACGAGTCCGCGCGTCTACCGCTTCATTCTTCCTTCTTCTCTTTTTTCTCCCTCTTCTTGCTCCTCCTCCTCCTCTTTTCCTTCGTGCGTACGCACGCTGTATCTTGGCTTATCTTCGCCAAGGAGGAATCGTAAATTCGTGCTCGCGGGTTAAGTTTGTGCGTAAAACACTCGACGCAGCTTCCTACGATGATTTACTCGATCCCGTCCGTCCTGCCTCGGTGTAAATTGCGCCCGCGTAAACTCGCATTTTTCCCGTGGATATCGGCCGACAGACATCGGCTAACCCGACGATGTTTCGTATACCGGGTGTGTAATGGATCTAAGCGGTGACGGATCTAAGCGTGTGATTCATGGATCGAGCGTGCGCGGTTCCGTGTTTACCATTCCGAGGTTGGTGGCCTCGGTGTTGAAACGAGGCTCTAAAAAGTGCCATTTTAGAAAATAGTTTTGCGCGGAATAAACGGCGATTACATCGGCTGAGTTTCCGAGTGTTATGATATGCACGTATCTGGTATTTTATGGGCATTTCCCCGTGTTAGAACGTTATTACTTACGGCTCTGCTTGTGTCGAGGAGATCGAGTGGATCTTTATCGATATCCGATGTTGTTATTAATTTAATAGAGAGGCAAGATTCCTTTGGGAATGATTCCTTGGACGCGCGTTGTTGCCCGCTTTTAATTATTCCCGTCGATCGAAAAATAACCGATATAATTCGACAATAAATATTATAGAACACGGGAAAAGTATCGGAGAATATAAGATATTGAAAATGATAGCAAGGACAGCGAGTACAAGTTATTAACAAGTTCGTACGACGTATTAATGAATCTTGTTGTCGGCCACCGTTCGCTCGGAAGCTTTCAATTTTCGCGAAGAAAGAAACGGAAAATTATGAACGCTCTTCTAATTCAATGACCGCAAATTAATACTAGCAAGAAAATTATAATAGAAAAGAAAAAAAAAAAAAAAAAAACGTAGTGAACCATAACAAACCCATCTCATATCGAGTAATTATAAGCTCTATATACGTATATCCTCGTACAGTGATAATTCTCCTCTAATCGCAACTACAAGAATATTTTCGTGTCCGTTTTAATCTATGCTCGAGACGAACGAGAACGAAATAATAAATGTTATCATTCAATTTATCCCCTGCATAATTTCTTTCTTTCTCGATATTCTCTCGGCATACTTTATGAACTCGTTAAATCGAAATCCCCGTATTTATACGATATTCTTGATTATCCCCGCAGAAACTATAATAAAAAAGAAAAATAAAGAGGAGCGCCGCTCGATCGCCTTTTGGAACGCGCGGATTTCGCGGCGATGCTCGCGCGATATTATTTCCTAGGAAGGGAATATGGCGAAACACAGTTACTCCAATTTTCCACGAGATTACAGTATTCAACAAGCTTCGAGTCACAACCTTCCAGCTTCGATGCTGCTTTCCAATCGTTCAAGAATGCACGGATTAATTCGAAAAAACGCATCCTTCCTTAATCATATTACTTTTCTCTATATATATATATATATACACACACACTCGAGTCGAGAATTACGCTGATTATCCTTTCGCAGGAAGTTAGTCTGAATTACCACAATTTTTTCCCCTCTCATCCCCCTTCTTGTTAATCACCGATCAACCAACCGATTCCATTCCGATCCAATCCATTCCTCGGTTCATTTCTTCCCGAATTAAGCGATCGATACCGCGAATCGATTCTCCTCCTCCTCCTCCTCCTCTTTTCGCGTGCGTTGGCGTGTCCTTTCTCCTAGCTGGATATCTCGTCGTTCCGCCTATCGGTGGCGGAAATTAAACGTGCACACCGGTACACGATCGACTCGCACCTGATAACATCGCCACGATGCAATCTCGCGCCTCTCTCGCGCGCGAAAAATTGGATGAATGACGGCTGCAACTGGCCGGTCCGCGGGTGGTCGATCGTTACAATCCTTGGCCATTCAACCCGGAGATATCGCCTAGAATGCATCTGGGACGCTTTATTGCCGCAACGCTGCCTTTTCTCGCCCTAATGAAACTAACTTGGACCGAAAGGTTACCGGGATGGTATGCGAGGACGTGATCTCGATGATGAATCACGATGGTTCCGGAACTATCGGTATACTTTTATCGTGAAACCGGCTGCTATTCGCTGCAAAACGGTTTAGCCGATTTAATTGGGGAAGAGGGATTGAAACAACACAGATTAGATTTGGAATAATCGAGAAAAACTAGATAAAGGATATTTCGCGATAACTCGTGCGCCAATAATTCCTTAAATTTCGAATAATTATGAAAATCGGTGCAGAAATGGACGCGTCGTTCGAAACGAAGATGAAGATTCGAGCAAAATTTGTCGAGGAATAAAACCTTTCCTCGATCGTGATTGGCAACCA
Organism: Apis florea; assembly: GCF_048593485.1. Classification (NCBI taxonomy): domain Eukaryota; kingdom Metazoa; phylum Arthropoda; class Insecta; order Hymenoptera; family Apidae; genus Apis; species Apis florea. Next base: position 4,188,426 of record NW_028256746.1, read on the forward strand.
TATAATGGAAAAAAAAAAAAAAAAGGGGACGAAGAAAAATAGACGGTTTGTACGAGAAATCGGCTTTGCAAATATCGTGGTTCGACGTTTCGTGTAAAATGCGATTCGCATCGAGGTTTTTTTTCCTCCCAGGGAGCCGCTCCTTTTCCTCGAAGAAAGGGTGCCGGAATGCGACCGCGGCGAGTGCCAGTTTCGCGTTAACGCCGTTTCAGCTGGCAAAAAGTGCAATCTCGCTGGAGAAACACTGGTTCGCGCGTCGCTGTTAAAACATTTATTGGCGTGAGACCGTTTTGGTGAATCGAGGCGAATCGCTCGTTTCGATTGTTTCACTTGGGAGACACGTACGCGACAGCTTGCTTTTAGCCAGCATTTTTGCCAGCGTTTTTTAACAGCGTTTCATGTGTCGTGGAATACGGATCGACAAATTCCGCTCGTCGAAGCAGAGAAAAGTCGGAGAGGAATTTCGTTAAATTTATATATCGATCAAAATTAAAATTGAAATTAATAATATCCGATATAAATTTTCGAGGACAGAACATTTATCGACTATCTCTTCATCTCCTCCGATTATATATATATATATATATATATATATATATATCAATAACAATTGCTTCCGTGCATTTATTAACCAGTCTTTTTTCTATTTCTTATTCTTTTTTTTCAAAACCACGACGATGATTAATTGCAACGTTATTCATAAAAGATAACCGTGGACATGGTTGTAATCCGTTCCAAGCTCGTTAATACGGGATTGGACGAGATTAGGAGAGTAAGTTGTTGACGATATAGTATATGTATGTTATATATATATATATATAGCGTAAAGACCGAACGGGTTTTGTTTGCTCGCGTTTCCTCGCATTTTGATATCCGGTCACAGATACCATCTCACCTTAAGCTACTTACGCCTTACGTGGATCTCCGTGGTGGCTAGCTTTTAAGATATTTATCAATGATGGAACAGGTATTATCTGCTAATGTTCCATCAGAGATAGGTACACGCGTGTTTGAACAAAGTTTACTGTTTCGTTGGTGAATAACGAACGTTGTTACACGAGTTGGGCACGCGAACCGGGTGCACGAACAAAATTTATTGTGTCAAAATTAATTTGTCCCGGCTACTGTAGATCGAGATACATTTATCGAAGTCGAAACAATCTTTCGTAAATTTTTTATTTTTTTTTTTACCATCAAAGTTTGGCGAATATCTAAATTCATATTGGATATTTGGATAAAATCACGCCGAAGAGATACGTGTTCAAAGGAACAGTAGAATGTTTCGAAGCAATCGTATTAATCTTCTTTTATCATTTTCTTCGAGAAGCAACAAAAGAAAAGAGAATACTCGTTACCCGTCCGCTCTAGAAAATCGTAGCTATCCCGTAATCTCGCAAAAACTGTCTAACAGCTCTAAGCCTGAGAAAATAAGAGGAAAAAAGGGCGTTTCTTAGCGGGTCGCAAAACAAATCTCGATAAAACAAGATCCCGCAATCATCGCTTAATCAATCGCGGAAGAAATCAATCAAGGATGCCGACACAGTCGTCACGGTAATAAACGCGAGAAATGCGAATCATTCACGTCTCGATTCCCCCGATCGTCGTTCGATCATTCCATCCCGTCGTTCTAAAGATTAAAATTCGCGCTACGCGCAGCTCATCGACACTTGGCCACGCGATCATGTTCTGCCTCGTTAATGCGATCGAACGTGCGCTCGATATTTAGGAGCGAGGGAAAATACGAACTCGAGATGCTTCTAATCGGCTAATCTCGAGTCAACCGCCTACGTCTCGTCGATATCTCGATATTCGAATACGTCGAATCGGATAATCGTCTTGCATCCAATCCCTCTCAACGTAGAAAAGACACGAAGGATTTCCGTCCAACGATTCGAAATCGTAAATAATTCTCTCATAGAATGGAATACGATCGTATTCTTATTCTACGTTACTTTTATAGTTCAGCCATTCTGGTTTATTTCCAAGTTTGAAGCTAAAGAAAAATACAAAGAGATTTTTGTAAGATTTTTGATCAGCGAATTCTGAATTCAATCTTCTCTACATCTCGACAATTCTCTTTTCAAAAGCGTCAAATCGCAAAAATTCTGTAAACAATAACAATTCCAAATCGCAATTCTGCAAGAGTTAGAAAGAAATATGAATATGCTGGAATCATATATCCATAACGTTCTCTTGCTCGTCCTCTTCTTCTCTGCTTGGGGATGTTCGTTAAATCGTTAGATTCTACCGATTAGAATTCAACGAATGTTTGAGCGCAGTAAATCGTCTTCCTCCTCGAATAAACGATCCCGGAAAAACGAGAAAAATTCAACGTATCCGCGGGCCGATTTCCCGAGGCGTGTACACGCGACGTCCTTTACCGCTCGGCTAATCGCTCCCTCGAAACGAGTAGCTAAGACCGCGAACAACGTGCTACCCATATTAATAAACTAGTTTTTGTCCTGGTCGAAACTGGTTCCCTCGAATCGGCGGGTTGAGACTGCCGGAACCGCTCTGTGCACCCTCTCGCCGTGATACTCGTCATCGCCAAAGGTATGCCTCCAAGGAGTGGTATGACGGTAATTATTGATAATTAGATGCGACATGGGTGACCGAGGTTGACGTTGCGCGCATTAGTTTGCATCTGATTAATATCTCTTCTCGTTTCGTACTTCCGCTCCTTCTCGTCTAACGTTACCTCGGCGATAAACATTGATGAATAGACTCGTTATAGGCTGATTTAAAAAAAAAAAATACTCTTTCCACATAAAACTCTTTCAAATTTATTTACGAAATATTCTATTCGCGGCAGAGAGGAAGTGTACGAATTTAAGAGGAGAACGGCGAGAGTGGAAAATGGCGTCGTGATCCGAACAATCGCTATTAATCAAACCGATTTTCTCGAATGCTCGGTGTTGGGAAGCTGCCAGAAGAAGGAGGAGCCCCGAAGGTGGTGCGATGCCAGCCGGGAGAATCGTGACCCACGATTGCTGGCTTTGCTAGGCGGGCTGCGATTACCGATTAAATCGCGGACGCTGCATCTTCGTGCGCAAACATACGAAGCATACGGACGGGGGGCCGTGGCGGGGGTGTAGATACACGATGTTGCGCCGCAACGGTAAATACTTTGGGAACGGGTGAACATGAGCGGTCAACAACCAACGAGGGAACCTTGGTTATTTATATATATATACGCGCGGAGGATGAAGTCACGAGTGATTCTCGGATTTTTGGCGCGAAATGGAATGAGATTTGAGTTTCGAGAGCGGCACATGCAAACGTGATACTTTAAATAAGATCGATTCGTGTATAAAATTTTATATAAAAATATATTGTATCGGAGGAAGCGGGGTAATAATACGGAATATCGAGAAACGGAATAATATTTCTTATGGAACGCTGTTGGCGCGTCCCCCCAGAATCGGAATAAGATCACCGGAAGCGATCCACGAATAAACCGCCAACTTTCCTCGCCTAATCTCGCCAGGATGTTCCTTCGAACCAGTTCGTCAAATATCCGCTCGATCTCCGCGGCTTTGGCCCGCGGCGTTAAATCGAAATAGGAGGGGGGGGGGGAGAAAATAGAGGCGAGGGAGGCGAGTGATCGTCGAGGGAGGAGGGGGTGAGAAGGATGATCGATTGCAGAGGAGGGGAAGGGTCGCGAAACGCAAGTGGGCAGATACACGGCCGAGTTGGATACTTGGTACTTGGTTATCGTCTCGGGGAGTAGTTGAAGCGCACGGGGGCTCGGCTACGAGGCGCACACCAGATTCGTATCTGCGTAATTATTCCGTCTACGCGAAACTTTCCTTGAGAATTCACGGCTTGCATTAATCTCAATTAACAGGGAGGCGCAACATCCGATCATCTACCCACCATCGGCCAATCGTTGCGCTAAATCGGTTCTAATTTCTTAACTGATCGTGGCGGGGACGCTTGCTACCGACGCGTGCAATATCGTGTTCCTCGTTTTTTCGCGCGCTTTTCCCCTCTCTTTCTCCGTAGCATTGTGTCTTCGATCCTCATCTTTCGACGACCTTTTTATCCCTTTGTCCTTTCTCGGTTCTTTATTTCTATTTTTTTTTTTTTCTTTCGCTGAAGATATGCTCGGCTGCATTTTGAAAACTTTGCTCGAATATGGTTAATAAGAAAAGTGTCAGGCGTTGGTGTTAGTAACACGAAGCGTTACGTCGGTTTTTCGTATTATTATCGTCTTTATTATTTCCACGGCGAAAACGCGGTTGATAGCGTCTCAAATAAGTGGAATACCGTGTTTCCTATTTTTCCAGACAGCCCTTTCCAGAGATGTCTTACGATACACCTGGGCATACACTGGCAATTTCTCGTTTGTCTCCTTTTTTGTTCCTTTTTCTTTTCTTACGTCAGCGAGTTTCGCTCCTTTGGATTTTCGTTTCAAAGTATCACCAATTACGCCAAGTGTCATTCGTTCCGATAATCGATCTTCGGGCTTTCATATTTCTTCACTTATTTTGTTTTTAACGTTGTAACGTTCGCAACGTACAAAACACATACTCGTTATCAAGGATTAACACTTTTATCTCTTCTTCTTCTTCTTCTTTTATTTTCGTCTTTCGCGCTATTTCAGGCCGGTATATCGAGGGCTGAAATCTCCTTACACACGCTGCTTTTGTCTCTTTCCTTTCTCGTATGTCCATCTATTAAGGTTACACGTGAATCTATGGCCGAAGCCGATGCCGTTACTGTAAGTTACGCTGCTCGGGGGAGAATAACTCTCTCGCAAGGGAGTTTCGATCAGTTTCACGGCGCGAATCTCGGCCAAATGGAAGATTCGCGTGTCGATTAGAAAACGGATGTACATCGGAAACGCATTAACTTGCCTCGGCCACACAATCTTTTCGATGTTTCTCGTTGCTCGTGCAAATTTAGCTATCCTCTTCGATACATCGCGAGAGGATATACTCCATTGATGTCCGTTTCATTTCTTAACTATGATTTAAAATAATAATTCGACAATTTGTATTAAATTTTCGTTTTACAAAGTTTATCTGCCAATTTCAAAACGTTGAAGCAGTCTCGAAAATTTAGGCATTCTTTTCGATATCGTGAAAGGATCGAGATACATTAAATGTTCCATGATAAACGTTCGTATTGTTTCTTAACTAAAATAATAATTCGACAATTCATACAAAACTTTCGTTTCACAAATCGCATCGGCCAATCTGGAAACGTTACTCTCGAAAATTTCTAAACAGAGGATTCATCGGCTAGCCTCGCACCATGACCGACTACACACGTCAAACCATCTCAAACATCGGAAACTCTTGAGTGAGCTGTTCGACGGGCGACGACTCGTAAAATTCCCCGAGTTTTACGTTCCAACCGATTCGCCACGGAACATTCTAACTTCTTGCCAGTATTAACGCATCTATATTTCTACAACAAACAGAGAAAAACAAGTCGGCAACGTGAAAAATAGGAAAGGAAAAAAGGAAAAAAAAAGAAGGATGCGATTTCGCGTGACGACAAAAGCCAAGACGAATGTACCAGGTTGCCCCGGGTCCAAGGCATTACACGTCGCCTTCCAAGCATGGAAAACGACATTAGGCATGTCACTGTGTTCTTGTCACTCGCTATTACGATCCGCCTTGGGCCGACTGACATAATCCTCGACAATAATCGGCGTAAGAACCTAGTCAACCATTCCAGCCGTTCCTTCCTCCCCCGTTTCTCATCGCCTAAACACCGCGAGAAATCGATTCGCTCGAACAACGCTTCGATAATTGAACGGAGAATCGATCCTCCGCCGATCCTAACTCGCCTCGACTCGCCCACGCATCTTTGTAACGCGGATGTTTACGTTTTCAGTCCCCCCCCTTTTTTGTTCTTTCGATATTACTCCGCGCGATTGTGACCGTGCACGAAGCGTTAGACTTATTGGAAAATTTATCGAACCCAAATGTTTTCGAAAGAATGGATGGAAACGTGGCGAGATTGTGAAAAGAAAGTTTCGAGGAAATCGATCTTGCAGTCGGGAAATATCGAGGCTACTTTGACGATGAACTTTTTGTCTCTGGGATCGATGACGCGGATCTAGATCTATTTGTGCCGAGATATTTGCCGAGAAGGAAACGTACTTTTTATAAATTGATATTCTATTTTTCATAAAAGTAACCATAGCTCCTCTATTTATTAATGGATTAAAATTTAAATTTAACGTTCCAAGTTGGAAAGGATGTTAGAAAGGTATATTATGAAGAAGCGAAAGGAACGTAAAGTCAAGTTTGATGTACGACTTGGAGGAATGGTGGATACAATTTCCTTTCCACGCGGTACTTGTCACTTGAATGATAGATAATAATACGCTTTAAGGGGGGCAAAAAAGAATCCGGACAATCGAATTCTGGTAATCGAACTGTCCGAACAGCTGACGGATTTTTTCTTTTCCTCGAACGAGTTTTGTGTCAATCAAATTCTACTTTGCATTTTTTCACGTAACAAGGGAAGTAATTAAATTGAATCAAAACCCGGAGAGAGTTTATCCTTTCCTCCTCCTCGATTTGAACGTTTCCACTGAAATCTCTTCGCCCCGTGACAAAACCGTTTCGTGTTAATCTTTCAAAAAGGTGGTCGAGGCAAAAAGCTTGAGAACCAATCGCAAATTGCATCACCGCGACGGTGACGAAGGAACGGATTCCCGCCGGCTGACGTTTTTCTTACCTAAAATGTCGCCGCCCTAAACACGGCAATCAAGACCTTCCGCTTCCTTCCCCTCGGCGGCTAATTCGTTCCCCTCTCCTAATTCTGATCCACCTCCCGTTAATGTAAACCGAAGCTGTAATAATAACTATCATCGTTGACATCTGGGGAAGAGGAGATAGGATGCCACTTTGTAGAGGACACGATCTTTTTTGCTGCAGTTGGAATAATTCTTTCCAAGGATATCGAAGGAAACCGAGTGTGTATAAATAAATAAAAAAGCATCCAGTCAGGTATCGATAGAAAAATTTGCGAGAAGACGTAATTGATTCGAATCGCGATTTAATTAAAAAATTGAATTGTTTTATCTTAAATTCTATTTCCGCAATTCGAATTCGCATCTATTCTTCGAAATACCCTTCGAATAAAAATTGGAAAAATTTCGATCTTTCTGTCTGCGACGATTCGATTCTATTCTTAGCTCCTAGAAACGATTAACCGTTCGAAGCGGCGGAAATGGTTGCGTCATCGTAACCCGTTCACCGTCACGAAAGGGGCCGACGAGCGAATGGTGGACACGAGATGAGATTTCGCGAAGGCAGCCGCGTAAAGTTCCACTCGAGGACGCTTAACGACGCCTCGCGACACGGGGTTAACGGTCCTTTCGTTATTTCTGTGCTTCTCGTGGCAAATTACCGGTTATATTCCTGGATTACACGAAGCAATTATGACGTCAAGGGACTCGAGATGGCGTGTCCACCATCGCCTGCCTTTTCGTTCCATCTTTTGCGTCGTCCGCTTCGACGGATCTTGGTGCGTGCTCGGGAGAATCGAGGGGGTCGATGAATCCGGACAGGAAGGAAGACTCGACAAGGTTTAATTTATCGAATGGTGAAAAATTAGTTCAGTTTGTCGGATCCAGGATTTAATCGAGATAACGATGATCGTTGCTTTCGTTTTCCTGTTTCGTTGGCAAGATTTTTCGTTCGATCTTATCTCTCGACTTTAATTACTTAGTCGGAGAGGAATAATAAGAATTGATCACTTCGGTAAAATACTTCGGTCGTGGGGAGATCGAGATTCGTGTAACGATCATCAAGAGATTTGGAGAATTACCTGTTTTGATTACCTGCCTCGTTTACCAATTTAATGTTACGGACGTAATAAAAGTCCGTCTTACTCGTGTTTCGTGATTAACGATACGTGTAAACGTTTTTAACCGTTAATAGAAAATTTACAAACTTTCGCTGTACACCGATATACGTGAAAATTTAATTTCGATTCATGTTTTATTAAAATTCCCGGATGTTCACGTTAATTTCCTTCGTCCTTCCTTTCCACGACGTTTCGAACGCTTTTCTTTTCTTTCTTTTCTTTTCTTTTAAGCTTGTTTGAATTATACTGGATCGTTAGAGAAGGCTGGACGCCACGTCAAAGTCTCGAACATTTGAGATAGACGAGGGCGAGCATCGCTGTTCGTTTAATAGCACACTCGAAATAAAATGGTCCGTTCCCCGGGACATAATAATCGTGATTTACATTGAACGAGTTAACGAGCCGCGTAACGAGGCCGGTGTGTCTATTTTGCAGAGTAATCGTCTCGAATTAAGTCGCGACAGGGAACTGGCTCGACCACGAAATTAAACAGGTGTATTATCGGGGACACGGTAACTGGGAGCACAGTTACCAGTTTTCTTGGACGCGTTAATTAACGCAGGTGCAACAGGAAGTGTCGGTACACGCTCTCTTACGTGGCCGAGATGAACGAACCTTATTCGCCAACTGTTCTCGAAACAGGGAAACGCGTGTCGTTTGTGACAGGATGTTTGCTCGTAGAACGATCTGCATCTTGCGATCAACGATGATCCATCTTGTCGTACTTCTTTTCGATAGCGATACACTACCGCTCAAGGATAGCAAGTGTTAGTAACAATTTACTTTAAATTTGTTAGGATTGTCGGTGGAAAAAAAAATGAAAGGAAGTTGTGGAAGTCAACCGAGAATTAAAAATTTTCCAGAGAATTTTATGATATTTCTTAACGTTTTCACTAATTTATTTCAATGTTAAGAATATTGGGTAAGCAATAGATCGTGAATTAGTTTTTAATCTCCCAAATTTGATATTCTAATATCGCATTATATAGAATCTTGGGCGGTTTACACTCGCGCGTTTCAAATTCAATTTGCCCCGAATCACCGTCCATTTTTTTCTTTTTTTTTTTTTCAACTACCGTCGCAAATCCTCACGGGCCAATCTCGAACTCCTCTTCTACTTTAGCAAAGTAATTTTGTCTTGGAGGGTATATAAAACTGCCTTTAACCTCGTTTCCCAAGCCGAAGTTCCAGCGCAGTGTTCCCCGCGTTTATCGAAATAGGCCCGCGATATTAAAGCAGGAAGGAATCAGGTCAAGTGGAATATTTCTAACGACCGTTTCTCGAACGCTCGTTATCCTCTCTCCTTTCCTTCTTTAAAGGCCTCGCGACAATCCCCTCGAAGGAGAGCTCTCCAAGCTGCGTTGAAACGTCGAAAAATCGCATCGAGATGCAAATCACTTAGCTGAATCACCGACGAGATCATTGCTGGTAATTGCAACGATAATAACGAAATAACGATGGAGCTTGGATGGAGTTTCCAGGGTGCTTTTTCTGGTCTCCCCAAGTCTCGGTCCAACTCTCGTGTAACTCGTCAATTGTGCGATCTGGACAGGATCCATATTTACGAAGTATCGACACGACGCGCGTATTCGATTTGCCTTCCTGCCAGCCTGCACGACGTCCCGGACGACAGTTCGCCGTGTACATACACGTGTATATACGCGTGGGTCGTTTAATTGAGCAATGAAACGTATATGGTCGCAACGGATTAAATTTATGCGGTAAATATGACGAGGATGGATCCAAATATGGAGGATTGGACGAAGAAATGCGAAGAGAAATTTTGAGAGAAGGAAGAAGGGATAGGAGGGATGACCAGGCACAGGTAGCCGTTCAGATGTGGAGGATGGTATGATCGGGCCGACTGGAATATCGAAAAATGGGGAGGAGGCAAAGGAATATAAAACACGCGGGGACTGTTGAATACACAGGACAAGGGGGAGGAGGAGAAAAAAAGGAAGAAAGAAGGAATCGAGAGGCGATAGAGAGGCAGAGATACGAGGATGGGGACACGTTAGAGACACGACAATACACGGGTGCAGAAATATAGAGCAACGGAGGAATAGAGAGGAACGTATGATAATAATAGGGGTGGAAAAAAGAGAAGGAAAGAAGTACGGTAGAGGAGTATCCCGAGACATGAATGAAACATTAAGAAAGGAAGGGAGGGGGGAAAGAAGGAGGCGTAGAAGACTCGAGGTCCTTGCATCGGCTGAGCATAATATATAATCGCGAAATAATATCTTGGCGTGGATTAAAATTATTTTCGAAAGAAAAAAAGAAGGAGAAGGAGGAGGAGGAGGAGGAGGAGGATAAGAGGAAGCGGACGGGGATGGTTCGAAAGTGAAGAAAAATGAAGGAAGAGGGAGAAGGGGGGGGGGAAAAGTAGGCATCTTAGATCGATTTAACCGGGACTGGACGGATATTCAATAACTCTCTGGCTCAAGTACCGGAGGAGAGGTTGGGTAGAAAGTTTCCAAGGTATTCCGGTTAAACGTGCGTGGCAACCGATATTTACCCATCTCATTATCGTCGGGATTTATGTTACGATCGAGCGGCCAAGTTTTCCAGGTTGGCTCGCTATTAGGCCGAGCAACGTTCGTCAATTATGCGGATCATTCTTGTCGTACCACCGCCGACTAGATTCGTATCTCGTCCACGAATAAATATACCTTCCCCCCTCCCCCTCCCTCTCTGCCTTTTTTCACCCTTCGATTCCTCTGTCCAAGGGGATATCCGTTAACCAAAAGAAATATATATATACATTTTATATATATAGAAGTGGCTCGCGTGTACGCACGTCGCGAGTTTTACGCGTGTTTCCCACGCGGGCGCATTAATCAGGCGACCGCGATTTATACCTATTAGTCGTTCTGATAAATCAATTTGCCATACGGTGTAGGAGCGTGGATAATTCCACGGTGGTCGGTTTGCCGCGGCGCCGTGGAAACTCTTGTGGGCCGCCTTTGTGTCTGGTCTCGCCAGAGGTTATTTTAAGTTTCGAAGGGGGAGGCCGTGTATCGATATTTCAACGTCAGCCCGTGTTATGCGATGGAAGAGGCGCAACGAAGAGATATAAGAGGCGCGTCTCTCCGAGAGGCTGAGCAGAACTCGCTCGAGTGACAGCTTTTCGACGCGCCAAATCTCCCTTCTCTTCTCTGTCTCGAGGAACAAAGTTTCTCGATCGATTATTTTAGAAGCGGAAGTTTTGCAAGATTTTACGATCTCGTTATTTCTTATATGTACATGTATATACGCGTATTGGAAGGTATTGACGAGTTGAAGGGTACGATACGATCCTTTTTTTACTCTCACGATCTTGTCTCGATCTTGTCCTGAATACGTTGTTTTGCTTATATAGGTGTTATTTTCCAATACGACGTTTTGGACGCGGTATCGAATATCACAGCTGGCGCGACACTCCTGCTTCGCACGGATTAAATATTATCGACGTGCATCGTGTCGATAATTAATCATGGAGCGCGTATAATATAAACGCTGGAAGGGAAAGAAAGAAAGAAAGAGAGTGTCGTCGTCCAAATTTCGTCATATTCGATTAACTTTACACTCGGCTCCCGTGCACGGGAACAACTCGCATTACTACCGAATCCCTAGCCACGTCGAGGTTAGCGAGCAACAGGAATCAGAAACGGAGCGCATCGATCAATGTCCCTCACTCCCCGAGAAAACGCCTTCATTATCATCCTTTTATACCGTCCACCGTCCAGTCCCCAACCTTGTTCCGCGAACTTTCTCCCGGTTTCTTGCTTGTTCTACTTTTATTTCCCACAGCGTTCATCCTATTTCCATGCACCCGGTAACGAGTTTAATTAATCTTGTCGTTATTACGCCGCTCCTTGTATGCAAAGCGAGCGGCCGGCCGATCGGCCGATTGTAAGACGTCATTCAATGTGAACGTGGCCGGCCGAGCGTCGCGGTTCGCGTCGCTTTCTCGACGTTGTTCGGCCGATGAGAGAGAAAAAGAGAGAGAAAAAGAGAAGAAGAGAGGGCCCGATCGATGGATCCACGGATCGATCGTGCCACGATCGCGTCCAACCGCGTGTCGAATCGTTGCGTTTTCTTCTCCCGGCTTCTTGTTCCTTCCCTCCTCCTCGATCCTCCCGCTGCCTCGTTTCTTGCAGCGCCGGAACAACGTCCGTCCTTCGACCAATAGTAAAAACGATATACGCGGCCAATGGTCCTCTCCCCTCCCTCTCTCCCGCCCCGGCCGTGCTCGAGCGAGGAATAATCCGAACAAAGCGGCGCGAACGCGACGCAGATCGCCACGCTCGATAAGCAAACTACGCGTGCGACTCGTTCACAATGCCCTTTTGCCCGTTGTTGAAGCATTGAGCGTGGTGGACGTGGGTGAGGTTTTTTTCTTTCCTTCTTTTTTTGCCTCGAGTCGAATGTTTAGAAAGAGCCGTGAAATATCCGGAGAAGAGTGAAACGTTGAACGCGAAACTTAGAAGAAACGAATGAACGGATGGAAGATTCGTGAGAGGATTTATACATGGCAGAGGAAAAATGAAAGGAAGAATCACAATTTAATTAATGGTACTAATAAATTGACGAGTTGATCGTGTAGATCAAGTCAGCCGGCCGCTTCCCGTTTCCTCTCGTCACTCTGTCACGAGTGTGTTATCGGCAACGTGATATCGAGTTTCGCAAGGAGCAACGTATAATCCTTGACTGGACAACTGTCGCTTCGAATGAATCGAGCGTCGCGCCGCGAGAATCTCGTCGTCCGGCAATAAAACAAGAGAGCCCTTTATTCCCAGCGACGACGGGGGAACACCGGCTCGAGCGTGCAACATCGAACTCATCCACAACAGGTCGAGAGCGTTTATGCAAACTCGACACGGTTCTCATCTCTCCATCGTCCCATTTTTAATTCGATCAATTTATAGGATCGAAGATGAACTCGCTGTAAACACTCCAATGTCCAAGAAGGCCACTGGCGAACTTTCACTTTTCACGAATCGATCGGGAATCAGGAGAATCGATAACGATCGAAAATTTCCACGAAGGTGGAAAGGGATCAAGGATCGATTGTAAAATCCATGGAGGGAACGTTGCATACGTTATTGGAGCGGTGTAGAAAGGGCGACGTGGCGGTGCTCCGCGCGCTTTAATGGGCTCCGCGGCTGTCTTCCCGCCTCGTTTGTACGCGTTTCACGGAGGGCTTTTCTTCTGCCGTGAGAAGAGAAAGAGAAAGAGCCGCGGCGGCGGTCTCTCATGCAAATGACATTGACCGCCAGGAAGGAGGTTATCCGCCAATTAATCGAGCGCCGCCGCCGCGTAGCCCGTCAGTCTGTGTGCCCTTCGATGCGCGTCGAGCCGCGAGACGATATACCCTCTCTCGTGGTTATTAGCCGCGCGGAGAGGCGAGCCGCTGCACGCCGCGCTGACCTTCCCTTCTCTAATTATATTCATTTGAACGGAGAACCTTGGGGATCAAAACGATCGTTGTTCCGTTCGAGAAGGGAAAAATCGGCCGAGACCCTCTTCCTCGAGGATCGCCGCCTCTTGTCCGTCCTTGCGTGGCGTTGCCCGCTTATCCCTCGGGCTGTTTTCTGATAGGATTACGATAGGGCGGGGTTTAAATGGAAAATTCTCTTTCCGTGAAGCACGGCCGGAACGATGTCGGTCGGGTTGCGACGAGTGGATGAGTCGAGGAGTGGATGCGTGGTCGATCTGTATGGAAGGATGCGTGTTGGTCGAGGTTTGGGTTTCTTGCGTTTCTGATGGCGTGGGATGAGCGTGATGTAATAACCGATTCATGCGTTCGCAACTCGATATTTCATATATAGGGTGTGCTATTGTGTATTTATATCAGTCGATCGAGTCGCGATAGCTTCTAAGTCGTTCGTTTCTAATAACGATTAAGAATTATTGATTAAAGGGGGAGGATTTATTTTAATAATCGTCGTTTAATGAAAATTCTAGTACTTTGATACAAATTTTCGCTTCGATTCTATGGAACACCCTGTATCGCGATCTTTTCGAGTATACTTGATTTTTTTTTTGCGAGGGAAGACTCGAAATGCTGCCTCGTCACGAATCGAGACGAAGAAAGAGTCATTGATTCTCCGGTATGCGCATCTCGTAAGTTGGAAAACCAAGCGAGGCGAAGGGAGTAGGAAGAAAAATGCTTTGATCGGTTCCCGATTTTATTTCACCCTTCGGCGTAGAATTTATTCGAACGAACGGATGGTACGTACGTTGTTGTTCGCCTCGGTGATTCTTTGAAGATGCGCGGCTCGTGCCAACAGGTAGCATCGATATGTGAGAAATGAAGGAAACCCGAGTGTTCCTTCATCGCATATCAAACCGTTTACGTACGCTTTACGACTTAGATATATTGCTTTTTCTTTTTTTTTTTTTTTTTCTTCGTTTTAGAACGTTGTTGCACGACGTAGAAATGTAGAAAAATTAAATCACTCGCGATCACCGCCACGTTGTTGCGATAGAACGTCTGGCGGAAACTTTTCCAAAGCAAAGACATCTGCCTGACACGATCTCCTCCGATTGTAGATCATATTTCACTCATCGAGACACGTTTCATCATCTAGATTTATGGACGTTTGATTCAAGCGATGATTTCAGCTTGGCCATTTATTGCTATTAACCTCTCTCGCGAACGATGCTGATCGATATCTCTGGCTGCAACAGAGTGCAACATGGTACGAGTTAAATAAAAATTTCCGAGCAAAAGGTGTTTATTACCACCCTAACTGGTTACATATCGCGCGAAAGGAAATCGTTACGATTCGTATCTCCTGCATTTCTTCTTCAAATATGTATGTACGATACCCAGTTAAACGTGTATAGAGGAATATGCGTTGTTATTGAAGTTTTTCCAGTTCTTTGAGAGGGAATCGTTCATTTTTTCGTCGTATTTGAACTCTTCCTTTTTTCTTTCTTTCTTTCTTTTCGAGGACAAAATCTAGTGGCACGGATTTAAAACACTCGGCCAGATAACGCGTGCAAGCGTGGTCAAAAGTCACGTGCCATCCGAATCAAAGATTACGTCGTGACTGGGCTCGCACAGCTCGCGCGAGGGCCGTCACGATTCTTGGCGATTGCCGTCATAGGTGCCTGCTTAAGTAATCCCTTGAGAATTGCCGCGATCGAGGGGTCGTCGCGCGCGTCCGACCGGTGACGAGGACGAAACGCGATAGGGGAGCCACGGTTGAAAATTGTCGGACACGTTGGACGAGGCGATCGAATGGAAGGGAAGGATCGCAGTTACACGCGATATAAATGATCGTACTTTCGTGGATGGCTGACGTTATGGCGGATGTTAAAAGGCACCTGCATCGGGACGCCGTCTCGCAAAACAACTCGCGCGATCGCTCGATAAATTCGTGCGGATGTTATAATCCGAGAGAAAATTAGTATTTTATGGCGTCGAATTCGTTTTGCTAATTTAATTAACCCGATAACTCCTTCTAAGTTACTTACTCGAACGCCAGAACGTGCAATTAGTAGAATTAGCGTATGGTGTTGTACAGTGACAGGTGATACAAATGATCAATTCGAGTGGAAAAATTGTATTCGATAAAATTGAAAGATGCATTGGGATATAACGCATAAACAACGTGGCATACCGTATGTTTCCAATTCCAATGCGAATAAGGGAAAAGGGTGAAACTAATCGACGAGGGGGCAACGAAGGGGAGGGAATTGGAGTTAACAAGCCGTGGCCGTAATTACAACAATACACGATTGGATAACACGGGACGCGTAGATCCTTGGCAAACAAATCAATGCGTAGAATGTAATCGAGTGGCCGCGATCTGGAAACGGTGCGCGAAGAGCGACCGCTATCGCGAAACGTGTAATTTCGCGTCGGTATAGAAAACCTTGCTGCGAACGACAGGAACGAATAGAAACTCGCTGAAAGCAATTGAACCTATCTCTCTACCTCCTCCTCCTCCTCCTCCTCCTTCCTTGTTCAACCTCTTCCTTCATCCACCTTGTCCCGTAATTACTGTAAACTCGGACCGGACTTTGTCTTACCCATTCTTACCCGCTCTCCAAACCTTCCAACCTGCTACTATCCCTCGCCGTTAAACTCGACGACCTCCTCCTCCTCCTCCTCCTCCTCCCTCTCTGCACGGATTCTGAAGAAGCGGGACAAGCCGATAATTTAGCGGTTTTGTTACTACTTGTTTGGTCGCTCTCTCGCGTTTTACATGCTCAAAGCCACCGTGCAGAGGCGACCAACCTTTCTCGCCCCTCTACACCGCCTCCTCCATCCACGCACCGCGTCCTCGATCCCATCCGATCTCTCGTTTTCCATCCGATTCCACGCTCCGATTCCACCGCCGCAAACAGCTAGCTCCACCGTCGGGAATAGCAGCAGGTCGGGTTTTCCGTTCGAGCACCAGTTTCGATTTCTACCGTGTTTTCTTTCCTTCCAACCGCTCTGCTGCCAGGTTATACACTCTTATTATTTCAACGTTCGCCCCGGTTGTTACGGTATTCAACGAACCGCGATTTACGAGTTCGGCCGAAAGCACGACGATTACGCGTCCCACAGGCGTGTTTCTTTGTACAGAGGAGAGGTAAAGGCGAGCGAGAGAGAGAGAGAGAGAGAGAAGAGCGATGGGGCGAGGCTGGCTGGGAAGGAACAAATCGAAGGAAGAAGGGGAGCAAGAAGTATACTACTACTATACCATACGCGACCACCAGCTACCATCGGTTTAATTATTACTTAGTCTCTCCTCCGCGGCGTTCGTACGTCTTTCTCCACTTTTTCGCCCACTGGCGGAAAAATAATTACGCAGTTGGCCGACTGTGTTGGTGGTCTACCGTTGGTGGATTCTACGAGGATAGGGGAGGGGAGGATTCGTAGTCGATGGATTAATTTCGAGTAAAAGGCGAGTAAAAGGCTCGCGTCCTTTTTCGAAAATTTCTCAACGCGATATTTCTCTCGACTCGGAGCGGTTTTTAGCGCAATGATTTTACGAGCGGCCGTGTTACGTCCGAGAGGAACCATACATTTAAAATATATTTCATCCGTTTTACTGGGAAGTCGCGTCGTTTGCATCGAACGATAAATATTGTACAACATTTTTGCCGCGTAATTTAAAGAGGTCTGTCGTATACGCGCGTGTGTCGCCGCCAATCCTGAAACGCGTGTTCCCCGCGAGAAAATGGTGAATGCATTATATGGTGTCCAACGATGAACACGAAGCATCCACACCTCGAAGCGAAACGAAAGAAGCATTATCAACGAGGCAACGATAAGATCTACGATCGATCTTGGAGAGAGGGAACGGGAATTAATAAAGAATCGTAAGGGGCGTTTCTGCCTCTCGGACGAACGACACGCGAGATCGCCGCCGAGATAACCGCTTCTTCGATTATCCGCCACAAAATCACGATACCCGCGTCATAAATTACCCGTGTAGACTCTATCGTGGCTCACATTGAAGCCGAACAACGGAGAGAAATCTTCCATTTCCACCGTCGAGATCATCCTCGTCCTGCAAGGAAATTCCGATTCTGAATTGAACGTCGAGGAAAGGAAAAAAAGAGGAAATTGTATATCGTTGCTGGATCCGTGGAAGAAAGTGGGGGACTTGAATCGCGAGTCGTGAATCGACTGAATCGCTATCGGTGACTTTGGATCACGTTCGAAGGGGGAGAATGCTCGGCCGAAACGTGCTCTGCGGCTGAAACGCGCGCGCGCGCGCGCGCGATAGATCCACGACGATTGCTTTCTGAGCGGGGGACGAACACGTTAGGCCAAGGTTTTTTTTTGTTGATTTCAACGACGGAGGCGATGTATCGATATCACGGTACGAATTAGTAGATGCTCGGTCGAGGCTCTCCGCTTCGAGGTCTGGAAACTAATTCGACGCTGATTATTTGTCTCGAAACATCTTATCTCGATTTCATCTCGACAAACTCCCCCTCCCCCTTCCCCTCCCCTTCCCCCCTTTGTCGGAGATGCTAATCTAACGGTCGAAATTGTGTAATTCATCAAGCGAATTACCCCTCCCTATTTCAATCGAGTAGCAAAACAAGTAGCAAACATTTTCCCAACAACGTATGAGTAAGAGATTTGTAAACTTGTAAATTTTCTTTCGTTCTGAAAAAACATCTCTTAAAAGTGCCTTCCTCGTCGGTATAAATCTAATTCGCATTTATTCACGTCGCAAGAATTAAATTAAATCACCGTATCGCGGGGGTTGCTTTGATTTACGGACAACCCCCTCGCTAAACCCCCTAAATAAATCGGCAAACGTATTTATAAGAGAAATAACGCGCGTCCATTACACGAAGCGACGAATCCCTTCGGTCGAAAAAGTTGCAGTTATTTATCCGTATCGTATCGTCTCGTCTCGTGTACGCGTGGCGTAAAAATGACGCGTTTGATTTACAACGACACCCGCATACACTCTTTGCAAGCGCATTTGCATCGCACGGCATCGTGCATCCTTTTTATACCCGAGCTCGAATTGCCCAAGGTCGTGAGCGCATCGGCTGTGTACAACCTTTGTAGTTGGAAATTTATAGCCACGAATGGCCTTGTCAGTTGGTAATCACCCGGCACAACGAAGCGCGCACGGGTCTGCGCTCGTCGTAACGTTCGACGGTTCCTTCGTTGGGGCAGGCAGATCACGCGAGATACTCGCTCGAATCAATTTTTACCTGCAATCCTCCTTTCATTCCTGCATTTTTGTTCCCATCATCGTTGCATCGGCCGAGAGATTATCCGTCTCTCTTAATACGAAATATCGTTATCGGTTCTTTCCTGGCCGATTTCATTTTTACACCCCATATTTGCCCTTTTTTCGTTCGCGAGTAAAACGAAAAAAGCGACGCTAACGAGCGCAATAGCGCGCATCCTTGGCCTCCGCGGGATCGTGAGCCATCGACCTTTGACTCTCTCTGGTAATGCTCGCAACGTTCAACCGCTTCGACCCGCATTCGTAGTTGGCGCCAAAAGCGTTGTCTAATTCGTTAACGCTTCTCGGAATAATCGTTTCGTTCAGATTACAAAATAATAAAAATCTGCCTTGTCGACAAACAAGTTGAAGAATTTTAGAATTTCGTTTTAATCGTAGGTGTTGCGCGGACAAATAACTCGACTCGAGATCGAATTTAAAATTAATCTCATCGTTTTTGTCTCGTCGAACGACCAAGCGTCTCGATGAAACGCGTCGAAAACGAAAAACAAAATTGCGACAGGGAAGAAATGGCCGGTTTCTTCTCTGCACAACACGCATTAACATAACGTTTAACAGAGAGTAGGAGAGAGAAAGAGAGAGAGAGAGAGAGGAATATAGAATATCGATCGGTAAGAAGAGAATTACATTTTTCCTTTCTATTTTTCCTCGTTCCGCTCCTCCGTTCAATCCGTTCTGGTTGTCGAATGATCGAGGTTACCGGATACGTTACGTTACTTTTAAGCACACAATATCCGACCGCAACAATCTCGCGTCATCATTGAAACTGTTGAACGCGTAACGGAGCCGCATTACGATTTCATTGTTGCACGCTCGAAGAGAGGTCTCTTCAAGTCGATCCAATGCCTTCTTCGTTCCTCGTCTCGTTTCAACCCTTCTTCGTTACCCTTTCGCGGTCGCAATATCCCTTTTCTTCTTCCCTTTTCTCCTTTCATTTATCGCACAAGGATCGTCAGATTTTCGTCATTGTTGTTCGACTTCTCGACCTTTTATCCGTCCGTGATATCTCGTTTCTTCTTTGTTCCGCATATCGCACACGAAAGATCGCGTGGATCGCTACTTTTCTACTTCTGCTACTTTATCGTTATCGGAATGACTCCCTTCGACCTTTCATTCTCTCGTAATATAATCTTATCTTCTCTGTTTTCTTATTATACATTTGTCAGATATTCGTGCATAGATCGTTCGTTCTTTCGTTCCTCTTCCCTCTTTTTCCGTTATTCGATCGATTTATAGAAGGAAAGTACGCGCGTATTCCTATAAGTATCGATATCATCGTAAATATCGAAATATACACCGTTCTTTGCAAAGAATAAAATTGGACGGAACGCGACGATTGAATTTTTACTCGCGATAAATTTAACGGTTTGTTCGCCTGATAAAAAATTCGCATGCGAGATGATGATGGCGAATAAATCTAATTATCGATCGATACTTAATGATGCGATTGTGTAAATGTTCGATAACTAGCCTGACCAGGTTGGCTTTTAGCTTGCGCTTGACATTAGAATAATTATTACCGTTGGACGCAGAAGGAAGGTGAGACGCTTGACACTACAGTTACTTTGTCAAGAGTATGAATTTCTGGAAAAAAAGAAAAAAAGAAAATGGTAAACGACACCGTTACTCCGTTCTGCGTTAAGTGTTACACGTTATTGTTCTCTTCTCTCTCGTGCTCCGCTCTCTCCCACACGCGTCAGTCCCACGCAAATCCATATTTCATTGGATGGAGTGATAAAAACGGAATACGCGTGAATTCCATTTTTTTTTTCCAAGTCCGTTAAAAATGAATTTTCATGATTTGAAATTCAAAATCGTATTTTTCTTTTTTTTTTTTTTTTACACATTGTTTAAGATAATCTTGAATAATTTTCCGTATTTTTATTATCAAGTAGAATTTTTACGATTGAACACCGCCCTGCTTTTTTATTTTTCATGAAGAGGAAAAATACTTTTATCAGATTGTGAGATGATTCGAGGAAGAGTAACGGCAAGAAAGAATATAAAATTTAATAAAGGAGATAGGAATAAACTGTGTTATTATGATATGAGTCGTGCCTTTGTTCCAGAGAGTCGGTTCAAAAAGGGGAACGGACGAAACAGAATCGAATCAACGTCACGACGCCCGATTCACGTATAAATATACGCACCTTCGCATATAAAGTATATATAATAAACTCGACAACTCTTTCTATCCTATAAAATGCATCGTTGTTGAATTCGTGGTCGTTTTTCAAATCAATTTCCCTTTATTTCTGTTTATCCCTTATTATCATATTTGTGTGTAGGAACACCGATAATGGGATGATACCCCCACCCCACTCCACCAATTTCCGCAAATTTTACGCAAATAGTTAACAACTCCCCTTGGAATTAACGACACACAGAAGAAATGTATTAAAGAAGCTTGCTCGTCCCGTTTCGCCCACAGATCGGCCGGCTCTCCCGCGTGATTTAAATAAACATGAAAATCGGTCGAATGAAAACAAGCGCAAGGGAGGATCGATAATGGGACGTGTTTTTGCGTTTCGAGTGGTTGGACAAGGCGTGGCCGAGGCTCGGCCGCTACTTATATCCTGCGAGCCGCGTTAAATTTGTATCGGGACGACCGCAAGATTCGATCTCGAGGAGAAAAGAAAACCCCTTCCTCGACGAAACCCCCTAGTTCGACGAACTAGGGTAACGTTACTTGTTCCTTTATTTTCATCGTTCACGGATTTTCTCTTTCGGTCCCCATTCGATTAATTGATACAATACAAGTAGTTTACGTAAACGCGTCTAACTAAGGGCGAGGAATGGCCCTTAATTATCGTATACGATAATAACTTTTTCTTTACTATCGCGTCTTTAATAAACGCTTGGGGGTTTAAAAAGAGAGGTGAAAGAAAATCTTGGCGCGATATTACGCACGTGGAAAATAAGGTTTCGAGGGAACGAGTTGCGTGTACAATTTTCGTTGCGCGTACTGTGTGTTTTTGTCGAGAAAAAAAGGAAAGAAAGGAAAGAAAGTGCAAAAGATAAAATTTAAGATTCGATGCGAAGAAGTGGTAAGTGTGAGGCAAAGCTATAGAGGGAGAGAGAGAGAGAGAGAGAGAGAGAGAGAGGGAGAGAAAGGAATGGAAGTCTAATTTATTACAGCCTGTTCTTCCAGTTCACAATTGTGCTTTGATTATACTTTAATTGCTGATGTATATGGCGTATAGTTCTCGGAGTGGCGGGATATCTCCAAGAATATAGAACTCGTTTCCATCCTAGGAATTCCTGCCCCCTTTTATTTCATTCGCTCGTGGAAATTTTCACTTTTCCTCGCGTCGTAATTTCATAAGGGTTTAATTCGAACCCTGTTGGGAAAAATTTAAATATTAATGAGCGCGATCATTTTGAATCGCAACGCGGTTAAACGAGAAGTAAACTCCTCCCCTAAAACTTTGTGTGCATAACATTTCTTATATATATATAGAATCTTGGACCCAATTAAAGGAAGGAAGGAGAAGGATAAATCACGGGAGACCACGTTATAATACCGTCATCGCTGCGAGGGGTATCCGGTATCAAAGGCGTCGTTGCCCTCGTTATCTCGATATCCCTCGGTCAAAATAGTTCCGTGATAGAGGCGCGGAGCACCAGATATCTACGTCGATTAATCGTGGCCCTGATTATCAGGTGCACGGCCCGTTTTATCACTCGGCACACGAATAGATATCGCGCTACAGGCGGCCTCGTCGTACCACGCTCAACCTAGATCGAGATCGTGCTCCTCCAACCACCAAACGATTCGTCCTTCGCCACGCCGATCGCTTATTATCCCGATCGTAATACAGAGAGAGTAATTACCGATGCATAAATCTGGCACGGCTGATGTAAGAGGTTCGTTACAACGAGGCTATCTAAATCGTGGACCGATGTCACGTACTTGCCAACGCTCCTCCCACGTTTCATCCTTCCCTCTCTTTCTTGTCTTGGATTTCCTTTCCCTCCCCTCGTTTTATACGCTCTCGTAACGTTAGACGGGGAACTAGGAAGGGATTCGAGAGATTATCAAGGCGAAGCGGTTATCCTCGAACGTTCGCCTTCTCTTCAATTACTTAATTAGCGATATAAATTGCGGTATCGAACAGCTCGAGAACGAGCACATATTTAATAAACCGCCACGCATCATGCTGTGCGGACGTATCGAATCGAGTGGGGCGAGGATTAACGGTTGCGCTATATCCTTGTGAAAGGATACAGACCTCGAACGGGACATTTGCTGTACGTAGCGTCGTGGAACACGTGTGTGGAACGTTTGTATTTATGTTAAAATTACGAGGAGATGGATCGAACGCGTAAACTATTTAGAGGGAGGATTCGATTGCCCCGTTTAACATTTTAATCCGTCTCTTTTCGGTCAACGTTTCTTTTCGTTTAAAGATAGTTTCTCTACACCGCCAAGTAAATCAAAGTGGAAATCAACTGGAGGTAAAAGAAATAGAAAGAAGTCGAGTTAAGGCGGGATATTAGAGCTCGTATAGGAATGAAAAATCTCAGATACACGATCGGGGATCTGAAATTGAGAAATCTTATGAAAAATATAATTCGAGATAGCCTTTCAAAGTGAATTTTCCTTTTCTTTTCTCAATTCTCGAACGAGTCAACCCACGTCGCAAACAACGACATTCGAGAAAAAAAAAAAAAAAAAAACGCAAAAATTCACCCTAGAAATTTCCGAAAGGATCGCGAAATTCCTGGCGCGAAACACGACGATGCAAATTGGCATCGCGTGGAGACGTGTCGGGTCCCATTACCTCGCCTCGTTTCGAAAGAAGAAAAGAAAAGGGGGGGGGGGAAGGGTCCCCCGAGCCGCGATCGATCATCCTCCCCGCAATTTCATCGTTCACCGTTGATCAACCGACTGTGTACGCGCGTGCATTCTCGTCGGATGGATCGATACGCGTAGGATGCGAAAGAGAATCGCAACGGGATCCTATCCGTCTCCTTCTCCCCTCCCCGTGCCCCTTTTGCGCCCCGAACCGAGGAGCTGAAGGAGGTCGGCTAGATGGGGGCGCATTATTCACCGTCTCGAGCACGTAGCCGACCAGCACGGATTTCTAACGGCGGTAATGTGGCCAGGCGGCTCGGTGCGCCAGGCCTTGCATCCATCTTGCATCCATCCGACGTATCGACGAGTCGACGAAATGGTAAATCGACGGGCGGTCGAGGCCAGAGGAAGGAGGGGGGTGGAGACATACCGAGAGGAGACTATGGAATTCTATTCTGTACTTGTGAGTGGAAGAAGGTCGGCTGGTGGCGCGAGGGAGTCGTGTTTAAATCGTAATCCACCACCATCGCTTGTTGTTGTTCGAAAATGCGAATCATCGTGAGTTATATATATTATACGATACGATGGGGATTGTTTATTTTTTATGATTCAGGTTAGGCGGCGAAGGAAAGGACGATGGAACGGACGCGGAGCAAAGAGGTGGATTGCGGATCGTTTGAGGTTGGAGAAGGGTTGTTGGTGGTCAGCAGTTTGTATCGAGATTACGGAGTTGATAATTGTGGTCGGTTGATAATGTCGTCGTGTTTGTGGAATTAAGTAGCGAAGATTAATTCTTAATGGTTGGGTGAGTGAGTGGGAAAGGGATATAAGATGATCGCCGCGGCGCGTTGTAGAAAATATGTTGAGATTGTGAAATAACGTTGCGGTTGATGTTGTCGAGGTTTTGTGTAATTAGATAGCGAAGATTAATTCTTGGCGGTTGAGTAGGAGGGGAAAGAAGGAGAACGAGGAGAATAGATAGTAAGAAGTCGAGAAGAAGTACAGTTTTATGGAATTGTATAGAGAGAGGATTAATTGTTGTAAAATTCTTGGAATAGGAGAACGGAGGTGGTGAATGATAAAAGATTTGAACTGGAAATAAATATATTGCGCGATACGGCGAAGTTGTGGACGACGAAATTTGCGAACGAATGACGAAACAGCGACGAATTCCGCTTCGAGAAAAGATATAATTGGATTTATCGAGAGACCAAGAGGCTCTTTGTACCGTTTGTTCCTTCCCAGTTTTTACGTTTTGTCCTCCTGGCTGATCATAATTCTCTTTTATTTTACAACTGATTTTATCTCCCTAAGGGAGGTTGTATTTCTCTCGGGGAGGGATCGCTCTTGAATAATATAAATACGGCGTGTAGAGAGAGAGCAGGTTAATCGGAATATACCATTGGAATTGTAAAAATATATACATCGTTGTTATGGGATATGCACATGAGATGCATACGAAATGCGAATGTATGTAAATGATCGAGTAGTTATTGGTCGCGTAAGAATTTTATATGCTTAATTCAGTTTATTATCATAGATCTTTATCCTACCTATTGCGATACAACATTATTATTCACTAGCATTATTGCTAATCATTCGTTAAAAAAAGCAAATGATAAAATTATCCTAAAATATTCTTCTTGTTAAAGAGAATCCGACTTACGATTATACACATTTTTTTTAAGAAGTAATAAATAAAAAATTTTATATTTCTCGTAACAAAGTTTAAAATAAGAATAGTTATTTACACGGATATTTTTTTGTAGAGGAGAAGAATTTTTTCAAAATTGTGCGTAAAATATAGCAACTCGTGTTCAAGATCGTTATTCAAGATGACTTTCCTAACCATTAACCCGGTTCGTTATTATAATGAATTTATGGGGGATGATATCGTCGAAGGTGCAGTCAGTTGGCTCTGTTTGGACTCGTGTCCAATCTCTTATGATATAGATTACTTGGAGATTGATCGTTGCATACCTTGTACGAGAAGGTGAATATAAATCATTCTTGACTGATCGAATATTAGCGGATAGCTTATTGTTGATTCATGGTTAATCCCGATTATAAGATAGCCAGGTATATTACAAGATGAAAGAGCTTTAAGACCATGTAATTAAATGTTTCAACGAGTTTGACTTGACGTGAACCTCGATCCGCGCTTAAATGTCGTAAATATGTTTTATTGCTGTGCATAAAATTCGATCGAGTATCTATTTAATCGTCCTAGTCATAAAACTATAAACTCTTAAAATTATATATCGTTCCTCGACGACGAGGGCCATTGTTTGTTTTCATTTCTTTGCGTCGTTTTTCAAAATCGATCGGGACGTTTAATCTCACAATATTTTCATGCACCATAATTCTTAAGAATCGCGATAGATATTTGAAAGTTCGGTCTAAAAAGTTTCAATCTCTCAATACAAAATTCAGAATAATCCATGATTTCAAAGATCATTACGACTCTCGATTTTTACAATATATTCTTCTCTCTCTTTTCCATTACGAAATTCGGAATAATTTATTATTTTGACATTTCGATTTTTCCTCCAATTTCACATTCAAAAAAATAACCATCTCGACTCCTTTCCTTCGATTCTTCTCCAGCACGAAATTCAGAATAATTCCGCGTTTAAATTTCACGTTATAACTCGGGACGTTCGGTTTTTCTTTTTCGGCTGTTCGACATTACACCATCTCCCACAGCGTTATTGCTGCAAAACTCGGCGTAAACTCGGCCGAGAGCTCCCCTCACACCGGAAGAAACTCTGAGATTTGTTCCACGTTTGGCGCGCGGCTGCCTTTTTACCCGAGGTTTCTCGCGATTGGCAAGTTTCGCCTGCGCCCGCCTCGCCGCCCGTAGAATTTCACGCTGCGACACGGTAAAACATACCGCGCAATCTCTTACCGATACTACCTGTGTGGCCAGTTTCTTTTTCACGTTGCTTTGACACGCGGCCTCTTGTAAGTATAAATCCTGCGTTTTAGAGCGCGAAGGCCGGATTACCGGGTGAATAATGTCCCCGAACTGTTCTTTTTACACTTGGCCAACAGACTTACTTTGCCAGAGATTTACGCGACACGAATCTCCCGCGGTGTCCCTCGTGCGCAGCGGAATTGATATTCTTAATCGATAATGCTTGCCATCGTGATTCATCGCTTCGCTCTTGTCGCAACGAGAGTTTCGGTGCCGAGACGTTGCGCGATCGTTCACGCTCGTTTTCTCCGCTTTCTCTTTGCGAGTCTTCCAACGATATAATAAGAGGAACGTGTGTTTCTATTTGCGCGGATAAATTTTTCTTCTTTCTTTTTTTTTTTTTTTTAACGAATTTCATTCCTCGTAACTCGTCGAGAGACTGGCGATATATTACGTTGAAATAATAAACATTGATAAAGTAATTTATGGATAGTTTTCGAATAATTTTTTGAACAATGTTCGACGATGAATTTACATCTCTCTCGAAATTAATTTTCTTAGAACTCGTTCTTGATTCTGGAATTAATAAACGTTTAATTTCGTTAAATTATCGATTCACCGGCTTCAACGCGTGTAAAAGTTAATTCGCGCGACGACGATACATACATATATATATCTATTTTCCTTTATACACCACCGTAGCACGACAATTCAGAGCGAGCAATTACACGGGCGAAAGAAAAGATTAACCGTAACCGTGTAATTGCAAGTTCAACAAGAACGGAATCATTCCCAGTCACACGTCCTACGGGGAATTTCTTGCGCGAAACATCTAAATTTATGGAAGTCGTTGCGATCGTTTAATCAGAAAAATACAAGAAAATACGTATCCCGCGGGGGACGGTAAAATTACTCTTCGTTAACCTACCTACCTCCTTACCAAAAAAGAGGTGAACAGGAGAGAGGGGGAAAGAAAGGGGAAAAAAGAAAAGAACTTGACATCGTAATGAAGTAGCTCCGCTAACGATTCGAAGCCCCTGATACGTTCTCCAAAGAATAATATGTATTCGTAAGTGCACTCCCTTCGATCACTCCCTCCGGTAATAACCGGCGTGCAAAAATTGCTCGCGATTAAGTCGCGTGGAGTGCCTCCGTTTCTACGATCGAGCGAATCACCATTATGCGGCTGCGAGTATTCACCGAGATTGGGCCCTTAACAATCATCGGCCACGGCTGAACGAGCCTACTCCCTCTCCCTCTCTCTCTCTCTCTCTCAAGAGAGAGAGAAGAAGATACGGACAGACATCTCCGCGCTCAATCCTTGCAATCGCACGCTTCCACTTTTATACTCCCCGTCCTGTCACGACCAGTCCCATCATTAGGCCATTCGGTATTACAAATGACGTCGAGAAGAAGCCACGGCGACCACGCTCCCTCTTCCTTTTGTTCGCTTCCCTAGCTCTTATCTGCGCCTCTCCATCTGTCCTTTCCTTTCTCTCCCCCGACGTTTCGAGTCGTTCCTCCTCTCCCTCGCCTTATGCATTTTTCTTCGTTTCCCACTTTCTTAAGCCTCGTTCAGATTATAGTCGATATATGTATATATAAGTTCGATTCGTTCGATTTAAATTGGAAGCGAATTTGCGAACTCGTTCCAATCGAAATTGTCCTCTCGAGTTTGTAAGTTTGTTCTCTACAGCGGATCGATTGATTTAAGAAGCGTTCGAAGCGTTGGGTTAATTTGGCCGATTAACCATTTTTCCATTATCCCTTATCGCGCGTGCTACAATTTTTCTCTAACGACTTATTTATTTTCGTTGGAGAAATGATTTGATATTGACGACGTTTTCTTGATTATTTCGAAACCTTCTCGTCGAGAAAATTCTACTTCTCGTTCAGCGATAGATTCACTGTTGCGAATCATCCTCTCGAACGAAGGTAGCCAAAGAGTTAAAATATATTCGAATTCGAAATGATACAAATTCAAGTAACACGACTAATCTGAACAAACCTTTATCCCTATTCGTCTCCCTCCCCTCTCTCTCTCTCTCTCTCTCTATCTCTGTCTCCAACTGCACTCAATCAAAACGCAATGACCCTTTAACTGGATCGCTCGAAGCTTCGTGTAAAAAGCGAGGATGAAAGTCGTAAGCATTTATGAGTTTCTTCTACACGGTGTAATAAGTTTCGAACGATCGTCGTTTGTATTCGACCGATGCGTGCAGCCTCCTTTCTTACGAGGAGGCAGCCTCGGCCCGCTTCTCTCGATGCGACGCGCGCGCGCCTTTCCCTCGTGCGCGCACGAGGTGGTGCATTATTACCATCACCGCGAACGGAAAGAAGTGTCCCGTCACCGATTCCTCTTCGCACGTCGTTCCACCGTCGGTCTTACGCCAACCCGATTGCGCAATCGTGTTCTTGGCCAAGGCGACCGAGGCCTGCCGGTCCAACTCTACTTATCGTCTTGTACGAGTAAATAAGAGCAAGCGTAAGAGGAAGGCTTGGCGAAGGAAGGAAGAATGCAGAAGAACTGTTTGGACCAGTTATTTCACACCTCGAGGCGAGGTGACGTTCCCCGCTTTATTTACGTAATTGGTTTCCCGTAAGAGGTAAAGTTTAGTTCTAGAAAAGTGTTTGACCGGTGTTAGAATATATATTTTATTCGAAAGAAGAAGGTGTTGAGTACTGCTTGTATGGTGTATTAGTTGGTATTGTTTGGAAATTTTTTAAAATTTTTTTTCTTTCCTTTTTCAAACATATTCAAACACGGTCAAACACGATCGAATTTATCGAGGGAATATCGACGGCGGATAAATTGAAACGGTAATTTTTTTTTTTTTTTTTTTTTCCTTTTTCAAACATCTTCAAACATAGTCGAATTTATCGAGGGGATAGATATATAAGGATATAATAACGATATAGTTATTATAGAAGCGCAAAATTCAACGATGTATCTTTCTCTTCCAAAAGAACAGAGCAATACCAATCTCCCACTTGACAGACGAAATTTCCTTGCTAATATCCGTTTAAATTCCAAAATCGTTACCTCTCGAATTCCTTTGAAAATGCTTCCTATTTTTGAAAAGATTCCTCGTGCCTCGAGAACAAACGGAGGAGGAAATAAACCCATTGCTATTCCTCTTGCGTATGCACGCCATGCGACTAATTGTGAAATACTCGAACTCGAAAGAAAGAAGAAAAAGGGAAGGAAAAAAAATAATATAGATTCGTGTTTCACGAGCGTGTCGTAACATCTAAGAATTTTAAGTTCGGAAAACTTAATGCCTGACATTTGCAAACGTTATCTATTAGCGAGCGCGTAATTGCAAACATAGAAATCGATTCCCCGCTTCTGATTGATTTCTCCGTTTCATGATTTATGCATCACGCCCTTTCATTTCACCGAGGCCAGCATCCCCAGCGCTGGTTAATTCCTGGCCCGTTTTGAATGATTACGATCGTATCGTACGGGGGAGCACGTAGAACGTGCGATCGGGAGGAACGACAGATCCAGGAAATTGCCTCTGTTATATCTTCTTTCATTCGGAAAATGAAACCGTGCAAATGTATGTACGTGTACGTATCGATTACGTTTATGTCGTATTAATTACCTCTCGCTTTCACCCGGGATTGATGACACGATCGTATCTGATGCTTCGAATGAACGTCATTTATTAGAAGCTTTAGACCTGTTTTGTAATGTAGTTCATAAATTGGCGTGTGCGTGTATGGATGCTGTTGCGTGTACAGGGTGCTCCATTTGTTTTCACTATCTTTAGTCGACTATTCTAAATTACTCGCTGTTTGAACCGTATCCCGGTGGAGAATGAATCTTTTCTCGAAGATATTTTAAACTCGAAATTTTGATCATCTTTGAGCTTGATTTTTTAAAAGAAACGTACGAAAGGAATTTCTTAGAGATTTTTTTAAATCTCCAGATTTTTCTTTTTTTCTTTCTTTTTTTTTTTTTTCTTTTTCTTTTTAATATCTCACGAACATTAATTACTATCAACAAAAAGAAAGTAGGCAAGTACGCGTGAAAGTATAATTCCAGGATTTAAATCCTAATGGCGGTAGTACAATTTCCATGCCCTTGAAACACGGATCCTCGCCGTCTCCGGGTAGCCACGGAATAATTACGCTGCTCACGGACAACCGTCTCGAATCGTTCTTGCAGTCATCAGTCTCTTTCGCAGAGCAAACATTAAGCGGCAACCGCTCCACCAAACCGTTCGCACCTACGAATTTCATTCCCCTTGGCCAATGAATTCGACTCCCTCGCGTGTTCTATCTCCAACTATCTCCAACCTTACCCGATCTTCGAGCATTCCATATTATAAAAAATATACACGTAACGTTCCTCCCATCTCTCTCTCTCTCTCTCTCTCTCTCTCTCTCTCTCTCTCTCTCCGTGTCGTATGCGAGCAGCAGTCTTGGGAACGAAGTCGGTCGGTTGGTTCGCCGCCGCCACAGCTGCCATCGGTCAACGTGCAATACGCTTTGACAAGTACAACAACAAGTGGCTTCACGGTGGTCGGCGAGACGGTGGAAAAAAGAGACGTTAAGCTGCGGAGCGGGAGAGGGGAGAGAAGGTGGCGCAATCTGAAAGGTATCGTCGATCACCAGGGACACGGAGGATCCCCTCCTCCGTTTGTTTGCGGATGGGGAAAAACCGGGAAACGATTAAGCGTATACGGACGCGCTCGAGGCTGCCGGTGTTACCAAATTCATCGGTGCTTTCTTACCGACATTCTTGTTAGACGGGATATTTCTAGCCTCGCTTCGTTCACTTTCGATTGCAGTTCGAGCAAGTGTATCGTGAGATTAGAAGAAGTTAACCGATGGATCGACTAATTCGTATTCGTATCGAGGCGTAACTTTTGCGTACTCACTGTTCGACTTGACGTCCCCATTGAAACTTTCAACTTGGCCAACTTGTAAAGCGTGAAAAGCAATCGGACACTTTTTCCAATCCTCGATCAATCCTCGAACATGAGAAAGGAAAAACCAAAAGATCGATTCAGAGTGGTTTTGGATGAAAAGAAGATGGATAAAACGGATCTCGAATCGCGCGAATATGAAAAGAAAACAGAGGCTGGAAGGAGGCTCGGCGGCGTGGTTCGCAAGGCTGCGACAAGGTAAAGTCAACTAACTATCCGGAGGAGAAGCAGAACGGAGTAGTAGTAGCAGGAGCAGCAGGAGCAGCAGCTAGGCAGCAGAGGAGCGGCGACGACGACGACGACGAGGAGGCAGGAAGAGGTAGGTCGTAGCCGCGGCGAGGAGGCGAGTAGGGATGGGAAGGCGCATTGGCGTGTTGGCAAACGGCGAGGAGGCAACGGGTCCAAAGTCGTCGGGACTCGAGCTGGCTGTGGTGGCGCGTTCACCTCCCGCTCGTACGCAGTACGCTCCGGACTCTCGCGCAGGCGAGATTGCGCCAATCCGCTCGGTCGATCCGCGGACCACGTGCGCCCACGTACGTTTGCACCGGCTGTGTTTTTTGGGGGTGGACCACGTGCTCTCTATTTCTTCCCCTCTCTTTCTCCCTGTATCGCGACCGATACCCGCTCCAGGCGATCCCTTTCGAGATCGTCTCCACGTTTTTCCCGCTGGAATTGGAAAGGAACGAAGAGTGTCGTCAAGATTCGATTCCATGCTTCGGTCGTTGCAGAAGGATTATAAAGGTGTCAAGATTACCGTGCCCTCCGGTGGTGGACGGACAGTGATTATAATTAACGATCCGCGGTTGTGTTAATTCGACGAAGGATGGAGCGTGGCGCGGTTAACTACGGTTGGATGATGACGATGATGATGATCGCGAGGAGGAAATTCGATCGAGGAACGATATAATTGGTGATCGGGCGCGCGATGCGGCGAGGATTAATCTAGGATTAATTTCGAGCTCGCGTACCGTTCTCTCTCTCTCTTGTTGCTCGCGATGATCATGGATCGCGCGGGGAGAGGCGATACCAGTTTCAACTTTCCAATCGCGATGCGAGTGGGAAAAGCGAAGGATACGAGCGGCCGATAAAGGAGGAAACGAGAGACGAAACGTTCTGGCCACAGGTGAATTTTAATAAAACCGGTGCTGCACAACCAACGCGCGGTTTCGATCAAATCGATCCGCCACCGTGAATACGGATTTCACCGAGTTGTGGTTGGGGGAAAAAACACGGGAGGAGTACGGATCCTCGGATCGTTAGACTATGAAGAGCGGAAGTGGCGTTGTTGTGGCCGTCGACGTTCGTCCTGGTGGCCGCGCGTCGCCCCGATCGGGAAACGAGTCGATCGATAAAAACAAGAAGACGGGAAACGGGAGTGGACGGCGAGCAGTGGTCGGCGAGCGACACGAATATTATTACGACGACGCCTCACAAACGTTCTCGAACGGTCGGTTAACTAGCGGGGGACTGTTCCAGATACGCGACGCGGCGGAACGCCGCCGCGTGGTCAATAGTGAAGAGGCAGCAGGGAGGACAGAGCTAGGAGAGGAACGTTTTACTCCTTCTCCTCCTCCTCCTCCTCCTCCTCCTCCTCCTCGTTCGATCGGTAAATAGGGACGTCGATCAAGCGATCGGTTCTCACGGTTCGAAATAAGTGGATCGAGCGACAAAGAAACGCAATCTCATCACCATCGTTCCACGCGTTCATCGTTCCGGAGAAGGCGAATCCGACCGATGTCGAATGAATTTGGAATGGTCACGCCAGCCTGAATTGTGATACGCGCCCGTCCCTCCACGCACGTCTCCGTCCACGCACGGACTCGATAACGATCCCTTTCTTCTGGAGACGGGATCGATCCATTGATCCCGTGATCCGTGGTACAAATAAGCGGCCGAGAAAGAAGAGGCCGAGGAAGAAGTTGTCGAGCGAAAAGAAAACAGATCGAGAGGGAGGGAGGGAGGGAGGGAGGGAAGGGGTAAAAAGGCGAGCAAAGGCGAGCAGGGAGGGAGAGAGAGAGAGAGAGAGAGAGCGAGAGCAAGGATTGACGGGACACAGAAGAAACTTGGTGGCGGGCAAAAAACGTTGGAAGCGACAGAGATACCAGGTTAATTAGATTATCGAGGGAGCGAGGGGAGGAATGCAGGGATAGGCAACGCGACCGACCATACATGGTCCATCGTTTCTACGAAGAGAAGCGGGGGAGCGTCGTCGCGTGGGAGGTCGTGCACAGCTTCCACGCTGGTTTTTACGCAGCTTGGAAACGGACGGATTCGTGTGTGCTCACCTTGGAACCCACACACGGGGCGCGACTATTAAACAGGTTGGTCGCGCGTCTCGTCCTCTGCGTCCTCTCGTACCGGTCTGTCGATCTACGAGCGGGAATCCGCTTTTCCGAGAACACCCTACGAGATTCGATCGGATCGCCGCCGATCTTCGAGATTTCGAGAGCGAAAGAACGAGTTCGTCCCATCCTCTAGAATCGCTCTCATCGATCGATCGATCGAGCTCTCGATAGAAGATAGAAGATATAAAAAGAAGAAAAAGAAGAAGAAGAAGAAGAAAAAGAAGAAAAGAAAAGTTGGACGGAGGAGAATATTTTTTTTTTTCCACGTTTCGAGGATTAGACTCGATCGTGGAAAGTGGAAAGTGGCCACGCGTCGAGTCGAATCGCGTGCCAACTTTCAATCTCGGATGTCGAACGACCGCTACGCACGCCAAGATCGCGTTTAAAAGCTACCACCACATCCTATAACTCCAGATTTCCGCGATTCCAGTGAACCAGTCCGCCGCGTGTATATATATATATATATGTCGCTTGATTCTTCTGGCGGATCATTAGAGCAGCGTGAAGAAGCGTTAAGAACGATGAAAGTGTAGCGGAGCGTGTTATGCAAAGCAGCGTGAACCAGAAAAGCCTGATCCCGCTGATCGATTCACCGCGAATTCGAGGCGATAGCTAGGAGAGATGCGTCACTTCGGCGCTGATATCGATTTCATTCCTGTAACGGATCTGCCAACGATCGTGTGACGTTCGAAACCTGAACCTCTCGCGCATGCCTATCGAGATAGCGCGAGATATCGTGGAAAATGACGTTAAACGTTTCCTGTTCTCGCGTCGCGTCGTCGTCGTCGTCATCGTCGTCGTGTCGTTTGGCTCGAATCTAGGCCGAACGGAGAAAGGGACCTGATCGTAGGATATTTTTTTTCTTTTCTTTTCCACGAAAGAAATCTTTTCATCCCTCATCGAGGAGTGGGAGAGGATCCTCCCTCGAAATCGATCATTGGCGGGTGACATGGATAGGTCGGAGAACCTTTTCGAAGAAGCTTGGTGGAAGGTGAACGAAAGTGGAACGAAGTGAAAGAACGAAGTCTGGCGGGGGTGGACGAAGGGAGAAGAAAGAAAGAAAATATGTCGGTCGCGGGGACGAGGAGGCTGTGCAGAGTGGGCCTGATCGCGGTGCTGGTCACAGCGTTGTGCGTGTTGACTCTGCTCGATTCGCCGCCACAACTCCCGGATCCACCGGCGGATCCTCCTCCCACGCCTGGTAAGCAATTTTCTCCGTTGCCCGCGCTCCTTCGCCTCCAGCAGCGCGCGACCTTTGCCCTTTCGTTATCGCTCAACGGTTCGCAACTCCTTTGCCACCTAACAATGCCCGCTTTTATTTCCTCCTCCTCCCTCCCCCCCCTCCCTCTCTCCCTCCCTCTTTCGCTCCTCCCTCTTTCTTCGTATCTTAGATGGTTACGCGGCAAGCGATTAGACACGGCTCATCTTTTCTCGATCTCCTTTTCCTTTTTTTTTCTTCTTCTTTTTGCTACAGGATCATTCGATACACGTGGGTCGGAGCGGATTTTTCTTTCTCCTTTGCATTCTCATTTGCCAAAGAAATGCTCGAATGCATCCCCTCCTTGGTTCGAGAACGAGATACGAGCGAATTTTCTAATTTTCGACGATCTAAAATTTGTTTTCTCAATCATCGAGATCACGTTCAAATCGATAACAGTTTCTCTTTAAACGTCGCAAATCGTTTCCTGTATACCGCGTATTTGCATATCAAAAAACTGCAATCTATCCACGATATTACGAGAGATTCATACTCTCTTTATCGATTGATCTTTAAAAAAGATCTTTCTGAGAGAAGGAAGCAATTTTAATCGATGATCGAAGCGACGGATCCGAGGGTATAGAATTGAATCGACGAATCGGATCGTTTTTTTATAATCTCTACTAGAGATTTGAATATCTCGAATAAGTTGCGTTTAAATGAATGCATTCAACGTGTTATCTCGTTCGTAAATAGAATAAAACAAATATATATATTCTTTTTCTTTTCGACTCTTAATAAATTCGTCTCTCTATTAAAAAATATTACGTAACTTTATGGGACTTGTCGGTTCGCATCACATTCTTATACATCCCACTTGTAACGTAATTATTCACCGTCTTTATGAAATCGTAAACGTTTTATTACCAGCCATAATTTCAGAGAGGGAAGGTATTCCCGAGTGACACGAGTGACGGAAAAGAAGAAAAGTTCGAGCGAGGATAAAAGTGACGAGAGGAAGACGGCGACGAGAAAATCTTTTCAGACGGCCGATCGATAAGAAAAGGAAGTCCAACAGTTCTCACGTGCCACGCGATCATTCTTGTTCCAAACGAAGAAAGATTTGTACTTCACTGTTTCCTATCTACATTTCCTATCTACGAATAGTTTCCCGGTGTTGGACGCGGCCGACAAAGAATAGGAAAATTCCAAGCGTGCCGGCCATCGATTCATACCTTCAACTATTACGCTTAATCGCGTCAATTCTAACGAGGCTTGTGCGTTTCTCTTTGAATTACACGCTGGATTCCCTTTTGAATAAGTTGTTCGACGAGGGATTCAACGTGGCTCGTACATAATACGTTACGGTTTGTAACCAATGAGAGAAACGTCTTGCGAGAAGTTGAACGTGTAGATTCAGCGTTTATGGTTCACGACTGGAATCCCCCTCCGACGCGATTCTTCTAAACTTTCTTTCATTCCATTCTAGAGAATAGAGACGATAAATTTCTCTTTTGAACTTTCGATCGATTTTACAATATCGCGAGAGAATTTCTTTTCTCTTCTCATTCTTTTTTTCTTTCTTTTTTTCTTTGCATTCCGCGAAAGCGTTTCGAAACGGTCGTTTCGTTTCGTCCCGCCGACCGATTAAAATCAATGAACGAAGAACAACTATTTCCATTCCCGAATGGAGGACCGACAGCGGAGAAAATAATTCGAGCGGAGAAAACCGTCGAAATCGAGTCGGCCTGGAATCGCGTGCAAAAACCTCACCCCACCTTGGGCCATAAATCAACCGCGGTGCGGTGACACGGGCTTATCGTGAACACAAATCTTTACACGGTTCCTTGGCGGTAGCGACTTCATTAGGTGACGTAATTTACAGCTCGATTCATCTCGGACTTTCACGTAACGCCGCGTACACATTGACCGTTTTCCTTCCTTATTCCCCGACTCCTCTTAAACTCTTTTAAATCTTGGAAATAATTAATGAAAATTTATATAATAGAAAAAAGAAAAATATGAATCGTAAGATCGGATATGTTTCGTTCGAACGATTTGATCGAAAATATTCAGCATATATCTTATAAACGAACTCTCGAGCAATAACAATGAACGACCATCTAATCGAAAATTCCATTATTCGTAAAAGTATTCGATATAATATAAAAAACTTTCCATCGCGACGTATCGAAGAACACGAGCTTTTTTTCTTCCTTCATTCTCGTTCACTTCGGATCCACGCAGAAAATCTCTCTCTCTCTCTCTCTCTCTCTCTCTCTCTCTCTCTCTCTCTCTCTCTCTCTCTCTCTCTCTCTGTCTCTAAATAGCCGGTGAACCGTGGAGTCTCGGAGGGAAAGGAGGAAGCGAGGATGGTAAAAGATTGGCATCGGCACAACGCGCGGTCGTTGGGTCAAGCGTATAGACACAATTTTTAAGGAGGATGGTACACGGATGCAAGATGCATGGAGGCTGTTCCGCTCGATCGGAACAAATTGTTTTACACGAGGACGAGGAAGGGAGAGGAGAGAAGACGATCGCGGAAAGAGGAAGAGGATTTAATCGACGCCGCTTCGATTCGAGGATTAACGGAAAATTGATATTTTATGCGCGCGAGTACACGGTCGGAAAGTGGAGGCTTGCGCGTGATTAAGCGAGCGATAAGGTGTTCGAAGAAAGGAATGAAATATCGGCTATAAACGCGTCGTTCGTGTTGCCTTTCGGGCTTTGCGGTTATACGGTGATTAATGTTTGTTGTAATGAGTGGATGGATTTGTTAGCGATTGTCAACGTAATTATTTCGATGATGGAGTGGAATCCCGTGGAGCCTCGTAAATTAACGAACAGTTTCGGGGGATGGAAGAAAATTTTCATCGATTAATTCGGCGTAATAATAAAAAGTCAAAATCTAGGCAAGCTATACGTTGACACGAGTGAAACGTTTCACCGTTGAATCTCGTGAAAGGAAAATTAAAATTATACGTATTACGGGTCGTGACTCCTGATCATTTTGCGATTATTTTTTTTACGCGGGAAACGAGTTCCGCTGACAGAGAGAAGGTGATTAACAAACGAGGCAATTGAAATCCTGTAAACGTAACTAATCGAATGCGCGGTCGGGTCGGTGACGCGGTTCGACGTCTCTCGGGACTCGAGTGAGGAGGGATTAAGGAGATTGCTTAGAAATTACACGGACGAAGAACGATTCGAACGTGGCACGATCGTCCACTGACACGTAAACGTATTCACGATACGTACGACGTCCGGCTTCGTTCGTGACGAACGTAACGTTTCCGTCCGGTTTAAGATCCGACCGTGTACAGATTGTGCTAGCGAAATTCATAGCGAACGACACACCGCTTACTAACAATTATCGCTCTCAATGACATCCATCCTTCCCCGTTAATCCTCCACTCTCCTGTAAACCCTACTATAAAATCATCTGTACAACTCGTATGCAAAAATCGGGAAAATAACACGTATTAATGAAGGTTACACCGGATACAGTTGCATTACGTAATTACCAACAATTAAAATATTAATCGTATCGTCCATCCATCTTTACAGTCGAAAAAATTCGAAAGCTTCCTTAACGATCGCGTTATTAAAACACAAATTTTCCTGCACATTTGAATACACGTACACACGCGCACATACACACATACGAACCGTGCGTAACGTTCGAAGAATTAAACTGGAACATTTTATCCGTAAACATTATCTAAACGGATGAATCTAATTAATCAGGAAACCGGTGGATACGAGATTTCCTTGGAACAACATCGAGATGATGGGTGCCATGGCTGCGGTCCGCCTTTCACGCGACGTAGCTTTAATAAGCGGTATTAGCCTCCTCCCCGGGCCCTCGTTCCTTGGAATTAATTAGCCGAAAAGCGTGCACCGCCGCTTCCTCGTTAATGAGCGGAGCGTAGCATGCGTCACGCGACTATCGCACGGTCTCAATCTCTCTGACACATTTTCCAGGTGGCGTACCCCCGGGCACAAGAAGCATCGTGGCTTACTCGTGGGCGCGGAGATTGGCACTCGATTACAGACCCTCCAAGGAGTGCGACGGTAATGGAACGTACGGAACGACGTTAAATACGTTCAAGTTAGCCGACGAGAAGTGGCTCGAGACAATCCCTGGACAGCTCTTCCTGTACAGCGCCCACTTGGACCTGAGAGTGGCCGGTTATCCAAGCCTCAGGGTGATTGGCGTTAAACGTGGACCTCTGCCGACCTCTGCCCTTTTCTGCACCGTTTGGTGAGACATTTTCGCCCCTTCGATTCTCCTCCTCGATCTTTGCTTTCGTATATATGCTATAACATCTTTGTACTCTTTTTCTTCTTCTTCTTTTTCTTCTTTTTCTTGGAACTTTTCTTTTTCCTTTTTTAATTTACCTTGGAATCGCCGAAAGAAGATTTTTCTTCAGAATCGAAAAATATCGGAAAAATACGAATGGTTTCGGAATTAAAAATTTACGCGAAACAAAGTTGTGAGAAGTTGTTTCGGTTTTTCTTTTCTTTTATTTCTGGTTAACGATCGAAGGTTCCTTTCTTCGAGAGCTCGAGTCGCTTTAATCTTAACTTTCTTATCCAAAACTTCTTCCCCAAATTTTCTTTATACCCCGTTATTAAAGCAGTCGATTTTCATAATTCGAACGATTATGCAAATCGAGTCGCGAAACCGGGTTATGCTTTGATCGAAAAAAAAAAAGAAGAAGAAGAAACACTCACTCGGCCTATTTCGATCTCGTTTAACCAGGTTCGAGAAATTTATCGGATTATCGAATAATTTCCTTGCCGCTTATGTTGCAACCAGGTACGAAGAGGAGGATCGAGGCAGAGCAGTGAGCGTGGAGGCACTAGTGTCGACCATTTGGCTGGAGGAATGGGGCGAGGCGGTGGACAGCTACGCGGGGATCCTCGTCGGTTGTCAATTACCACCCGACGCGGCGATCGAGCCGTCCAAGGTGTACGTAGGCCTGGAGCCCTGCCACCAGAATGCTAGTCATAGTTTAGCGATAAACAACGAGGACAGGGGCGAGGACGGCGAGGCGCGGCGACGCCGTCAATTCACCCTGTGCATCAAGGGTTTGGACTTCGACGAGGATATTTCGAGGAGGATCGTCGCATTCGTCGAGCTCCACCGCATACTGGGCGCCGAACTCTTCTACTTCTACGTGTTCAACGTCCACGAGAACGTGTTGCGGGTGTTGAGGCTGTACGAGCGGTCGAACGTGATCAGATGGTTCAATCTCACGCTTCCCGGTGATCTGCCGAACGAGAAGATCACGAGGAGGCGGTTCCTCTCCGAGAATATCTGGATCAAGAGACGCATGGAGCTGATACCGTACAATCATTGCTTCTACGACAATCTTCATCGTTCGGAATTCGTGCTGCCCATCGACATCGACGAGGCGATCGTCCCGTCCAGGAGGAAGAGCTGGCACGAGTTGTTGCTCGACGAGAGGGTGAAGCTTGGAAGGGGATTCAAGGATTTCGCCTCGTACGCGGTGAGAAACGCTTACTTCTTCCCCGAGCTGCAGACGAGGAACAGGAGCAGCGGTGGCGACGATTCCTCGGTGGAGGACAACGATGCCACCGATATTCTCACCGATTCGAGTTATCTGGACACGGTGAGGACGGCCTGTATCTCGCCCGAGGGCGACTCGGTGAAGAGTTTCGTCTCGACCAGGCGCGCGTTGACGGTGCACAATCATTACGCGTTGACCGCGTTGAACCCGTCCACGAGACGGGCGCACCATTTCGATCCGGAGGACGTGTTGAAGCATCATCACAGGGCCTGCGACCAGACGCATTTGGACTGTGACGCTTTGATGGAGGACGTTCGGGTCGATGAGTCCGCGTTGAGGTACGCGCACGAACTTAAGAGGAGGGTGAGAGTGGTTTTCGCCGATCTGAGAACGTTCGCGTAGCGAATTCTGGAGAACTACTTGTGTACATAATAATAAAGGAT
Source organism: Apis florea (assembly GCF_048593485.1). NCBI lineage: Eukaryota > Metazoa > Arthropoda > Insecta > Hymenoptera > Apidae > Apis > Apis florea. Next base: position 4,229,140 of record NW_028256746.1, read on the forward strand.
GGATAGGATTAAATCGATCGCAGTGTGGTTAATTGATACGCTTCACGCTTTTCCTTTGTTCCAGACGAAGATTGTTACGTTGTAGAAAGAGGAAGTCGCGTGATTCGGTAAGTCGCGTCTCCAACGATTCGAAATCAAAGGATGGAGCAAAGGATCGGATTTATATTATATTTTTTACTTCTCGTGAGATTTTTCCTTCCACAAGTTTTTTCCTTTCCCTTCTCTGCAAACTTTTTTTGTGCAAAAGTTATGGAAAGTGCAGCTAAGTTGTTCGAAATAATAAATAATGTCCCGCAATTAAAACGGAAGATTGCGTAAAACGAGAGAGGCATTGGAACGAGAGCTATTTTAGCGATGCGCCTCCGCTTTCATCCCTCTGGGAAATAAGATAAGAGAGACAATGCGGTATTTGCAACTTGTAAATCGCGGTCGTTCCTAAAAAGATCAAACGCTCTTCGAAGCCTACTTGCGAACGCGAGGGTAAACAACCGCTTTTACGCCGCTCTCAAGAATAAATATCAACTTTAATTAGAATAAAAACTAGCCTCCACCCCACTTGGCTTTCCGAGGCAACAACAACGACGCGGTGATACGATAATGAAATGCGCTCGTGGGAAATTTCCTCCGTGTATGGCCGTGTATACGCGGATACGCCGTCGCCTTGTTTAACCGCAATGTGCTCCAATTATAATTTCTTTGCTAAACCGAAAGAAGAGCGAATCTATCCTTATTCTCATCGAGGACACGACGACGAAATTTTTATCACGAAACTTCATCACGAATCCGGATTTCCAATCGATCTTCTTCTTCTTTAACACTTTTTATTTCTCATTACAACAAATTACAAGAAATTCTCGACGTTATATCTCGACTCGAGATTTCCACCTGGAGAATCTTATCCCTATTATTTCTTCATCGAACCTAAGAAATCATAATCCGCAGAGACAAGCGAGTCGCAACTCATAAAATAATAATAATAATAATAATAATAATTAATACCGACATTTCGACGCTTTGCCAACGAGCGATCTAATCACATTTTCTCGCTGATTCGTTTCGCTGAGTGGCAGGAAGAGTGGCCGTAACGATATCGCAGACAGGAATATACGTCCCTCTGTAATAAAAATCATCCTCTTTATCACGCCCCTTCTTTCTTTCTTTTTTTTTTTTTTTTTTTTTTTTTATTATATCCCTCGCATTCCCAACGAAATCTCTTGAAACGGCGACACGAGAAATCGAAGTGGAGAGGAACGGAGAGGAGAGGGGGAGAGCTCTCGCCTCTCGCTATTCTCGAGAAAGCAGCGTTTAGAGAGCGGTAAACAAGGGTCGAATTCGAAATCCGCGCTAGCCACGGATCCAGATAAATTTTACGAGGCGCATAAAGCGACGTTGGAAGCACCGGCAAGGTCATAACGAAGTTTAATAGTTCACGAGCGAAGCGTGTCCTGCCTCGGTTGTTAGACCGAGGCGTAGATAAGAGGAGGGAATGTTATTCGGCGAGGAGATAACTGACTTTCGACTGCGAGCTTCCCTCGATCTCTCTCTCTCTCTCTCTCTCTCTTTTCATCGTTGGATATTACACGAGAATTTCTAGAGTGGACTAGAGCGGAGATCCTTTGGCTGGGAGATATTCACCGACTGGACTCGAGAAATGTAATACGGAATGTAAATCTTGCGTGGCACGAAATTGGGGGATGGATGTTGTTGCAACGCTTCCCAAGCCAAGAAAAGAATATAATTTGATTTGGACGGATATTTGATTTATTGATATTTCATAGGTTTTTTTCTCTAGGTGAAATTGATCGAAGGCAAATATATAAGAAATGGGGTTATCGTGAAATCGAAGATTCGTTGATAGGCGAATGGGAATGAGACGAGACGTGTTTTTATCGAAAGATGATTCGAAAGGGAAACGCGATTTTCAAGCGATCCAACAATCGTAAGAATTATCTGGTATAAGTGTTAAAATGTAAGAAAATGGAAGAAAATAGTCTTTTATACGTGTCTGCGACAACGCGCGTAATTTATCATGGGAACACGTAGCATGTTATATTCGAAGGGAAGAGTTATCATTTCAAGCGCGCCCCGTGAAAACTGTACGACAAGATCTAGCGTATGCATGTACGACAAACTTGTGCGATGTTTCTGGCATATCGTTACAAAGCAACGACATTACACGCGCTACGTGTTTAGTTCGCATTATCGAGATAAGCTAAGTTATTTACTCTCGTTCCTGGTGCGATGCCGGATACCAGCTAATGACGAAGATAGTAGATAAATCCTCGGTGTTTATTCTGCTTCAATTCAGACTCGTTCAATGCGCATATAATCCACGAACGATCGATCAACTGCGAGGAATCGCGTCCGTTGATCGAAACACGAAAAGTGGATCGAAAGAAATTTTACCTTTACCAATCCTTGGGCTCGTCTTAATTATTTTCAATACTCTTTGCCAACGTTTCCCTCTGCGATTCGTTGATAAAAAAAAAAAAGGATTTCCTCGATTTCGCGTTTTGTTCAAAGCGTCTGGAGACGTTAGGATAAGGAGTTAACGAAGAGAATGGCACGCATCGAGATCGGCCCGGTTCCGAATAATCGTAAGTCGCAGCAAGTGGAACGGATCGGTCGGATAACGTATCGAGGTGGTCTTAACCACGACCGTAAGATAAGCAGGTAAAAAGAGGACGGGTAACACGCGCGAGCCAGAGTAATGCGCGCACGCTCTCTTAAATCTCGTTCTTAATTTTTGCCTTCGAAATAAGCGTGAACTTCGAGCGAATTCGCTTCAGTGTTGGCTCGAGTTTTGATTAACCCTATGACGACAAGATGCTAGGAAAGTACGTTTCCTGTTAAGAACGATGATCCAAGTTTTTATGATATTTTTGCAGTCGCATTTTCATACTCTTTGACACAAAATTGTTTAAATATGTTCCAATGCAAGTGAATCGTTTTTCACGAGTTTGTGGTAATAAAGGAGAATTAATCATCGAGTGACGAGAAACAAGGATCCTACGGTTGACAAGAGGGATATTATATTGGAAAAGTTATCCGAAAAGGAAGGAAAATAAATCTAGAAAGGCGATCAGTGGATTATAGGAGCGAGAAAACGGACTTGAAATATTGCCACCGGGATCAGATAATAAATCTGCCTCTAGATAAATACTCGGAAAATCATAGTGCTTATCCATGATTAATCAAACCGTTTATTTTTAACTTGGTGGACAATTATCATCGGTGTAAGATTTTCCTTCGATCTCGCCAAGAATTCTCACCAAGATTTTCCCTTTATCTCTCTCGAGTCGTCGATCTTCTCTCCCTGCTAAATTGCTAAAAAAAAAAAAAAGAAAAAATTCGGGCCATCCTCCCAAAATTGCTTCCAGCTCCACCAGCACACCAAATCCGCGCGATTCGACCAATCGTCGAATCGCATCCGCGCATCAAACGAAACCGTTTAACAGGCCACGAACGAGACCGCCACCCTGCTCCTATGAATCATTTTCAATTTAATAGGAATTCCTTTGAGATACGCGCGTTTCGTCGCCGAACCGAGCCGCCTTAAATTAATACGAGTGTAAATCAATCCTCGATGCGTAAAGCAGGAAACGCTGTGCCTTCTTCTCTTCTCTCTCCCTCTTCCTTCTTTCGTCTCCTTTCCTCCCCGTAACCTCGCGTCGCGTTAGTTACGAGCATTTAGACGGCATAGCGAGCGCCAATTTACGACAAGCAACACCGGCGACAGACGTCCGTTCTTTTCCCCGCGTGTTTCCAACTCGCGTTCTATCCTCGTCCCTCCTCTCTCTCTTCACGCGGCATCATCACACGTGGAATTCGTATGCATCAAGCTTGATAATGTGTTGGCCAGAGATCGTTTATCGCTTCGAACGATCGTAATTTTCACGACGATTTTTAATTTGAACACGGTGGGAAGACGAGATCTTTTCTCTGGAAAGACGATAGTTGGAGCAGGGGAAGGGAAGGTGGAGAATTTATAAAGGTATCTTGATTTTTTCCTCCTTCTTTTTGTTCGTAAAATATAAAAATATTTTGAAGAATTTTCGTAATTCTCGGGGAAAGAAAGTTAATTTCTACTCTTTCCTCTCCTTCCTTTCTTTCTTTCTTTTTTTTTTTCTTATTAAGCTTGATTAAATTCGAAAGAAGAAGAGAGGATAGAGAGAAGGCGAAAAGTCAAATGGAATTGTATTACACGTTATAGCGCGGCGTTACAGGAAGCAGCTTGATGATGACGACCTCGAAAGGTTACAATGCAACTTTTATTATACGTAATTACGTTTTAACGGATTTGAGGAGAATATAGGACGTGACGGAATATAAAATACGTACTTCGTTAAAGGAAAAGACGTATTAAAGGAGAACGAGTCACGCAATTTACTAAACCACCGTACTTAATCACAACCTCCTGCGTTAAATAGAAACGGTAATTACACGTTGCGATAGTCCAGATAATTTTATATCGTCCGAGCCATTATTCTCCAATTTGTCTCCTCGCGAAATATATCGTGTCTCTTTCCGTGTTATTTAAATAATGCGTATTATGCAACATGGTCCGCTTCAGAATCAAAAAATTAGAAAATCATTATCGTTTGTTGAATTTCCTCTTTTTTCGTCGAAATTGAAAATTTAACAATTTTTTTTTTTTTTAATTCCTTTTTCCACACTTACCATTCTCAACATTCTTCTACAAAACTTTCCCAGATCGCGCATTCCATGATTATAGATCCAACCACGAACTCGTCATTATCAAACTCGTATCATCCAAACGTTAAAAATATAAAATAAGATCACGGTGGCCAATCTTGGGAGGAGCGAGAATTTTTACGACTTTTCCGCTGTTCCCTAAAAATCCAGGTCGCTCGATGTCGAGGGCGTGTGTCTTCTCGACGCCTTCACCCTCTTTCGCCTCATTTACCGAGGGACGACCTTCCCCTCTCATAACTCATTGTCCTCGTGCCGCGTCCCACTCTTCAATCGACGGTAGCCGCCCTCGAACAAGCCACGAGTCCTGAGGGCAGGTCGAGATCCACTCTTGCGAATCCCCCGTAATCGATCGTTCCTTGCGCGCACGGATTGATTTCCGCCCTTCGATTTTCAGCCTCTCGTCGCGCTTGATCGATGAACCTGTTGGTGCCTCATTCGATCAAAATTCGTCTCAAAGATTCGACGTCGCATTTGTTGTCGAGGAGATGCGTGATTTTGATATTAATATTTGGATTATATAATTTGTTGATGGATATTTGATTGGAAGGCGAGAGTTCGTTATGGAGGAAAACAGATCGTGAAAATTTCGAACGCGCAACGAAGGAAGAGTGCAGAGACCGGATGTTATTTCTCGCGTGTCTTTAACTTAATGATCGTAATATACGGATGAATAAACAGAATAATAATAATAAAAGGAAACGGGAGATTCACATTCCTCTCGCACAAATTTACATTCCGTTTCGCTATATTTAATTTGCCAGTCGTTAAACCGGGGATACTAAAACTTTCATACCACTTTCAATTCCTTTAAATCAATCTCACGAAACGGGGATCACCTCTCGCTCGGCTCGTAAAGATCTCGAATCTTAAACCTACATACGAACTTTATTCCTTCGTTCGTTCGACCACTTGGCATCGCGGAACTTCGTCAAAGCCGGAAATACCTCGTTGATACTTCGGTATAAAAGACACCGGATAACGTACGTCGAGAACTTCGTTCTCGTCCCTTTTACGCGCCTCTTTACGATCCTCCTACGTCGTGATTTCACTTCGATTCGAGAGAAATCGAGAACTCGAGCAAAGCGGGATTAGAAAAAGAAAAAAAGAAAATTCTTCGAGACAACTGTTTTCTCTTTCGCGCCCCTGATCGGCACGCGATCGTTCGAAATTGGTGGGCGAAATGCAGGATGAGAGAAAGAACCCTACGTGGCCTCGCGATTCGTCGAATATCGCATGCGCCCGGTATTGGGAAGAGGGAGACAGCGAGTGAGGGAGAGGGAGAGAGAGAGAGAGAGAGAGAGAGAAAGAGGAGAGGGTTGCTCGCAAGTGAGCAGCACGTGCGTAGCAGTCATCCTGGCGCACTCGCCAGGACCGCTTCTTCCTTTTCAAACGATCTTGCTCTTCTTCCTCTTCTCGTCCACGCTCGTGTCTTCCGATTTCTTCGATCGGAACGCGTTCCTCCTGAGTGCAGCTCAGTTTCTTCCTTCTCTCTTCTCGGTTTCTTTCTCTTGCCACGCGGAGGTGGACAACAACTGCGTGGAAATCGGTGTCGAAAAATGCAATCGGCCCTCCCTCGCGACAAAGGTTACGGGAACGATTTCGTCGACGAGGAAATGTACATCGGACGAGGAAACATGGTTTTCGTCCGTTTTCTCGAGGATCGGATCGGTGATCGTTGAAGGAGAATATCTGATTCGTCGGGTCGATCGGTCGATTCGATGAGGAAACGTTGGCGGAGAGATGAGAGTGAGCGAGGGGAAGCGGAAGAGGATGAGACACAGCAGCTCGTGGCCGGATCGGGCGGCGCAGACGGTGAAAGTGCGCGTGGATCCGTTGTCGCGCGCGTTCACGATCATCCCGGCGATTGGCGGGAGGCTGCACCCGTTGTTGACCACGACCCCGAGCCAGTGGATCGACGAGATCGTTCTCCTCGATCATGGCGGTTCCTCGACGGGGTCCCCGCTCGAGGCGAAACGACGATTCGTGGACAGCACCAGGGCAATCGAGCGGAGCCACGATGAATTAGGGGAAAGTTTGGAACTGCGCGCCCTCCTCCCTGACGTTATGAACAAAAGTTGCGGAACAGCGGTGAACTCGGGCGGAAGAAGCGGCGGCGAGGGTCGTAAAAGCGAGGGAAAATTGGAGGCGACCGCCGCCAATCCGAACGATCGGTGTACGTCCGAGGGAATCAACGCGGACATGGGATCATCCGTGGCGCAGCGCGAGAGAGACGAAACGAGCGAGCGATTTCGATCGAAATGGAAGGAGGACGAGCGGCAGCGAGCAGCTTTCCTCGAGTCGTGGAAACGTGGAGAAGAAGAGGGTTGGACGAATCCTCGACCGAACGCCTCTCTACCTCCTCCCTTCGAGGCTATCGTGAGAATAGAAAAAACGGCGGCGAATGTCGATCGAGTGGACGAGAACTCGGGCGATTTGTCGGAACGATCTAGCCCACCCAGAAGGGCGGCCAACCCCCAGATCGAGGTGGTGGATTACGACGATGTAACGGCGAGTCGTCGAGTGAAACACGCGTGTCCCAAGTGCACGTCGGAGGGTTTGCTTCGTGAACGGGTGGACCCGTTTCGTTCCCCGGCCTCGAGCAGGAGAAGCATCGCGGGCCGAGGCGATAAGCCGGAAACGGGGCGTAAATATTCGGCTGGCGAGGGGAAAATGAGGAACAGCTGGCGCAGAATAGGAGCGAGAGGTCTTCTAATTGGAGGCGGCAGGAAGAAGGAGAAGGGCGGGCGGAGGAACCCGGTGCTCTGCAGGCCGGTCAACGACGTGAGGAAAGAGGCCACCCTGAGGAGGCATTACTATCCCGAGGGAGGCTGGGGATACGTGATCGTGACCTGTTCGGCGCTCGTCCATTTCCTCGGGATCGGTTTGCAGCTCGCGGCGCCTGGCAGCTGGTATCTCACCGCCGAGCTCGTCTTCCATCAACCTGCCCTTCACACCGCAGGTAACTCGTCTTCCCCCCCCCCCCCCCCGCCCCTCTCTCTCTCTCTCTCTCTCTCTCTCTATCCTCACCTCGTGGTCCAACCTATTCTCGGGAGTACGAGTACAAGTTTTCTTAAGCTTGCTTGCTCGCTCGCTCTCTTCGATTTTGATCGGGCGATTTGCATTTTCAACGAATTCGTTCGTTGATTCGTCCGTTCCTTGTTCGGAGGGTTGTGTGTGTGATGCTTCGATTACTAATGATTTTCGTGCGTGATCAGGAAAATTTGAATTTTTTGAGCAAATGAAGGAGTAGCGAAAATCTCCCCAGTGCCAAATACTCGTCGTACACCCTCCCTTCGCAGCGATAAATTCTAGTTTATTTATATAGCGAGCTTATATTATTTATAGTCGGAATGCCGATGCCAAAAATCTTGGCGACACTACAGAACTTATATATCATTTCGTTTCGAGAAAAAAAAAGAAAAAAAAAAAAAAGAAATCTTACGAAGACAAAGAAGCTTCGTCGAATCGAAAATTCAAAAAAATTGGGAAAAATCGGTACAAAATTTCCAAGTATCCAAAAAAAAAGAAAAAAAACTACGCGTTTCACATCGATTCGCAAAGAGAGAGAGAGAGAGAGAGAGAAAAAGTAAAAAGTCCGTCTAAAAATATAAAACCACCTTGTAAATATAACATCACGAAATTGCAACGATATCGCGTGATCCCAGTAGTCCTTTAATTGGCCGTTGCTTAAAATCGAAATACCGAGGATCGTTTATCTTAATCGGAAGCGACGTTGATTCGGTGGATATCAACTGGAACGGCGTTTTGTTTTTTAACGCTCGCGAATTCGGGAGCCGGCCAATTGCGTCCGATTGCGCTAAGTGAAAACCTCTTGTCCCAAGATACGATCTTGGGCGGCGGTTCATAAATCAAACGGTTTTACTCTTTTTTCTTTCTTCTCTTTCTTTCCCTCTTTCCTCCCTCCAGTCGGCGCCAATGATCGGCTCCCATCGTATTTTACGTATGCACGGAGCCTGTAGGCTTCGAGATGCGAAATTACCCTTTGAGGCCGGGCGATAAGGCGCGCCGACAGGTGGTGGCCGAGAGTGGGACGGTTAGGTTGTTGGCGTTGTTCGGATTGGCAATTTCAGATACGTTGAGTCATGTTTTCGTTAAGGCGATCCTGTCGAGGCAAGGGTTAGGAAGGTAGAAGGTGAAATTTGAAAACGTTGAGTCATCACGTTGTTGGTGAGGCGATTTCTTCAGACCTTGTTCGCGTTTGTTCGTTGTTGTTTAAGTTTTATTCATCCAACGAACGTTAATTGATGGAAAAATTGATCGATCGATCATTTTTCGTAACGGCCTTTATTCGAAATCGTTCATTCTTGATCTCTCGACATAGCGATGACATTTTTCTCGGTCCAAATGTTTAAGATGTTGGAATTTATCGATATATCGTGCGAGTTTGTGCAGATGTGTACTCGATGTGTAAGGAATTTTACGCGATGATTTTTGAAAAATGAAAGTATCCTTCTTCTTCTTCTTCTTCTTCTTCCTTGGTCGAAAAAAAAAGTGGCACGATTTTATTTTTTTCTCTCTCTCTCTCTCTCACTTCAACGAACGTAACAACGATCACGAAAACAGATAAATTATTCCCGCACATGGACTGGTTTACCCAGTGTCGTGTTTTATTATCAAGCGAGCACGCGTTTCAAGCTCGAAGATCGAGCCTTTAAAGGACGAGCTTTCGAAAAAATCGAGTCGATAAAACGTCGAAACATTCCAATTTAAAGGTCCAATAAAAGGCAATGGCAATTCGTATCGTTAAACGGGGATAAAAACAGAATACGAGCGTTTCATTTTTTCGAAGCGAAGATGGGGAGGTTAAGAGGTTGTCAAGAGACAAAACGACGACCATAATAAACAACTGGCCGCGTCCCAATCAACGGGTCCCCCGTTGAAACCCCGTTTTTAATAACCGCCACCGATCACCCGTTTCGATCCGCGCCATTTTACCCGACCCGTTTTTAATATAAAACACCGTTCTCGAGCGGCTTGGAGTTCCCTCTTACTATCAGATTCGAAACGAAACGAATTGCCACGAGTGGTCAATAACTCTGGCCCATAATCAACTTATCTTTCGCACACTCGTCCACCGAAATACGGTGATATCGACATCGTGGCCAAGGTGATTCTCGTATCTTGGAGGGGGAGAGAAAAAGAAGGAAAAAAGGAAGGAAAGAAACGACGGCAGGGTGGGCATTTACGGGTTTCTCGACCGCTAAGTGTGCATGCAAATGAAACGTTTTCGGTTCGTTAATCGGCGCCGCGCTGAATATTTTAGACGGTCGAGATTACGTGTCTGATCGAGGATAAAAAGAAAAAGAAAAAAGGAGAAGGAAAGGAAGAAGAGGAGGGGGGAAGAAGGAAATAAGATCGAGAGAAAGGGAGGGAATAAGAATGGTATGGTGGAAATCGTGGTAATCGTTGCTCAAAACCCGTAAAAAAGACACCCGTGAGAGATCGTGGGTGTCTCGAACTCGTGGTCGTAAACGGGGGTCCACTGTATGAGTTGCTGTTTAATTTGGCACGAGAACGTGTGGCGACGCCGAGAAGAGGAAAAATCGGGACGATATCGACAGTCTGGCCGCGTATTAACAGAGCCTCACGTACGACTTAACACGTGCGAGGCATCGCGATGCACTTAGCGAAGGACCGATGAGCCTTCTTTCGAGGGACGAGCATTAATTTGCTCGCTCTCGACCAGCGAAATGTGTAACCTTTCGTCCCGTGCACACGTGGGCCAGTTCGAAATGATCCGTGTCCGCGAAACGATCGTGCAAATGCGAAATTTCTCTCTTGGGAACGAAGGAAATTTCTTCTTCTCGATCGCAAGATTCGAAGATAGTGCTCGACTCTCGTAGATGGATTTCAGTGTGATCTATCGATGTATCAATTTGCTCGTTCTCCAATCAAGAAAATGTAACTTTCGTCGTCGTCGTGTGGACCAGTTCGAAACGATCGCGAAATTTCTCTCTCCCTCTCTTGGGAACGAAGAAAATTTCTTCCTCGTGATTGGAAGATAGTGCTCGAGTCTCGTAGATGGATTTTGCTGTGATCCACTTCTAAGAACGACGCGTTGTGATGCGAACAGTTCGATTTCAGCAAATCGAATCGAGAAGGAACGAACCGATCGGATAGATAATTGCCAATCGAAGATGAATCAGGAAGGACGCCTCTCGAAGACTTTCCTCCCTGTAAAAATGTTAGAATAATAGCGTAGCAACTATTTCGCCCGCGGTGAACCCCTACTCGAACGCAGCGATCATCCCAAAGCAAAGTACGAGAGCGTACGCGGCGCCCGATACATCGATCGCTCGGCTAATCGTAATTTCCATCTCGAAAAATCCTCCCTCGAAATGGACGTCGAAGCTGGTTCGTCGAGTCCCTCGGACGGCGGTGATACGTATCGAAGGATACGTCGCGACTCTTACAGCGCGGCGATGATTAACGAGACCGAGATCGGCGAGGAAGAGATGGAACGTCAGGAGGTGGCTGCGATAAAGTCTCAACGCTCGATCCCCCCGAAAAAGTGGAGATCGGCCGACGACTCGGCCAATTTCGAGTGTGAAACTTGGTCCGTGGAAAGCTGCGCGTTGAAACGAGACCTGGCCAGGACCTCGTCCACCGACACGAGCAGATCCTGGACCGAGAGCGTCGAGATACCATCGGACATGTCCCATCCCGAACTGTGGGCCAGATTGGGGATGGGCAAGTGTCGTTCGTGCTTTCCGAAACCTTCGTCGTCGTCCACACTGGCCGATGGATGCCAGTGTCAGTGCCTTTGCCAGTGCCGGTGCAGCCAGTGCCACTACTATCGTCGAAAGATCTCCACCTGTTCGAGCAGGGATCACCCGTTCCTCGGCTACAAGAGGAAGGATTCCGGCTACTCGGTGTCCACCTGCCAGAGCATTCTTCCACCCTCTTCCGGCAGGAACTCGATCGCCAGCCTGCTCCACGAGATCAAGGAGGGCGGCCCTGGAGGACGCGAGGAGGAGGAGGAGGAAGAGGTGATGAGGCGTCGGCACTCGGATCAAACGCAGTGCGGCCGATGTTCGATCGGCCGCGTCGATAACCGCCGATTCTCCGAGCAGACGTTGGCCAGAGGGTTGGGGCCAGGTATTATCATCGAAGGGGGTAGAAGGAGCAGCAGCGTGGAGAGCAAACCGTGTCTCCCCCCGGCGGAGAAGCTCGGCTCGAGGCGAGCTTGGTGCAAATCTTTGGAGAAGGAAGAAAGCGGAGGGGTTGCTGAACCGTGGAGAGAAAGGATGGAAGGGTCGGGTGAGGTGGTGCGGCAGAAGAGGAGGAGGGAGAGGAAGGAGGAAAGTTCGAGGGAGTCCTCGATGGAGCGTCGTAGGAGCAGCGTGAACATTACGCCGAAAATGATGAGGAGGCGGTTCTCCGAGCAGCTGATACTCGAGGGTGGTTTGGGCAGCGTTCAAGATTACGAGGATCTGGTGGAGGAAGGGGAGGAGGGGGCCGAGGAGGAGTCTTTGACCGCGGCGAACGCTCGGAAGAGGATCACTCTCAGGAGGCACTATTATCCCGAGGGTGGGTGGGGGCGTGCGATCGTGTCGGTCGCGATTCTGGTCCAGCTGATATGCCACGGAGTTCAGCTCGGCTCGGCCGTGTTGCTCGCCCCGATGGCGCAACGATTTCCGCGCGACGCGGCCCACACAGGTAGGGATTGCTTGTGTGTTTCGTTTCGAGTAGTTGGCGCTACGTGGTATCGGTGAATCGTTGATAGCTTAAGAGACAGAAATACGAGAAACTTTCGAAGTCTCGAAGAATATGAATATATATAAGAATATATTTCTTTGATAATTTCATACCGTGTTACAAAAGCAAGAAACGATTTTTCGATTCATCGTGGACCCGATTTCCAAAGGAATTAAGGGGAAACGTAGGGTAGGTAATGGGCGAGCCGGGTTCGATAAGAAGCGAAACTTTTCACCGGGACGAGGAAGAGCGAGGAGAGGCAAGATACGCGCAATGTACGCGATTCCATACACCTGCACGGCAACTGTCGTCCCGGAGAACGGTACTTACCTACCGTAACTCGTACTCGCGGCTTGCGCACGAGTCCTGTGTTCTATATCGCGCGCGACCGTGCACTCTTAACCTACATGAGTTTGTTCGAACACGTAGCGCCGAATACGTATCGTAATCTTGAGGATTCATTCGATTTATTTCCTCTTCTATCTCTCTCTTTCTCTCGGAGAAAAAAATGAATCCATCGACGATCGATTCGAGATACCTGTGCTATCTACTTGATTATTTTTATTCTTTCCTTTCGAAGTGTCTAAGTGTTTTCGAAGAGGTATCCGCGAACCGTTTACGTCATACATCGCTCATTTTGCGAGACATCGCGTGGAAAAGATGTAGAAGCATTAAAAATCGTAGAATTAGTAGAAATCTTTCGCACGAAGATATAAAAACAATTATATGAGCTGAATCACATTTGAAAAGTCGTAAAGAAAACGTTAAACGGAAGATTGTAACATATGGGGAGAATTTTTTAAATTTTTTGTATAATTTATTTTTAATTATGGATCGAAGAATAATTTAAATTTATTTATTAAACAATTTAGCTTTACGTTCTATTTTTTTATTTATTTATTTTTTTCTTTTTTAATTCTAATTGATTATTTTTAAATTTATTTTGAATATTGCAGCGTACATGAGTGTAAACGAGAAAACGTCATAAATGAATTTATCAATTTTCATATGTAATCAGAAATTACAGTATCTAGAAAGAGATCTAGAATACGTAAATTATCGTCAAACGAAGAATTTAATCTATATTTTTTTTTACATTAAAGATTAAAATTTTTTTACATCGCAACATTTTTAAAAGAGAAAGTTGATATCAATTGATATCCCGTATGAGATCACGCGCCAAAAGTAAATGTAGACAAGGAGAGCAAATGATAGGTAAAGGACAGAGATAGGATAAAAATATTGAAATCAGCGCCATCTTCAGAGTGCCGCAAATGAAACACAGAAGGGAAGGACAGCAAATGATAGGAAAAGGATAGAAATAGTATAAGAACAAACTGCTAGCGACATCTCTTAAATACATTTGGAATTTATCTTTGAAGAGATGTACTTTATCCTCGCTAGATGGCACTGACGGTATAGGGAATAAGAATTAACCGTCAGCGCCATCTTGCGAATATTAAAAACACTTTTACAACGAACGAGTTCAAGGAGCATTTCAGAGATGGCGCTGAAAGTTAATTCTTATTCTATCTCTATCCTTTTCCTATCATTTTCTGTCCTTCCTTTCTCAGTTTCATTTACGGCACACTGAAGATGGCGCTGATTTCAGTATTTCGTCCTATCTCTGTCCTTCTCGCACTATTTACTTTCTTTGTCTATCCTACTCTACGAATGCATACGCTCAACGGACGGTTCCAATACTTGATTAACTTTATTTTTTTTTTTTTTTTTTTCTTTATTTATCCCATTAATTAAAAATTGTAACGAAACCTATTTTTCCCAGTTTTCATATAACGTATCATACATATACTCTATATAAATATATATTTTCTTTTTGTATATCCCATATACGTATACATATTTAAATATTAAATAATAACGATAAAATAAATATTGGAGAAATATTTTTATTCAATTATAATTTAATTAATTCGCTTCATCTCGATTAAAAATAATTACGTTGAAAATAATACGTATGTGGAATATTTCAATTTAAAAATATATATATATATATAGCAATAATGACACAAATTTCAAACTTTAACCAACCAATGGTGAAGCATATAAGAAAAAATTACGAGAAGAGAAATGAAATCATTCTTTAATAAATTACAGAGAAATTATTGAAGAATAAGAAATTTTATCTTATCGATATCATCTATCGCGTCTCGCTAGGGGAAGGCGACAGAAAAATACGAATTGTTTCACTGCGACTTTGGCCACGACGAAATCCGTAAAAAGCGATTGCCACCGGCAAAGGCCAAGGACCGCTATCAGCTCGGTGGAAAGGATAATTCCACGCTAGGAATGAAATCCTCCGGCCACCAGAGAGCTTTCGTTCTATCTTTTTTTTTTTTTTTTTTTTTTCGAGCTGTGTTACATCCCTTCGCGTTCTTAGACCAAACTGCAATTCTTCGCTACACCGACCTCCTTCCAGTATAGCATCCGTAATACGTGAATCCGAATCTCGACCACCAGAACGATATTATTCACTGTTTCTCACTCGTGATATTTCTTCCCTATATATAAAATTTGATCGATCGTCGCAAGATCTCAACCACCACCAATTCTCTCCGAGATATTTCTATTGATTTTTCTTTTTTTTAAATTATAAAACCGAATCGACAATGTGTTCGTTTCGAAGTAAACAAGAATAATTAAAATTGAAGAAAAGAAGGAGACTAATTAAAGGATTGATTAGACAAGGAAGAAGCTTGAAATTGAGATTCGCGGGAATTTTATTACGCGACTATTGCGCTTTCGTGCAAGATCGATAAGTCGTTCAACTTGAACCGAATCACGAAGTGACAAATGCCGTGTAATCGGCATGAATGGAAAATAGCTGGAGCCAGTTTAACGATCAACGGCGTAGAAAAAGCTCGACCGATCTCATTTTCTCCAACATCGAATTTCCCATAACTCGATACGGATTAATTAAATTTAATTTTCTCCGTTCCCGCTACTTTTATAATATAACACTCTTGCGAGTAAAATAATCGAATTATTATTAACCGCAACAAAATTTAAAAATTTCGATGCTTACCTCGACGAAAGTCTCTCGAAAACGGTATCGATTTCGCGCGTCGATTCTAATCCATCGAACTTATATACAAAAGAGAAAAAAAAAGAAAGAGAAAAGAATTGAAAGTTAATGATAGTAAGTAAATAAAATCTCGACGCGAGTAAGATTCTTTTTCACGCTGGATCCGAGGTGTAAGGCATAAAGATAGGTTTTTACGGTCGAGGGGCGACCGTGCGTCACAGACATCCGAGAGACGTCCTCGAAACAGCGAGGCGCAACGCTGCAACTTGTCCCGTTGTTGTATCGTTGCTTCCAGTCAGGTGGTTGGAAAAAATTCGATGGTGGCTGGAAAGGAGACGAGGAGGAGGATGGCAAAGATGCACTCACGACCCCCGAGGGCACGCTTCTCCCTTTCGCAAGATTTGCGGGGAGAGGGGGAGGACAGAACCCATTGTCTGCGGTTCTGAAAGGATTCTAGTATTGGAATCTCGGGGATGAAGAGGGGAGGGCTTAAACGTTGAAAGGAAGAAAGCATAAGCATCGCAGTGTAGATTGAAAATCTTATTCTTTTATTTCGAATATTAAAAATTGGTTAAAAAAGACTCGACAAATTGTAGATTTCTTCGGTCTTGCGAATTAATTTTCATCGAATCCATTAATTGAAAGCAAAGCCAGAGCAATTGATAATATATTATTAACGAAGTATTGCCGTTTAAATTCTTCCATCGAATCCGTTCTTTGATCTACGAGAATACAGGATATATACGGACAGACGTCGAAATAGCTCGAATATCGTAAGCAGAAACGATAATCAACGCATAGGATCGAACGATATTGTTCTTTCTCGATCCAAGGGGAAGGAAAGGAAAAGAAAAAATTCGCACTTGACTGACGCACCATTCCAAATGGAAAAATGCAGGATGCGCGACTAGCCGACTCCCGTGGCGGGGATATCCTCGCCTAAATTTTCCACGCCCTTGCGAAACGACACGATACCGGCTGGAAATAACGTACATCCGTTGATCGTTAGTGTACAGCGCGTCTGGTTTCAATGTACACACTCGTCCCTTTTCTAGAAGACGTGGAGATATTTGCTCAGAATCCGATCGAGATTCCGACGCTCGATGACGAAGTTTTCTTTCCAACTGTTGCAAACACTGCAACAAACAAAGCATATATAAACGCAATCGCAAAATATTCCAAACCTTACAACTTTATCTAATCTGCTCGTTTTCAATTGGGATTTTGGGATTTTAACTAAAGCTCGATCCAAACGATGATCTCCCTTATCTTGCGTTAGAAAGAAACGAGAAGAATAAGCGTGAATTGGTCGGAATTGCGCGCTGTTACGTCATCGTGGCCGTGTAAAATCCGATTAGGGCACGAATTCCGTACACTTGGAATACAAGGCGAAGCTTTGTCAGACGGTGGAAGATGAAATGGAAGCGGAGGCGAGGTCGGTTAATGACATTCCGCGCAGGCACGCGCCGCTATCCACGAAGAAAAAGTTTACGGTTGCACAGCGAGCGTTCCTCCTCCTCCTCCTCCTCGAAGCGCGGTGGTGGGTTGGGTGGGCACGGCGAATCGAGTTTTACTTTCATTCGGGTGAAAGTGGCGTGGAACCCCACACCGGTTTCCCTCCTGCTGCCGAGGAACACGAGCTTATCAGACGTACCGCCGTTTTTCTTATTCTTATTCCACTACTCCCCATAACCTCCTCTCAGACCATCTCGTTTCCACGAACCATCTCGTTTTGGTGGAACCTCGAGACGAGTCTCGTTCTCCTCTCCTCTTTTCCTTATCGGTTCACCGACCAAGTAAGCAAGCGTTACGATTCCTCTCTTCCTCTTCCTCTTCCTCTCTTCACGTGTACACGTTTATTCCATTTTATTTCTCTCTTGCCTCTTTTCTTTTCCTTCTTTTCTTTTTCAGCGTTAAGCTGTTTGTTTCCCTCCTTCGTTTTCGTTTACGAGCATAACAGGCTGTGTATCAAGCGCGCGAATCGCAATAAACCGTTCCTCTTTATTACGGCCCTCTACCCTTCTCCTCGACTTCTTTATCAGCCGTGCGAAGTGTAAATACGTGTCCACGCCAGCGCATCGAACGCAACGCAGAGGACGTCGGGTTAAATATTAAGCGGAGGACGGTTAGGTCGCGACGCGGCTAAATTGGTCTCATTGAGGCGCGCATCGAAGGGAATTGGAACGGTCGCGAGGAGGGAGGATTAACTGGTTGTCCCGATAAAGGGAGGAAGATGTTTTCGGTGTATGAAAGGTATGGTAGTTTTATTCTATTTGAATCGGGTAAATAAAATTCTTGTAAAAATTAACTCTGGTTGGAAAATCACGCTCGTAATCTTGTGTTCTTTTAATACGCGATAATTTGGAGAGGGAGTTGAAGGAGAAAGTAAATTAAAGAAGATTTCTGAGAGAAGATTCTTTGTAATAAAAAATTTTATCAAGAGGCTGTTGAGCGGGGTATTAAGGCTTTTGCGTCGCAAGCAAAGAGGTTACAGAGGATAATAAAACGAGGAAAGTTACAATGGAAGGTGGAAAATTTAGAAAATTTATATATTCTACTTTAACCGTGTTTACAATCGCGTCGCTTTTAACTTGTATAATTTATCGTTGTTCAAAAGAATTTCAGAATGTTTGAGAAATGTAAAAAAAGAAAAAGAAAAAAATTCTCGTTAATCAGCGTGATTTTCCGCTTTGATATCCGTGATGAACTTTTTCTCGAAACATTAATATTCCTCTCGTAACAAGATCGAAGATTGAAACATAAAAATTTAAAGACCGCAAGCGCAAGGTTAAACCGGTAATACTTAAAGGTGTATAATTAAATACGTAATCACTACCTGTACCCTTCAAAAAAAAAAAAACTCCATTAAACACCTGCTTTCAAACTCTATAAACTCTGTAAACAAACCTCGAATATAAATTTAATTTTAATGCAAATTAGAAAATCTTCTTGATTGAAATGCAATCAATATGAATGGATTTCAAGAAAAAAAAAGAAAGAAAGAAAGAAAGAAAGAAAGAATAAATTCTTATCTGTTTAAACTTCGGCCTAATTTAAACGGAAATGAGATACAAACCGGAAGCAACGTGTAAGGAACAAATAGAGACAAATACGCAACGCTATTAATTGCTCGCGTTGGGAAACGACTTAATCCAAGGCTCATTTGATTTTAGATGAAATCCGCTCGACGAATTCCTTCCTTGGATGAAATCTTCGTTCCATCTGGATCCTCTTGCTTCACCTGCAATCATCTCAGATGATGAAACTTTCGTAGTGATTCAACTTATTTCGTGTCGCGTGGATCGAATAGAATTGTTTCTTTCTCTGTTTTTATTTGTTTATTTTTTTATATTTAAAGGAAGTTTTTAAAAATTAAAATAAAAACAACCATGATTTGAGTTATACGACATAATTATACAATAACGGAGATCGCGAGATCGGAAAGCGAAGTTGTTTGTCTTTTAGAAAGAGAGATTTAGAAGGGGATAAAGTTACAGATTTTCGAGGATGCGATTAACGCACGTCGATGGAAAGGGATGGAAGTCAAGCCTTGAATAGAAAGTTTGAACTCTAAATAGTAAGATAGGTAAGATATTTCGTGGATTTTCTACGAATAATCTATTTTCTAAGCAAAGTATTTGGAATCATGTAAAGATACAAGTTTATTTATAAATTTGTGAAATGTAATCACTCTACCTCGTACGAAAAGGTATTAATACTTTGATCGTTTGCTATCCAAAGGAATTAAAACTTTTGCGGTAAATGTTTCGTTAGTTTGTATTAAATATTTCTACCCACGGGGGATTCCACTTTTGGACTTGTTTCAACGAAAGTTTGGGTATTCGTGCGTGTCAAATGGCAGCTTGACATTCCATGAGAACGAAATCGGGTTCACCGTTTCGTAAGAAACTGTACCCATTAATTACTCAAACTCTCGTTTCACGGAAATGGATTTGTTAAAATACAGCCGAAACATCCCTAATTTATTATTATTCTCTATTCGAGATGAAAACAAAGTTCGAGAACTTGGAGATAATAAGAAAAGGAAAAATCTCAAGTAAACTTGAATCGTTGAATAAAACTTTACAACGCGTTATTTAATGCGATATGAAATTTATTAATTTATTAATTAAAAATTACCAAGGCACGAATTCCAAGGCACACTATGTTTGCAAAATTACGTTACCTTTCTTTGAGTGTAATTCTCTTTACATATTTAATAAATGAATGAATAAATTCGTATAAAATCGTTTCTGAAACTGGTTTTAAACAGCTTAACTTACATTCTCTTAATTACTCGCTTCTGAAACCGTTTAAACCGTGACGACCACGCAGATATTTCTTTTTCTTCACCTACAACGCGTTATTTCCAAACCTGCGATCGATTTACCCTAATCGAGAGAGCAACGATCGTACGATTTCATCATCGACGATCGATGATTCAGACGCAGATACGCAATCACCTTAAAACGATCGAGTATATTTACGAGACGTTAATATAGTCGCGAGACACGTTTACGCCGAAATAATAATTGATATAAGCGAGTCAAAAAATCGAAACGATTTTTCTCGTCCAATTTATATATAAGATGGACCAATGGCGAGAAATTTACGAACGCATATTTTCGAAATATTTCAAACTTGGACTTGGATGAATATCGAGTCGCTCTCGCTTCTATTATTATCGTCAACGATTAATTTCTTGCTTAATTACTCCTTGCCTTTGCGTAATTTCGGAGATATTAAAAATATCTTACACAGGATCTTTTAGATCAGTATTCTATTTCAATTTTATTGTATACTTTGCATCAAAAGTTCATTTATCGTCATTTATTAATGCTTTATCATTAACATCGGACGTTAAAAAATTATGAAAATTTATCCTAAAACGACCTAAGTGCTGTTCCTAATCAAACTTTAGGATTCTCCTGTCAAACGTCCCGGCCGAAAAATCTTCCGCCACGTTTCTAAGACCACCCTGGGCGCAATTTCCGGTTCGTTTAGAAGCTAGCAACCTGCACCACGATTCCTGGACCGTTTTGGGATACCCGACTGTGCATGGAGATCGTCAAGCGGCGCACGTGTGTGCGTGTGGTTCGCTACGAAAAGGAAACGAGCGTCGAAAGGAGAGCAAACAGCTCCGGTTATAACCATAGAGGAAAGCTAACGGTGACTGTTCCGTGACGTGTGTCGCGTTCCTTCCCGCCTTTTTCCATCCCGCTCGCCGTGGAAGACAGATAGATCCTAGAGATCCTTCAGAGGGACTCGTGGAATACAATTTTCAAAAACGACTCGTCGAATAATTTCCGATTCGTCTTCGATCTTCTGTTTTTTCGAGATCCAGGCTGAGATTTCCCTCGACTTTTCAATGTCGTTCTCGTTCATTCTCTCAAAGCGATGTTTTTTTTTTTCTTTTCTCAAGCGAGATCTACCCCATTAGAGACATAGGATGTCACGTCTCGCGCGAAATTGCAACGACGTGACACGTCTCATCGCTCGTCGCCAGTTAAACCGTTCGATGTATTACGAGCGACGTCCATATTTCTCTTCCTCTCCAACTCGATCCTCCCCTTTATCTCGTTTCGTTTCGCTTCTCTTTTCTCTTCTCACTCGCCGGGCAGAGATATAATGCACGGCGTGTCGGTCGCGGCTCTTTCGCCGCGATACCCCGACGACACGATTAAAAAGGTAGAATCAGGCCGCTTAGTTAGGCCGTTCACCTCGATTCCTTGCTTCGCCGCCGATCTATTAATTGTCCACCGCGACGCTGGATCCGCCCGATGATGGACTTTCCTCCTTCGTACGCCCGACGATGTAAAATAGTATCGCGCCGTCTGGAAGAATGCGCGTTGGAATCCAAGGGAAACTGGGACGGGCGAAAAATCGCTTGCGCCACGAGTTCAGACAGAGAAAGAAAGAGAGAGAGGATTTTCGACAAGAAACGGGGAATGATTCTGTAAATAGAGGTATATACTGGAAGGGGGTTGTTGTTCGAGTTTAAAATTTTTCACTTTTCTCCCCTATTTTAACAAGTTTCCAATTTTTCATTGCTCCTCAAGTTTAAAATTTCGATGGATTGAAATTTGTATATATATATATTTTTTTTTTATTCTACTTGTGATGTCAGTCTCGATATCGAAAAATTGTTTCGTTGAGTATTTTGTAGAAAAAAAAAATTGCTCTTTCTACCAATCTTATAACAAACTCAGAAGCGTAGAAAAATAGTACAAAAATACGAATTGATTTCCAAAAAGAAAGTAAATACCACACACGTTTTCTCTATTCATCAAAGCTTAACTCGATATTTTCCTCTCATACGCAATTCGCAACATCGAGCAAAAATTCTTCGTCAACCCGTGACAACTCCATTCACCGATAATTGTTTATTAATCCGCAACTCAATCATCGATCCATGTTCGCAATGGGATCGTTGAACGATGGCTCGAGGCGATCGAGAACGCGAGTGGAAAATCGGCACAGTCGGGGCACAGGTGCAAAATTGGCGAACGATAAGCTGCGGCCACGCAAGGATCAGGAGGAACGGAGGCGGTGGCGGCGGCGGCGGCACACGGGCGGCGGTGGTGCCGACTCAGGACAAGAAGGGGCAAACGATGGAAACGGAGGGAGGGAGAGAGAGCCGGGTTCGCTCGTGGTGGCATCAGTTGCCGGCATCGCGCGATACACTGCGCTCTCACAGATCTCGTACCAGTCTCGTTTTTGCCTCGTGTCAAGCTCGGCTAGTTTCCCGTTTTTTCGAGAAGAGAGTTCGAGAACGAGAATCTGAATAATCGCGTCGATCGTGAATCCGAGTATTTCGTGAATTATATTGGTTGAACTCGGGGTTGAGAAGAAGTCATGGTAAACACGGGATTTTGAGAAGTCGGCGGCAGTAGCAACAAGTTGGAAGAAACGAGTAATTTGATTTTATTTATCGTTAGTTGGGGAAATCGATTGTTGGGAATGGCGAGTGTAGATCGAGATTTATCGAGTGCAGTTTTCAATATAGGGATAGTTTGGGAAGCGTCGTGATTGGGAAGGAAGGACGATGGATCGCGATTTTCTTTGAAAAATTGAAGCGAATCTGTAATACGTGGAGTAACGAATTAATCCTCCTCGTATTATTAGAAAGTTTAGAGGTTTTCCTAATCGAAAACTGCCAATCGATAATCGAAATTGTAATAGATTTACACGATCCTCGTGGCAATGTGTGTTCGTGCCAAATTTTAATATTTCCTTCGACATGCAATTCGTGACACGCGACTCGAAAATGCAAATGATTCGATCATCGATTCAATCATCTGTCTGAAAATCATCCCAAAAATATTCCATCCGTGATCTTTCCATATATAAATCCTTCTTACATTAAGACAGCAAAGTCAAGAGATGAATAATTTCTATCGGAAGAAAAGAAAAAAACTTCTTTTTAATTTCATTAATTTGAAAAAAAGAAATCATCAATCTTGTACGCACGATCCAACAGAAAATTCGTCGATTAACCCAATTTTTACGGTATTCACTCGTACGAATATATATATATATCAATTCGTTACGATCAAAGAAATTACTCGATTCGATTTCACGGAGCGGAGAACTCGTTTCGCGATCTCATCGCACCTGTGTTTTGCCGTAACGTAAGAAACAACCGTCACAGGACGACTTCTCCCGATTGTGAAAAACGATAAATCATCTGTGTCCCCTCGATGAAACGAAATGAATTTATTAAAAATCGAACATTAGTCGACGAGTGTGTTAATATCATCCGTTGGATTGGGCCGATCGATGATGCAACACAAAAGGTAACGCGACGAGAAAACGTAATTTAGCACGGCAGTGTTTCGACAGTGGCCGATTAATTCACGTTTGCAACTTTCCCGAAAAGTTTCCTCTCCGAGCGCATTGCGCAAATTACCGATATGCCCTTCTCCGATCGTTTTATACGTTTCGGTCGGCGAGTGCGTGAGTCGAATCCGTGCTTGCCGTTATTATGATTTATGCTAATGAATTTGTCACGGGAATTGGGGTGGATTTAATCATTCGAGAATAAATATTCCATCGCGAATTGATAAAGGTAGATACGTTCTTTTCCTTTTTTTTTTTTTTTTTCGTGGACGCGTAGGAGAAACCTTTAAATATACGATACGATACGTTGTGCAATTCTGTAATTTAAAAGAGAGAATGTAGAATGAAATTTTTCTCAGGATCTGTACAAGATAACTTGCACAAGTTTCGGTCGAGAAACATTTCGAGAGAAAGCATTCTACATTGTACGAGGATCGGACGTCGATAAAAAAAAAAAAAAATGTCGGGATAAACTCGACACGGCGATATCACGTAATTTAATTCACAAATTCATCGAGAGTGTATATAATTGGACAAAAATTCAACGGAGGGAGGGAGTAAAATTCAATTGAGCGGAATAAGAAAACTTCTTAAGAGAGATTCCGAAATGGAATATGTATGTAATTAACGCGATGACGCAATGAATCCCTCCATAATTGACGATACCTTAAAAGCCAACGTTTATTATCAACATGAAATTTCGTCAAATTCGACGAACCTCTCTCTCTCTCTCTCTCGAATACGAATTTCTACGTATCTTATCCGAACAAAAAGAAAAAGAGAGGAAGACAAAGAAAAACCATCCTTTCCATCATTTCCCAACTCGCGACTCAGCACTCACCTCATCGCGGCCACCCTTCCGAGTCCAGAGAAACACCCACGAAACGAGGATCGTCGTAAAAGAGCGGTCTGTCTCGGGCAAATCCCGTCGTAAAAAGAGGCGCGAAGAGAGGTTGAAAAGGGTTGGAAATCCCCTCAGATAAATCGAGTCGGGGTGACAGGTGGTGGTGGTGGTGCGATTCGAAGAGGAGACGAGGGCGAGGCGAGCGTGCGACGAGGAAGAGACGCGCGACAAGGTTGTAGGCTGCCTTCGAGAGGATCGACAGCATGGTTGTGACGAGAGCGGGGAATCGGTGGCCCGCGGTGGAATCGCGGATGCACGGGGCAAGGGTTGGCCGAGCGAGAGGAACGAGCGTGCACGACACGGGCACGTAGTCTGCCCGAGGGTGAGGAGGAGCGTGCGTGTGATGTCGATATCGCGGGCGCGATCCTGGCCGCTTCTGGACCCGCGCGCGAAGCAGGGGCGCGAGCAGCAAGATGGTTTGGGGGGAAGCGAGGAGGAGGGAGGGAAGAAGAGAGAGAAGGCCGCGGGGCCGGAAGAGGAGAAGGCCTGCCATCCGCGCAGCCCTCAGGTGCAGGCCAGACGATTTTTGTCCAGGCATTATTATCCCGAAGGAGGGTGGGGATGGGTGGTGACGGTGGTTGGCACGTTGGTGCACTTGCTCGGACCAGGATTGCAACTCTCCATCCCGGCAACCCTCGCCTTCCCGGCCACCGTCAAGTTTTATCATCATCCTCTCCACACCGCTGGTGAGTTTTTATGCACGTATCGAGGGTGAACGAGATAGTAGGGGAATGGGAATGGGGTTCCAAGATTTTCTCGTAGTCGATGGCTGAGGGATAGTTAGTTAGGGGGAAATATGTTAATTTCGTGTATTTCGATGATCGTTTCGTTGAAAGGGAGATGAAAATTTTCTGCTTTGTGCAGAAAATACGATTACATTTGTTGAAATCATGTGTTTGAATTCATTCTACGTTGTCGTAATATTGAAATATTCATTGGATATAAATATAAATTTTTAAATTTATAAGTTATACTGGAAGGATAATATGCATATGGTGTGTATTTTCGACGAACTTTGTGGTAATGTTTTTGAAGTGCAGCGTTCGTAACAAGTTTTCCTTGCGGCGGCAAAGATAATAGCAATTTTCATAAATTCCCGTTTATTGGACCGTCCGCATCGTTCCAATGCGCGTACGCGCGCGCGAAAAATGTTTAATTAGAGAGATCCGGCGTGATCTATTTTATCGCTACGATGCGTTTGACGAGGAAAGATGAAAGGAGACAGGAGACATTCTTTATGAAAGTTCAAATTTAACAATGTATATTATTTAGAATTTACGAGAAACGTATGGTTTCGCTAAGTTACGCAATCGAACTTTCATCAAGTTGGGAGTACAGTTTCCTTGTCGTTTAATTGGCAAAGTCCTCGCGATCGTTTCTGTTTCTTGGTAGAATTTAATAGACAGTTGGAAAACGTGGTTTTCCAATCTGGGATACCGACGATACAATTTTCCAACTTTGGCGATATTGAATGAATTTGCGATCCCAAAAAATATTCGTACAATCGAAATTCACAATAACTTCAAATTTTTTTTTTTACAATTTATGATATAGCAGCGAGTTTCTCAAATATTTCGAGATACTTGATACGTTAAGTGTACTTATTGAAGATTATGTTGAACACTCGTTAACACTGATAGAAACTTTTTCTTCTTTTCCTTTTTTTTTTTTTTTTTTTTTTCATATCGATTTGTCTTTCCTTCGATTTTCTCAAGATGCCTTTCCTTCAAGATGCTCTTAGAGGCAACATATGAAATGAGAGTTTTTATGGGAAGAACTTACGCCAGCAGTTATGAAAGGCATTTGTCACAGTTCCCAAACTTCATCACGCGTATTAGCGTTAATAGCGTGGAATCAATCAGCACAACCGACAAAAGGAACGAGCGTTTTATCCGATTGATACAATCGGAAATAGAAATACAAAAAAAAAAAAAAAAAAATTAAATCAATCATTACTCATGAAAAATTAAGATAATGTTTTCTTCTAGATTCGAAAAGATTAATAATCCCAAGTTTGCAGTTCACCTCAATAATAAAAATGATATTTTTTTTTGTTATAGCGACAAAACGCGTTAGAGGCTCGTATAACATTACGACACGGTGAATGCAAAGACTGTTTTGTCTCTAAAAATAAACGCTGAGCATTCGTACAAAGTTTCATAGCCCGCGGTAACATTCATATCGCGTTGCGTTTATCGCTTCGGGCACGGTGTAGTGACATCTTTCAACGTTCTAAACATTCTAGGGAATTTTTACGATTTCCAATCTGAATTACCGACTAGGACAGACTTAACATCATAGCGCACTCTCACGGTTTGATTTGGATCGTGTACGATTTAAAGAAAACAGTCGGTATAAAGTGAAATCCTTTCATTCGCTTCCTTGCTTCCTATCTCGCTTCACGAGATTTTATTTTTTAATTAATTTGCTTTTACACAAATATATTTATATTTAACTTTTTGCTTTGCTTCGGTAACTTCGTCCCATCTGATTTTTTCCAATTTGGAAGAACTTTCTCTATACTCTATACTCATCCTTTAATAAAACATCTCTGAAGGGTGAATCACGAGGAATATATTTTACGAGGGATCAAAGTTTTAGCTGATTGGAAATATGGTTCCCTTCTTACCGAAATATCAGTCATTTATATTCACGAATAATAAAATACGAAGATATCGAGAATTGCTGAATAAGGAATAAAAGAATTAGGAATCAACGATACAAAAGTTTTTTAAGCGTTTTATCGTTCATTGCGCAATCTCAAATACTCGAAACGAGAATATTTCGACTTAATTCTTATCAAAGTAATGAGAATTGAAAAAGCAGCAAATAATGTACCGTGACACAAAGTGACAATATCGTTTCATCGTTAACACGATTATCTGTGAAACCCATGACAAAAATCTGGAACGACTTTTTTGCAGAGATTGTAAGCGTGCTGAACACGTCATCTTGACGTGTAATAGCTACCAGCCGGTTCTTTTCCTCACGATGGTATCGGCCAACATTGATCGAACGATTCCGCCCTGCCTAACTCTCATATTACATCGACGTTTAATCCTAGATACCGTTGTATATGGATTCGACCATGAAAATCGGAGCAACGTTCGAAGCCTGGCAGTATGCAGATTACAAACAGTATTAATTACATACTAGAGATATATGTATCTCGAGGCATTGTATTATCCGTCGATCGATAATCTATAATCGATAATCTATTGATCGATCGCTATCTCTATTGCCAGGTTCGATCATCTATGCAAACCTACTGTAATTCAATGAATCGTGCATTATAATTTAAACATTTTTAAGTTAATCAATATATATATATATATTTTTTTTCGCGACGCACGTAATATTTTCTACGAGAGAAAAATAAGAAAAGTCGTTGGCTTTATTAAAAAATTATAACGAACATTTCGAATTGTTATAATAATTTTTACTCGTAATATGTAACTCATTCGATCGTTTATTCTTAGAGAATTGATTCTACTCTGTAAAATATTTCTGGAAACTATATATTCGGATAAAAGAAATCCCTTAAGTCTCTAGACGATCAAATTTTCTTACGTCGTCAAAAAAGAAAAAAAAAAAAAAATTCTTCGGACAAAATATATTCTATCATAATACCGTCGGATGATTGTTAACGATACGTCGACATCGATTCACTTCAGAGAAGAATACAGACAATTTACATCCTGTTATATATCTTGAACCATATTGCAAAGATAATAAGTTTAATGGTATCGTTTATGATACACGAGAGACAAGTACACACGCGAACAAGAGAGAGAAATGATGCGAATAAAGATTTTGGGGTGCAAGGAAAGGGGTGGAGCCGTGAAACGAAAAGGTTTTCCGGCACAAATGAAAAACTTAGGATCATCGTGGCGATGTTTTTTTTTTTTTTTTTTTTCTTATTCTCAGTCTGACAAAATTACTCGCGATCCCCGAGACATCCTAGCATAATTCTATGATAGCGGAGGCAGACTGGAAGGTTGGATGAGATCTATCCAGGGTAGATTAAAGTCGAGTGAGACGCTTTCGAGTGTTTGGCCAGATGAGCGTTCTTTTGAAGGAACGATGTTTCGTTTTAGATTCGGCAATTCTGCATTGCTAGAAACGTGGAAAATTATAGAAATTGCCAGGAATGTATTAAGAGTATCGCGCGTATTTTGAATATTCTGATGAAATTTCTTTGATGAAATGGTGCAAATTAAGGAGGATGTTGGCTGCACCGTAATTTATTTTCACGCAAATTTGATGGCCATAATCTTTTTGCAGACGTACGTCAACAAAAGAAGAAGAAACATCGAGATATCGTTTACAATTTGCATTTTCAGTTTGCGATTAAAGCCAGAATTGAAATTAAAAATTTTAAGGAGTGAAAGAAAATCCTATTCTTCGTTCTAAATCGTATTAATCTTTCAATAAAAATTGCGATTCATTTCTTTCATTAGTAAGATTAAGCTTAAGAACATTGATAAAATATGTTATCGGTCGAAATACATTTGGAGTGTATAAAGCAACTAGAACGTGTTTACAAGCTTTATCATCACGATCTCTTAGGAAGGAAGTATATCGCAAGAAAAGAGTGTATCAACTAACGATGTATCCAGTCGAATCAAAGTACAGCTACGCGAAAAGAACGTATCGAGTCGAAGAAGAAACTTTTCTCCGCGCGATATCTTATCTATGCTTCGGCCGTAAGTTTAAACACGCTTCTTTGACAAAAGAAAAGAAACTTTTTCCACTTATATCCCATCATGTCCAATCTTTCCACCGAACAAATTAATTATCGTATTATTATTTTTTTCTCACTTTCCACTTGGTATCTCAATCCTGCACATGTATTCATTTTCACGTATTCTTATTTTTATTCACATTAGTCACATTATACCCATTTATTTCACTTATTACAGATCAAAGTATATCAAACGACAAATTACGACGAAAAATTACAATTAAATAAATAAATTATCCAACAAAATTTAGAAAACGGAGAACAATTTACCGACCGCGTAAACAATCACCACTTTCACATTCTACGAATCATTCGAATACCTTCAAGAAATAATTACATCTCGAAATTACGATATTACGCATCCAACGACGTTGGAGCAACCGCCAATACCGCTCCTTCAACAATTAGCTCCATAATTAAACAACGATGCCGAATAATCGGCAAAAATCGGGAGACAACGAACGATACTACAATTACCAATTTCGGGCCAACACTCGCCACACATTCGACGGGACCTTTCGAGCGTACTTTCGAGGAACAATCGCACATCTCGGTTCAACAACAAATGGACAAACGTCACTTATGCAACGCGGCCGATCCGAAAAACCGGCATTTCTCGATCGTCTCGGGATCGGGAGCGACGGCCTACCTGGACACATTTCGCACAAAGTGTGTGGAGGGAGCGGAGGGAGAGGGGGGGGAAGAGGGGGTTTAGAAAAAGAGAGAGGGATTCCACCGGGTTCGGGTCCAGAAGCGCAGCTGTCGAGCGTGGCCGCGCGGACAGCCGCACGATTCTTGGCCGACGCGGGCTCTCCTGGCCAGTTTGCGCGGTGAGCGTGCCGCGCTCGGTTCTTCCTTCCTTCTTCGTCGTTGTTCGTCCTGTCCTCTGACGGATCGCCTAGATCGCGGATACAGAGTTTGCTCGCGCGAAATCGTTCGACATCGATTTGTCGTGGTCGCATTCCTTTGAAAGAAGAGAGAGATCTTCTCGTTTATTCTCCTTGGACGAAACGGTGAAATGTATAACGATAAGGATACTCGTTGTTAAGCTCGTTATAAGGATGAAAACTTGACTTGTCTCGTGTTACGAAACGATGTCTCGGCACTTCTGCTTGGGAGGTTTATTCGAGGAAATAATTGTTGGAGAAGATGGAGGAGATCGAGTTGGTTTTGCCAGGTTTGGTGGTATGAACGAGGGAGGGACGAAGGTTTGGGGAATCGAGGAAGATTCGCGCGAGGACGGGATCGAGCAAATCCACGTGGAAAGATCCTGGATCGGACGAGACTCGTGGAACAATCGTCGGGACTGAGCAACACCGTTTCACTCCGAGATTCGATCGCTCGTTCAATCGTCATCCGGTGGAGAAACGGAGAAAACGGAGGAAAGAAGGAAATGGAAGAGGCGGAGGAGGCGGAGGATCGAAAACGGCGAAAAGGACGGCGAGGAGGCGAATGGGAAGAAGAGGCTTGAGAAGACCGGACAATGGCTGTCTCCCGGGGGGATCTGGAGATCGGCGACGATCGAACGACAACCGGCAAGTCGCCACCGATCGCCACCGATCGTGAATCTCGTTCCTCCCAAGATTCGAGCGTCGTCGAGTGCGACAAGCCGAAAGGAAAGATCGTGAACACGAAGGAGAATAACGTGGGGACGGGGAGGCTGGTGGTGGCCGGCACGGACGAAATTCAAGGACGAGACTCGACGGCCAACGAAACTTCCACTTCCAACAAATCGTTCCCCCCCGTTCGAGATAAGACGAGCAAGAATAGCAAGACCGCCAAATCGGAACTGCTGGCCGACAAAACGAGAACTTTCCACGCGGGGATCAAGGAGGCGAAAAGTTTCCGTAAGGATGACGCATACGAGTGTTCGACCGTTGGGGAGCAACGGGTGAGCGTGGATTTCGGGGCCGTGCGGATCAAGAAAGTGAAGAGAGTGAAAACACGGAGGAGGAAAGCGGAAAACAAGGAAGGATCGATCTCTGCCAGGGTGATCTATAAGTTAGTGGGCACCGCTGCTAATAATAATAATAATAAGAAGCAACGACTCGAACATTCGTCGCAGAATCACGCGAATCTGATCGTGGTCGACGCAACGATACCGAGTTGCGCGACCTCTCGTGAACTTGCGGCCGATTCTTGCCGCGTGGATCTTGGATGGCCGACGACGAAAACGGGGCGATCCTCGAACGTGGACGAAGAACTCGGCCAGCGGACGAGAAACTGCGAAAATTGCGGAGGGCCCCGTCGTAAGTGTTGCGGGGTGGAGTGCGAGGGATCGGCGCAGGAGGAGGAGAGAGGCGCGAATGGAAGGGAATTGGGAAGGAAGCACGAGAGGCTGGTTCCCGGCTCGCTTTGTCGCAGCAGATCTTTGCCACGATTGTCCGTGCACGACAGCGGTGTCGCGTGCAGCGGGAACGAGCAATCGCCTGCCGCCGGCCATCCTCGCAATTCTAAACAACAATTGGCGGCCGATCTCAGGCAACTGCACACGTTGAAGCAACATTATTATCCGGAGGGTGGATGGGGATGGGTGGTGCTGTTCGTGGGGATGTTGGTACAGATGCTGTCCCACGGTGTGCACGGATCTAGCGGGATCTTGTTGCGGCAGGTGGCCGACAAGTTCGGGCAACGCGTGTACTTGGAGACAGGTTAGTCGAGCGGGCAGGTTTTTTTAACTTGATTTCGATTGAAATCATTTTATTTATAGGCGCTTGTACGTGACTTGATCGTGCTCGATATAGTATATTATCGAGGAGAAGTCGGTCGTAGCGCAAATCGTGTTTACAAATCGAACGTACTCGTAACCGCGTGTACCATCGTGCACGGTTTTAAACAGGGGTTTCAGTTACTATTCGAACACGATACGATACGTATCGCCTCGTGTTAGCGCGAGGAACGGTATACGAGTATCTATCGACAAGTTTCAAATACATAATCCATTCGTACGCTCTCGCGTAAACCTCCGCTCCTCGAATTTGATCAACCACACACGTTTGCGTAACGAATCGATCGACCATTGATTTTCCTTCTAACGGGAATTAATTTGATTCACAGATGCATAATCTCGATCATCAGAAATGTTTATAAAAAGAGAAGGAAAATAATTCTCGTATCAACGATCTTTCCCCCCAAAAAAATTTGATACATAAATTCTCGAAATTTTACATCGAATCGAACGAGATTGGAAATCACAAATCCTTTCGAAACATATTAGAATCAACAGAAAGGAATTCGTAAAAAGAAAAAAAAACCAGAATTTAAATTTAGATCGTCGACAAAATTTCTGCTCGATGAAAGATCTCGTGAAAGGGCGGGAAACGGTTAGAGCGGAATACAGGAATTTCCTTCGATCGTGGGAATCGTCGATTAAAGAGCGTCAGCTGGAAAGCAGCGTGAAATGGCGAAATGCATCTTTCACCTCGCTCGCCTTGTCCGCTTGTTTCCCTCGTTCGTTTCGGATACCATCTCTCTGGCGGGAGGCCAGATCTGACGCGGGTGTTTCCCAATACTCTTACATCTGCCGCCCAATAAACGAGATATGAATCGCGCTAATTGTACGCGACACCTTCTCCTCCCCCCGCGGGAGGAGTTCACTTCGGTTCACGCGGTTACAGGGAGGCGAAGAAAGGGCGGAAGGGTGGGAGCGCCGCTTGGCAAGCGTTCCACCCCTGTCGCTGCTAAACTTCACGAGCCTCGGATGAGTTATCACGGCCGGTATAGCCGGTTATAACAGCGGTAGTTTGTGCCGCTGTGGGATCATTTCCGAGTGTCCTTAGTTTGCGTTTTTGTGCACTTGGAATGGTCGCGTTTATGGGGGGACGATTGGTTCGATAGGAGTTTTCCCCGTGTATTTTGTGAGCAGAAAAGACGATAGTTACACCATTTTTGAATAAAATTCTACGAAATATTTTTCGCGGATGGATAGATATCCTTTGGAGAGTAATTTTGGATGTAATGTTCACTCAACAAAGAAATGTTTCTTACTCTCAAAAGTATTTCCAATTCTAAGAGAATTTGAAACTGTAAGAAGGATAAATCAACACGATCCATTTGAAAAAAGTACGTTATATTATTAGTATTAGTTTTACACGAAAATTTTGATTTAAAAAATGTGAACGTAATGAGCAAATGTGGCTAACTACTCTTTTTAATATGCACAATCAAATTCAACAAAATTTCACGAAAATTAATAATTAATAAAGGGTATGGAGTGTCGTAATACGTGTGAACTCCTTATTTTTATTAATTATAAGATAATCTGTCTAATTTATCATCATTTAATTATCGCAAGTAATTCGAATCTCCAAATGGATCTTACAATGAAAAATAAAAATAATGATTATTGTTGATTAATTAATTATAGGTAACGTTTTCTTTTCAATTATTTAGATCCGTGTATTCCAGTTGTATATACAACAGAATATATTTATCCAATGTAATTTATAGATCATAAGCGACGTCTCGACGAAACCACTGGGAAAACATATCTATACAAAGGCAGGATGGTACCGGCCGGTCTAATAATCCTTGGAAAATATTCGCAATTCTAAGGAGATGGCGGCGTTGTCCCTGTTTCTCACACGTGGCCCAGTTATCTCTCGAAACGGAAGCAGGCGTTCCCTTATCGAAACAATAGCAGCTAAACCGAATTGGAAAGCGGTCGGCTATTCAATTATCGTAAAGGAAGACCAGGAGACAACACTTGGCCGTGTGCTCTTCCTTCATTCAAAATCGTTGACGGCAATTCTCAGAGTATTCGTTTTATGTCAACATTGAACAAAAACACGTTGGATCGGTAACAATGATAATAATTTTGCTCGAGTCGATGAGAATTTCTTTACGAATAATTCGATCGGATCTTTATCCTCTTCTTCGTCGATTCGAACATCGATTTTTCCAATATCAAAATGAAATTCTTATTCACGAATATTAATTCGTGAATCTGCATCGATGGCCTATTCGAGTCATCGAATAAAAACGAGCTGTTCTCTTCGCGTCATCCTCCGGTGAAACGATTCAAAGATTTACTGTCTAA
The DNA here is from genome assembly GCF_048593485.1 of Apis florea. Classification (NCBI taxonomy): domain Eukaryota; kingdom Metazoa; phylum Arthropoda; class Insecta; order Hymenoptera; family Apidae; genus Apis; species Apis florea. The sequence goes on from NW_028256746.1 coordinate 4,263,146, forward strand.
AAGTGACATCACGTAGAAAATCACGTTGATTCAACTCGAGAAAACGTGGACACGTGAGAGCAGGTGTACAAGAGGCTCGTGGACAGGAAAAACGTTCCAAAATTCGATCGTGAGCAGAAATCGATGATGGGTAGGTCGATTCGATTATCATTGGTTCTTTGTTCGGGATTCGTGAAAGATGGATCCATTCGTTATGTAGAAAATTAAACGAGAGATAGATAATACGAATTATGATTTTCACGGTGCTCTCTATTTTCAATTATCCTCCACGCGATCTCGTTGTGAAAACAGAGGCTAATGGTCTATATGTTATTGACGTTTGTGTAAAATAATTGATTAAGATATAAGATATATATATTTTGCGAATGATATATTCTTTCTCTTCTACACGAAGGCAAAAGAGATTCAAAGACTCGTTACAATAACGCACAATATCTCAATTAGTTAATTTGAATCGTTATAGCGTCGGTTCAAATATTCATCGGCTGGATTTCCTATTCATAGCTAAATTAATTCGGCATTATTATTCCATCATATCTCGCCCGTGTCGAGAACTTTCACGACGCAGACAGAAGACAGATCGCCGCCCACGCGCGTTCGAAACTATCGATCAAATGGAACGAAAATCTTTCGAGTTCGTATTCGTTTAACTGTCGTTGAATTCCACGTAACGAGAACTAGTTTGGAAAAAGAGCACGCATCTAAAAACACGACACGGGATTTAACGAGGCTGTCGCATTCTTTGTCCAAGTATTAACCACATACGGAACAAGTATACGTGCCTTTAGACGGGCCAGATCAGGTTGAAAAGAAAAACTTCGATCGCGAATTCGATTAATTACCGAATCCATGGAAACTTTTATTCGCCTTTGATTTCTCTTTTCTCATTGGAAATATGGCCGAGTTAATAATTCAGATAAAATTCTTTTTTCTTCGCGAAAAAAATTCTATCGAATAATCTTAATCTCCGAAATACTGAAATACCATCTAAATAATCTCATTCATTCAGATCGCAAATATCAAATTGAAGAGCGGCGAGAGAGTTTTTCGAGCACGTTATTTAGAAAGTTAGAGGAAATGCGTCAGAACAGTTGAGTGACAGGTACGAGTGTAGATGAGCACTAAGAAAGAAGTGTTTTAGTAACGAGTAACGAAACTTTGAGAACAAACAAATTTTGAGAAATTACAATCAATCAGAGGAATATAAAAAGTATTCGCATTTTCATTTACGTAATTCGTTTACGATTCATAACATTCTCAAATCTCATGTAGTTTTACTCGACATTAAAAGTATGCAAAATAAGTTCCTCGTCAATTCGAATTGAAATTCAGATATCAGATTGAAAATCCCTCTTAAATCCTATCTCTCTCGATCAAAAATCCTCGTTTTCGATAACACGCACGCGTTGTTGAAATTCTCACGAAGAGGAAACAAGCCAAGAACGAAACGAAACGAGATAAATAAGGAAAGATGAGAAGGGGGCGATAAAATTTCTCTGCAATCGTCCCCCACCGGGGGAACACGGAGAGAGATTCGCTATTTTTCGGCCTTCTTCACGTTGAAATTCCTTCAAAAATTCCCGCTTGTTAAGAAGAGTCAAGCTGTTCCAAGGTTCAACCGCCTTCGTGAGGAGGTTCGAGGAGGGGGTGAGGATTATTGTAACAGCGTAGATAAAGGAAAGGGAAGAGGGGGGAGGAGGAGCTTCACGGAGAGGAAAGAGAATCCGAGCTAAGAGGATTCTCTGGCATCCTCTTCGACCATCGTTCCGAGGAGGAGGACCGTTGACAATCGGTCGGAAATTTCTTCGATCTCTTCTTGGCTGAGGATCCATCCCCCTCCTCCTCCTCCTCCTTCTCTCCGCAAATTTTTGCTCGCTTCTTGCACAGATCCATCTCGCAATATTGCTCTTCCGTCGCACTGGTTGCGAACGATACGATACGAGACGGAGGAGAGAAAAAGCGAAATTGCCTTTCTAGGTCTCGGTGGGAAAGTACTATAAAATGGTGGATAAGCTTTGGTAAGATAAGATTCGAGGTAGGAAAGAGTTGCAATAATTGCGTCTTCTTATCTCGAGGCGAATTTGATAGAGAAACTCGAAGGTAAGAAAGCACGAGGGAACGAAGATTGGAAAACGATTGGATAGGTTTTATATTATGAAAACTTATTACTTTGAGATGGGTGGTTCATATTGTTTGAATTATGATTTTGTATTTAACGAGGAAACTTTTAATTATTATTAACAATACTGTCACTGAATTATATATATCTTTTTTTAAAATTTTATTCCCTCAAACGAAGATGATGACGCATATTAAAAAAAAAATGCACATATTAATTACATATTTGCATATTTTTTTTTTTATCTTCTTTATATCGTACAAAAAAAAATAAAACTCGATCTAAAAATATTCGAAAGAAATGTTCACAATTCGATTCAAGAGTGGATTGAAAAGTCGAACGACCCTACATATCTAACACATTTTTCGTCCGGATCTACTTTCACGGTCGGAACGATCGCTCCGTTTTTCCGCGCATAATTTTTTACACCGTAACGACACACCGTGTATACTCACGGTGTACTCGCGACGACGTTGCTGACAACTGTGAACACGAACCGAGATACGGTGGATCGTGAGAACGTGTGATGGAATCGAGTTTGTTAGATACAATTTAGGGGCCATTACGGGGATCCTTCCTCGTCAACGGTTACGCGCACGACGATGCACACGCGCGATATTCGCGGCTCGAATTGGCCGCCATAAAATAATGAGAGATACGGGCGGCGCAAAAATACCGGGGAAGACTGTTGGAGAATCGAGGCTGCGATGGAACAGAGGAGTCGTTTCGAGGGAAAAAAGAAAGGGAGGCGGATTTATCGGGGAACGGGCGTGAAGATGACGAGAAAAATTGGCGTTCGAGTGCGAAGAAACGCGCCACAACGGCGAAGAGGAACGGTTGGAAATGTCTGTTGAAACGCGAGACGTCGCGATTATTTGAATTTCCCTCGAAAACGAGGGAAATATTCGAGGTGCTTGGGTAAACGAACAAAAACTTACGCGTAACGAAATAATAGATTCGTCGAAGAATCTATTATTTTAAAAAGAAATTTCTTATCGCGGAATTTTGATAATTAAACGGATAATTGAATAATAAAAATATTGAAAAAAAAATTTTAAACTAAGAATTGCAAATAATAATAATAATAACAAAAGTTTATCGAAATATTCTTCATCTCGATCGAAAGAATGTTTGGCAGAAATCATTAACTGACACATGGAAGTAAAATTCTAGTATGGCGCCGTAAAAGAGAAATATAAACTTACATCCTGTCACTCGAGACATCCTGTCCAGATGCATCCAGATGATTTATAGAAAGCATTCGTAAATCCTTCAAATTTCGACGATTTGCAGACTTCGCTCGAATTCTTTCTTTCTTTTCTTTTTTTTTTTTTTTTTTTTTTGTTCTTTCATAAGAACATTCCTGTTCTCGTTCTTTCATCTTTGTATCGCAATTCTCTTTCGTCGCAAGTTTCCTTTTCGTTGCAATCGTCTCTAAGATCTCGCAAACGTGAGCATATTATAAGCAGCTACGATCTTTAATTGGAACCCGATCTAATGACAATTGCACCAACTGCGACCGTGTAATTGATTTTAAGCTAATTGTAAGTACATCTCCCAGACTTCTTCCGATCGTATTCGTTAAACGAAGCGTGATGCTTTTTAGAGAACTCGAAAATGAAGTTCTCGAAAGTGCTGGAAATGGTTATCGTTGGGAGAAATTGTCCCAATGAAAGCGCAAGGAGAAAATGTGTTATTCGAAACCAATTAAACTATTAAATTCTTTAAATTTTAATCTCATCGAAGCTACTTAATTAATCCGAATCCAATCTTTAAAACCAAGATTTCACGATCGCAAAATCACAGTTAAAATACTTGCTCACCTTCGCGATTGAAGCCCAATAGATTTGTAAAGCCGGGAATTACATCGTTGATTTACATTCTCGAACGAGAATAAAACTGGATTAAAACGATGGCGAGAAAAAACTGAGATAAAGAGAAAAAAAAAAAAAAGAACACGCTTAAGAGACAGTGACGTCGTTCAGGGTACTCGTGTATCAAGCGAACGGTTCACCTCCGTTTTTAAAACGCCGTAAAAATGGCCGTCAACCGTGATAAACCGAATTTTTATTCCCTTTGACATTTATACACTTTACCACGGTCGTACTCGATTTACATTCGCCGAGTTTATTACCCGCCCTTGCTCGTAAATAATTTTTAATATAGTTTTCCACCGTTGGTATATTATGTCTGTCCTCCCGGGTGTAGTTAACTTCATTTCGGTGAAATACTAAAATTTCCCTCTCGATGCACCCAGGTGCTCGTATCTTTAAATAAATTGGAACGCATTACGAAGATTACCACCGGTCTTCGTGTATTATTTCCGCTTATCATCGTTACTCCTTGCCGCTTACCTTCCTGCTGGATAACGCGAAACGTTGATATTAATATTAACGACAAGAATTCTTTCATTGTATCGATCGATTTTTCCCCCCCATTTTGAATTGTTTAAATAATAACGATTTCGATTAAAAATTGTAACGTGAGTCAAGAAAGAAGGTAGCAATCGATGAATTGGCAATATTAATATTAGTAGTATTAATGATGAATCAAAGTAATATTAATGACGATATTCGTGAGAAGTTGCACGAGTATTTTTTCAAGAGTTTTGTAATTTTACGTTGTAAAAGTTAATGTTTACATGGGTAGGAAATCCATAGAGGAATTTTCAACTCGAGTTTTTCTATCGAATCGAATTTAAAAATACTTCCCTTTCTCGTTTCGAAGCTGATAAAAGAAGTCGTAAAGAACGAAACGAATATTGATCAAAGGAGATACACTATTGAAGATACGCTTTGAAGTACACAAGTATCTACATCGACGTCATTGACTGCTCCAATTGACGAATCTCGAAATAGAAATTCGTTCTTTCATGGAGTTAATTCCATGGGGAGTATGAATCGTACGCTTAATCTTATTAAAGGCCAATGCAACGTTTTCATTTTTTTTTTTTTTTACTCAATCTTAAAGAATTCTTCTCGTTTCTCTAAATTATAACAAAAACGAATATTTTTTTTTTTTTTTTTTTTTTTTTTTTTACGTATAAAATACTAATTAACACAACTGATTGAAAATGCAATATTCAATTATTTTTCTTCAATGATTTTTCTCTATTTTTTTACCATCTCGTTGCTTCTCATCGATGAATGTAAATTCGAGCAATGAATTACGAAGAATACGGAATTGGAAAGTGAAATTCTCGTTTTCGTACGACGTATCTCGTGGTAGATCGCGCGAAAAGAAAGAAGAATCGATCTCACGAGTGACCGATCTGTTAAACCGAGAGGAAATTCAACGAACAAGCTTCGACGATTACGGGACTCGTGAATGAAAAATGCGATGTGTAATTATAGCGGATCGTGTCTCTATTCGTTTCGAATGGTGTTTATAATTTTAGATCGCGTTTGAAATGGGAAAACTTATTCGGTTGACAGTGATTCATTCGTTGATTTCGTCTACACGAAGAATTTACTTGGCGATTTATTTATATTTGAGTGTATTAGAATTAACTGGCTGTTCCTCTTCTGAACAGATTAATTCTGAATAGATCGTTTGCCGTTGTACGTAGATATTGTGTTGTAGAAAAAAATGTTAGAGAAGCTGGAAGAAGTTTATTATTAGAGAATCCAGAATCCAAAACATCTTGTCGAACGTCTTGAATGTTGGATTTAAAATCAAGTGGATAGCGTCTCTTGAATATCGAGAATTTCGGTGTCAGTAATAATTTTATCAATTTATAAATATATTTATTTATAAACATATAATATAAATTATATAATAAGCTAAATAAAGTTAATAAGATTACCTTATCGATAAATTAAACAATTTTTATATAATAAATTTTATTTTAGTGTTTAAATTGGATTTAAAAAATTAATTTTCTAGATATTATATCTAGAAAATTATATCTGACAAAAGAAATATTTTCATAAAAATAAAAGATCGCCGTGAATAAAGCTGTCAAATGTATCCCAATAATGTGTAAAAACTAGAGAAAGTAGCATTATTGTTTCTGGAACAATTGATTGAGTAGATAGATATTAAGGGAAACAAAAAGGAGATGTCAAAATTGTTTCATAAAAATAAAATATCATTTTGAAAATTTTTCATTAAAATTCAATCTAAAGTTTACCATCGCAAAGAAAAGATAGAAAGATAGAATAAGGATAAATCTTGACATTATCATCGCGATCATTCTCAAAGAATAAATTCTCGAAGAAAGAAAAGGAGAGACTGGCGGCGTTGAAAGATCCCCCTCTCTCCCCCATTACCACAAAAACGGTATTAAAATTATCAAAGAATTTTTTCCCTTCCCCCACAGCCGATATATCAGATTTTCCTCGGTCAGAATCGAAGGGGATTCCCCGTATCATCGTGATTCCCTTTACGAGATCACTTCGTCATCGAATGTACATAAGGCCGACGCCTTCTGTCAAAAGCATTCTTCCACTCGCCTTCCTTTCGAGCAGACCGACCGAGGATCAAGGGCAAAAAGTGGCGTGTGTGACCCTTGGGCGCAAAAGGAATAAAAAGGTGGATCCTTTTTTTTTTTTTCGTGGCTGTCGTCGACAGAGAGGATCATGACCGTTTCTTATCTGCAGGAACGGTCAATCAGAAAAGCGCAACGTAAACGAGACGAGTCGTTCTCGAGTCTCGTGCTTTCGCAAAGAAAGAAAGATTCGAGAGCTCTCCTTGGATGGAAACCGAACGAGTTGAGGGAAGTTTCCTTCTGTGAACAACCGGTTGGTTCCCCGCGGCTTGAGTCATCCGAGTTGAGTTTTTCCTGCGTGGAAAACCGTGGAATAAGATAGAATGCATCGATTTTTTAATACGAGAGTTTTTTTTCTCTCCGCACGAACGAGGATAGATTTTTCTTTTCTTTTTTTTTTTTTTTTTTACGATCCGGGGGAGATAGGCGTGCTTGGATTTAGAAGGGAATCTTGGCGAGGATCTAGATATAAAGGTGGATTGGTTGCTTGATAAAAAGTTTGGAAATCTGGGTTGAATTTTTATTCGAGTGGGGAGGGCGAATTGAAATTGAATGGGAAAAGTAAATTTTGAAAGAATTTTGAAGATATCTAGAGTGATAATAATTTTTATCGTTGATTCACTAAAAATGTATATCGATCGAAAGGTTGTTGTATCAGAAGGAAGAGATGTGCCAGCTTTCGATAAAATAATTCTATCCTCGGAGATTTATCTGGTTTAGATAAGTTTGAAAAGCAGGGATCAACGTGAGAAATCTTCTTTATCGACAGCAAAAGCTCGCAAGTTTAACATATTCAGATTTAGCAGGGAGAGAGAAAGAGATACGTGAGATGTATACAGCTAACGAACAGCTGTTGAATTTGCTTGCGATATTACTTTCAATAATAAATTATTATCAATAATAAGATTGAGATATTTTAATAATTTTATAATTGCTTTAAAGAAAATATCAATTGTCTACATATAATTATTATCGTAAAGAAATCGTAATTAAAAATTCTTTTTTATTTCAATTTTTGTGGGATAGACAAATTTTTGTCTTCGTATCTCGAGATCTAATTAATTCCTCTGATACGTCTATAAATCAGAGCGATAAATGAGCTCCCATTGCAATTTCGCAATCTTTATATAGACTTTGACCGCTACCTTCGAAAGATGACGCAGCAGTATACAATCGATGCTAGAATAAACGATTTTTCTATCATGTTAATTAATTTTATTAAATTGTATCTCTCTCATCCTTATATTATTAATGTTAGATTGATAATTTTCTTTCTAAAATCAATGACGATATAACAATTCCTTCGACAAGAAGATTTGTTTGATAATTTTTGCTCACGACGAAAGAGAAAGTCACGAGTTAATCCATGAACTAGCATAAATCGATAATCTCGAAACAAAGGAAATCTACATTACAGGTTGAAAGCTATACAAATGGTTGAGCAAACATCGAAAAGAAGCTTTTCTTGTGTAACAAACACAAATAAAGGAAATTCTTGGCTTTTCTCTTTGGCAAATTAAGAACGTTATTCTTCGGGTCAGTAAACATGAATGTTGGAATTGAAATGATCAAATATATATATATATATTTCCTGATATCGATATTTTCAATTTTCTTATCTGCTATAACATTCCATCTTTATCTAACTACGTACTTATTATAAATCATATCTGTTATTTACTTTGATCTGATTTGGTATTTGATTAATTATCGATTAAAATATTAGGATAAAAAAATGTGCAAATCATTAAGAATGATTTAGCAAAAGAATTGAGAACAAAAAAATTAGAATCCATTGAGATTTCTTTAACAGAATAAAAACTGCGCGAGTGACTCACCCTTAAAGAATCATTTACCTCTTACTTTTTCTTCTGTTTTCTCATTTTATTTTCACTTGCTAATGAGGCTAATTTTTTTGTTTTCTGACCTTCGAATCTCATTTTCTATCGTACAAAAAAACAATATCTAAAATTCACGATCGATTATTAAATTTAATTGACTCTAATTGTTTTGATCGAAACAACCCATTTGATATTACAATTTTTTCGCTTTTCGATACACCAATCGTCTCTATATATCATTGTTGATGCTCGACGAATTCGACAAAATTGGTTAGACGAAGAGCAACCTACTAACCGGAGCCATTTGTCCAAAAGAACGACGACTTCGGACAATTTGGATGCCAATGTATCTGCCGTTATATATTTCGTTCTTGGCGACACAACGCCGATCGAATGGAATCTTCCATTACATCAAGTCGATTAAATTCGAGAATTCAAGATGTGGTAATGGCACCGCGATTTCATCCTTAAAATTTTGCTCGCATACTTATTTTCAATATATCTCCAAATTGTATTTTATAACACTGTTTATGTTAAAATGGTGGATGACCGCGTTTGGGATTTATATGCATTTGACGATAGAACAGCTGCAACGCGGAGACCACGATAAAAATAGGGCGACACCTAAGTTTACGACACACGATTCCGCGAAATTCGATGGAATATTCGCGTGTTTCTTCCAGTTAATTCCTTAACGATTGATGAGAATTAAAATTTCAATAAAGAAACGTTCGATCGATCGAGTGATATCAAATATCGCGATATGATAATTTTAAAAGAAGAAAGAAAAAAACGTCGAAAAGAGAAATTTATCAAAATAAATAAATATATCGACCATTGATGAGTTAACGTGGTTTGAAGGAATTATTACGTGACATCTTGCGGAATACAGTGTTTTTTGGATTCATTCGAAAACTTCGCCTACCGTTGCGCATTAAAGAAAATAAAGTACTTCCTTTCGGAAGACGGTTGACTCTGCTGTACGGTAAATTTATTTCCGACCTTCTACTTCTGTATTCAACCAACGATTTGAAAACAGTTCACGCGTCTTATCTTAGAGAAGAGCTTTGCAACGATTCACACCCCTTATCTGCATAATTTCCCGCAACGGTGCAGTTTTTTTTTTTTCGACCTCGATTTTTCATTCCGAATTTACGACCGAAAATTGAAATTCCATCTTTCATTTCGATTTAACTCGAGATAAATCGTGATAAATCTATCATAGTAAGCACGATATTTTTTTCAATAGTAAATTAATTCTTTCAAATTATAATATTTGAAGCGGTTAATAAAACATCACGATATCGATTAAACAAATAAAATTCGTTATATTCATTTATAAATAAATAAAATTTATTTATATCACGAAGACGTTAAAATTCAATTATATTTTTCGTCGCGCTAATCTTTCATTCCTTTCGTACCATTCGTAATTCCTTGGTAAAGTTAATTATAGTTAATAATCCGCCATGATAATTAAAAGTGCAAATATACGAGGATGAAATCGTTCGTGTTACGAAACGATATGCAAATTATTGCAGAAAAATCCGATAGAGAAGAAAAATAATGAAATATCGTTGAGCCGACAGTGACGTATTAAACTCGTAATCCACCAATTATTACCGCGCACACGCTTCGCCATATTAAATTTTTGGAGCTTATCTCCATTACCATTTCGTTTCATTTCGTTTCTTTTTCTTTTCTATTCTTTTCTCTTCTTTTTTTCGCACTCGATCGATCGAGTTTTCCGCTTGACACTGATTTATAGTTACGCGAGAGATCGGTTAAACCACTTTATCGATTCCGCTTACCGAATAGAAAGCGTGGAGTTATGACTTCAATTCAATTCTTAATCGAAAATTTCAATTTCAATTTCAATTCGCTTCTTAGCAAAAATATTAAGTTATGAACGCGTTACATTTGATAGTTCCGTTTAAAGTTTACGATTGAAAATTTCCAATCCATTTTCTTTTCCAATCAACAAGATGAATTTTCTAAATATTTTTCTAAGTATATAAAATCTTAAATTTGCACGATTGTACATCCTATAAACCTACGATACAAAACATTAACGGCTCGTTTCTTGTCACTCTCCAAACCGAGCAAAAAGAGCGAATAATCGCAACCAATCCAATCAATCCCGCTAAGAAATCGAGATTTCCCTTCCTCCAATTCGCCCTGGTGTATGCAAAACCGATAAGGTTTGGCCAGCGCAGGTACTCTAAATACGATTTATCTTCACCGACCACGAATCGAAACGCAAAACTGTACAGCCACGAAAGCACGTGGCGAGGTTGGAAAACGAGGGGATTGGCCCATCGGTTTCCCCTACGCAAGCCCAGCTTGCGACGGTCCTCTTCTCTGAACCACCTAACCGAATCCAGTCCGCGTTCGACAACGCGCCCCCTTCGTCTGCCTGTGTGTGTTGTGTCCCTTTTCACACCGTCCATTCCTCCCACGAAACATCAGTTAAGTTTCAATCGAAACGGGGAAAACAATCGCGCCCGATTTATTTCGAGCGAGCAGGTGGCTTGGAGTGCACGTGGATTCAAGTGGTGACCGGTGATTTCGAACGTTCAGACAAATGATGGACAAATCGTCGTTGATTCATCATCCTTCTTATCGTTCTTTCGCATTTTTTTATTAGAATTTATAATATTAGTTTTCTTTTTCTTTAATTTTCGTACAATTGGATCGATAATAGGTGAAGTTGGAAAAATTGTATAAAAATTGATGGTTTCGAGAAATTGGCGTTTAAAAGGGTAGGGAAAAGAAGAGGGAAAGATGAGAAGAGGATGCGATACTCTTTGGTATTTTAATTTTTCAATTATTCCGAACAACGCGTGATTGACGACCCCGTCTCGATCGGATATCGATTATTTTGGAAAACTTTTACCTCGCGCTCCTCGAGTACGATGACAAGAAGAAGTGGACAAATTTCTATCAAAATTCCAGAGAAAATTCTCGTGTTATGAAAATCAATAATACCGAAAATAGATATAAATACCGAACAATGAATCTTTTTTACGGTAATATTGGACACGAATAAAAATGAAAAATCATCCAATTTCGATTAAACCAATTTGTTCATTGTTTCGTTGTAAATTATAGCAACATAAATATCGCGATAAATTTTCGCAAAAATTATCCGAAATTGAAAATGAAATACGAGGAAAGAGACTTTACATTATTGTTATATTGGCTCCATTGTCGCGAATCGTTTCGACCTTTCGAAATGGTGGGGATTCTATTGTTTCATATATTAAACGACGAACTTTTACTTTCGTTTATTCGTACATTTCTCCTCGACTCAATTACAATGATCCACGAATCTGTCTATACATTCGTTTCTTTACTCAACGCATCCCCTGTTTATCGAGCTTTTAACGTAATTCAACGAAAACATTGATTCCTGTGACCTGGATACACACATGTTAGATTTAAACGAGTGAATTAGAAGAATCTCAATTTTATCCTGTGATCACTCTATTTATACACTCGTATCGATATTTTTCTCCGTATTATTATATTATATTTATAAAAAAAAAAAAAAGGAAATGATTCAAAATGATTCATTTAACATTAAATTCTTTTTCTTCAGAAAAAGGGTCAGAAAAAGGAAGGAAGGAAAGAAAAAAAGAAGTATCGTTTAATTCTATTTTAATAAGTAGAAGGTGGAAGAAAGACATTAGTCTCGAATTCAGTTTTGTTTTGAGGAGGAACTTTCGACTCGATTTAAAACTTCCCCCGCGAAAGTTTCGGAATAAAAGAATGGAAAGGACACTCCGGTTTGCCAACTTTATCTATCTGTGGCTATCTTACATCTGCCACAAGCTATGGAATTTAATCTCCACCGTGACTGGAATAAAGTTCCGAATATATTTTCAATCCCGATTCTGACCTTACATGCTTATCGAAAGATCTGAGACTATTCTCCTTTCAGAGAGAATTTTATTAAAACTTCCTGTATCTCTGAAATTCGTCTATCTTATCTTTCGAATTTCGATTTTATTTCAATATATGTACGAAAGGAAGTGCGCACGATTAATTTTAAAACGACGAATCTTCCCTGGGGAAAGATCTCTAAAGGAATCTTATTTATAGGATAATTTTATTTGAATATTCTACCTTTGTATCTTTATCATTCTCCTCATCTGTCCCTCGAGTTTTAAAGTTACCGAATATATTTTCATTATATTTATACGCTATATCAACTTTTTAATATAAAAAAAAAAATACAATAGAATTTGTTTAAAACATACTCGATCGATCGAAATTGAGATTGCAAATTTCTCGCGCACGTGGAAATCCAATCGTTTTAGAAATTGTTTAAACGAGTGGTGTAATGAGAGGGAAAAGATAGTAAACATGGACGGTGTGTCTTGGTGACAATCATTCAAGATATGAAGCCTCGAGAACGGAACGAAAAGGTTGTCGTTCTCAGTCCCGCTCACGAGGACAGTGGGGTAGCTTCCGGCGATATAGGCGAACTTTCGTTCTCGGGAGAGTGCGAGGGAGTCGTTTGTCTGCGAGAAACAAGAGGACCAAAGGGAATCGAAGGAGATGAAAATCAAGATCCTAGGTCTGACTTTATGGATACACTTTACGCACCCCTTGAATTGGCGATTCGTCGAAAAATTTCATTTCCATCTAAATTTCACTTCAATTCGTGTAAAGATAAAATTCATTTTCTAAATTTTCAACCGGAATTTTTCCCAGAAGAATCGAAATATATTTCCTTCCATACGTGGAAAAAGGGATTAATTACGAGACAAAAATTTTTCAAAATTTACGCGGAAAGATAAATTTACGATTATTCTTCCAAACATTTTCTAAATTAATTGGAATCGTTTCTCCTTCGATAAAATTCGAAATATTTTTTTATTACGCTGAAATAGAGATTAGTAGCAGACTCGTGTGTCCGTTCACTGGTTTAATTATAACCGAGCATCGAGTTGAATACAGCGTTAATAAGTAATGGCACGAGTAAAGCCAGGTAAGACCGAAACAAGCGTTCTTATTCTCGTCTAACTGGTTTTCATGGTCCGTAGATACATCGCGCGATGCACCATAAGGCAGCATTACTACCCTGAGAGTGGTTGGGGTTGGGTGGTCGTAGTAACCGGCGTTATGGTGCAAATTCTTGCCGCGGGGATTCACGGGGCTGTTGGAGTGTGGTTGCTGTTGGAAGGATCGAAACGATATCGTCAACCCCCTCTTAACGTAGGTACGATATGCATACGTCGACGATCCCATTTTCTAATTTCAATATTTGGTCAATCTCATTCTCTAAATCGATCGATAAACATACGAGTAACACGCACGCATTCCTGTGCCCCTCCACTTTATAAAAGAACAGAGAGGCCGATACGACGCTGTTATCGTTATTATTATTATATTAATTTCAAAATTAATTCCATTACAACGCTTCGATAAATCAAAGTAAGGCGTAAATAAAAAAAGCTACTACAATTACAAACGTTGTCGTAAAATTTTTATTACGGGCTATTAAAAAAAATTCATACGCATTTAAATTCTCGTAGAGAAATAGTCTGTCCTAATTCAACTCACGTTTCTAAATCATCGCGCCGCGCACAGAGCATATTGATATCGATCTGTCGTGTCTAAATCTGCCGGAAGAATACAAATCCATACCGATGTTCTTTCCCCTCCTCGTGCGTTTAAAATTTATCGCGGACAAGCGGCAGAAACTCAAACGGAGAAACTCATCGAGTCTGAACTTGCGAGGCGGGCCTTGACAACGAGAAGAAGAAAAATACGGTATCGCTTGAATATTTCATGGGGTACGGAGAAAAAAAGGGAACGACAATTTGCCTGAAACGATAACCGTCTCGCTACAAACGTTTGTTATCGAGCGTTATTATAATTCAACGAGCAAAAACCATGAAAAAAAAAAAAAAAAAAGAAAAAAGAAACCACGCCTCTCTTTATCGTCGTTCCCGTAAAACCGAGCTCGTCTGACGTTACCTCTTCTTCTGTTTTCCTTTTTCCTTCGCTTCGCCACGTCACCTCGACCCGCTAACGAGCTCTTGTCCTTCCTTCCCTTCTCGCCCTCCATTTACGAGGGTCGTTGTTTAGGAACGAAGCAGATTTCGATTGTACCGAATTTTTCTCGACCTCTTCTGAGATTTCTCTCGTTTCATCACGTCGAGGAAGAGGAAAGTGGAGTTTCCAAGAGAGACATTAGACTGCTAATTTTAAATAACATCGAGTGAACGCGGAGGATGCGAGGTAAATTTAGATTAAGATGAATTTTTCGTGAACACGAAGAAAATCTCTGAATTTTCAGATACAGATAAGATGTGATATTTGTTTAAACTTGGTATGTCTTCTCGCGTTATAATTTTATCGGTTAATAAAACGGTTGGAAAAATTTTACAAAAGGATCTGCAACTACGATCTTCGATCGTAAACTTTATAGTTTGGTTGTTATTCCCCCTAGGGATCGCCCAGCATCTCGTTTGGACGGAGTTGTCATGAGGTTACGATCCAAAGGGCTGTTGACCCGCTATTTCGCCAATTCACTCTCCCTCTCGTTCGTTTCTTCGCTTCGAACGAAATTCAAGGGTAGAGATCGTAGCACCCTTGGGGATTCTCGATGGAGACTCTTGATCCTGACCGATGACAAGAGTGGAGAGAGGAAACGGTGTATAATGGGGGGGGGGGGAGGCATCGAATTCGATTCCTTTGAAATCTGCAACTTCCTCACGATCCTTCTTAACTTCCTATATTAATTCATTCCCACATAATTTACTTCTACAAAATAATGGAAAGAAGGATGAATTCTTCAAGAAAATTTTCAAATCAACTTGAAATTGGTGATGCTAAAATATTTTCTTAAAGAAGAAAAATTTCAATAGAATCATTTCATTTATTTCTAACTATATGTGTTTTAATTAATCTCAAACGCACATTTTTCTTTATAAACCGCTACAATTTCAGAAAGAATTTCGGTCGTCACGCGGAGCAACGAGAATAAGAGGAGGAATTAAGTGAAAAAGAAAAGAGCGTTCCCTGCGAATAAGTTATTCCTGACGAGCGTTGGACAACGCTCATCATGCCTCCGACCTATTCAACCGAGATTAATAACCGAACCTTTTTGTCATCCATTAACTCCGCGTCTCTGTGTAACTAAGCCGTAAAAAAAAATTGCTTGGACAGGATAATCGATAAATTCGTCCCGGTTGTTTCTCACGGAACAAATCTTCATCCCTTCTTCTACTTTTCTATTCCTCGTCAAAAACATCTCTCAACAAAAAAAAATCTCTCCTCATCCTTTGATATATCACTTCGCTCTAAATAAAAATCCATTCAACCTTCTGTTCCATCATTTGTACAACGAAGGAGAAAAATCGAGGGTACCGTCCTATTTCGCTCTCCTTTAAAAAGATCTCAATTCTCAATTGAAGTCGAAAAGAAAAAGCCCGACACCTCGACCCAGCCACGAACCTATTAAATCAAAGTAACTCGAGTTCCACTAGATAGATACTCGCATTGCGAGTCGAAAGAGATTAATAACCACGCTTTTCATCCTTGGAATACCTTCCCTTTGTCTTGTGTGAGCGGCGCGGCGTCCCCATCTTCTGCGATGGACGGCATTCCCCGTTTGATCGATGAGACTGTTTGCCCGAGCATCCGCGGCTCCGTTCGCGTGAAAATTAATTAAACGGCACAGGCCTGTAACAACTAGGCCTGGCTATTCGTCGCGGTTTGTAATTAAAACGGTCTTAACCTCGATAGAGAAGTCTGACTTCTGTTCAACGGAAGGTTCAACGGTGTTTGATAGCCGGTCTTAGGAAGACCGAGGTAAAAGAAAACCGCGTGGAAGAGAGATGGGTGGAAGGATCGCGAAGATATATCTGGTGTTCGAAAAATTGAAGAAGTAACTTTAGGAAAACGAAACAAACACGAGGTTATGGGTAATTTAATTTTGTAATGTGGGATGGAAGTGTGAATGAAATGGTTTTATCTATTTGTGCGCAAAATTAAATTAGATTAAATTTTACGAGATCTTTCTCGTTTCGTCCAATGAAAGATCAAACTTACTTTTGAAGAATGATTGTACGAAATTTTCGTCAGACATCTAGTCTTTTTTGTAGTCTGTTTTAATCTTTTAAAATCGGTACACGTGTTTTCTATCCGCTTGGTACTCTGTATAAAATAGAGGAAAGTGGCAAGTAGGTTGGCTAACTCGAAATCAATTTATCATTTCGATCTCTTAACGATGATCCAATTGGACGAAGAGAGAAATAGAGTGTGGTGGAAATACGGTGACTGGGACGAAATAGATAGGGATATCGATCTTGCCGCGATATGATTTTAATTGAGGGGAAGCCCGGTTACGTGAAACATTTATTACAATCGCAAACTAGAAAGGTGAAATATGGCCGGTAGAGATTGAAACGACGAGCGAGTGAAACTCGAATCCGGCATATGAAACGCATAAATCGTACCGGTGCAAATGAAGCTCGAGAGAATTTGAATATCGGTGAAATGAACAATGAGGCGTGAAGTGTTTTCGGCTTTGCTTAATCGACTCGATATTATCTATATAATTAGATCAGAAACTATCGTTACAAGTTGATTGTAATTATTATAAACACGATAAAATCCGCTTATAAAGATTTAACTAATACGAAGAGTTTGTGTGAAGATTGCGAAAGATTTCAGTTGCTTTTCCAAGAAATGTTCGATTCCAATCGTGTTAATTTCTCTCATCGATCAGAGACGGTTCTTTCGAGAAAATTTAACAAGTAGTGAAATAGGAAAGAGGAGATCGTTGTCCATAACAATATTCGTGCGTTATCCATCGTTTTTCAACTATTCTTGCCAAAAATTATCGAAAAAATGTATGAAAAAATCGATTAAGAAAGATTGATCTATTTATAGGATGGCTAGGAGCAATGTCGACAGGAGTGGCTCTACTAGTTTCACCGGTAACAATAGCGTTTTGTCGGAGAAAAAGTACAAGACTCACCGCGGTTTTGGGTGGCCTCGTTACAGCACTCGGCTGCCTTTTCACTTCTTTCGCCTCGCAGTTCCACCAATTGTTCATCAGCTATGGCACCGTTGTCGGTGAGTCACTGTAAAATATTATCAATTCCTTTACTCTCAATTTCTTCTTCTTTTTTTTTTTTTTTTTGAAGAGAAAAGTATAATAAGAAGTTGCATAAACATAATTTGCAGAAACGTTTCCTTTTTCAATCGATTAAATCATCATTTCACCTTCTTTCTTACGGTTACGCAATTATGACTGGACTTTTTATAAGTTTCACGCACGCCCACGTCTATCTCTAAATAGCTTGAAAAGAAACGAGATTCGCTCGTGCGATTTCTCAAAATTATAAGGTACAAATTAAAAAAAATATAAATTAAGCGAAATTTTAATCGAGTTAAAAGATTGGGATAACGCGATGAGATCATGGAGTTTTTATTATATTACTTTACACAGGTATAGGAGTCGGCATGACCAGGGATTGTAGCACGTTAATGGTGGCGCAATATTTTAAGAGGAGACGAGAACTGGTCGAGATTTTCATCGTGTCCGGAAGTGGCCTTGGTATCGCTGTCATGTCGGCTTTCATAAAGGGAATGATTAGGTAACCTTATGATATAACACGATATAAATTTTTATCTTTCGTCAAACGCGATATGAAAACGTTAATGCTAAAAAAAGAAAAAAAAAGAAAACGAAAAGTTAAAAACTAAAGAACGTTCTTTTTCTATTTTTTTTTTTAGCAAGATTGGATGGCGCTTAGGCCTTCAAGCGGTGACCGGTGTGGTTTTCCTCACGTTCATCTTAGGCACGTTTTATCGAAGCGCGTCCCTGTATCATCCGCAACGTAGAGCTATTCTACATCTGAAAAATCAAAAGCGTAAGATTAAGGATAAGAACAAGACGGACGATGGTCCGCCGTTCTTCGACTTCAGCACGCTGAAGAGCAAAACAGTAAGAATACTGCTCGTGTCCACTGGGATATCTGCCTTCGGGATCAACACTCCGATATTTTACCTGGTAAACTAGCAACGGAAAATTTAATCTATTGTTCTTAAAAGAATCATTGTACATACGTATAATATTTTTTTTAACACACGATAACAAACAATATTTAATTTTCTTTGGACGTCGTGAAGAAAAAAATGTCCTTCTTTAAGGCGCACCAAGCCGAAGAAGAAGGCCTTGGGGACACGGTGATCCTGCTTCAGGCTTATCTCGGTCTGGCCTGGACCCTCGGCTGTGTCGCCTTTGGCCTTTTGGTCGTGCATCGCAGCGTCGAATGCAGGATAGCGCGTCAGTATCTCACGCAAGCGGCGGTATTCGTATGCGGATTGTGCATTCTGGCCCTCACCGCCGTTCAAGGAAATTATCACGGATATGTGTTGTTCGCCTGGATTTACGGTACGTTATCTCGAAAAATAAGCGTCCCCGACCTGTTCGCGAATTTTTCTCTTTCTTGAACAAATGAAATTTGGAAAGCCAGATTCTGATTTCACCTTAAAAATTAAGAAATCCTGGTTTCACAGGCATCTTTTGCGGCGGCTACCATTACAGCCTGAAAATGTACACGTACGAGAGAGTCAGAGCGAGAAATTTCGCGAGAACGTGGGGTTTCGTTCAATGTTCCCAAGCCATACCGATAGCGATTGGAGTTCCAATCTCAGGTAAAACGGGTAACATTCGAATCGTTTCGAAATGTTTTCTCCATAACGTTCGAAACGAGGAGAAGAAATCGAGGAAAGGGAGTTAAGCGTGGGAGAGTTTTTGCAGGATACATGAACATCAGTTGCGGCGGGAAAGCTGGTTACTACTTCAGCTCGACGTGTGTACTGGTGGGCAGCTTCACCCTCTTCTTCATAGATCTTCACAGAAGAAATTTGTCGAGGCACAAACACGTCAGGTCTAACGGGACCAAGCACCTCTGCGTCTCGGACGCTTGTCCGCAACGCAGAAAGTTGTCGTTCAGCCAGGAACCGGACAACGATGGCCCGCACGTGGCCGCTGCCGGAGCCGCTGCAGCCGCCCTCGTGCTTGGTGCTGAGATCGCGCCGAATCAAGGTGAGCTTAATATCCAGGGGGAGGATCCATAGTGTCAACGATCGTGTCTTTGGATTAAAAAATTTTAAATCGCAACTAATCGTTCGAATAAAATTTGTATGAGACGAAGAAGAGAATGAAATCTCGTTTCAGGCGAGTATGTCGACGGTCTTGCCCCAGAGAAACCCGAGTTAACGTGCATCTCTGAGGAGGGAATCGCGGACATGGATCTCCCCGACAACATGCTCGAGGACCTCGATTACATCGGGGATTGTATAACCTCGTGCAACAAGGTCGAGAACTATCTGATGCTGTCCGAGTTCGAGAACAATCTGATAGCTGAAATACCGATCATCACGGATCGCCGAGGTCGAAGGTGGTCCCTGGCGCGTTCGAAAGGTGGCCAGTCGAACCTCGACCGTCCCTCGGCACCTCAACCTCAAAACGAGGAGACCGAAGCCAAGCCTAAATGGCACGCGGCGGCTCCTAATGTGCCTCCTAATAACAGGGTGATCACCGTGATCGACGAGGCAAGCACGTAGCTCGATCGTAGCTAAGATCGTTAAGATCCTTGTAGATCGAACTGTGCGTTGAATGGATATTTAAATCGAACTTTCTTCCTTTCTTTCTTTTTCTTCTTCTTCTTCTTCTTTTTTTTTTTTTTAAACTATATTGCAATTTTCATCACGCACGTACAAGAAGCAAAGTTCTTACGCAAATGAAATTATTATACGAAGGTTGATCATTAATCATGCATACGAGTGCGAGGAATTGGAAAAATATTTTTATGAATTTTATACATGGATTGAATTTTCGAATAGTTCGAATTGAGTAGTGGAACAGTACAAAATGAATGGATGGAAAAATCATGAATTAGGAAAGAAAGTTTATTTTGAGAGGCTGATTTTTTTCTTTTTGTCTCGTTTGTTCGCCTTTGATTTAAGATATTGTTAGAGATCGATAGAGGACGATAAGTAATAGCGAACACGGTGGCGCGTTAATCTGGACAAGACGGGTCCCTCACAGAGGCCGTAAGAGGGTCCAGTTATTGGATCACTTAATTCGCGGTGCAATTAAGGACAATAACGTCGGCTTTCGACGAGAGGAACCACGGAAACGTTCCGTCCACATGGAGATAACCTCGACTCGCGTCGACGTGTTTGTTTAAGCTTCGTGCTAGTTCACTGCCACGCGTAGAATTCACGAATCGGACGATCTTTCATTATATATCGCGCGAACGATTGACGATAGTCGAATACTTTTTCTCGAAATAAAAATTTCTTTTCTTTTTAAACCCAACGATCTTCTATGCTTCGAACGAAATTATTTCATTAATTTCGAATCGAAATGTATAATAATAAAATATGAAACGAGGATCGTCCGATTCACGTCGATGTAAAAGTCATGATCTAGAGCCTTTATCGAAGGAACCGCTTATATATACTAGTAGGCATTGCTAGCTAAAGATACTGAAACTAGTCCAATCGAAATTCGTATTGCAGCGATAAATGGTTATATATATATATATATATATAGTATAACGATACGTGCAAATATTAGCATTACACGAGAGTAATTTATCCTTGTACCGTTGTTCGAGCCATTTCGAGACGAATATTATTCTCTTTCGATGATTCGAGCGCGGATCGCGACCGGTACAAAAAGAAAAGAAAAAAAAAAAAAAAAAAAGAAACGCAAAGAGATAACGAGACACTATTTATTTATCAAACTATTTATATTAGAAATTATTCATACGCATATCATGTACATATACACACACACACATACATTTGTAAGCGTATGATACACATGCGTATGATATTATAACGTAGATTAACATTAAGAGATTAGTCGATTAAGATTATAATTTGAAGCCAATCGAATGCCGAAGAAAATATTTGTACAGGGAAACTAGACTGGTGTTACGAATCATTGAATATTTTTTTTTTTTTTTTTGAGAAATACGTCGATCGCGTCGACAAATCGAAGACAAAGATAGATTGAGAGTTTCACGAGTAATTTGACAAAGATGAAAATGAATCATAAATTATTTTTTAACGAAAAACGACTCCCAATGACTCGACACTTGCCTACGTAACTACGTGTTTAAGTTACATTTATCGTATTATTGTTATCATTATGATAACAGATGGCTACTAGTCGAAAGCGTTGCTCGATCGACGCGAATGAACAATAACTTACAAATTTATTACACGCCACAATAAAAGATACAACACGAATAAACTGCCTATATATAGTATATATATATATATATATTGTAATATTGTAACGTTGTTAATACAGAAATGTGATTTTATCAAATAATCTCTAGTCGTTTTCTTTTATTACACATTTCGCGAAACAAACACAAGAAGCACAATGTGTAACGATGTCCTTTCGACGCAGTTATATTTTCCTTCATTAACCTACTTCATCCATACACATTTCTCTTTCGCAATTAACTTGCGAGATAAGGTTGCACAAAGACTTGCAACTTTTTTTTTTTTCTTTTCGAGATACAGAACATACATTACATCCTTCGCTCTTCAAACATCTAAAGCTACGTGACTTATTTGAGAAACTCTTAGAATGGAAGATGATTCTAGACATTATATCTTCAGACTCGTATAATGTCTCTTAACATTCGTACACTTATGTTACGAAGTCAATTAATGAAGCGAAGAAAGAAATCAAACGAGACGTGTAAATATTCAAATATCTTCATTATTATCTTTCATAATTCATTAATATCTTCGTTTGATAAACATTTTTTTTTTGCAAGAAAAAATGCTCTAACTGATGGAAACGAATCAGAGACGTTAAATAAATGTAAGAGCATGCGTTGTAATTATTTATTAAAATCTGATTCGTCCACTTTATTTGAGATTAAACAATAATCGAATATGATTTTTCGATGATAAAAAAGATGAAAAACACGTCATTTCATTTTTGATCGTTCAATAAATTTAGATAAGATTGTAAAGAAAGATCTTCAAAAAGTGAATTAATCTGTAATTCATTTTTAGACGCTTTTCTTAATATAACAAATGAACGAGAATAAGCAACGTGTCTAAACTAAAAAAAAAAAAAAAAAAAAAAGGATACAAAAGATTTCTCTCGTTCGCGGAGAAGAAAATCCGCCTTTCATTCCAAAGTTTTACGTTCGAGGAAGTTTCAATTATACAATTAAATGCAATTATCGTATCGCCGAATGTTCCATTACGACATCGGTTCACGTAACCCTGATAATGCGATATTAATTACGAATTCTTGGTAACCAACAGTTGAACGTTTGTTACGTGCATTGGCATGCGAGAAATATCGAGCGCGGCCCACTATGCACCGACACACACTTTATCGATAAATTCTAATTCGCTTTAGTCACGATTCGATAACACCGATTAACCAACAAATACGATTCGTATTGTAATTATTTTCCTTCCTATTTCTTCTCATCTTCGCACAATTCGTCAAACGTTTGATAGATAGAAAGAACCGAGAAATATTGACGATGATTGCAAAAAATTTGATTGCAAAAAAAAAAAACGAGTAAAACAACATTCGTAGACAACATTTTGTGAGAGAGATGTTCGAATCGAATAAAGTTTAATTAATTCGAATCGTTGAAATAAATTTATATATATATATATAAATTCGAAACCATTATTCTTTTCTCGAAAAGAAATTGACAAATTCGATACATTCGAATTCGGGGGGAAAAAAAAAAACTCTGAATCAGTGTGGAATTAGAGGAATTCTACGATTTAATACCACAATGCGAAGAACACGAAGTGATTTTCCTCGGAATGGAAATCGATTTGATTTGAAAACGAAACGAGCATGGTTAAGAATGGGATCAGACGGTGCGTTAATTGCAGTGCAACGTAATCGTGTGCGTTAATCAGTGATCGGCAGGTTGCGTAGGGCAAGAGGTATGTTAGCAGCACTTACGAACAGTCGCTCCAAGGCGCCCCATGAAGGTGCCCCCTTGGCGTTTCCATCTTATCACATAACAAATACATACGGCGCTATCATATTCTCGAGGTAAGATTATCACGAATTCGTTGAACACGATAGCGAATTTGCATTCGTGGAACGGATTAGATTTTCGTTCACTTTCTGCTGCTCGAACACGAACCGATCGTTTTCAAAATGGTGGTAATGTGTGTCCATTAGAAACTCAGCATTGTGACATTTGATGATTTTAATTTCTACGACGGGACGCGTCGTATCGAGACGAAATGTTTTCAACGCGTTTGTCATTTTGCTTTCTTTTTTTTCTTTTTTTTCTTTTTTTTTTTTTAATTCTTCTAATTCGTGGGAGAAGAATTTTCATAGGGAGGGAGGAAGAGAAAATGATCTTTCGAAATTTTTATTTCGATCACCTTCCGATTCACTCGTCGTTATCGGGATTTATTCGCATTTTCGCTTCGGTTTCATCTCGAAAGTAACCTAATCGTGGGCAATCGTACGATTATGAAAATCGAGTCGTTTGGAATGCGATAAGTATCATTTGATAAGGAACACGTTACGTTTCAGTGCTCTGGGACAAACGAGTACGAGAATGCCCTACGGAAAGTTGCACGTTCTTCCATTGAGCCTCTTTATCCTGATCCCGGTGACGTTTCTAATTACGTAAGTTTGCGTCGATGCAAAACCGCCTTTTCCTTCCTCTCAAATTTCATTAAACACTCTACCGGAGTAATCTTTTTCATCTATCATCCATCTTCTATTTTGTCACATCGATTAATAATTAAAGTTACTTTTACGCGTTTTCAAAAGTTACATTACATTACGTGAACCGGATGAAATTAATTTTTTTTTTTTTTTTTTTTTAATATAAATTTTGAAACTTTCTTGTCTCTCGCCTCGTGATTGAAGATTGCCGATAAGAATGAAAAATTAATTTAAAAAAATTTTCCGCCAATGATCGGAGATTCAACGATTGGATTGGAAACAGCGAAGTAGTTGCGATCAGAAGTAATTGGAGAGAAAATTAAATCATAATGGAAAACTAATGCTTGTCGGTTAGTTTTGCGGTCGATCAAGGCCATTTAATAAGAAACAACGACTGCCACTCGAATTCTGTTCCTGGTGGCATGATATAAATCACGATTAGTTTGATTCATTATACTCGTCTGTGTACGCTTCGCGGGAATCGTTGTTCTGTAAATAAGATTGCTTTCAATCGTGGATCACCGATTGAATGATTCGCGACGTCGAAACGCAGCGAAATCTCTTTTTTTCGTTATTAGAAATTAATTATAAAAAAAAAACATTAATCCGATATTACGGATATTTATCTTATCTTATGCGTTAATCTTATTACACCGACAAGTCGAAGATTTAAATTCAATTTGCAAATATAAGAATTAATGCAAACAATAATTTTTATCGATGATCAATTTTAATTAATCACTTACTTCGCTTTGACATTCAATTGTTTGTTTCAAATTTCAGATTATTATTCGTTATTATTTTCCCTCCACTTTTTACTTTAACATTTACAACTTATTTACGAAAACAAAAAGTGCAATACAACATTTTTGACATTTCACGTTCTTTCAATCCAATAATCCTTTGCTATTTTATTCTCTTTTCTTTTCTTTTCTTTTTCTTTTTTTTTTTTTTTTTTTTTTTTAGGAAAGTTTAACAAAACTTCAAATTTTACTTGGACACTAGAATTGACGCAAGAATTAAATAAGAAGAAGAATAAAATAGATTAAAATCGATTTTAGAATCGTGTCACGAAATTCACACGTGATAATTGTTCTCTTGTATAGAACAACGAGAAATGAACTGACATGCTTCCGTTTTCATATTAATCGCATTTCAGGTACACTATATCGGTGCAGTGGGACCACGTGGTGCCAGGATTCCCATACATATCGGAAACAGGCACATTGTCGCCGGAATCGTGTATATTTGCCCAATTCCTTAATATAGCCGCGTTGCTCCGTAAATTTCGTCTGGAATTATACATTTAAAAACGTAAACCAATATCGAGATTAATGGGACGACGACTAACGACAGTAACGTGTATTTTAGTCGCCTGTTGCGTGTACATCAGACATCGACAAGTTTCCCAATGGCAATTGGAAAGGGGGAACGATCTGGTTAGCAAGAGGATCGTTGTTGTGACGGCGTGGTGCGGCGTTCTAGCCTGCTTCGGTCTCGATATTCTGGCCAACTTTCAAGAGGCCCGTGTCGTGGGGGCTCATATGATCGGGGCGATGACATGCTTCACGGCTGGAACAATCTATTTTTGCCTTCAGGTACGAGACAGTGCCGAGATTAACCTCCCCCTCCCCCCCCCCCCCTCCTGAACGCGTGTTTAACGCGCGCACACATTGGGTGGAATTGGAGGAAAGTTCGATAGAAATAGAGAAGTTGGAAAAATTTGAAACTTTCTAAGAGATAATATGGTCTAAGCGATGCTAATAGCCGAAACTGTCGTGCGGAAAATTTAGAAACTTTCTAGAAATCAAAATGGTACCAATGGAACAGGGAACGAAACTATTCTCCGTTTTAACGAGCATACTTTCGCAGAAGTAAAACATTTTGTTATTTTAAATAAAATTTAATTAAAAACATATGACTCGTGTATCTCGATAATAATTGATATTTGACCTATTTTTTTCAGACGTATTTGAGTCACAAAATGGTACCGGCAGTGAACGGACGAGTGGTGGTTTACATCCGCGCGGGACTTTCCGTTTTGACGTTAATTTTGACCATCGCCACGATCATACCCGGCTACATATCAATGCTAGAATTTCAAGGTGATATTTCTCGATATTTCGAAAAAAACATAGCGATATCTCGATAACAAGAATGATTTTGTCGATTCGAGCAGGTAACGATTACAAGAAATGGCTGCCAACGGACGGTGGATGGGGTTGGCACGTCGCTAGTGCAATTTCCGAGTGGGTTCTTGCCATTGTTTATTGCTGCTTCCTCCTCACGTTCGTGCCAGAATTTCGATTGATCAACTTCGAGGATCCAGTGGTTACGGTATGCGCAAATTCCTACGTAAATATTAATTTAGCAATAACGTTAGCGCGCATTATTTGTCACACAACAAGATAAGGGTAATTAATAGCACGTATACATTAATAATACGTTGAATCATAATTTACAATGGAATGTTTAAAATTTCAAACTGATCGCGTGACAATACGATTACGAGTCGATTACAATTCGATTAATCTTATCTTGGCGTTAAGTTAAATCAGCCCAACGATTAAATCAATTTCTCGAATGACACACGAATGTTCTGTTTTTTCAGCTGATATATCTAGACAAGGACCAAGACTTGAAATTGTCGCACAAGCTGAGCTCGCAAGTTCAAGAGTCTTGAGATCCCTCGGATATATGAAGTCTCGATTAAGTATTATTAAATTATATTTCTTCTGGAAAGTGTGCATCTAATGATTATTTTCAAGCAATAATAATTTTAAAAATGTAACAGCTTCGTCAGATATCACGTTTTCGAGTCGAGTTAAAAGTTATTCAATGAATAAGTACGCGTACGTTTCTACGTTTCTTTATCTTTTGATTCTACTTAATTATCTCTCGATTCACTTTACTCCAGGTGGTGAACGGGTTACATCCTTGGTTGTAAAAAAGACAAACAAATTTTTTTATTTCTATTAAAAATAATTTGTAGATTTTCTTAATTTGTCAAGTTTCGATTTAAGATAATTGTAAATTAAATTGATTTTAACGAATTGGAAAAATTGAAACGATAAAAAAATGATAATCAACAATAAGATAATACTTCGTCTTAGATATTTCTTTACTCGAAAATTATCTCGATCTATTACCTTCGTTATCGTGCATAATGCCGATACTTCGTCCTTTTTTTTTCTTTTTTTTTTTTTTTTTTTTTGCGATCGATGAAACTTAACGCGTATGATAATAATATCCGGATGGATTGATCGACGTACGAGTGTCATTTCTGCAAAAAAAAAAAAAAAAAGACACGCGAGCAAATATTGAAAGTTAATAATTAGGTACGAGAAATACGGTGTAACACCTATTTAAAGTGAAACTCTACTCATACAAAGTGCATGGTACAGTGGCACGCCGAGGATCGTGATTTATCTTTCTTGGCGCTCGATCGAAGTTCCTTTGAAAAGATTCAGGAACGTAGCACAAATCTTAAGAAGTCCTTGGAGAAATTTTTATCAATTATTAACACGTATTTTGTAATCGATCTCGTTAGACTTGATTTTCTTTCGAATGTGCACACGTATCGACATTGGATGCTGAACAAATGCTATTATTACTTGCGTCAACAAACGTTTTAAAAAACGGGATTTGTCTCGAAATAAATAAATAAAATTTTGCAATTTCAACCGAAATTTATTACATTAACATGTGAACAAATTCGCACTCGATTCAGATGTTTCATTCTTTCGCGAAATATTCTCTAAATCTGCAACTACGTGGGAGTATTTATCTGGGAGTCTCTTCTCTGAAGTGTGCAAAGATATCGAGTTACTCGATCCTGACGTTGTCGATATTATCAATCGATAATTGCGATTTTCTTCAACCGAATTTAAAAATCTTCTTAACCAAACTAACGTAATGAAACTAACGTATCAAACATTCGTCGTATTCTCGTTCGTGTTCCATGGAAAAGAAATAAATATTGGGTAAAAAGTAATTTGAACTCGACTAAAATTCGTTTAAAAAAAAAAAAAAAAGAAAGAAAACTTTCTCGTTTAAACCCTCGTTTAATCAAGGAGGAAAAAACGAAGCGTACCGCGAAATAAATACGATTCAATTTCAACACCGATACTTCTTCGATACTTGATACGAGTTCGAGGAAAATTGAAAGAAAAGGAAAAAGCGTAAACATGCGATAGAAGAAATTCACGGTCGTAAAGCGGAACACCGATTATCTGAGCAAGGTGCGGTAATCCGGTATCGATAACTGTGTACACGTATATACGTATATTATCGAAACACGTTCGCGGATAGTGTCGGCATAAACGTTCCTTGGAGAACGTCTGGCAGGAACGACGTCCGCGTCAGTCTCGTGGCGCAGCTGCTGAGAGCGCCGTTGGCACAACATCGATCGCGCACAGTCGGCCATAACCTCTGTAATTCCGTTCGTTCCTCACCCTGGCCTCGCGGCGGACCGAAGCTCGAAAATTGCGCAGGAACAAACAAAATCGGGATGGAACGAAGCTAGGTGATATTTGGTGGATCGTTGCTCGGATATCATCGACAGGAGGAAGTGGAAACGGTGCGGTTGGGCGCCGTGGTTGTTGTCCACACGATAAGAAGGCCTTCGATCGTGTGCAGCCCCTTTCCAAACGGTGTCCAGTTGTCGGTGGAACGCGTCCACGGCTCGACGATTCGAGAAAATAAAACGTCGAAGGTACAAACAATTTGTTTCATTTCATCGGATCGATTCCGCTCGGTTTTTCCACTTGTGTGCCGTTGCTAAGTACGCAGTAGGGCTTCCACTTGCGATTCGTTGCAAGGGTTCCCCTTTCCTTTGTCCCTAGACAACGCCCGCGTGAGAACGTTCGCACGCTTTGCGCGTGACTTCTCGCGAAAACGTTTCGAAACGTCGTGTCGACAAATATTCACGGTGACGTGTGCCGCTCGCTGCAGTTTTCTTGCTATCGCGTACGATATTTATGGCGCGCAGCTTGCTTCGGCTAAATTCCGTTTCACGCCAACTGTTTCTCGTTAAAAAGGAATTTTTCTATTTTATTCTAAAGAGAAAAAGGCGTATCGTCGCAGGCGTTATCTTATGTTATTGCGAATCACATCGGTATGTGATTCGAAATTGATTAATTTCTTCTTTTTTTATAAATTTCTAATTTTAAAACAATACGTACAATATATACAACGATGTGTATATGACTTATTAAAAATTGAGATTATTTGTAACATTCTACTCGAATCGAATAATAGCTGAATCATGTCGATAGATATAGAAAGCAGACTACATTTGATCATATCCCGGCCACGTGATTCACGATTGTTGTCTCTTTAAAGGTACTCGAAGTCGAAGAGGGACGTTGATGGCAGTCGAACTGCAGTGCGGTTGCGGCTTGGATGCATCGTAGCGGGTGATTCCCCTGGGAAGGAAGTGGAATAAGAGGTCCAGCCTCTTGGAACAGAGGAGCATGAGTGCTCGTGGCTCGTGGACGCGTGCAACGACGCGTGTTTCTTCTCGATAGCGGCGACTGCCGCGGACGTCGTCGTCTGACGTCATTGGTTCCGGCGGGAAAGCCGACAATAATTAAAAACGCACACTGGAAACATGGTGGACAAGGAAGACGTGCTCGTCAACCTCCATTATCTACCGATCTTCCTCTTCGTTTCATTGCCTTCCGTCTTTATTTTGACGTAAGCGATATTTTTGTGCGACACACGTATATATGTATATATACACATTTTTACAATTAGAAATAATTGTATCGATATTTTTTTGGTTTGCTTATTTCGCTAAGGGAAAGAAATTTTGTTTGTTTGCACGCGATTAGTTGCGTTTAATTGAATTAAATTCGATACGAGAATGCTTTCTTCCTTTAATGTCAAAGAATTTAAAAGTGTTGCAATTGTATGCAAAGTGAATATCTTTCGGTTGTTAATTTGGATTGCAAATTGCATCTAATTTGCATAATAAACCGCGAATGTTTACATATTTTAATGCACGATGCGAATATCTGTCGGATATTTAACGTTTAACAAAAATCCTCGAATTTATGGAAACATATTATATCAAAAACATGACAGATAGTCGTCGAACTGTTAAAATGATGATTTAATAAGCTAAAAATATAACGTATTTATATTGCAGTGCATATATGTTTGATCGTGTAAGCAGATAAAATATTGAATTAGCATCTGCTGATCCTCTAAAATAAATTTACATGTATTCCTTCGAATATGCAAACAGATTTCTTGCATTCATAACTTAAGCTTACCAGTCCTTTCTCTTTATTGCATTCCTCTTTTAAGTACAATAAACGTCATCCATTTTCCATTATATTTATTGCAAACAAATATACATACATATACATATATGCATTTATTCCCGTTTTCCAGTTATATAATAGCAGTTATGTTGGGCCACGTGGAAGCCGGGTTTCCTTACATCTCGGATACAGCCACTTATGCGCCAGAAAGCTGTATATTCTCCCAATTTATCAACATGTTCGCGATGCTCAGTGAGTACATTAAAAAGAAGAAAAAAAAAGTACAAAAAATTTTCTATTATTCCCAGAGAATCGATTGACATTTCGCACGTAGTACAGTGACCTCGACTTACGTTCACTGGAAATAAGCGAGAGTTTCATCGAGCAAAAATAGCGGCATTTGCTTTCGAGGAAGAACGACGTGGTTAAATTTGATTTTCTGGATTCAAAGAAGAGGATAAAACATTATTCAAATATCGTGTAAACGTCGAACACTGTTTCGAATCGATATTTTTGTTTGATATAAAGAATATAAGATTTTCATCCGTCTTATTGATAAGATACATATCACGTATTACGTGCGTGTGTAATCACTTTGAGATGAAAATAATTTTAATAATAATAATAATAATAATAATAATTTACGTTAATCAAGCGTTAATTAATAATCGTTTAATTTTGTTTATTCCAGTGTCGTTCGTAGTCTATATAAGGTATTCCCAAGTAAAAGAATGTTCGAGCACTTTTAGATTGCAAACGTCCCTACCAAAATGGAATCACTGGGCTTTAATTTTTGGCCTATTATCGACCTTTGGCCTATCGGTCGTTGCGAATTTTCAAGAGACCTCCGTTCTCGTGGTACACTTTATCGGTGCTCTGCTCTGCTTCGGTGGTGGTACCGCATATTTTTGGACACAGGTATGCAAGACAAATGTTTGATGAAAAAAAAGGAAAACGTTTGACGCGATCGTGAAACGCGGTATATCTTTAACGTACTTTAACGTACTTTGATTCCTCTAAAAAAATTCAATTCAAAACTCCTCCAAAAGTTTAAATTTCACGTAACTTTAGTAACTCGGCTTTCTAAAAACTTTCGATTTTTTTTAGAAATCTCTCACTTTCGAAAAAAGAAAAGAAAAAAACAATTCAACAATTCGTCAGACGAAGAAAGAAAGAGACCAGGGAATCAAAATTAGTCAAACGATTGCGAATGAAATTGTATCGCCTGTGTATGTGTAAACCGTGTAACAGCCGCGAATTGCGTAATTTCCTGGAAATCCACGGTTTATCCACGATCATATCGTTCCTCGTTTCTTACACGTGTTCTAATTCGACGCGCGCTTTATTTCCAGGCTGTGTGCACGTTCTACCTGCATCCGCTCGGTTGTTCGCTGAGACTCGCTCACATACGAACGGCATTGTCAACCTTTTGCACCGTTTGTTTCGTCGTAACTCTGATCACCGGTGTGCTGGCACGCTTGGCTTATAAGGGTTGGTTCGTTGCGTTTCCTCTCTCGCGTCCTCCTCAATTCTTGCATCTTGATTATTTCTCTCTCTCTCTCTCTCTCTCTCTCTCTCTCTCTCTCTCTCTCGTTTTGCAGGCACGAATCCTCGAAAATGGTACAGGGAGGACGGTGGATGGGAGCTCCACGTGGCCAGCACGATCACGGAATGGCTGTGCGCGGGTGCATTCGCCGTGTACATTTTGACCTTCTCCGAGGAATTTCGCAATGTCAAAGTCAATATCCATCCGAAGGTAGATGATCGATGATAAGATGATTAGAACAAGTATCGGCATTAGACGGCATTATGATTTATTTATTAAAAGATAAATATGAAGTGGAAATATGAAGTATACGTATATATATATATATATATATATATATATCAGTATCTCGTATCAACTCGTATCGTATCCCGAAATAAAACTTGTTTGATATATTCAGTTGCGGATGATGCGTCATGAATATTTCCTATCCCACATCGGTACGGTGCAAGAAATATAAAGGGTGAAAAAGAGTCAATCAAGTAACCAAGTTTTTCTCATTTGCATACGCGTTCAATGTACGAATGTATCGTCGCTATATAACAATTATTAATCGCTATAATAAATTACTAATAAATCAAATATCCATCCGTCATTCGAAGATTCTTGTCGAACTCGTGTCGAGTCAAAAATTGGTCGAAAATTGTATACGACAAGAAGAAATTTTTTCTGTTGGAAAATTTGCATTCACTCAAGAAAAAGTACGAATACAAATTTGTCAACGAATCGAATCAATCGAAGTGAGAAATATATTTTACATTGGAAACATTGATCTATTGATTCAGGTAGTGTACACGCTGAGCCGAACGAGACTGAGCAACGAGACGTTGAACGAGAGCCAGGACGCGATGGGTGAAAACGAAAGCGCAAGGACGATCACCTGATCGGTCATAGGCAGAGGCGCCGGTGGTTACGTCAACCTCCTCTCGCATTCTCCAGTGAACACCCCGTGTCCCGGTTACAGGTACCGTGAGTCCCGCGAACCCCTATTGGAGGAGGCCGCGCCGCTGATCGCGACCACGCCACCAGCCGCGACCTGTGACGTGGAGGGAAGGACGGCCGACGTCCTCTGCCCTGTACAGATACACGTGCACGACCCCTCGGTGCGCGAGAGACGAAGACAGATGGACGAGGAGGAGGAGACGGAGAAATGGGGCGAGAATCATCATCATCATCATCATCATCATCATCATTACGGATCGAGGAATTGGATCGATCTGGACGAGAACGTGTTGGACGGTTACATACTGATAGACGACTCGTGCCTCGAGTCTGGCGTTGTACCGGACGAAACGAAAGAGCTTGCCTATCCGGAGGGTGGCGTGGAGGTAGACGAAGAGGACGCGGACAGCCACGGTAAAGACGATTGTTCGATTTACAGCATTGCCAAGAGAGGGATCTCGAGGAGAGGAGCTCGAGAGGAGTTCGATCTAAGCTCGACCTATCCGCTCGCCAACAGTCACGGTAACGCTTACAAAGAGTCGAGCAGTCATACCAGGTACACCGAGTTGTATTCGGAGTTGGCGGTTAAGAATTACTTGGAGGGAAGTAATCGAGAAGAGATGGGCAATTATTCCGTGGCGAACAGCCACGGCGATCATAGCGTTTCGTCGGAGAATAGGGAACGAAGTTTGAGGGAGAAGGCGGAGACCGATCAATCGATGGTTTGGGACACCAGACAGCATGCCAATTACGAGGTGGCAAACAGTCATAGCAATTACAGAGTGTTCTACGACAGTCAGACGCAGCAGAGAGAATTGTTGAGGACGACCGGCTGGTCGATAGAGTCTTGGAGGGAGCATTTGATGGCCAATAATTACGTGATGGAAGATCGGAAGCAGAAATCGGAGAACACCGGCCAGCTCGTCCGTGACGACGAATCAACGAAAACTAGTCGCTCGGAGGCGAAAAGCGATCCTGGCTCCGAACCAGCATGCGACATCGAGCAATGCCTCGTCCAGATCGAGGAAAGTCTGTTGAACATTGAGCAGAATTTGCTTCACGTGCAAGACCTCGACATACCGGAGTTGAGGAATCTTTTGTACAAAAGTCCAAGCATCGAGAAAAGTCTTTACGAGGTTCAAGACCTCCTGTACGCCGACGGTATCGTCCCTGTGATTAACAAGAGAAAATCCTCGACTCTTATATCCGAGGACGAAGAGGAAGAGGATGAAGAGGAAGAGGAGGAAGAGGAGGAGGAGGAGGAGGAGGAGGAAGAGGAGGAAGAGGAGGAGGAGGAGGAGGAGGAAGTTTGGGTAGGTCGTAACATAACCGTAAAGGATAACGACAACGAAGACGACGACGCTGCTGCTGCCACCTTCGATGCCTCGAACGAAGAATCGTCCGACACGGCTAACAACATGGACGAGAACAATCGATCGGGATCGGTGGACAATTGTTCGACCACCGAGTGTATAAACGGGTCGACGACCATCTTCCACGAGGACGAACCCGTCGATCCGAATTGCAACGAAAAAACCATGAACTTTATCCCGAACAGTTTGAACAAAACTTTGCCGAGAAGAATCATTCTCGACGGGGCCCTCAAGGAGAATATCAGACTTTGCTCCTCGGAACCCGAAGAGTCGACCACCACGGTCGATTACAATTTGAACACCACCTGCGCCGAGAAGAAGTTGTTCTGTCGCGACAAGTGTCACAGTAGGACCAACTCTTTGGACGAAAATTCCACCTTCTCGAATTTCGACCCGTTCGATAAACGAGAGACCGGAAACAGCTCGTTGCAAAACTTGTTGCTCGAATCGACGAACGGGAATTTCTTCGATCTCTCCGGGAAGGCGAGGTCGGAGGAAATGCTACAGACACCGCGGAGCAGATCTTTCAACGCGAGTAGAAAAAAATCGAACGAGAAAAATCGGACGGTGGACGCGAGAAGGGCGGAGGAGGATTTTCGTAGAAGGCTCGAGCCCGTCGTTTCCTCGAGTCGTCGTTTCGCGTCGAACGAGCAGAGGAGGGGGAAAATTTCGAAGGAGACGGCCGTGAACGCGCCACGCCCGCGTGAAAAATCGCCGAGCAGGACGAGGCGCGGCACCATCTCCGCGGACAAGGTGCAGGAGAAGGACAAGGAGGGTGGGAACAAAGGAGGTACGGACAACAAGAGGAAACGGAAGAAGATATCGAGCAGAAGTCAAAGTTCCTCGGAGAACGCGTTAGTGCCTAGCAAATTGATCTCTCTTTCGCTGTCCCTTCTTCTCGCGGCTTTATTGCAAGCGGTCAGGTGTCTCACGGACCTCGTCGAGGACGCGTTCAGATCTGTCAACTGCGACAGAAGCGGCCTGTTGCAATAACGCTGTATCCGCGAACGGTTCTCGTCCGGCACGAGACGACCCATTCGTTCAGAACGTGGCAACATCCAACGAGATTATCGCGTATGAATGGTAACGTTAGATGGCACTAACCACACATACACACATTATTATTATTATTATCATTTTTCATCGCTACACTCCCACTTCGTTTTCAAATATACCTACTGTCTCCCGTCCAAGATCGGATTTCTGTCGAGGTGACCGTAATTTCAATCAATTTTTCGGTGTTTAACCATATTTTTGATCGGATGAGAAATTTCTGATCCGATTCTTTCAACTTTTCTTTCTTCTTCATGTGATTAGCGTGCATCTGAGACTATATGAGATTAGAGATTTGGCATTAGCAGCGTCGTTTTCAAGTTTCAAGTTTAAAAATTTGTAGATGAATAATCCAAGTTCTTCGTTCTTCTTTTTTTTTTTTTTCGTGGGTAAAATTGATTTGTAATACGGCTTTACGGATTTTTTTTCTTTTCTTTTCTCCCCGAGTAAGTATAAAAATATGTGCATTAATTGTATACGAGTGAACGAGAGAAAAACGTATACTTTGAAAATTCGGTAATATCATTCATTGATAAATATCATTACGCGAGAAGGCTTTCATCTCGGATTTACGTGATACGGAAATTAATCAGAGTCGAGGAACGTAAAGTAGACGACGTCGTTCTAAATTATCGGTCAACGCGATTCCATTAGCAACGAGATGCACGACGGTGAATAATCGGTGAAAAGAAATAAAACCGGGGTAAATGCGCGTGATACTTTCACAAACAATTACCATAAACGGGAGTAACGAGTTTTTTAATCTTACCGAACACACAAAAAAAACCAATTACCGCACGGCTCCGTCTTTTTTTTTTCTTTTTTTTTTTTTTTTAACCGAGGTCACCTTTTCAGAAGGCGCCTAGCGAAAACTGGTCTCGCGAAACAAGGGGGAGAAACAAGTTGATCCCAATCCAAAAGACTTCCGACCACGAGCAACTCTTATGATTTGCAACCGTAAACGTCCACAAGCCGCAGCTGTTGTCTGTGATAAACGCTATTGCTTACGATCCACGATTACGTTTTCACGTTACACGATACGCTTACAATACCAAGGCAACAAGTTTAATCGTAGGGGAGGAGTGTACACTCGTTACTATACACTACGCTCGTTTAAGGAGATCGTTTAACAGGGATCCGTAACGGTGCAATTTTTCCTTGTAGTTTTATTCTTTTCTTTTTTTTTTTTTTTTCTTATTCTTTAATTCATCGCCAAGAATTCATTCATACATATATATATATATATAGAAAAGGTGCGTGCAACGACGTCGAGACGCGAATAGTTCGCGTGAAACGAAAGCGTGTCACGTGAGTGGCATGACGAAGTCAGAGAGAGAGAAACATTTTTCACGAGCTTCCAAGGAAGATGTTTTACGAATCGCTAGACGGGTATGTGCCAGAAACGACGATGATGTAGCGCGCGAAGAAACGATAGTGCACGATAATAATAAAGAAGAATAATAAAGAAGAAGAGTTTCGCAGATAAGTCTTATCGAGCAAGTCTTATGGAGCAAAGTCTTACGGGCTAAGCATGTTACTAAGTATTTAGCACCGCGTACGTAACGTTCTAAAGTGCCTAAAAAAAAAAAAAAGAAAAAAAGAAAAAAAAGAAAGAAAAAAAAAAACTCGTCGCGTATCGCGAGTTGCAGTTACATATTTGTCTAATTGATTAAAACTTTCGATCTAACGCTACTTATATCTTACTACTACTATCCCTATCGTAAGCCTGTTTTTTTGAAGGTGTAACACGTTGCTGGGAGGAAGGAGCCGGGAAAAAAGGAAACGAAGATGAAAAAAATAAAGAAAATAAAAAATAAAAAAAAAAAAAGAAAAGAAAGAGAAAAGAGAAGATAATAAAGGAAAGCGAAGCAAAAAAAAAAAAAATTGGCGAGAAACGCGTTTAGAAACGCGTTTGGATGCGCTTCTCTGTGTGTGAATCACTTCATCCCCCCACCCTCCCTTTCCCTTTCCTCGAGTTCTTATCCCTTCCTTCCACATGGGGAGAGGCGTTAAAGGTCGAAGTTTAGACCCAGGCAAAATTAATTTCTCTACAGCGGGGAGTTTAATTAATAAGAAACTTTTTCAGGGAATTCGCGAATCAACTTTCGAATAAAGTTAAACCTTGTTCGGTGTATATTTGAAAGGGGTTCTACTTTCGAGAATACCAAAAACCGTTTCGTTTGTGCGAAGGAATTGTCCTTCTGAGGAAAGTGACGTGAGAAGAATTATCGATAAGTTATTAAATAAATAATAAATATTTTAAATATTTTAATTTCTATTGGATTATGTAATATCGAATTTTTTTAAATATCGATATCAAGGTTAAAACGGAACGACCATTCGACGATATGTATACATATTTTAGTGGATCAATCCCTTTCGTTTCCCACGATCGTTTATTCTTCCAATTAAAAATTTTTCCTACTTATACCCCCTCGTATAAGTAGTTATCACGATAATTTCCATTGTTTTAATCTCACCTCTCAAAGCGGCGGCGGTATTATTTATAAGATCGACCTAATATAATACCTTAAGCAGTTGAATCAAATTTTATATATATATATATATAAATATATCTCATTAATCAAACTTTATAGAATACATATGAAATTATCGGAAAATTTGATCAATTTTTCTATTCAACAACATCTATTACTGGAAAATTTAGAAGGACCCAACGAAACATTTCGTCCCAAAATTCGTCCTGACCTCCGAGAGGAGATCGCTCACTCCCGCGTCTTTCCTCCGCCCAGAGAGCCAACCCCCGGGGATTCGTCGCCGCGAGATATGATGGCGAGAGCTCGCGTGGCTGCACAGCCTCTCTGCCAATTCGCATCCACGACACAAGGGACGGGACAAGAGCGCGTATCGATCGCGAGAAACCGCTCATCTCGTTCGACAACGAGGCTGTGGCAATCGAACTCTGCACACCCACTCTAAACACGTTCCCCGCATAGCGCAAGTTCCCACTATTCGACGACCATCCACGATCTCCCTCTCCCACGAGCCTTGTCCTTGAGATCGTTAATTTCAATCAACCAACCGATTACTCGCCGTGGAACCAACGATGTCCTAAATATATAACGAGGGAACCGATCGATCCGACGCCTTCTTTCTTTTTAATCGATTCGCGACTTGATCGCGAAATCCCAAGAGGTGGACAGCAGACGCTGGAAATATTTTCGGAAAAACAGTTGGATAGTAATCCGATCACGTTTGGATTCGAAGACGGGACTTGATATTCAACCGCTCTCGCGCTAGAATTTTCAATTAAGATCCGTAACACGACGGTGCACTCTTACGGAATACGTTAAAAACTGGACCAGAGACGGAGGAAGAACGAGAAAGCAGCTTCCTCCACACACATACATACACGGTTTTAGATCACGTTTGAGTTTCGTTTCTCTCGGTCGATCCCTCTTGGATATGGAACCGTCGTTCGTAAATCGATGATAGGCACGGTTTTACCCGGATATTTGCCAGTGGTCGGTGGAACAAGGACAAATAATATTCTTAGGACTCGCCTCCCCATGGAGTATCAATCGTTTAGGAGGACGTTGGTACACGCTGGGACGATACGTTTTCGCGGACTCGTGATAGCGATCGTGAATGGGAGCATTTATGGGAAAGCTCTCGGATGTTGGCTCTGTTGTATAATGATGAAATGTATAGTTTCGATGTACACGATAAAATCGAAGCTCCCGTTTGGAAAAATAAATCACGAGCGAAAATTGGGTGGAAGGAGCGAGAGTACATACGTCCGAAAATGCCTAACTTCCGGGATTCCGTTCGCGGATTCGAGAAGGCTTCTCGAGGTATTTTGGAAATTGTGATAGAAAGGAGAAAATGATAGGGATGAGTGTCGTGAAAATGGAAAATGGGAGTGAAACTCGGATGGATCGTTCGATTATTCGAGATATTCTGAAACTGTTGAATGTTTTGGGAATAGATATGTACGACGAATATCGATGATTAGAGATAAGGAGATGATATCGTTCGATTATTTAAGATAGTTTAAAGTTGACTGTTGAACGTTTCGAAAATTGTGAAAGATAATGTCGCGTGAATGTACGATTGTGTATACGTTAACGGAGTCGTAGTTTATCGTTTTGTATAGCTGTTGCGAGATATGCTTTTTAAATTGCCTTCATGACGATCATTATCATCTCGCTTGGAACTTGATTGCGCCGATTTAACTTGGCTGACTTGGTGACAGAGAGGATGAAAGTTTGTACGTACGTTTTGTCCATGCGAAAGACGTTGCACGATCGTTTATGCAAACAGCATTCCAGAGTTTGCAACTAGTTGCAGACTGGTTGTAAATACTGGTTATATAACGGTTTTGATATTTTCTCTCTCTCTCTCTCTCTCTTTTTCTTTTAGTTGGAAATTTTTTAACAAGAGTTGTAATTTCTACGCCAATAACTGATTAAATAATTCACAAGATGAAGTTTAAACGAGCTTATCGCAAAGTCGTTAGAATAACATGTTACAATAATCTCGTAAGTGTATCTTGTTGGCAACTGGAAATTTATTTAGCGACGTGAAACGTATGTTAAGAATTATTCTATAAAGTGTTTAGAAAAAATTATATTTCCAACCAATTGATTTTCAATTCAAATTATATTTCTACGTTGGAAAAATATAATTTTTATTCAAACATTATTACCCAACAAGTCTTTTTACCCCAACTATATACACGTTCGATTTTAAGATTTAAACTCGACCCGAGAATTCGCCACCTCAAAGCATGTTTCATTCAATTATAATCTTTACCTTCGCGAGATTAGTTAACGCGAAGATTTCGTTATGCAATGCAAAATATATTCCATTCCACTCGTGATTTCAACTCGAACAACACTCCATTTTGCATTCTATAAATTGAAAAGCTAATTAAAATAGGATCGTAAATAGGGGAATCATATATTTAATATGTTTGATACCGAAATTAAAAGGTGCATGTGAATTGTTATAACAGAATCTTTTTTTGGTGAGGAAATAGATTCACGATTTATAATAGAAAATGCAATTACAATACTCAGAATTGTAATATAATATAATGAATTTAAAATACGCAGAATTATAAAAACTGAGCTGAAGATATGATTGACGGAAAGCACATATTATGTAGCAAGATAGTGAGTGAGATATAGATATCTTTACATCCACAATTTAAAAATATTCTTCCTTCTAGGAACGGAAATGTTCTACTTTTTCCTGTTTCTGGGCTGATTTACGCGTTGATACTCTCTCAAGCTTGAAAATGTATCCCGGATGCGTAGTTTCAGGAATGTAAATATTCGAAAAAAGGGAGTTTACTTTCTAAAATAAATTGCCTTTTAGCGTTGCATGAAATTTAAATAATCAGTAATTTTAGAAAGAAGTAACCATCACGTTTAATATTCACCAATGCGTCAAAAAGAAAGTTCATTGAATCGAGTATCCTAATTATCGAAATAGAATTTTCTTAATAATTCAAAATACGCGTAGGCCTAAACCTTTGACTACGTATCTCGGTAAAAGGATAGCAGTCTTCAAATTTCATCGTTTTTTAATTAAAAAAATTTTGTTCTACGTGAAATTAAAAATTAATCGTAGCTAGATAATCTTAACTTTAAATATTTCCTAGATCATTGGATAATAAAAATGACAAGAGATACTTCGAATATATGATTCTTTCGCAGACAAGAGAATCCAATTAACAGATTTATCTTCGATTGGCAACAATTCGTCAAAAAATTTAATAGATTTCGATTAATAAAATGATGATTCTCATTCGTGATTAAATACACTTGATTTCACCTAGTCTTATATATAACACATTTAGAAATTTAGAAGAGTAATTCGAAGAAATTCTTTAACGATAGTGGTTGCAAAATTACAACGACGTGCGAACAACTCGTAACGCGAACAATACGCACAAACTCGATAACAAACTAGTGTGTACTTATATATTCACAAGCGGAATAGTGTTTCTACGTTTCGCAAGAATAGTTTTCAAAGTCCAATGGGACACATATCTGTGTAAAACGCGAAAATACATTTTCTCTCGATTCGAGATTCGTAGAGGAACAATATTAAGATACGAATCTTTTTCCCCTCTTTTGAAAATGTTATTTTCAAAAGATAGTTTCCTTCGGAATTATCAAAAAACGAATAAGTGGTCGAGTAAAATAGGCTTGATGAGTTTAGAGGAAAGCAAAAAATTCGAAAAATTTAAATAGTAGAATAATCAATTCAATAAAATATATGACATTGTACTGGAAGATTGTGAAACGAACAAGCGAATAAAATACCAAGATCTGAAATTGATGCATGTATAGCGTGTATCGGTTTTTCACCGAGCTCTTTTAACTGTGTTTTTTTTTTTTTTTTTGCAATATTCATATTCAGGGAAAACGTCTCTGTTACATTTACTTTTTGCATTATTGAAGGTGGAAAGCGATGAATGATTTCTTTTAGAAAAATAAGAAGAGGAAAAAATGAAAAAATAAAAAAGAGAACACCACGTGTATCAGGCTTTTCAAAGTCGATCGGCAAGGGAAATTGAAGTGAGGAAAGAAAAAAAAAAATGTATGAATGAGACACTTTGATGTTTCGCATGGTTGCTGTTTAACGTAGTAATTGAGATAGTGCTTTCTTTTTTTTTTTTTTATGTTTTTTTAAAGAGTCTCACTAGACGTGCAAATATTTGCTCGTTTAGCAGGAAACATCTTTGGCAACAAATTCAGATGCTAGAATTAGTTGTTGAAAATTGGCGAGAGAGCAATTTTCGAAACGTCGCTCCGACGACGTTCCATTATCTATCCTGAATTGAATGCGCAAAGCGAAAAAGCAAATTTGTTGTAATCTCGAACGGCTATGCATCGGCTATCCCCGAGAATATTAATTTTGCAATCCATTTGAAATAATTAATTATAAAAGAAAATCTAAATTGTTTGATTGTTAAATTTGCAAAATTTGTCAAGGAAATGAAAATTATTAATAAGCATAGGTTTCTCGCGTTCGTGGTTAGATATATAAAACTTGGAATCCCGTTTTCATTAATGATTCACAAAGACAAAATGAGAGAATCTTTAAGAGAAGAACAATTTACGACCTCTCCACCTTGATATAGCAGATAGAGAAAGACGTTTGTGATCAAAGTCGGCCTGCCTTTCGTTCTCCCTTGTTTGTATCATTTACAAATAAAGAAGGAAGTATTGTTCAAAGCCTTTCACGGATCACGTCTTTAAGCTTTAAAAAAAGAATTAGCAGAAGTGAGACTCGAGTCGTATAATCCAGAAATCGGATATCAAATGAATGATATTGTCTTTCAAAGGTGTTTTCAGCTAAAGAAATACAAACTACACGAAATAACATGCAACGCAACAACAAAGTTCAGTGGAGTATGGAATTACAGAATATCATACAAGAAGTTATTATATATTCACAAAAGCGTTTAGAACATAATGAATGTCTTAATGGAACAATTCGTATAATAACGCCCTAGAGAATAAAAATTCAAGAAAAATAAATTAGGAGTCAAAGAAATGGAAATGAAAATAAATGGAAGAATAGGTAAAATTAAAGAATAGGATAAATTATAAAATGAGAGTTTTCGCATTTCCCTAGAATTTTCAAAGTGAATACTAATTGATAGAATTACGAGTAAAATATATTCGAAATTCATACAAGAAAATCACGAATAATAATATTCTTATTATTCAACTAATACGTGCTAAATCATATTTATAAATATCGTACACTCGCAACAACAGATCGATACATTCGCACAAAGTAAAAGAATGAAACTTCAATTTTCTTTTAATAAAAAAATATTA
The DNA here is from genome assembly GCF_048593485.1 of Apis florea. Classification (NCBI taxonomy): domain Eukaryota; kingdom Metazoa; phylum Arthropoda; class Insecta; order Hymenoptera; family Apidae; genus Apis; species Apis florea. The sequence continues at coordinate 4,306,334 of NW_028256746.1, forward strand.
AAAGAAAATTTTGTCAGCAAAATCTTCTCGAGAAATACAAAGAGAAAATCGTACCATGAAAATCTTTTTTCTATCCATCCTGATATCACGATCGATTGTCGAGATATAAGGATTCAAAGATCTTATGGCGTTTGACGTAGGCAGAGATTATGAATGGGCAATCGAGTGATCTACATTTTTTTCCTGGAAACGCGTACCACGTCCTTCCGAGAATCGCGTCTTATGTTTTTCTAGGAATCCGTGACCGTCGCTTGTCTGGAATTTGGGATAGGTCGTTGAGACGAGGTGCGAGCGAGAGGTCCGAGTAAGAAGCAAGGACGATGATGGTAAATGATTAAAAATTATCTTTTTCTTTACACGGCGATATCTCGGGGATCGAAAATGAAATCGAGACAATTCAAAAAGCGTCTTAAAGGGGAAGGATTCGCGCTTCTAACGATCGCTCATTTGTCGACCGAAATTCGTTATTTTCGAAGTTAAAACGATTCAAAGTTTTTCCTAATTTTTAATAATTTTTAATCTTTTTCTAATCGCGTTTTAAGATAAATTATCTAATAGATATATTTATTCGAAGAAAATATCGAATATAAGAAGATTAAATTAAAAATTCTTTTGTTTGAAGTGAAACGGATCTTTATTTAATCAATTGGTTCAGATTTAATTATATTGGTTAATCGAACGATTTTTACGTAATTTTTGAATCGAATTTGATTTAAGATGAAAAGTATATATTTGAAAATACACAATCTATTCATGACTTATAACAAGATTCAAATATGGTATTATAAAAAATTTTTTAATCAATGCAATTCTCAACAAGAGAGAAAATTTAATAATAGTATTATCGAATTAAAACTTTGAAACAAAATTTCACGTAAATCAATCTAATATCCTTCATTTTCTGCCTTCCCTCGCCATCTCGCGTCTAAAGTTTAATTTTCCACCTTATTCAATATCCCTTTCATTAAAAATTTTCCTGCTTTTCTAACGTGTCCGCTCTAATTTCGCGTTACTGTTTTCTGCCGTCAGGATCGTGATTCTCGTCTCGTTCTCCAATTGTTGTACGCCCATGACGCATGCAAACGGATGAAATAACGAGCATAGCCACGACATCCAACCGAAATATTTTGCAAAGGGGGGAATGCGAGTGTGTCCGGCCGTTGCATGTATCCGAGAATACTTTGTTGCAACCGTTCTGTGCATGCATGCATGCATGCATCCATTGCGTGCATCGGTATGCCGGAAATCTCGCAGAATTAAAGCGACGCTGACAAACTCGCGTCATTCTCTTCGATGAATGGTCGTTCGCCGTGTTCAAAGCGTTATCACGTTTAATCGTCTTCAACAACGTTGAGTTTCCTTTTTCCCCCCTTTTTTTTTCTCATTTCTTTCTTTCAAAATGCAAAATTCTTCGAAATATACTTCTTCGGTGGCACACGATGACACTATAACTTTTTCCTAATAGTTTTATCGTTTGCTGAACTTTTACTTTGGATATATTTTTATACAAATGCGATCTTTTTTTTTTTAAACTTGTTAAACAAATCGTAGAAAAAGTATATAAATGGTGATTTATCGCTTTTATGCGTCGCTATTACACGATCAATTATTCACGTGGATTATCACACGTATCTACATTAGAACACCAGATGCAGCCGCTATAAATATCGAAATTAGATTCCGTTAGAATTCCGTTTCAAAGTGCCATTATCCGCTCTCCGACGGCCATTCTACCGCAGATTCCTAAAATTGCCTTATCAAGATGCATTATTCATGATTTTCTAAAATTTGCAATTCATTATCTCATTACCTAATCATCCAACCAACCAACAGTAAAGTACACCAACATTGCAAAATCCGAGGAAATAAAAAAAAGATATCGAAAGCTTTCAGTTTCTTTCTTTCTTTCTTCTTTTCTTTTCTTTACTTTTTATCCTCGTCTTTCTTCAAGTTTCTTTTCACCCTCTCTCTTTCTCTCTCTTTCTCTCTTTTCCTCATTTTGAGATTCTCGTTTACGTGGGCAGCTTTTCTTTTACCATAGAAAAAGTGTCATTTCGACGCCGCTCTGGCTAATGACAAAAAAAAAAAGAAACGGACGAAAAGTTCTCGTTAACGACCAGAACGAAATCGATACACATCTCGATGGATAACTCACGAACGAAAGAAAGGAGGAAAGGAAAAAAGGAATAGAGATATCGCGAGAAAGAAATTCAGAAAGAATTATGTATACAAGAATTTCATTTTATTTAAATGTCTCGTAATAAAGCCGCGAATACCTTATTTCTTCCCGATACACCACCACTTTCCATCGATTTTCCCTCCGACTATTTTCAGCCCGTTTTTCCCTCGACGAATGCATTTCTGCGTTAAAATATGCGCATCCATTGAGGGAAGACTAATTTAAAAATGACCGACAAGAAAAGAGCCTCGAAACCTTTTGAATAATGACCCAGTCTCTTTTCACGTGACGCGGTATCGTTTCGATGGGCGTATTGTGACAGAAACCATCAAGCCGAGGCACGCGCTATACAAAGGGAAATTGGATTTTAAAAACTAAAACTCGTCGGGATAAAGGATTTTAAGTGTTATTCGGATCGATGAAAATTGAACGGTTCGATGGAACGAGCAATCAGCTACGTTAATGAAAACTTTGAAAAAAAGAAAAAAAAGAAAAAGCTGTATATAGGCGACCAGTAAAGTATGGAAAAAACTTTTTACGAAAATCGTTTGCGTTCGTTTATTTTCCGCGGTGTTCGCACTTTTGTAATACCGAAGAAAGTAAAAAAAAAAAAAAAAGAAAAACATTTTCTGTATTTCGCCAATTGACACTCGACAATTTATGTAGATATCAAATTATCAATTTCTGCATCAATAGGAAAATCGAATCGAGTTGAAAAATTGAATTTTATTCTTGCAGTTGTGTGAAAAATCAATTTTATAAAAAAAAAATAAATAAATAAATAAAAATAAATCTGACTTATTTATCGAACGTTGAACGGAAACTCTTTCCAATCTTCTTTTCATACAAGATATTTACGACGCGCGATGCGAATAGAATGCCATTATTATTTATTTAATCGCGCCACGAGGTCTATCCCTCTCAAAAGGATCGAAATCTCCTGCATTCGTATAAAAACCTTCGACAAAGGCTTTAAAGAAGATTATATTTCTTATCGATAATGAAACGGAATCGTCCTTCCAAAAAAAAGTAATAATAATAAAAGCACGATATAGAGGGAGGCAAACAGTGAGATATATTTTTCCAATCGACGTATATACGTAGGACACGCACGATATATTTAAAGCGAGATGCTCGATAAGAGGTTCGATCCTTTCATCGTAGCCAAGAACGTTCGAGTTTGCTAAAGCTGCAAATAATTGTTCGATGCCTTTTATCAGACATCTTTGCACAATACCATTGGAATTGTTGCTCCGAAGTGATTGTAATTCTGTGAAATTACCTCAAGAACGAAACTGTTCTGTATATTGTTCTGTATATTGTACATTGTTCGTTCTCGTGATTTCCCAACAATATCGATACCGTGAATGTCCCGTACGAATGTATATCGTTACACACGACACCCATATGTAATATGTAACTGATAATTTTTATGCAGCTGCCAGAATAGAATTATTTAGATTCATTTATACTTGATTAAATAAAATTGTTTGTACTTATTATTTTTTTCTCTTTATATATAGAAAAATAGAGCAATAGCAATCTTTATATATATATATACGTGTATAAGATTTCGTGCAATAGATTTATAATAAACGAACATAATGTACGAGATAAATTATCATTATTATTATTTAATTAACAAGAGGGAGATGTGCAATATCCTCGTAACCAGAGTAATATGAAACTAGAACAATTAACGTAAATTAAAAAAAAAAGGAGAAAGGCAAATATTTTATGCAATATTTTACAAACTCGTAGTAAAATTTCATTAAAAAATAAATAAATAAACAAAAAATCTCTAATAACGTGACAGAATTATAATTATAAGTGGGTCAGTGGACAAACAAGTAATTAGGTACAAGATATAAGCAAGACTGGGTGACCAGTTAATTCGTCTTCTCTGGTTAGAGGTTGACCTCTTGCGGTTCTATATCAAATTACACTCAACATCCTGCGTCATTCGATTCCCTTCATCCTTGATATATAAAACATAATCTTTCTTGTTGACGTTTAAATTTAACGTTAGAAATATAATTATTTAAGCATTATTTAAATTAAATCCATTGAACAATCTGCTTATCTTATCGAACCTTTGAATAAGATGAAATCGATCGTTGCTTGCCAACTTCGAAAAGGAATAATAATTAAAAAAGTTTGAATTGCAATCAGCACAGATTACGATCCTCTACGAGACCCATAATAACCAGTTACCCGCGGACCTTTTAAGCCTCGATCCTTCTTCAGGGACGGTAAGAAGCTATCCAACGACGAGGACCCTCGCAGCATCCTTTCAAAGAGCCGCTCGAGTGTTTACGACGCATATTTTCGAGCCTGTTTTATGCCGTGGCACGAAGCGCAGCTAAAATCGTTCCTCAAGTTCTTCCCTCAACGACGTCCATGAAATTTCTGACCCGCTATCCTGAATCGAAACTTCAACAATGGTGAAGAACTGCTCGAGGGGGCGAGCAGTCCTTCCACGGGTTTACGAGCAGTACGGGAAATCCAGAGAAAATTGACGTTAAAATTGGAAATCGTTCACGAAACGGAAAGAAAGTTAAACGAGGAAAGGTATCGAACGAAAAACAAGACGAGCAAGTCTCGCGAGAATGACTTATAAATAACGTAGTCGAAAAGGAAACCGTGTACATCCGCGATATTTTTATTCGATTAAACGAAAGAGAAAGTTTACAGAAAATGTTATAAAAAGGATTCTAACGTTGTTTGTTTTTCAACCGACGTTTTTAACTTGTTGAAAATGCTTGAACATACGATGAAACTATAGAATGGATGATTTCATTTATTTATAACGAGATTTAACTTTATCTTATTTTTAAATTTGCTACGAAATTAATTATATCTCGATATTTTTTTCTATTTAGAGATTACGTAGTAAAATATATATATATTCAAATTAGGAAAAGCTTTTAAAGAACGTCGAATTCTGTTAAAGCCGTAAAGGCTTAAGAAACTCTTCTAAAATTAGTTTTCGAGGCTTCCCAATTTAATTATTCAGCGCGAAGGTTAATGAAGAGACACGCGAGACATCTCTCCGAAAACCGGGTGCGAACAGCGTTGCGTCGCGAGATATCTCGTCCAGACTTTAATTACAATAATAGAAGAGGCACAGGGGCCGTTTCTATTACATTTAAACTTCCGCCCCTTAATTGCCTGCCATCTGGCGATCCCCTTCCTCGAGCCGATTAAATTCAGGAGAAGGGAAACAGAAATCGAAATAATTGGACGAAATCGTGTCGAATCAAAGGAGGGCGTCAGAGTATCGGCGACAATCAAGAAGGGACAAGTTTATTCGAAAACGAAGCCTCGTCTCTCTGGAAAAAAGGGATGATAATGGAGGCCGAGGGAGAGGAAAAGGAGGACGAGGAATGCCGGAAGCGACGAAATCGTTGGCATCGGCGCGCAATGGAGACAGGAGGATGGAGGACAGCCATCGGGAAAGTAAAGAAACTCGAAGAATGCGTGGAACTCGTCCTCCCGGCTCTGCCGTCCTCCGGTATGCCGCGCGTTCCCACATAATCCTACGTACGTTTACGTTCCTTAAAATACGTCACCTCGCTCCGGCAATTAGCACGAGGCATGCACAAACGGCCCTTCTAACTAAACCTGTCTGAATGACGTGGAACGCCCGCCAAAGTTCAAGGATATCGAGTACAGAGGCGAGAGAAGGATATATTGTTCAGGGCTGAGGTGTGAGAGATAATCACAACGAAACGGGTATCGTGGAATGGCGTGATGTTTCGGTATATCGCATGCTGGATGCACGATAGCATTAGGTTTGATAAGTTCGATATCGGGGAATAAGGGGATGATAATTAATAACGTGTAAAAGAAAGGACGCGTATTTTCTCAAGGATGTGCATGAAATAATTAGAGAGAGGAATTTATTAAAGTCGATTACTAAATTAAACGAAATGACAAGGACTCGAGGATCGAGTGACCTAATTCTGGCCATTTGTGTGGGAGAAATATCTCGATGCACAGCTGCGATAGATGACCATCAGATTTCGAAGGATCTTCAAGGATAATAGGAGAAGGAAATTCTCCTGCGGAATTTTCGTAGCGAGAATTCATCTTTAGAGAATCGTGGGTCAAAATCAATCTCCTAATAACTCGTAATAATCGTAAAATCGTATCAAATCAAACGGCAAAATTATCGAAAAGCCTTCAAACTCTATACGGGATTCCCATTAAAAAGCTAGAGATCCTAGCCGATTACACTTTCCACGACTAATGAATCGCGAAACCCTTTGTCTCCCAAGGATATTCTCGAATCGTGATTTTCGCCTCCACCTCGATCGCGCCCCTCGTTAACTCGTTTCCAAATCTATCGATCCGTAAAAATGGGAGCCCGTGCTTTGAGACCTTCTGTCGCGCATCCATTCATCTCCTATCCTCTGTTGGGCGGAAGCGCGCCCAATGCGCGAGAGGGATGCCTGCAGGTGGTCGTGTTCACCCATGTAAAATGTAAAGAAAGCCGCCTTTTGCATTATTTCACGTAACACTTGCTCCAGGCCTTCGTGCCACGAAAACCAGGTTTCTCGTCCCCTTCCTCTCTCTCTCTCTCTCTCTCCCTCCCTCTCTGGCTCGTTCCCCCTCTTGCTCTCGTGGCAAGGTGAACAACGCAGATATACTTATTGCAACGTGACTTCATCCTGACAAACCCAGTTTGCTGTCCACATACTAAATTGGACCACGAAACGTACCGAGAAATTTCGTTTTAGTTAACCGGTAAACACGGAACGGGCATGTGTAAATAATACGAGAGAGGTGCGCGAATCGTAAAGAGGCGCGTTGCCCTAATGCTAATTTGCATCGTACTGTTGTACGTGACGCAGATAAGTTAAAACTTATGATGAATGAAGAAATAACGAAGGCGGTATCGTTTCGAATACGTTTGTATCGTTAAACGTGTCTTGATCGATCGAAATGGGAATCGAGACTGAGATGAAAGTTCCGTTGAAAGCGAGATCAAGACTTTTATCTTCCTAACTTTTTCTCCATCGATTCGACTCGCTTGATTGATCTTTTTATTAAATTAATCAATCATGATTGCGGGTTTGTACGCGAGAATTTTAAAATTCGTAACAAATACGAAGAGATTTGCAGTTTATTAATGATTGAACTATTATTACATCGCTTATCTCTGTACCCTAAAAAAAAATCAGATGATACAGTTTATTTATCGATATCAAATATCCAATGAGAAAGTATTATTCTTATTTATCCGTCTCATTAAAATCGACTCGAATTCGAAGTCGACTATCGACAAGCAGTTGGTGTTCCAAATTAAACATCGTTAAACATCGGTGAAGTTTACAGAGGAGTGGGTTTCACCATTGTTTCATGTTTCACGAGGAGTTCTAATTAATTCCTACGCCTTCGATTTCTCCGAGAACCGTTCGAATCCCACCCAACACCGTCCTTAACTATCTTCCGGTCGGCCAACTGTCGTGAACTGCGGCCAGTCGACAACAGTTATCCCTTTCCTCAAAATTGTATCCAATGATTATTTGGACTGTAAGGGGGCTTTCTCTCTTCCGGTTCCATGTAATTTCACACGCAATATCGTCGTAAATCACTGGTGGGAAATAAACTGTCGACAAGAAATTGGATCTTGTAGAAAAATTTCTACAGTTATACAACGTGGAGAAAAATAATTCTACCAAGGATGGAATAAACTTGTCGAGGAGATTGCAGAAGAAGTAGAAAATAAATCTTATTAATAAATATAGGATATTGAAAAAGAGTAAAGATAGAATATCCAGAAAGAGGGAATTCTACTAATAAAAAGGATATTCTATCGATAAAAACAAAATATCAAGAAATTCTAGCAGTAAAAGAAGGTTATAAAAGAAGAAATTTCAGTAATATAAAAATGGAGAGACGTGAGAGAGAGAGTTTTAAAAAGAAATTGTAGCAATAAAAAAAAAAAGGAATAGTTTGAAAACTATCGAATTCGTACGATAGTCGTGTACTTGAGAGAGAATGTTTCTACGATATCGATAAGATTTAGATATTTTTATCGAAGGGAGTCGAGTCGATGAATCATAAAATTTCCTCTTAAATTAATATATCTGTTCTTGCAAGCTAACCTTGACCTATTCGTATTCTTCAATCAAATGATTTCTCTTTCAACGACTGACCTTTGCCTTATCTTTCACGTTACACAAATTTAGACTATCGACTTATCATTAACCACTATCTATTCCCTTTCTTCCAAGGACGTTATACCGCGCTATCATTAACAATTTTCCGCTCTTATCGCTACTCTTCCCCTTATTCAGATTGCGATCACTCGCAATTGATCAAGAATTATCAAATAAAGCCACGTGTACTCGACAAATTCTCAAATTTAATTCGCTTACGAACAAGATTTTAAATATCTCTAAACAACTTTGGATTAAAGAAAAATTTAACTCTCAATAATAACATTCTTCAATAATAAAATTCGATTTCCATTCAAGATCTCCTTAACCGATCTCTATTTTTTAAATCTCCCCTCTCAAAGAAAAAAAAAAGATTTGCTAAACGCAATATTAATCTCGTCGTTTCATCTAAGAATTATAATACCAAAAATACGAAACGTCGTAAAATATTCACGATACGTCTTCCATTTTTTCTCTTGAATATCCATTATCGTCTGGTTGCACGGTTAATCGAGTTCCATAAATCTCGAGAAATTTATCCAATCGTCTAACCGAACTTTCCAAATATGGACGTCATACGTGTCCTACGTGACCGGTAGAAATTCGTCTGGATTCCGTATCATTTATCCGTCGGCCGTGCCACCATTCGAATCCTACAAATTTCACTTTAATATTGAAAATTCATTAGTAGCAATGTTATCGTGACCGATTTCCACTGTTCCGGATTAAACCGAAGATAGATCGAGTCACTATCGAGTAGGAGGTGGAGGAATAGGAGGAGATAGGATTTTTAATCGCGGTGAATAAACAGAAGAAAAATCACGCGATGAGCGTGAAAAGATAAATAAAGTGGCAAGCGAAATATCAAATGTGTGTAATCGCGATAAAACGAGGCATGAGGTGATAAAAGGATGATACGAGAGGGATAGTTTTCGAGATTGAACGGATAGAATGAAATTTGTACAATTGAAAGTATATATCGTGAGAAGAGCCGATAAGAGAGAAATAAGATAAGATAATTAACGAGAGATATTCGATAATTTAAGTGAGGCAGATTGGAAAACTTGTAGAAATATGTGGGAATGATAAAATTGTTATCTACTTTCCACAACTTTTACCGATCAAACAGATTAATTTCATTTATCGGAAGCTTAGTGTTTGAATAACAGAATCAACTCGTTTGAGCGCAGATACGAAAATTAGCGATCGATAGAATAATTGAAGATTAATGGAAATTGGAAATTATCTTTGGCCGGTTGTAATGCAAACTATAGCAGACGAGGTATCGATTATACATGTATAAGTTAGTTAAATTTTGTATTAAATTCCTTCAAATTATCCTGTGATATAAATTATATTGAAATATTACAAATTTATTCGCGTGCGCGAATAATTTTATCACGCATGATAATTACGTGATTACGTATATAGACATAGACATATTCGATTAATAATTCGAAAGCGGAAAATTAAAGCGGGACAATAAAATAAGATAGATCGAGGATCGATAATAAATGATACTTCTTAGCGAAATCGCTTGGAAAGCATTAAAACGAACACAAAGGAGGAAGATTCATCTTTTTAAGGACTCGCGGTATCGTCTATGCACTTTCCACAGTGCTTTCCAGAGCAATAAAATTCACTTTTGTACCATTGCGAGAGAAATGATTAAATTTGTGCATAATTCATTATTAATCTATTCCTGGACAATGTCCACGTTACAGTACCAATTTGCATTCAAAAATATAACTGAATGGGAAGAAAGGGAACGTGAGACGATAATTAAAGGTTGGCAAATTAGAAGTGAATAAAGTGAAAGGATTATAATATATATTATGTTATTAAACGACAAGCATGATATCTCTTTTCCACGAATCCATTCACGAACGAAGAATTCCATCGTTCATTCATGTACAAATCGTGATAAATTCTCCTTCTATCTAGCGTGAAACATAATGATTTTTATATTCGGTTGGTTATTTATTTTTGCGTGTTTCTTTCTGAGCTAATGTGAAACTCATTGCTCGGACGTTACGCAACACAGAGAATTGAATGAAACTAGAAAAATGAGAAGCGAGAGAAATTCGATGTAAAATACGATTCTGTACACATCTTCGTAATCGATGAAGCCTAGAAATGGCTTCTAATATTGAAGAGAACATGATATTTTTACTATTACTACTATTAATTCAATCTCATACATCAAACATGTTATTAGCATTCTGAGAAATATTCTGCTTGAGTTTTTCTTACTTTTTTTCCTTATATATAGATACACTTTGCATGATGTTTTATCTATTGATTTAAAAAAAAAAAAAGAAAGGGGAAAAAAGGAAACGATTTAATTAAATATCATAGTCGTTAAAAGAATATTAAGATAAGTAATTAAACGCAATTTAATTTATTTCTCGGAAAACGAATGAATTCATCTTGTCGAAGATGAAGATTTCTCTGCATTTCAAATAAAGAAATAAACTTCGAATTAAATTTCGAGTCACGATAAATTATTACGGATGCAATGCAAATTTAAGTAGCGCGTTAAATAATGAAGAAGAAAATCTACGCCATGGAACAGTTTCAAATTAACGCTAACATCCCATCTGATTAACATCTCATCTTCCCCTAAGCTAAAACTTTCAAGCGATAACAATGTGGGCGCAATGTGAAACTTCAAAGTTTCAGACTTTGCGTCGGCGAGTCTTTCAACTCTTCCCCGGTACAATCAGTTTCTTACATGAGCGGTGTTATGCAAATTACCATCCCTCGTGTTTCAAAAGAAGGCATACCTACTTACTCGACACGGATACTCGACCAAGGGAGACGATACATAAAAAAAAAAAAAAAAAGAAAGAAAAAAACCAGTCTCCCCCTAGCAAGCTCGACTTCGCAATATCGACGTCTGCAAACGAGCCACGAAAGAGGAGGACGAGAGAGTTAACGAGATCCGGTGATTTATAGAAGAGCCGGTTCTAGAATGAAACGAACGAAACGGGGCACGACAAGATTGAAAAGAGAGAAGAAAGATCGATTCCCCACGTCTCGTCCGCGACAGATGCATGTAAGTATATACCGATAGATTGATAAATAATGGCCGAGCTCCCGAGAGAAAAGTGCAGAAGAAACGAAAGCGTTGGTTGGAGGACGAAGGAGACCATAATGGAAGAAAATCCTTCGTGGAAAATAATCCGCTCGCTCGAACGAAAAATAAATTGGCCTCGAACTGGCCAATCCTGCCGAGCGGTGGCGACGATTGCCAAAAGATGATCGAACGGTTGGGGAATAATATTAAGTAGAGCGAGCGAGATAGGCGAGGCGAGGGCCGACAAACGAACATCGGATCGGTTGAATCCGATGAACGAAAGGGATATCGATGAAGCTAGGATGGCCCCATTACGAGATTACCCTTCGCCTGGGACGTTCAGAGATGATGGCACGAGATTTCTGATATTTCTCCATGGATCCACTCGATCTCCGTTGATAGGAAATCGATGCGCATTCAATCTCCACCCTCCACCACATCCGTGGTTCGGATTCTTACACAGATTACTTCGCCTATTTTCGGATACTTTCGGATACTACGTATTTCACGTTTCACGGGAAATTGACTCGCACGAGGAGCGGGGATTCCTGCACGTCACGTCGAAGGAATTACGACGCATTATCGGAAATGGAGAACGGGGGAATAATCCATCATCGTATCGCGCATCCGTGTGAAACACTGACTCGAATAAGCTCGAATTAGCGTGATTTAATTTTGCATTCGAACGCGCCATTTATCGTCCCTTTTTGGGGATTTTCAAATCCTACTTGTCTACTTGGATCGGATTGTAAGCCCTCCTCGACGGAAAAAGAGAAGCGAAATAAGTATTGGTTTAGGGGATGATGAGTAGAATTTAAGCGACACTGCCATTAGAGGAAATATTATACGTGAAAATTGATTTTACTTGGAATGAAATGATATAAACTTGGAATTTAAGCAATTAAGAATCATTGGAGAAAATATATTTCTTTAAATATGTGAAAAAATAGACGAATAGAATAATGTATGTTAAAAAAGAAATGTATATATCGTAGAGAAATTTTATATTTACCGTTGAGTACGCGAAAGCTTCGTGTTTAATGTAACAAGTTTCAGTACGAGGAATTAGCTCGACAGTATTTATTACAAAACGTATTATGGAGATATTTTATCTTTGATGTAACAGATTTTCATACGTTTCTCCGCAAAATTTAATAATACCCTTAATATACCGACATAACATTTAATAACAAATTTCATTACTTTGATCTAAATATCGAACGAAAATACTGTAATTAAATATAATCTTCGTTGGAGAGAGTGTATTTGAAAATAATTTAGACCACGATGGGATCTTGATTAACGAAAGATAATACGTTTTATTTTAAATAACGGTCTAAAGTTGAAGCGTTTCTCGACACGCGAACTTTCGAAAGACACTTCTTTTCTCTCGCAAGAGCGAGATGGCTCCTAAATTACTCCCGATAATGAAACTCGAAGCTATAATTATTCGTCGAACACCTGTAACGTTCCGTCTCAATCCAAACATGCGATCCACTTCAATAACGCTTTTTTCTTCCCCCCTTTAACTAGTACCACATTTACTAGATCCCTAGTTCGCAAACGAGAATCCAAACATCGCCCTTTCCCGTTCTCGGCCAAGCGCGATCCGTGCTTTTAATTGTAAAGACTGGCATTCCGTGCAATTGAATCCGCTTTCACGTAAATAATATCGAAAAAGAGCATGCATCCAACCGTGGAAACAGAAATTCCACTCATCGCAACCCGATCGACCGTGTCTTATTCGAATGAGAACCAACATCGATTTCGATTTCATCCCTCTTTCGCTCCTCCTCGTTGATATTCGCGCTACGTGTCTCACGGCCGGTCAACGGTATCTCTTTCTCCATCTAAATTTCCCGTCCAGATTTTTAATTTATCATCGCCGCTACGAATTAAGTTAACATATATGCGTAAAAAAAAAAAAAAAAAAGAAGGGAAAAAAATCTGAAGAATGAAATTTTTACGGATACGATTTATGGCCACACTTGACTTCATCACGAACCACTTCACGTTGCGGGCGAGAGAAAGAAGGATATACGTGACGATTCCGTAAAAGCACGGCATTTACGATCCCTATCAAATAATGTAGGTCGCCGTGAACAACTTCTTAACGGCCCTTAAAGCCGCGCGTTGTTTCGTTTTTTTTTTTTTTTTATTTATACGTTTCTGTCATGCAACGTTGGGCGGAATGGGTTACGCGTAAAAATCGTAAATCATCCACAGCTACATAAAAACCACCCCCCTCCCCCTCTCCTGCCAACGAGCCCGTGCATTATCTTTTTCTCGCTTTTGTCTCTTTTTTCCCTTTCTCCCTCTTTCTCCCTATGTTTAGTCCCTTTCTCTTTTATCTTTCTCTTTTTTCTTTCATGTGCAACGAACAACAACGAGGACGCAAATAACGCAAGGTTGGTCGGTTCTCTGCATACGTTTCAAGGATTCCCGCGCTGGATGGATCGCGGCTCTCGCCGCGAATTTAACACGTGGTTTCGCAACGTTTAAAAGACGTCGAAGGTTAAAAGTTTTCGTCTCTAAATATCGACGATGCCGACGACACTTCCCACCGCCAGTTTTCAAAGGAGAACTGCAGTTTTTGCAGGACTTGGATGGCGACGGGACGAGGTAAGAAAGCACGTCGAATAACACGGAATTGGAAAAATTCCAATTCCCAGAAATATTCACCGAAGTAATGTTATTTTTATGAGGACATTTCGTCCAATTAATGAGATTTTTCCTTTTTTTTTTTAAGCTCCGAGAAATAAGGCTGGAAACACCTTGGAGCGTGGTTACGATTTCGTCGTGTTATTTTTATTGTTTATGATTGAATCGATTGAAATTCTTTCCTTTTCTCATCAAGGTGATGACATCTGACGCGTGTTTTTTTTTTTTTTTACAGTAAATTTTTAAAGTCATCTTTTTTTCATTAGATGAAAAAATGTTTCCTTTTCGAGGCCACAGCACTCGCCTCGATACCTGTTGACCCATATGTTGACAACTGAGTATCTACGCCTGTCTTTACATTTGCTACTCTGACACATCGTAAAATCCGCTCTAAATCCTCGTTCTTAAATCTTCAATTTTCAAAACAAAAAGATTTTAAGTTAATATTTTAATATAATTTTGATCGATAGTAAAAATTTGAACAGATAAGATCCGCAAATAATAACAAAATAACGAATAACGTATTAAATAATAAAAACGCAACACGTAGAACGAGTAAACTCGGTTAAGGAAAGATAAAGACGACTTTTATCGAGCATTTCGTTAAATGTAAGCATTCACCATGGAATAACTGCAACTCCGAGTCGTTTATTCAAATATATGTATTTGCCCTAGTAGTGTAAATCAAGGGAAAAGAAGTTGGTTCATTATGGTTGGCTCATCACCAAGGCAAATGAATTAATTTTCTCGATTGTGTGGCTAAAATATACCGAGCATTGTAAACTTGCTGAAGGATCTTACTCTTGGGGTCACGTCACATTAACCGACATTCAAATAATTAAACAGGTGGCATAACGTAGATAGGGGAGACTAATCACGTCACGCAGTGCACATCATTAATTTATAACGAGCATTAACCTGAAATCGTAGAAGCAACAACGCTTGCCCGCTTATCTTGGTCCGTGTTATGCAATGTGTGCATGTGTTGTGTGAAATTGACAGATTGTTTCGAGATAATGGATTGAATTGCATCGAGTTACGTCGGAGCAAAATAAATGAATTATTCGAACAATTGACTTAATTTTAAATTATTCGGCTATCGAATCTTATTCAACATTTGAATAAATGTTTTCTAAAATGGTTTAATATCGATTCAAACGAATACTGTTATTTAATTCTATTATTAGAATATTATTTATTTTTCTCTCGTAATTTTAATTCTATTCTTTGTTTCAAACAAAATACGTCCAAATCTGCCGAAAAAACGTCTGTCTTCAAAAAGATATTATACGAAACAAAAAATAGTAGTAGTTCTTGGTTGGAATGTATGTTTGAACGTAGTAGGGGCGTACGTAGTATGATAATAAGGGGAGCATGTCAAAAATACATTTCACGTCAATTTCACTCGGACACTTCTTTATTTATATACCCCCGAAGGCATTAGAACACGGTACGGAAACGAAGAAAGTAATTTACACGAGGGACAATGCGCGCTGGTGGAGAAGCAAGCTGAAGCTTAACATCACGACTTGAGGGATTAAAAAATTTATTTCGCCCACTGAGGTTTTTTTCTCGAGGTTTTCTTTCTTTTTTTTTTCCCCCCCTTTCTTCTTCTAAATCAGATCCATGGAAAATATCGGGGTGGATTTTAATCGTGACAGGAAATAATTCGCGCAGATAACGTTCATTTTTAGCACGGTCGGCATAGAAATTGCAATCCAGCTCCGTCTCGCGAAATTACTTCAACTTGTCCGTTTCATCGATTCGCATTTACCTTAATCGTCTTAATTAATCTTACTTCTCTCTGAATTTACTCGGACGCGGATGGAAAATATAAGGGGGATTGCGCCACCTTTCTTCGATGCCTCATATTCGATGGCTCGACCGGGCAAATATAGACTTTAATTTTTGAAAAAAGTAAGTAATTCAAATCAATTTATAAAATTGGATGTAAATGATTAGATTTTAAAAAATTTATAGAGAGATCTTTTGATCGAACACGATATTTGCGAACAACATTTTCGAACAACGTCATTAAATCGTACCAATAAAAAGAAGAAGAAGAAGAAGAAGAAGAAGAAGAAAGATTTTGTTTTCCATGAAAAATCACCTTTGCACGAGACATTGGACAAAAGATTCACTTGTAACAAATACACAGCGAGACTTTTCTATAGACTGTTCAATATTGTTCAAGGAACGATTCTAAACGCGAATGGATAAAAGAGAGAGAGATTTTAAGCGAAACGTCGAAGCACATCTAAATGGGATAGCGGTGTGAAAATCGATCAAACGAATCACGAGGTTTGCTCATTCGAACGGAGCACTTTGTCCGATCCTTAGCTCGAACACTGAAAACGTTTCTACGTTGAAACGATCTCGTTGCAAATCTTTGCAATAATGGGAGCGTAGCAGATACGTTTATTATTCATTTTGGGGTGGCATCCATTTGCACGCGATCTACGTGCTTCGCGAGGTAAACCGAGCATCCACTTCCGTTTATCGAATCGATTCGACGCGCTTCATTTGATTCAAAACTGAATTCGATCCTTCGTAAGCACGATTTAACCGCTTATTATTTATCGCGTGCCGATGTCTAAACAGGTTAAACATATTATTTATCGTTGATTATTAATTGATTATGAACACGAGACAAATAATTGCAAGCAAGAAACAATATTGTATTTGTAATATCAATTAAACAGCGTTTCGGGGAGAACGATTATTTTTACCGAACTTTGATACTGAAAATATTTATTGAATTGTTGATATTATCGATATCAACACAATTGGAGAGAAGATAAATTTGAATAACTTTGACAAACTTATAAAATATCAATTAAGAGTATTCAAATATTACCCAATCCACATTTGTATCAATGAAACGCTTATTCATAATTGATTCAACGTTTAAAGCACACAATAAACAGAATGACGAATAAATCAGCAAAGAAGAAGTTATTCATCGAATCAATTCACACGCTCTTATCGCCCAAACCTACTCAACATTTATCCTCTCAATCTTACCAAATCAATCTCATCTCGCGCATCATCGAACATCAACCAAGAGTAAAACATCTGTCTAAACGCCCGCAGCATTCAATCGCACAACTTTCTATTCAACTTTCATTCACGTGCATAATGTCGCTGATCATTCTTCTTCCCGCTGATCCCCCTAATTGTCATCCCCGAAGTCAGATCGCAGTGTACTTTCGAGACATGGGGAGGAGAGGAAGGGGATTTTAATAAAAGTTGGATATTCCGTGGAATTTGTCGCGTGACACCAGAAAGGGAAGGGGGCGACCTCTTCCTTTCAATCTCGAGCGCAGAATTAGAGGAAAAAGTCAACATCCATCGAGGCGGAGGCAAATAACGCGACATCGAGCCGCGCGATCGAGCGAGCCAAGTTGAGGAGGAGGAGCAGGAAATACGCGGAAAGATGGATGATCGTGCGCGTTTCGTTGTTCCATTGTGCCGACCGATTGTCATCGTGTCGCGTCATCACCATTACCCCTATCGATGATACAATCCTTTTATCAACACTTTGATCGTATCACGCGTGAATACACCCGTCAACAACTATGAAACCCGCTTTTAAAATAACCGCTGCAAAATAAATTACTCGCTCGTTGTCCGAATAATCGCACGTCCATCGTTGCAGATGGATTCCTTGGATATAAATTTTATTAACCGGTAATTCGACTATAAACCGTATCGACCGGCCGGTTAATTAATTTCGAGCCAAGCTGACGAAAATAATTAAGGGATTATCTACATCGAGTGACTTTATCGCGGCGGGCAATCGTGTATGCTTAATTTTAACCGGAGTTCATTAAAGTGCCGCCACGGTGTGATCAATATTTTAATTTTATTATTTAACTTGTAATATCAATTTGAAGGGCGTTTCAGTTTTGGTTTATTTATTTATTTTTTTTAAGTAATTCGTTTTACGCGAGAACTTTTTATTTATTTTTATTTTGCGCGCAATTTTTGTGGAATTTTTTCCTTTGATTTTTCGATGAAAGTTTATATATATAATCTCTTCTGCAATGATGAATGTACAGTGTTAATAATTCGCAGTAGAGAGTGTATTTACAAGAATCAAGAGGGAGGGAAAATAGGATAATGTAAAATCCAAACGAGTGGAGAGAAGCGAAATTGCAATCTTGCAACCAGATTTGATATTCTAAATAAACCGTTTCCGTTGGTATGGGACGAAAGTTCAGCGACATTTAATTTCAGTTAGAAATCTTGTAACGGATAAGCATGTCGCTGGTAAATAATTTCATTAACATTCGAAATAAAGTAACCGAAAAGAAAGGAACGAAGAAAAAAACAGACTCAAATTAAGGGAAAATAAATGAGCGAAACTTGGTAGGAAGTATTCTGAATGATAAATGAACTTCTAGAAGGTCACCAGGCAGTCTCAGAATATTTTTTCCTCGAATTTTCGCGACTTGAACAATGAAGGGAAAGCTTTACAGTTCGTTGAAATAAAAATATATAACAATCACGCAACAATTTTGATGAAAAATAAAAATATATTGCTGTGATTTTCTCGCGCGTAACGAGAAAATAGGAAAACGAGAAAAAAAAATTGAATTCCTATTGAAATATTAACGAAAACTCTCCGCGATATTATTAACTGTGATATCACTCGTGAAAAACGGGAAAAAAGAGAGAGAAATAGAAATAGAAAAAAAAAAAATATAAACAAAATATCTTTTCGGCGATAAAACGAACCATGTTTTTTTTAGTTCCAGCAAGATAAAGTAGTGAAAAGAAGAAAAAAAAAGAACAATAAAGAAACAGAAGAGGGTGGAAAATGGAAGAGGCACAAGAGACACCGACATTGATAAGACAATGTCAAAGAAATCAAGCAACCTTTTTCTTGCACGATAACGTCAAAGATCCCTCTTTCTTTCAGCCCCGACCATCACCAACACTGTACATCATCCACCACTGTGCATCATCCCTCGCCGTGATCCACCCTCTTCTTTATCATCTATTCGTTCCCTGATCAGACACAGATGCACAGGGGCAAGGACTCGCAGGCTTTCACGTGCCAGCCGACACGAGCACGCTTGCGCGTTACTTTTATTGATCAAACCGAACGAACATTCAGTCTGATTCGAACCATCGAACCAGACGGATCCACCAAACCGAAACACAATTACTTCTACGACAATACGCGTCAACTCGCCGTTCACCGTTTCTTTTCCTCTCTAGATTCATGCACGCTCTACGGCCTTCGTTTCCCGGCCAACACCTTTGTCCCCGTTTTTTTGCGCGTCAAACCATGTTAAAACCGGAGTTTATTTCTCTTTGAACAAAAGAGAGAGAGAGAGAGAGAGAATGATACCCACCGCCCACGCGATAATTCAGCGCCAATTCTAATTTTTTAGTTGGGGACGAAAACGGTTAACGAAGCGACGCTGGTCAAAAGTAAATGTAATTATCGCGAGGATAATTTATCGTTTGGTCGCTCATAGTTGAACAACCAATTTTTCCGTGATTATTATTCGTGAAAAAACTAGCTGGTGACATTGGTATGTGTGAAAAAATTGATTTATCTCGTTTCTCTATTTTTAATTTGAATCTATCGGAAATTAACAACGTGACGCTTTTAATTTGTTGAATTTTGGTTAATTGTTCCCCCCCCCTCCCTCTTTTTTGGAGATTCGTTTGATGAAAATTCATATATTCTCGATCATCGCGAATATTGAAAAATCGTTGAAAATTCATTCTTGACTAATATGTTCGTCCCTTTTTCCATCGAACATGCAAACATGAATTTTAATCGTGGAGAACAACAGGGCCAATCTTCGATCACGCGTTCAATCAAAGCATGTTAAAAACCATGTCAATAAAACCATGAAATAAATAAGACGCGTATAAATAAATAACATATTGATTATATTGGCATCGTATCTTAATTTAAGTCATAATAAAATTATCTATCGTTAGTTAAGTTTGCAGGAAAATATCAATATCCCTTTTTCTCTTATTTTCATCCATAAACTATGCCCTTTCTATGCCGTTATACAAATACGTATCGATACTCGAAAAAGCATATGAATGGAGATGTGCATCCCAATTAAATCACGGATGAATGGGACAATGCGCGAAACGGATATGATCCACGTGCATGTCGCGCCAATTAACACAGGAAAATCGAACAGTTCGATTCAGACAACGTGTAACTTCACGCATGTGCGTTTATTCGAAGGACTATGCCCTTCGGCGCGATTTTACGACTAATCAAGCGAGCACAACTGTATGGGGCTGTAACCACGACATGGAAATTCTTACTCGTGTAATCGTTGTTGGAACCGCAGCCGGTAACCGCACCGATATAATTATCCGATTCGATCGATGCGCACAGCTGGAGAAACAGCGTGGGATGTCGTTCGAGATGCCAAAGGGGATAATATAGGATCGACCAAGGAAATTCGAGGTAATGAATCGGGGGTACCCGCAGAAATGGAATTTCGAATATTTCGCTTCCGATCTGCGAGCTCGCATTTGCAAGGGTAAACCTAATAATGCCTTGTTAATAGAATATTGTCCAATTGGCGGATAACAAAATATCGATCCTTATGTTTATACGATGTTTATATGGACGATTTTTGGTTATCATAGCTTTTGTTCGTTTCTTTTCATTTCACGAAGATTTGAAGTATTGTTTGTATACATCGTGTGATATTACTTTGTGAAATTGGTAATTTAAGAGTGTGTATTATAAAATCTTGTTCGCCGCAGGCATGCCGAAGGTGTTGCGCGCCTATAAATTTTATGGATCCGGGGATCATCACTCTCTATGAAAATTCCTCTGAATTTTATAACAAGATTTAAAAATCGAATATCTCTCCTTCTTTTCTTCCTAAACTCGATCAATTTCGATGAATCGCGCATTAATTAATCCCCCCTCCCCTAAAATAATTACAAAACAATCGTAAACAAAGATATTTACGCGCTATTGTATTTATTGTAGAATTAATTTACGTGCTAATTAATTACGGGTGCAAATATATTCAATTTAACAAATACTTTCCCGCATTGATCGAACAAAATTTAATACGATGAACGATCGTGATTCGAAAATAAAGATATTGTATACATATTCGATACGAAATTGAAAAAAAAAAAAAAAAGCACTCTCGCGTGCAGTTTAATTACTCACACGTCGAACATCGATTGTTTCACTCGTCAAAGGGTTTTATCCGATTACGCGTAAACAGACATCTAGCAGACAAAAGGGGATAAACTGGGAAAACAATTGGTCGAAATCATCGGTAAAGAGCAGATCCAACCTTATTAACTTTATTAACGCGTATGAAAGAGAGAGAGCGAATCGCTTTTGTTTAACGCAACTGGTTGCAATCTCGAGTCGGTCGATCGTAAAACGGGAAATATCCCGGCTCGATTCGAAGCAAACACAATACTCAACTAATGACCGTTGTAAAGGATCCTGAGCTTTCCGTGTCATTTATACGTCGATGATATTTATTCCTATCCCGTCCTCGTGGAACTCGCGAGACTCGTGAATGGGAACTAAGCAACAGATTGCTTCCACCGTAGTTGGCGAGCCACGGTTTCAGAAAGTCTACCCCGTGGGCTGCCTCGTTTCATTCAGACGGCCAATCGAGTTTACATCCGACCCACCATCAGGTGTGCCGTTCGTTAACGCGCGTTCTCCCCTTTCACGATCTATCCTTCGCCACGAGAAGGATATTTTCGCATCGCCAACCCCTTCTTCCGAGTTCAAGGCTGCATCAAGCGTCGCGAACGGGACAAATGATCAACCCCAGCGAGGTGTCTATTCACGGTGAAGGTATACTCGGACGGAAGGTCGATGGAAAATGTATCGATTGGGAAAATCTGGAAACGGGTTATTATGGAATATATACGAAGATATACGAAAATTGTTTTAGAATGTTTTTTTATCATAGATTTCGCTTTAATTCCGATATAATGGAATCGATCCACTTATAATAAGAGTTACGTAACTATTCGAGAACCTTATATAACTTTATTCTTGCTTGATAATTTTCTATTTTTTTTTTTTTTTTGTTTCGTTCGTATCGGACAGGAATTAGAAAGTTATTATTATTTTTTTTTTTTTTTCATTTCTTAGAAGCAGAGAGTGTTAAGTAATTATTGCTTAAGGCTAAATAGAGCTTAGAATTATGGAACGATGAAAGTTTTAGGTGGAACACTTTGTCAAAGCAAACTTTAGGAATTAGTAACTTAATGTAGGGAAAGATTAGGATAATAGAGGGGTCAGAATAATATGAAGAAAGTTATGAGAGATGGTCTCAAGAAATCTCGATTCAAGAATTTGCATTTACAATAGAAACTTTTAATGCTATATTATTTTAGAAATTAATTAATAATGTTTCGATGATAATTGAAATTATTTTCATTATAGATAGTAAAACGTGTCGAGTTTATCATTTTTTTTAATCAAGTTATTTCATTATAATCGTTCGTTCCCGACAGATATTGATCATTTTGCACTCGTACTCGATAATTCAGTATCGTGCGTATTACTGTGAAATTGAAATTCTAGATTATTCTTTCTTACCGAGAGGGACATTCAAAAGAGACATTAAATTATTTTAATAGGAAAAAAAAAAGAAAAATGAAAGAATGTTAAACTGTGGTTTAAAATTATAATTATAATAGATCGTGAGTATTTATTTTAAATATTTCGACGATTCATTCTTTAATATAATATTTTTAATTCTCTTTGCTTTCGTATTTAATTTTAATCATAAAATATCAATAAAAGGTAACGAGAAATAGAAATTACGATGTATTAAAATATTTAATCTTAAGAAGAAAGGAAATTCTATTAACTCGTGAAATCGTTCGTGATGTATGAATTAAGTAAAAGTGTAACGAAAAGTTATTGCAACAAATGAAGTGTATAAAATAATCATAATACGATAGAAAAATATCTTTGGTATTTAATAAAGCGTTAAAGATAAGATTAAGCTTATTTCATAAACAGTGATTTTAGTTTCGATGATAATGTACAGTAAAACGATGCAGAAAGTTATTATGCGAATCTATTTTTCTAAAATGAAAAAATAAATAACTTCAATTCGATCGATTTTAATATAATTCATATTTCAAAATAAATATTTAATTAACCGCGTTATTATTCCAATAACATCGTATCAACATCGTAAATCTTCTAACAAGACGATCTAAGATTGCAAGTTAAAGTAACAATTGAAACTAAGAATATATATATATACATTCGAGCATATGGGTACCCTCATCGTGTTTGAAATTGCTTGATACGTTGAAAGTAGCACAAGTAGCAAGTGTTATCATCCACTCTAATTCACGATCCGGCTTACGTTCAATCCACGAGAAGCAGGGGAGGGAGACAAATGAGAAAGAGGGACAAATCTCGAGGAGAAGTAATTCCACTCGCTCGTCGTATTACTCTTTTTATTTTTCCTCTCTCGATTTATGTATATACATGTACAATGATCCAGTATCGTCGCAACGTAGCATTCGTCTTACACGCTACGCTAAGTAACATCCTTGCGAAGCCGCGCAATACTCTCGAGGAACAAACGCGGCTCGAAAGTGGATTCTCGCGTCGGCAAACAAGCGTAGGCGAAAATAAAGGAGGATACGCGAATTTCAACGTTTCGTGCCGTTCGATATCACGTGCATCTGTTTCTTTCTTTCTTTTTTTCTTTTTTTTTTTAATTTTTAACGCCTGGCAGATTCACAAGACGGAAAAGATGTGGAAAGATCAACGAGGGGTCGGATGAGAGAATATAGGGGTAGGATGTTTTTCAATTTCAATTCCTCGCCGACCCTTCGAGACCCGAATTTTCACTTGACGAGCCATAAATTTAAATTTACCTCTCGAAAGAGAAAATTGAAATTTATACGAAAAAATTTGATCGACGGATATCTGTCGAGTAATGTAACATGGCTTCACGTAATAATTGTGCAATAAAATTCGCGTACGATCACTCGAGGCGCGTTTGTTCGTCAGAGGTTCTCGCAACTTTTCCATTCGGTGAATTTATTTCGATAAGAAGGAAAGAAGAGACGAGACGTTCGAGCGAACACGTCTCCAAGAATCGTGGAGAACTGTTGAGCCAGTCATTCGTTCGATCGGTTTCTATTAGATTTACTCGTTTTCGAAACATTCTTTTTGCCTCTAATCTACGAATTAGAATAGAAATTTCAATCCTCGTCGATTTTTTCGTCGGCGAACATCCGTGTGATATTCCAGATCGTTCATCTTTGAATTGTAAAAATTCGCGGAACGGGTCGAACGAGATAAATCCGATACCGTCGAGATGTGCTCGAGGAATCGAGGATCCTTTCGAGCTTAGCCCGACACGCCAGGTACATCAGGATTGGGAATGTGGCCAATTGGATTTGCATGATTCGTGGAATTCCCCGCGTGATATCTGACCACTGACCTATCTCGAGTTCCACTTCGTACCTTTTCAGATTCTATCCATCGATCATACGTCATTTTAAACTTATTACTTACAAATGTAAGTAGTAAATCTTGTAGAGATTTCTACGAGAGAAACGAAATTTTAAACGATAAAATAATCGATGGTAGTGCTTATATGAAATTACTCTCTTTCTTTTACATAAATTCATACTTTTATCCGAGTATACTCGAAAAAAAGTGAATTAAAAATTTTGTTTCCTTTTAAATATTTTATATGTATTTGCATATTTGCGTGCATCTCCTCTATTTTTTTTTTTTTTATACACTTTTAAATTTCTCGTAACGCGCATAAATACCCACGCTCTATCGAATGTTTCAAAGAGATCACAGGATAAAAATTTCCTTTTGCAGAAATCGATGCGATCAAACGCGAAACTACGTTAATTCCATCTCGCTAAAATTCTAACTAAATTAACAATAACTATCCCATTGAATTCGATAAAATGATCGACAATGATATGTGAAATTTGAATACGTAGCTTCGCCTACTTTCGACATTTCACACTTTCGATTCGACGCATCTGGCCTGCGTTATACATTTTCGCTCGAACGTTTCTCGTCTCGAGCGAGATCAAGTTTGGAAAAAGGCGGATCCTACTACAGGAAGACGAATTCCGTCCCGTACGAAAACCAACGTTCGATGCACCGTTTCATCGATCCTCTCATAAATGATGGCGGGCGGTTATCCGGCGTGCAAGTGACGCTTTGTGCGGAGAGGGACGGGGCCCAAACCCCGTTTTCGCGTTTCGCGGCGAGCCGATGATTTACATCGTCGATTCCTCGTCGAGTTCTACCGATTCTCCCGTCCGTGCCTTTGCGCCCTTTGACACGCCATCGTGTTGCCGATGAACCGTGTGATCGTCTTTGTTCTTGTTCCGAATCTCGATGTTCCGGGTGAAAGACTCGCGAACCGAGCAGAGGCTTTTTACGCCTCCGTTTCGTGCAACTGAACTTGTGGTATCGAGGATACAGAGGGTTACGATGTCGAGAAAAATCGAGAAAAAAAGAAAATCCCGTTTCGAAAAATCGAACGATTTATAATGATTATAATAAATATATTCGAAGATTGATTTAAATAATTCTGATAGAAATATCAACCCTTTTGCTTTTTACATAGCGGTGCAATATCGTTGGATTTATTTTGAGTTTATTTAAAATTTTTTAGCAAAATATCGAGGGGGAAAAAATGGAGGTGGTAACATGGAGGGTTAATAATAAATCAGCATACGAATCGTATCGATCGCTACTTCTTTCTCTTTCTATCCGATTTAACTTTGAAACGTTTGAGCTTTCGATATCCGGTTTTACGTTCTACCATTTTGCAAATCTATTCGAGCTATCTAAACGATCCGCGCGCCGTTACTCGCATCCGTGGTCGCGAGCAGTCGATTTGAAACGAACGCAACACGACGTCGTAAATAATTCTATCCGGAATCTAATAAGAACTAGTGTGTCGGAAGAAAGGAATCTATGCTCGCGTGAGTCGGCGATAAGATTGTCTCGGTGGAAAACGATCGCGCGGAAACTGTGATCAATTCAAGTTGCGTGCGTGCCGATTGAAATGGAAAACGGGTAGGAAGGAGTAGGAAGGATGAAGAAAAATTTTTTGCGAATTTTCGTTCGACTCGCGCGGTATTTGAATTCTCTCGGGCGGAGAGAATTTACTTAATCGTGGAACACGATCGCGAGCGTTCATGTTGAAAAATTGCGGCCGTTTCGAAAGAATTTCGTAGAATACCTGTGCGTTCGCTGCTTCTCCGATCTCTTCCAATCCAGAAACATTACAATTTTTCTACGAAATTCTCTGGAAACGAAGAATTCTTTTCCGGCAAAAATATTTTCAATTTATTTCCAACACGTGTGTAATTCAAATTGTTTTCAAATTCCAGTGAACGAATTTTTGAAAATATTTCTTTTATTCGATATTAGAATATGATCGATCTTAGAAATTGTTATTTCGCGATAACAAACTAGTCTAACTAGTCTGTCGATAAAATTACGGAGAACTTAGTTTACCTTAAAGTAAACCGCGAGCGAAGAAGCGAAGAAAAACTCGTCTAAAAATCAAAGTTCCGCCCATCCGTCGCAGAGTAATTCCGTTTCTCTTTTCCGTTTCTTCCGTTCAAAAACTTGATCGAGCGTTCTCTAAGAATTAATCGAATCGTTTAAAGTACAGTTTCGAAGATGATACGTTTCTAATCAAAATGAGACGAATTAGATCGAATTTCTGCACGATCGTAGGCGCGAGAACACGTTCGCAAACACGACACGTGAGAAGTGTAATTCAATCGTTATTTCATCTTTAAAAAGTGTTAAGTAAGAAACACGCCGACGCGGAAATGTCGAAAGCGAGTGTAATTTCTGTATTACTTACAGTGCACAATTTCATGCACGCGAAAAACGAAGACCAGTCGCATGTGAATAAAGAGTCTAACAAAGGACGAAGATTTGAAGAGATGCGTTCTCGATATACGCGTTCGTACTCGAAATCGCTCGACATGTGTTCAACACCGTTGTTGGCTTGTACGTACACACAATTTACGTTGCACGAGGCTTGTTCCAATATAACACCCGCAAACTGTCCAATATCAAATTCAACCTCGAACAGTCGACCAGCGAAGTTGTCTGAAGCTGAATCTTCGATCCAATCCTCCTCCGTTTTCCTTTCAGCTTTGTCGAGATGATAATAGTTATGTATCGATACAGATGAATGAATTTTTTTTTTTTTTTTTTTTTTTTTTTAATCATTTAGTAGAGAAATTTACGTAAGGTGTACACCCTGTTAATTCTTCGAATCGTACAATTCTTCGTACAACAGTTTTGATACCCGTTTTTAAAATAATTTCAATGTCAGATAACTTCATCGATTGGCTTTACGCTACTTGGTCTTATTAAAATTTCCTCTTTGATTTGTATCTGCTTGTGGCGAGTGGAAAATCGGAAAAGACGCATTCCATCTCGTTCTATCCTTGGAAATATCCCGCCTTGTTCTTCTCGAACGATGAAGGAAGAAGAATGCATTCTCAACGTGTCTCTCCGATCATCAATACCAAATTTTCTAGATCATATTTTTCCAGGCGAAAAAGTTTTTTCGATTCAATCTAGGAGAACATAATATTCAGCGAGCGAACGATTAAGCGCGAAGAATGAATTGTAGAGTATGTAGCGAATATATTTGAATCTTGAAAAAGAAACGGGGAAGAGAAGAGCGAAGGGATTTCCGTTTCATACTTTTTCCGAATCTGGCGATTAAATATTGATTTTTCCTTATTGTTCAAAATCCTTCGTGTCCTCTTCGATGTAACAAGGAGAGCTTTTACGGATCGATAAAATTTTTACATTCTTCGTTAACTACGGAAACGATGAAACAAACTCGTAAAAACTCGACGATCCAGTGTTATTCTCTTCGTAGTCTTCCGTAAGTTTCTTTGGTCTTTGTCTCTACCGCCAATTACCGCAAAATTAAGCGAAGTGAAGTTGGCTTTGTTTCATCCCTCCCCAAAGTGTTTCAACCGATGTTCAACACCACGTTGAAATACACGCGTTAGAGACGAGTCTGCTAATTTCAATAAAGATCTCTACTCCCCCGCTCGAATTTCGTCCATTCGGTTCTATCCACGTATAAACGTTACGTGCCACCTCTTTGGTCAACATTCTTTCCATTCTATTCGTTCGTGGAAGAATATTTAGAAGAGGAATTCATCGACGTTCTAATAACAGCTCGATGAATTCGAATAATAATACATGCACAATGGTCGTGTGTAACGAGGAAAAAAAAGTTGATCTACTCTTTGTCCTACCGGTTGCTTTATCTCGTTTCGAAAAAAAGAAAAGTCTTCAGGAAGGCAATTCCCTCTTTGCCGTGGTCAGCGACGGAGAAGATCGGAGAATTTTATTTCGATGTCGGAATTGGATCGTGTCGAAAGGACATCCGACTATTCCCAACAACTATTCCCATTTGTTCATCTAATTCAGACCAAGGAAGAACGAAGCGTGGTATTTACTCGCGGACAAAGACGAACTCGTTGTAATGATTCCAACGATTCTCCTCAAAATCCACTCCAGGCTTGAGTTGTTCCGAATTGCCGCCAGCTGTGCCGGAACCACAGCTACCGGCCAACTTAAAACCTTGCTCTTGAAGCATGTCGAAAGCTTGCTCGATGGAGCTGTGCTTCAGGAAGAATCTCGAGGTGTAACGATCCGTAGTACCGTGGTCCGGATCACGGCTTTCGTTCAAAGTTTCCCCAAACACGTCCCTACAAAGGGTCACACGACCGCATACAAGGATCCTCGACAGCTTCCGAAATTTTACATCCGCCAGACCCTCGCGGCCGAATGCAAAGCTTCCGCGATAACCCACGGTTATGTGTCCGGATGCTCTCTTCCCGGAAGAGGTCAGGGAACCGGAAGACTTGCCGTTCTCCAGAATGGCACGTTCCAATCCGGGCAGACCGTAAAAATTCGCCTCCTGCCTCAATCTCTCCTTCTCCCGGAACCCCTCCGGCAGGACCAATGCTTGATTGCGCAGAAAATCAAGCACGTAACGGAACAGTACCCCGTCCCGGTCCAGAAAATAT
The DNA here is from genome assembly GCF_048593485.1 of Apis florea. Taxonomy (NCBI): domain Eukaryota; kingdom Metazoa; phylum Arthropoda; class Insecta; order Hymenoptera; family Apidae; genus Apis; species Apis florea. Next base: position 4,335,498 of record NW_028256746.1, read on the forward strand.
TTCCCCTTCGCATCTTTCTCTACCGGCGTTTTCCCCGAAAACAATGCGGCCAGATGAGAATCGCTCTCCCGGGTAAGGGTGGTCAGAGCGGTGGTATAAAACACACCGCCCACGTTCAACTCCACCACGCTTGGCACGGCTTCCTGTTGCTGGTCCGGCTGCTGTTGATCCACCATGCTTCCCGACGCTTCTCTGATAGACTCGTCTCGCGTACAGTCGCGCGTCGCGACTCGAGCCACCGATAATCGCGCGAGAGTGAGAACGACAAAGTTCAGAGAGAGGGGTTGGTATGTACGTACGAACGGAATGAGAATGGACCGATGGAGAAAAAAGAAGAAACAACGATATATGTATACGTATATCGCACCGAAATAATTTCTATCTATTCTTGTGCAGCGATATCGCGAAATCCAGCACCTCGCAGACGACGACACTTCTCGCGACCACACCGAACACGGCACCGAACTGTGAGAGATCGCGTGAATTGCGAGAAGACCCGAGCCGATGTATCGGGTCAGTGACCGAGGACGGCTAAGGGTTGAGACGAGGTGGACACACTCCAAGATAGATCTGACTCCGGAAGCGTGCTCCCTCGAAGCTGGGGGCGAGAATGACTGACGATGAGAGACTGCGCCTACGGTCGGTCGAGGAAAGCCGAGTTTAGCTCGGCTCTGTCGCTGCGTTTCCTCTCCTAGACACTTGGCGCGCGCGGCAGGACACGCTACTCGTGTGTGTTGCGAAGTCTGATATACGCTGGCGCAGAAGGGTGCAACGCGCACCGATTCTCGAACGGAGGAACGCGCGCACCCACCCCCCTGTCGTCATTCGATCACTGCACGCGGCCTATCCGCGTGTCACGATATCAACGAAATTTCTCTTTTCTCACTCGTGTCCCGATTTCGATTTTATCCAACGATCATAACGATCGAAGAAGAAGAAGCTTATTTTTTTCGATCGCTTCGAATTTTCGCCAAATTCGTTTCGCTCACGGAGACAAGCATGCAATATGAAAAAGAAGAAACGTTATATCGTTGACCACTTACCTTGGAACGTCGAGTGCAATTTTTTTTCCTCCTGCATCGTATGATTCCATTTTTCTTTCCTCGGCCTTTGATAATTGATTATCGCTCCCTCTTCTACTCCACCTCTTCTTTCTCTTCGCGTTTTGAAGTTCCGCCATATTGTTGTATAAACTGACCGAATAAATGCGCGGGAAAATGCGCATTGTTCACTGTCCCGCTCTTGTAAACCTAAATTCCATATAGATACTAATTATACATTTTTTATACGAATGTTTGCTGTATTTATTTGATTAGTGATAAAATTTTGTACATTGTACGTAGATATTTAAAGTAAATTTATACTTTATTGTTTAGATAGATTGATATCATACGTCGACTGTTCGGTAATTATTATGTGACAGATAAGAATTATCAGTAAATATTTACCAACCTTGTAAGCAGTTTATTTAAATATCTTCTACTATTCCCATATGTTTTTCACTTTTTCACATAATAAAACCTTTGCACTCTTGTATAAATACGTTAAAAATGTGACGTTGAATATTTGCAATGAACATTCACTTTACCACTGAACGATTAGCGCCCTCTCTACCACGTATCCCCACCACTTGATCAGCTGGTTTCACAAATGGCCGAAATAGCGCGCTGATCAGTCAAGTTGAGTGCGTGCATTGGATGGCCTGCGATGGCCGCTGTTAACAACATCGGATTATTGCAATTGTCTTTCATTGTGTGTAACAAATCGGTACGTACACTGTTTTTCCTCTATTCAGTTCTACGAAAAACTGATGTCATTTAATAATTTTATTCGTATACAGATCGACATATGTGAACAATTCTCCCTTTCATCATTTCTCTGGGACGATAATCCCGCGGGATAAATTACTTTTAATCGACAATTTAAATCGAACTGTCGAGACAAGAAACAATCGAAATGTCGGAGCCACGAAAAAGGATTGCAAAAGATGAATCTAGAGGAAATATTCTTAGAAATCATTCCTGGAGTAATGGACCTGACAGTGAAGACGAACAAGCTGGTGAAAATGAATTACTTAATGAATGTACGGTCAGTCCAAGGTTCGTAAGTTTATCGCATTATTCGTAGATACGTTCTTTATAGTAATTATTATTTTAATTTCGTTCATTACCTTCTAGCGATTTATTCTATTTTTGTTTTTTTTTTTTGTTTTTCTTATGAATCTTTATTGCTCTTTCTTTGTTATCTGTTGTCAAATCATGAGACATTTTGTATCATATCTTCCAGATACAATATTGCACGATATATCATACTGATATTTTTTGAAAAGTTATTTTTAATTCACTAAATTTAATTTGTAGTAATAAAATCTATATTTTCTTCTAATTATGTTCACTATCGATAAAATAATGAGTATTTTTTAAAAAAAACTTTATTTTTAAATAAAATATTATGAAACAAATTGGTTACTAAATAATCATACTTTTAATTTGATAAACCAATATATAAAAAGTTTTTATATTTTTTTATGCAGTTATCATTAATTCCATAATTTAAAGAAGTTTATTGTGCTGTAAAATTATATATATATATATATATATATATATATATATATATAATATTTATATATATATACTATTATATAAAAGTAAATATTTATATATTAAAATATTAAATACTTTTATATATTAAAATATTAAAAAATTATAAGGATCATGATATTTATTAAAATCTTTTTTATTTTTTAGTCACCATCGGTCAACTATTACAGATCAACCTATCTGTAATATGTCCCTGTTTACCGAAGAAAAAATGCGTAGAAAATTAAAATTTTTTTTTATGAATCCTATTGAAAAATGGCAAGCAAAGCGTCGTTTTCCATATAAATTTATCGTACAAGTTATTAAAATTTTGTTAGTCACGATACAATTGTGTTTGTTTGCACATAACAATTACATTCATGTAAATTATACTTGGGATAATCGAATAGCTTTCTCACATCTATTTCTCAGAGGATGGGATAGTTCTTTAGAGGTAAGATATTATTCGATCTATTTATTTTTTTTAAATATTGCAAAAATTAACATTAAAATATATATAAAAATAAATAAATATAATAGATAAAAATTATACATTTGATTATTTTTATTTTCAGGTACCTGTTTATCCACCAGTAACAGGCCCTCTGGCAATTTATAAACGAGATGATTTCTATAATACAATTGATTATGCTTTAGATGGTTATTATAATCTTAGTAATGCAGTTGGATCTTATTCGTATATTGCAGAAGACAATTCAGTTGGCCCAGTTATTCTATGTTTATATCAATATAAAGAAGGTATTATATTCGGTTTTAATGAAAGTTATGTTTTTGATAAGGAAATCATTGAAACTTGCATAAATATAACTGATAAGACTTATACTGAATCTAATAAATCAAAATTATTATTATTTAAGCAAAATATTAAAGTGAATTTTTCAGCACTTGTTAGAGCTCATTTAATATTTGCTTTGAAAACGGTTAATTTGAAAGCTGCAGGACCTATGACACCTCCTGATTGTTATCAATTTAATATTAAAATTAATTTTGATAATCGTGATTTTGATGGACAAATGTTACTTTCATTAGATGCTGAACCAAAAAGATTGCAATGTAAAGGTGATACACGTTATGTAACAGATAATCGTATTGAATCAGCTTTAAGGACATTATTAAATTTATTTGTAATTTTAATTTGTACTGTATCTCTTGTATTATGTTCGAGAGCTATATATAGAGCACAGTTATTAAAATTTGAAACTATGAATTTCTTCAAAAAGGCATATGGTAAAATATTAAGTCTTGAAGGAAGATTAGAATTTTTAAATCTTTGGTATGTTATGATCATTGTAAATGATCTTTTAATTATTATGGGCTCAGCTATAAAAGAACAAATTGAGCGAAAACAATTTGGCAGTGATCATTGGAATATATGCAGCATATTTCTTGGTACGGGAAATTTACTCGTTTGGTTCGGTGTATTAAGATATCTTGGTTTCTTTAAAACATATAACGTTGTTATTCTAACGTTGAAAAAAGCAGCCCCTAAAGTAGCACGATTTTTGATATGCGCAATTCTTATTTATGCGGGTTTCACATTCTGCGGTTGGTTAATTTTAGGGCCATATCATATGAAATTTAGATCACTTGCTACAACTTCCGAATGTCTTTTCGCACTTATTAATGGTGATGATATGTTTGCTACATTTTCGGCAACGTCATTCAGCAAATCACCGATGTTATGGTGGTATTCTAGAATGTATTTATATACATTTATTTCATTATACATATACGTGGTTTTAAGTTTATTTATTTCTGTGATAATGGATGCTTACGATACGATCAAAATTTATTATCGTGATGGTTTCCCAAAAAATGATTTGCAAACTTTTATTGCGGCATGTACGGACGAAGCGTCTAGTGGTCTTTATAAAGATGATTCTGAAGATAGTGATTTATCAGAATTTATAGATCGCTTTTGTTGTTGTCGGAAAAGACCCTTTTATGGGTCATTCTCAGAATCAAGTACAAAATTGTCGACAAAATCGGAACAAACATGTGGAGGAGCAATCTGTATATAGTGCATTAAAGGATAATAATGTTTTGAATAAAGATTATGGTTCCATGGCAGATAGACGGTATTATTATAATAATAATTTTAGCATGTAAAGTATTATTTGTACAAATGCAACATTGCATTTTTTTCTTTAAATGCTATAATTAAATGCTGCCATTTTTATATATCATGTAAATACTAACAAAAATGAATGATTTATTTTATCTATATATATAGAATAAAATATTTTATTAAAAATTTCAATATTTACGAATTAGACATATAATAATAGCAAATGTTATTATTGTTTATGTATATAAAATATTAGTGTATTAAAATGTTTTTCCTGATGTTTGTCAGTAACTTTTTGTAATATAAAGTATATATATATATATACATATATATAAACTTAACATATATTTCTTATTAAACATCACTTACATATAAGATAAAACTATAGCATGCCAAAGTCAATAATGCACAGTTTCATATATGTATAAGAATTTACAGTTATTATTTCTTGAAATGATTAAACAAAATTAATTTTAAACTTATATAATTATAAAAAAAATTATAAAAAAATTATTTCCTTGTTAATAATGCAATAGAATAAAATGTAGGGTTGTGAAAAAAAAGAAAATATAATAATTAACATGTCATAAAATTTTTAATGTACATGTATCCAATATTGTATATTTTATATTATATGCATTCTATGTAATATCTATATGTGATCTCTAAAAAAAAAAACGTGCCTCATTTAGGAAAAACAAATATAATTATTAAGTAAAATATGTTTATAATATAATATAAGATGCAATAAAATCATAATTTTTTAAATATTTAATATTTTTTTTTTTTTATATTTTCCCTGTAATATGATAGTTAACAATAAATCAAATAGATTATCTTTACCAGTTATCATCAATTATATCACTTATGTGTGATATAAATTTTGAAATATTATGCATATAATAAAATATAAAAATTTTATAACCTAAAACTTGTGTTTAAAAATTATATATAAAAATTTACGAATTCTATAAACAGCAATAAATTTAAAAATACATAAATTCTTTTTATCTTTAAATTAATAAACTAATCATCGAAATATCTTATATTTTTTGTTACGAAAGAAATATTATTTATTTCATTTTATTTTTATTTAATAAAAAAAATTATAATTTTATTTATGTACAAGATATTAATCTATAATTATTTTATTACAGTATTAACCATAAATGGCTCATTTATTACTTTGAAGTATAGTATTATTTTTTTTATTTGAGTTTATTACATATAGAACTTTGGTAAATGGAGTGCGCTGACCTAAGAAACGAACAGAGCTGGTCACTGACCGTACCTAAACGCGAATCACTGTTTACATCCAGTTTTACATCTCAAACTGTCAAGGTGAAGCGCGGCGTCAACACTCCGTTATTGTCAAGCTTGAGTGCACAATAGAGTGTCGATCGTATGAGAATTAAAGTACTTTCGCAAAATAAAGTGCCTTGTAAAAATAAAACGTAGTGTTCTTACGAAAATATCTGTCAAAACCTTTTCGCACAAAAATGTCAAGAACAAGCCATACCGGAACAGGATCGAACAAAGTTGAGCTTGAATATTTGTTCTCAAACAAAGAAGCGTCTGCCAGTGAACATAGTATTTCGAGTATGGTGTCTAATAGTTCTTCACAAGATGAAAATTTTCGCGTGTCGAAGCATGCGGAAAATAGTCTTAGAGTTATGGAAAAATATTTACATGAACAACAATTGACAGATGTCATATTAATTGCAGGTAAATAAAGAATATCTTTGTTTCCAAATACTACTAGTTAATCAACAATGAGTCATTTGATTCTAAATTAAAACAAAAGACATATAATTTAAACTTAAATTATTTAATACACAAATTATATCAATAATTCAATTTTTATTTAGGAAAAAGACATATTCCTGCACATCGTTTAGTACTTAGTGCAAGTTCAGAATATTTTGCTGCCATGTTTACAAGTTCTTTAAGAGAATCTGCACAAAATGAAGTTGAATTAATGGGTGTAGATGGAGATGCATTATGGACTTTAGTCTGTTACTGTTATACAGGTATAATTTTATGAAAAAAAAAAAAAAAAAAAAAAGTAAGAAATTCTATAAATATATTTTATAACTTATAGAAATATTGAAAATTTTCTTTTTTATATTTTTAAACAAAATAGGTTGCATAGAATTAAGGGAAGATAGTGTAGAAACTCTTTTAGCAACAGCACGTTTACTACAGTTAAACCCAGTTGTTAAAGCATGTTGTCAATTTCTTAGAAAACAACTTCATCCAAGTAATTGCTTAGGAATAAGAATGTTTGCTGATACACAAGGTTGTTCAGATTTATTAGATCATGCTCATGCATATACAACTAAACATTTTATGGAAGTTACAAAGAATCAAGAATTTTTATTATTATCTGCAAATGAAGTTGCCAAACTTTTAGAATCAGAAGATCTCAATGTTCCTTCAGAAGAAATTATTTTTCATGTAAGACTTTATATTTATATAGAGAAAATCATTAAAAAAAAATTAATTTCCACTAATTTATATTACTAATATTGATTAATTTAGACACTTATGACATGGTTGGAATATGATCCAGAAAATAGACAGAAAGATGCAAGCAAGTTATTAAGCCTTGTAAAGTTACCTCTATTATCTCCTGCAGTAAGTATTAATAAATAATATGTAATAAATAAATATTATTTTATTACATATTTTATTTATTAAGAAAATAATGTAATTATTTGCTATAAACTTTATTATATTTACACAGTTTATAGCAGATAATATTGAAAGTAATGAAATGTTCAAAGATCAAAGAGTGGCACAAGAATTAGTTATGGAAGCATTAAAATATCACCTTTTACCAGAACGTAGACCATTACTTCAATCAGGACGTACAAAACCCAGAAAAGCTACTGTAGGTCATATGTTAGCTGTTGGAGGAATGGATGCTAATAAAGGTAAATGAATTAAATATGAAATGATAAATGATATGAAATGGGTATTTAATATGTTTAATATTTTTATTAAAATATTAGGTGCTACTTCAATAGATGCATTTTCTTTACGCGATAATGCTTGGAAATCTATGGCTACAATGAGTGGTAGAAGACTTCAATTTGGTGCTGCTGTTGTTGATAAAAAATTGATAGTTGCTGGTGGAAGAGATGGATTAAAAACATTAAATACAGTAGAATGTTTTGACTTTTCAACTTTTACTTGGAGTACATTATCTCCTATGAATATACATAGGCATGGATTAGGAGTAGCTGTATTAGGTGGACCTTTATATGCAGTTGGTGGTCATGATGGTTGGAGTTTTTTAGATACTGTTGAAAGATGGGATCCAGCTACACGTCAATGGAGTTCAGTTTCTGCTATGTCTATACAAAGATCCACAGTTGGTGTTGCTGTATTAAATGATAAGTAAGTTTTCAAATAATTTGGTATGTATTTAATCGTTTTATTATTGTTATATATCCTATATGTGTATGTTCAGATTATATGCTGTAGGTGGAAGAGATATAAGTTCATGTTTAAACACTGTAGAATGTTATGATCCCCATACGAATAAATGGACACCTTGTGCGCCAATGTCAAAACGACGAGGTGGTGTAGGTGTAGGTGTCGTAAATGGATGTCTTTATGCATTAGGTGGTCATGATGCACCTTCCAGTAATCCTAATGCCAGCAGATTTGATTGTGTCGAAAGGTATATATATATGTTTAAAAAATATATAATAGTATATTATATTTATTAATTTTAGACTAATATATATATAAATTTAGACTAATATAAATATAATTACTAAATATAATTATTAATAATATAGTAATAAAAATATAATAATTAAAAAAAATAATATTACATGTAAACATTATTGATTATATATTGTATAAATGTTACAATTGTTAGGTATGATCCTAAGACAGATACATGGACTATGGTAGCACCAATGAGTGTACCACGAGATGCAGTTGGTGTTTGTGTACTTGGTGATAGACTTATGGCTGTAGGAGGTTATGATGGCCAACAATATCTCACTCTTGTTGAAGCATATGATCCACATCTTAATGAATGGGAACCAGTAAAAATATTTTTTAATTATAAAATATTTAAAAAAAAAATTTAACAGATATTTATATCATAAAATTAATGTATTTTAAGGTTGCTCCCTTAAATGCTGGTCGTGCGGGAGCTCCATGTGTTGTTATAAGAAACGTGGGTTTCGGATTTGATTAATGATAAAATTCTGCACAAAGTATGGAACTTCAAAAGCAACTATGGAACTTCAAAGTATTTTAATTAAAAATCTTACATCGGAAGATTGATACAGAAGAAGATATTTGCAAATGTTACTATATCATAAAAGTAACATTATTTTTGTCTATAAATATATGTTTAAAACATAGTGTTTCAACACAGACAAAGCAATGTTTGTACTCCATTTGATACGTTGCATATACTATCGTGAATTTGTACATATTTATACCTATATCTTTTGTATAAACATATTCAAATTTATTTTTAACAAATACATTTTTTACGTCGAACAAATTTATTTTTCTTGTCGACAAAATGTTTTTATTTACATATGTATTCATATATATTTTGTGAACATATTTTTAAATAAATAAAATGCTCATTTTAACTAATTTATCGAATTTTATAATCATGTTACTTGACAAATGTCCGTTATTTTTCATAAAATCCTAACAAGCCGGAAATGTTCTGAAAAATATACAAAAAAATAATAAACTTATATAAAAATTCGTATTGTGATCTATTCCTTCTCATAATTCATTAATTAAAATTAAATTTACCGTGGAAAATCAGATGCCGATTCTGCAAATTTATGTCTAACCATAAAAGTAGCAATTGCTTCTGCTACTTTATCTGGAACATCTTCATGTACTGCATGTCCACATGCTGGTAATACTTGCATTTGAAATTTACCTAATAAAAGAAGAAAAAATAAACTTTAGAAATATTTAATATATTTAATATAGTATTTAATATCAATAATATTGTACCTTGCATTTGTCCAACAGTGAGTTCTCTGTCTAATCTGTCGACACCAGCTAGTAATAGTACTTTTGGAACTGGTACATTTAAAAATGCTGTTGACAAGCCCTTAAACCATCCAAGCCAATGTTGTTCAGTCTTTGATAGGTCTATTCTCCAAACATATTTTCTAGTAGCAGTAGTACTGGTTGGAGTAGATGGTGGTGGCATATTTACTGGTTCCTCTTCTTGAATAATATCTTCTCGTGGGATTGTGGTCTCAGAAATACACTGGCATGTTGATGATTGTGACAACGAATCAATATCATGAGTGGCTAATTTATTAGTTTCGATGCTACAGCAATATAAAATGTAATATATTAAAATAGTGAGTTGAGCAAGCTAATGACATATGAATGTATTGATATGTACTAACTTTCTTATTTGTCCAGGAACTGACACCTTAGCTGATTGTATGTTACGGATTTGGCCACTTCGTACACTAAAATGTGGATAATTAGAGACATTCTTCTATAATCTCGTTTTTGATTATACAACACAAATATGTAATATATTAAAGAAGTAAATAACATTTTAGTTTGTACAGGATCAGCCAAAAATGTGCCTTCCTTCTGAAAAATGTACTTAGAATAGCAAGTTTTCTTGACTGATAACAACTACATGAGAGACACAGAAAGATACTTAATAAGTATTTAATTACTTTATGTTTTTTTAAAATTTAAAAGTACTAACCACCATTCCACAGCTTGAGAAATAGAACTAAAACTAGATGGTCTTGATCTTAGAAAGCTTTGCATAGATGCTAATGCATCCATGGCTGTCCCTTCAACAACATCAATAACTCCTAATCCACATAAATTTGTGATTAATGATGCAGCTCTAACAGCTACTGCACCACCCATACTATGGCCCACTAGGATGACAGGATTATTTTTTGTTGTTGCATTTACAATTGCTGCAACATCTCTAGAAATTAAAAAAAAAAAAAATAATATGATATTTGATTTTATATTTGTAATTATAAAAAAATTATATTTACTTTGCTAAGGTATCAGCAGATAAATCTTCTTCATTTGAAGTTTGAGTATCTCCATGTCCTCTAAGATCAATCGCCATAACTTTACATATTATCATAGTCATAATTGATTTCTGAAACATACACGATATAAGAATTATAAATTTATATTTTAAATATTTAATAATTAATACCTACAGTGAATTCTGCCCATGTTAATGCACTGTAACCACCCCCATGTAACAATACTAATGTCGGGCCATCTGTACCCTTAGTATAAATATGAAATATGTCATCTCCTATTTTCACATCTTGAGAATGATCAAAATATGGAGTCCATTGAACTGGATCATAATCTCTCTTACGTTGAAATCCCTTTGATTTATTAATCCTATTCATTACAAAAAAAAAAAAAAAAATATTTAACAATAAACTTAGAAATTTTCTATTAAATCCACGTTGAAAAATTCATATTATTAAATTATTTTTATGAAAAAATTTGACTTTAATAGGATTTCATTTAATAACTTAAATTTATATAAATCATAATAAACTAACCTAGAGCTAATTCCAAAATTGACACCCGACGGTGGTAGTTTTGATTTCAAAATCGATTTTTGGAGGGAAGACATGTTAGTATGTATTCAACAAATTCTTCTGTTTTTCTAATAATACTATTTGCAATTATAATTATGTTCACTGTTTTTATAGATACATCACAAATTATAGTATCGTTGTTTTATTCAGAAGAATTAATAATGGAATACCAAAACTTCTCTGACAGCTTTAGCTTGTTACTACCTGAATTCAGTATTTCGATATAAAGCGCTCTGATGAAAATTTATTGCTGATGCAGCGTCTCCCTCTTTTTTATCGATATTCTTGAGCAATGTTATCTTACGTCGATATTCAACAGACTCAAATGATTAAAGCATTGCGAGGTAGAGCTTCGGTTAAACTTAACAGCATGGCGCTACTGTGCTACAGCAAATTATGGCGCGTTGAAAGAAAAAAAAAATTCAATTTTATTATTATTATGAGGTATACATGCATATTTGACAGGTAAAATATTAAAATAATTTTTAATCGTATAACAAATCAAATAATCTTATATATATTTTACATGATTGTCATATTTCTCTTTTTTAATCCTTTCTTTTGTCATTGCTCAAATGTATTCGATAAATTTTAATTGTCAAAGATATCCTGAGAGATGAAAAATAAAAATAATTCGTTTAGTTTCATATATTGTTAAAGGAATATATAAAAACAATGAAAAAAAAATTTAGAGAATGTTCGTTTGAACTATCAACATCATCACCTGACCTGACGCAATATTTCCATTCTTCTTAAATCTTACCCAACCTCGTGTCCATGAAACGAAGAAGCCGAGGTCGAAACTGGAAATCGTCAATGCCATCGAGAATCCGACGATGACAGACGGGCAAATAGTCGCAAGCGGAGGGGCCATCCGCTGTCGACGAAGCCTTACCTGGTGACTCAACTTGCGTACGTCGGTTTCAAAGCGCCGAAAGAAAGGGAAAGTACCCGGGACATCGAAGCATGGGAGCCTAGCATGCTCTCAGTCCGCGGAAAGCGACTGAACGCATACGAGAAACGATCCTTCGCAACGATCTGTCGCGCATTCGTGGAAATCGCGATCGAGATTCGTGGTGTGCACTGCTGGAATTATCATTCGTAGGACACTTGCGTCCTGATCGCTGAGATTTTTCCATGACGCAGATCATGCCGTATCGAAAAATGGTAAGGAACGATCCACGTCTGTCTTTATTAATTTTTTTCTAATAATATTTTATATTTATAATATATCACATGTTATACAGCTTTTGTTTGAAATACATTTTTTTATATTTAACTTGTTATCGATGACCGTTTGAAAATTGTTTGAAATCATGAATGATTCAAAGATCTAACACGAATTATTTATGTTTTTACTGAAATTTGTTGTGACTTTTTTTGAAAAATCAAACTTTTAAATTTTTTCAAAGGCTATTGAAAAAAAAAAAATTCGAAGATATTTTTGTTTGCGTAACAGAGATTGAAATAAAGCGTATTTTAACGTTTCACGAGGAACCTCGTGGAACGTTAAAGATATAAGATAAACGTGTATTTTGTTCGATATACGCGTATACCAGTCAGATTTTTCACGGAGCAAGGACGCCACGATATCGGAGAAGGGATCGAAAATCTGGAAGTCCTTCACTCAAACTATACTCATTCTGTTCATTTGACCTAAAAAAAAAACGAATTCGAATTAACAACTGAGAGTTCTTTTTTTTTTTTTCTTTCTATAATTATCACGAATAATGCATCGATGTGTATAAACACATTGAATTATCATCTAAAAAAAATTCACATTCCACTTTATATTACGTTATATACGTACAAACGTTAAAGAACCTTGAACACTTTAGACTGGTTACCGATCTCTTTTGAAACTTTTACATAAGTAATGCGAAGAATGAAATCAATAATGCGACACACACCAATAAAACCATACAATACGATCTATCGAAAATATATTTTGCGAAAAAAGGGAGAGGGAGGGAGGAGAGGGGTGGGGGGAGGGATTTCGATATTAGGTTCAAGAACCGCAACGAGGTCAATCGTACCTTCGTTAGCTACTATACTTCGTAATAGTGTAGCTCACGATCTACGTCGGATAATACTATTATGCTAGCATTACGCAATCGCGAAAATTTCACTTTCCGCGGTGTGATCGCGCGCGCGCGCGCAAGCGTCCCAGGATAGCAAACTCGTATTGCATGCGTATACGCGTTTACCTTTAGATCGACGTGGAGATTTTTTTATCGTCCGTTCGTGCTCTCATCGTCTCTCTCTTTTCGATGCTTTTCCTTTTCTTTTCTTTTCTTTTTTCTCTTCTTCTTCTTCTTCTTCTTCTTCTTTTACTTGACCATCCGACTTGTTTGTTCAACTGGTCTGGTCTATGGAATACACGCGTCTACTTAATCGTACAAGGACGAACGCGTGCATGTGTTTGTTCACCAACGGACGGTATTTTTGGAATTTGATACGTACACGTATTTATACACCTCTTGGAATTGTAGCTTATTTTTGAATCCCAAGAATTTAGAGAATACAATTTCTAAAATCTTCCACGATATTTTTTTTTTTTATTTTTTTCGATTAGAAAAGAATTAATTTTCGGTTGAATCGAGTCTTCTTCATTCCATTATTCATTTCATGTGTATGAAATTCGAGATATCACAATGAATTACATAATACAAAATTGATATGCTCGACGATTGCGCAATCGATATAACCGGATGAACTACGTAATTCGTTCACATAGAGAGTTTAATTATGCATTGAATAATAGAAATGAAAAAATCAGATTTCATTTTTTTAATAGTAAAAAAAAAAACTTTTATTATTATTTTATTATAAAGACAGTGAAAGCAATAGTTAAATTCAGATTTTATGGATTTTACCATAGAAGACAATTTTCATTTGTTAAAAATCTACTAAAAATTGTGAATAAGTATAAAAGAATTTCGCTCTTACACTTCGTTCTATCTTGTCATCCTCCATTGTTTCTCTGTTCAACAATAGAGTGTAAAAATAATCGATTCGATCGAACAATGTTTTGTCGTCTGTGGTTTAACCGTGCAATCCGGTATTCATTGTTATATCGCATATCGTACGAAAGAGTGGATCACCTTTTCAGCAAAACTCGTTATTATGAAAAATAAAATTCGATATAACGGATTGAAGATCCTTGAAATTCTTAATACTCGAAACGATAGCTTCGAGAAAAAAATCATAATGTTTTTACTTAAATAATTAGGAAGAAAAGGCATTAGAATTTATTTATTTGCAAAGAAGAAGAAAAAAAAACTCTTTTCAATTAAAAACAAGAAAGAAAATGGCAAGAATGAATTATCTTAAGAAAAATTGAAAAAAAAAATATTTCTTCTAGTAAACTTTTATTCACTTGAATATATTTCGAAACGAAGAATTCGAAATGTATTGTTATGCAGGATAGACTCCTCTTCTTTCTTATATATTTAAAGTCTTTCAAACCGTTGAGAAGTAAGCGTCATAAAAAGACAAGACAAGCCTGACCGATTAACGAAGTGTCACGTGCGCGATCCTGAATATCATCAATACAAATACGTGCACAGTTACTCGTTTAATGTATTCAAGAATCAGGATTTGATTGACAATGAAAAAAAAAAAAAAAGAAAATATTCATAAGCTGTTTCAGAATAGAAATTTCATAAAATTCTATTTTTCAATTGAACAACGTTCACTTATACTTTATTCTATTTTTAGGAATCCCTCGGTTAACCAATTACACACGAAGGAATATCAATCATGATTCTAAACACGTATTGGATTCGTGGAATCGAATTACCCGAAGGAGGCGCAGATGCTTCAGAATTTCTGAGTGCCTGACATTTTGGCCAATTAGAAGGAGTCACGATGTTGGATCCAGTTCTTGGAATATCGACGGTATGGTGGTTGGTGATATACGCCAATATTCTGCTGCTGCTGTCTCCCTTGGTGCTGCTTTTCATCGTATTCCTACCGAATTTCCCGATACTGTTGCTCAGAAGAATGTGCTACATTCCGATAGAATCTATATGACAAAGTCGAGTTCATCGATCGATTTCGTTTCTCAGAGATCGTACATCTCTCATCGTTAAGTTTATCGTGTTTAGAATTTTATATAACGAAAGGTCAGTTAAGTTAATTTCTTTCAATCGTAGAAGAAAGATAATTCGAAAGCACAGAGTGGCTGCAGAGAATTTCGATATCCTTCCGATTGCAGAAGAAATTGCTTGGAGAAAGACGATTGTGAAATTCGAAAGCACAAGAATATACGAAGAGAGTTACGATAGTCTTTGATGATTCTATAAAATTATAGAGAGTTAGTTTTAAATTATTATATTTCCGAGCATTCGGTGCAGAGATTGTAAATTCAAAATAATTACGAAATTACTTTTATTACTTTGTAAGAAAGTACAGTGTGCGGGATGATACAATGCGATGAATGACAATGTTCGAGAATGGAATGTACTGATTGCTAAGACTATATTCATTCATCAACAAATATACGTATTTTCCGCACGCTGTTCAATCGAATCAAAATTAATCGTAAAGTCAACATCTATCGATATGTAACTTTTAACTAATAATTTTGTGTATTTAAGTTTATCATTACCATCGCTCGTATCGTCAGGCATTCCCATTTTATATTAAAATTACGATGTATCTTGGAATAATCAAGTACACCTGCACCCATACATGATTAATTAGAATTTAATTATAAAACATTTTACACTAAAATCTCTATTCATTTATAAATCAACCGTTAGTATTCCAGATTGTAACTTTTCGCACACGATTCGCATCCTCAATTAGTTATTTCCTTCTCACGATTCTTTCATCTTTCGTTGCCAAGATTTTGCCATGATTCGCGTGTCATGGAACGAGTAGAAGAATCGATATGTAAAACCGATATAACAGGAACAGAGTTTCGCAAAGTATAAATCGTGAAAATTTCGAGAGATAACCTTGTTGATTCTTGAGCGTCAGTTCAGTCAGTTTATTATAAGATAAGCATTTTTGCTTAAAAAACTGTCTGATCGGTGCGAAGATCGAACTGTTCCAGAGAAAAGGGATTGTCTCGTAAATTTTCTCGAGATATTGTTCAATTTTTTCTTTTCCTTTTCTTTTTTTTCCTTTTTTTTTTTTTTTCATATTTCACGTAAACGGGAGTATGCGTCATTGAACATTCATCATTGATCTTGGTGGCCTCTTTTTCTTGGAATTATCGTGCTCGATTTATTTTTTTTTTTTTAATTCACTATTATAAACGATACATTACGATCGATTCCAGATTGGATGATTAATGCATGTCAATTCGAAGTTGACACGAAACTTTTCTACGTACACGAAACGGGTACACTAACCGTCACTGGTTGAACCAATCATCGATAACGATTTAATAACGATCAAAGACCTTATGCCTCTTTTTTTATTTTTCGAAAGGTTTCAATCTACTCGGAATTTATATTCCCCGATCATTATTAAATGCCACGCACATTTCTGACTGTTGCACTCGCAAGAAAAAATAAAAAAGATAATAAAATAGTATATAACGTAGTTCACAGCTACGTAGTACCTGAGCACGGATATCATCAATCAATTTATTGATAAATGCTCGATCGATGAAAGGAGTATCCTTTATATATGTAGGACACGTTTTATTATCTAGCAATTACTCAGCCATTTGTCGCTGTACAAGAAGCTCTAATCGTCAGTACATTATCACTGTTATTTTTACCACCATTATTGGTTTTTAATACATTATTTATTACCTTACTTTAACAATTTCCCCCTCCCCCCCCCTTGACTGAATCAAAAAATTATTTTTCAAAGAATTGAATATTGAACCTAATTAACTCTCTAATGAAATTCTGAGATAAAGAAACGATAGTATTGATTAAAAAAAAAAAAAAAAAAATGTTTTCGAATAAAAAGCCAGATATTATTTATTCACCTCGAAGAATATATTTCCAGAATGTGGATCGATAAAATTAAAAAAAAATTTGAAATTTATATCGAGCGTACAATCGTTCGATCATCAATCGGTGCATTGCGATCCTGTGCTGCACAGGTAAATGCCTGTCCTTCTGCAGTTCAGTAGTTGATGTAGACGGGCCTCATGTTGAACATTACAGTACCGATCGCGGAGTACTTTCGCCAAGTGGCGTGTAGTGGGGGAGGTAGGACTTGAACCCTGAGACCCCATGGGCCATATATACTACGGTTCCATGCAGCTCTCTTGCTACTTGGTGTCAGCTTCTCGACGATCCTTGTTGTTTCACAGGGGAGACACATCGAGAGGAAGGACCGATCGATCTGGTAAAAGGTAAGCGACGTATTCATTCATTTCAACGGATTGATCTACGCGATGAAAACTTGATCGTCCATTTCGCTCGTCGGAATAGAGAATCGCTTAAAAGCGTAAGAAGAACGAAAGGAAGAGCACAATTGATAAAAGAAAAAATTCGCGCGTGTTAATGAGATGAATCATTGCATTGCGTATTCATCTAAAAGATATTTCGCGCATTTTCCATCGAAGCTTATTAAGTTTGTTAAGATCATTCTTTTTTTTTTTTTTTTTTGGATCAAAGATAACCGCTTTCGTCGGCGAAAATCTCTCTAAAGATTATATGAAGATCAAGAGGAACGCAAGAATTTCACGCTAGGCGCGACTGTGGGTACACACCTACGAAGAAAACAGTCAAGATTCTATTCCGTACACGCGTAGTTCGCCTCTTTTGTATGCGATCATATGATCGAGCGCACGCGAGATCTTTACTCGTGGATGGCAATTACATTTCCATGTAAAAACAATAATGGTCGTTTGATCGACACGCGGTTGGATCATGCGAGTTCCTTTCTTCGAAACCTGGATGAATTCTGATTAATTCTCGACTCGAAGAGATAAAAGTTAAAGATAATAAAGCAAGCGGAATAAGCTTTTCCGTAAAGAAATTAATAATATATATATATTAAATCACGTTGATTTTTGATTCCAATATAATAACAAATTTAAAATTTAAATTTTAAAATGGCATTTATGTTAAACTCATTTTACCAGAATAATTACTTAGCAATCATTTATGAGGATAGATTGTTCATTTTCAATTCTAATTCGACTTAACACGTGATAAATAAAGGAAAGAAAATTGTCAGTGGACTAATGTAACAGATCAATACATTGATACAAAATTTAAAAAACGATTCGAAAATAGAATATACACTCATTACTTTTCCACGAACCCAATATATAAGCATGTATAAGCTTTGCATAGCTTTGTTCTTGCATCAACATGTTTGATAGTCGCAATTGTCTGTCGTACGTTGGTTCAGAATCTCTTTATTGTCGCGTGCACGCGTGCTTGTGCTAGATTTATCGGCGTTGAGCCCGAACAAGGGACTTTGAACTACGTATCGTTCTCTCCGTCACATTTACGCGGCACTGCAAGCATATCCGTTTCAATTATACTATCGATCCAATAACGTTACATTAAATTTTCATCGTTTCCATTATCGCCACGCTTTACATTACGCCTCGATCATTTTCAGATGAATCTACTCGTCGTTCTCGCCTTGATAAAGCTGGCCTCAGGGGATCCAGGGGGACTTCTCAGAGTTCCCAAAGTGTACAACGCCGTGATCACGAGCAATCAAAATTTATCCCCATCCAGAGCGTACCCGGTAATTCAACCGGTGATTCATCGAACGGCGATCGGTTACGTGCCTCCCGTTTATTACACCCAAGTGGCGCCTCATCAAGCCGGGCAGGAGCATCTTTCTCAAGGGAAACAATCGAGCAACCAGGCAAACGACGTTCAAACCGCGTCCTCGTCCATCCTCCTCGAACGGTCCAAATCGGCCGACAAAACGGAATCGGCGAATCCGAACGACGAGGAAGAAGGGGGCAAAGATGTGTCGAAGGGCAAGAGCGGGGACCAGGAGCCTCTCAGCTTTTATCCCAATTACCAGTCGTTGTATTACGACCCTTATTTCTACACGTACAACGGATTCAATCCTCACCTGGTTCCCGGCACGTACTACGTGGACTATCAACCCTACGGCACCCTCGAGCCTATCCCGGCAACCACACCGAGAAACGGCCTGGCCGAGCATCTGCTCCCAGCCTATCACGAGGAGAAGAAACTGGCGGCAAAGGAAGAGAAGGAGAAAATACCGGATGTACCGCCGCCACCCCTTCCAACGGCTGTGCCGAAAAGTTCTTGAAGCGGAACCGGTCCGACAAGGTTCGTTTTCGTGTCACGTTCGAAGCCCATGATCAGACTGATTATCATAGATAGAGCTCTCGATACACCGGGATACACGAGATCGGCCAAGTGAAGTTAACGAGAGACAATTTAATTCGGTTCGTTCAACCATCGTTGTATATAAATTACGGTCGAAAAAAAAAGGATGATTTTGGAGGGATGGTGCACAGTTACTTTGTTCTTATTTTCACGATTATTTATGAACAGATAATATTTTATAAAGTAACTTATGCTCTCTAACATGTAACGTTTAATTCATACATTTTTATATTCGCTATATATGGCAGATTTCTTTTATCGGTTTTTTTCTTTCACTCGTGTAACACACACATCTTTAGAAATAAAATATTATATTTATGTTTTATTTTTATTAAAAAAAATATATATATTTTTTATATGATGGAGAGAAGAGAAAAAGAAAGAGAGAGAAAGAGAGAGAGAGAGAGTGGCAAATTATTTGCCTGTTATAGAAGGGCAATTGTATATTTTAAAAAGTTACAGGAAAACGTTATAGGAAACGTATAGATTTATGTTTCGACATGATCGCAGCGATCGTTTATCTTCCTCACGGCCCAGATCTTAATTACGTATAAAAATTCCATATTCTTCAACCCCTTAGCGATAAACATTAAGGAGCTTATACTGCCATCGTTGTTACGATTCACGTCGATATTCAACGTGGCATTTTTGTTCTTCACTGGTACGATTCTGATGCAAGTGACGCACAGTGAACCCTCCAACGTCGTTGTTAAATCCATATTACTCTGTATCGAATTTTTCGTATCGATGATCAAATTGTGCTGATATATCAATTTACCCGAGCAAATACCCCACTTCAGAACATTGTCGTCGTTTTTGTTGTCGTTCTGAAAATATTTTTCGTTATTTACAATCAATTTGAAAAAAAAAAAAGAAAAAGGAAACGATACTTAACAGCGCGACAGATATTTACTCGAAACTTTTTATTCTTTTTTTTTTTGTAACTTATCTCTATCAGAATCTACACTGAATCTATTAAGTTTAATCTTGTTAAGTATTTCGTAGAGCAAATATATGAAAGTTTGTTGAATATGCGTGTTTGTACTTACTGCTATCGAATCATTTTTCTCACTTTTGCTGTTAACTTTGTTGTCGTTGTTCAAACGATTGTGATACACGTTCGATGTCTCTTTTATGACTCGATCCGTATCACTAGATATCGTTGTCGTTTCTATCGCTTGTTTTCGAATCTTGGGAGAATAGGTGGAAATTAAAATAGAATTTTCATCGAAATTTTTCCTTCTCTTACTTCGAGCCTCGAACGTGTTGTCAATTTTTTGAACGTTATTCGTCCCAATCTTAGCGTAAGAAGATACACTCTGTATATTATTCGTCGTAATCTTAGGGGATATTTCGTCTCGAATATCATTCGTTTTAATTTTAGCGAATGAAGATGTATTATTCTTATCCAATTTTTGTTGCAAATTATAGGTAGGCTTGTGGGTGGTGGTTACCTCTTTCGCGTACTTTTTCGCTATCTCTTTCTGGCGAGCGTAAAATTTATCCATAACCGCTTTCCTCATCGAGTAATAATCCGATTTGTCATCTTTCAAATCCCTGGCGTAACGCCTCGATCTGTTCATTCGATCCGCGAAATAATCCGCGTGACGCCGACCGATTGTTTTCTTCGTCACGCCTATCGATTTATCATCGTTCGAATAGGTCAACTGTTCTTTGTTCTTCCACTCTTTCTTGTAATCAGCCCGAGTTCGAATCAGTTTCAATTTCTTGTAGCTTTTCTTCGTGTCTTTGAACTCGTTCGAAGAAGCTTGGCTCGTGTTCCTCTCCGCTCTGCCCTTGTACTCCACATCGATCCCTTTATCCGTTTCGTGCTCCACGATCGACCGATACTCCCTGTTATGTGGAGAATGTATCCCCACCACGTGCCACATTCGATGGGGAGGTATCCTGAAAGTTGGCGCTGCCTTAATTTCGAAATCGTCAGTTCGAGACTCTTTCCCATCGATAGTTTCGATTTTCGCCAGTTTCAATTCCTTCTTATTCTTAATTACGTAGTCGTGCGTATCTGGTTCGACAGCTTCTCGATAATCCTGCTTTATGAGTTTCCTCTCGTGCAAGATGGACGTCCCGATTATCACGAAGAGTACCAGTAGAAAAACACCGACCGACCAAATATTTTTCACGCTCATATTCGCGATCGATGCGAACGATCCGAGCACCAAGAAAGGAAATGAACACGAACAGCGTACACGGTATCTTTGACCCCGGTTTATCTATTGCTCGGATGGATTTTTTCATCGTTGGACGATGCGATTCTTTCTCCCCCTTGATGCTTAATTATAGAAAATCATTTAATAAGATTTATTCATGAAAGTAGACTAATTGCTTGCCTTCTGTCGAGAATCGATTATTTCATAGTCGAAGCGCCTTTGGAAGAAAAATTGCAATTGCTCTTATTTTCTGACGTAATTAGAGCTTGTAACGAAATAATATTTTGTTCGAGAAGTAGTAGGCAATCTGAGATTAATAATTGCAAAGATGAACACGTTATGCGTTGTAAACTGATATAAAAGCGTTTTATTTAATTTAACATAGTAAATTTTTACATAGGAAGGAATAAATTCCTTAAAAAATTTCTTGATAATTATAGTCGTTGAGTTTATAAAAATCGACGAATATAATATTTTCAAATGGCTCGAGTATAAGAAAGATTCGTTATCAAGATTATCGTTAGTCAAGATTTCAGATTTTAAGAATTGATAAAAATAAAAAAGAATCTCGCTAAATTTCGTTCCACCGTAGAAAAATTATTATTTCGATTAAACGGTTAAATGTTATCATCGATGCTTTCGTTCAACTCTTTCATTTCCTTTTTTCCCCTTTCGATCTTCGTCTCCAATTTTTCAATCCCATCACCGTCCTCATCGATCGGTTTTGCGCTGGTCGATGGTCGATCTCCTGGATGAGCAGCGGGTAATAGCGGATACACCTGTAAACAAATTAATCAAAAATAGAAATCGATACAGAAGAAGTTTAAGATTTCAATTTTAATCGAAACGAGTCGATGCGTTTTTTTTTTTTTTTTACCGGATTCAATGGTAGCCGGAAGTCGTAAGTCGGGGTTCCATAATAGAAGCTATAAACAGGTAAATGAGAAGCAGGCAGTTTTCCATGTGCTATGATAGGAGCTGCATTTACATCGGAATGTACCTAAGCGAGATAAGCGAAAATATCAAGTATTATGAGTATGAAAAGAGTATTTACATTAATCAAACCAATTTTTTTCTTTTTCCAACTTTATATATATATATATATATATATATATATATATAGCGCAACTTCCAACGCAATCACGAAATACTTCTTCGAAGACCATACCTTCGTTCAATTATAATTTTTATATTTCTCTTCGCGATTATAATAAATATTAGAATGGTAATTTAAGAAGTGTATTTACCTCGATATAGCTATAAAAGGATAAATAAAAGTGATTTATGAGCTATTATGAAAAATTATTATGATCATATAATAAATTTTATTGTTTCGCTACGATGATAAATTTTTAATATTTCACACAATATTTTATTAATATTCTCACCGGATATACGTGTTTAATACACCGTAAAATAAGATGTTTGCATTTATTTTAAAATAAACTATTAAAAATAAATATTCGTATAATTGTGAAAAGAGTGTAACAGTAGTTATTTATTCATCGTAAAAGCGATTTATTTATTCGCAAGAAACATTGGAAAACGCTGTATCGAACGATTATTTCATGCATTGTGTTAACATGTAATATACGTTACGTTGTAAACATAATAAGGAGAGTCATGGTACTGAAGAAATCCTCTGTCGGTGGCTGTAAAAAGGTATGGATGATTGTTCGAACGCACGGTTGGCCAGAACGGTTTCGATTCTATCGAAGCGGCGAGCAACGCAGCGAAGACAAACGACGTCACGTGGACCTTGAAAAAAAAAAAAAAAAGAAAAAAGAGAGGAAAAAAAAAAGAAAGAAGAAAAGAAATTGCAGAAAGATCGCGATGAATTTCAATCAATAGGAATTTCTTGCAATTCGAGAAGAATACTTCAATTCGTATACGAGGAACAATGCGGCAGTTAGTCACAGATTGATCGTTCTCTGCGTCGAATAAAGTAGTAGCTCAGGCTTTTGATAATACAAAACTTTGGCTCGATGCGCAGTATCGCGTGGTTCGCATATCAATGATCTGAATTCGCAGGCAACACGGAAAGAGATTTCGTCGGGAGATGTAACGGTTATTCGCGTCTTGGGAATTATTTATAAAACCAGTCGATTCTCTTTATTCGCTTTCAACCCTTCCAACTCGAAAAAAGAAAGAAAGAAATTTTCGTGTAAAAATATTAAATCCAACCTTTTTTTAAAATCCCGATCCTCCATCGTGTGTAATTGTTATTTGTTAAAGTGCGAAAGGAAACGAAAGAGAAAAGGAAATAATTGCCTATGCAAACTCGCAAACGTGAAGTTTACGAATGAGTAATCGACACGAACAGAGATTATTCCCGCTTACCTGCATAGTGTGATACACAACTTTGCTACAGGCTTGCAAACTATCTTCACCAACTAGAAATTTCAGCCCTGCCCGCCCATTTATATATTCCTCGTGGAGAGTAAACTCCTCCCACCCTGTCCAATATCATCTGCGATTGTTTCCTTTTTTTCTTTTTTCTTTTTTCTTTTGCTCAATTCTTCGTTTTCTCTCCGATCATCCGACGACGAGCAACGGGATACCTGCTCGCGATATTTTTTCGCGATACAAACGCTTCGTCATTACGCTTCAAATCTGTTTTCACGTCTGTTCGCAGATCCAGCTAGCGACGAAGGCGTGATTTATTAGAAGATGGAATTTTTCCTCGATCGTTGAATTATCGACGATGAAAGTTCGAAATCACGGAGAATTTCTTCTTCTCGTTTTTTCCAAACATTTATGAAAAACGGAGCTACGAAATGGATGGAAGAAAATTCTTGTACGAGTTTGTATCTGGTAATACGGTGGAGCAGAGTACCGTAAACACGGTATAAACGCGAGATTTATTTGTCGTCTCGAGCAGAATGGCCAAGACCGAGAGAGATCGTGGAAGGACAGAATATGCACGCGAACCGGTTAACGTTGGCAAATTGTTGTTTAGAATATGAATGAAGGGTGTGGCCTGCTTCGGCTTTGACACCCGAATCTACATTTCTAATGTTCTCGTGTGCCGTTCCTTCGATTTGATCCCAGATTACGCGTGACCCATTCACGAGTTTCTCTTCGCGAGGTTGAGATCGACGCGAATTGAAATGGAATTACTTTGAGAAAAGAAAAAAAAAAAAGAAGAAAGAAAGAAAAAAAAAAGAACGCGTACGTTATTGGAACACGAGTTATCGAGGGGGAAAACGATAACTGTGCAGGTACGTACATCGATAGACGGTGGAACATGAGGTTGACTTCAAGGTGTCCCTGTCAAAAATGTTTTTGACATCTCTCTTAAAGTTTACAAGTAACCTCATTTCACTACCGCACAATTAGCAATTTTGATATAAAAATCGCGGAGTTGGCAAAGTTTTACCCGCTTAATCATGGTTGCCCAACGTAATTCACGAAATCGGAAGTATTTAACTTCGCCGTGATTGGATCTGGTTATGGCTTATGACAAAGAATGGCTCTCAAGATTGTTTAACGGAAAATGCAAAAGACAACTTCCGATGGCGAGGTGCCACGACACGAAGTGTAGCATTGACAATGAAGCCAGTAGAAATGACGTGAATAGATGTCACGCCGACAACGTTTCGAGGTATGTATTATCCACGTTTAAATCCATCTTTGAATAGGTTATATCATTTTGAACCGATATTTCTATCCGTTTCCATTGGTGGAAATACATTCGACGTCGCTCGATGCAATCTGCTAAACGTACGATAAATATCTTTATCGGTCGAAACAACGCTCGTTTTTATTTAATCGAATAACGAAATAATAAATCAACGCGATACGCACGCTTCACGAGTAAACCTAAAATTACCGAATCATCGATCACTGATGTTAATCAAGTCGTAAAAAAAAAAAAAATTAGAGTTCCCCCCATTTTTTCGATGCGTGTATATTTAACAATAATCCGCGTGTTATATTTTTTTAAATATAAATATATGCGCTCGTGAATTTCGACACACGCGTGGATAAATATCGCGATTCGTTCAATATCGCGTTACGATTACGATTGATTTTTTGAAGAGGAATTTAGTGAAAAATGCGAAGGAATAGCGATAGTTGAACGGATAGAGAAAGAAAAAAGAAAGAAAAATGGGCGCGAATCTAGGAGAGGCAGGCAGGCAAGCCGGTGGACCGAAGTTTGAACGAAAGCGCCTTTTCGAAAATCGATAGAGAGAAGTTCGTGAGCCGTCGACTACGCTCGTGAAAGTTCGCACGGCCACTAATCAATCCGCGGGAGGTTTCGTGTTTATCAACAAGTGCCGCATACACCTGGCCTTGTTCGCGTCAGCTTCCGTGACGACGGGCTTCGTTCGTGGATCGTCACCACGTCGTCTGGTGACCAACCCTTTCGTCATCAATCCTCGTTTCGAATCGTGTGTCGAAGGATGACGAGGTTAAACCGCGGAACCGTGTCCTCGCGCAGCCATCGCTTCGCTCCGTGACAAATCGTGCGTGCTGTTCCCATTGTTCTCGTCGAAGGTTATCCGCCTCCTCTTCTCCTCCTCCTCCACCACTGATATTTCCGCCTTTTCGCCTCTCCCCATCCCCCTCCTCTCTTCGCTTTTCTCCATTTTCTCGTTCCCGCGAGTTCATTGGAATTATTCGACTATTAATAACGCCGGGATCGTTGTGTCGTTGCACGATGGTGATTCTTCACCGAGCCTTGTTTTTCGCCAGATTTTCCTGAAGCTGGAGGACTGAACTGTGGTATTATGAATTTTGGGGAATTTTTCAACGGTGATTTTTTTTCATATATTCCCGCGATCAGATTCTATCGTTGTGAAAGAAATAAAAAGTTGATTGGTTTTTGAGAGAGGTTAAGATTTAGAGTTGGGCTGCGAGATCACGATAAAGGGTTAAGCGAAGGATATTATCAAGAGTTACTCTGTTTCTTTGTTCTTTTTTTTTATCGTTTCTCGTTCCAAGTTTGTAATTGCGTTACTGTTAAATTTTAATCGGATAATATTCTTTTTCTTTTTTTCTTTTTTTCTCCTTTTCGAATCTCAACAATAAAAAACGTTTTATTAATATTTGGTGATTTCATCTATATGTCGACTTATTTTCAAAGGATATATTTCGGAATTGTCTTTGAAAATTTCTTCATGTGTTTTCATCAGCCGTAAACATTGCTCTCGTGAAAAGAGAAATAACTCATCCACGTTTATTATAATTTACCGTCCAAAGATTTCCATTGGATTGGTGATCTCGTATAAAACGACGACGTTTTCCATCTTTTGGCAAACGGATTTCGTTGTTGCCATCTTTATAATAAACCACGCTCTTTCGACATATGCTTGCGCGTTGAAATCCGTCACTTTCGAAACAAGTTCTCATATTTTAAAACGAAACGTAATCTTCTTAAAATCCAGAGAGAAAGAGAGAAAATAAAAAAATCTCTTTCCCAATCGAGCGAGTTAAACATGGTCAGTGAATTTTTTATTCTCAATTTCTCTGGAATGGATTATTAAAAATGTGTGAAAGTGAAATGAAACGAATCTCAAACGACACGAGCGATGAACGAGATAAAAACAAGATATAATATATTCGCGTGAAAATTAATTAAATTAAAAATTAATTTAACGTTTAACGAGCGCTTATGTAAACGAGGCGTCGATACGAGGTGTTTTCTCTTATTATAACGTGACGCGCGCGTTTTTCTTCGAGGTTTCGCGATGCATCGATTAATGATCGAGGGATGCGATCGAGGAGGGTGGCATGGAAAATGTGGGAAAAGGGGAACGGTTTTCGGGAAGCGGCCGTCACTATAAATAGAGGCGCCTCATGCGTGCGTGCTATGCTTTTAAACATAGTTTTGGCAGCGCGAAACGTCAAACCGCCTCGGAGTGGCAAAGCGCGTGGATCGTTTCGCGTGGAAATTCAAGCATTGGCCGGACATTCTTCCATCTCTTCTCTGCGATATTTCTCCCGATCCAAATACCGTGACATCGAGACATCTCACGAAGTATCCAGGAATAAGATGTGACACCGTGTGTGTGATCGCAATAAAAAGAAAAAAAAAAAAAAAAAGATTATCCGTGCCTTTGTCCATTCGTCACGAGAGCAAAGAAATAAGAAGTCTGTCGACAACGTGGAATCGAATGAAACGTGTTCAAATTTCGATTTGAAGAGACGTTTCGAAAAAAAAAAGAGAGAGAAAGAATAATACTCGATAGATTCGTAATAAAATTCGATTGGTTCGTTGATAAGGTATCAAATCAAATCTGGTTCTCGTTTCGACACCGCGTTTTCGACGATTCCCTTCTTATTTTTCCAACTAGGAGGGGGAGGAGAAGAACAGGGTGGTTGTTGAGGTCCCTGGCGAGAGAAATGAAAAGTGTGTTGGAAAAGCACGACAAGGAGAACCAGCGGCCGATGGATACCTGCCACGGGGACAACGAAAACGTGCAAGATGCCAAGGATGAAGAGTAAAAATCGCCACCACACTAACAAAAACGCCTGCCTCCGCGTTTCGTGCTGCTAGTGTTCGTCGCTCTGCGCCAGGTTTCCGGTCCTCGTTCTGATCGCACATTTCGAGACGCTTCGCACGCTTTTCCCTTTTTTTCATTCACGTATTCATGATACGATTAAAAGACGAGGAGGAATTTTTCATTGGAAGCTTAATTTTTGACCAAATTAAAACTTTCGCAACTTTTTCTTTGCTAGTAGAAATTATTAATAGCGAACAAAAATTTTGCTTCTGTGCTTTTTGCTTCATCTTAACGAACGGATAAGTGTTTTCTTCATAAGTAAATGCAATAATACTCTCGAAATCATTTTTGAGGAGGATGTATAGTTAAGTATATCTAGAAAATTAAGCGATATTCGAACAATCCAAATTTAAGTAATATCTATCAATTGTACATAATTTTCAATTGCACTTTGTATATATATATATATATACATGTTATACCATTTCATTGTATTCAATGGCTTAGCGATGGATTCTTTTCTTTTCAATATTCCTTTTTTTGAAAGAAAGAAGAAGAGATCCAATATCGGATTTCGCAATGTACGAGTTGGTCATTGTTGTTTGGCGGAGAAATTGCAAAGATAATCGCAAAATTCGCATTGGCACGAAGAGAGATACGATTCCTGCCAAATAAACAATCGCGTTGTTGCGGATATTCTGGTGAAATTGTTAGATCTTGCGATTGATCGAGGGCGATAAATTTTACGAGATTAATCGCGCTCCGCAATGTGTTTTTAGAACGTGGACGAGTTGTAATTGCCGTGAAAAAGGTGTAAGTGATCGAAAATCTCTCCTTCTAAATTTTAAACAATTATCACTCGACAATTATTATCCATGCGACGATCACCTACACTTTTGTAATAAGCTTTAATTGTCGTCGCTTTATAGAATGATAAGAATCCTGCTAATAATCCTCTAAAAAAATAAATTTCTTTCTGTTCGTACGAAGATTTTATCGATCGATCGATTTAAATTTATTTGCCTCTGACACTTTCGAACTCGATAGACAATTGATTCCGACGAAACGAGACTTGCAATTAACGCTCGAGAAGGAAGGAAGAATAAGAGATGAGGGAGGGATATATCGAGGATATATGGTGGAAAGACCGAGAGGAAGTGGAATCGACAATATCGATCGAGTTCGCGCCATTGTTTTTCACCATGATCCACGCGCCGTTTATTTCGAGTTTGCTTTTTTGGCCGTGTTAATTAACCTTGAATTCGAGGCGACGTTCGATTTTCATTTCTACGACATTGGGTAACAGTGTCGCGACCAACTGAATGTGAAAGGAGATTAATGCGCATTACGCACCGCGCAAAATTGGCGCAATGCCAATGGACAGTCGATTGATGATAACTGATCGTGAATGACGCTACGTTTCTCCACGCTACTATCTTTTCTCCCCGATTCTTTTTCCTTTTAACCGAGAAAAATCGAGTCGTGATTCTTGTGTTTTTTTTTTTTTTTTTTTCCGTATCAACAGATGTAACGAGACGAATGACGATAAATTTTATCCTTTCTTTGCGTTCGATTTTGCGTGCGAATTATGCGAAGAATTAAAAATTCGTTTTCGACGATGGATGCACGCGTATGTCTACGCGTATATATCTTTTTCTTTGTCACCCAATCATCGGTACAATGTACGTCATTCAACTCGTGCGATCCCCCCTTTGTTATGCGTAGCATTTTGGTAGCACGAGATTGCATGCTCGACACCGGTTTGCCAAGATAAAACCTTTCACGCTCGTACGTAACTCTCCTCTCCTCTACTCTGGCCGATAAATTGAAATTTGATTGTCGGTTATTTGTCGGTTTAGTGTGATGTCACCGAGCAGCAAAGGCACGGACGAGACTGTAAACGATGCGTTGTTGGAGAAGCTACGAAATTGCGTGTCCAAGCCACAGGAGATCGATACATTCAGAAACATCGCAGCTAAGATACATGCTCGGGTCACATCCACAGGTAACCACGCTCGCGCCCCCTTCTTTTATCTCTTTTACATCATATATATATATATATGTTCGCAACGATGTTCAGAATTTCATTTTATCATCAACTTAACGGATGCAGATTCGACGAACAGTGTCTTCCGTTTCCTTTTTGCAAACGGAACATTCGAAAAAGGATGCCATAGTAGCGGCAATCACCTCATCGTGGTCCTAGTTTCACTTTTCACACTCGTTTCGGAAACGTTCACCGACGAAACTCGTGAATGCGGCATCAAAGTTTTTAAACGACTCGAAACAAGATTGGACACTTTGAGACACGGACTAAATCGCTATTTTTACCGCGAACGTTGGCTCCTGTTTCATCGGGCTAATCACCAGAAACTTGCACAATTTATCATTCGCACGGCCGCCCGCCCCTTCGTCACAAGTCGGCAAAAGTGCTCGACACGTTTCCGTCCCTTCGATTTTCCTTCCGCGATTCCTTTTCGCGAACGCGGCCGCTGTTAATTGCACCTCTTCTGCACGAACGGATCCCACGAAAACGGAACTTTTCGACTTTCGTGACGGAAAGTTGATCCAAGAAATAGGATAGGATAGGATGGGACAAAGAATGCTCATGCGAGAGGGAAAAATGGGACATCGAATTGAAATTCAGATCGCTTTCGAATATATATATACATCTCTCTTTTTGTTCTCGTTACATTTTATCTACGTGAAAAGAGAAAAAGAGAAAGATTAATTATTAAAAGCGGGGAGAAAAAAATTCGTGACGGGCGAAAGACGAATCGTATCCGCGATTCTAGATCACGATTCTAGATCAGTGTTTCCCAACTCGACGAATCTCCATTTTCAAGAAATGTCGCAAATTGGTTTCTCGATCGAATCGTTACTTTGTTTCGATTATTTATTTCATTTGAGATTACAAATATTAAATATTTTTTAATCAATCTCAACTGTATAATGGATAAAAATGAAACATTTTTGCTCAATTGCGTTAAATAACTTTTATTAGATTATCATAATAAAGAGGAGATCGTGCCTCCAAAAACATCGTTCTAGATAAACACATTGCGTTCACGATGATATTCCCATGCATGCCGCCAAATTATCAACCCTCGAGCGTTTTATCGAGTATAACGAATCTAAACTCGTTGTTTGTTTCGATCAAACGCGCGATCGATGTTTCATTTGGACGATCGTTTCCTCTCCACGACGAACAAAAATCGCTTAATGATGATAGCGGTTCTTAGCCGCGTGTTGGTGAACAGGTGTGCCACCCGAGGAACGTTGAGCGTCATTCGTTATTTTCGAGAAACCGACCACCCTGTCACTCGATTACATAAGAGGTCTCGGTAAATGCTGATGGATCAGCTTTGGAAACAATCCAAGAAAGCCGAAACGTTAGATCGTTTCGAAGAGAATCGCGGCCGTGCCAATTTGATAAGGAATCGATCGATATTTCTCTACATTGGAAGGCCTGTGGTGTCGTTGCACTGATAAATCGTTTCGTTGCCACGACAGGATAGCCACCGTTGAAAAATGTGCTTCTCCGATACTTCTACGCTGTCGTCTTACGATGGATCATGATAGATCGCATCAATGTTGAATATTTCTTTTTTTTTTTTTTTTTTTTTAGCTCAAGAAAGTAAATACTACGAATAGCTCGATTTCTTGTATTTGGTCTTGCAAGTTGAGACTCTTTCAGCTGGCTCGCGTTCAAATGACCTTTTTTTCTTTCCGAATGCTACGCTCATGTTCGTGTTACACGTATACTTTTACGATATTTCGAACAGGATTCATTACACTTTTCAAACAATATAAATTAAGTGAATAGTAATTTTATTTGTCAATGATTTATCAATCTGATAAATTATTTGTTATTTTCTTCAAATATTCATTTATTTCTCTCGAAAATAATTATTATTTATAATTATTTAATTATAGTAATGATCATTCGAAATAACTATATATATATATATATATATCGATTATTAATTTAAAATAAATTTCGAGCAGGGAAATTTTGATTGCGGGGAAAAATAATTGCACAAATGTTCCATTGTCGATTCGTTTCGCAAGTTGTCGTCTTGGGCCAAAATGTTATAGTATCACATATTTTTGTGGATAGTGTTCATGGCATTGGGAACGATTGGCCTTGTGTCAATTCTGAAATGGAAGCCACGCATTTTGCCAATGCCCCAAGTATGTTATCGTATGGAAGATGGTGTTGCCCACACCTGTTCGTCGGATTACTCATTATGGCAACGACGTATAGCCTTTCTTACTAGGAAGCTGCATCCGTTTAAAATTCGAGTTGCACGTTCGTTCTCGCATTATTTACGCGAGAATCTAATTAATTATTCGCCAATGACCTTTTACGAAATCATTCGTCTTATTATCCTTCGTAGAAGCTTCCTAGAATTACAATTTCATTATTCATTTAAGTATTAAAGAACGGAATAATCGATATTTCTTCAGATCGACGATTGCGCGAACGCACGCTGGACAAATTATGGCGCAAGAATTCCGGTGCGATGGAAATATTCATCGCGACATTGGAGGTGAGTTGAATTTTTAATCAAGATTTTATTACACTCGACACGAAAGTACGGAACGAACTTTGCCAATCCTCGTTAATCGAATATCTTTATTACTTTATTAATATCATCATTAAAGTGACCATTAAGATTCTAACTTTGATATTTCGTTTCTTCGTAACGTATTATTTCATTGATCTTTCTCCAATAAAAGTAATAAATATGCCAAACAAAAATATATATATATGTACGATAGTTTGAACGATCGATAGAACAAATTATCGAAGAATTGGATTCGATCCTTTAGATAAATTGAAACGATAGATGGAGGTGGTAACGATTCTCTTAATACCTCGCGATTTTCGAGAGGCGTGACTGAACAATGTGTATTCCGGGAGGTCGGACATTTAATCGACACATTGTGGATCCAATTAAGGATGCGGATAACCATGTCACGATTAACATTTTGCACGGAATGGCGTGGCTAGGTCGCATCAACCGGCCTCCGGTCCCCATCGTACGTCTTGTCTACGGGAAAGCATGCAAAATTCGTTCGTCCCATTTTCCGTTAAGCGTTGCACGCACGCAGAACAGAGAATAATTATTTCCGTGGCATTTTGCGCGAATCGAAAATCTCTCGATCGTTCGAGCTCGGTTTACACCAGCCGACTAACGCTATATATAATTCGAGACACGTTAAAATCGAATTTATTTCATAAACTTTGTTTCCAGAATTGCAAGGATCACGTGATAAACTACAGCATCGCCTGCATACTACACGAGTGCATATCACCCCGTAACGCGAAGGGGAAGACCAAAGGGAACAAGAACAAAAGTGCCACAAGTAATTTTTCATTTTTGTCCCACTCTGAGTCTGTGAGAAAAATATTTATCACATATGTCGTTAAAGGAAGATTTAATTTAAATTAAAGTAAATCTCTGTGCTTTTTATCGTTACATAATTCTTTGACGAAAGCGTACGATAATTGTCGTTTTTCAGTATCCAGCAGCCGAATGGCAGTGATGCAGCTGATCAATTTAGGAATCACGCAAGCTCTAATTAAACTTTTAGTTAATCTGCAACACACGGACAGTATTTCGAGCGAAGCCCTCACGCGAGAGGTGCTTTGGCTTTTGGGTCAGGTGAGACATCGTTGTCCTTTTATCGCATTGAAAAAGTAATGTCGGTTTTGCGGAAATGGATTCGTTATAATTTGCATCCAGTTTTTAAATCATTTTGAATAAATAAAATCGTAAAATTAATGGTAAACGTTTTTGTATCTTTCTTTGAGGTACAATCCATTTTTTCTCTCAAAATAATCGTACTTTTTTTATATTTTTCAAAAATTCATATATATAATACAAGCTTCTGAAAATAATTGTGAATTGTTTTGTCTCGCGTCTAACTAGCTAGAATTGCTTAATCTACATTCTTCGAGTTCTAAAGTTTATTATTAGACGAGAATATTATTTATGGGAACATTGTTAAAATATTCTTGCGAACGTAGAATTCTCGAACAAATTTATCGTTTATTATTATTATTATTATTATTATACGATGACGAACCAATTGCAATTATTTATCCTCGGAGACGGAGACAAAAACCGACATAACTTTTAATCTCGTCCAACTGTTCGAACTTGATTGATAAAATTTGCAGATAGCCCAAAGGGACCAGAAGTTCGTGTTAAAAATAAAGATGCTTAATACCATTAAAGTGTTCCACACGCTCTTGAAGCAACATTACAATAATAGCAAAACGTTGTTGCCTTTGTTGTTGATCATCAAAAGTCTCGCCAGAAATTGTGAGTAAACAAGTCTCGACTTTTGATTTCAAAAGAATTTACGGTATTTTCGTGTCATATCTATTTAAATCATCTTCTTCTTCTTCTTTTTTTCTTGGCGTTTTCAGCATTCTCGCTTCAAGTATTGATGAAGGACGGTATCGCTTCCACGTTGGAGAAAACATTCGTCGGTATCGGTTACATGCCTCACCTGAAACTCAAATCGTTGTTAGAGTGTTTCAAATATTTCACAGCGAGCAGTACGTAAACTATTCTCGTTTATCGTTTCAACAATTGCCCAAAATCTTGTGTAACGAATCGAATTCTTTCGCGTGATTTGAAACGTGGCATTTGAACGATTTGTATCAACTCGGTATAATACAAAACTTACTCTTTTTGCTCGTAGAAGTTTGTTGCATGAAATTCGTGAAGGTGGGCCTGGTGCATCTGTTGATGAGGATCTTCGAGAGATGGGATCGATTCGACGGGCCGATGAGACTGAAGATTTGCAATTCCACTTTGATCACGTTACAGCACTTATGCGTCATAAGTGAGTTTATTCGTGCCGCAACCTTTAAACGTTGCTATAATAACGATAATAACCGGCCGGAAGTTGATACTGTAGGGTGTAGAACAGCTTTACACCAATGATTTTAAATTCATCTTCCATTCTCTCTTTCCTTGTTAATTTATTCCTGCTTGTGAAGAAAGAAAAATAATTAATTTTTTCCTCCGCATTTCTTCGATTAGCCTCGATTAATTATTATTATTATTATTATTATTATTATTATTTTCTTCAAACGATCGATCGTCGTTTAATTAGAATTTCTACGACAAATTACTCCTTCTTCCACTTCTTCTCGTAACCACATTTCCTTGTAGAACAAACATCGCGTATGTAAATTTATGTCCGCGTTATATAGCACGCATTGGCGGTGGTTTTACGTCGCCATTACGACGCTGAGCCATCTTTTTGTCCTTTTCAGAGGCCGGCAGGAAGGCTATCAAGTTGAACAATGGTTTGCAACTACTGTACCGGTTCTGCAACAATTGCCCGGAGGATAAGTCATACGATTCGTTGCTGTCGCGTATTTGCGGGATAATCAATCAATGTCTGGAGAAGAAGGAGCTGCCTGTGCCCGAAATGTCTCCGGCAAGGTGAACGAAACATTCAAGGTCGTTCGAAATTCATCAACGCCAGATCGAAGCTCGATTCGGGTTTATCGCACTCGGTAGTTTATCATCGATCTGGGTTCAAATTCTCTCGAATTATTAGGAAAGGAAAAAAAAAAAAAGGAAAAAAAAGCTTCAGATCCAAAAAAAAACTCGCGTTTTCACACGATGATTATTCGCGATTCTTAAACGAGATATCCGATTCGAAAAATTGTAAATAAAGTTACAACGAACGAGCGTGTGAATTTGATTCGAACTCTGCCACAGATTCGTGCTGCCGAACGAAACGAACAGGCCTAACAGCGTTGAGAGCGGTAGCGACATCGACAGTCAGGTGTGTATATTTTTTCTCGGGTCAGAACGTGATGCAACAAGATCGATATCTTTTTTTTTTTTTTTTTTCGAAAACTTTCTCGAATCGGTTAAAGAAATATCGGTTAAAAAACGATCGAACGATTAATTCGAGAAGGAACGCGCGTAATTTTCGCGAAAATTATCACGTATTTTTTATCGCAGCCCTGCAGCGTCGCCTCTCTTGGACGAATGTACAGCGATCTTGATTCGGGCGACGAAGAAGAAAGCCAGCATTCAAGGACGAACGCGAAAACCATGAACACGACCGACGAAGTGGACGAGAGCAAGTTCTTTGCCGGTGTGTTCACGTCGCAAAGGTCGGAGGAGGAGCTGGCCGAGTACGTCGATACGTATATATTTTCCAACACCTCGTTTCGAATTCTTTTTTTTTTTTTTTTTTTTCTTAAACTTTCCCCTAATTAATCGATCGATTAATCAACCAATGTCCCTCGATTCGCCTCCAGATACAACGTTTTTTTCAAAGAATTGGACAACCTTGGGCATTATCAAGCATGCGGCGCAAAGTTGTCGACGGAGAAGATCGTGGATACGATCGACACGAGAGGGTGTAGCAGGACAAAGATAAAGGATTTGTTGAAAGAAGGGGTATCGAAGACGAGCCAAATGTCGAACGGCGAGGCGGCGATCAAAATATTCAAAGACATGCCCTCGATTTTGACGGATCAACAGGCTTATTGCGTGATAGCGAGCAGAGTGAAGAGCGTGATCGGTTTCGTGAAGGTGGCTTACCCGGATCTGATCGGTGGCGACGGCCTCGGCAAGGACGAGCCGTTGAACAGCAAGGACAGAAGGGTGTGTCGTTCGAAACTTCTCACCTGCGTGGAACGTGGTCTTCACGGTAGCTTGTTGGCGCCGGAAGTGGTGTACGATCTCGACGCCATAACCACCTCGTCCAGCAACGCGTCCACGGACGAGCAAAAACTGATCGACAATCATTTGTGCAACTGGGACGAGAACAGAATAGGCAAGCGTTCCTTCGACAACAAACACTTGCACTTCGAGTCGAGATTCGAGAGCGGGAACCTGAGAAAAGTTATTCAGGTACAAAATATCCTATGAATATTTCAAATCAATTTTATTTGTATTGTATAAGAAAAAAAAAAAAAAGAAAAGAAAAGTCGTCGTTGTTGTTGCGAATTACCAAACAATGGATGCGCGCTTCCCGTTTCCCGCGGCAAATCTGCATCGTTTCTTTCCAATTCGCTTCCTTACAGATAGGCGTGAGAGAGTACGATCTGATCTTGACGCCGGACGTGAACAGCGGCTCCAGGCATCAATGGTTCTATTTCGAGGTGTCGAACATGGAGGCATTGGCGTATACGTTTAACATTATCAACTGCGAGAAAGCGAATTCGCAGTTCAATTTCGGCATGAAACCGATCCTGTTCAGCGTGACGGAGGCCCAGCTGGGCAGGCCCGGCTGGGTGAGGACGGGGGCGGACATCTGCTACTATCGAAACTGCTATCAACGGCCCGCCAAGGGGAAGAATTATCTCACCACCTCGTTCACCGTCACTTTCCCGCACGCCTACGACGTCTGTTACCTGGCCTACCATTTCCCTTACACGTACAGCCTGTTGATGACCAATATCTGGAAGTGGACCAAGAGGGTGCCACCTAACACGTATTTCAGAGCGGAGACCCTTTGCGAGACGTTGAACGGCAACGACAATCCTCTGCTCACTATCACGTCTCTCGATTCTAAGAGCAATCCCATACAGGTGAGGAGAGGATAAGGGGAATGATAAGAGGATGTTTGAAAAGTTATAGAAACGTTCTCCTTCGCTCTTTCTCTTTCTCTCTTTCTCTCTCTCTCTGGAATAACTCGAGCTCGAACTTCTCCCTGGTTTTTCCTTTTCCAGAATCGCAAGGTGATATTTCTAACGTCGAGGGTTCATCCGGGCGAGAGCAACGCATCGTGGGTGATGGACGGTACATTGGAGGCGTTGCTCGGTAACAATCCTTACGCGATGGGCTTGCGCGACGATTACGTATTCAAGATCGTGCCGATGTTGAACATCGAGGGTGTGGTGAACGGTTGGTAAGTGGTATTATATCTAAAAATGGTACGTTAAAGGGGATGAGAGAATGAAACTGGACCATCGTGAGAATTGTGTTTCGTACCTTTATTGATAATCAATTACACAAGTTGAACATTCGCGCCGTATTTTTACGCAATGATATTCAAGATCCATGCGTCGATGATACCTACCGTAACAGTTGGAAAATCATCTCGCGACGTTGATCTACGCGATATTGCCGATCCTCGTACGTCCGGATGACCGAAACGTTTACGCGACTCGTAACGCACTCGTACTCTCCTCGAGTTTAATCAATCCCCTTTTCTTCATTCCTCGAATCTGACCAATCTTCGTCCCGTATCGATTCCTTCGTTTCGACGATTCAACGACACGAAGAGGAGGCATGCACGTTCGACTTGGAATTCGAATCGAATACGAAACGTTTCATCTTGCGGACGTACGAATACATGATATTAACTAGAAGATGATTATTCACCGATTCACGAATGAAATTGTTATTGCGACACTGGCGGACTCCCAACCCTACACCAATGATGACGATTCTTCGATTATCCTCGAGAAGAACAACGATGATACATCCTCACCGTCCGTTCAACCTCCCTTACTACAGCTTAAATGCCTGAGATCCCTCCTCGCGTTCCCGTTACTACTATCCATCCGCCATCATCTACGACGGCGAGATCGATATCGATATGAAACGATACGGATGGTTCGAATAATAAAGGAAAGAAAAGGTAGCAGAGAGATGGGAGGAGAATCGATACGTGTCCGCCACGTGCCACTCTCGTGGACGATTAAAAAGATCGAATCGAACGGTGGAGTGAATGCCCTTGCGAGAACGACGTCGGTTGGTTTCGTCGGGGATCGGAAGGCCAGAAGGAAAGGAATCCTCCGTTTTCCATTCAAAAATTCTATTCCTTTCGAGAAAAAGTAACAGCGATCGTTCCGATCGTTATTCGTTTCGAATAACAAAAGTATCCCCCCCCCCTCTACCCCCGAAAAACGAAATTATAAGAAACGTGGAGACTGTCCTTCCGACCGAAGGAAAAGCCCCGACGAGGATGATGAACGGCGTGAAAATGATCCGACGAGCATTACCGGGAATTCGTTTTCGAAATCAGAACAGAAATGGATGAGCGATGGATGGCGACGAACGGAGCTCCCCCCCTCCCCCTCCCCGCCCAATCATCCATTGGGGATGGGGGAGGGGGGCGCGCGATTGTCTCATTCGTCCGCGATATACACATAAAATAACGTACATTAATACATCTAGTTCCTCAATGATCCCCCTTATTCTTCACTTATCAACGAATAGAATCATCGTGACGATTGCCTAAATTAAAGTAAAGCGTTACTTGGACGGAGGGTCTAATACTTTGCCGTTGGTGCGCACTTTGATGTTGTACCTGTAGGCCGGTTCCGCTTCTGGCAGGATCGTGCTGCTGTCGTCGTCCTGATCTTTCATCATCGACGACTCGCCCGCCTCCGGCTGGTCGTTCACGTAGTAATCTTGGACGCTGTCGTATGGGCCGACCGTGTGAGCGTCTTCCAAACCGTTGTTGGGCGCCTCGGTCTCGCCGCGCACCTCGAAGTAGTCCGGCGACTCTCGGTGCTCGGCCTTCATGTTCGAGGCCGAGCGCAGAGAGGAGCGATGAACCTCGCGGGTTTGCAGCCCCTCGAACACGTTGTCCTTTCTTGCCTGGGGGCCCGGCGAGTCGGTGAACAGGCTCGTGATGTCGAGAAGATGCTCGGGCCTCGCGTTGTCCGCCGGCAGATCGGCGTCGGTCGGTTGCTGCTCCTCGGTGACGACCGGCGGGGACGTGGACGGTGTTAACGCGGATTGCTGCTTGTCAGACGCGGGAACGGCCGTGGTAATCAGCCTGCTGACGACCGGATCTTCGCGTGATTTCTCTTCGACGGAGCTCTCCTCCTCCTCCTCCTCCTCCTCTTCCGCTGTTGATTTCTCGTCGACCTGGCTACTCGGATTTTGCTCGTCGTTCTTGCCTTCCTCGTGCTCGTCGA
Organism: Apis florea; assembly: GCF_048593485.1. NCBI lineage: Eukaryota > Metazoa > Arthropoda > Insecta > Hymenoptera > Apidae > Apis > Apis florea. The sequence goes on from NW_028256746.1 coordinate 4,375,629, forward strand.
CCTGGTCGTCGCTGGCTGGCGCCGAGGTCGTTGTTATATAGGGTCTGCGATTTCTGCAAATCGCGCACTCGTTTCAGGGGGAGAGAGAGATTCGTTCTTTTCGGGGACGAAGCGAATAGGATTAAAGAGATTCGGAGTGGAGAATTTCCTACAAGATGTGGATTGGCAATGTTGGTCGGCTTTAATATCGAAAGCAGAGACGTTGAAAAAGTCTCTGGCAGCTCGGCTAACTCGGCTCAGAGAGGTTATATAAGCGACGCTCGATTTTGGAAAAGTAATTGGAAACCTTGCGTTGACCAGTAGTGTCCACGCTTTTTCACATCGATGCATTGGTGTGTGTGTAGTGTGCGTTGTGTGTGATATTTGCGAGGAGCGAGAGAATGCGTTAATAATAATTGCAAGCCGTGTTCTCGTGTGAAACGAGCAATAAGCGTTTACGTCCGTACCACAGCAAAAGATTTCCCCAACTACCAATTATCTTATACTCGCTTATATACGGATTAAGTTATTCAGCGAAGCGTTATTTATATCGGTTTGTTTATCGTGTAAACTGCACGGAGAAAAAAACTTGATCCAACGCGTTGATCCATCCTCGGCAACTCGATGGATCTTTCTTTCGACAAATCCATTTAATCGATATACGAGACAAAGAAGTCTTATTCGCAATTAACAACGCGCGTTCGAATCGATAAATTTACACGATTGACGGAGATATCATTTGCACTCGATCGAAATATCGCTATATCTGTATTAATAATCGCGGATTATATATCTTATCGACCATTCTGTTTCTATTTTTTTGTCCGTGCGCCATCTTGCTTATCTCATTTCCTCTCTCTCTCTCTCTCTCTTTATTTCTTTCTCCCTTTTTCTCGGCGGTTTCGTGTATTTTTTTGTAACAAGTATTATCTCACCTCTTACCCCTGAGTCGCAGAGACTGGAATGCTTCCGTAGTTGTAGTAGTAGCATCTTGTTTGCTCGCAGATGAAGTCCTTAACCAGGGTACAATCTTGCGCCTCCCAGGCCAACGTGGGCGCCACCATGGCCACGCATCCGTCCGCGCTGCCGCTGTCACCGCTTGTGGAAAAATTCCGGGATTAGAATTTCAATCATTCGCCGCTCGTTTATCGATTCGATGCACGCGTTTCCGGGTAGGGATGCACGGATGCGGAAGGGATGCCGGCGATTATATCGTATTCGTGACCACGAATTGATCTTGGCCCTCGTTCGACGAAGAAGGTTCGCTATACTTCTCTACCTTGTCTTCTAGATAGACTTCCAGATAGACAAATACGTGACGTTTCTCGCTTCCTTTCCCCCTTCTCTTCGCGTCTTTTCTCTCTATGTGATTTCCGGTTTTGATTTTTTTCTTTTTCAACGAAGGAAAGGAAAGGAAGGGACACGGGAGAAAATTCTTTTCTTTTTCAATCGCACGTGGCTATTCGAGAGTAGAAAAGAGTAGAAATTCATTGTATTGGATAATTTTGATGAATTTCCATCCCAGAAATTGATTGTTTGAATTGTTAGCAGTATTTCGAAAATGCGACGAAATAGTGAAAGTTTCGATAAAATTGAAAATTTGTAAATATTTAATTAATTGTTCCGAAAAAGAAAGTCATAAAAGTATAGATAACCTAATATGATACAGTTTACAATTATAGGGGGATTGTGTTGTGAAGTAATTAATAAGAGCGTATTAATTGTTACCTTTCGCGTGCCACTCGTTGAGGCTCAGTGCCGGGTGGGACGTCAGCAGGTCTGTTGCCAGGTCGCCTCAACATGTAGTCGAAGGTGGCATTGAAGGGAAGACCTGTGCTCATCCACAGGAACATGTCCGTGCCCAACTTGTTGCCGGATGTCCAGAAGTCGTATTTAACGTAGCCGGCGTTTTTCAAGTACTGCGTCATCGTGTCGGCTTTTTCCTTTGTCTCGAAAGAGGCCAACTGAAGACCCAATGAACGACAATATTGGTATGCCAGGAAATAGTTCAATTCGGGACTGTAGGGATTCATCCTTGAAACGAAGTATTGCACCCCATCCAACTGAATCGTCGTGATCCTTTGGCCTGTAAATCAATTTTATTTCATTCACGATTACTCGTCGAATCCAATTTGATTTTTAAGATTCGGAAAAATTGAATTGAGTTCTCGAGTAGAGTGCAAATATTCTTTCAAAAAAAAAAACAAAAGTTTAACAAAGCAATAGTAAAAATATTGCTTTGAGAAAAAAAAAATATTATTTTTATCTGGTTTTAAAGAATTTTAAATCATAAAAGTAACAAAAGGTTTAATTGATCCATCTGTAAACGAACCGTCTCCATTTTTTATGCGTTAACAAGATGAAATAGACCAGTGGAATGAATTTATTTGAATAAATTCGAAGTTAAGTATTCATATATTCCATCCATTTTTTTTTTTTTTTTTCTTTAATCACCATATCTCCCATCAATTTAAATGCTAGAAAGTTACACATCATCGACAGCGTAAATCGATGAATAAAAAAGGAAATTCCCTTTTCTTGCTCTCGTATTATCTCATCGAGGCACGTCTCCGCCATTGACTTCCGACCAGACCACAAATGGCAGCCTCAGGACGCGGGAAAAATCATCCCGTGAATTCTAATCTACCCGATGTCCCAGTTTAGCATCATCGCGGGCAGACCGTTACGTCTGAATATTTCAGTATTCGTTAATTCGTAGATGCAACCGGAAGGAAAATGCATATCGTTCGCATTGGAATTCTATGACTTTTCAATGATTTTGAACGAAATCCGGTACGCGATCATTGTTGGATCTACCAATTTTGCATTGTATTCCATTGCTTCCTTTTTTCCCCTTTCCTCTTAATTAAGTTTCATAAAGCAACAATAATCGCGATAATAAAAGACAAGATCGGAGCTGTTATATTGGAATCAACGCTCGATTGTGTTCGGATTAATTGACAGCCGTAGTAAATCGTTTCCCAACGCGATTAATTTCAATTCATCTATGAACGTGTAAAGTACTTACGCATCATCGGTACCGTTCGTTTTAATTAACTTCACAGAGTGACTCTGTACTTTGTTGGAAGTGCCGTTTCGCACGATGCTCACCGTGCGAGTTCATTGACTTTTTACGATTATTTGGTTAACTGTACTTTTAAAGTTGTGACCGGTTTAGGCTTCCGAATAGTCCCGACACGAGTGATCGTTTTATTTGCGAAAAGTCGAGAAATTTCGTTTCGAGTATCTTGAAAAAGAATGGCATTGAAATCAGATTAATATTTCAATCCGTTGATTTTATCTATCGTTTCATGAATCTCCAATTCTCCAATAAATATGATTTTAAATAAGGTGAAGCAAAGAGAAAAAAATAAATAAATTTTCAAATGGAAGAAGAACGTCGAACGGAAAGCGTAGACAGATAATTCGAAGTGGTTTGACGCACGAGAGATTCAAAGGGTGCGTAAAAATGCTCCGGTTTGTGAAGCCGGCGGCGCAGGTGGTGGTAAACGACCTGAAGACCTTGAGACGTCTGCCGCCAACGTTCTGTAGAAAGAAGACGCTTGCTACGAGGCGCGATTCCATTCACGAATTACGCCACTTGCATCGTAATTAACGTGGCAACGATGGCGAGCAGCTGAACGATGGCAGTTCGTATTGGCCGTATAAAAATTTCTCGAATAAAAATTTCGACGCCGTTCGAATGGTGAAACGAAATATTCGAAAAACGTGACGAAAAATCGAACGATTCTATTTTTCATCAAAATATGGATATATCTATATGCGCAGTTTTATATAAACGCGAGAGAAGCGCGAGTAGATAACCGAAGGAGAAACGATCGAGAATGACGGGCGAACGATCTTGAAGTGAGGCGTGCGTGATCAACGATCGCGAGTTCCCTTTTCAATGCACCGGACGTCGTAGCCGACGTTTCCACCAAGGAAACGAGAATGCGAGGACGAAGCGTCGACGAACAAAGAACGCTCGTCGAGGAACGAGTGAACGCGAATTTCTCGAAAAAAAAGGAGAAAGAAAAAAAATTCTCGCTTGGCACTGCTCCAACCAATCGTCCTCGTCGAATCAATCATCGAGAGAGAAGATGCGAGAGAACGATCTAATTCTAAATCCAAAAAAAAAAAAAAAAGCATAATACGACGGCTTAGAACTAGACTCGATGCCAATACACCGTGTACTCTAACCGTGTAAATCCGCAACAGGTGCGGATATTTCGCACGCGTTTGGAAAATGGGAATTTTTCACGAGACAATAGGAGAGATAAATTTGTGGAGAGATAAAAGGGGATAAGATCGAAAGTTACGAACCTGAGGCGAAGGCCGCGACGAGCAGCAGCAGCAGTAGAGCGATCTTCATGGTGGCGTGTGTCGATTAATCGATCAAGCAGCCGTTTCCGTTTCCGACTCTCGGAATACACCGGATGTTAGTGTTAGGGTCGCGTTCTCGGACTGGCCTCGCGCTGCGCTGTGGGCCCCCTTAAGAGTCTTCTGCCCGGATCCCAGAGGAGGGGGTCGTTGAAGATGATTCACTGACTAACCTAGAGCAGGACGAGCGGAGAAGAGAGCCCACGAAGGGACGGGCGCGGGACGGGAGAGCGGGACAGCGCGAGACGTGGACGGGGGATACCGATCCGAAATGTAATCGACTTGGCCGCGGCAAAAAACCTGCAAGGTGACAAGGTCAGAGAAAAAACTAGCCACAATAGAGGCTCGCGCTGCCGGAGGGTTAGAGAGGATGATGCGGTGCGTTCGTTGACACGGCTTCTCGCGCCCGTACTCTCCTTCCTTCCTTCCTTCCCCTCGCGAACTTTACTCTCTCGGCCAACTTTTCACCGTGCTCTTGCGAGCGTGCGCTCTCTCCCTCTCTCTCTTTCTCTCTCTCTTCCCATCTTCCTTTTTCCTTATCGAGCAGAGAGAGATTCTCGGCTGACTTGGCGAACCGGATGCTTCGTTTTAACGAGAATCGAGCAAACGCGGATAATAAAAATTTTTCTTTTTCTTCTTTCTTCTTTCCTTTTACTTTTTTCTTCTTCCGCGCGAAAGTATTCGTAAGTAACGAAGCAGAAGAGATTGGAATAAGATTGGAACAAGATTGGATTAAGATCGGAGCGAGAATCATGGAATTGGATTTGAGAATTATTGGAAACGGAGAACGAAGCGTGAAAGCAGGGAGGAGCGGGAGGATGGTTTGTCGCCGAGCTCGGCTCTCCGATCTATTTGGAGTGGCGGTACACGCTATTAATAACGTTGTTCCATCGTTTAGTTTGTTTTACAAACCGACGACGGTCGCAATGGATGGAATTTCTCTTTGGTGTCTTTTCACGGTCTTCATCGTCCTGAATGGAATTGTATCGACGGGTAGGCGCAAAAAAACACACCGACCTCAAGGTAGACTTCATTTCTGAGCGTGGCTGCGAGAACGCGCCGCATACCATCCCTTAAAATCACCATTTTCTATTCGGATGCATTAACGATATTCGATCGTATCTTGTGGACGTAAATTGCGGCTTTGAGGGACGCCGTTCAAATCGGCCCCGAACGTTTCCTACTTCGAAATGCATAACGCTCCTTCTTCGTCGAATTTCTCTCTCTCTCTCTCTCTCTCTCTCTCTCTCTCTCTCTCGACTCTCCTCCTCCTTCTCCTCCTCCTGCTGCTTCTCCGAGGAAGAGGTCAAGATTCAACGTACGTTCCAACTTGCGAATACGTCCTCTCGTGACGTAGAAATAGCTAATTGCTGGACGAAGGGAAAGCACGGTTGCGAGTTGAAGGTATTACGGGAATCATACGCACGTCCAATAATATTGCACACACGGTGGTCGAAGTGGAATCTCTCATGAAAGTCGGTACACAAGCGCAAAAGAAGATTTTGAACCGGTTTCCTTGTTAAGCCTTTGGCGCCGTCTATTCTTATATTCCTCGCTCTTTCCGCGCTTAGTTTTTTCTGCACCGACATTGACCGGCCCCCATTAAGGGAGGAGGAAGGAGGAGGAGGTATCTCCTCGTATCGTAACGAAAAAACTCGTAATCGCTTCACAATACGCTTTCGAATACGCTCCGGTTCTATTTTTAACCGAGTTTAATGCGCACCTACGGTCACGAGAAATAGAGGAGGATATCATTTTAAAAGCGTCCACATGTTTCGCGGAACGTTGTACGCCACCTTAATTACCTCGATCGACGCGTCATGGAGAGCCTATTACGAGATACACCGCGACCCGACCGAGGGATAGATAGGAACGGAACGTTCGAGATCCTTATGAGAATCTCGGCAGCCTCGTCTTAATGCGTCGAACGGATATTAACTCTTTGAAACGGGGAGAGGGCGATATCTCTGCAAGAGATTTCTCGTATATATTGGCCGGGGATCGTGTCTTGTCAGCGGCGCGGCAAAAAGATTCGTCTCTCAAGGTAGGCTTGATTTCTGAACTCCTCGTCTCCTGTCCTCTCCTCTCGCGCGAGGAGATCACCTGCTTCTGCGGAATACGTGGTTATCGTCCAGGCCCAGTTACTTCGATTACGATACGCAACCGGTACCAGAAGAAGAATCCAACGCGAAATAAAGTCCAGTAAAGGAATCTTCTTCTTCTTCTTCTTCATCTTCATCTTCTTCTTCTTCTTCTTCTTCTTCTTCTTCTTCTCTACTCTTTTCTTTTCCACTAGCCGTTCTTTGTCCGGGCCGTGTCCGATCGATTCGATATCCCGTAACCATTGGCGGATCGGTGTTCATTATATGGCGACGTGTTATTTCTGTTACGCGGTGTGCGACCAGTCCAACAAAAAGGGACTCGCGTGACATCCGAGACCTACCGCGTCCCTTTCGATCGCCGTTCCTCTTCTCTCGTCTCCTTCTCGGCTCGCGCGAAAGCGCCACGATCTGCCACGCTAAACGAATTCACTACGTTTATAACGAGCCGATATATTAATACGATCTATTTAAAGCTTGCCCGCGATCAGGTAGCTCGAAGAGGAATATCGTGGCGTGGTTTATCACGAGGAAGGCCAATGCCGGCTCTCGATCGTATATAGAAATGAGTAATTAACTGCGAGAGCGCAGTTAAATTTACACCACCTCCTAAAAATATCCATCTTAAGTTTATTAGCGTGAGCTCCTCTCTAATTACTACTACACTCGTCCCTTTGGCCTTTAAATTACTTTACGATACCGAGCCTCGTTACTTTAAACCTTTTGTTACGCAAAAGAGTCTCGTAAATTCCTCTCAATTCACCAACTTTGCCACAAAGTATTTTTTTTTTTTTCCCCACATTTGTGACAATTTTCGCTTTGTAGAATTCGCGGGAATGGGCGAGGAAGAATTTTCTCGTTCAACGAATTTATATCGCAATATATCTGATCGTCGAATCTCTCGCGCGACAATTTTCCGTTTCTTCAAAGCGCACGAGTTTCGAATTTCATCACGACAAGGTGGTGGTTCGTTAACGGGCGAGATGGACTTATCTGTTTCGCGGGATTTGGAAAAAGGAGAAAGAAAAGGGTGGCTGGCCACGGGATAAAAACAGGCGGTGCATTGAAGAATCTCTCTAGTATGTTGGAGGCCTGCTCGTAGCTTGGTTGCGTGGGTCACGTTTTGCTGGTACATTGGCGCAGGTCAGTTTAACAGGTCGGATTCTCTGAACGGCGTATTCCCATGGGAATGCAAGCCGAGAGTGCACTTAGGTCCGGCAATGCCTACGGGGGTCTCTCTCTCTCTCTCTCTCCGTTCGTGGCCATATATCGGCGGGTGAAACGAAAGCAGAAGCTCGATCCTGGATAAACAACCGATCCTCCACCACCTTCTTCGTCTTCTTCTCCCTCCTTCGCGTTGGCCCTATCTGCGTGAACGAGACGCTAGGAACAACTTCTCACCGAGCCGAGCCGAGCCACTTGGTCCTTTTTTGCGAAAAACAAAAGCAAAGAAAAGGAAGGCTCTCGAGAGCTGAAGGCAATGCTTGCTGTTGGACGAAGAAGCAGAAGAAGAAGACGAAGAAGAAGACGAAGAAGAAGAAGAAGAAGAAGAAGAAGTAGAAGAGAAGGAGTGGAAAGAGGAGGAGGAGAAGGAGGATAGTGATGGTGGAGGAGGCGAAGAAAGAGAGGCGAGGATGCTACAGGGGGATTCTCGAGGTCTATTTCAAGCCCTGCCAGCAATCGCTATGTAAGGCCCCCTCTTCTTTCTTTCTATCTCTCTCTCTCTCTCTCCACTCCCTAAGGAGCGCTCCTCTCTTCTTCGCCGCTTAACCCCCGTCCCTTTTCACCCGAGGTTCTCTTTCTCTTTCGTTCATTCGTTCCACGGACCATGGAACGAACTCTCCGTTTTAGCCCGCGAATAGCCTCCACGTTCGAGACGATCGAAGGAGCCATATTGTCCCCTCCTTCCTCCCCGAGCCTTCCACGCCGTCGATTCTTCCATTTCGATATTCCATTTCTAGGACAGTGATCCTCATCACTTTCTGCCTCTATCCATATCATAACATCTCGTGTTGAATCTTGTCGTCGAAAAATCTTCGGGAATATTCTCCCCGTGTCGATTCTCCATGTCCCCGAGTGATGCAATTTCTTTGACAACAGTTTGCTCCCGTTCATTTATTTCCCGATCTTCCCGCACGATTTACACGAGCACGACGCGCAGGTTACACCACGCGCAGGGAATATGAATCCCCCGATTATTTATAGGATTTATATCCACGATTCCGTCCGTTTTCTAAAGAATCCAATTAAATCCGCGCAAAGTGGTCAAGCGACTTTGTACTACGAAAGGGTCGAACGGCCTTGCACACTTTTTTCCGATTCACCGTTCAGAGCTATAATTCAGTTAGCATCCGGGCGGCAGTCTTCTCCCAGTCTGAGATCATTTGGTCAACAGTGATCCTCACTTGCTCTACGTACGTTCCTTATCGAATCGTCACGTGTCCAAACGAAAAATCTATCCGCAAATCTATCCGATATACAACGAATCGATATCGCTAGTTATAACTCATAGTTCGAAATTTTCCCTGTACAATGAAACTCGAAATACGCGACGTTGTTTCTTCGCGTCAATTCCACGAAACGACGAATTTCGTTTCGAACGATTGGAAAAAGGATTGAGAACTCGATTCAGCCTTCGGTTATCGAGGATATCTTCGACGTATGCTCATCGATTACGTACCCACGCCTTGTTATGCGCACGATGTCTCGCGTGTATATATATTTAGACCGTATCCTTGGGATGTAACGCGATTGCATGGATCGCCGTAGGAAACGGCGAAACTCGCGTCGCTCGAGACACGTAATCCTAACGCGTTCCCTAAATCATCCGGTATGGTGATCGGGAGGACCTCTTTCCATTCTTTCTTTCCATTCCATTCCCACTCGGTTGTTGGAGATGAGAGCGAACGAACGAATCATGGACTCGGCTCGTGATGGTGCGTGATCGCCGATAAAATGCAGAAATGGATGATAATAACAGCCGTGGCGGCGCACGACCATTAAACGCGCCTCTTGCGCTCCCACCGTTTTACTTGGGCCCCCTGTTCTTGCCGCTGTTACGTGCCCCGGCCACGACGTAGCCTGACCTAGAACCTGAAACCGTGAACCTCTGCTTCTGCTTGCGGTTACACACACTCTCCAAAACAAGCGTGCCCCTTGTATTTAATATAATTGACCGTGCTGCTTTGCGGCCAGATTTACGACCGTTTCGACAGTTTTACCGGATTACCGAATTTATTGGATTGGCGGAAGAGTAATGCCCGTTTCTTTTGATCCCGTTAATTTACTTCCTCGTCCCAAAAGTTTTCTTCTCCTCGTTTCATAATATATATATATATATTTTTTTTTTTCTAAAATTATTACCATTGCTCTTCCCTAGAATTACGGTTCTCTGCAATGGTGCAATTATGAAATATCGTTTACAAAATTTTATACGCAGCGTATATCTCTACGCGGAATGTCAGAATTTTTCTTTTTAAACATAAGATGTATAGATGTATACTCGAACGAGTATCTTATGAGCGCTTAACGATTAATCAACGCTTTGAAATTATTATTCAAAAGTTAATCGTGGATTCAGCGGCGCGAGTTAACTGAGTTTACATACCTTCTTCTTCGTTCTACGTGGAAATTCATTAATATTCGTGGACTACGACGCGTTGATTTACGTTATTAACAGAGTGGAGGAAACGTTGTTCGTCGCCCGAGGGAAAAAAAAAGGATCGTTTCGAAGACGATCGTCAATGACGCACGCGCGAGATTATTATTCTGTAAACGAGACACGACGATTCTCCCCTCCCCCCCCCAAAAAAAATGAAGAAAGAAAAGAAAAAAGATTTCGCCTCCTTCCAAATATTAATCGCTATCAATTTGGTCCATCTTCGAGTGACGCGTGAAAAAAATTCGGGATCATGTTGTTCCTTTCGGTTTCTCCTTCTTATCCCATTTCGAGACTTAATTCCGTTTGTGGACGGTCGGTTTGTATAGGTTCTCGGTATCGCGTGTAGTTACCAGGAAGGATTCCAGGCAACTATGCCTGTAGACCAGCCGGCCAAGCCTCTAAATTAAATCTCGATTCGGGATAGGCGAGAAATCTATTCCCCGCAGCTCGCGCAGGGACACTCTTTCTCTCCGCCCGAATCGCGAAATTAAATCTTTAAATTTATTGGACCAGTCGAGAGCGAGATTGGACGATGAATATTTTGCATCGTATCGACGAAGCATCGACGGGGGAGTTACAGATCGGATGAATCGGTTTCCAATGACAGGGCACGGATGACGTAGGCATGAAATCGCTGCTCGTTCCTTCACGGACGAACGTCCCATAATTTCCTGGTCTCTCGTCCTTCATGAACGTTGAAACGTTCTCGACGAATCGACGAATACCGTTAACCTTCTCTCGTTATTGTCTCGTTTCTTGACTCGTTCGTCGATCGAGGATAAAATCGATAAAATATCGTCGGAGGAAACTTTGGCAAAAGTCTCGAATCGAACTCGAGCAATCTTTATCTCTCCTCGGACGATAAGATCGAACGATTTAAATGTTTTTTTCTTTTTTTTTTTTTTCGAATAAGTCATACACGAAGAAACGAGCTATTTTCGGTATTCGCGAAAAATTAATTCCTTCGGATAAAACTTTAAGTCACCATTGAAAAAAAATTACAATTCATCGCATCGTGAATTAATAATAATAAAATATAATAAGTGACGAATAAAAAGAAAGAAAGAAGAATATTCAGAAATATATGGTTATCAGAAAAATGTAGGAAAGTAAAGATGGAAGATATCTTTACTTTTGGAGAGGATATCCGAGGTAATAGGACTGGAATACGAGTTAAATGCCAATTTATGTTGTGAGAAGACAATAATCTATCAGAATTGATGTACTTACATACCACTCGGTCTTTTATTAATCCAAGAATAATCCGTCGTTCCAGCCAGTTTCTATTTACGCATGGCGCAAACGACACGCTGTGAAACGCGAATTTTACGAGACCCGCGGACCGAGGTTCACCGCGACGAATTACATTATAGTAAAAAGCTCCATGGACATTCTTTCGTTTCGTTCCTCGTGGAAGGGACCTGCGCGACGCGTAGCGTAAGGGCTACTTTTGCCGCATCAGCTTCGAAGAAACGATCGTTCAGGGCGTAGAAGAAACGTCAGCGAGCCGAGAATTCATCAGCGAATATTTCACCCTTTTCTCGGCCGTTCCTCGACGCGCGCAAAAAGAAGGGAAAAAAGAAGGCGAGGGAGGGGGAAGCAAGAAAAGAAGAAAAAGAAGAAGGGAAAGAAAAAAAAAAGGGGAAGAAAAAAAAGAAAGAGGAAAGAAGGCAAAAAGGAGACGAGAGGAGGAGAAAGAGAGAGAGAGAGGTTCAGAGGCGGAGAAAAGGAGAAAAGAGACGTTGGTTTCGCGAAGGAATGCAAATCGGGGACTGGTCACGAGTATTCTAATGCGCGAGCCCTTCAGGCCGGGCCGGGATCGGGTGAAACGAACGTCCGAAACACATCCCTTTGATATCAGTGACGCTATAAAGATAGCGAGGAGCTGCTGGTCGTTAATATCGTTGCTCGCGTGTTTCTGTGTTGCGCGAAACGGCGACGTATGGAGGCCTTAAAGCCGGCCCCCCCCCCCCCATTCCCGCCGCGTGAAGGCATTCGAGATAAGCGCGGCAGCTTACAACAAGGTGCACCAGGTGGTAATTCGCACGTTTTAAAGAGGATGTATCGTGACAAATTTAACATTAGTCGCAGATATGTAGATTTCGCGTGTTTACAGCCTACCTATTCCAAAAGAAATTGCTCCCGGTTCGCGTATCTGATCTCCTCTCCTATTTATCCATGATTCTTCCCTCCCGCGAAAAAAGAAAAAAAACTACCAATGAAACTGCACGCTGTACGAGATGCACGATAGTCTGGAACAAGTTTCGATCGTCCTTTCGATTCAAAGGAAAATACGGCGCGAAGATAGATTGAAAACCGCGCGCGAGCTCTCTCTCTCTCTCTCTCTCTCTCTCTCTCTCCCGGTGTACGGTTGCGGTGATATTTCAACGCAGGAGGCTGGGGAAATAGATTTCTCGGGCGGAGGGGAAAAAGGAGTTCAGAAGCGCGGTTACACGATCGAAACCCCGGGATAACCTCGAAGAAAATGCCGCGAGAAGAGGCGAGAAGAGATGAAACAAAGATAGAGAGGGAAGGCGGGCAGAAGGATGGTAGTAAAGTTCACGGAAGAAACGCGTGATACGTGGAAGGCGACCACGAAGAAATGAACGTTCCCAAGGTGCCCAAGGATTTCGCTTTACGATTGCAAGAACGATCCGCGAATTTTTCTTCGTCCGCTTCTCCGCCTCTTTTCTTCGATCCTTGCCTCCTTCCCCGAAGTATTCGTGACTTCTGCCTATATTTTCTCTCGAACGGCGTAATCCACGCCGGTAGGATAGGAGATAAACGGACGAGGGTATCGTTCGGTGATAATGTGGCGTAAAAAATTATGGCGTAACGGGATCGACGATCTGCCTGCTCGCTTCGTTTCTCTAAATACGATATAGTAGAATATCTCGTCTCGGTTAATTTCAATTCGTTATGGATTTCGTAATGTTTGTAATTAATAATCTGCAAGGAATATATCGCGTTTTTACACTTGGATTAATCTCTCTGAAAATCTTTCGAAATCAACGTGGAAACGAACTGTGATAAAAAAAAATATATTAGATTAATGCTTGAAATTAGCAAACGTCTTGTGGTGACTTATGGATAGGAGTATAAATAACCTGTTTCTGACGTCACCTTAGGAATTGCTCGTCTTTTTGCACGCTCCAATGGAACCCCGAGAGGACTCGTCGAACGAGATTTTTTCGATCACGTTTAAATTTCTCGATTCGCACGCATTTTCGATTCGTGCCTTAGTGGCACGATAATCGGCCTCTCCGCTCTGGCGAGAGTGAAACCAAAGAGAACACGTACCACAACCACTTTCGATGTAATCTCTCTTTCGAGACCGCAGCTGCAGCGTGCCGCATCGGTAATGCAGGTCGGTAGCATTGTCACAGATAATTCGAGTCTTGATTTTTTAGAAAGGCTGAAAAACGTCACCGAGACGAATAAAATCCTGGATCGAAGGAATCCACAAAGACGAAACTGGAATTCCCCACGCGAAATTCACGATCGCTTTATGACGATAAATCGTCGCGATCGATGCTCGTTAATCGTAATCCAACGAGCGATGCAATTCGTTGTGCGTGATTTTTTTTCTTTTTTTTTTTTTACCATTTCCAGGCGTGTACGAAGTGCGGCGGTACACCTTTGAAAATGTGAGACGCGCAGCCAGTTCGAGATGAGCGGCCGGTTAAACGTAATTTGTACAGGATCTCTGAGAAGGTGAGAGAAGTTCGCGGTCAAGGCTCCTCCGTTCGAGTCATTGACATCGCTTGCTAGCACGAACAGACTGATGTTGCCCATTACATCGGCCTGCTAATAAAACTGCAAAGAAGTTCGTTGTACAATTGCTTCATTGTCGCTCGTCGCGTGTACGTCGCGTCTCCTGCCATTTCGTTCTCTTCTCTCGTGAGTGCCGTTGAATTGTTCAAAGATTCATCGTCGTTCCACGCGAGGGATTTGTCATTTCGACGGAACGAACGTAATTGCAACAAGTTACGTTGCTTGCGATATAAGCTTTATATCTCGAGCGATATTAGAGTTTAACTTACGAAAATATTATCACTCGGAATTATTTTATCCATCGTTTCCCAGACTTTTCTCGAGAAGACTGTTCGAAATTGCGGAACAGTTATTTAACAAACCATTGTTCACCCTCGAGAAAGGAACATCGTGAAGATCGTTACATTAACTGGAAGAAACAAGTACCTCGATAATAGTCGCGTTCTTTCCGACTCTAATTCGAGTTTCTCGAAATACTCAGAAATAACGGCAACGCGGCAGTTTCGAGAAGCATTAGAGTTCCGCGTTTGTCCGTGGAACAACATTGTCGGCGTCGTTCATCAACGATGATTTCATTTTAATACGCGTTCGGGCGTAATTCTCGCCGCTTTTTTTCCTCGGACGTGCCTCTTTTTCCTACCCTCTTCCGTTCCTTCTCGTTCCACGCCGGACGAAATCTATTATCTCCGATGACTGTTGTTTTTCGTCGCTTTCTGCGAATGTCCGCCGGTGAACGTCCTTCCCCTCCTTTGACGACGACGACGACGACACGACGACAACAACGATGTCAACGACGGCCAGCAACATTTCTTCGCGTACATCGTCATCCACACAGGTGCACCGTCACCCTTCCCCCTCCTCCATTATCCATTATTCTTATTATTCCTCGCCATCTGCCGGTCGCGAGATATCGATCGTTACGTAGCTATCCTGAGCCCGTGTCACGTCTGTCTGTACTACCTTAAAGACCGGAAGCGATTACGAGGCGTCAAATTGCTAATGTTTGTATTACGTGGCCGATACGTCTCGGATCGGAACAACGATCCAGGATTCCTGTCCATGGCGTGTAACGATTCTTAATCCCACGGTGAGCCACTTCTTTCAATCGTGCCCGCTAATTATTTCGTTTCGATCGATCTTCCCTCCATGTTACTCGTTATCGTTACTCTTCTTCTTCTACGAGTTTCGAGTTTCGTCCGTGGGAGAACAAAAGTAATTTGGTAAAGTAAACTTTCGAAAAGTGGGGGAAAATAACGATCGGTGAACCTTGAATTTCAATCTCGTTACGTCATGAATTTAAGCGTCGAATATTTTAAATTTTGGACAAGGCAAGCTTCGAGTATGTTCGAGTATTTGCTTCGAGAAGAAATATTTGGACACGTCTGACAGATGTATATTTGGTATTCCAAGTACCTAGCATTATGTACATCTCGAAACAATGTTAGAACGACAGGTAGAGGCAAAATGGCGTGGTCTCGGCGTGTAAGCCGGGGGTCCACGGTATCCCACTATTAACTATGCGAGACGCGGAGGCGTAACTTCCTCCGGCCCGACTTCCGCTCGCCGGAAACGTCCTTCTAACCGCGGCTGAATCCTTAAATGAAGACGATCTCTGACAAGGCCCTTCTCCTTCCCGACGTGCACCATCGACGTGCGAACTGACAGGAAATTCTAAAACCGTGCTTCTCAGAAGTTTGTTGTATTACCGGAGCGAACCGGTCCACTTACCGGACCATTCGTTTATTTTTCGAAAAAGTTAGAAGAGAAACAGGAAGTAATTAAATTGTTATTGCTATACACCTTTAAGACAAATCTTTACCTACCTCTGTATATAAATATTTATCGAAAATATTTACCTCGTGAATTTGAATCCATTCGTTGCTGTAGAAAATGATTGAAAATAAAAAAAAAAAAAAAAAAACGAAGATTTCGTTAGCATTATAAAAATTTACGAGGGTTAATAATATATTCATTCACCCTGTTACGAAGAAACTTTCAAGTCGTATCCATAATAAACATATTATAAAGAGAGAAATAAATAGAGGATACGATTTATCGAAATTTAAAAAGAAGCGAATATTAATAACGATAATAACGATAATAATAATATCAATGATAAAGAACGATCGGTATTCAGATCCAGTGTGTGCAAAAAGAAAAAGAAAAAAAAAAAAAAAACAGCGCTTTATTTTCGATTGATTACAGTAATCGATACGGATTGACGAACGAAGATCTGAACAGGCGGTGGAGCAATCCGAACCAGGTGCTCCATCCTGTGATCTATCACACGAAGGGTCTGATGGAGTACTGCACGAGGGTGTTGCAAAGGCCTCCCTATGTTTTCGTCGACTATCACGGCCATTCACGGAGGAAGAATGTGTTTCTGTTCGGTTGCTCAAGGTCGGGTTCTTGGAGTGCCGCGGACAGGGCGAAACCGGACCAGCCGTCTCAGTATTTGGTAAGGGGACGAAAGAGGAGCGAGGGGGAGAGCCTAGGGTATTATTTTTAGACGCGCAGTACGGGTTACATGCACCGGCAACGAGAACTACGAACGGTAATCTAGCGCGATCTATCGAAGTCAATTTACGAGCGAGCGGTTCTCCGCCAAGAGGGGAAGTATCAGAGGCGAAACTCGCCTCAACCGATGTAATTTACGGCGGGCAGGATCTGTGCATCGATTCCGTCTGCTCCAATTTTACATATTCACCATCACGAAAATGAAAAAGATCCCATTTCAATTAGATCATTAACGTTTCTTTTTTTCTTTTTTTTTAAGATATCGAAATTTCAAAAGTTCTTTCCTATTTTCATACGAAATTCTCGAAACTCGGAGAAAAAGTTTGTACGAATGATCTATGAGAATGTTTCTAACGTATGAATATTTTACTTGGTTGATAAAAATTGAATAAATTTTAAGATAGATCATATGGTAAAAATCTTATATATAATAAAAGATGATTGTTGTTATTATATTATCGAGTTCTTAAGCTTCGAGGAGAAGCTTCAAGGAAGCTTCTAGAAATAGAATATTCTTCGGGTTTCGAGAATTTGGAGAAACAATTTTATACAACAATCGCATCGAACTCTAATTATAATTTTATTATTAAAATCTTAAACGATATAGATGATGATATAGTGAATTCTCGTAAGATATATCTGCCGCGATACACGTTTCAGACGTTGCCGTATCTCATGCAAAAAATATCTCCAGCGTTCGCATTGCCACTGTGCTCGTTCAAGGTCGAGAGGCACAAGGAGTCCACGGCTAGGGTAGCCATATGGCGGCAGTTAGGTGTTTCGAGGTATTGCATACGGCTGTTACCGATTTATCTTCCTTCAAGATCGATTAGACTGCATTTAAACTCATGCTCGATCTCTTTCCTCTCCGATTTTGCGCAGAAGTTACACGATGGAGAGCAGTTTTTGCGGATGCGACCAGGGATTGCTGGCGGGTTTGCATCTGGACACGAAACACTTGAAGGCCATCGGCCAGGATTTCTGTCAGGCCCTGTCAATGATGAAGGATTATACCGAGAGTTGGAGTCTCGACAAGTAGGTTGAGAGATGAATAATCTTGGTGTGACAAAGTTTGAGGGAAATTTGATCGGTAGGCGAAGATCATATAATGATCATATAATGTAAATGAACGTAAAGGATTTCTGAGCACAGGTCGTTGGAAGAGGAGTGTTGCCCGCTAAAATGCATTTCGCAGAAATCAAAAACCGTTGCTAAATGTATTCAGGATAAGCCTGCGGCTCTTCATCTTGCCGCAATTCCTTAACGAATGATTAAGCAACGATTAAAGGCAAGATTTAAGGAAGGATTTGTATTGTAGAAATTTTTTCTCTATGAAAATTATACGACTAACTCTGCTGTGATCATTATTCAATTTTTATCGAGTTGATTAGAAATTATCGTTGATTTTGTGAATGTAGAAGTATATCAATTTATTATTATTATTTTTATTATTATTATTACGTGTTCTATTTTAAAGTCATTTGAAAAGCTGTTTTTTTTCATATATCTTTCAAGATGTGTGCTAAGAATTTACGTAATTCTTATCTAAAGAATCGAGTATCCAAGTGTTCAAGTATTCTACTAATATTAAACAATTTTTTATCTTCTTCTGAATTAAGATTTTTAAATCTAATCGTAAGTGGATTGTCCAAAATTGATAGAAATTTTTTATCGATCATTTGTTAATATGTAAAATTCACTCACTACGTTTATTTCAAATATTATATTTAATATTTATATTTAATATTAACATTGTGTGAATATTGTTGAAAATTGAAAATTAATTTAGTAAAAAGTCCGCAACTTTAAATTTCTCGTCAACTCAATATTTCTCAATCTCATTTCATATAAAAAAAAAAAACATTTAATATTTTAAAACAATCATCAAGTATTAATACTTCTTTCGTATTTTGAAAATTTCGTATTATGTATAATACACTTATATTTTACTAAATTTAAACTAAATCTTGCCTGATCAACTTTCTAATAATGACGAATAACTAATTAATCAACAATTAATTAACAAATAACAGATAATGAAACGTTTTTAAAATATTATTATTATTATTTTCTTACCTTAATAAAATTTCTTTCTCTTCCCTAGGATTCCTATGGGAGAAGGTATTCCCGAGGAGACAGGATGCATGGAAGATGACATTACGTCTAGCTGCGAGTCAGAAGAATCTGATTTTGAGACTTAAACAAATTTTAGTTTACAGATTCTTAGACAACGATATCGACGATTCGTAGTTTCTTTATAAATAGATCGGAAGGTTTGTACAGGTTTTTGGCTGCGAAATAAAAAAGAAAAAGAAAAAAAAAAAAACGAAAGAACAAACCAAAGGCAAGGATTCTGTACACTTTGAAGAATTTTTATTTAAAACTCGTAACAAATGTCAAGCTATTTCCTACGAAGAACCTATCTAAGAAATTAAAGCCCCTTTTCCATTGTACATAATAATTTCAAAAATGAACGCCTCGCTCGCCACAAATGTAAAATTGAAACTTCTATTAAATTTGAGCATCTTAGATGTGCGAGAAATCTCACCATGCGCGAAAGGTGCGCTCGCTCCTATTAGAATTTCGTTCGATTAAGCAACGATTAACGCCAAGAACAAACTAAACCAAAGGAGAATTCATTAATTTCGAAATTAAATGGCTCGAACAACCAATGTGATAGAAAACTTAAAAAAAAAAAAAAAAAAAAAAAAATCCAAGAAAGCAACTCGAAGAAGTTAAATCGCCGAAACGAATGATTTTGATTTCTTTGTTTTTTTTTTCGCAATTATTTAGTTAAAGCATGAAATTAAATAATTCAAATAAAGCAAAAAAAACCTTTATCCTGTTTCGCTATATATATATATATACCACACTGTTTACATTACATATTCTACATGATATTTTAATCAAAATGTGATCATAGAAAATAAAGCTTACTTATTATAATAGAGCAAATATATGTCGCTATAAATTTTCATCCAAAGCTCGCAAGCATTTGAAATTCTCTCTCGCATCCTTTCTCGCATCTTTTATAATCGCTAATCCTTAATTAATTGGTTCAGTCTTCTACAAGGCGTTAAGATACAGTCGTTAATCGCAGTTAGTTCATTACACGAAAATTTTACCAAATTTAATAATTGTGTTGCTCAATCTTTAATACAAGCTGCATACAAGCGATACATATACAATGCTTGGAACGATATCAGAAATATAACCTTCAATCTAACAAATTACGGGAAAGCGGAAAGATAAAGAGAGGATTCGTTTAAAACGTAGTAAAACATACATTGCGCTCGACGGTTGTGTTGAATCGAAGCTCGATCGATGGGATGTGCGTGCAACGGATCGAATAGAAAGTATATTGAAAAAGAGAGAAAAGAAAGAGAAGAAATCATTTTCTTTCTTTTTTTTTTTTTTTTTTTTTGCGGAAAGAATTTTTGCATTTTAAGAAAGAAGAGGGGGAAAGAGAGAATAGAGAATAATCGAGAAAAAGCTTTTCCCCTTCCTTGCTTTTTTTCTAAATTCTAAAAAAAAAAAAAAAACACATGAGATTAAAACTCGCGATAGGAATATTCAGTAAATTCTCATGGGCGTGATAAAAGATAATTTAGCCTGTGACCTATGTCGCAGGTCATAAAGAACCGTGTTAATTAAATTTAAACGAGCAAATCATCTCTACAAATTGTGAAACAGGCAATTTAATCCGTATCTTCCTTTTTTAGTATTCTTTTTTCTTTTTTTTAATACGTTTTATAAAATAATTATGTCGAAATGTCGTCCGTCTACGATATCGAACATTAGCATGCAAAATAGCAATTCTTAAAGCGGTGCCCATCGTGAAATATAATTATTTCGTTATACAATTAAAGACACTTATAGACTTAATACAAAGTATATATAATATATATATATTAATAGGATAGAGATAATAATAAACGTTCTTCTTGAAATCGGTAAATATCATTCTCGGTTGGATATTTTCATCCAATTCTGCAACTTCTCAGTTACGCAATATATAAGAGGCAGTAAAATCTTTCGTTACATGGTATACCGTTAAAAGAGAAATTCCTCCAATAGAAAATTGTATCTATTAAATGACGTAACGATAGTAACGAACTGGTCTAAATTGATATTGATTGAATATAATAATAATAATAATAATAATAACAACAAATAATACTGTATGATATACCCGAGCTACAGTTACGGATTTCACGAAGATCGATGTGAATGTTTTGTGTTAAAAAGTGTTGTACGTCTTTAAAGATGGATGAAATAAGAAATTAAATTTCATTCCATTCGATGAACGTGGATAATTGTTAGTAGTAAGTATGAATTAAAAAAAAAAGAGAGAGAGAGAGAGAGAGACAGAAAGAGAGAGAGAGAAAACGATATATAATGGATAGATGACACAATCGGAATTAATAAGATAAGAATTGCTCTTTAATGTGAAACATACATCAATAGATGGTAACATAGCTGGTAAAAAACAGACTACAAGTCGTCGATCGAAATTCGATAAAAATTGTGCCCTGTATATAATATTAATTGACCCGAAATCAGATTGTTAAATATCCGCCCGTATTTTTTTTTTTTTTAAATATCTCTAGCAATCATTGGAAGAAAAAAAAAAAAAAAAAAAAGAATCAAATCCCGCGTAAACGTAATTGTTTAGAACGAACGAATTACAATTATAATACACACAGATATAGCGGAGGATGTTCGTTTAGCTCGGCGTTTGTTATTATATAGTATATCGAAGAATTAATCGGAGTTTAAAAAAATGAAAATCAGTCGAATAATCATCGTACATGTGTGTAGCTCGTACATGTCAACAGATCTCGCAAATACTCGAAATCAATTTTGAAACCTTATTGTCTGTCTGGCGTATCGTAATGCGCGTGACTTTATATTAAATATTTTTATCAGGGGAGAAATTTCTTTTCCTCTATTGTCCTACTAAATGTTTCTAAAGCTGACTTACGTAGCCAAAAATGTTTCATTATGGATTATTGACTGGATTTCTAAAGATACTCTCGATCGTACGTGCACTCTTTTATTTTATTTCTTTATTTTTTTACTTCTTTCCGTTCAATCGATAATTTAAAAATCGATCAATTACAGCGCAATACTCGAATTCGCGAATTCCAAACAATTTGGACGGACGATCTTTTTTTCCGTTTCTTTTCTTTTTTCAATAGTTCTTTTTTTTCCCCCTTCTTTTCTTTTTTTCTTTTCTTTTCTATTAATTAATTAACTCGAATGCACGCTCGATCGTATCTACCGGAAAGAAAAGTGAAAATACAACGATAGATGGGAGAATTGATTGCCGTCGTTTGCAACGAAGCTATTAGTAATATCAACACAATTGTGCTTATAAATCGTCTTAGACTTAAATCTTTTAGTAAAGATAAAGAAATAACTAATATACATCTAATTTCGTGCGAGCAATTATACGTATCCTACAAAATAGCATCGCAACAACCTTCGTTATCGTACACCCTCTACGTATGCATAAGCAAGAATCTCTACGAGTAATCGTTACATACGTATACGTATTAGGTAGAAAAACTAGCGATATAGATACAAACAGCTGCCCCTCACAACAAAGATCCCTAAAAAAACGTTATCAAAATTCATAATTACCCGACCTACCCTCGATAATACAAAATAATAAGTAACGCTCGAATGAATCTGTAGCATGCACTATCTACTTAGGGAGGGAAAAGAACAAAAAGAAAGAAAAACCTTATATATGTATATACGCGTCAATGTGAAATAATGGTAAACACATAGTGCGAACGACGGCAAGCGAAGATATTCTCTATATTCGAAACGATCTAAACCGATCTACACGATTACATACATCCTCCCATCCCTAAGCTACACGATCGAAATACAGATTATGAAGCTGCAGTTTGATTGAAAAACACACGGTTGTCGCGCGTGTGTATACGTGTATATTTAGTGAATCGACGAAGATGCGCCCCAATCGATCGATGAGAACGACGAGTGGAAACGCGTAGGGGGATGTGTGACTGTTTACTGGTTCAGCTTCTTCGCGTAGACCTTGAACTGCTCGTAGGTGATCCAGAGAACGATGTTCCAGGAAACCAGGCGCGTGAAGCTGGGCACGAAGCCTTTGTAAAACGCGGATGGCCCTTCCTTCATCATCATACGAACAGCGCAATCCTTGACGCCTTTGTACTCGCCGGGCGCGCTGTTCATGTAACGAGTCTTCACCACGTCGACAGGGCTGGCGGCCAACGTGGTGCACAGCCCTGCCGCCACGGCGGCCGTGATGTGGCAGGGAATCCCATCGCGCAGGTATCCGTATTCCAAGATGAAATCCTTGATGATGTCGTAGCAAACGATCTCCGCCACGTTCACGATCGCGTTTCTCGAGATGTTGGGCATAGTTCCTTGAAGAAGGGAGAATTCGTGATTAGTTTTAAGCGAGCGTTTGATCGAAAGCGAGAAACTTTCGTGTTGAAATTTTCGAAAATTTTAGAATCGACTCTAAGCTGCTAAGAAATATTTGATTAATTTTTCTTTATCGATGCAGCTCGTGAGTAAGATTTGAAATTTAAATCAATCCATAAATGTTGTTATGTTTTTTTACGACAGTTAGAGAATACAATCGGAGAATATAAATTATTTCTTATCGCTTAAAGCGTTTATTGTTTCAAAAATTCGATCAACCGCGGACACGTGTACGCTGAATACACAAAGCTCTTTTTTAACCGGATTTTTTTCGAAATTTTCGACTAATGTCACGAATCAATAGAAATTTGCAACGAGTCCGCATACTCGGCCAGAACATAATATATCACATATCATATCGCTCGAATTCGATTTAATTGTAATAGAATTTGAACGATGGGGTACCTTTCCAAAGGCCCCGCGTTCCTTCTTCGGCAGCGATATTCTTGTACGCTTGCAGCGTGGAGCTATATCTCACCGATCGTCCATTACTTCCAGCCTGTAGGCGTACCTTGACGACGTCGGTCGGTTGAGCAAAGAGCACCGCCAGGGCGCCTGTCGTGATTCCAGCGGCGATTCGTACGGAGATACTCTTCGATCCGCTCGCGCTCCTGTTATTACCTGTCAAGATAAAAGAATACGGTGAAAAAACGGCTCGTTCCAATGTTTATTTGTCTGGGTTTGTATCGAGATATGCACGTTACACGCTCTGCGTTTCACGGTTCTCAAATCGATAAAAAAGTAATTAGGATGCAGGGTGGGACAAGATCGCGCTCTGCGCGGTAACAGCACGTTTATTGGCTTATTGATTATCATCACGTTACAATCAACGCTCAGTCTAAATAATTTTCACGTCACGAGGGTTTATTTCTCGAACCACGATTTCACATTCTACTAGAGTACAATGTGTTGCGACAAGAACTGGGTCAAGTACTGATACGAGATGATACGAGGCTGATACTCGAGATCAACTATGAATACGTTTTATAATTTATTATAATATATTATTGATTTTATTTCTCGTTATTTCTCTTTTTCTTTTCTTTTCTTTTCTTTTTTTTTTTTTTCGAAAAAGAATACGAAGAAAAGTAGTGTATTCCAAAGTTATATTATCCGCAAAGGTATGATGGAAAAATGTATGATTGATCTCGAGTATCATCGCGTCATCGACTTTACACGGTTTTAGCAACTTTCTTGATGCAAGTAAAATGATCCGTTTAAGAGGTTCAGTTACAAATACGGCGATAAGTTACGCAAGGAAATAGTTTACAACATGCCATGAAGGGTCAAATTCGAAATTCGCGTTACGACCGTTTAGCTTCTGATTAAGATATTTTATCCTCGATAAGAGATTAATTATAAATGACCGATAATAAAATTATCACGATCGACTCCACGCATACATACATGAAAAATACCGGAAACATACATGCTTGCTTTCTTATCGATATAATGCTAATATTAATTTACACGCGATTAGCAGAAAAATTTAATAGAATGGAATTCGATTGAAAAATCGTATCGGTTACGAGAGATCGAACTGTGCATTTTCTTTTCCTTTTTTTTTCTTTTTTTCTTTTTTTTTTTTCTTTTTTTACTATTGTTCTTAAATTTCGAAAGAAAAAAAAATATACATATATAAAAAAAAAATACCGTTTATCGATCGTTCACGAATAGTACACGCAATAAATAACAATAGCACATAAAATTAATTTACAAATAATCCAAATTGCAGGGAGAAGAGTACAAACGACATACTACTCTTGAGGCAGTGATTATCTGTAAGCCTTCTTTCTTCCTTTACTTCCCTTTCGACGGTCGACTCTAGATCGTAGAAATGACGACGATCAGCTATGCGAGACGTCTACATTAACATCTGCGTTAATCGATTGAAATAGCATTGAAAAAAAAAAAAAAAAAAAAAACGAAAAAAAAAGTTGAAAGAAAAGGAGAAACGGTGCATACAGCATCACGATCCGGGATTGCTGCATTTTGACTCGCGATATCGAAAGTAACTCGACGCGAGGGTATCTTGCGAGAGTTCTTTTTTTTTTTTTTCTTTCTCTTGTTATATGTCTACATATATATATATATATAGGTCTATATATATATAAAATTCTTTTGATTAAAAAGCACGCGGTAGCCGATGGTGGTCGATGATCGACCAACCAGCCGTTACTTACGCGTGTGTCACTCATTCATGTAACAGAGAGATGGAGGGCACGTGCGCGGCGTTCGTTCGCTCGCGCTCGCGCTTATACCCGGTTATATCGTATAGGAGGATTACGTAATCAAAAAGTTAGGAGTTTGTTGGATGTACCGTCGATGATTCCAGCGTAGCGTGACTTCACCCCGTCGTAGAGGCCCAACCGTATGCTGGCGAAACACATCTGTCTCTGGAGTCCCGCGGACAGACCTCCGTACAGGCTCCTGTAACCACCCTCGCTCAAGCTCACCGCCCTCACAATTTACCCTCAAACGTAGCCCAGGGTAATATTTTTTTTTTTTTTTTTTTTGATTTGTTTTGCTTTTACAAGTTTTCGTTTATTTTCTTTTTTTTTTTTTCGATTTCTTTTTTTCTCTCTCTCGCTCTCTTTTTTTCTCTAATTTGCTCCCCTTCGAATGAATAATTTTTCCTTTTTTTTTTTTCAAAAATTCGAATTTAATTTAATTCTCGTTCCCTTTTTTTTTTAACCCTTTGGAAACTAGATCCCGCTCATCGAAAAATCGTAACTGTTAATAACGATATGACGATGGAATAATCGTCATATCGATATATTTAATAATGCAATTTAGATATAAAATGTAAGTATAAAAATGCATATTTCTGAAAGGACACTAGTCAGCAAAGGGTGAATTTCGCCTCTCTCTTTCTTCTCTCTCTCTCTCCCTTATTTCTTATTTGATTGAAGAAGAAAAAAAAAGATGGGTATCGCGTTATTAAAAAACATTCGTATGAAATGTTATATAATTGTAACATTTGTTATGTAAAAAGATTGGAAGGGAAGCCAATAGAGTCTCTGATCGACAATATCGGAGGAGTACGAGAGAAAAGATCAGCTAGAAAAGTCGGGAGAGAGCTTGCGCTGAGAGAGCTGGACACGATTATGACAAATCGTATTCGCAGAGGAGGCGCAACCATGCGAGACGCCACTCTGCTTGATTTTCTTTATTTTATTTTATTTTATTTTACTTTATTTATTTATTTATTTATTTATTTCTCAATCTTTCAAAAAAGGAAAACTGCGGCTGAGCAAAGGCAAAATAAATGGAAGCAGAGAAAAATAAGAAAATAAGAGATAAGAAAAGAAAAAAGTTTTGCACGGGTGGGGAGTTTGAAGTGGTCACGCGATGCCTTCCTTTTCTGTGAGGAGGAGACATCCGACATTAAAGAACGATCGTAATATCGATTAACCATCTATTCAAACGCAATTATCCATCTTATATAAATAAATATATAAGTAATAATTACGAGCGATAATCGTTATTTATTGCCGATTTAATTCATAGGAAAGGCATCCCGTGTCAAAGAGAGAAAGTATAAAAATAAAGCGTAGAGGCGAGTGCCATAGATGTGTTCGCTCTTCGAATAAATGCAATTATCAAGTATACGAGCACGTGTTTGATTATGCAATCAACAGTGTTAGTTCAATGAACAGTCGATAGCACTCGATAAGATCGAACCGAAGTTAAATACGTATATAGAAAAGAAAGAAAAAAGACAGGTAAACCCAATTAGCATTAGAAAAAAGAGTAAAGATATGCTAAAATAAAATGCCAATGCATCAGCGATTTTTCATATTTTATATAATCGCGAGATATCGTAATACTTTACATTATGTTATCTCGATCTTTGTCCGTCGTCGTCGTCGATGCTGTTTGTGTAAATTTAAAGAAAGAAAAAAAAAAAAAAAAAAAAAGAAAATTATGCAACCTCGATCAATGTACTTTCTTCGTTCAATTGGTTCCAATTAGAGTTCCAAGCGATTGTTAACGAACAACGTACCATGATCTTTAAAGATCGTGCGGTGCATTTGATTATAATTAGATTTAGCTCACGGTGCACGGCAACGACGTCGATGGCATCGATCGATCCAATGCATAGTTATATAGAGATCGAAAGAACAATCGAATCGCGAGGCCACGTGCAGAAAATTGAAGAAATTCTCGAGTCATGGAATATGCCAAGAAGCTCTTTCAGAAAGAGTTAATATGTGCGTTCTATTCAATTAGCGATTGACTTCAAGTTATTTGAACGAACAGCCCTATGATCAGCCAGTACGGAATTTTTCTTTTTTCTTTTTCTATTTTTTTCTTTTTCTTTTTTTTTTTTTTTTTTTCAAGTTGAAGTAATTACGAATAATCAAATAATTAACATTCGAGCGGGCATAAAAAAGTGCCCGCTGTGTATATAAACTTTGATTTGAATCGGAAGAATATGTATATATATATATAAATAAAATATACGCTAATTATATTTATATACAATAATGTAATCGGTTTTTACCTACCCCTTGTTCTTAAATTACGGATAGGATCGTGAATAACGTACCTTGCTCCTTCGAGTCTGACGATGTTCTTTACTGTCCTCCATAATCCTGGTTGCGTATTTCGCATCGCGAGCATAGAGCCATCCGCAGTCGCCAACAGAAGAGGACGACTTTCCCCGGCAATCTAAAAAAATGTAGATCGTTTATATTTTGCGCGAGTAACATTTAAATCAAATGAATATTTATTCCGAATATTTGTTTATTCATTTCTTTGTTTATTCACACGTAAGAAATACTCTTTCACAATTACAATGTATAAATATCATGTTCAGCAAAAAGCGCATAGAATGTTTGCACAAACATTCCTGAACAACAAACCTGAAAAGGTGTAATTCAAAAGAAAATTAAGTTCATACGAAAAAAAAAAAAATCGACTTGATTGATTACACGATACGATTATTTATGATAATATTAATCATGTGCAAGGATTTAATAGAAATTTTCTAAGAATTGAAAGATGTCGAGATGATTGATACGTATAATCAAATGTAAATTTTAAAAATTGCATAAGGCAAAACACGATTTTGTACTGTTTTATAGTATATAGCCTAAGGAAAATGGAAAAAAGTTGTAATTATGTAAGCACACTATAAATAAAACGTAGAAATAATAATACTAAATATTTGAACGAATAATTATGAATCTATAGTAAGGATCGATCGAGCAATATTCAAGGTATAGAACCTTTACATAAAATCTTATATTATTATTCTCATGAAGAACTCTGGATCTCTAGACTTTGAAAATTTGTAATTTTTACTCGTAAAAACAGAAGCTTATCGCTTTAAAAATAGTCGGCCGATAAATTAGACACGCGTATATTTACCTGCATTCTGACTTTGGCGGTGTCCAAAGGAAACGTCGCTAAATCAGCGATACAGGCTGCTGTGCCTGCGGAAAGTAACTTTATCCATAAAGGGAATTCTTCCGACGCCTGTTGCTTCATCGTGCTCGTTCTTTTCACTCTCTTTCTCTCCAACAATCTTCTTCTTCTCCTTCTTCTTTTTTTGTTTTAACTAGTTGACTGATTAGTGCGTTCTAAGTTGATGCATGCGTCGGATGTATGGAGGGGGGGTTGGAATAGTGCAATCTTTCGAATTCTCTCGACTCCTTGAAATCCCCGCGTGACTTGTTTCGATTCTTCGAGCTTGCTCGTTTTTTTCTTTTTCTTTTTTTTTTTTTATTTGAGCGAGATCCTTTGTTAGAAAAGCGATATTTACACTATATACAAAGTCCTACCAGAGGACAGGAACCTTTAAATGATCATTTAGCAAACGGCTGGTTTAGAGGTAAAGCTTTTTAGGTTCCCTGAAATGATCAGGATAAGCGTGCAGTCCCCCTGACCGCGAGCACTCGTGTTTTATGTCTTGATTGTGAAGTACTTTATACATACTATTCTTCTGTAACAGGCGAAAGAATGAAGAAACAAATGAGAAAATGAGTTTTTTTTTTTTTTTTTTTTTTTGTTTCAAGAAAACACAAATATATATATATACAATCGCTCAATTTGTCATTAAATTCATCAAAATATCGTAATAATCAAAGTTCAATGGTCGAGTGAACTTTGAGTGGTTTTAATCAACCATGAGATTACACCATGAGATACCAATAAAAAACAATTAATTCGTTATCAAATACGAACATGAGAGATTATTGTGAAACACGGCCCAGTCGCGTGAACGACGACTCATAAGCCGGAACGACTAATAAAACTGTTTAGTCTGCGAAATTCATCGCGTCATAATTTTTTACACGACATTTTTTACGTAACCACAACATGCAAATTCGCACAGAAAATAATTTTTTCGTCCGATGTATGCACGTGGGCAGTCGAACTGTATCGTGGATCCAATGACGCGAAAATAGATCGTGTAGATAAGTATTGGAAGATGGCCAGTGAGCATGATGCGAAAAGATGTTACTAGGTCTTTCATCTCGTCCAATGAAATTTTCGGGATATTATATATCCGGAGTAAATTAGAACACCATTGGAATGCTGATAACGTTATTTCATCTTCCGTTTTTCTCAAGCAGAAGAGTTTAACTCTGCTCGAAACGCAATGTCGAAACCAGTTATATCTGTAACGCTTTATTGCGGCTGTAAGGCAGGCGAGGCTATTTTTGTTAAAGAGAAATGTTGTCGTACAGGTAACGACCTCACGCGGTTGGGCTTGAAAACGATGGTTTTTGTTCTCTAGATTTTTATCCGTAAACCCAGACATACGAAGAAGAAGAAGAAGAAAAAAAAAATGAGAAGAGTACCGTTGGTTGAAACTCGACCAGGGCAAAGTCCGTGTCGTGATTTAGCACAAGTTCCATTTGCTCTTTGCTCTCTAAATTCCCGTCGTTCTTGTGAAAGAATTTAATTCTATACGATTTTATTTTCGTTGAATATAATCAATGTGTAATTTCATTGTAAATTGTCGATTGAAATATTTAAATCGGACTAGAGGTGAACTTGAGACAAAGAAAAAAAAAAAAAGATCGATAGATTTGTCCTTGATAATTGTATTATTCAAACAGTGTAATTTCAGTTGACAATAGTCGAGTAAAAAATTTAAACTAGAGGTGAACTTAACACAAAGAAGAACAAAGAATTCGATGGAATTACCGTTGCCAATAGTTCACGATGAATTTTATTATTTAAAATTGATAATAATAAACATTGAAAAACACTCTTTCTAACCTTCGATCACTGATTTCTATTACGAACTTTGATTTATTCCACGCGTTGCAGCCCGATTTCTCCATCGAATGCGTAATACGTACTCACTCCGTTGTGTAGGAAGACTATGAAAGGCGCTTGCAAACAATGCGATCGATAGCAAACTTCGGCCATGCGCCTGCACCAATTGCTGCACCCATATCTTTTATATATTATATATATCAATTTTCAAAAATTGACGAACAATCCTTTCTGTTATAAATCATTATTTAAAAGATTTAAAAATTAAAGTCAATAGCTTTGTCGTTTGAATAACTTTGTTGTATTTTGTTTTATTTTTTATTGTATCATAATTTTTTTTTTTATTATTCTTTATATTACTGCAATTCAATATATCATGCTCTGCTATTTTATAATAATAAAATAATTTTTAATAATTGAGTATTAATCGTTGATTAAATGAATAAATAATTAAATTTTTTTCTGTTGAACATCGAATATTTTAAATATCGAATGAAATATTTATATTTCTGAAGGTTTTTTCTAAATATCCGGGTCGAATGCGAAAAGATAAATCACGGATTGTGAAACAAGATAGTGTAAACAAGATATCTCGAGTATGCTATCTCCCTTTCTAACGATTTCTGACGCCTTGAAGAGGCGGAGTCCTATGATATCCTTGCGCACGGAGATAGTAAAAAGGTCCTGATATATTGATTATATTCAACACGAATGCAGTATAGCATTTGTACAAACCAAAGCCAATCGTTACATACTGTGTATTTTATTTTATATTACATAATGAACTTGGAGCAAAATTAACGAAAGATTTATTTTAAAAAAATATTATAAATAATTAATTAAAGATAATAACAATAAATAATTGAATTTTTGTCCCATAACGTCATTTGAATTCGTTAATTTCCGTATATTTTCTTTTTTTAAGTTTTTGAGAAACGGATTAACCAAGTCTTCGTAGAAATATAATAATTTTTAGCAGGTGTCGCAAAGGACAAATCGATGTTACCAACCATTGACTATTCGCGCATATGCATTGCACCTACAGATTGCAGACAAACGCATCGGACATATATAATTCGGCAATATTAAAATGTTAAAATTTTCATTCGTTTCATTGATAATAATATAATCTAATGTGAAACTATCTTTGAATCTACTTATATAATACATTATTGTATTATGTAAACGCCATAACATTCGATGATTACAATTGCAGTTTACAATTATTGGTTTAAAATAAGTGTTTTTGATAGCTTTTGCATTAAATCGATTAACAAACGATTACAGATTTCTTATTTGTTACTTCTTATTTGTTATTATACAATATTATATAAAATGACAAAAGCTAATAATGATTGTCTTGTTAATGTAAATGTTTCGAGCTTAGTTAAAATTAATAAAATATTTAAATAAAAATAATAATTTTTTAAATATTCACAATGTAAATTTAAGTTGAATTTGATCGAAAAAAAAATATTAACAATTTATTATATTAATTGGAAAACTATAAACGTCTGTCAATTAAATAATTAAAAAATTTATTGAAAATTTTCACGAATAAAAAAAATACAATTTAAAAATATAAAAAAAAATGATAAATAAATAATGATAGAATAAAGAAAAACAATGAATTTTGGAGCAAAATGTACTTACCAAGTGTACAGTGAGTGGATAACAACACAACTGAAACAGGTTACCGTGAAAGCATCGTTTATACCGGCTCGTCGACCAATACGGATCGCCCACAGTTGAATTCTACCTATCAGCTGCCGCTTGTGACGTCAGATTTAGCCAAAGGAAGCTCAGCTTGCGGCCAGATCGATAAGTTCCAGGAACATGCTGGTATAATGCCCCCATAGCTGCATACAGACACATATATATGCACCGGTTTAGGACAGGCGCAATACACCCGACACCCTTTCAATGAGAGAAGGTTATTGAAGAATATAACTATACTGAATCATAGGAAATTACCATAGTTCATTGTGAAATAAATGTATTTTACCGCATTCATTGCAATTTTTTGCAATAATAAGTTAACTGCAGTTAACCGCATACGATCCGCTTCACGAACAATTGAAGGAAAGAATGTCCTTCGAGAACGTGTTCTTGCTCAAGTGTGTGATCGATGCGTTTAGTTATATGTTCAATTGCTGCACATAAGTTCTGTGAATGATCATTTCTCAATAAATTATTTATTATTTTCTTTTTTTTTTATCGTATAATAAAATTTTTTCCATCGTCATGGTAGATCTAAGATAGGAATTAAATAAACAATTGAAAGCTATTGATTAATGTCTATGACTTTTCTAGAATACTTATTGATTTAACAAGTATTATTACTTCAAGATTATGATAGTTTTATCACTTTGTTAATAATGATATAAGAATTAGTAATTATTTTTATCTATTCTTCTAATACGACTAATAATAATAATTAGTCAATAAATTGTGCAATTTATCTTGTGATATTACTTCTATCTTGATCTCCGATCATATTGCTAATAATACTATATGAAAGAATTGATAAAATGAGAATAATAATTTTAGTAAATATTATAATTCTATAATAATATAAAAAAAATTTTGGCCCATGAGGGGATCGAACCCGCGACCTTCGCGTTATTAGCACGACGCTCTAACCTACTGAGCTAATGGGCCAACTCGATAGCAATTTTTAACTTAAAAGTTTTTTTCTACGATATATTATTTTTTAAAAAATTTAATTTATTTTAAATATATATAATTATAAAGATTAATAATTCTTCTTTATAATTTAAATATTTTTTTTCAAATTTTTTTATATTATTATATAGAAATAATTTTTATTTTTCTTGTAATATAGTTTTTTCAATAATTAAATATTTTATTTATTACAATAGTATAATTCATCTTATGAGAAACATTAATAAAATGTTTGAACTTTATCTATAACTTAAACTGTATTTAAACTTATTAGAGTTTAAACTTATAGACAAAGAAAAAAAGTCAAATGGAGTTAATATTATGATATACATTCATTGATGTATTAACAAGAGCACTTTGTCATGTTAATAAAAGACTATTACTCTGTTCCAATTATTTTATGGTAAATATTATCTTATATTTACTAATTTGCGGATTTATAAGATACAAGAATAAGAACTTTAATTTTCAATTTAAATTTATATTACATAAAGAGAAATGAAGATAGAATAAGAGTTGTAACAAAGAAAAAGCAATTTCATTATTCTTCTTACCATATATTTAATGTGTACAAGAATGAATAATAACAATTAATATTTAAACGATTAACTACATGCGTTAGGAATGTTAAACAAGATTCGACAAACAAATCTTAGCATCTTTTTTCGATAGAAAAAAATTCTTTCCTTTAACCTTTGTTGCCAGGCCAGGCTTTCGTTTATTTACATACCATCGCTGTTGCTGAGCGGTGTCTCGCATTAAAAAATCACGTCCTACATTACAGTATATATATATATTATATTTTGCGAAATTATCGTCGCAGAAATACATTATAAAGCTAAGAATATAATATCTATATTTTTTTATCAAAGATTAAGATGTAGTTTAAAAAAATGATAAAAGTATATTTAACTAACGTTCTGTATCTCATCTATGATCACGCGCCATGAGCAAGTATAGACAAAGAAAACAAACAATGGGAGAAGGATAGAGATATGGTAAAAATTGTGAAATCAGCGCCATCTCTAGTCTGCCGTAAATGAAACTAAAATATAGACAAAGAGAGCAAATGATAAGAGAAAGATAGAGAGAGGTTAAGAATTGATCACTAGTGCCATCTTTTGAATATTAGAAGTATCTTAAACTATTTCTTCGAAAATATTCAAAAGATGGCGCTGATCTTTAATTCTTATTTTATCTTGCAAAGAAATATTTTTGTTATTTGAGTAATAAATTTTCTTGTAACATCTTATTTTTTTTCCATTTTATATAATAATAATTAAATAATTAATAGTAAAAGTGAATTGATAAAAAGATGAATGAATAAATTATATAAATGAACAAATAAATAAAAAAATAAATAAAATGACAATTAAATAAATAAATAAGTAAATAAATTAACAAATATATAAAGAAATGTAAAAATAATATTATCAGTTTTAATATTTATCTCCATTTCTTTTTTTCATGTTTTCAATAATAATTGGAATATATGATAATTTTATACTAATATCATATAATATAATATCATAATATCATAAATCCATTGTAGGATAACGTTGAATACAACTATAAATATAATAATCGTTTATTATAATCGTTATGAAGAATGAAATTTACATGATTTAATATGTAAGAGATAAATAATTGTTATTTCATAGATTCTTAAAAAAAATACATCTAATGAAAAAGATTTCTTTATAAAGATTAATTGTATTTTATTTCAAATAATTTTTATATGTCTTTTTCTATGTTCCAATTTTTTCTTTTTTAATTTTATCTCTTTTTTATATTTCAATTTTTTAGATTTATGTATTTAATTTTTATAAATATAATTTTTTAGATTTCGTTTTTTTAT
This sequence comes from Apis florea, assembly GCF_048593485.1. NCBI lineage: Eukaryota > Metazoa > Arthropoda > Insecta > Hymenoptera > Apidae > Apis > Apis florea. The sequence goes on from NW_028256746.1 coordinate 4,410,301, forward strand.
TAATGTTTTCTAAATTTATTAAAATTTTTATATTTCTATTTTTTAAATATTTCTAAAGATTTACTTTTTTTTAGATTTTTTAAATTTTATCTATTTTTATTAAATCTTTCATTTTTTTTTGTATTAAGTACATTTTTAAATTTTTTGACATTTAATTTCTATATGATTTGTTTTTGAATTAATTTTTATTTTAAATTCCTTAATATTTTTTTAATATTTTTTAATCTAGTTAATTTTCATATTAAATTAATTTTGATAATTAATTCTCATTGTATTTTTAATAAACAGATCTTCTGTATTATAAGATACACACAATTAAAATGTCATATAATACTTCGATTTTCGCGCGGTTTAACTAAATAGGAACCATACCGTATTAGCCAATTAGAAAACTCCTAAATAATCCTGCGGAGTCATTTCTTCTACGGGAGTCATTGTGACAGGTTGTATCACCAGCTTGAATTTCGTGATTTCTATTACGCAGTAAGTAGTTCATCTTTTATTATCTCATTTATAAATCATCGTTAATTTCGTTTATTTAATAATTCAATGTTAATAATGTAATCTTAACAACAAAATTAATTAGTTTTTTGAGTTTTTTTTTCGTTCGTTTTGTTTGATTTTAGAGGTTACTGGTAATTTGTATCGTATTATGAGTTTTTCAACAAAGAATTATTATTTTATTTTAATATAATTTTAATTTTATATATTTGTTTTATAGTTTTTGTTTCGATTTTTGTATAGATTATTGTATTCTATTATGAATAATTTTCACGCACAAGAATTTATATATCATCGATAAGATTCTTTCAAATTTGATAATATTTTACTTTTTTTCACAAAAATAGACGTATTTGAATTAAATTTTTATTGTCTTTTTATTCATATTGAAACGAACGAACAATAAAATCAATTTTATTTCAATTAAAATATTTCAGTAATACATTTTCTAAATTCGTCTATTGCGTACTATTATATTTATATATTTGTCTCTTTCTTTCATCTATGTTACGATTGAGGATTTTTCTGTAACGTTTCTTATAACATTTCTTGTAAATATTCGTTACGACCTTTCCGAAAATTCATACATACACGTTCGATTTGTTGTCGAACGTGAGCATATCCCCTCTCTAATTCACGATTCGATAATCGAAATTGTAACGAGAGTATCATTCTTCTATCGATATTTGTAGTGTTCGGACGCGTCATTTTTCTGGAGGTGTGTGGTTTATTTGCTGTGAAATATTTGTTTAAATACGTTCATAGTTATTTTTTATCGTTCATATATTATCATACAATTAATATTTGTTTATTATTACAATTGATTCGTTTATTATCACAGTCGTTTAGAAGTTAATTATTAATTTTTTCTTTATTCATTTATTTGAAGGTTAATGTTACAATTAATTTATATCTTGAGTTTTTTAGAATTTATAAAATAAAATTTGATCTTTATTATTTTATTTTAATACAATTAATTTTAATATCATACATTTTATTCTTTTATTTTAACGTTTTAATTTTTTTTTATAGAAATTATTAGCTGATTATGGAGTGACATACAAAGTGGGAAAAATTTCAATATGGACGCCATTATGCAGAAGTGGTAAAGTTTCAAATTTTATACATTCCTATTCTTTTTTTTATTGAAACAATTATTAATAATACATATTATTGTTAAATAATATATTAATCATTGAAAATACTAAGTTGAAAATAAATAAAAAATATTAATAATTATAATCAATAAATTTTTTAATATATCTTTACTTATGATTCATAATGATTCAAATAATTTTTTTATTTTATAATTTTTTTATTTATAATTTAAATAATTAGTTGATAGTTCTAAAAAAATAACAATATTTTTGAAAAAATATATTTGATAGAAACAAGAAGAAAAATATCAAAAAAATATTTTACTTTTTTTTCTGTTTTATTCCTAATTCAGTTTTAATTTCAGAGAATATTTGTGATCGCGTGCAATGCGATCAATAGAATCAGTGTTTGCTTCGTAATAGTGTTTTTAAACATTTTTTAAAGTATAATAGCTTTAGTAAAAATTAATTATAATAATTTTTCGCGAATTAGAATCAGTGTATATATGTGTCGCTAAAAATATTAGAGTCAGTGTTTTTTTTAAAATGATAAACAATCATCCATCACACAAAGAGGTAGTTATCCATTATTTTATTCAAATTTTTATTCTTCTATTGAAATAGAATTATTACATTTTTAATTGTTAAATTTCAAATTGTTATATAAAACTTTAATTTTTATTATTCATAATATTCACTAGAATTTCATTCTTTATTACCATTATCTATTCTAATAAAATTTCTTCTTTGAATTTTTTCAAATAATTTGGATTACATTTAATTTATAATTATATCATTTTTTGTTACAGATATTGTAAGGCTTTCACATCTTCTTACACGATGGCATCTCATAAATCACGATAGCATAGATGGTAACGCAAATTCTTCGCATCAATGGTGAGTCGCATGCATTTCTATTCCTCTGGTCATTCAATCATGTCGTAGGATGAAAGGTCCGAATCGACACGGGTGACTGGTTGTATACGTAGATTTTTGTACGAGCACAGTGACCACGGATATTTATTATATCCGTGAGTAGTAACATTTTATATTTCTGTGTTTTATCTATTAGATAAGGATAGGTTTTCTTGCACATCACGTTTTTAATAAAATGATATTAATAGTTAATATTGATAATTGAAAAATGAATAAATAATATTTAATTTCAACTTTTGTTTCATTAATAATTATTGTATAATTTAATTATTTGATATTTTATTATAAATTTAAATTTGATTTAAATTATAAAGACATTTAAATTTATAGTCTTTCCGTACAGAAATATAATAATTGTGCAAGAAGACATTTCGCGACAGATAAATTTCTGAATCAAAGCAATAAGTTGTAAATCCTGTTTTGACTATTTTCAAAAATACGCTTTGATGAAGAGATTGTCTGAGATCATTAATATGTTATTCAGAGTCAATTATTCTTTATTATTAATTATCATAAATAAATTTCTTGTTTGATGTTCAGCATTATATATTTTTCTTATTTAATATTAAAAGTAATTCATTAGAATCTTAAAGATCTATTAAAAAAATTGAAATAAAATAGATATATTAAAGAACATTAGCTCGTTAAATAATTATTAATATTCTTTTTAGCTCAGGATTTTCAGATTTAACCCTTTCCATGTTCATTGTCAGGAACTCACTCACGTACCCAGGTGTTATTTGAGTGAGAGAGAGGCAATGGGCATGATGACTAGTTCATAAATTAATAAAAATATTCAGCGACTGACTATGCGTTAGTGTATCGTGCACGACGCATTTTCCACATTATGTGTGTGTGATTAGGCTGTGGAAATGCGTCGTTTCAACTATTATCCTATTTACAATAATCAATATCAAATTTACAATAACAATTTCATCCGCTATTAAATATTACGAATTATAAATAATAATTTCTTATTATTAAATTATAGTCTTAAATTATATTAATGGTACCAAATATCATATCATCTAGTCCAATAATCATTTCTTTAGAAATGAGATAATTGAAAAAAAAAATGAATAATTGAGATATATGCTTTAACACGATTTACGCAATGGTCGCTAGCCATCGTCAGTCGATTTCAGGGAAATGGTACGTAAAGTTAGAGTATGCGAGTAGTGTGCCAAGCTCGGGTGTCGGAGGCGTCCCGGGACGTTTTCCCTAGTGTAGGCTTTTGCGCCCGAGTGTTATGCGTGAGATTCGTTGAATGAGTGTGTTGGTGTGCCTGTTTTGCCATTTTTTAAATACAGGGTTAGGTAGGATAGGTAGTATACTTCTGGTGTGGCTGTTTAATTATAAGTAGGTAGGGCCGGGCAGGTTGTCACAGTCTCTGGTCGGGTAGGCGCGTTTTCGCGTGACAATCTGTTTCAGGGAATAAAATTTGAGAAATCGAGAGCGAATTTGAGACGAATGGACGATTGTGCCATTCGTCTCTAGCTTTGCTCATCGATTTTTCGAATTTCGCGGTCGCGGTCGTGATTTGCTTTCGAAACGAACGTTGCGCTCGAGATTCTGCGCGTGTACGGAGAACGATCATTCAGCGATCGTTCATGTGCACTTAGTTTCCGCGATTTAGTCGTCTTTTTCTTTTTTTTTTTTTCTCGGTTTGCGATTAGTGAATCTCGAGCCTAGATTTAAGTTTCAGCGGGCATTGCGCCCGAAGGAGGAAGACCGAAGAGGCCCGACAAACTGTCACGAAGAGGGCTGCAACGAATGGCTTCTCATTTTTTGGTTCTTGTTTGGATCCGAAGAATGGGAAGTCATTGTTATTACTTTGTCACTGTGCTCGTTTTAATATTATGTAGTATATGTTGTTGTATCGTCCGGCCAATTTGCATGCTGGCCCATCGTTCATCCAATCATCATGGGCATATCGCGATTTTTGCATTAGTGTTGCGATAAAATGATAATCGTGTTTGCTATAATGTTGCCTTATAAAAGATATCGCGATTGTACGTTTAAATATTTTGATTATATTTAATCTTGAATTGTAAAAATTTTATTTTTCTTTTAATTTTTTAATAATCTTATTTTATTGATATCAATATGTTTGAAATAGCTTTTCATTCATTCATCATAAATTTATATTAAATTTATTCTATGAATTAGTGTTGCATCGCGGTTTTTTTTAATTAGTGTTGCGTTAATAAATTGTCGCGTCTTTCATAGTAGTGTTGCGTTGAAAGAATGCCCAAAGTCTTTCCACTGAAATTGTGGAAGTATGCTGCTGGACCACCCGCAGAAGAAGAATTGCAGAATTGTGGTTTTATCACAGCAGCCTCCAATATGATTGCAATTTCGATATTAATATAATTCATTATATATATATAATGAAACATGAGTGAGTATAAATTAATAATTAGTAGCATCAATAATTAAAATATCCTATTAGGAATATTTTCAGTTTTTTTTTTGCTTTTTTTTTCTTGTTAATTTGCAAATATAATAAAACACTCGCCGCGATTGCTTTTGTGAATTTAATATTTTAGCGTTGCGAAAAAAGAAAGATATTCCATTCTCGGTTTTTTCGGGTTTACATTGAGTGGATGATTATTTTGATTCGATCTTTCCTTTTTTTTTTCTCTCTTTCAGTATCTCCTATTTGTTTCAAAAATATTGTTAAATAATAAGTTTGCTTTTTATTGAGGAGTATTTTATTTTTTATAGAATTCCTTTTTGTATTTAAGTATTAAAAAGATACAAATGAATAAAACATTTATGAATTACATAAATGTTTTAATAATTTAGTTTTCTTTTTAAGAAATTATATATATATATATAATATAAATTGTTTTTTAATTATTAATCCAATATCTGAGTTGTTACAGATGTGCAATGAAGGAAATAAAAGAAGAAAGAAGCATATATTATATAAAATCAAATTTTTTTCTATTTAATCTTATTAAATCTTTCTTTAAAGTTTGTTTCAGGAACCAATAAGACAAAAAAAAGGTATGAAATCTTATTTTTCATTTTATAGATTGTAATATATAGGATGTGATTTTTTAAATTTTTTGTTAGAAACATTTAGTTGATTGTAAAATTTATGAATATTATTTTTTATGTACAAAAATTAGGTTTTTGGTAAATAGGATATTGAAAAATTAGATTTTCCGTCTTACATGTATATAAGATACAGCATTTAAGGGGGAATACTCCGTTATATTTATTTTTAAAAAAACTTCATTGACAAAAGTTGTTAATAGAGTTGTTAATGTTATGTAATTTTAGAGACTTGTTAATAGAAGATTTTCATCTAGATAAAATCAAGTTTTAATTTTCTAGATTCATAAATCAAACATTTACTGTTTCGATAAATAGGGAGGAATCGTTTAATTCTTATATAGATTGAATTTATAAATTAAATTTACAACTTCTTTGCTGTAAGATTTCGATATTTATTATTGGTTACAATAAATAATTATTCTTTTTGAATAATTTAGGAATTGTAATTTAGAAGTTTTAAATTCGAAAATAAAAATTTGCTTTTTTAGTTAGTTAATGAAAGATAGGAATTGCTAAATGTAATAAATTATAGAGGGCGTAAAAAATTTTTTTAAAGTCGGTACTTCAGAATACATGAGACAAAATTCTATAAGATGATAATATTATAAATTTATCTTATATCTATAATTTATGTCAACACTATAATTCATGATGAAAATTTTCTTCCTAATGATGAGAGTTTTATGAGATAATAGATATTATGGAATTCTTCATCTATGGGTGTAATAATTTCAAATAGTCGATATTATAGACATTTTGTTTCTCGTATGATGGTAACTCTGATAAATTTTCCATACTTATCTGTTGATGATATTTTTAGCATCCTGAATCATTAAATGTTTTAACAACAGACAATAAAATAGAATTCTTACAAACGATACTAACAATATTTATTCGAAAATTTAAAAGAAGATAAAAATACGTTGAACTTAGTAATAATAATAATAATAAATTTCTAGAATATAATTATCTATTTTTATCGAGAATATCATAATTATTCGAATATTTTGATTTTACAAAAAACTTAATCCGGTCTCTTATATATTTAATCGAGAAATATTTAAATCGAAAAATATTAATTATCAAACAATAGCATTTTATTATCAAAATTAAAGACAGGCTAAGGATTACTATTGTCCCATAATAATCGATCAACGGGATATCGTGACCGTAATAACGAAAATGTTTTGATTTGGAAAATTTAATCACATGTTCCACATTCCAAATAGCACGATCCATTGGTTTTATCAATTCATCTTTTATAATCTCCGACATCACTTTGATGTTATAATAATATCTGTAAAAAATAGTATCAATTATATACGTTTCATCAATTAAATATTCGCGCTCGAATGAAAATTTGCATAAATCGTTATGAAACGAGTTATTCACTCACGTTTTATTTTCTATGACGTTGGTAAGAGTTTGCACGATGGATTCTTCGGTGATCGTATCGATGTCCAACGTAAGTCCGATACCAGCATCTAGAATTTTACGTGCGTTGAAAAGTTGATCTCCGAAAAACGGAATGGCGACTACCGGCACAGAATAGTGCACTGCCTCCTGCAATGACTGCAATCCGCCTTGCATCACGTAGGCCATCATTTTCGGATGTGCTGTATATAAAAGTAGCGTTAGTATCGCAGATCTTGGGTGAAATAAAGTAAAGCGCGCCTTGTAGATTATCTTTCGCCAGAGTTATGACAAATATCAAGATTTAAAGGAGTAGAATTTCGAAGGGAGTAGACAGAAAACAATGGAATAATATTGAATTTGAAATAAGAATCGCGTATTTTATCATCTCGTTTATCATACAACGAGTGCTACAGTTATAATATCGATATGGAATCGTATAATTTCACATGGAAAATTTCTTCAAATTAAATTCCGTATTCAAATAAGACGTGTAATCTTTTATTAGTCATTTTTTTTTATATCAAAACATTATCAATAATCACCTGATTGAAACGATGATAGGAATGTTTCATTGAAATTCGTCGCGTTGAATTTCAAAACTACGCGAAATAATCGAATCGAAATTTTCATTATTTGTAAGGCGTCCACTTACATTCTCCTATCATTAATAGATTTCCTAGAGCAGGGGAACATAAACCTGTCTATCAACCTGTATACAAAAGTTTTCCCTTGCTTGAATTTGCATCGAGACCGAGCGTTAACGCGAACGATGTGGACTAGTTTGTCAAAATTTCCCGAGAGAATTTTCCCGTCGTGTCACGAGTTATCTTTTCGTTATTCTATGAATTGTTTAAATTGTCCTTTAGTCGGATCAATAGAGTATCGTTTATTTTTCCAACTATCGAAGGTTTTTCCCGGCTTGCGCCAATTAACTATTGTAACAACGATATCGCTCAATATACTTTTTCTTTTTTTTTTTTTTGTTTCTCGCTTCGTTTCCCAATTAATCGATCTAAATTTTTATCCATTGTATATTCGCACCGTTGATTTCCGTTTCTGGAATCACGAATGTGCTCAAAGGGTTGAATTTTTGTACGCGAGTCAGAGACGAGAGAGAGAGAGAGAGAGAGAGAGAGAGAGAGAGAGAGAGAGAGAATGCGTGATGAAATTACATCGCATATGAGTCACACTTTACATTTGATCATTTAAAAATGAGCGTGGACGAGGTCGTTATGGAACACTTGGCTGCCCGAGAAAATTAACATCCATTCCAAATGAAAGGGCCTGCAAAGTCGGCGGCAACTTCATTAAGTATTTGCGCCAACCTCTGCTTACCGTTGAATCCTGTTTAACGAACAGACCGTCGCGCGACGAGTTTTGACGAGTTGTGTATGTAAATCAAACGAAAATGCGATAATTAACGAACAAACACGTACTTACGAGCAACGAGAACAATTACGTAAGAAGTTTCTCTTATCTTAGAAAGACAGAAAAAAGTAAGAGAAGAGAAAGAGAGAGAGAGAGAGAGAGAGAGAGAGAGGGAGAAAAAGGGAGGGAGGAAGCATCATGATCTCAGAAAATTCTTGCATCTCGAGGAAGAAATCAAAGAAAGCATTATGTAATAGCGGAGCACAATTCATCGTTCATCGGTTTATCAAGGAATAAATTCATCGAGAGATGTTATTTTTTTTTTTTTTTTTTTTTTTTTACGACGCGATTAAGTCGTGTCGTTTCATTTTTATTCCCACATTAACGGGGATCGAGGCGTTTCATCGTTGGGATAATAACTGGATTCTCGTGTGTTCACGTGAACGATTTCCAAGAGGCGGTCTAATAAAACGAACGTATCCCGAAGCGGTCAATCTATGCTCGCGTTCAAAGGGGCCGCGAGGAAGCGGAGAGTTAACCTTCGATGACCTTACCGAGAATCGCTTGCTGGGGTGCCCACTTCACAAATTTGATGTTGGCTGGATGAATGGCCACGTCTTCCCCGTGTTTCCATAGAACTCTTTGCTTGAGAGAGCCGAGCGCCTTGTACAGTGCGGTCAAAGAGCCGATCGACAACTGATGAGTTTGCAGATTCGAGCCTAGGGAGAAATAGATCGCCCCGTGCTCCGCATTGTCTAGGAATTCTTGAATGTCCTACGATTAAGAGCACGGTTATTTAGATCTTAACGAACGATATATGAAAGTGAAATGTATTCCAACTTCGAAAGACGTCCAACATTAGAACATAGGATTTGACTTAGGGAAGAAGAATTATATTATCTAAAAACACATCCTCTTTTATTTTTTATATCGTCGAGTATTTGTTCCGTTTGATCGATTTTCTTTTATAAAGAGAGATATAAATAGTTCGAATACAGTACTTATATACAATTCACGTGGAGCACAAGACATTGTTACACATTAATTGCGCAGAACCGCAAGTTTCTCCTGCGAAGTGGACGCGCACGTGGCACAGCGATCACGTTTCGAGTCTCGTGTCTCGCATTAATTCCACGTGACACGGGCGCGATTCCATTTCGGAGGATACTATCGGTGTAAAACATGTTCCAACATCAGCACGAACGCTGTTTCGGAAGGGTATATAATTTTGATCGATTCACGAATCACGTGGGTGGTCGATGCGCGACGACGTTAGTTTCGGTCCGGAAAGAATCGATGGCAGAAAGAAAGGACACAAGGAAGATCCTCTTGTGTCTCGGGGAGACAAAACGAGGGAGGCCTGGAAAATACCTGTGGAAAAATATTTTCCCTCGTAGCCACGTGGGTGGAGGGTGGATAGAGCGAGGGTAAATAGCAATGACCTTTACTTTCGCGTCGCAATGTCGAGCCGTAGGTAAACTTTCCCCTATATCGGTTACCCTGCGAGAGCGCTACGTATTTTCCCCCGGAGAAATCATTCTCATCTTGCTCGCGGTATACCTATTTCTATCCCCTGCCGTGCTAAAACTGCGTGAAATAACGTTGCCGCGTCCCGCAAGGAGTAATACTTGTAATCGTTGACTGAATATAAGTTTCGCAATATCGTCCGTTGACCCGTCCTTCGGACGATCGATGAATCAAGTCGCGCTGTTATTTCTACGTCTCGCGAATCTAGGGGAAGAGGGGATAAGATTCGTGAATTGGAAGCGCTATGAAGGATACGTGATTCACTATCGACGAGCAGCACTTGCAATTTTATTTCGATGGAGAAATTTAGGAATTCGATCGATTACCTTGGGTAGAGTTTCGCTTTTCTCCGCGATTTGAAGGCTATGAACCTCGATTACATTTGGCAGCAGCGGTTTCGGATATCCGAATACGTGATTGTTTCCCAATATCACTAGGCTAAAGTTTCTATCGATGTCCTCGATCGAAACGTCAGGCATCCACTTGTTAACGATCTCCTGCGCTCTCGGCAAATGCCAGTATTTATAATATATCCTGGTCCACGTTGTGTAGAGAATATTCCAAATACGCTCGTTCAGGCTCATTTTGTTGGTGAAAGGATAAGCCATGTCGGGATTCAACAGGGGATCGTCCGGATTCCCTAAAAATAAGAATAGTCGGATAGTGTGTCTCCTTGATTCTCATCTGATACGAAATCGGTACAAGTTAAAGCACTAAAGGGGTATCCATTCTTTTCTACGACGCGTGGTCACCTCCGATTGCTCGCATTTTCTACTTTATCGACAATTTACGTCAATTTCCGGCTCACTAACGACATTCCGACCGAGCAGGGCACAAAAACCGCAGAGAAAGCGAGCAGAACGATTGTTAGATCGTTCGATTGCCTCACTCTGTTACTCCAATATTCGAATTTTGCCGTTTCGATTTTTCCCTTTTTTTTTATATTATTGAAGTGTCACGCTTACCAACCGAGTCCATCACGTAGGGAAGATTGCCAACGCTCAAGAATCCGATTAGAACCGGCGAATTGTAATGTTTGACGAGGGCGTAATAGCACTGGTACCACAACTGTTCTATAATCACAGCGTCGAAGGTTTTGTTTCTTCTGGAAAAAAAAAAAAAAAAAGAAGAAGGAAGGAACGCCTCTCCATTGATTTCGTGATTAGATGATTTGAATCGATGAAGTTGTAACGCGATGGAATTACTATAATTTCATTCGATGCAGTTTTTACTTCCCGCAAGCGTAAATGGAAATGGCGGGGAACAGTCGATGGCAGAACGCTGGTAATTTCCTACGGCTCAAGGCAGAAAATTGCGTTGGCGCACTTTTCTTCGACTACTACACCAGCTTTAACGAGTTTACGAAATGAATGTTTTTGTTCTCGTTCGGTCGACGCCCTACCGTATTCTTAAATAGAATGAGAATATTTGTATTACGAAATTAGGTGCGTGATGGCCGTGCTGAACAGTTGTTCCTCGCACAACTCGTTCGCCTCTCGCATGTTCTTGTGCAAAAGGGTGAACGCCCCCATGTGCCTGTGAAACATCGATAATTGAACGGATCTAGCATTACGAGAGATTTCTCTTGTAACGTGCGAAATAACCTTACCTTAGACCGGTGCAATCTCGTTTTCGATAGGAAAACGACAAATCGACGTCCTCGTAGTTCTTTATCGACTTCTGCAAGATTTATTCGTTTATTTATATGGTTGTCAAAAACGAGATTTTTAATATCTAGCGGTCTGGATTAGTTTATTAGGTCTTAAGTTTAGTTAAAAATAAAATGGGGAAATATTAATCACCAAGTATCGGATTATATCTTAATTCGATTAGTTTATATTCATATAATTAAATGTTCTTACATATAAGAACAAAATTTAATATCAAAAGTTATTTTCCACAATGCTTAAATCGAATCTTTTGATAATAGGTTAAAACGATTATGATCGTCGTTTGGAAATATCGAGAGTTAAATTGTTATTAAACATATTGATTTGATTACAAGTTCCGCTGATCAGATCTACAGTAGCAAAATTGGAAGTTTTGAGAAAATTTTAGAAATGAATACGATGGATACGGAATATTCTAAAATTCACGAGCCACTTATCATAAAAAGTTCAAAGATTGTCCCACTTTCCAATTCTTATTCTTCTACGCGTATTAAATTGACGGTCATAAATTCCGTATTAAAATCATGAATTCCAATGTTTCTCTTTTTCTCTTTCTCTCTCTCTCGAAAATTCTCTTATATTCTCAACTTACCCGATCTATCGTCGAATTGTTGATTTCTTTTCGGGAGGGACGAATGGAGGAGGGAAAAAAAAAAAAAAAAGAAAAAAGAAGAGGAAGCGAGGAACGGCGAGCATCGGGTCACAAAGAGATGCGTTTAACGAGAAGAAATGTTAGTAAGGGTAAATTGAAGCCGAACGAAGTTTGCGTAACTTTGAACCGGAGTTTATGGAGAGGGTAAAGGAGAGGGGACACGAAAGGGGATCGGGTCTGGGAAAAAGTAGTGGAAGTAGAGCGAGACAAGAAGAGAAAGAGAAGTAAAAATGAACTGGCGGGTGAACGTGGGAAGAAGGCACGAGAGGTGCGCGTGGCCCAAGTGGAGCACAGAGTCAAACATCTATCCCGGATATCTTTTCCAACTTTTCTCTACGGTCTACGGCGATATTATTGAATTATTAAACCGTCGTTATAATCTTGTTACAAGTATATTCGCGCCTTTTTCACGCCAACTTTCTCTACCGCTGATAAACGACGCAACTTCTAACGTGATTGCGTGTAAATTGTCATACTTTGCCGTTAATGGTTAAAACTGTTTGCAACTCCGTAACTGTTAAACTGTTTCTCCGTTCACTCTCCGAGTCGGATCGGAAGAGATCGATTAAGTGGTGTCTTTGGGGAGTCAAAATTTTCCAGAGGATGAAATACAAAGAGGGAGAAAGGGAGAGAAGGAAAAAAAGGGAGAGAAGAAAGAGGGGAAGAATCGCACTTACCTTTGACGGAATGGTTGATATCATGGTAACGTTGTGTCCACGGGCCGCCAAAGCTTTCATCAATGCTTGAAAGGGTTGCTGGTGGCTGTAGCTCGCGCTGGGACAAATTCCGAGAATGTTGAACCCAATGGCTGGCGAGAATTGACGAAAGAGTAAAAGCACGACGAACGGCAGAGACAACATCTTGCTGTGCACCGTTCAACCAACGTGTATTTCGAGAGGCACTCGAGAACCACGGAGAAATAGTCTTTCAATTTTTTAAACGAGAATCGAGGTTGCTGGTGTTACGCCTTTTGTAGGAATTTCTAAAGGGTGTGTAGCAGGGTGGAGCGGAAGGCGGGGTGGAAGAGGGAGGATTGGAGAGAACGATCTTCCCGTGAAAAATTCACAACATGTTTCACGATCAGTTTGCTCGGGGCAACGATAAATAAGTGAACCGCTTGTGCATCGGTCGCGTGTTTCTCGCACGGGTTGCCGGAGAAATAATGCAAACCCCCCGTTTCGACCAGTGACAGATATTTTTATACATCGCGTGAAACATAAAGGCGTCATTCAAAGATTATGGAGCATTTCATAGAATCTATTCCCTTATCGCTTTGCTTAATGCGTTGTAAAAGGCGATTCTTTTTCAAGGTCATCCTACATATCGCCTTATAATATTCTACGTCTTCGTACAAGATGCCAATAAGAATTTAATCAAGTATTCGTTTTTGCCAACAATTTGATAACCGAGATGTTTCCGAGAGAATGGAATCCGTTAACGAATTCGTAATTTGACGTAAAAAATAAATGGGCTGGGCCAAAGTTTAAGTCTGGATTAGGATAGAGGAATCATAAAAGAATCGATTGTTCACGAAAGAGTGAAACATGGAGGAGATTTTTTCTTCGTTCGAATGGATTTCGAAATTTAGGTTATTTAAATTACGGCGCGGAAAGCAAGAATAATAAGAAAAAAAGGAAAAGCCGTATAGGAAGGAGAAACGTGTCGGGGTGGAGACGAATCACCGAGAATCGCGCCATTAGCTTCGATGTACGCTTTTGCCTCACCGTCAAGAGAATAACGCTCGGTTCAGCGTACGGAATGATGCGGTCGAAGAAAAATTGGTCCACCGTCTCTAAAGAAAAGTTTCAACCGAGAAAAATATCATCCGTTCTCGCGAGAACTATGCCACTTTTTCTTTCTTGCTGATTTCGCCCCGTGTTACAGTATCGCGAGCATATAAATACGTAAGCGACGATCGCGCAACGTCTGTTTCACCTACCATCTACCAGTTGTTGTGTCCGTGCAACTTTGTTCTCTGTAATTTTCAAAAAAAAAAAAAAAAAGAAAAGAAAAAAAAAAGAAAAGGAAAAAGAAAAAGGGGGAGGAAATAAAAAACAAACAGGCAAGGAAAAAAGATTAACGGACGAAAGAATTGACTCGCTGGCGTGTAAATGTATCTCGTAATCGTTAATTAAAAACTTGGAACGTTACGTCATTAAACGTTGCGCAGATAAACGCTTCAGGGCGAAAACAAAAGATTTTTGCATGGCTGGCGTAACTGCGGGCTTAAACGCGTCGCATTACTTAGACTCGTAATAATACCTGTATACATAGAAGAGCCTCGTTAATTCGAGATATTGTGTGCACCGCCTCATCGTAAAGTTTGCGCATAGCTTGCGCCTGTTGAAAAAGTCACGAGGATTCGTCTCTTTAATCGGCCCCCTCCTATTTACATTACCCCCGGCCATACTCGGAAATAATCGTTCTTAATCGTTAATTTTAACGACATTCTCAAGAACGTTGCGAACGTCTCGTTAACCGAGGTGACAAAATACTCCTCCGAACGATCCGGTCTCTTCTTCTTTTCGAAGTGGTCCGGGATTCCGTGTGCACGTGAATGTTGACGAGTTGGGAGGGATTCTTGAACGCGTAATAAGCTACGTTACGACTTTAAAGATGGCAGACGAGGACGCGACGGGAAGGCGGAAAATTCGAATCGCTTGTCAGAATCAGATGCGTCTGATAAGGGTTGAAAGCGGTTGCTGACAGTTAAGGGAGCTCGTCTCGAAACTCGACAACAGGTCAGAAACGAGAAAGGGGATCGTCACGGCGAACACACGGAGGATAGGACACAGAGTGTAATAAAGGATTCGAAAGAACTTCTCCGCGTCAAAATCCATATTTCGAGAAATTCTGTTCGAATATCAAGGGGGAGGGGTTGTAAGACACGCGTGGCACAATCGAAATGTTCGAGGGTGTGTATAAACGTATTCGTGGGAACGATTTATTTTCTATGGGAGTGTATGCGGGCGGCGATTGGACGCCGCCGATGTTATCGAGAGTGAGGATATTAGCATCTATTCAGCGGCACGAAATGATAAACGATAGTGCGACGGGGAGTGGAAATTCGGTGGATATCGATGATCGATCAATTTGAAACACTTGGAAAATTTGTGACCCGTAGTTTAAATTGATCCAACGATATTCTATGGTAAAATATATAAGAAGATGAGGGATGGACAAGGAATGAAAGAAGGAGAATGGTAGCTTAAAGGGGAATGGTGTGGAGTGGGATGGAAGGAAGGCAAGATAACTCGTGTCAAGTCGCAGCACGAGCCACGGTTTAATACAATGCCATTCGAGAATGGTGGTAAGAGTGAAATAGAGGCTTAACACGGTCAAAGAGGGGGTTGGAAGGGAATGGGTTTTTGGAGAAAGAGAGAGAGAGAGGAGGGAAGAGTTCAACCCCGACAGCAAAATGCTGCGTGTGTCACTAAGTAAGCGTCTAGATTTGCTCGTCCTTTTCTACCTTGCGGAAAAGCCAGTAGACTGGTGGCGGAGGATGTGTCAGCTTCAGCTGTGTATGTTTTGCAAGATCCCTCCTCCTCGGTTTCTCTCG
The DNA here is from genome assembly GCF_048593485.1 of Apis florea. Taxonomy (NCBI): domain Eukaryota; kingdom Metazoa; phylum Arthropoda; class Insecta; order Hymenoptera; family Apidae; genus Apis; species Apis florea. The sequence goes on from NW_028256746.1 coordinate 4,426,093, forward strand.
TCTCTTTTCGTTACGTTCTACGGTTCTCTTGTATCTTCTGTCTCTTTCCTTCCAGAACAGTGTCTACGATCTCTTTGTCCCTTGTACTCTAGTTTCTATCGTACGATTGTACGCCATCCACTTGCGGATCTCTTGCTTTAATCCTCTTTGTTTTCTCTCTCGCCTATATCTTCCTTGTCGTTCCTTTTAGACGACATCCAGCTGGGTTAGGGGAGAAGGAAGGTTAGGAGAAAAAGAGAGAGGGAGAGAGTTTTTGCGACGAAGCTTATGCAACCGAAATTTAGGATATCCGTGGTTAACTTCGGTACCCGCAACGAGCCTCGAAGAAACGCTCGCTCGTCAGAAATTTTGTTCCCTCTTTCTTGCACCTTTTCTTCTTCTTGCTCCTGTGGAAGATTAGTGTCACGCGGATATTGGATATTACGCTACATACATTTCCCGCGGCTGAAGAAATTTTCGATTTTCTATTTGCTACTTCTGAAAAAAAAAAAAAAAAAAAATCAAGAAGAAGTCGAAAAAAAGAGGAGAAAGTTCTTGGAGCAACGTTCTTTTTCGGGCAATCCACAAGCGGAATATCATGGACGTACATCCATTAAGCGTCGTTTCGCTCGTTAACAAGTATGCTCAGTGGCGCGAATCATTTCATTCGCTCTCCGACACGGAGAGGGCGGCGTGCGCTCGCATAGTAGACGCGTGGATGCTGATAGAGGCGGCGGTTCTCGATGTACGCGTCTATGCAGCCGGGAACTTAAGTAGCCGTGATTAGAGTTCTCGTGGGAGCGTGGAAGGGGCTTAAGGCGTCCGCGGATACGCGATTATATATGCCCAAGTACATATTTCCCACGCGTATGGTTTCTTTACGAACTGGTGGATGAGTTTACGGGGCGACTAATGAAATTATTTCTGGTCACCGAGCGCCATAATCGTGTCAGGAGAACTTTCCACGTTTCTGTGCCGCGACAAGAGCCATCCGGCTTGGAACGTTTTCGCATGGCTCTTTGCGCTTCTCCCGCGGCTCCCGACCTACCCAAAGATAAATATTTGCGAGCCCTCCATTACGCTTTATGGAATATTTTTTCCCTCTTCCTTCCGTCCTTCCTTCCTCCCCTCCCCTCCTTTCTCTCATTTCTCTCGCGCATCGCGTCGCATCGCGCCGTATAATCATCGCGATTTTCTCTTGGCCGCTTGGCAAATTTTGCCGGTCCCATTGCGAGCAAACCATCCGTCCGTATTCGCTTCCACGCTCTCCCTGCTTTTTTAAATTCCTGCTCCCCCCCTCCCCCCCTCCCGTTTCCTTTTTCACCACTTGACCAACCTTCCTCTCCTAATTTATTTCCGCCAAGTTCGAGCATTCTTAACCGCGCGAAGATTTTTCCTCGCGCACGATCACGAATCCAGAAATTTTCTCCGGATGAGTTTACGTATTCCATACAGTCTCTTTGCTCCTTCTTTCTAAACCTGTTCGGACAAAGAGGGACGACGAGATTCCTCGAGAGATCCGCCAACTTTCCGTGCTTTCGATGGTTTATTAAGCACCGGGATCGCGTCGGGACGTCGTCCTCGAAAAACTTCGTTATCCGTCGCGTTTCCTTCCCCCTTTTTCCTTCCTCCTCGGATACATCGATCCGATTTCGTCGTTTTAAAGTGGCTACTTTCGCCTGTGCGCCAGAGTCTAATCAGAAAACGAAACAAATCTCAAAGGGATGCGCTTCGAGCGCAGCATAGAAAAGCGCAACCCAAACTTTCCAACTAGTGTTCGAACTTTTATCGATACTAGTTGGATCGAGGGAAACGTTCCGTGCACTTGATCCATTTACAGGATGAGCTATCTCTTTGGCGTAAGTAAAAATAAGAAATCGATGGAACGCCTCTTCTTTTTCTTCTTCTTCTTCTTCTTCTTCTTCTTTTTCGTTCATCGTTATATCGTTCCTTGTTGTAGACCGTGTCTAAACTCGGGCAATGTGGTTGGAACGATTCTTACGTCGCGAGAACGAAGACCGTTGGAGCAAACGATAACGGCAGCGAGGAAACAAGAGCGGAAACCGCACTCTGTAATTCAGGGTGCATGCCCGTTCGGATACCCGAATCGTTATTGTCATCGTTGCAAAGACGGGGTATATAACGTTGTTATTGTTGGACGTCGTTAGAAAACGTTGGGGACAATCGGAAAGGAATAATATTATCCCATAGCTTCCGCTTTCTTTTGCTCATTTCCTTTATTCTTTCATCCTTCTTTCTCGTCCCTGTCGAGAGGTTTATTAAATCAAGTTTAAAGGATTTGTCCGTTTGCATGCTTTTTATTCTTCTTCCTTCTCTTGTTTGTCTCTTGGCGGAAATTTTGATTTATTCAAGAAACTTCCTTCCTATCCAAGAACTTTCGAGTGTTTCGAGTCTCGAATCACAGGGAAACAATTTCTTGAAGAATCTTTCGCTGTTTAATTCAATATTAATTCTTCGAGCTAATTTATTCATTTAAACGGGGCAAAAAAGAAAAAAAAAAAAGAAAAAGAAAATAATCCTTTTCAACAGATTATTAACAGATTATATAATTTTGAATTTTATAAATATGCAATTACTTGTAAAACGAATATCGAAATTGTGACGTATTAATTTCAAAGAATTACAATTGTAGTCGATCCATCAATTCGTATAATCTTTATAAATTTTATATATCGAATCAATTACTTTTAATTTAACGTTTTTGTTTGCGTGGAAAGTACATATTATAAAAGTATATTTATATTTCCGTGATGCCAATTTTTCAATTGTCATCGTTAAGATAACGGTCGATTTAATATCCATAATAGCCATTAAACTGTGAGGAAGGATCGTTTGCGCAACGAATCGATCAATTAATTTAAGATATATCTCGTGTATACAGTCCTCCCGCTTCGTTATTCGCGAAATATCCCGCAAGACATATTACTCCCTTTTTTAATCTTTCTCTAAGCTCGATGCACTCCCAACTCTTTATCGTATCTCTTCGGGTGCATCACATTGTGCCTCGCATTACAATATTGCGAACTGTCGGCGCGACCGAGAGAAAGAAAGAGCGACGCGGAAAAGTCGGAGAGGAAAAGAAACCGTGGGATATGAAAAAAAAAAAAAAAAAACAGGAAAAAAAAAGAAAAAAGAGCGAAGGAAAGAGAGAAGAGAAAAAACGGGAAAGAAAAAAGGAGGACGAAGAAAGAAAGGGAGAACGAACGACGAGTGATGATACGGGTTGGGGAAAGAAAGAGAGAGAAAGAGAGAGAGAGAGAGAGAGAGAGAGAGAAAACGGGCGACAAACAGAACGAACACGTAGAGTTTCCAGGGAACGTGTAGGATGAGTAATGAAACGGTCAGGGACAGAGGTTCTCTAATCCCGGTGGATATAAGATGAAATCGTTCATGGAGAGGATATAACGGCCGGTAAATCGGGGAAACCAAAGAAAATCCGTGATCGTTACACCGATAGCATCGCCATCGTTTTTAGATTAGCTTCGAACCAAACGTCGAAGATATTCCTTCACGTCACGCAAGATAGAAGAAAAGCCCACGACGTATGTATCGCGGTTTACGAAACCTCGATACGAGATTGCCGAAATTGCCTTCCTTCGAGGCATTCGAACCGATTGTAATTTCGTTGGATCGCATTCAAGCGTTTTCGTGGATGATATATATATATATATATATGTATGTCACGATGAGAGAGAAGGATGCTGGTGGCGATCGTAAAATTGGAGAAAATCTTGCAACAAAAAGGAGGACTAGGATCTGCTTTATTTTTCTTCATAGTTTTTGAGTTGTTACGTGTAGTGTTACTTGAAAACGAATCGAAATGTTTCGTGCAAAAGAATGCACGAATTCCTTTCTTGCATTTAACAAGATTGATAAAGCAACAATGGATCAATCGTGTATTTCACTGTTTGTTGATCTTACTCGTTGTTAACTAAAGTTAACAATTTTTCCAGTTAAAAGTAATCATCGAAAGTCTATTTTATTTCCATTGGATAGTTTTGTACAAGCAATATTTTTTTGAAGTTACCGATGAATTTGTCCCGTTTGCTGCAAAAGATTCTCGAATATTCTCGTTTCGTTCATTGTTTCCTCTTCTTCCCGCCTTAAAGTAAACGAACGAAACGTCGTCAACGTTAACGTGGTGGAAAAGTGAATAGTAAAATTCTAGATGCGCGACAAATCGGCGATAAGAAGTAATCTGTAGATTCTGGGGGGAGGGGGGACGCGAAATTTTGTGGCGCGCTCGTTGAATCAACTTAATTAAACTCCTTAATCCATTTCTATAACGTCTTAATTCCGTTTCTCAACGAAACTCCCCGAGTTCTTCCAGGGCGATGGAACTTCTTCAGACGTATTCGCGTGTCAGTTTCCGCATTAGAATTCAACAGCGACGGATGGAAGAGCGAGCGCCGAGGAGGATCGCGGAAAGCCACTCGCTTGGAAAATGAAATATCGTTTCGCGTGGAAATCAGATTAACCGACGATCGATCTTAGAATTACCGCGGCGGAGATATTTAAAACGGCGCGTGTTCAACTTTGGGATACGGCGCTCTTTCGACTCTAATGTTTAATTGTCCCGTGATTTTTTTTTTAAATCGTTACAATACGAAAATAGAGGTTTGTGAAACAAAGAAGAAAAAAAATTCGAGGAGATTCGAATTTTCGAGCCATGAAATTCTTCGATGGAAAATTTTTGAAATCCAAATTATTGAAAGAATCTGATCTGTTACGAGGTGATAACGATAATCGAGATAATTTTGTATTTTCGATTCGTTGTCGAGGAAATCGGAAGGGGTTTTATCGGTAATCGATGATTATTTAGATTCCGAATTTTGTTTTTAGAATGCGTGCAGTAGCAATTCAATTATTTCCATCACTATCTACAATTTCTCGTTCGAATAATAGGAGCCCGCCCAATATTAAGAGATAAGTGGATTCGATGATCAGGAATTCAGTTAATGAGGCTAGAACGAAAATTTCGTACTAATAAACGAAGTTCTATTCCATCGTACGCTGCGTCTGTGCATGATAGGCATGATCTACTTAAACTCTAATCGAAACCTGTGGCTATATGATCGATTAACAAAGTGTAAAGCTATACAGGCTCTGTATAACCTTAACTTGAAACGAGTTCATCGCCAATCCGGTCCCAAACTCGTATCTCTAATGTACAATCTCTTTTTGTGTCGATCACTTCGAAATCATATAAATAAACGAATCTGAAAATGATGAAAAATAGATTCATTATCTTGAAAGCATCGATATTATTTGCTCATTTATAAAATTGTAAAAATTTATCGCGAATACCGTGTCAGGATTATTTGATCATTCGATTTCGGTTGATCATTCCTTCAATGGCGCGTCCAACGCGATTTTATTTGTCGAACCTCGTGTCGAAGTGATAATTAAAATCCGAAATGATAATTCGTATAACGTGATAATTGGTTAACGCGTCTCGCGGAACGGTTTAGGTAATATATATTGCACAATTTCCGCCGGTGACTCCATTTTGCATTCCATCTACGTATACCTTTCTCTTCTTCATTTTTTTTTTTTTCCCCCCATCTCTCTGACCTTTTACCTTTTCCATCCATTTCGCGCGACGTCCCTTTCCCAAATGTCTGTTCGTTAAATATCGCCTCCGTGATTCGAACGGTCGCGGGTTAAATACAATATTCATTCGAGAAAGAGAGAAAATCATTACTTATTCACGTTAATTAACGAATGACAATTGAAGAATTCCAGCCCCGACGAAAGATCATACGTGCGCGGGGTCATATTTGGGTTGGAATGGACGATCGATGTTGAACGAACGAGAAATAACGTTTCCCGGTGTCAAATTTGTGGTATTTTTTTTTTTTCTTCCTTCTACGCGTACCATCCTACTATCCTATGCCCCCCTGGATGAAAAACGAAATCCATTGACCGTTCTGAAATTTATTATTCTATATATTGCAATGATTTAGCCGCATCCCCGTTTGCATTAATGTGATTGGAAGTCATGCGTTTGGCCGACCGAGATTATGGCCGAATCGAGTTCACGTTCGTGCAGTCAATTCAGGTTAATGATTTCACTGTAACTCTCCGTCATGGGCTCATCGTTCGCACACGCGGTGTAACGCCGACTAATTTTCGTCGCTAATAGCCGGCCCGGATATGAATTTGCATATTTTTCTACTTTTAACATGCTGTGAACATGGGAACATGCTGAAAAATTATAAGCATAAAGCGAGAGGCTTCAGAGAAAACGATAAGTGGCTTATCGAGCATTACTCTTCTTTTCATACTCGTTTCAAAGCTGGAGGGAGGGAAGGGCGGGAGGATCAAAGATAAAGAACGGATCAAAGATAAACTTTTTCTCGTTAATAGTTTGCAACTTGTGCGCCTCGTCTAATGGAAGTGACCGCATCTTGCCACGTCCAATACGCGTATTTACATTTCGGGATATAAAAATGTAACAACAGAGAGAGAGAAAGAGAGAGAGGGAAAGAGAAAGAGAGAGAGGGAGTAGTCGGGCATTGGCGTAGGCTTGCACGCAAAGGCAGTGTTTATGAAACATTGAAATACAATGGATAGTTGTAATTGAAATGGAATGATTAGTTGTTAAAAGAATAATTAATAATTCTAATATTTTTAAAATATAGATTTTCAAATTTAATAGCTGTCTCGAATTAATATCGAATTATTAAAAGGAATCAAAAGGAAAGATTACTTTTTTGTTAACGATAAATAATAAAATTCACAATTTATTATGGTTTATTAATGTATTATTAAAAATATAATATTTCCATTAAACGCAAAAGGAAAATAAGATTGGATCTACACTTTTTTGTACACAAAACAAGCTACTAAAAATCTATAATAAATTTTTTTGTTTTTTATCGATATCTGAATCTAGCTTGTACACCATGCTAGATGTAGAGTTACTTTTTATCGCGAGGCAGATCCATTTTTGACAGTTTTTTCGCACAGTTTACGCGTGATAACTCAAAAAGTATCAAAAATAAATCCGTCTCCCCTTGTCGCAAAATTCTCAATTATTCATCGTAGGTTTTTTACACTCGATGCGAGTCGTCGAATGTAAAAAAAAAAAAAAAACAAAAAAAGCAGAGAAGGTAAAATCAAGTTGATCGTTGGAACAAAAAGTGTCGCATCGTCGATAATCGTTCGTAACATTATCGAAAATCGTATACACGGTTTGTATACGTTTCTGCTCGCGTCGAACAGCGCTCGATAAATCCTGCACGCCCATCGATCGAGTCGTCGATAGAAAGTCGTTTTTAGTACGCGGCTGTTGTTTCGTATTGGAAGAAAACTCGAGAGTTTTAATGCCGGATTATTTCTCCTTCGCTCTTTATTAAATTCCCCTGTTATTCGACCCCGTTGTTCGAAAACGCAGATTTCCTCCGGAAAGTGGATTTAGCCTCGTCATATTTCATTCGTTCGCGCTCGTGTTCGTGTTATTGAAATTTTAGATGAAACGAAAATAAAGAACGCGCGCTACGATAATGATCGGGGACGCGCAACCGATATAACAACCGTTTTGTTATTTTTTCCCCATTTTTGCGCCACTACGCCACTGTCACGCTCACTGGACAAAAGTAACATGGACTGCATCAAATGTATGAGCAAGATCGTCGTGAAAGAAACATTTCACGCTGATTACACTCTGTCTCCGAGCGTGGCGCTCTGTTAGTCTGCCCTTCTGATCTGCGAAGAGTTGCTCTTTAGGAATATTAATCCGAGACTCGCCGCCTCCTTTCATTGAACTTCGTAATTGATCCTGATGACGAAACGTAGTAATAGCTTCGATCGTGTTTGTTTAAATTAAAAATTGTGAGCCTCGAAAAAAGAGATTCAAGATCCAAGGTTATTATTTGGAAATATTCGTATTTTTCAACTCGTACGTTCGTATGGAAATAATAATTATAAAATATGAAAAGATTGATAGATGGACGTCGAGAAGCAGCGAGTGATAAGTCGAATAGATCGGGTGGAATATACTTATGAAGATTTATGATCGGTAGAAACGAAGGAAGGGTATATACGTATCCACGTAGCTGGGAATAATTTCTTTCTCGGTGTCGTCGAAGAGGAGAAAGAAGAAAAAAAGATATAGAAATAAAGAAAATGCGCGTCCTCGCTCGAGCGTGAAGCTTCATTGATGTTACATTTGCTAAGAGCTTTCACCGTTCCTTGAGGGGCGAAACTAAAGGGTTGGTCGGAAAATAAGCTGCCGGCAAGGATTTTGTTCATTTGCGGTCTACATTACCAAAAAGCCTTATTCGTCTTCTCGTAATCTTTTTTTTTTTTTTTTTTTTTTAATCGAAATTACTCATTCAAAATCAATACGCGTTATTATAAATTTATTTATAATAGTCGTCGTGAAATAATAATTTTATTTTCGATACGAATGCTAACGCTCAAAGCGTTATTATAAATAAGCGCGTACATTTATTTTCGATCGATTCAAAGAAAAGAATGGCGCGAGAAATGATAGAAGGCAAAGCATTCTTTACTCAAAGTCGAGATGTAAGAAAAAATCCTTCTTCCCTCGACATTCTTTATTTTTAATTTTTAAAAATTGTTAATTATTCAGATTAACAGGAATTATATCGTAATAATCCGAAAGAAAAGTTATACGAGAATAAAGAGAATACGAAATCGAAATTTTCACTTATCTTGCATTTTTCAGGCAAGATCCTTTTTCCATCCATACTTCTGATCCATCGTCAATTTTTTTCCTTAATAACCAGCCAAGGAACGATAAACGTTTTCATAAACGATTCTCCATTTTACATTATTTACATTATACATACATTTTTTTATTTAAGATAAAAGATATATCTTGATTGCCCGTAATAACGTGCCCTAAAACGACATTCGCCCTTGAACTTTGAGTTTAATTCGTGACTGAAGCAATTAAACGATCACGCAAGGAGCCCCCGATAACGTGAGTCGCAGGGCACGTGTCCCGCAATAGCGCCGTGGTGCCATTCCGTGCTCAGATCGGGCCACGAATTTCACGACAGGCCTAAAAGTGTGTATAGGACGATGGTAACCGGCGGCGGAACCTGCGCAAGATATTGCTACTCCAGTGTGGTGGTTAGACTTTCTGCAGCTAGCAGGGCATTCAGAGTCAAAGGCAATTGCTTGTTTATAGGCAGTATCCAATCTAGATCGGGGGATGGGGGACCGAGGAGAGTGGGTGGTGGTGGTGGTGGTGATGGTATAGCTTGCTACAGGTGCTTGAACAAACAAGATGTAAATTCGCTGTGCCACGGACCACGGAGGAAGCAAGTAATTAGATGCGTTGTTGCGGGGTCCACCTTTGAACTCCTGCTCCGGTATTAAGGGCACTATTACCCCCCCCTGTTCCCGCGTTTCCGCTCTCATCATTCCCCTCTTTGGCCGACTGTGTTCCCTTCGCTCAAACGGGTGTGCACCACACGCACCCGGCCTTTATATACAACAAGGGAGGGGTCCAGCAGGGGTCGAAGGGGTTCGGTTCCCGCGCGAGCACGTCCACGTGCTCGATCGTGCGACGGGAACACGTAAGGATACACAAATCTCGATCCCAGATAGGCCGCCGTACTAGATTGGCCCCGATATTGTATCGTGTACGGGGGATAGAGACGGGGGAGGATAGAGATACGTTTATTGGTGTTTAAGAAGAGCAGCGGTTTCGATTGGATTTTCCGTTTATCACGGGATTCGAAAGCATCGAATTTAAATTGGGACGAGGTTAGAGAGAACGCGTCGTGATAAACGTCTTTTTTTTCTGATCTTATCGTTATCGTCTCGTGCAACGCCGCGGAGAGTTAACCGAGTAGATGGAGATAAAAATGGATTTATAATTTAGAAAATGAAATTAAATTTTCGAGGAAAATTAAAATTGCTGGAATCGATAGAACGTTAAAACGCGTCTCCACCCCTCCCTATTTCCGATTACGCGATTTTAGATATAACAAGGTATCCAATGGCTTCTGAACGAAGCCGTGAATCGAACGATTGTAGCCGGTGGTTTATGTATTTCAACGATAGTTTTATCGGATCGAAGTTGTAACGGAAGGTGATGGAAGCCGTGCTAACAAAAGGATTCCGTTGGTTCAACAAGACCGTCGTACCAACTCCTGTCGCTTTTTACCTTCCGTCCAAGTGTAAAATCTTTTCTTGACTCCTTATCGGTTCAGCCGGGCAAAAGAGAGGAAAAAGAAAGAGAGAGAGAGAGAGAGAGAGAGAGAGAGAGCAAGCAAGGAGTAGGTGGAAGGGTCTGTAAACTCAGCGGAGTAGCAGCAAAGTCCCCGAGGTAGCCTCCACTTCCAGTATTTACTGCGTCCGAGGAAAAAGCAACGGTGGTGCGGAAGATCGTGGCCGCTCCTTTAGAAGGCACAGCCTTCCTTCAGCCTACCCCTCTATATTTTCCCACGTCCTCCTTTGTCGGCGGCGAGGCGGGCCAACTCGGCAATTCGAGCTCTGTCTGTGTTCCTGAATTAAATACCCCATGAGGGACATATGTTTACGAGACTCCTTTTCCTCTTTTGCCGAGTTACTTCTAGATCAGTGCTGTTCACGGCGGTGCTACCATGCTCGACTCCCAGAGTTGGATCCCTTTCTTGGAGAAGAAATATAATTGCATTGACATCGGCTGTTCGTCGATTCTTACAATATGTTTGTGAACTTATTTTCTGATTTTTTTTTTCTTCTGTGTAATTTAACACAGTTAAAGATTTCATCAATGAGAGTACTTGCGATACATTTTGAAATTTCTCAAAATCTCTGCACGATTACAAGTTAAATCTGCTTCGATGTGAAAACTAGTATCGTTTGACGATACGTCAGATACTAAAGAGTTGACAAAAGTGAAAGAAAATCTCTTTCCACAGAAGAAATTTTTCCTTCGTCAAAAAACATTTAGGACGCAGTTTAAACCTTGGAATTGTACTTATTCACCTGACGAGATCTAGTGGAAAGACGCACAGTGCTCTAAGGACTAGAAGTCAATGGATTGTCCCATGGGGACTAACCGCAGGCGCGTCCAATGTACAAGACGACCCGCAGTCGAGTATTCGTCGTGTTGGATACCGATCGAGTGTGGCTGTGAATGAGTATCAAGTGCCTTTGGTTAACCCTATGGTCAAGGCGTTTCTGCAGAGCGCCAAATACGACGCTTTTGAGACCACGAGACCATCCCAGAACAGACTTACAAAAATGATTCGAAAGATATTGAGGAATAATCGATAATTTAATCCGCGATATACGTGAAATGGGACACGGTATACTTTCTCTTGAAAGCTTTGATAGATGATGAACCAATAAACTTGCAAAGTTCCATTAAAAAAAAAAAAAAAAAAAAAAAGGAAAAATGAAATTCGTCAAGATATGATAGAACATATTAAACAGTTTTTCTCTACCACTTTTTTAAATTTCATTTAAATATATATTGAAGCTATATTATTGTATATAATATAACATATAAAAAAAACTCAATCTATTTTAGTCCTCTTCAACGCTTATTTCGATTCCATCAAACCAGAATAAAATGTTTTATGTCGAATCCAATTTAAATAGTAAGTGATCCATGATTTAGATATTAAATGGAATAGTATTTTCAAATAGTATTTGCCAATGGAAATAGTCCAATATTCTAGTATTTGTTTCAAATTTTTTTCAACTCTGTTAATAAGCGAGATAAAAATATTCGAAACTGGTACGTGTTATTTTTAATTCTATGGAATATAGGATATAATTGAAAGTAAAATTAATAGAATTAAAGACCAAAATTTATTGGAAATGAAAACAAAATTTATAGAAACGGTTGTATTTCATTATCCCTGGGAGTAAATTACCGATTACCAACGTTGAACAACGATGAAAGAGTTCGAAATGATAAGTTTTATCTTCTTCATCTCTCAACATATTCAAATATTAACATTATATTTACGATTCACTTGCTGTTTAATTTTAAATATATATATTTCAGATAGATTTAACTAAAATAAATAAAATACTTTTTTTTCTCTCGATGAATAGAATATCAATAACTTTTCATCTCTTTCTCTTTTAATAAAATTTTATTTCATTATGAGGCTTATACCGATACGAGTCATTATACGTACCAGTGTTATAAATATAAATTGCACTTAAAAGAAATATTAATTTTTGAATTTGTAGAAAAGAAATGATTATCCATTTACGCGGGTTTAACATAAACTTCGTTTTAATTTCTTTTATTAAGAAGGTTCGATATTCTTAACCTTTTTTTTTCATTGGAAACGATAAAAAATGAAAATAATGTATAATAATGAAATGGGAAAATTGTATTGGACGGTCGAATAAATTTCAATTAATCTGCAGCTTTAATTTTAAAATATCACGAATAACCATCATACTCATTATTTAATTTGCAACTCTAATTTTAACCAGTTAACTGGACTATTCTTTAACCAGAATCATGGAATCATGGAAAAGTTAATTTAAATAAATCAATTTTAGTTACACTGCATAAATAAGGGCAAAACGGATTGGGCGAGCAAACCAGAAAATCCAGCTTTAACCCGAAATTAGAGGATAAGAGCTGGGAATGAGTTTGCAATGATGGTCCTAAATTTAGTAGGATCTAAATAAGTCTAAAGAAGTATAAAATCTCAAGTCTACAATCATAGCAGTTTGGGATTGACCATAGATCATGGTATAATTTGATCGAGCATTGGATAAATTCCACGTAATCTCGATATTTTGTCGAAACCAATTTTTTAAATTTGGATTTAAACAAAGAGTAAATATCATTTTTTTATATCATTTTTCTTTACACAAAATGTAGCAAATAAGAAGGGCAAATTAGACGAGTAGCAATAATTGCATTGTAAATTATTATTTCTGAAAATGTTAATGGAAACCATCAAGATTTATATTGATTAGCACAAATGGATTTTTCAGTAAATAATGCTTCTTTCCATAAATGGACAGTATGATGCATTCTATAATATCGTAAGTGATCACGGTTAATCATAATATTAATTGAAAATAATGCTCGTTCTGTACACGTGAAAAAAGCAATTCGATAATTCATTCAATATTATTTACAATAAATGCGCGACGCATTATCATTTCTCTGATATTAATATTAAAAGATAAAAAATCGCGAGAAAATATGCTGCATGACATTTATCTTGCAAAGTATTAACATTAAAATTCTAAAAGCAAAATCGCATGCAACCACGCTCAGTTTGTTTCGCAACAATACCAGTGGAAAGAAAATTCACGGGAAAGAAAATTTATTTTAGAATTCTACCTATGAAAAGAAAAATCGCTCGTGCTATCAATGATAAAATAACGTTTGCGTTAGATGTTATTATAAATTTATTCGAACAATGGTGAAAACGCGGTAGACATAAATGCACGAATAAATGCATAACGTTTTTTAGTTCACTTGAGAATGCGCGAGAGAAATAACTTCGACACAAAAAACTGTTAATTCGTATTAATTGAAAAATCTGGGTTGACTGAAGATCGCGCTTGGATCGAGGAAAAGTAATGCAAATGAATATCTTTCAACCCAGAGACCGCTGCAAGTTTCTCAATTGAGATTCGAGCTTTAGGATCACGGGTACGCGAACCGGATGAAATGTTATCCTGTCGATCCATGATGCCTTTCACCGAGAGAAGAGAGATCATAGTTAGATCATTATCGTCATTACTGCGGAAATCGAGGAATCTGGCCTAGATGAGGACCAAATTGGCCCTGCACGTAATCCAGATTAGTGATGGCGCTGTTAAAATTTTTTAAAATGATCGTGAAAACTGTTAGAGATTTTTATATATTGTCTTGAACAGTTATGTTCCCCATCTTAAAATTAGAATAGATACTTTCTTTCCAGAAGACGGTTATAATTAGTTCGTGGAAATAAGAAATGTATTTTAATTTCGTAATATTTTTTTCTTTTTTAAAGATAAATTGTTTTAGTTTTATCTGGATCGATAGAAAAATTTTCATTCATTGAAAATGAATTAGAATATGAGAAAGAATATGTTTGGATTTTATTCAGATAATATTACATTTAATGGATTATAAAATATCATTTAAAAAGGAATAGAAGTAAATACAGACTTGAGATGCTCCTGTTTAAACGAGGTAGAACGAAGACCTATTTCCGTTCGTGTTAACGAACTGAAAGCTATCGGATAGGTAAGAGAATACCAGGGCTATATCGATGCCAATTATAATCAGCTTGAACACCAAGATTTCATACCGTATCGAATGCCTTATGTTCAAAAATATTAATGCGATCGATTTAATTCATGAATTATGAATTGTGTAATTCTCATATTTATTGTATAGTTGAGTGCTGTTTTCGAAAACCGAATTGTTCGATTAAAATTTATTATTAGAAAATCACGATTAAAATTATAATTAGCAGTAATGATTAACGTGCTACATTTATTCGGTGAAATAAAATAAAATAATAAAAAAAGATAAATTGAAAGAGTAAAGGGTTGACGAGTATTTATTTTACAATTACAATTATAAGAAATTAAAATGCAGATCAACGATAAAATATTGAATTTTTGATTTTGTTATCAAATTTTCTATTTTTCATTATTTTTATTTTAAAATTTGCTATTCGCGAATCTGTTTCCTTTTGTTTAATCGCATTGCGATTTTATTAATTTAGACTTATTAAAAATTGATGGAATTATTTTTGTTACGTTTTACACAGCTTTGTCAAATTCTATACATTTATACACGCTCGTGGAATAGTTGTATATAGTCGTGCGATTCAAAATATCGGTTTTATTTCGTTACATTGTACAAATAAAATTATGCTCCCTATTCTCTTTATAATAGTATTCTGGTATTTCCTGCGATTCAACAATTCTTCTTAACGCAGTTGTTAAAACAATTGAAAAACGTAATATAATAGCTTTTAAAACAATTTTCATTAATTCGAAACCGGTGTGTTCTCTTGCTTTTCGTTCTCGTCAATTTTTCACGAGTAGAATGTTAACCGTGAAAAATAATTTCTCGCGCTTCTATCGCGGCGCGTTACGTGCATAATTAAAGTTGGAGAAGATGAGGAAAAATTGTGCATCGCGAGATTTCGAAAGAGCGAAAGGGCACGTTCCACAGGAGGAATTCCTTGGAACGTGGTCGTAACGAAGACCCTTGAACATTCCAGGAGGCCAGGAGGAGTCAGACAAACGAGGAACGACGAAAGAGGTTACAAAATGCACGCAGCACAGAATATACCGAACTATATCAAACAGCGCGACGGTTAATATTGGATTCTGTTGGAACGAGAACGAACGCAAGGGTCGAACGTGTTTCTCGTTAAGTGAAGCAATTACCCAGACCTATCTGTTACTTATAACAACGTCAGCAACCACCACGGCCTTTTGGTTTTGAAGACTGCCTCAGCTTTACGTCACAACCCGCACGGTTCGGCATTTTTCATCCTATGAATTTCCTCCTTTTCTCCTCCCCGTTCCCTTTGTTTTTTCTCTTCTTTCCTTCTTTTTTTCACTTTTCTTTATCCTCCTCCTCCTTCAACTTCCATCAGCTGTATCTCGCGTCACAGCGATATTAATTTCACTTTCGTAGCTACGAAGTCTTCCTTCTGATGATAAATATTCGTTTCAACAATGGAAAAGCATTAGCATTCGCCATTTCTATCATTTCGTGTTAGACAAATAAATGGATCCCCCTGAAGATCCGAATGAAATACCAGGGGAAGAAAAAAAGAAAGAAAATTTCTCGAGCGGAAAAGTGGGACGATATCTGTCAAGCTGGATTCAATTATTATATTTATTCAACGCCAATCCCCCACTTGGCTTTATCTGAAAATTATCGTTGCAGAAGGAAGAAATTGGTTCGCAGTTGCCAATTTTTAACTCGTGTATCAATTTTACTTTACGCGACGCTGCACTCGATGCATCGATAAACTTGTAAATAATTAACGAACGCCACTCCTTCCCATCGTTAACATCCATCCTGTTATTGGTTGTTCTATTAGGCGTCATTCCCGCGGATCGTGTCCTTCCATACGAAATTCGTTATATACGAAAATACTTGGACACCGTCTCGCAGAGAAATTCGCACGATCCCAAAAATTCTTGATTCGAGAGTTTGAAGAACGAAAGTTTGTGTGGAATATAGTGCATTATAAATACAAACAGCAATTTTTTTTTTTCCTCGACGAGAAATCTCTTTGAGGGAATCAACCTCTTTTGTATAAAAGCATCGAAACTTTTGTACGTTGATTTAGACAGAAATTAAAAAAAATATTCCGATCTCGATGGAAATATTCGTGGATTTGTTGATCCGCGCTGATCCGTGGAAAACAAATTTACAGAGAAAATCGCAAATTTTGCGTCGAGTTCCATCGAAACTCGAGAATACACAAGACGCGTGTAACTTCGGGTGCATTTCAAGTACAAAGGATTAAAATAATTATTTTCTATCGTATTTTAATTCGCTTCATGCATAATTAATCGAATAATTACGAATTACGGATAGGATTGAATGAAAATCGGTCGACGAAACTGTTAAAATTTTCAGTAGGCGCGTGAGAGGAAGGTCTGAAATTAGCGTAGGATTTTAGTCAGGTTTTGGAGTGGTTCGTGTTCTACGTGAAAACTACAATGTACAGTTATGCCTCGAGTTCACCGACGTGCGCTTTGAATCTTAATTCGCTTTATTATCTTTAACTTGGTCCACTAAGATTGGCAGACCAGTCTCGTGAATCATCGTAAACCGGCCATTTCATTTTCCTTTTAAACTTTTACAATAATTGTAAACATTTCGTTTGTTTTTTAC
Source organism: Apis florea (assembly GCF_048593485.1). Classification (NCBI taxonomy): domain Eukaryota; kingdom Metazoa; phylum Arthropoda; class Insecta; order Hymenoptera; family Apidae; genus Apis; species Apis florea. The sequence goes on from NW_028256746.1 coordinate 4,442,909, forward strand.
GATTTTATGAAATTTACGAAATTTACGAAATATTTGATAACATTTTTTTCGACAACGTTTCGTGGAACAGCATAGAAAGTAGGAGGGATCGTTACTTTAAAATTAGAAGCCTCTCTAGACGAAGAAGAAACTTTCCCCGATCACACCCGTTGATTGTTCTTCTTATAAAAGTGAAACAATCGAGGCTGCAGTTTACGAGGTGATATAAAAATAATGGGTTAAACAGGAGTGACAACGTATAATAGAGTACTTGACATTCTTTTGTCTCGTTGGAACGACCTATCTTCCTTAGATCATATCAGCTAATTACTCGACAGTATAATTATTGACCGAGTCGGAAATGGCATGGAGGGTTGCTCGATGGCCGTTCAAACGGTCGAAATTTTCTACACCCTTGCAGCTCTGAAGGGGTCGACCTCGATGAACGAACGGTTGCGAAATAACTTTGTACAATTTTTCGTATCCGATAGGAGATAGATTATTGCCGAGTATTCATTCAAGGGCAACATTTTTCTTTTCTTTTTCTTTTTTTTTTTTTTTTTTTTTTAAGTAAGGATATGAATTCTTGAGTATTCGAGACACGCACAACCTATATCAACTCTTTGGAAGCGTTTTAACTTTTTGATCGAAGATAGAATTTAGAATAACGATTGTGTGTTTAATACAATAAACGTGAAATATATATTCACGTTATATATATATATTAAAAAAAAGGAAAAAATGAAGATGAATTTATCGCTTACCATGAATTATATATAACCGTCTAATTTTCTTATTTTTTCTAATTCTAATACACGACGTCGTCGTTACATAAAATTTTACCTCTTTCGAATAGTCTGTTATGCTTATATTTAACCGCATGATATTCTTGAGATTCTCTTGATCGCGGGTATGAAATTTCTATGAAAATAAAAAAAGGATTGGAAGTGAGGATGTGCTCGTCCATGGCCATCGTATCGACGTTAATGCATTGAAATAATGAAAATGTGTTAAACGAAGAAGCTCGAAATGGCTTCTCTGTTTTTGCTCATCGAATGAAAATTCGTTGGGAAAGAAACACAGGTAAAGCGGTTCCCACGAAAAGAGTAAGAGATCGATAATGAGCGGGGTTCTGGAAGCCATTGGAAGCGTTAAATTGATTTAAATCGCGTGCGCGTGGTTGAAACGAGCGAGATTTTAAATTGCCAACATCCGAGATATTTGTGATTTCCCATTGAAATTTCCAACGAAATTGTTACACGAAACCGCGAGCATTATTCCTCCGGTATAAATTAGATACCGTATTATAGAGTCCTGTAAGAGAAAGAATGGAATATTCGCCTCGTCGAATTTAGCCTAGAATGTTGGCCTAGCGAAGCCACGTCTATAATTATGATCTCATTAAATCGTACGCAAGAACACTTGCGTAACTTGCTGTCTAACCTCGTTTCGTATTAGAACACACGCATCGCAGAGCCTTTGAGAATTTCCAGACAAGCCACTCGTGTTGGATAGGAACGTTAGATGGATCTAATAATTAGTAGTAGATATCTTCTTTAATAGAGATTGGATCGAGGTTATGGCAAATTGCTTTCGGTTTAAGTCTTTTTCGAATCCTTTTCCTTTTTTCTTTTTTTATCGATTTTATCCTTTCAAAATGATGGAATGGAAGAATAAAAAAAAAAAGGAGAGGAATTTCTTGAAAAATTTCTTAAAAAATTCGAGACCCATTCGAACAGGTAGATTTGTTCGATCTCTTTTGTTCTCGCTTCTCTCGATCGAATTAACGTTGATCACGTTACATCGACAATGGCACTCGGTTTCTCATCTAATTCATCCTTGTGCGCGGGATTCACTTTCGAGATTTAATTGCAGTTGGAGTATATGAAGCCGCGTTCATTACAAGCCTTCGTATATACATATGTACACGTCCTCTCCTCTGGTCTTGAATTGAATGCAACGCGTGGTGCAACGGCGGTGTTAGAGTACAGATACCGAGTAGTCCGAGGCAACGTTGTCGAGACACGGCGGTAGACACGTACAAACGTCGCTTGCTTTTCCGTTTCCTCCGCGTGTCGCGTCGCGTGCTTACGCACGAGGAGGGGGGAGGGGGAGGGGAGAGGCAAGGATTACGTGTCACAAATTGGCATTACCCGCTGCGAACGTAGACACAGAGCCAGGTGTGCGCGCGGTATTTCCAGAGAAGTGTCTCCAAGTGCTTCCAGCATACCTGATGCGATTGTGCGCGTTAAGGTTTGAACCAAGCGGTTCTGTGACAGGCAATTTGCTTCCGAAGGAAATAATTACGAGCGGTTTAGGGGCTTGTCGGCTCGAACTTTGGGTTTTACTACTTACCAAATACCGGAACACCCCGACTTTCCATCATTCGTCCCACCGCTACGTTTTCACGTTTTCATTCGGGAAAATCACGAATTTCTCGACGATTGTTAGATATTATTGTTTATCGATGTCGCGACGTGCCCTCGATGTTAAGATTCCTACGATTTCTTTAATTTTTAACAGGTATTTTTAAATGTATATTTGTACGAATTTGTTTTTAATAAATTTGAAGTTGTGTTTCAGAATCGAGACAGATGTGCGAAACTTGCATGCCAACGTGTTCCAATCGAAATCTTTTCTATCGTTTATTATTGTTACGTGTGGAAATTGGAAAAAACATACGATAAATTATTTGATATACAAACGTTATTTGGATATTCAAATATTATTTATTACGCATTAATTATAACGCGAAATAAAATATGAACACGTTGAATACATGCATCGAAAGGTATACGGGATATAATACGAAATGTGAATTATTTAATCGTGTATTTTGGATACGCGTGAAACGGGGATCTCTAATCGAGAAACGCGGGTGAATCTCTAAAACGGATCATCGTTAGCCGAACGATATTAATTTTGTAAGATGGGACTTATGCAAGGATGTATGACGTCGGGAAAGATCAATCATTTTGAAGGTTTCTCTCCGTAGTTAGCGCATTATTCCAGATGAATAGATAATGCTACTTTAAGTACTTGCAACGCCAGTTAAAACGGCGTAATACATTTTCGCGCTAGCCGGAACAACTTGGATCCTCTTCTTCCAATTAAACTTGGCAATCCCCTTGAATTTCTTCGCGCAACTTTTCCCACCTCGCCCGCCCTTTGTACACCTTTGATTTTCCAAATCTCTCTCTCTCTCTCTCTCGCTCTCTCTCTCTCTCTCTCCGCCAATGTTTTTCTATTTTTGTATATTTGGAGAATACGTGCTCCACGAGAAGGCACGCGCCTTTCAACTGGAAACCCATTCTTTCGAACGTTTTCAAATAATTTCACGGTTCTTTACCTCGTCGAAACCTTTACCACCTCGTTTATCGTTAAACATTGTTACCTCGATTTTATGTAAACGTTTGGTTTCTCGAGCATTGAGAGCACGGTTTAATCAACATTCCAGTAAAGATGATATGAATGTAAAGGATTTTCTATCTCGTAATGCATAATGGATTGACATCCGGCTTTTCGAGCGGTCGAAAGTTAAGTTTTGGAAAATTTTTCTTTCGTACAAAATGATCCTTCCAAGGCTTCGAAATTCAGAATATTATTCATTTTAGATAATTCTTTTGGGGAAACTTTGAAATTTAAAATACTCAATATGGAACATGGAATAATAAATTTTAATAAGTATTTTTCAACGTTTGTGATGGCAATAAACAATTTTAATTTTGAGAAGGATTCGTATAGAAACGCGATTAAGAGCGATGTGACTTTTTTTCACATAAAAGCTTGAAAGAATTGTAAAAAATGGAAGATTGCATTCCTTAAGTGCATTTTTAAAAAAGTTTTAAAGAAACATTCTATTTTCACACTGATAAAATATTTAAGGAAAAATATCCACGATACTCGTGCTCCCTATTATAAACGTAAAATTTTAATACATGGAAAACAAATTCTGGAGCAATGTATTTTATCACTAGAATATTTAGAAAAAAGATACAGAAGGAGAAATGCAAGAAAGCAAGTTTCAAAACAAGCATGATGGAATATTTATTTGCTAAATCAGAATCATCGATATTTATTCCAATTATAGTAGAATCAATTGATAAAGAAGAAAATTTGGATAAATATAATACTTGAACGATTGAGAATTAGAATCAGTACTGATTAAAATAAATATCTAGTATTTATTTTATATATTGATTATTTACTGATTCATTACATTGGTTAATCATTTCGTTGAAAAATATCGATATTTTTGCTCACGAAGAGCGGATCGTCAATCCATTATGCAACGGATGCGGCATACAACTTGCAAAGTATTGCACTGTAGTAATACAAGGCATTAATCACAAATATCATCATCGACGTATCTTATATCCATTATTTTTTTTATATCCACTTCTATAAAAAATCCAATCCCTTCACAAACGACAATCTTTCAATCTCAACGCATCGAACCCCTTAATGATAATAATAATAAGAAGATTCGTATTGAAAGTCTATCGATCGAGGATATTTAACTACGAAAACTACTCGTGTTTATTATACCCTATGAGGACTGGATGAAGAGGAGATTCGCGAATGAAACGAGGAAATTCAAAGGAAAGTAGCGCGTCTCGTCTCGCGCCGGGGAAACGTTATTATGCGAACGACATAAAGGATACGTATCCATGTTTGTACACAGTTGTATTACCCGTTATTCGGGTTGAAGATCGGGACGAGGCGAATTTTCAACGGCGGATAAACGCGATATCGCGGCCGCCGCCGCGAGGAGAGAAGAAGGAGACGGATATTCTGCTCCTCTTCTCGCGGCAAGTTGCGTGAACAACGAGAACGAGGAGGAGAATTTCTGGGTAAATAGAAAGACCCGCACCCCGGTTACTATCCCCTATCGAACTTGCAACTTTGGGGAGCGCGTTTTCAACGCTGGCGAGAATTTTCAAAGCTGGCGAAAGGCATCGATCACCGCGAAACTTGGAGGGAAAATCCCGTGTCGTTCGTCCCGTATACCGCCCCGCGCGAAAATAAACAGAAGAAGATTCACCGTCTCGAAGCGATATTTTTTTCTATCGGCACAGTTTCGCCGTCGAACAGCGTCGAGAATAAATTGAAATAATATTTGTCGAGGATTTTCGTAAAGACGAGTTGTATAAATGTAAAGGAAATTGGATTTGGTCTTGAAAATTATTAACCCTTTCGTTGTCACGGAGGATATGTCACGGACGTTTGATAGATGTGCCGTGGATAATAATGCGGGCGAGATATTGACATAAATTTTCAAATTTAAATGATAATTAGGCGTTGAAATAGAAAATTTTTCTATTCGAAGTTTTTTTATCGAAGTAAATCGATTTATTTCAGATGTTTCTTGTCTGGGGGAAAAAAAAATATAGAGGAAAGACTGGATAAACGTCTTTCGATTTAATTTCAATTGTTGACGGATTGAATTTACGGATTAAAAAGTATATAATACAACTATGTAATAAAATGGCTGTTGTTGTTGTCATTCATTGCTCATTGCGCATAAAAGTGTTAATATTTAGCGAAAGAAGCGAAAACTAGATTATATATAACTCTCTTCTATGAAACGTTCCGCGGAGAAAGAAGGAAAAAGGATAAACTATATTTTTTACAAATTATTTCTCTTTACTTTCATTTTGTACAAAAATACGACAACTAACGCGTAATGAAACATTTTTCTTGTTTCCCAACTAAAATATCACCCTAGAAAAAAGGCTCGCTCGACAAAACAGTGTACAATGTGTGTACAGTTTGCAGAAACAACGGACAACACGGAAACTAGATATTTTCCCAAAATATACATATATTAAATAAAAGATACGCCAAGTATCTCGTCCATAGTATCGCATAACGAAAATTGCAGCGCGAGATATTTCGTCGATAGCGTGTCCCATCTATTTTATTACCAAAGAATCGAGGAGATATCCGGCCGCTCAAAATTAAACCTGGTCAAATTTGACGAGCTCGGGAAGAAAATTCGGACGACACGAAGAGATCTCGGAATCGCACGGATGCACGATTTCGCTATTGCAGCGTTGCTTCGTGTTTATCGCGAGATATACGCGGACGTCTGGAGGATGTCTCGGAATTTTGTTGGTTCGCGGAGGACTGCTGGCGAAGCATTTTCCTCGGTAGGTAGGTAGGTAGGTAGGTATCAAGGAATTTCTTACGAGTTGGGGTTACGCTCGATCGGCGGTGGAGGGAGCGTATCGACGATGCGGGTGCGCAAACCGGATGAGCGTGTGCTCGACATTGTTATGCCGCTATCATCGTGGATTACGAATCGGAAGATGTTGCACTTTGCAGAAACACGTTGGATCATGGAATATCGTTGGTCATTGGTGAAATCGGTTTCGATATTTCCCGGTCGAAACTCTTGCCACGGTTGATTTTATTATCGATAGACCGGTATTTCGAAGTTTGCTGGATCGAGTTTGGAATGTTGATCGAGGCAATCGTGGCCTCGCTATGAATAATTTATTCGAAATAAATATTGATCGGTATAAACGAAACAAATGATCCATAGGAGAATCAATATTTATGAAAGTTTCTTTATTTATCGTTGGTTCGTTCGTTCGTCATACGTTGGCAAACATTGACAGCGATCGATAACGTTTGGCCAATCGAAATTTTAATCGGCGAGCGATGTAATGGTGTGACACGTGACGATTTTTGAACGATGGCTGTGTCAACCTGACTAGGTAAACCACGGGGTTAATCAAGGTGTGGGAATAATGAGGTGGAATACGTACTCCGGAAAGGCATATATTATTCCAACTATAATAACACAAGTTTAATGAAACTTTTAACGTAATGTTTGCGAAGATCGAATTTGATCGAATCGGATGATGACGCCACTTTCATATTTTTCTTTGTATCCTTTCATTCGGAATTGTATAATTTTCCATCCCTTGCAAAATGGAATAGATTCTCGAGACGATGAGTTCTGATCATTGATCTAAGTAATAAGATATATAAATATATTGACTAAATTTTAATATCGTTTCGTGTTCCATTACAAAGTGAAAACGTGCAAAAACGATATTCTTACAATTTCGATGTTTTAAGAAAAATATAAGTACGAAATTGAATCATTTCTCTCAAATATCGAAAATATTTTTACAAATAGAGGGAATACAATCGAATAGAAAATGATTCAAAAAACAGTTACGGTACCATTATTTTTTTCGTTAAATCGTTAAACCTTTAAATCGTTATACATTTATATATTTTATTTTAATATATTAAAATCAATATTAATCAATATATAAATTATTTCTCTCAACGTACAATATCGCGTAGCGATATTATTTAGATTCATATTTTACTACGTCAAACAACTTTTAATTGGTCCAAAAAAAAAAAAAAAAGAAATTGATCGATCCGTTTGAAATCTATCTCTCCGAACTAAATTCCAATCGTCTCTTCGACGAAACTGTTCAGAAATTAATTTTATCACCGCGAAAAACTGACCAAGAATCCAAGAATTGAATTCACACATACACACGCGCGCACACATTTTGAGTGTCGCAACGAAAATGAAATTGTAGAGGAAGGCGCGCTACACTAACGACGAATCCATCCGTCCATCCCCGAAATTGGAGAAATCTGGCGGCGCGAGGGGGGAAAAGAATATTTTCGAAGGAGGCAGGCATCAAACAACCCCTACTGCCGGAATCGCGGGGTATTGCGCTCGCGCAAGGCCGGCGCGCGTGTCCATGTTCGCCGTGTAGTATATACGAGGCGGGTAGAGCAGTAGCACCGGCACCACCATCAGCACCAGCCAGCATTCAGCAGCAGTAGCCTCGTCGTGGCTAAAGGGGCTTCGGGATGTCGTACCGCGACGTGTCGTCGTCGTCGTCGTCGTGGTCGTGGTCGTCGTCGTGTTGACCGTTTCGTCGTCCACCTTCGTCACGACGAAGGGGAGAACACGGTGCTGCCGGCCGGTTGCCTCTTTTCGCGCGAGTTCGTTCGCCTTTTTTTTTTTTTCCCTCTCTTCTTCGGAGTTTCGAGTTGTTGCGGTTGTTGGCGCGATTCTTCCTCCTCGAGTGATCCATCCAGTGGCCGACAAAGGAATTGTCTCGTCTAAGTTCAGTTGGATTGGGATCGGTGCGCGATATAATACGGCTCGACGTGTGCACGCGAGGAGGAGATGTCACGCGGCACTTTTCTCGTTCGCACGTCGTTCGCACGCCTCTGATCGTGCGCCGTACGACACGTTGTCACGATATTTTGTTTTTTCGGCTTGGTTACAGAGGCTGGGAATCGAGGATCGAGTTCGGGAATATCGCAAAGTAGTTTTTGGTGCTCGAGAAAGAAAAGAAGATCGATCGGTCGAGTAATTTTGTTTAAGATATCGCGGAGTTTGTTATCGAAAGTATATAATACTTTATTCGCGGATGAACTGAGGGGGAGGAGTCATCATCGACGAGGGCCGAGCGAACGTGCCGAAGTGGCGTTGTTGTAATTGGAACGGGAAAGTGTTAGGTACGATGTAGTAGACGATCATCCTCTCTCAGAGTGTAAACTATTGTTACGGGCGAAAATTTCGTCGCCGTGTTCCTTTAAAAAGAAAGGAAAAAAAAAGAAAAAAAGAAAAAGAAGAATTCGCCTCGATAATGGAGCCGGTGGAGAATCGATCGGGGATACCATCGTCTTATTATCCATCGCGGGAATATCATTCGATCTTTTCTCTTATCGGTTGAAATATCGAGAGTCGTTCGCTGCGTGTGATCATCATCGATGCGGTGGCCGACCTACGAATACAAGCTTGAATAAATATCCCAGTCTCCGTTCTTCTTTTATACGTGGATTTATACGCGAAATCCGGTGGTCTGTAAATCGTTCTTGAGATTTATGAGGATCATCAACGATCGTTTGCTCACCGACCACCCGTAACGGAACTATAATATTTCCGGATCGATCGTGCACCGGTGATCAGAGGCTCGGCTCCGTGCGAATGATCGCATTCCTCCTACTATCGCGGTGTTACGTGTACCACACGCATGATTTTACCAATAAATAACCAGCTACATTTATCGAAGTCCGTTGCACGCGGTTTACGCTGATCACTCGCCGTGCCGCAGGACCGTTATCGTTATCGATTAATCAAACATAGCCGGTACGCCAACGTATCAACGAAGAGGAGGTGAAGAGAAACAGGGAGAGAAACAGAGGTAGAAAGAGAGAGAGAGAGAGAGAGAGAGAGAGAGAAAAGACAACGGTAACATTATTAATTAAAAACGAAACACAACGTAACAATTTTTCACGGTCCTCCTGCATCGGACGAAAATATCGCTAAAGGACGGAAGGCGTTTTGTGGAAGGTGGTGTTGTTCGTCGATCAATTTCATCGAGGCGATATGAAATAACGTGTCCCGTTCGAGGCAATCGAAATTGGAAAAATATAGGGTGAGGGAAGGGGAGAGAGGAGGAGACCATGGGATCAGTGCAACGATCGTGATCGATCCTTGGAGGGTAACGGAAGAAAGTATGAGAAAGAAGTTTGGTGCCGAGCGTTAAATCCGAAGATAGATTTTTTAAAACCTAGAAATCCGATAACAGTTCGGTGTCGCGTGATTCTCAGTGAATTTTCAACAATTTCTACGCTACGCTTTCTTATAACCTCTTCTTTCTTCTGGCCGATTTACGAAGAAGAGTTTTACGAAAGGGTCGGCCCGATCGAGTAGTAGTGGTTGTGAGATAAATGTTTCATGGACAAACGTCGTCGTGGTACAGCCAATATCGAATCACGTGAAGAAGACTTACTCGTGGTGGAATCAAAGGTGGCTCGAGGATCCTCGACGATATGTCCCCGGAAATCCACGGAGTGCCGTGAAAAAGTACGTATTATCTCCCCGCTCGAAGCGAACACACCGGGTTAACGTATCGGGGATTTTGGAGCTTTGTCGCGGGAGGGTGCGGGGGGGAAAGAGTTATGGACGATTTGTAGGTGCGCTTTTTAAGAGACTTATTACAGGGGCTTTCTTGATAAGCGCTATAAATCAAAATTTCCAATTGGCCCTCGGTATTACCCCGCCTCTAAATTTCCCTTGATTTATGAAACGGTGTATTTACGTTGCGCGTTATCGTTCACGAACCGATCAAAGGGAAATTCACTTGGTCGATACACGTACGCGTACATAACTCGAATCTTCTCTCCTCTTGGAGATGGATAGATTTGGGTTCACCTTAAGGTTCACTTTAATGCCTCTTTCTTAAACGCGAAACCATAGGATTTTCTTCTAAGATGTTTGAAAGAAGAGACGAAGACGGTTGGACGCGATGAAGTTATCGATCAAGTTGCTTTCGCGCAGCTCATTTAACGTTTGAAATTTGTATTTGCCAAATGATGTTGAAATTATTCGAATAGATGATAGTCAGATTAGAGAGAGTGATTCGTGAGAATATGTTTTCTCGAAAGAACGAGTAAATCTTTTTCTTTTTTTTCTTTTTTTTTTTTTTTGAAAAATATTCTCGAAACACGTTTCGTATCTTTTCTCTCGAGTACATCTTTAATTTTATGTATTATACAGTTGTATAGTGTATTTGTATTAATATGATCCGAGAATTGAAAAGTCAAAAGTCTTCTCTCCTCGTCGCAACATATTTAACGACAAGGACGCCGCCATATAATCTGCTTGTAAGCGATTACAAGTAGACATAAGAGGAAGCGATATCCGAATTCGTCGAGTTTTAATCGAGACGTCTAATGGATTCGCGGCGTTTGCCCGTGTTTCGTCTGATACTCTCGCAAACTCTCCCTCTCTCTCTCTCTCTCTCTCTTTCCTCCTTTCCCCCCTCTCTATTCCTCCCTTCTTACGGCGAGTGTTCTCTTTGAGTCCGTTCGACGCAAACATCAGCAACTCGTCTCGCTACATCTCCCCTCTATCCATCTTCCTCTCTCTCTTTTCGATGACTTCAAACGGTTTCTCGAGTGTGCTCGAGCCGAAGTGCTCTTACAGTTACAAAGATATACGTTGCCGATCGGAAAAATGTAGCCGCGCTATTCCCCTCGTTGCGACACCGTGCAAGCTTAAACCGTTAAAGAACGAACGGTGGAGAGAGAGAGAGAGAGAGAGAGAGAGAGAGAGAGAGAGAGAGAGAGGCTCGGCCGATGCACATTTTTACGTTACAAAGAATGATTATATTTCCCAACGGGGGGATATAACCCCTCCTCGTGACGCGAACGAGATAGCGTCGTGGTGCAATCATCGGGAAAACGTTTCACGCCTACCGGGGAAATAAAGAGATTTCGGTCGAATTCTTATGCGAGTCCGAGATAAAGGAGGGATCGATAGACGAGGGAATAGGCGATGGGGGAACCAGTGAAAACTCCACGTAGATATCTCTCTTTTTCTTCTTTTTTTCCCTCTCTGTCTCTCTCTTTATTCGGTGATTCAGAGCGACAGAGAGAGAAAAAGAGAATGAACGTATTTTAAAACGATTTAAAAAAAAAGAGAGAAAAAAAAAGAAGGGACATATCTTTGATTTTGAGGATGCAATGAAAACTCTTTGTTGATATTTTTCTCGTTTTCTTCTCGATTCAGGGTGAGAAAGATAGATTTAGGCACGAATGAATGTTATTTTGATTTAAGAAGAAAAAAGAAATTGAAAAGAAATTGAAAGGACATCTCTGATTTGGTGGGTGCAATGAAAAAATAATCCGTAAATATCTTTCCTTTTCTTCTCGTTTATGCGCGATTCAGGGTAACAAAGACAGAGGTCACGAATATCTTGATTTAAAAATAGGAATAGGAACAAAAGGAAAAGAAAAAAATTGAGAAAGCGAGGGAGGGACATTTCTTTGATTTCATCCATCAGATTTTTTTTAAGAATACACGAAGCCGCCATGCCGGTAAGCAACTTTCCTCGTTAAGAAACGTTGATGTGAATAAGCCCATTCTTCGACTCGCCGAATTCCAAAGAAAGTGCTCGGCAAAGAGTCTCTCATCATCTCTCCTCTTTTTTCTCCTCCTCTTCTCCTTTTCTTATCCTCCCTCCTCGCTTTTTCTCCTCCATTTTCCTCGACATCGCACGTCACTCCCCGTTTTTGTTGCTTCGATATCGGTAGTTAAGAACTTTTGATATTAAATAAATATACTGTTTCTCGATTATTTCTATCGTTATCAAAGTTGTTGGATAATGCTTGCTTATATAATCGCTGTATAAATCCCATTATCATTTTAACGATAATTTTAAGTTTGCTTTAATTTTAAATAGAGGAAAATTAGATAAAACGTATCGTTATTGTCTTAATAATACTTATAAATTAAATAATCATCAAAGGATCATACCGCTTTTAGGCTTATTTATTTTTTATGACGTATTTATTTCCTTAATTTTTATCCACGATCAAGAGAGAAACTATCAACGCGATAATTTCATTAGACATTATTTTACTTTTGTTCGCAATTCTATTACCATTTTAATTTTAAAATTTCATACCACATTTATTCAAATGTCAAGCAACGAATTAATTATTTCAGGGACTCGAGTATCGTGTCACAATACGTTCATTTTGACCTTAAAAAAATTATTATTTTCTGTTATTTTACATTTCACTCTTTTTCTTTTAAGAAACCTTTTTATAAACAAAGAGAAACGAAAAGGAACATCCCGATACAATTTCAAAAGGTAAAAATAAAAAAATTCCAGAAAAACATTCATCTTATATGTATCTATATATATATATATCTTTCTTACTTAAAAAACAGTTCGTCTTTTAGTTGGTTCAGTTTCCAACTATTTCTATCTCCAAGCAAAAAAGTTAGAAATACCTATTTCGAGTTGACTATTATCCTCCTCCTCCCTCTTTCCTCCCGCTGATTTATCGGGGAGGAAGAGGAACTTGTTAATTCGAAACGGGCATGTTTCGCCCGAGGTCTAATGGCGATTTTATTTTTACGGGAATGCACGGTAGAATGTCGCGCACGCACGTGGAACAGGCGCATTAAGCAGGTGCGGACTACGATGTTCCGTATTCGGCCGACTGGTATATACGCGGCGGGATCGCGTGTCGGCAATTATCCAAGACACAAAACGATACCGTGAAACGCACGCCACGCCGCTTTTCGACCTGCTCACTTCCGGTATGTAATTACGAGCATTTTGTCGTCGCAATCGCGCCACCCTCGTGTTTGCCTTCGCGATTTGACGCCGAGTTTTGCGGCAAATTCACGCCCCGTTGCTGCATTCGCCCGACCAATGCGGCTATCGCCGATTAATTATGCGCCCTTTCGCCCCTCGTAACTAGAAATTTATTATCGCTCCCATCGTATTCGATCCATCGTTGCTTCGCGATCGTCCGACAGGGGATCCAGGGGAGTTGTTTGCAACTTTGGAAAGCTTAAGATTTTACGAGGTTCAAGATCGACTCGAAGAGAGGCATTATTTATAGCAGCGAGGAGTTTTAGAAATTTTATTTTTTTCACCGCTAAAGTTTGCGCGAATACTTCTTTGGGGAATTATTTCGTTTAATATCGGAAAACGAAGACTTTTTATTCCACAGTTTTTGTTCATCACGTAGGATAAATTCATGTGTTGATAATTCAGTTAGGAAATTTTCAAATTTGATTTTTTAAGAACGAAACTTTGAACGAATAAATTTTATATTTCGATTACAAGCGGAGACCTTGGATTCTGGCACCGTATGATCGAAGGTATATACGTTTCCTTCGATTTTTAAAATTCCACTTTTCGCATTTAATGTGATATTGTATGAAATTAAAGTAGAAGAAAGAAGAACGAAAGAAAGAAAATAAGGAATGGGAGGAAGAAAAATGTTCGAAAGGATAGGTAAGTTTGAAACTTTGTCGTTAGAAGAGCTTTTCGTGCGAATTAACGAGACTAATACGTTTAACGTTGGAAATCGTTAGGGAACTCGAATTTCGTCCGCGGATTTATTTCTCTTCTCCTCGTTCTATCCCCGTGTTTCGAGCAATCTCTGACCGACCGACGTTCAAAAGAAAGCGCACAGACTTTTTCTCGCGTTTCGTACTTCCAATCTTCACTCGATATCGTCTTTTGCTCTCCGCTCTGTCGTTGACGATCGTAGCGGAATAGCAGGGAGAGGAGTAGAGTCACGGGCCGTGTCATCTTGCCTGACCCAAATAGGAAAATTGCTGGACAGTGAAGCACAAAGTTGGCCGACGAAATGTCAGGCGATTCGAATAATCGTCATTTCTATTTCCTCTTCTCCCTCTAGTTTTCCATTTCTCTCGACTTTTTTTTTACTTTGCTCCACGATCGCGACATATGCAAAAAAAAAAAAGAAAGAAAGAAAAAAAAAAGAGATGTTCTCGTTCCGATAGTCGATTCATCGACGAAATCGAGGACATGATTCGATATAAAGTATTCGTAGGTAATATTTTTTAATCAAGATCGTTTTACGAAATACGGTATAACTTTCTTTATATTTCACGGCATATCTAACGCGATCCAAATTTTATAGCAGTATTCATACGATGTATATCATTCTTTAATAATTCTTCGATAATATAGAGAGGAAGTTTAATTTAGCCGTAATTAATTTAACGTATCAACGAGATTTTATTGATATTTGAGAGTGGAAAAATTTCAGATTTTCGCGTGGTGAATTGGAATCTGATGTAAAAAATTGCATATCATATTAGATTTAGGAGATAAATAGATAAAAAAAACTACATCGTATAATACTAATTTTCTTCTCTGTAAAATCCAATTCGATTTGTCACGATATGATATTTTTGTCGAAATATGTAATTTTAAAATTATTCCAGAAACTGAGTAATCTAAATAATTATTAAAAAACATAATGTGTCGAAATATGTATGTTGTCGAAATATATAAATCTGTTGTGAAATATAATATAATCGAATTCGTATGATATAAAGTATAATTTCTGCTTATTATGATTTTTCGTTCGGTTAAGTTTGTATGAATATTTTACGAAATATTTGTTGTAAAAAAATGTATAATAACGTAATATCAATCTTTGTTTCATTTATTTTTCATCAAAAACACAATTTATTTGGCGATAGTTGGAATAAATAGAAACTCATCTACAGTTTAAATGATCGGAATCGGAGAAAATTATTTAATGGAGAAATGGGGAAGAATTGATTAGAAACGAATCTTTTTAATTTCGTTTCCATGTTATGTTTCCTGTCGTTAATAATTCATATCGGCTTTATTTTTTACCATACCGTTTCCAATTCGAAAGATCGTTTGTTTTCGTTCGTTTCACGATTCTATTTCAATTTCATTTCATAAATCAATTTTTAACCGAATCTATCCTCTTTCTCCATAAATAAAAACCGACGATTTTAACCAAATTTCAAAGAATAATAAAAGGAAAAAATAGGAAAAAAAAAAAAAAAACGAAACGAAACGACATACAAACGAAATTCATTCAATAATGTCATTTATTCTTCGCATTATACGCGATAACGGATCGGAGCGAAGCTTTTCTACTCGGTGTACCTCGCGTGACGATAAAAATAACATCGCTGATAAAAGAGAAGGAAAGAAAGAAAAGGAGGAGCGGTCGACCATCGACGTGATTTCCACGCTACGATCGCGACGGATATTTTTTCCATTGGCTTCGTTCACCGCGATCACCGCAGCACGGGCCTCTCTCGGTTATTTATAATAAATTCCACGTTCCTTCCTTCGCGATCCATTGATATTCCATTCCATACCTGTACACCGCACTCCACTTTCGACTAAATTAACCCTCCCCCCTCCCTCTAACCCCTCCCCCATCATCAATCTCCGCGCTAATCCCATAAGCATTATCGGCGGCGGACCTCCCTCCGACTCGATCGCTCGATCGATCTCGAATCATTTCTACTGGAACCGCGAGATTTGCCAAATCTGTTTCATCCGCCCACCAACAGCGGGTTAATTCAAATTCATACGCGAGCGCAATCTGGGGTGGGTGGTGGACGCAATCTCTTTAATGAACTAACGCCCGGCGCAAAAATAGAGCGAACCGATTCTAAACCGGTCGCAGCAGATTAAACGATTATTTTCGACGACGCCCTCGTGGGGGCCAAAAAACAAAACGGGGCCAAAAGCTCGTTGGGAGAGAATGGTTTACGACTTTTGGCGGGGGATACGGAAGCGCTGCGGGCCGAGAAAGGGGGGGAGGTAGGTGGAGGCGCAGAGAGTGGACGACAGGAGGCAGCGATGGCCGAGTTGCGAGGACCGATTTCCGGGATTTGGCTGACGTTTAATGAACGCTGGCAGACGTTTTGATTTACAGGACGGTTTGATTTCCGCGCGGGGCACAATAACCGCCAATTTGTAAATCGGCTCGTAAATCTGGGCGAGGAGAACGGGTGAGCGAAGCGGCTGGGTATATCGTTGGAGACCGATGCGAGCCGACGTATCGCCGCTCGCCCGCCGCCCGCCTAACGCCCATTTGTCCCAATTGGATTAAACAATCGGCGCCGTTAAAAGGTATCGTTGTTTCGCGTATTACCGGTAAACACATCCGTAAAAAAACGAGTATACGGCTCGTTGGTAGATGGTTGGTAAAAATGGAATTGTGAACGTACGTGTTTTCTTTTCGATGTATATCGATTTTCTTCGCGATATACTCCTTTTTCGCGGATACTTTACTGTACTGTCGCGTGTACAGGGAGATTGAACGAATTCGCGAAAGATTTATTTAAATATAAATTTGATGAAATTGGCGGGGGGATGGGTGGAATTATAAATTTAAATTTTGAATCGAGAAAAGTTTTTCGTTTGTTATGAAAAAATACGTGATAAAATAAAGAAATATTTATTTAAATAAATCTGTGCAATCTGTGTGCTCCGTAGACAGGCTACGAGGGATTGTGTCGAGACTTGAAATTAGAATTTTGTATCCTCTCTGCATTCCTTCAATTTCGTTAAATTCACGAAAATATTTCGTACATGCCGTATAGATATATCGACGAGATTTTTCTCTCGATATTATCGTTTTGGTTACGTCGATAGAGAAGAAAAATGTTCAAATGAAGATGGATGAATAAAACATACATTAAAATTAAATTTGTTTTTTTAAATTAACTCGTATATTTTTTAATGCATTAGCAAATGTCGATACTGCTCGACGTTTCTCTCGCGAAGAGGTATTAACCCATTTACGTCGAAAAGTTATTAAGAAATATTTTAGTTCGAATTTCGTAAAATTCATCGTATAAAAGGCAAAAGAGAGAAACAGGCGAGAACAGAGGAGTACAATTACTGTCGCGCGGTAAGTTTTACAAATTTAAAGTTAAAATATTCACTAAGCTAATAACGTTTTTTTGCGATAAATTCCTTAGTTGTTCTTCGTGCAGGGAACGTGACGTAATTCGTATATCGAAAAATATAATACGATTCCATGTTAAAAAACAAGTGTCACGTCGGATCATATCCATAATCCCTCCCGTGGAATCGTTCAATTTTTATTTCAATTCGTTCTAAATGCATCCAACGTAATTATCTCGAGAATCTCCAGAAAGAAAATTATTATAAAGGGACGAAAGAAAATTATATAATATTTTGAACGAAGCAAACGTAATTATCTTAACGAGTAAAAATTTGTTTTTTCACGCTTCTCTCTCCTCCACACTTACGATGGATCGATCGTACGAGAAAGATCGAGAGAATCGATCAGAGATCGCGCATCCCCTATTTCTAGAAGTTTGTTTAAACTCGTTACTCGGGCGCGACAACAGGAAAGTTTCGCGAGGCGCGGCGACGGAACGAAAGGTTAAGGGATAAGCGCCGAAGGCCATGTGTAACTTGCCGTTTCACACTTAGGCGAGCCTCTGTCACCAGGTGGAAAGGAAACAAGGGGACGGGGAGAGGGGAGGAGGGAAAAATGCAACGGGCCACGATAGCGTGAGCGAGCGAGAACGGGCGTCATGTCGTTAACCGAGTTTACTAATTATGGGTCGAGCGCGATAGCTCCGAGTTGCCCTCGGTAATTTCAACGCCGTGGATGTGTAAAAGCGTGATGTAATAACAAGAGAGCCGCTTTGCCGAAGTACCCGTGTGATATTGCTCTAAAAATCTCCGTTAATTAACTCGTAAAACTTGTAATAACGCCAACGAATCAAGTTACACGATTACGACCCTTAACGTTCGAGTGGCCAGTCGGAAGGGGGAGGGGGAGGGAGGGAGGCCTTTTCGGCCCGGCTTTCAACCGGCTAGGAAAAAAAATCACGATGACAATGTTAACCCACGTGGTGGGTGAAACGTGAAATTTTTTTTTTTTTTTTATAATCCACTTTATATATACTCTCCGTCCGGATATACCGCGAGACTTCTCGAAAATGTTACACCGATCGAAATTATTCGAGATCTCGTTTCGTTTGAAATGGAATGTAGAACGTGTTATTATTATTATGCGTTGAATATATCGTGAGAAAAACGAGACAAAAAGGAAGGGGGAGGGGGTGGAAAGAAGGAAAAAGAAAAAAAAAAGAAAAGGAAAAGGGAGAATGGAAAATTATCCGGAGATAGAGTTCCTTTATTATAGAGATATTCGGTAATATATTTTGCACGAGACACCGTGAATCGATTTCACGCCTACAGATCACCGATGAGCAAAACGTTTTTGCCCGGCGAATACAGCTGAAGCTGCACTCTTCCAACTTTCCCTGAAGCGAGCTCGATTAAAGCAGCTGTCTGCTAGAGAAATCGCAAGAATCTTAAACGCAATACGTGTTATTTCTCTATAATTTTATTTTGTTCCCCCCTTTCTACCCCCTCCTCTCTCCCTTATTCTTCGTCTTTCCCCTATTCTTTCCCTTTCCCTGTATCGCTCGCGGCTGCGCGATGAGGAATCGCGTATAATAACTAATTAGCGAAATACGCGAGATCTCAAAGCGAACGATAAAATAAATTGAGCCGACATTCGTGTTACTTTAATCATTAGCTCGAAATATCGGTCTCTCGGGTCATGAGAGGGAACGTTTCGCATCAGCGCAAGTCGCGTGTGCTCGCATCAGCGAAAAACTGCACCGTGGGATTTAATTTGGTGAGAGCTTTATATATATATGATATTTTTGTACATTTAATCGAATTTAAATTTAAATTTATTTTCAGATTACCCGCGAATACGTGTATCTATTTAGCCCACTAAAACCCATTTTATTTCGTCGTTCGCGATATCAATGTTCGCCCCGTGACTCGCGAATTAAATGAAGCGATAAAAGAAAAAAAAAAATATCTTCGACTCTCGATACACTTTTGCTAATTCATAATATGGAGAGGGGGGGGGGGAGGAGACAACCTCCTCTATCTCTTTCATCAATCTCGATATTCATCCTTTCTTTCTCCGAATGCTACAGGTCGAATCACACTTCGAAACCGCGTTCCTTTCAATTCTCTTTTCCTCCTCCTCCCTCCCCACCCGACGGAAAAATGTTGGCATCTTTCCTCTATATTTTCTCTCCCTTCTCCCCCTTCCCCCTTTCTTTCTTTCTTTTCATTTCTTTTCATCTTGTTCATCGAGCCATCTCAGAGATTGATTTCTCGTATCCCGTCCGTCGTAGACGTCGTGTAGTGGATAGGCTGTGCACGCGGATATAGTCTCGTAGTCTCTATCTTCTCGAGTGGTTGTACATATATTACAGCCCAATAAACCTGATTAACATTGGGTGTTCGTTAATTACAGCATCCCTCTATTAGACCGACTTAGCCATGCGTTAATGATTTCACGGCCTCGTGGATTTCCGACGTATCGACGAATCAACGATACGGTGCATCGCAATATGCATTTGGATGTGCATCCTAGACTAGATGGATGCGTATTTACATATCCCTGTCGTGCTCGCCGCGTATACCCTGGATATCGAGTCTTCAATGATAGACCCTGGCTTATTTATTAATTACCGCCGATCCTTTTCATCCCCGACCTATCGATCGATGAATCGGTTCGTTCGACTTTTCCTCGCCTCTCTCCTCTCCATGAGTTTAGAATTCATATAGAATAAAAAATGTTAAGTGTACTCCCCCTTCTCTCTCTCTCTCTCTCTCTGTCTATGATTTATCGCGATGTTTTACATTTCTACTCGTCTGTGTTCGCAGATAACTGCGACTTCGAGGTGCAAGTGGTGGAACAGAGGTAAAATGGCGGACAATCAGAGAAGAAGACGGTATCTGACCATCAGTATACTTCACATCATTACCATCATGTGCCAAGGTAACCTCTTTTCTTTCTTTCTTTTTTTTTTTTTTTTTTATCATCTTCGTTCCCGTAAAGTTTATGAAAAGAATGGCGTCCACGAGTCACAATCGTGTGACAATCGTAATTTACAACACGATAACGTAATGCAATAATAAGTTCGAAGCGTAGTAGGAATCTATTTTAATTTTTGCGAAAGAAAAGTGATCGTAACGCGGTCCCTGGATTTATAACAGGCAGCTACGCTAATGGAACTCGCGTAATTATAAAGGCAACTACTAGAATGCTCCGTTCTCTATAAATAATTACGCTCGGTGAAACAATGTTGGTTTATATCGGGCAAATTAGTATTATATCTCGATTAGATTCATACCGCGAAAAATTCACGGGGAATTTGGGATCCCGACACTTGAACGGAGCTCTCTGGTGCCACATTCGCGTGTATTCTTGGAAATGCGCTCAAAAAAAAAAAAAAAAAAAAGAAAAAAAAACGATTAGCGTTAACCAACCGTGTTTAGAAAAAGCGTGTTTGGTAATTTAATTCCATTAAGGGGACGATAATTTGAACGAATAAAATTCGCAAAAATTATTCGCAGCCAAGTTCTCGTGGTTTCGTGCTCGGTAACGATGGTGATTACATAAGGAAACGTATATGTGTATATATATATATATATAATTTTTGGCTCTTGGGTGCCGTTTCTCTTGGGGGGGGAGGGTACATACCGCGTTATATCGTATCATATGGGTAGGGTATACATAAGTACGTAAGTACGTATGTACCTACGTAACGCGTTGCTACTAATTGCTGCACGCAGACTTGGCGCTTCACTCTGAATATACCGATAATTGTCCCGCTTCTACATATTATCTGCAGACGATGGAACGAATTCGTCTTATCGTTCGTTTCAGTTTAACTATTCAGCCGGTCGGTCGTTAAATGTAAAGCAGTTTAAATATCCCGTTTGAAAAACGAGATATTCATTGCGGCCTGCATCTACATGCGAAATTTCGTCGATCATAAATTGAGGCGCGTTCCACGATGATTGTACATCGTGTAAATGGAAAAGATCGATAGGAAGCAAAAAATATTTTACCATAAATATTTTTGGAAAAAAAACCTTTGAGAGAGTCGATGTTCGAGAGATCAAGATAGATAGAAATTTGTTGGTAAAAATTATTAGATCAAACTAGCAAGCAGGTTTAAGTTGGCGTTAAATGAAACGATTTCTTCTATTTCTCTCTTAAATAATAAATAATCAACATTATTACGTAACTATATAAAATATATAACATCCTAGAATATTATCATAACTCATCCGATTTTTCTTCTAATGTAATTTCTTCCTTAATCTTATCCCTTTGATTCGTCCCGCGTTAAAATTGTTAGAAAAGATGATTAATCAGGTTCGTTTCGAAAAGAAAGAAGATCGCTTCGAGCGACGCGTTCGAAGTTTCGACAGTTTCGCGGACACTCGACGAGCAGGAAATCGATGCTCTTTGTGAATGATTTAGTTGCTCTAGTTAGGGGAGCTTTCGTCGACAGGGTGGATCGCGTTCAATAATACGGTAAGAACGGCATAAATTTCAGCGAGGGAGAGAAGATTGCCACGCGAGTATATAACTCGACGAATAAGTATAAGTTATCGGTAAACGCTGATAAAACATATTACGCGTTAGTGTTGGTGACGTTAATCAATTTTCCATTGAACGTGCAATCTCTCGGTGGTATCGGGGCTCTTTCAATGGGGCCGAAAGCCGATGCAAAGAGGTCTTAAGATCACGAAGACGGCCAACCAGGGGTGGTCGGGTACTCGTAATTATTGCTAAATAAGAAGGTGGTTCACTTCCCTTCGCCACCACCCCGTTCAACAAGATATATTAAGGCGTCGTGAGATAAATTCCGGCTTCGCTTCGCTCGCTATTTTCCAAGTTTTAATAAACGATTTAGTGCACTGGCCACGAACGACCACCATTCTTTGGCCTCTACTCGCCCCTGAAAACTGTTAATAGATATTCTTAGAGTTAAGCAATTTTAAACTCCATCTTCCCTATTGTTTTCTCTCCTTCTCTCCCGACCGATTCATATATCTTGGAATATATTTTTCGAATATGTTCCAAGGAAAAGTTTTACGCTTTAGACCACTCTGAACGGAATCCCTTAAAATTACACACACCACCATTTCCTCGACTCGGGGTTGTTTTTTAATTTTTTATAACTATATATCGTTTGCCATTCGGCTAAGAGAGGAAGGTTAACAAAAAAAAAAAAGAAGAAATGCTATTTTTCAATCGAATCGAAACAGCGCTTTGTATACCGACCAATTTATCCAGTAGCTCGAGTTTGCTTTGGATAACATGGAAAACATTCGAAGTTTGTCTGATCCTTTCGATGTTAAACGTTTTTCACGCCTATTTTCACCAATTTTACACGGAAATAAAAAAAAAAAGACATAACATTTTCTAACAAAATTTCTCGAACACGCGAGGATAAAACACCCGATATCAAGTGGAACGTTCGATTCGACAATAATTCGTGATATTTCCGAAAGGAAAAGTGGGGAGAAACGGCAATCTCTAAATATACACAGGATTGTCGTAAAATTCATTCGAGATCCATCTCCAACGCCGAATTAGTTATTTTAGTAATTACTTGGCGACACTAACTACTTCCTTTGCAAGGAGATGCATCGATGCGGAAAATGCCTCGTACGACGGTATTTCGAAGAAGAGGCGGGTGAATCGATAGCTACCCCGTGGCACAGTAATTTCGGATCGCTTTGAGGCACTAATTTAAATACATATTAATACAACGCGTATGCAACATCCGTCGGCAAGGCGCACGGAGACACGGCCGGGCCGTGTAGCCAAGCAATCGGTGCAGCTACATGCATCGTGTTCCCGGACTTTGTACGGAGCGGGTACTGCACCGACTTGCGTGCTTGCCAACCAATCAGCGTGGCCGGCTATGCATACGAACGAACTCGTCCGAACGGGAGAAACCTAAACCTGGACAAATTCGAGTGAATCGTGGTCGGTTCGTTTGGCCGCCGCCAAACGGATCTCGTGGTTATTGTCGCTTTTGTCCATCGATTCTGTCGCGAGCGTCTCTGGCAAAGTGTTCCCCTTAGACGTACGCGATGCAGATTCGACAACGTCGAATTCTTGAGACACGTAACGAAGTTTCGAAACAACAACCGTTTACTGGTTATCCTCTCCTGATCAAATTTCATCGATGTTTTTTTCAAAGTTTCAAACAAGGGGACGAAATTTATTTCGTGTCGTTCGATGGAATACTGCGCCGGAACTTATTTCACCGAATCTCCAGTTCAAACAGAAAATCTCGCAGGGTGTAATGAGCAGGTTTGAACCACAGGAGTGGATATATATATATAAAGCTACGGTGAAGGTTGAAAATGCATTCTGAAATTCGAGAATGTTTGCCTTTCCAATGAATCTGCGAAATACCGCGTAGAGTCATTAGTCGTCGCAATACGGCGGTTCATTCGATTCGAAGCGATCATCAAAGGCGAGAAAGAGTGAAAATTTTGGGTCAGTTTAGAAATAGAAATGGATAGGTTATTTTTTTTTTTTTTTTTTAGATATTGTCGAGATAAAAGAAGGAGGGAAAAAGAGAAAGAGGAATTTCATGTACGAAATAAGAGAAGGCCGTGCTTACCGTGCTTTTCTTCCGTCGTTCCGGCGAATGGAAAAACTTCTGGTATTCCCCTGGTCGACGGCAAGATCGTAGATTCTTGATGTAACCTTTGTACCAAAGAATAGCGACGAGCAAGAGGGGAAAGGAGAGGAAAAGGTGGAAATCCTTTGGAAAAAGTGCCTTACCTGGTTGCTGCTCGGTCGGCGCCATTCCGTGGCGCGTCGAAAAACTTTCTTTTCTCGGAGTCCGCCATGGCAGCCCATGGTTTTTTTTCTTTTTTTTACCCCTCGCGCGTTGAGGGTAAATGCAAAGATATATTTAAGATGTTATCTCTGGCGGAGGGAGCACGCGGTTCATATTCAAAGTTTAAGACATTAAATGTACATTAGCGGCGTTAGACTGGCGTACCCGCTACTTAACTCGAACACGTGCACGCCTTCTTTCGTATCAAATTGAGCTGTTCTTTTCTTTCTCGCCCAATCTCTTCCTTTTATTAGTCGGCTCTAGTCGGTTTCTCTGGTCTAGGTACGGAGGAACGACGTTGTTACGATTTCGCGGCCATCGAGTTGAGCGCGATTCGATCAGATTTCGTGAGCAAATCTGGCGAGTCATAAAGCGTCGTTGTTCTCGCAACGGGAACGTTAATTTAACCAGCAATGAGTGGAAGAGAAAAAAGTGATCGAATCTACTACTGAACTTAATTACTGAACTTTTTTCAAAAATATATACACGCATATGTTTCTAAATTGAATCAAATTATAATATAGTTTGTCTTTTTTTTTTTTTGAAAATTAATAATTCTTCACAGATACGGGAAAAAATTGTTATTTCTTTGCAACGAGTATACTTATACGCATTACACAATTACAACGATACGTAATTGGGATCGTACGAGTCATTGGATATACTCTAAAATTAGACGCAAGCCGATTTATTCTCGTGTATTTACCGCTGCGATCGAAATGGGTTAGACTCGCAATAGGAAAATATCATAGGAGTCGTCGAAGCGCGAAGTAGTCGGCGAAAGTTTGCAAATGTATAAAAAGCGGGCTCGAATCTACGAGGCTGTTTTTACGACGACGCCGCTTCAATAAACCCTGGACTGAATTCGATACACTTGGCGTGCATTATCCCGCGTGGAGAGAAGCGTAGTCCACCGATGCGGAAAATATAAAGTGATTTCTACCGAGAGTTTGACGGGGGAGTATAAATGGCTATGCAAAAAAAAAAAAAAAGAAAAAAAAAGAAAAAAAAAGAAAAAAAATCGCTTTGAAAACCATGAGCGCGAATGAACGCCATTGACTGTTGAGCACACTCGGGTGAAAGAAGCCACTCGTTAGAATAGCCGCTTTACGTGTCCGTTTATCGTGCACGACACGTGATCGTGCTTGATTTACAATGCAACGCGTCTCTCCTCGTCGCAATTTTGTTTACTCTCGATTAATCTTTTTTCTCCTTTCTTTCTTTCTTTCTTTCTTTCTTTCTTGTTTACGCGACTCTCATTTTTTTTTTTTTTTAATCAAATTCACGAAGGCGAAAAATATTATTCGAACTCTCGTTCAAATTGTATCACCACGATACAATGAACAAGACGGGTATTTCGACGTGTCCCATTTCGTGAATTTTGGAAATATTTAACGGGGGCGAAAAAAACGACAAAATAGGAAGCGGTCGGATCGTTGTTTTTCTCTTTCTCTCTCTCTCTCTCTCTCTCTACGATTCGTGAAATTTTCGACGATTATTCGACGGATCGCGATAACACGAGCGCGCGCGCGTAATTGACGCAGGAGCATCGCGACAACGTTGTTCGTTTCCATTCCACGAAGCCGTACAAAAGACGAAAGCAGACACGACAGTTGCAAGGGTTGAAACGAGAAGGGCCAGCTAAAGTTTCTTTACACGTACTGGGAGGACTGTTCTTTCGACGACTGCACATGCCGCGTTAACGAACGAATATCTTTTTAGCGCGAGTGGTAAAAGTCTAGAGGGAAGAAGTGGGATACATCGCGAGAAGAAAAAGAAAAGGAAAAAGAAAGAAACGGAAATCCCTCGTAGCATTTCTCCCTCGAGGTAAAGCTCTCGATAACCGGCGCAACACCGATCGAAAAGAAATCATAATGCTTTCCTCGGGATAAAGTTAAATAGCAGTTTGGCAAGCTTTCGATAAAGCTTTCAACAGTCTCTTTAAGATGCTCGTTTTCTCCATTGATTTCCCAGACAGACAGATGGAATTACGAAGACGTATAGCGCGGATCGGGACGACGAAATAATTCCTCCGCTCGTGGTCCTCGTGGAAACACCGACTCTCTCTTCCACGCTTATCGCCGGCCGGCAAAGTTAATTCTTCTCGAGGAAGAAGTTGGCCAAGGAGGGGAAACGTTCGAAACTGGGTTAAAACCATTAGCCAACGGGTATGAGATCAAAATACGTTTAACGGTTTACTAGAAGTCGTAGACGATAATTGCTTTCCCGGAGCGTTAGCCACGCGCGACGCGGGATTCGAGCTTAAGGCGATAAGAGACCGCAACTTTTATCTTTTCGCGAAACATGCCGATCGATTAATCGGATCGCGATATCGTTGCAGTTCAGGGGGAGCGAGACCACCACGTTATTGAATTGTTGCACGCGCGTTCGTTCACACGTACGACGCCGTACACCTGGGAAACGAGATCTGCGAAACCGTGTGCAAACGCTGAATGTATATAAATATATAATTAGTTATTTAAATAGTCAAGTCACTCGATTTCGTTAGAATAATAAGATTTTTGATCTCACGTTCTATTATCTCTTTCGAGATATTTTTCAGCAATCGAAGGAACGTGAAACGCGTCGAATGAAAGTAAGGATATACAAATTCATCGGAATAATTCAAGCTATTCGATGCGTGGAAATTGAAAATAGGACGCGAAGATGCGACATACCGAAATCTGCAGTTTCGTCCTCCTCCTCCTCCTCCTCAAAGTTGGAAACTCTATTTTCGCGATACGAAACCGTTGAATAATTTACGAAACGGTAAATTCCTCGTCAATGTCGATGAGCCGCCGCTTTTCCCCGCAAATTTCCCGTCGAATTTTCGTTTCATCGGTGTCACCACGGGGATATCACCTCGCCGCCAATCATCCTGCTACTCGATATTTATACAGAAACGACACGATTCTCGATCGAGTTCGAAAAAAACACCCTACTTTGAGAAGTTGCTCTTCTCTTCACTCTCCCTCAAGATTTCCACACCCCCGCACGTCGATTCCGGCCCGTTAATATTTCATTATCTTCGCGACCCGCCGCTATTTCCAACGTTTTCAACGTTGGAGCCAGCAGGCAGTTTCGATGTTGTTGCGACGCAGTTGCTCGCCACCGCTCGTCCAAATATATTTTTGGAGGTAGGACGAGTTAGGGGCAGGACGATACATGTGTGGAATCACATATGCGAATAGACAGACATGCATGCCTCACATGAAATAGTAAGTTCTAGGCAGCATTCGAGGCGCGTGTCTCGAGGAGCGAGGAGGAGGGGGGACGTCTTTGCAAACTCGATTCGATGAGAGAGCAACGCTGCCTTCTCGCGGCCCGTTTAATGGCATTTCCGTGTGCTCCTTCTCCAAAAGAGAAATATTAAATTTCAGCACCGAAGAAATTCGTGTATCCGTGGTATTCTTAGAGGCGGATGCACCGCCGTTCGCTGCCCCACTTTTAAAAGATCCGATATAACCGGCAGTGACAGACCTCCTCTTTAACCCCACCAGGGACTTACGTGTCGTTCCGATTATCTCTTCAAATCTGTCCCCTCGCTCGCGATCGATCACGTTTTGCGAATTTTGCGAAACGTCGCTCAAGGACGTTTTTTAAACTTTGATACCCACCCTCTCTATCGCCGCCGAAAGAATCGAATTAATCTCTTTCCGCAACAGTCTCGACTCGCGGGAGCAGGATAATATTTGAAACGAATCGATAGCTGTGTTTGATCGTGTTATACTCGATCACAATGATCGGTGGAAAAATAATTAATTATACAAGCTTGGTTAAAATTCCAATTATTTGTAACGACACAGGGTCATTTTCTTTCTTACTTCGCCAAAGTTAGGACATGATTCACTTGGTTGTGAGAGTACCACGCGTTACACAGGTGATTCAGAACTTACATTACAAGTTTCTAAGCCGAAAACGACTTCGTCGACATCGTTTTAAACAGCAGATAACATACGTTCAAACGTTATCGCGCGTATTCTTGGAACTCGACTCTCTTAAGCGTCTGAACCGAGCGTTCGAGTGACGAGCGAACGCGATAAAAATTTAAATATAACACTTCCCCCGTGCTCGGGGACATTCATCGCCGCTATCGCGAGCGCAAATATATTCGCGGAAGACACGACGGCCGGCCTCGAAACGTCGTATCTCGAGCGGGCGATCGGCGAGCGAATAGCAAAAATTACCTTCGCCGTACTCCGACAACGCGGCTACGCACGTTCGTGCTCGTTCAATCTCGTGCCGTACGAATACACAGTTTGCGACACCTGTGCCCATCCACATCCGTAATACCACCGTTTTTAAAACCTTTATCATATACCCATTCGTCTTTTTTCCGCTTCGTTTCTTTTTTCGAATTTCGATCGGTTCGAATGTGAGAAGAAATAATATTACGTTACGTTATTGGAAGAAGTAGTTTCATTTATCTCGAATAATTTTGCGAATAATCTTTTTTTCTTTTTTTTGTTAAATCTTGGTAATTTCATTTAGAATTCCGTGGCTCTTCCGTATTTAACGAATCCGTGTTCTGTTTGCGGACCGACGATGCACGTGCCATCGAGACGTTCGTTGCCATTGAAATGCAGTTCGATCGCATTATCGGATTGCAGCCTTAAGTGCACAGATCTTAAGATTCAGTTCGACGACAGCTTCGACGTTTCGTACGATTGTATCACGGTCTAATAATGCAGTTTCGCGTATAAAGATATTAACGCGTTTATACTTGCATCGATTGGATAATAAAATACGCGGCGGAGAACGACGAGACGAAGGCAATCGTGGGATATTAATAAAAATATAATGGGCAAAATTTTATCTTGGAAAACGAAGTGGTGGGAAGATTGAAAGTTGGCCGCGGGTTCCGTGCGAGGAATCGTAAACCGGCTCGTTCGTTCCCCGTTATCGCCCCTTGTTACACGATTTTACAACTTCCGTATGCTTGCCAGCTGCTTCCTTAATACGCGAGCCGAGGAGCGAGGCGAAATCTGTAAAATTTTTATCTCGCGATGCACAAAGCCGGTTTTATGGACGACAATTACCGCACTGAGAAGTGGGTTATCTTTTGAGCGGTTTTACTCCTTCCCCGATTCTTCCGTTGAGAAACGGCAGCTGGCAAGGCTGTGGCTTAATTCTCCTTCTTTCGGCTATGCAAACCCTCCCGCTTCGCCACGGGTAAATATGTCCAAGTATCGGACGAAGCTCATCGCGGATACTTAACGATTTTTAATCGTAGGATGAGCGAATCGTGGGATGAATTTATAAAATTATTTCCCAACTTTTCATCCTTAATACCTCGCTCTTATATACACGAAGAGATCGTACAATTTAAAAAGTCATAAAAGTTGGTACGTGTTTTGTTCGTTTGCAAAACGTTTCGAAATTTTTGTAAAATATGTATGTATGTATGTGTACCGTTGGAATCGATATCATCTCCTTTCGAATTCTTCGGTCAAGGGTTGCCACACCACAGTTATCAGCGATTGCTCGAGATGACGAGTGGCAGAAGGTGGCTTAATGCCCGCTCTAATTTCGTCTTTTCGAACCTCCTTCCGAGGTTGAAATGCAATATCGCCTCGTGACGGAGGAAACGCGAGGTATTCGACATTTCCAAACTATTTCCAAGACGGATTTCTTCCTCCCTCCCTTCCCCAACGGAAACCGTTTGAAAATCAAACCGTCTGTGACTTTCGTTCCGTCTGCTAACGATCGATCGATCCTTTCCACCCTTAATTAATACCTCGAGTTCGATTTTTCCCATCGACCTTAAAATTACTCGATAATTGATCCCTCCGAGCCCGAGTCGAGTCGAGTCGAGTTCGCGTCGTTGGCCAGTCCCCCATTTTCGGTTCAGAAATTTCTATTTCGAAACGGAAATTCCAGATTCTGCGCCATAGAATTTCGCCAAAGCAACGTTCGGAGGACGAAAAAAAAAAAAAAAGACGAAACGACGAAAAAAAAAAGAAAGAAAGGGAAAAAAAAAGGATCGATAGTTTTTGTAGAATCTTGGAACGTCGGAGGAGCGAGCGTTGCCGCCCAATTAGTCCACGTATACTCGCACACTTGTTTCCGAGGAATGAAAAGCGCGAGCGTATTCAAAGATTGGAAGCGGTGAAAGGCAACCGAGCGGATATAACGTTATCCATTTCGAGCGGTTCGTCGACCCCTGGTCGCGCTCGTCATTTTGCAGTGATAAATTACGGCCACGGGATTGCAAAAGGTCGAAGAGGGAAAGTGCAGGGAACGTTGCACTTTGGATATGGGTCAAGAGCTCGTGGTTGGTACCGGTTGGTCCAACAGGAACAAAATGTTTAATTGCGTCCTAGACGCTATTTTCTCTTCCTTTCTCCTCATTTCTCTCTCGCTTCCTGTGTCATCGTCTCGTTACGTCGTATCATCTTCCGCGAAAGGTATTCTCCTATCTATATTCTCTTGCTCGCTTTTGGCCGTCGACCGAGAATCCCGTCGTTTGTTCCGACGGAAAGGATTGAATCGGGCTGGGTTTTCTCCGGTAATTATTCCCGGTGAAATTAGTGCCGTAACTACGGTTTCGCGGCCATTCCGTAGGCGGTGGAGAAGGGAGAAGGAGAAAGAGGAAAGAGAGACGATGACGGGCGGCCAACTTTGCCTCGTCAAATTTTCCGTAACAACTTTTCCATGGTGATTAAGTGGAACAACCGCGATGCCTGCGTTTCGAGTGGCTTTCGACACTGGAAAGGGAGGGAGGGAGG
Organism: Apis florea; assembly: GCF_048593485.1. NCBI lineage: Eukaryota > Metazoa > Arthropoda > Insecta > Hymenoptera > Apidae > Apis > Apis florea. The sequence continues at coordinate 4,473,683 of NW_028256746.1, forward strand.
GAGGGGTCTCTGGTTTTAAAGGGGGCCGACCGAGGCAAATTATTTTTCGCCCGAGGAGAATGGCGAGCAACGCAATACCCATGGCACGAGCTTGAAATCGGACTTTAGGGATGCGCCGCATTGCGGTGATCCAGTTAACGGGAGAATTTTAATCGAACACCACGGGTTACTTGAACGTAGTGACGTAGTAATTTACGACGAACGTGTTGCGTAGAAGTAGTCGAGATCTCTTGAAAAATGTTGGCGAAACGGGCGAATCAATTGTATCCGTTCGAAAGAAACCCTCCCTCCCCATTTTTCTCCTATTATACGCAAAATTGAAATTTGCTGTAACTTAATATTTATAACTGGTTGAAAAGCGATGAAGCGATGAGGAAAAAATGGAAGAAGTCATCTCGGTCGAGCGCGCGACCGTTTCCAGTTTCCAGAAAGTTATCATTTTTTCGAATTCATAAAGCGAATCAAAGCAAAACTCGTTTTATCGTTTTGCCGTTCCACTTCTCCCCGGGCGATAATTATTTACATTGATTACTCGCAATTATTTTAGTTCGTTCCCCGTCAAATTTCCACCGTGCAATTAGTTAATAATTAAAGTCTCCAAACGTATTACTTTCCACGGCGATGCTCTCGACACGCTCGGTTTCATTATAACTCGTTATTCCGCGGCGAAACGTTCTCGTTAAAAAAGAAAAAAAAAAAAAATATCTAACAAAAAAAAAAGCAAAGCAAAAAAAAAAAAAAAGGAAAAAAAAGAAACGCGGAATTGTGTTTCGCTTACGGTCGATGGACGCGTTAAAAACCGGACAGCGTTAATGCGTTGGCCGCGTGCATCGCGCCGCCGCCGCTCCATCCATTGAAATCGGTCGAACAGTCGGGGAGTGGCAAGCCTCTGGAGGGTGGAAGATGGCCGATGACACGGTTATTAAAAATGTAGCGGCACGGATCGATGATATCATCCCACGTTTCTCCCTCCCTCTACGTTATATTTATATATTTCAATGAAGCGATAATCGTGATGAAATTCATTGAATCGACGCGGCGCGAAATTGTACGAGTCTGTCACTCGAGACACCTCCCCTCCTCCTCCCCGCGCGAAAGCCCGGGGAATCACAAGCGTTGCGGAAACGATCCGATACGCGGCGCGTATCTCGCCTCCATTATTGTAACTGCAATTGCACGCGCTCGTTTCGACGCCTCGCAGTTTCGCGCCTCTCTCGTTGAACATTTTCAGAAGAAGAAGGGTGGTGAATGGCCATCCCGTCTAGAACACTCCACGCTGGTCCACCTCCATATTCTCTCTCTCTCTCTCTCTCTCTCTCTCTCTCTCTACTTCATCCGATAACACGCAAGGATGGATCGGTTTTTTGCTCGTGGAACAATTCTATCCTGGCTATTATCCACCGTTCGCCGCCGTCCTTTCTTCCTCCGTTTCCTTTCTCCACCCCTATCTTTTTCCCCAAGAACCTCTCCTCCACCTGTCGGTCCCCATTCCCGTGTCCATATTTCCGGCGTCGCGCAAAAACTATAATTGCATAAAGGATGTGCCCGGCCTCTCCGCTCCTCGCGTGCCGTGGAGCCGGGCCAACCGGCGCGCACCCATTTCCATATATCTTCTCATTGATTCCCTTATGGAATCTAGCCAGTCGCGTGGACGATATTCAAAGATTTACTCCTTCGACTCGAGTTATCCGGATAGAGGGGAAGGAGCGGGCATTTATACACCCGGTATCTTTGGTAGTGGAACCGATGTTCCTTGTTTTATAAGGATCGAAGCGATTTCTCGTGGAATGATTAACAAAATACGGTGGAGAACGGAGAGAGTAAAATTGTCATGCGTCCACAGTTTTGGTTTATTTCGTTATTTTCATTAACATATCCTGTACGGATAGAAAATGTTTAAATTACGAAAATATCGATCTTTAATCGATCTCCTTCCAGTTAAAAAGAAATAGCAGAAAGGATCTCTTTATTCGAAAAATTCGACTGGAACAACATTTCGAAGTGGGGTTTATTCGATTAAACATCGCGTATCGTGCTCGTCTGGTCGAACGTGGAGGTTGGCGCGTGGACCGACTTCTCGAAAACGATTAATGCAAAGTAGCTCATCGTGTCAGTTAGCATAAACGGTAAAGGCGGGACGGCGTATCGCTGCACGAAGGGTGGTGGTGGTCCGGTTAAGCCGGCTTAGTGTCGAATACCGAGGCGCACCGTTTCGCTCGATGCGCGCCCGCAATTTGTAAGCGGTAACGACGCGCCCTTTGTGCACCGTTAATACCGTATACGATTCTTTGACCACTTTGTATATACGGAGAAGTAGTCGAGCTTTAAACGAGCTTTTTTTTTTTGCACGCGATTGTTCCACGACGACGCCCGAAAACCTCCCCTTTGCGAGGGGGAGACGAGCTGTGCGCGGAGGCAAACGGAAATGAAAGCGGAAATCAAATTTATTCGAGAAAGTGACCTGGGCCTTTGCGCTTGTCACCGTTTCGTTTCCGCTCTTTTCTTTTCTTTCCTTTTTTCTTTTTTTTTTTTTGTTTATAAAACGATTAGTTTAGTAAACAAAAAACGGACCGTGAAATTTAAACGACTCGCTCATCACCCCCTTCGTCGCGCGGGGCGGTCACATCGTGTTCAACCTGTTGACTTTTCTTCTCCATTCGCCTTCGCCTCGTTAAAATCGAATCGTGCGTAGCTCGATCTCAGACGCGCGAAGGGGCCGTGAATCGAATCGTTGCTGCAGCTGCGTGTACGAAAAATTGGCGACTTCGATAGAAATTGTGCCGAACCGACTACTACAGGCTATTGCTATACGCTTTCAGAGAACAGATGACTTTCGCATGACAGTTATTGGAGGGGAGGGGGGCGGCCGACGAGAGAGGCTACTACAGGATTTAATAATGCGGGACGATCAATCTTGCCACTAAGTGCGTCATACGAAGAAAGATTTACGAAAACAAATAACTGTTACGCGTTTCTTCGTGAAATTGTGGAAACAGGAATCTACAATTCGATTCGGAAGGATTCGTGCGCGATCGATTCGAAGTCGAGTGAAACGAAGTGAAGTTAAAAAAAAAAAAGGAAAAAGAAGAAGAAGAGGAGGAGGAAGAGGAGGAGGAGGAGGAGAGTGAGAGTGAGCAGAACTGTGAACTCGAATAATCACCGGAACTTTTCGTTGAAGATTTCCTTAATTAGCGGAACAAGTCGTCAGCCTTTATTAATTGTAATAACAAGTCGACGGTTATCCGGAACTTTACGCAAGACGATTCAATTATTACTTTCAGCGAGGAAGAGACGTCGAAGTTTGGGAGATAGGGGGTTGTCTGGCTGCCCGTGTTTCGCCACGATTTTCGATAAAATAAACCGCGCGACCGCCAAGAATTAACGTTTTCGCCCTGAGCGAATCGGCGTTCGAGTTCCCTCGAGTTGAATTCTCGGGTTGAGAAACGAATTCTTGCCCACTGGGATGCGGGAGAAAAAGGTAGAGCCGAGGCAACATCTCTCCCCTCTCCCCTAATTTGAATAACACTGCAACAAATACTAATTTAACCGTGCTCCGTTTTCATCGTTATCCTGGGAAACTGGCTAGGAAAATCGACTACGAAGCTCGCGTGTTGGAAGATACGTAACTGGAAAGGGAGGGGGGGGGGGAGAGGAGAAGGAGGGGATTGGAACGTCTGGAGTCTTAGATTAATCTAGGGTCTGGTGCGCTGGTGCCGATGCTGGTGCTGCTGTTTCCAGGCTAAAGTTTTCCTCTCGAACCCAACGATGGTAGCCCAACTCTCGTGACAGAGGAGGGGGAGAGAGGGAGAGGATACTTGTCCAATACTCGTATAAGTATAGCCGAGGTAGACCGACTAAATGAATATAAATGACGTTCTCGCCTCAGCCGCTGACCAGGACAAACGTGTACCCGAGGATTTTCACTGTCCACCCCCTCCACGCTTCTCCCATCTCTATAAAGTCCTCGCATCACTTAGCGACAGGATAATGTATGTACACGGACGAGCTCCAATGCAAACGAGCCTTCGTGACCAACGGAATGGCTAATCCTCGCGCTGATGGTAATTCCATTAAGTCGGTTTCTCTTTTTTTTTCTTTTTTTTTTTTTTTTTTTTTTTTTAAGAAAATCCGACTTCTAGTTTTAATTTTCAATCGGCCTTATTTGTGTCTTGCTTATGTATAAACGGGGGATTATTGGAATATGACTGCGACGAAAAATGTATCCCCGTATCTCGCGTCGAGTTCGTTCGAGATCCGGTTGAAATTGTACAATCTTTCTACATTGATTATCCTCCGAGGGAATTGTATTATATTTCGCGTTCAATAATTAACGAATTTTAATCCGTAAACATGGCGATAATTAATGAACAAGGACGAGTTGAAAATCGATGTACAGCAGTTGGTCGCGAAAAATCTTCGTACACGAGTGTGCATCTTATCCGAGTTCAATTAAAAACTTGTGTTTCCATAAGCGAAACGAAAATTCCATTTTCGATGAAATTTTCTCACCACGGCGAAGCATAATGGGAAGAAAAATGAATTTGTACGTTTTCTTGTTTAATTTCGTTTTCAATCCAATGGTTGAAATTGTAAAATCTTATTATAGCAGTTATCACCTCTTTGAGAGAGAATTGCGTTGTATTTTAAACGATTAATGAATATCGTATATCATAATGACATTAACATAACATAATTAACGAACGTAACGATCGGAATTGGAAATCAATTGAAAATCTTTTCAGTCTTATTTTGAAATCGACAAACTTTGTGTTTTCTTTCTTTCTTTCTTTTTATGATATATAATCTTATGAGAATGCAAGATAGGACGAATACGTATAAATATACGTGTTAAGTATGGATACAAATTGGAGCAAAGGAAAATTAGCCTATTATCTGCTATAGTTTCCACTTATAGTCAATTATGGTCAACTAATGGTCATTGTATCGACCATATTCTCCAAAATTATTCCTAATAACTATATCCGAGTCTCGTAGATATTTCTGGAAATTCTCTTTCGGTACGAACTAATTACGAATTTACTTCTTGATGAAATAACAAAAGAATAACGTATCATTCCATAAATTTCTTCTTTCTCGAACAATATTCTGTTTTTCAAGGAAGGGAAATTTTATGATTAAAAAGTTGGAAATAGCAGCTTTAAGACCTTATTCAATTTAATTTAATTTATTCATTTAAAGAAAATTCTTTCAATACATTTATTAAAAATATAATTAATCAGCAGCCAGATCTAGATGAAATTTACTTCAAATAATAATTTAGAAATAATTATTTCAAATAACGCTAATTATTATTTAATTTAAAGGAAGATGAATATTTGGAAAAATAATAAATTGAATGAAGAAATTGATTATTCGATGAAATAACGTTAATTTTTTAATTAAAATTCGTTATTAAAATAATATTCAGAATAAATGTTGAACGATAAATGTAATAATAATCGTAGTAAGTGCATAATAAAGATATTAAAAAAAATATATGTACATAAAATAAAGAAGGATAATAAATATTTGACGTTGCGTATCAAAAAGCCATATTATTTTCGTCAAAATCAAATAACGAAAAATAACAAATAATTTATTTCGTGACGAATAAACGATTTAATTGCGAGCGCATTAATTTAATCTTCATATAAAATACTTGACGAAATAAATATTTGTGTTGTTTCAAAAATAGATTATTTCTCGAATAATTTCAAAAATTAATTTCAAAATATTTCAAAAATTTCACAAAACATCCTTACACGTATCTAGTTGTCACGCTTCCTTATGAATCGGAACTAAAATGCCAACTATCGTGACAATTGTCAACTCGAATAATAATTCTGTATATATATATAATAATATTGTAACGTAAATTATTACAATATTCACAAAATCGTTTCTAATTCATCGTAGAGGAACGCTCGTAATTTATTATCTGGATCCTCGCTCGCGAATCTTTCGACGGATAAGATATTTAATAGACGCGAGAGTGCATAATCTCGCGGTATTATGGTTATGACAAACAGGCACGGAGTACGTTGAAGTATTTGGAACGGTGTTAAGGCTACTTTAGCCTACTTTAGCAGTTGATCCGATACGGTCGATTCGGTGGACTTAACAGACTCGTCGGTACGGTTTACAGATTTGGCTTCCCCGTGTCGACATGAATTTTAACAGGTATTTTTGATACCTTTCTCTCTCTCTCTCTTTCTCTGCCTATTTCCATCCTCCGTGTTTTCGCAGTCAAATTAAAACCCGATACGGTTGATGTTACGATCGGGCGGCCATCGAAACATTTCGCCCAGTTTAAACGTTTCTATGCGAGCGACACGCGAACAGTTACGACCGATGGAAGGGAAATTTAAAAGTGGTCGAACAAGGGGGAGGAACGGTGGGATAAATTCGAACGAGATTTTAGGCTGACGACGATTTTTTTTTCCCTCCCCCCTTTTAATTCCGCTCCCGATCGATTCGCTACGAGATCCCCTTCTCCCCCCACGCGAACATATATTTTCGAATTATCGACGACTAGCCACGCGACAAATTGTGCCCAAGCACCCTCCTGTCGATCGTCGACAAGTTTAATAGGTTGTGAAATCATTTTGAAAAATAGTACCGATTCTCGCGAGGGATCTCCGCTATATGTACACTTGCCGATCGATCGGTTCTCCCTATTAAAATGTACGTATAAATGTAATTATCCTCCAATTGTACGGAACGAAAGATAAACGTCGATAAACACGGTTCGTAATTATCAATCGAAAAAGATATCGTAGAAAAATATCGGTAAGTATCGGTTTCCTTTGAATTTAAATTATGATCGGCCGTGTAATAATTGCATCTTTGCAACGGGCAAAGATTGTTTCGTCTTTCCTCACACCTCGATCGTATACGGTTAGCGGGGATAGAAAGCGAGGAGGTTGAACGTGTGATGGAAATGGAGAACGGCGAGAGACGAGGATCGTGCTTGTAACTGCGACTAATTCAGCGGAAAGCCGTTAAAGCAAGGTTTGGATACGTCGTGGTGGACGTCGATCGGTCTACGGCGGAGGCCCTGTTCGACTCCTTTCTTCGCACGACAAAGGTGGAGAAGGGGAGAGAATATTCGAGACACATATCTTCCTTCTTTAATAGTCGTTCCAGTTAACACAGCCCGAGTCGTTTAAGCCCGTTTTTGCCCGAGTATTGTTTCGCTCGAGCGTCCATGAAAATTGCAAAGTTTACTCCATTAGACCCTATCCTTTCTCCGAGGCTCGAACATCCCTTCTTTTACATTGCTAATATAGAGCAAAATTAAGGACGAGCCCGCAAACTTCTGCAACGAAATTAAGCCGCCGCGCAAACGGTCAATTCAATTACCTCTTTTCTTCTTCTTCTTTTTTTCTTCTTGTTTCTTTCACACGAACTTCTTCTTCCTCCCCTTCTTCCCTTTTTTTCCGTTTTCAGTTTCATATTACCAGTCATTCATAGACGTTTCTTCCGCGTGGATCGTCCAAGATCGATCTTTGATAAACGATCGAACTTCGAGCCGAATCGGTTCGGGGGGAAAAAGGAGAAACTTTTTTTGGTGGATCGTAAATTCTTCCTTTTCCCCTCCCTCCCCTCCCCCGGTTTCGATACCGACGGTGGATTAACCGGTGGAAGAGAGAGAGGGTATCGAGAAGGCGTTAAAAGCTTCATCGGTTGTAACTCGTGATGATCGTGGAACGAGGCTCGATCCGGCTCGATCTAACGATAACGATCGCAGTATCATCCCCCCTCCCTAACCCGTACGATTTCGCAACGGCGAAATATCAGCGGGATTTGGATAGGAATTAAAAAAAAAAAAAAGGCGCGGTTATAAGCCGCGCCCGGGTAAAAGCCAATGGCGTCTACGTTGAGTGTAACAGATTCTAATGGTTATGTTCATGGTTACTGCCGTTGAAGGGGAGGGGGGGGAAAAGAGGGAGAGAGTGGGTTATCGAGCTCCTCTCTAATTACATTGGAATATCTCGTTGAGGACACGGTCACGGGCCACTTTAACGTTACTTATTTCCACGGATAACTTTTCTCGCTCACGCCCCTCCTTCCCTTGATTTCAAAATTAACGACAGCCGTTTAATAAATATCCACGCGATGGTGGCGGAATAACGAGATATAATTTCGCTATCGTCGAGGATGAAAGTTTTGTCGCGGGCGGTGAGTTATCGCGCGAACTCGATCCCAGAACACCCACCCGGACTCTCACCGACGTAATGGAATATTTAATCCCTTTTTGACTCTACTATTTAAATTTTCCTCGCTTATGTATGAACAATGAAATTGCGCGATACACTCGAGAATAATTGGATTTATCTTTATTTAAACGGAACACCATTGCTCGCTCGCTCGCTCGCTTCACGTCACGCAAGCTTTAACATTCGCCCAAGATTCCTTGCGTAGTAGCGGGGTTTGGTTTATTCAAACGTTGCGCTCTGTGTTTTCGTGTCCTGTAGCAATGGCCTCGAAGGGGAAGTGGAACAGGTCCGCGCATAGTCGCTCACAGAGAGATTTCGCGTTATCAATACGCCTCGCACCTCCAACGTGCATTTAATCGTTACAAAGGAGGAGGATGGGCAGTGTAGGATAGTTTTGGATCTCGATTCCGTCTTCAACGAATTCAAACACGATTATAAAGGGATTCGCATTTGGTTATTCATTTGATTGATCGCGTACGAGGAATTATCGGGATTTATATTTTATTGTACGGTGTTTGTCATTGAGCGGATTGTATGATATTTTAACGTATTAAAACTCCGGTTAAAAAAAAAATACATTTTATTTATTTAACGCATATATCTTTTTACGCAATTATCGACAAATTAAATAATGGTTAATATCAGCGAGAATGTTCAAGTGAGCAATATATAGATGTAAAATTAATAAAGTGTACACTAGCATACATAAAACGAATTGTATATACTTTTGCTGATTACAACGAGTAAAGCTGTTATTTCCATGATGTTGAAATTTTCCCGTTATTTAATTCATCGTGTATTTGGCAACAGATTGTACGTATGTGTGTTAAATGAATGAAATATATATACATATGTATATGTTTACTAAACGATCAATTCAATAGCGCAATAAATATCTAATAAACGCATAGAATAACAGTAATCTTTATCGTTTTAGTTTATTAGAATATTAATAACGCGTGCATCGAAAATCTTTTTAAGAATGATTTTTTTAATTCGATATTTGACGATATGGTTCCAAATATTACTTACCAAATTAGATCGAGGATATGTTAATAACGCGCATAATATTTTTTCAAACTTTCGATTGCGTGTCGCCTCAACTTAACGCCTTATATAAATAAAACTCAAAAAAAAGGAAGAGAAAATTCGATCGAGAAATCTATAAATCGTTTATCGATAAGATTCTTCGATATCAATTCGTAAAGAAGAGAAATTCCATTCCTGTATAAATTTTTCCCCAATTTTTCTCAACTTATCCCCACTTACTTTAACCCCATTTCCGAGAATATGTCACTTAAAGTTTCACTTTGAGCGAAATTCACGATCGCGCTCGAATTATCTAACTCGTAAAGATAAAACGGAGGGAGGGAGGGGGGGGGGAAAGGTGGAAGACGTTAACGAGATCGAAGTTTTGGCCCGTGTCGCGTGACTGCGCAACCAAGTTTCTCTCCGGGCGAAAAGTTTCCCTTAAGCGTGAACGGAGAAAGAGAGTGAAAGAGAGAGAGAGAGGGGGGGGGGGGAGGGGGGATCCCCGCCACGTGTGTGGCGATGGTCGTCTCGTTGATTCTTAGTCAAACACGCAAGACGAGGGAGTGGGGGGGGGGGCGGGAAGGGAGGAGGGACAAAGCGGTCGTTCCTTTGCACCCGAGAACAAGTGCTCCCAACTTAAATAATAAATATGTATAGCGGAGTTTGATATAGTGTAATTTCGCGAAGTTTATACCACCACGGGATGTATCTCGCGGCTGAAACTTTACTTCGGGAGTTGAATTACCACGTGCACTTGCCCCGCACGGCCCTGACGGTGGGCCAGTTACGTGACTGAATGTTTAATATGCTTGGACGCACCACCATTATCGCGCTAGGCTTTGAATATTTTATAGCCGCCGTCATTTGCGCCACACGTACGTGTGTGCGCGCGATGATGGTGCCCCTCCCTCCCCCCCCCCCCCCCTCGAAAACGACACGAAAACGCAAGATTCGACGAAAGTCGTAACTTTAATTCTTAATTTTCCCTCTGCGGGAAATTGTGTCCAACGTCATCCGTCTCTTTCTTTCGACTAACGTAACGTCGATGCAGTTAACCGAAAGTATCGCGCGCGGTTCTTTCGTTGCTCCTTGACACACGATCTCTCTCTCTCTCTCTCTCTCTCTCTCTCTCTGTCAATTTCTATCTCCGTATCTAACGATATAACAAACGAGAGACTATAAATTCGCGAGTTTAATATTTCAAACGAGACTAAACGAGACGAGAAAAAAAAAAAAAAAGAAAGAAAGAAAGAAAATTATTCGTCGTCCCGTTTTTTCGAACCGACGACACCGTTAATTAAACAACGAGCCGAGGCTTACGGTCCGCCAGGTAGATTCATCCGGTGAATTTGTGCTGGCTATAACGGTATAACCCTTCTCCCTCTCTCGATGAGATCGTTCCTACTCGCGTCCAGTTAACCGAGGAGGGGAGGACTTACGCGAGGAAAAAGACTTTAAGCCGAGGAGAGACGTCACTCGAGCCGGAAGGACTCGTATACACGGGCCAGTCACGTGGAAAGAGGACAAAGTAACAAAGTTGATGGCGAAAGGGGAGGAAGAGAGAAGCAAAACCGAGAGATGGAGTAATGAAATGGAAAAGTTTCTGGCCGAGCCTTCTATTACCGGTAATGACTGCTAAGCGAATTAAAGAACCGGGTATCTTCCGGGCCAAGGTGGAGCAGCGACTTCTTGCAAAAGAGGACGTCGTTAGAGCGTCTCTTTACGGGCGTCGAACGGGACTGGATACGTTTCTCCTTGGGAAATATTACCGGAAGATTATCCGCGTGGCGTTGGCTCTCTTATCATCCGGAAAATGTTCGTTAATTATTCGCCGGGATTTGCATACACCGCGATATCAGAATCGCCAGGATTCCTCCCCGAGTCTTGATGCATGGCTTATTTATTAATCTTAAACAACGTTGGCGTCTCGTCTTGCGTAAAATTGCTGAATCGATTATCGATACGAATCGCGGCGTCATAAAACACTTAATTTCCATGCCGCGCGTTTTGTTATCGTTTTTTTATCGTAAAATAAAATCCGATACTTTCTTGTCGGATATGGCAGGAGGAGCGATGTGGTCGTCGTTTCTTGGTTCCTTTAAACGAGGAAAAAGTAGGAAAACAGTAGTAAATGAGTAGCGGTGTAGGGAGTATATTTTTTTGACGAAATTCGAGAGAGAAATATTTCGATTCCTGCAATTTAAACAACTTTTTCGATAGTATTACGTACTTGGAAAAAATTGAATCGATACTTTTAGAATGTAGAATATCGTACATACGCGAAGAAACGATTATCCATAACTTTCTAATACTAAATTAGACAAATTATTCAACTTTACGAGAGGAGAAAGAACAAATTACACTTTTTAAAAATGCTTTTATGCACATTCGCAGCTATGTGTAGAAATGGTCGTTTTTTTAAAATTTTACGATCAGAAAAATGTTACGATAATAAGGTTGAGCGGATTCTCTATCCCACGTTATTATGGGAATCGGATTAAAATCAATGGTGGGAAAACCGATTGTTCGTGGAAGATGATAAGATGATGGGCGAAGACCACGATGGAGAGGTTGGAAAGCAGATAAATGAATCTCATTTGGTTGGCGGTAGACACCCTCGGGGTGATAACTACAAGGAGCAACGAATTTGACGAACTTCCTGTATTCGATTATCACGCGCGCGGTTCACCATGTAACTTGGAAGGTATTCAAGCTGCTCGCCAAGTGGAAAGTTGCGCGATCATATAACGGGTTACGTGGTTATGCTCGAGTTACGAGGCTCAAACTGTTCAAGGTCTGTAGCGCGCGTGCTTCCGTTTATTCTTCCAATCTTTTCTAAATATTTAATAATTAAATATTGAAACGACGTAACAGGATTTCAAGGTTTTATCGACAATCTATACGGTATATAATTGTCGAGACTGAAATGATTTCTCTTTGTCGATTCAATTTAACTATTTGGAAACAAACATTTTTTTGCGAATAAAATAGAAGAAATATTTTTAGAAAATTTGTTTTGTTCCTTAAGTTTTTAAAAGTGCATGCAAGCAGCTTCAAAAACAAGAACGAAGTCTCAATTTCAGAAGTTGGAAAACTCTGGGATAATTAAGGGAGCAGAAAGTATAACAGTTTCGTGGCCTTTGGCGAGTGAATCATTTTGAATCTCACTCTCTTTCTCTGCTCTTTTCTCTTTTCATCCTGTGTTTATATAAAATATATATATATCAGCGTTACATCAACAATAGAAAATGTTAAACCATGTTTGAGGGTAACTGACAGGGATAGCTGATCCTCCACCGATTGGAAAACTAGTAGACGCTTATTAGCTAGGGAAAGGGGTTTTATATATTAAAAAAAAAAATAATCCTTTCGTTTTTTTCAGTCGTTGGTGGGTACGAACGAAAAAGTTGCCGGCATTTAATAAAAATTTCCCAGGAAATTTTTCGTATTTAATTTAAGCGGAAAACCTTTGCCGTGCGCAAACAGGTTAAATTTAGTCAGTTTTTTATCCCGTGGAAACGCGCCACTGTGTCTCTCCCCTCCCTCACGGTGTCTGTTCTCACGAAAATCGGGGAATTTAAATTGAATTTACATGATACAGATTAAATTTAACGAACGACCAGGAACGTTCGCGTCTTACATCCCCCCCTCCGTGTATCGTGTACATACACGAGGTAAATTTATTCGATAATACAAACTGGTACCCTCTCCTCCCTGGATTCGCGACCGACTGGAATCTCATTTCGCGTTGAATCTGTACGTCCGGTAACTAAAACGGAATCCAGACACGCTATTATCCTTTATCTTGTATCGTGAGCAAGGACAGTTAATCGTTAGCAGCTTGTTGTAGCAGAGGTGTTGTTGTTGCTCGACGACGTGGTTAAACTCTTTGCTCTTCCTTGTCGCGCGATTCCTCGTTCATTCTCGATTAATGCCTCGAATCATGCCGCTTCTATTATCCGTTGCAACGCTGGTTAAAAAAAACAAATACACGGATTTTCAAAATACGCGAAATTTTTCCTGGCATCCTTTCATTACCATTTTTTTCTTTCTCTTATTTTTTTTTTCTCCTCTCCCCCGAATAACGCACCGTGTGTAATCGACGTTTATTTACTTAAGCCAAAATATTGGATCGCATTACGGATTCCATTTTTCTTTCCGCCCCGTAAAATTTCGTCATTCGCCTGTTTTTCGATCGTCTCCAATTTTTTTTCCTTCCTTTTTTTTTTTTTTTCATCGATTCGGTAATTTCATCATCGAATCAATATTGCCGACGAAACGAGGCAAAGGATATTTAACCAAACGAGACGACTTTTATTTCGAATTATGGAAACGACGGTTGGACGCGGGTAAACGATTGGAGCGCGATCGTCGCGAGCAATCGCGTGGAAATGAAAAACCCTATTTGAAATATCGCGGATCCGGCTCGTTTTCGTTCGATCGGTCTGTTACGTGCCGTGTTCGAGCTGGATTTCGATCCTTCGTGTGTAACACGCTAAATGCAGTGCGCGCAAGAGGTGGTATTCGTTGCAAATTGATCGAATCGAATGGCGAAAGTCGACTGACGGGATAACGGGATCGCGCCGAGTGGCGTGTAACATTTTGTTTCGAATAATTAATCAGTCAAGGATTTTCAAGGTAATGAATAAAAATACTTTGTTTGCGATAAACCATGATGCCGTGTTCGAAAACGAAGCGCGTTCAAGTTCGAATAAACAGTCCTCTTCGATCATTCGATACTTTTTCATTTGTAATTCATTCGGGGGGATTTGCTTTCGAAAAACACGCACGGCCAACGGGTTTTAATTAAATTCACCGCTATTTTGTATAGATTATAAATTTCAGTTTAATTTCAGATATCTATAATATCGGGATTATTAATTTTAATCGGAAAAAGTAATTCGTATTCGCCGTCATTTCATCGACTCTAATTCTCTTGGTAAATCATTAATTATTTGAAGTGGACGAAAAGGTTGCTCAGTAAATGTAAACTTTATCATTGCGAACAAAAATTTTCGATCCTATTGAAAAAAAAAACTCTAACAAAGATAGATTCCGTGATTGAGGAGGAATCATAGATCATCGACGCAAGTATCATCGTTGAGAAATTAGTATCGTTTTCTTCTAACATCATTCTCGGTTAAATTGAATAATTAAGTAATTTATCGTTAAAAGTTATGTATTTGATTACTTCTTAAATTTATCTCACTTCATGTCTCGAAAACGGAAGAGAGATTCATGGCGTAATAATATTTTTCGCTGGGAACAATCCGAATATATCAGGAAAATTTGTCGCGTGGAAGGGCGCGGATGATAGAATTGGCGTTGTTTTCACTAAATTTCCACGGAATTGAAACGTCTGGTTCCGTATTTCGGCCAAGACTGCGGCCAAAGCCGAAGATGCCCGCTCTTTTCTCAGGAACCGGGAAAGCGTTGCCAAGTCTCGAGCGAACGTGTTAATTTAATAAGCTAATTTGGCGGCTGGCCAACGTCCCGAGGTTTCTGGTTTCTGTCCAGACCAAATTGTACGCTTCTACGGCATCGAATAATTAATTAATTATCGAATCCTCCGACTTGCACTAACTACCCTCATAATGCTAACGATCCAAGTATTCGGCACTCTTAAAATCGAAGATCGAATTAAATTTTTCTTCCCGTTTCATATTTAACGATCGAGCTTTGAGCATTTGAGTATGGTCGGCTCGTCAAGAAGAAGAAGAGGTAGAATGAAGAGGAAAGAAGAGAGGCGAAATAAAATTAAAACGATCCGATGGAATCGCGGGAAAAATGGAGAATGGAAAAAAAAAAAAAAAAGAAAGATTTTATTCATTATTCACATTGTTCCTGACTATCATTATCTTGCCATCTTCCAGATGTTTAATTCAACGCGATTTAACTCGACTCTCCTTTAATTCGTGTTCCTCATTCTTTTCCCCTTTCTTTTTTCTTTTTTTTTTTTTTTTTTTTTTTTAAATTTCCCAAATACATTATACGCCATTTTGTTTGCCATCCCCGTAAAGAGTCTCGGGGATAAATCATCGTGAATTCTCATCTATTCCGGCACATATATATTCATCGACACATTTCTCGGTACGTACACGTAAAATTTATGATTTCCTCGTAGATGACATTGTTCAACAAATAAAATGGTAAGGTATGTGCGAGGGACACGAACCGTAATATAGGCAACCGGTGGAACATGCGGTCTCTACCTGTTTTCGCATCGTTTCCCATGGGATATCGTGAATGCTGAAAATGGGTGGTATGCGTGCAACATCGATGTCGATATCGTCTGCCTTCCCTTCCTTATTTTTTTTTTTTTTTGGAGGAGGAGAGGGTTCCCCCCTCCCTACCTTCCTTCCTCTCTTCCTCTCTCTCGTTTACGAAGATTCATCACGATGTTCACCCTCCCAAAATACCGGATCCATCCTGAATGGAAACGATTTAAGTTGGCCGAATATATAGAATATATAGAACGCGACGATGCAGCTATAATTTTTTTTCCTCGAGAGATATCAGCGTGTTATGCAGGGGACTCGATTTGCCCCGATTAAATTTTAAATTATACGGCGAATTTTCCGTTCTCTTTTTTTTTTTTTTAAAAGATAATTGATGCGGTCGTTTCCATTGTGCGTGGCTCGAATTTGCGTATGAAAGATCGGGAAAACGATCGCAACCATGGAAATCCGATAACATTTTTCATCCCGACTACACGAAACAATCGTTCCACAGCTATTTATGCTTTGGTCGTGGTATTTATATAAGGGTGGTGGAGAAAGGGAGAGAGAGAGAGAGAGAGAGAAAGACAAAGCGAATTCGTGTCTCGTAATTTCAGTAATCAGGAAGTGCTACGGTCGGGTCTGAGTAGCTTCTCGTTTCAGTCTCTCCTTCCGTTGGTTTCTACTCTCTCGGATCATCTCGCCATATCGGATACGGCCTTAATGAATTTATGGCGTTCATTTCGAATGCTATCAACGCTCAGCCGGGACAGATTTATCGCCGATTTACCGTACACCATCACGTCCAACCAACGGAGAACGACAATTCGGATTCAAGTGTACGCACACCGATGGATCCTGCTCCTCCTCCTCCTCCTCCTCCTCCTCCTCCTCCCTCGGTTTCCCGATCCCTTCGATCGGCCAACAACGATTCATCCGGATTTTGTTATCCCCTCTCAAATCATCCTTTACTTTTAATCGCTTCCACCGATTAAACGAACCGCGTCCCTCTTCTTCCTCAAACGCGATATTTTCGAGAAAAGTATTTTTTTCGTGTCTCATCCGAGCTCGACTCTCTTCCGCGTTTGCGCGAGCGGGTTTCGGTTTCACCGAATCATATCCTCGTCACAGCTGGCCGTGACCGATGCCCGCGATATTTTAAAACTATTAAGCCCGCAATTTATAGTAATGGCCGTTATCGCGCAGCAAAGTAACTCGTATAGGCAAATGTCCGTCCATTACGCGTAGCACGGTAATTAAGCGGCGGTGTCCCGCAACAATCCAACGTTTGCCCGAAAGGGTGTAAAATCTAGCGAGCGAGCCGGGCTAACCCGCGCTGTGTGTTTACAACGGATGGTCGATTCGCCGGAACTTATTACAGTTGCCGAGTTCAACGAATCCTCCACGATTCTCGCCCCGCTTTCCTATCCTCCCGGATTGGATACCCACCACCATCGCCATGATGAAGGGACGCGGCGAACGTGATGCATGACAATGGATTTTGCCGGGAAAGCATTCGTCTAATAACGTTCGCAAACTTTACGTATACAGCGTAGACTCGAGAGAAGAGATCTATCAATCGCGCCTCGAATCTAATCACCCTTTCCCTCCTTGGTTAACGAACTTTCCGCGTCAACTTTTCATCGCGAGGGGAGAATAAAACCTCGTATCAACAACCGAGATCGTAATCGGCTACGAAGGAATAACTCGGACGAACGAACACGCGAGAGAGAGAGAGAGAGATGGGGGGGGGGGGCGCATTTAGGCATCGAACGAACAACGGGACGGCATTAAATAAACCGAACAATTTATCGTCGACTTTCACGAGTCCCCCATCCGCCATCGATCTTGCGTTTCACCAGTGTCAAGGTAAACCACGCTTTCGCGTTGTTACGCTCTGATAACACTAATCTGTAGTTACTGGCCGCTCGATATACCCGCTCGAGCGGCTCCCTTTCGACCGATGTTGCCGTGCGTGCACGTGTACGATGGGCACTCGTGTGGGTGTCCATGTCCATCCAGTACAGGTATAGCCGGCAACATTATCGGTAAATCCGTGACAGAGTTGGCGCAGTGGCGACTCGATGGGTTCGGGGAGAGAAAACAGCGCGATTCGGCGAGGGAAAGAGCAACAGCGATACAGCGCGAGAGAGAGAGAGAGAGAGAGAGAAAGGGAAGGGAAGAACGCAGGGGATCAACGGGGACGAGGATCGAGAGCACCGCTCTAACTGTTACAAAATAGGCGTGCGGTCGCGTTTGAAATCCGGATACGGCTATTCTGCTTTCGAGTTTAATGCTCGCCACCCCTTCGATCCGAACGAATTCCGTCGTTCGATATTAATTTACGAGTAACGTAACCGATCGATACGCTTTTTCCTCCCCCAGATTTCTTCTTTCTCCTCGAAACGTTTACCCCGATCCTTTGTTACGAGTATTAGATTGCTCGCTATCGGTTTCGATCGAAATGTTTCTCGAACGGGTTTTACGATTCAATCTTTCAAAAAACAAGGAGCAGAGAAGAATCGTGCCACTTTCTACCTTCTTCTTTCCACCGATCTATCACCTGGAAAATTAGATATATCGCCTGGCAAAGAGATTCTCACGAGGAGAAATTTATGCCCGCGAATGTCGGCGGCGGCGCGTGTCTTGCAGCCTGCGCAAGGAAACATCCACGCGAAACTTGGTGGTTCCCGACGCTTCAACGCGCCGTAATCGTGATTTATATCGCGAGACTTCGAAACGGGGCCGCTTGTTATCGCGAAAATTACCGAAAAGGGATAGGACACGGGGAGGAGAGGAGTAGGAAAAAAGAAGAGGAAAAGGAAGCATCCAACTCCCGTGAAACAAACCACCACCACCACCTCCTTTCTCTCGAAACGAAGTCACGAGCAGATCGGGCTTGTTTCACCGGGTCTAACATGTCCCCGTCATAAATCTGCGGTACTCGGAGAGTAGCTCGGCCGACCAAGTTTATAACGTGACAGAGACCGAGGGGAGTCGCGAATACACCGAGAGAACGAACGGGGAGAGGAATAGGTTCTGAATATAGCGGGGAAGGGAGGAGAGAAGCGCGAGAAGACGAAGGGTGGAGGAGGAGGGCGAAGAGGACACAGAGTGCGCGGGTAGCACAAAAGTTATTAAATTTGATTAGAGCGTGGGTGTGCGGGAACGAGGATGGGCTGGATAGGTAGCAGGAGTATAGGAACGGAATGGAGCTGCGAAAGGGTGGATTTCACCTGGGGGTGGCCGAGACACCAGCGGTACGACGAGTTTCGAACTGGTGTCTCGGTTTATCCACGGGCTTACGCAGTCTCTCTCGCTCCTGTCTCTGTCTCTTCTTCCGTTTTCCCTGTCCGTTTTCCACCTCCTATTCCGCCGGACATCGTATCGCATTAAATATAATTGTTAAAGTTCTTCCACGCGTGGGGATTACCACGACTCGCACGATTTACGTTATTGTATCGTAGCGGAACTGTGCACCGAGCTGTCCTCCCTTCCCTCTCGTTCCGCGAGTTTAGGTTGATTACGCGTGGATCGAACGAGACGATGCAGACGTGTCGAGATTCGTAACGTCGATCGACGTATCGAAATCGTTCTTTTCCACGAGGGAGGAGGGGGGAATAGAGGGAAATAGAAGAAAAAAAGGAAAGGGTTTGGACGAGCGAATACGTCCGTTCCCCGATATCTGAAATGCTTTATTTGAAGAGGGGCATGATCAACGGTTCTCGGGGCGAGAAGAGACAAATACACGTGGAACAATCCGCGAAACTTTCTCGATCATCGACCGGGCCACGGGGGAGCTGTTCCGTCGCGATTTACGACGAGAGAAAGAGAGAGGGAGAGAGAGAGAGAGTGGAGAAGGAGGAGAGAGAAAAAAAGAACGAGAGGTTGGATCGATCGTCTCCTTTGTCGACAATCGTACCGTGACTGAACGACAGGTACTGGAATAATCCGTACTAAAATCCTTGGAGACTGTACTGCGACAGACGGTCCTATTGAATCGAACGTCACATAACGTCGATTTTTCTCCCTCCTCGTTCCCTACCCTTTGTACGCTATCGCTTTTTACCCGTACGTTCAATTAATGATCCAATTCTATTGTCCGTATGGAGAATCGTTGCTCACGCATATTCCATTTAATCCGTGCGCACATTTATGTGTACATTACCGTTCATAAGTATCCGGTTCATAAGATACTTCGTTCGTAAAAGGAGAAAGTCCGAAGACATCTGAACGATATCTCCGCGATATAATTGTTATTAAATAGTTGTTATATAAATTCCAAATTTTTGCTACTACGTCGTTGTGCGCCTCTTCAGAGATCAATTTTATCGATATCGTTATTCCCCGCCACGTCGTTAATACGATAACGATAATCGTAAAGAAATCAATTAGAAATTTTTCTTATCCGTAATTTTTCTTTTCCCTGTTTTACGTATATTTCGATAATTTAATAAGCGAAGGGAAATTTCAAAGTAAGATAAACTTCTCCCATTGGTTTCGTATAATATAATCCAACAGCTAATTCCGTAATATTTATCGCGGTTAGTTTGTTACAACTCGCCTATAGATAGATATATCCGGATAAATAGAGAAATATCGGTTCCAAATGCCGTCTCGCATAATCCAAAGATTTGCAGCTTCGTTCCTGCTCGCGAAAATCTTTCCTCCTTCTTCGATCCTCCGCCATGCCGGTTTGTAGCGGATTTTCGATGGAGGAGAAAGCACGGAAGAAGAGGCGTGTGTTCACGCGTGAACCAATGTTACGTTACGTTCTCGCTGGCCGCTAAGCCGAGAGGCACACAGGAGAATGGATGTACACGGGATCAGGCAGTGGTGCAGCCCATATATAGGTCAGCCTTGACTGCGCACTACGTGCTTCGTAAACCGAGCCAGACCAGGTGTCGCCTTCTTTCTTTTTCTTTCTCTCTCTCTCTCTCTCTTTTTTCGTCTCAGATGATCTCTTGCTTGCTGAAAGCTCGACGTGCTTAAATTTTCGTACAGTATATACGTTCAATTTTTCACTTATCGTTAAGCGTTAAGGATTAATTGAAAAATCCTGATTAAAATTTGCGTAGCAAGCGTAACGGAATATAATTATACGAGGATATATCGATATTACAATTGCGGCATGTATGCGATTTTCATTAAGGAAACACAATTTTATACCTCTATACCTATTACAAAGTTGTATAATAAGTTGTTTAAAACTGTTGCGTTTCAATTGTTTCTTCGTGTTCTAGATTTTTTTTCTTTTCTTTTTTTTTTTTTTTTTTTTTTTTTTTTACAGAAAATTGCTACTGAGAATGGGATTTTCGTTCGTTTTCATAACCCGTCGTTTGTCAATGAGCTCGATAAAGCGCGATTGTGTATTAATTGTGCTAAATCGATGAAACTCGAGTTAAAATTAAGACAATTTCCGTCGCTCACGGCGCTATTAAGTAAAATGAAAGGGCGGTATCCATTCTGTGGGAGCGGGGAGGGGGTGAAAATAAGGCACTTCCGGTAATGCGGCTCGAATCAACGCGGAAATCGAGGTCATTGAGAAACGCGAGGGTTGTTGTAGAATGAATTCGCGTTTTACGGGGCAAATGGGGCAAATTTTCCACCAGAGTTTCATTTTCTCGAATCACCGAATCCAGTGTTTCGTCGGATGTCATTATGTCCGACGGATTGATGCTCATTCGCGTTTCTCTCTCTTCTCCAAAATTCCCCATAAGATATCTTCGAATTGAAACTTTCGTATTTATCGTTACAAAATTGATTAAATTGGAATTCATTTTGAAATACATCCTCGACGAAAGAAACCTTCTGAATTTCTTCTTCTTCTTCTTCTGTTCGCGTGAATAAAATCTTTCGAGAAGATTATAATCATAAACGCCACCAGTTCACCCCTAAGAAGAGGAAAAAGTGTCGAATTTAAAACACGGTTTTAAAAATACTTTCACGCGTGTCTGTAAAGTTTTCCCCGTCCGCAAACCTTAACAAATGGGCGGGAAGAAAGAAAGAAAGAAAGATGGAGGATGGGTCGGCGGATGAAATTGATTTATCGGGAGGGAAGGGTGGCGAGTGTCCTTTGTTGTCGCGCAAAATTGGCTCGGCGACCGTGTACGTACCGCAGAATGCGCATTTAATGACGTTATCAAAGGTATGCTGGCCGCGATCGTACAGCTATTTCGGTAAATTATGTCGCGCTGCGCTCTGTTGGCCGGGTGGGGAGGGAGGGGGAGGGTGTGTGTGGGGGGGAGGGGTTAGCTTCAGGAATCCCTCAGAATACCAATAGCCACGGGTCTAATTACGACCGTACAGTTAACAGTGACCAATATTGCTATTAAGCTACTCCGTTGCTCTCTACTTGTCCATCAAACGCGCAAGCAAACTATTCCTATGAAACACGCTGCCATCCCGACCATTCCGCGACATAGTTGTCCTTTCTTATTGATGTTGCGCGAATAATATTCCCAGTGTTATCCCCCTCCTCCCCGATGTTGCTCTTCGATTAATTTAAAACCCTCGCAACGGAACCGTGAGCTCTTGAACAAGCTATCTCTCGCTATCTACAACGATGAAAATGTTTAATATAATTGGAATTAATTCTCAAGAATTGTTTTATAATTTCGCGTAATTTCAAAAATGTGTAATTCAATTCCCTGATATAAATTACAAGGAAATCATAACTCGCATAAATATTTCAACAGAAATTAAATTAAATCCTTTTTTTGTTGTTGTTAATATTACTCGTTCGATACCGGTAAAGTGTTTTCGACTTTTCTTAAAAACACATTCAATGAGATTTATTTATCACGAAGCAAGTATTACTTAATTCGATCGAATTCAAAGAATTGGAATCGAACAATTAATATTTACCCCACAATTCGTATCTTGTCGATAATCGCGCGTTCGGATTATGAAAAGAAAAAAAAAATAGAAAAAGAAAAAAAGAAAAAGAAACGAAAACGCTTTTTCATTGCGGACGTATCGCTTATCGAATCGATCATGGATTGCCGAGAGTAATGCAATTAACGTGTGCCGATATCGCTGTCAATCTCGCTTTCTCCATACTTGCCGCGGTGAGATCCGTAGGCTCGGCAAATTTCCTCGGTTTCAATTACGGGAATTATCGAGGGCCGCGCGATAGATGATCACGATGGTCAGGGGCCATTCCAACAGATGGAACGGGTCTGTCAAATAGCCGCGAAGCAGACAGGAATTTCGAGAACGCTTCCGCCGAGGCCTCCGTGGCTTCGAAATCCACGTGGCGCGGCGCCCCCCTTCCCCCCGATTGCACCGATAGAAAATTTCTGCTTCCTTCGTTCCCCACCCGTCCAATATCGGAAACCGCGCGGTTCCATGCTAAATACCGTTGCGTGAGCTCGTGGAATCTCGAATTTTTTTTCACGGTTACGTGCCTGAAATCGTATCGAGGATTTTCCGACCCCGGGCAAAATTTACCGGACAAATTCGTAACCCTCGCTCGTCTATGCTCGAGATGGGGAGATAGGGATTATATCGATTTCTACCCATCGATTCTTAGAAACAGAAATTATTATTCCGTTTTGCGCCATTTAATTCTTTCCCTCATCGCGGCGAAGAGAAGGGGGGGAGTTTGTCGCATGTTCGATCGTTTCGCCGAATTTCGCCCTCCCTCCCCCTTGATCGCGCGTGATTATCACCACATCCTGCTCGCGACGCGTCAACAAAATTAACGGGCGAAACGATGGAAGCGGAGGCAATAAACGGGCCGGGGAAAAACTTGAAACGGCGCGGGGTAAATAGAATGCGGTCGCTTTGTCGGCCGTTTCATAAAGCTTTGCGCCCAATCCCCCTCTCCCCCGTAGCGGCGTAGAATCCAAAATGTTTCAAGACTTTCACCCTCGTTCACCACCCGCAACGCGCGCGCGGTTTGGCTTTGAAAGTTGATTGAAACGGCGTGCTGCTCGTTACGCTGCGGGGCGTAACGGTCGCGCCGAAATATATATACGTTTGCGCGAGAGAAGGCGAATGCGATGCTGTTTCCTGGCTGATTAAACTTTCTTCTTCGACCAGGAGGACTACTGTACTACTGTAAGCCGTTTAAAAAAAGCTCGGTTATGGGGAAAAAAAAAAAAAAAAATCGAGCGACTCGGGCGGGAATTCGCGTCGTTCTCTCCATATCGTGCCGCGCCGTATCGTATCGCGTCGACTTTTAATTAAAATTCTCGTAATAAGGGGTGGCGCGCGCGGATATCCGACCCATTCGAAATAGAATCGAAGGGGAGTGGAGGAGGAGAGGGCGGAGGAAGATAGGAGGACAAACGAAATCGTAATGCAGATTATAAGCGGCGGCAAACAAAAGCTACTGAGAGAGGTAATACGGTTGAGAGGAATACGTTGAAACATCGGATTCTGAACGCACGATCCGATGTTTCGACCGTTTCATTAGCTTCAGCTTTACCGATGATGCAAATCTCCTTGTGTCTGAAATTATTAAATCCAGAGCGGGAGGGGAATTATACGGGGGATAATTGAACGTGTTGAAAAAGTATCGAGCGTTCATCCTCCTCCCTCCCCCCTTTAAGTTAAGAAGTCGGGCTCGTTTTAGCTTTGCGACTCTTTCTCCCCCTCCCTTTTCATCCGCATTTTCATCCGTATCGGGACGAATTCACGAGAGAATGTGGACTTGGTAAAGGACCTTGGACCTTAACCGAGGACGGATCGTGGCGGACGGCGTCCTCTTACCGGTAGCTTTCGCTTCGTTAAGACCGGGGCACACACAAACTGTTGCCAAAGTGTTGCCAGTGTCCACAAGTCGCCTATCACACGCCTGCTGGAAGCTCGTAAGAGCGTAACCTCGGAATTCCCGAGGAGACACTGCGGATAACTGCGGCAGTTTGCGGTAGACGCAACCTCATTTTAATTCTACATAACACGACGACGCAAGTCCTTAACTATGGAGCAAACTTTCCGCCGTATCTTCGGCGCAAGATCGAAATCTCACTTTTCTCTTTTTCTCTCTCTTCCTCTCCCTTATCTCGCTTTACGTATATCTTTCCATTATTTTTCCATTATTTTTCCTCGTTCTCCCGAGTATTGCACCATTCTCAAAGTCGTTTCACTTCTCTTCCTTTTTTTTTTTTTTTTTATTTCGCATAGAAATTCACAATCGCGTGAAAAAAATTTCACGAAAACCGAAGATCTCTGATTATAACCTATTCCCAAGGCATTCGTGCGAATATAGTTACGCTCGAGTAATTCAGATAACAAAAAAAAGAAAGAAAAGAAAAAGTTGAGCTAGATTCCGTATAATCGGTAGTGAAAATTGCTCGCGTATAAACGAACTTGGAGGTGAAACGAGTTTTCCGCTGGTATTATTGGATATTGCGACGCAGCAACATCTTCGAAATAAAAGCGATTCGAAGTTGGGGGAGGGGAAAGTAACGAGCAGGCGTCTAACGTTAACGCGTCTGAAATTCTTCCATCCCCGAGATAGTTTTCGACCCACTCCCCGATGTCCATTCGAGTTTGTTCGAGGCGGACGCGGAATCGTTGGCACGAGTTGTGCGCGCGCCACCAAGGTGCTAGTTAACCGGTCCGCTGCTCGAGACAAGACGAACGCGTTCCTCGAACTTGGCAGACGTTTACCGCACACACCCCGGGTCTGAGGAGGGGGGGAAGGCAGAGGCAGGCACGAGCAAGTGTCACGTATATATCGTGCGCCTCAGACAGACGTTACGCGCGTTATGTAATAAGGTGGCGAGGCTGGGAAAGCAAGGGTAGTTAGGGGACGCCCTCAATTTTCGAGGAAATTGCCATTACTCGGCCCGGTAAAAGAGAGAGAACTTTGCCCCGCTTTGTCTCCTCCCCCTCGTCGTTTCCCAGGATTATTTTCTTGCTTCGAGATCTTTCTCTTACACCTATCTCGTCTTTCTTTTTTTTTTTGATTCTTGGATATTATACTTTGGTGAAACGTAGTATTGGGTAAATCTGGTCTATTTATCGAAATCGTTTACAATTTTAAATTGGGAAAAAAGTTTCGATCGAGTTGAGTAATATATTTTTTCCTTTTTTCTAATTATATGTATAGGGATGAATTTTTGATTTAGAGAAATGCGACGATTCTTTTGCGGTTTTAAACGAAACGTGGGCTTGTATTCCATTCTCCTTTTTACGATTTATGCGAGATAAACTTTCACGTGTCGTTGGATCCAAGAATCGCAAGAATGATTTTTACCTCTATTTACGCGAGATTCGCTTGCATCCAGAGACACTTTATTCGATTCTTAGCTATCAACAACGAAGAGAAGGGATAGATGCCTCGAGCGAAATTTTCTAATTTTCGTTTTATCGTTTCATTTTTTGTCTTCTAGAATCATCTCTTAAATCTTCTTTCTACATTTATCCGCGTATAATGTACATTCTACGGAATGAAAATTTAAGGATATTCGATATCCGGATTTTCTTTTCCACGCTTGGAAATACGTTGTTCTCTGTCTCGAAATCTCGTATCATCTTTATCGCTCTAATTCCCGTTCGTTATCTCGTTTCGCTCTCGTTTATCTCCAAGCGTGTCTTTTTTTCCCTTCCCGTCTTATTCTCCCACTCACGCGTCCCTCGTTTCGCAGCTTTTCTCGTATTTCCATCCTTTGTAGCCAGCTAAGAACTCTTCATCGGAAGAAGAACGCGCGGAACCGTCCGTCCTCTGTGTTCCCTCCCTTAAGGCGTTGTCCACAATGAACGGTTTCACCTTGGTAAACGTTTACGCTCGTAGCTCGCACACAGAGAAATCATTTTCCTCTTTCCATTTGACTCGATCGAATGAAAGGAGAAACGGGAACCTCAAAGATGTCTCTCGTCTTCTTTTTCTTTTCTTCCCCCCTCCCCTCTTCTCTTTGTCTCTATATTCCTTTTAATATTTCGCGGATGATTCGCAGAGATAATATTTTCCAGCCTATTTTATTATTATTATTCGTTATTTCCAGTGTCTGTAAAATAAGATCGGACACTGGTAAAAAATATAGCGATATTTTCTATTTTTCGTCCCACGAATCGACGAACAACAAATTCCTATTTCTTCATCCTTCCATTTGGACCATTTCACGATCCATTCTTTTTTCTTCCCTTTTTTCTTCCCTAGGCATTTCCCTTTACTCTCCTACATCTAACCTCCTCGTTCACGTGCCACTGTATCCTAGACAGTTTCCTTCTACCAGCTTCTTATCTCCCTTCCTTTCAGACTCGTGCCATCTCGTTCTCGCTCCTCCTTCGTTCTTCTTCTTTTTTTTTTTTCTTTGTTCTTTTCCACGACACTATCTCTGCCAATAGCTCCACACTTTCCTAGGTGTAATATCCCCTTTCGTCGCAATCTGCTAGCCACTTTTCAATGGGAGAAGAGGGGATAGGAACGGGCAGTTGCTTCCATTAAAAAGGGATGCGCGCAGCCCTCAACCCGGTAAACGTTACGATTGCTAGTTGCATTAAGAAATCGTCACCCTCTACGTCGATGCCAGTTCTTTTCATCGAGAGTGGCGTTGTCGCCTACCTTCTCGAGAAATTTTAAAGGGAGAGATTTTAAACTTTCTCTCCTCAGTTTCTTCTCCTCTTTCTCAGCCAGCCGTTGAGAAGACGGTTAGTATTTCCAACCGATTTTTATCATCGCCGTCGTCGTCGTCGTCGCGATTTTTTCTCAAAAAAACAATAGCTCGCCTCTCCATCCCCCGTCTCAAAGCTCGGCGCGTCCGTTTCTTAATTCTTCCATCAGCTTTATTAATTTTCTTCGTGCTTTTTCCTTCGTATCATAATATTTTCCGTCTGGACCACCACCCCCTCTCTTCTCTCTTCGCTTTTTCCCCTCTTCTTCTTTTCCTTTTTTTTTTCTTTTCGTCGCCTCTTCCCGAAGGATTTGTTTGCAGCCATCCGTTGATTTCCCGAGCAACTTTTTATTTTCGCTTTTTTTATCGACGTTTCCGTTCTCCCTCCGTTCCTTTAACGCTTTCGCACTCAAGAAAGCCGGCGAAATATAAATGGCGAATCCTGGATGCGGAGGGAGGGGGAGAGGAAGAGAAAGAGTGTTTTTTCGTAACGTATAAGTTTAACTTTGCGTTTTATTTACACGCCGAAATTCGTTCCCCCCCGTGTTGAAAAAATATAAATTAGCTATTCCCACCTACGTTAAAAACGTGTTGTAGAGCACAGGGCGGAGCCAAGATTTCATCTCACTCGTGCACGTTACGTTAGGAACATTGTAAATATTTTACGAACAAACGCGTGCTATTCTTTGTAAAGCAAAACAGAGGAGGGGGTGGAAGGAGAGGGGGAAGGGGATAGGAAGAAAAACGCACGCGCCACGTACACTGACTGAAATTAGATACGGATATTCCAGACGAAATGGCTACCCATAACGTCTCGTTTCCGGGCGAAATTCCTACCTCTCTTCCGTCACAATTTCGGTAATCTGACGTAAAGAATTGCATCGCCGTGTCTCGCCGAAAACTTCAGTCGTACGATTACCACCTACGATTCCTTGTTATCCATAATTCCTGTTGGGAATCGTTGGAAAAAGAGTTTGATTCGGAATCGCGGCGAGAAGAATTAAAAAGATATAAAGCTTCCGCTTCCGCTTTGAGATTTGCCGGATTGAAAAAGAAGAAACACGAAGAGTTCTCGATATCGGAAAATTTATCGCATCAGGATGTGAAACGACCGACAAGGTATTCGATAAAGCCGAATTCGCGGCCACAACCGAGGAATACTTTCCTAGAAAGTAGCTGGGACAACACGCTCCTTTCAATTTTTTAATTTGATCCTCGAACAAGATATAATTTGAATTATCAGGGAAAATAATACGCTAGTTATGGAATAAAATTGTCTATTCGCTCGTGCGACAATTGGAGAATCGATCGCATATACTCGCGGTCGATTCTCGAGCCGCAATCATCCGACGAACGTTCAACCTCTCCCAAAAGGAAAAATACGATTTTGAACGTACGTCTATTTCGTGCGTGGCCGTAGTAGAGAACGGCACTTGTCTGTGTGCAAACATATATTCCGCAATCTCCGTGGGCAGCAGCGGTTACCAGGAGGAGAGTTTGCGGAAGGTGGCCGGTTGTTTTCTAGTAGCTCTCTCGGAACGATGCGAGAACAAGAGGCCTTTTGCCCCGAACCCTTACTGCCCTTCCCTCTCTCTCTCTCTCTCTCACTCCTCAAGAAACAATATAATGTGATTTAGTGGACCATTACTGCCAGTGTACTTTCCGAGTAGAGCGGCGTCTAGGTGCACCTTCCATAGACATACCAAGCTCGCCCATAGTCACGTATAACCGACTGTTCTCTATCTCATCTGGCCCCCTTTTGCGCTTCCCTCTTATCTCTCGCCCGATGTCGTGACCCCCGCCTTTCGCCCCTCTCCTCGTCCCTCCTCCAATATCGCCCTAACCTACAACGTGTAACGTACAAGGGATGGAAAAACCTGCAGAAATTTAGGGTGTTCGGACACTCGGCCACCGAGTGGGGGGCATCTTTCGCTCTTTTCGTGAGTTTTCAGAGAGCACAGCCAGTCTAACCAGAGCGAAGAGGAGGGAGAATGCATCTAGGATGATGGAGGATAATTTATTTTTAAAGTAAACTTGCGAATCGATTACAAGCGACGCGAGTGCAAGGGATAGTAATTTGATGCTCCCGGGAGGGAGAGGATACGTGGCTATAAATTGAGAAATTTACGTTCATTCTTGCTTTGACGATGGAAATTGCAACACGGAAACTCGCTTCCGAGTGTATGATCGTACGTTCTTACGTTCTCGCGTTGAACGTACGTGTTGTCTAACTTTATTAGCCGGTCTCCCTCGTTTTGCGCGCTGCTTCATTAGTTCCCTTCGTTAGCCGGTTCGGTGGGGGGCTATCTCTCGTTCCCTTCGGCCCCCGAATAATGATACACAGTGTTGCCGGCCAGACCCGTGGTCGCACGTACGATCGTACGTGTAATATAATAGAAACGAAACCAGTGGAAACCCGCGATGCAGCATCGCCTAGGTTTCGTTAACATTTCTATCGCGCGTGTATCCTCACGATTCTCATTTCTACTCGAGTATCGGGAACAACGAGCTTTTGAGTTTACCACTCGCGATAACTCGTGATACCACCCTTGATTTTTCATTTCGATTGGAACACGATTCGATTCGAAATGACGTTACAAAAAAAAAAAAAAAGAAAATCATCTCTAGGACATTTGCAGCGAATTAAAATACATTAAATTATACGATCGTGTTGATCGGCAATGAACGTTTTCCTTGAATTTCGCTCGATATTTTAATTAAACGTGCCCCATCGATTGTCGCGCACGACGACGCTTTCAAATATTTTTCTTTCCCTTAGCTAGCCGTTAGCCGGCGGTGGTGGCTGCTGTTTTGATATAATGGGGAACGTGCGTTCGTGATTTCGAAACTACGTGACATTGCTCGCGTTAAAATCGAGACCGAGCCACTCCACCGCCCCCCCCCCCTCCCGGATGCGTCGACCGCTTCTCTCGGCGATGCAAATTAATCCGATTGCTTCGGTTATTTTTATTAATTAATCCGCACGATGGAAAGTAAATTCCATCTCGTTTCAAACTTGATTCAATATTTAAGTTTAATCATACTGTCGCCGCTTTTCGAATCGGCCAATAATTCCCGATAGCGGCCGCGACGGTTCGCGTTTTCATCCACGAATCATCGTTTGTAAAACACGAACACGAATTTTATTCCATCCCCGCGATTTCTCTACCAATTTCTGCTATCCTCCACCTCATCGGTGTGGGGATGTTTTACACGATTCCACGCCGTGTGGAATTTAATCGATGCGCGAGTAGACGAACGACGAGATACGTCTCTTCCATTAGAATGATTAACCGTATCCCGTACTTCGATTAACAAGTTTCTCCTGTCTAATCTCGAATTCTAATAGTGAGAAGGGGGGGATGGCGAAAAAGAATAATGGTCGAAGAGAAAAATTCGATTTTGTTCGAAAGTTGTTGAAGTGTCTTACTCGAGAATAGCACGTGTAATGATAATTTATCAAATTGTTCTTTTTTATGAGAAAATCTATACTGTATCTTTAGGGAAAGAAAATGTTTAATAAAATCGACAACGAGGTTTCTCGGACAACAACTTTAAATGATCGATATTCTTCCACTCTTCTCTCGCAACAACGTCGTGTTTCGAGTCGTTCTGTCTTGATCAAGAATAAAGTCCAAGGCTCACCCGTTTTCGAGTTGATAGACGAGGTCTCGAGAGGGAAACAATACATTTTTTTCCCGCGGTTCTTGCGGCGAAGTGGTCCAACGACCGTCCACCTTTGCCATCCGTCCCCTCGCGGGAGTCGCAATTCAGCTTGTTGCGGGCTGAAGTGGCGGTTTTCGTGGCAAAAATTGCCGTCGACACCTGGCCAGGCCGAGGAGGAAAACTCGTAGATAGGAGAAAAAAAATGGGTGGAAAAAAAGAGGGGGCTGGACACGGGTTGACCCTATATCTTGTTGCTACTTTGCATATCCCAAGCGGTCGTCCCGTTAAATCCACGGGACGCATCGATCTTTCTTCCCTTTATATATATATATATATATGTATACACACACACACACACACACACACACACACACACACACACACACACACACACACACACACACACACACACATATATTTTTATCTTTTATTTTTTTCGTTCACTTTCGTACCTCGTGGGAAATCGCGACGAATCGCCAATACCAACGGTCAATCGGTGGACCGAGCGCGGTGGTTCTCTCCATAAAGCGTTTTATCGCAGTTTATGCGCTCGGTCGAAATTCTTCTTTTTTTTTTTTAAACTTGTCGATCGGTGCGAGAGATTTTTCTTATGGACTTGCCGCCGGTGGTTTGTTAGTCGGCCCCGGCTCGCAAATATTTGAATACTCGAAATTTTAAATGATTCAGAAGGGATGAAAATATTCAAACATCGGGCGTTTCAAATATTTAATAACAACCGGGCCAATCGCGTTTAAATATTTAAGATTTGTTTCATGCTCGGGGCTTGAATCCTTTATGGGGGATATATTTCTCGTTTTCTATTATTACTTCTTGCTCATAACTATTTCACGCGCCGTTACATCGCTTACAACATCCTTCGTAAAACGCCGCCTCTATTCTTGCCCATAATCTTGAAGGATGCGAATACGTAAAACGCCGCGTCATTATCCGGACAGATTTTAAGGCGGCTTGTTCGTGTGTTAAGGCTTTTTTTCTATTTTTTATTATTATACGCCTCTCTTGGTGGCCGTTTCTTTCTTTCTTCCAGAGAAAGAAAGTGGAGATACGGGAACCGCGTAAACCGAGTTTACGCGTTGCTGCGTTCGTCTCACGACGATGCACAAACCCTTATTACCATAATTCTCGCGCACGGCGTAGTCGCCATCGCCAGAATCGAAAATATCGATCGATCGAAACGATTTCGAATCGCATTACTTCTCTTCGATCGTCGATTCTCTATTTCACGATGATATTACGAAAACGTATTATTCCGTTTCGAAAGATGTCGATAGTCGACATCGACAAAGTATAAGATTCAATTATTATTATTTCGAAATAAACACAGCGTTGATTAAAAATTTTTCTTCTTTCTTCCCAACGGAAATAGGATAAACGAACGAAAATACGGAGGATACAGCGAATTGGAAAGGATCGAATGATTTTCAAAGGAAATATCAGGCTTGATCGTGATAAATCTTGTTTACCGTATCGCGATTCGAGCAATATCCCACTCCTCCGATCGGAGGAAAATCGTGGCTTCGCGTCCTCTAATCGCAGCGACAAGACAAATAATCGTGGAACCCGATCCGATCGATCGAATACACACCTAATCCCCGAGTTGGATGTTGCCTTTTAACGCCACTTTCGACGGAGTCGAGTTTGACCGCGGGGAAGCGCCGATAAAGTCAAAGGAGAATTTATCGCGGCCTCCGCCTCCACCTAATCTCGCCCCTAATCTCCGCCCGGCAGACAGATTCCTCGGGGAAAAGAAGCGCGGGGATTCGATTCGGGCAAATATATCACACCCTTTCTCGAATTTATCGTGTGTTGATTTAATTGAGTTTTCGCGCGATCTCCTTATTTCGTAATTAAATGCCGAGATCGTGACGGCGTTGCGTCTCTTTTTCCGGCTCGATGACGTTATCAAGTCGGTTGAACGAGACGTGTGATGGGATAAGGAATAAAAGTTGCGTTTACTGATTCTGGTTATTGGCATTCTGGTGAGGATCGAATAGATACGTACTTTACTGTATTCACGAAAATATGTGTAATTATCGCAAAGATTATTGTTACGGGATATAAAGTTCATTGAAATTTTATCTATAATTTTATTATTGAACGTTGATAATAGTGTTACTATTCTGTAGTCGGTATCCTTTTGTTTATCTTCGATACGCGATCTTCACTTGTTCATAATGCTGTTAATAATAATAACCAAAATATATCCATTCAGCTAAATCAGTATATTTCTTATTTATTGTTCACGCATAATCAACCAACAATTATCTCCAGTTTCAAGTTCGTTGTTGGATATTTGTATTTTATCTGTTATATACAAAGGAAAAAAGTATATACTTTATAATATCTTGATAAATGAAACTTTTCCATTCTCTCGTTAATTCCAGTTGAAACTAGAAATCGAAGGACACGCGAGAAACGTGTCAAGATCTTCCGTGTGCGATTGATAACCAATCAAATAACCAATAAAGTGAAAACAAAAATGAAACGCACGAGTATTAATTACACATCGTATCGATTCGACGAAGCAAGAAGAAATAGGAAGAACGGAGGGACCTTCGATAACGTTTCGTTTCGTGACGTCAGCTGCCAGGTTTCCGTGGCTCACGTTTTGCCACCAGGTATCGTTGTGCCTGCGTGACGGTAAATTCCGTAATAATAACGGCACCGTCACGACTGCCATTCCTACCAGTTCTCGCCGCGGATGTAATTATGAGCACGTCTCCGCGGTTATCGCCGAATGATGTCCCGCCGCGACAACGCCTCAAAGAGCCCGCGCACCGTCTGACGCTTGACGTTCTTGATGGCGCAATAATTGAATTTTAACCGTGTCTCGCCGTGGAATTCCGCCCCGTGGACGTTGTTTTACGGACGGGGATGTGGCCGCCGTTGGTATCGCTCTCGAGCCGTCTCGCCTCGCGACTATAGGGCATAGTCGTCCCCTTATGGAAAATTATATCCTTCATCGGTGTAACGTGACGTAAGTTTCCTGCGACTCGCGTCCAATCTATCATTCTCGGAAGCTGTTTCGAATTTTCGTTATAAGATATGTTGCGATATGTGGAAAGTTTCGTTCGGGACATTTTGTGTCTACCCAAGATTAGAACACGATCAAAGGAGGGGAAAATTTGGGAAATTTTATATAATTTGGTATAGTTATTTGTTGACGAGGAATAGGCGTGAAAAAGAAAGAGGGAATATAAGCTGGGAGATGATAATGTGCGTGATAACAAAGTGACGAGATTGAAATTGTGAAACGAATGAATTTATAATGGGTTAATTATGAAGCTGGAATAACGAGTAATTTAGACGAACGGCGAAAAAGATCAACTGAGAATTGTACGCTATGGCATTAATGAGTACATTGTGCAAGTACAGTGAGATTCTCTGCAGTAATACATTAAAATTACGTAGATTTCTGCGCGGAACAATAATATTAATCTTCTTGACAATTGTAAGAGCGAGTTATAAAAACAGTTGAGAATTTTGTTGATAACTAAAATATCGGTAAAATACCTCCCTCGTATAAGAATAAATAAGAAGGGTTGGATATTATCGAGTCACAAATGTGAATTGGAAGCAATTGAAAAAGTTGCTTCCAACGAAGGAAAAAAATGCATTGGATTAAACTTTCTCTTCGGTTTCTCAGTTTCACGGACCGATCTTTGATCAATCATAATCAATAATATATAAATCGATAAATTTCCTTTCACAAATGAAGACACGAAAGAGATATAAAGATCATTTTTCCTTGCTATTTATTTTTCAATGTAAACAACATATATTATGGAAAACTAAAGAAAACGAACATAATTTATGATTAACGTTCTTCGAGTTGAAAATAGCAATGCCTTTAAATTTTCCATCGTAATTAAATCGGACACATCGACGAGGAGAAAAAGTCTCTAAAATCTAATCGAGAGATTTGCCTGCAACTTCACAAGTTGCCTGAACTTTCGAACAAGGTAGCGAAAAATCGAGAATATTTGGATAAATTAGAAGCGAGGTCGCACCTCGTCGAGAAATAGTTGAAACGTCTAGAATCGATAAGAATAATCGATAATTCGGTTATTAATAAGATCTAATTACTCGATTCACGAGGCAAAGGACAATCGGATGAAATTTCAGAAGAAGGGAGGAGCGAGAAGAGTCGGGATCGTTCGAATAAATTAAAGAGGCGTCACGTGATCGGAAACACGGATGGGGATAAAAAGAAAGCGAAACGGCAAAGAGGAAGAAAATCGTGAGTCGTTCCGAACGCGGCTAATGCCATTATAAGAATTAATGTTTCACCATGAAAAGAGAGAGAAAGAGAGAGAAGTTGGCCGAGCAATCTCACGGATGGGGGAGGAGGATTGTGGATGGGGGTCGGAACCGGTCGACTTTACCCGCTATTCCTTTCGTAGTAACGTCGAGACGAGGGAGTGTTTTAAGTAGTTGGCCCGTTTTAACCGTCTCTCACCTATAGCTGCTGCCACTCGCCACTGGTCTGACCCAGAATGCGAGCGCCCCCGTGTTACTAGAGAGAGAGAGAGAGAGAGAGAGAGAGAGAGAGAGAGAGAGAGAGAGAGAACACTCCCCCCCTCTTCGGGGTAGTTAAATTTGTAATTTAAATCAATGTTAATCCCGAGACCACGGCGCAACACACCGAATTCAGGATTCATGGCCGGCTTTCGGCGAAAAGACGATTATCGGTCGGATTGTGAAACGGAATCTTAAACGATTTTTACGTCGACGAGTAAGTGCTTTATCGCGACATTAATATATCGTGACATAACGATACGTAGATGTGGTAGCAAAGATTATATTGGATAATGTTTAAGGATATAAAAAAGAATCTGGAAACACATTGACTTACCTGCTCGAATAAGAAAGAGGATTGAAGTATATTTGAGTAAAGTAGGTAGATAAATAAATATCGCGGCAAATAGACGATAAAGAAGATATAATATAAAAGTTTATTTTCAAAATCGAGGAAAACACTTGTTAATAAAACAAAATACTTGTAAATTCATCGACGATTTCGATCGTCTGGAAAACGTTCTCTTTCCTCCTAATAAAAATTCGACCATTCCCCTGAAATATTTAATCCCAGTTGGAATGGGTTCACGTAAGGAAGGAAATATCTTGGCGGGGTATAGAAATTCGCACGAGGTCGTGAACGTTAACGCCTCCGCCAATTTGCATCCATTTCCCCACCCTCTTTGTTTGATATTCACTTTTAAGCTGGAACGAGGAGGGCGGGTTAAATCGTCGGGAGATTCGGGCACGCGTAAATTAGCCACCGCAATGACATTTTTATCTGCGGTTGGGAACCGATGGTGTTTCCTAATGAATCGCCGCCCTGCCTGCCTCCTTTCCTCCCAAACAGTGGCCCGGTTTCTTCTTTATCTACGGCATTCGCCGTTTACGAGGGCGCGGGTTACGGTCGAGCATACGTACGTACATACGTGTGTGTGTGTACGTGTAACGACCGGTCGTACGTGTTACCTCCTCGTTAAGGGAAGGAACGCCGCGCGGCGTTTTACGCGAGATTTACGATAGCTTGTGCACGCATGACTTAGGCCTCCTCGCGCGTACCAAATCGATGCACGTGCACCGCCATCGTGGCCTTATCGACAGGAAATAGGGTATTCCGAACGCCTCCGGGGTGAAATGTTGCCCCAATAGAAAGATACAGCCCCGAATATTTACTTTCCCCGCCGCTTATCTAAGCGGGGGAGTAAATTTTTGACACGATTGGTGCCCACTTTCCACCACCCCGAAACTATCCGCCCGAATTCCGGGGAATAATACGAGAGTGTAGGAAATGATCTGTCGAGAATTTTCAACGTTTATCTATTTTATTTGATTTCGATGAGATACTCGAATGGGATAATTTATGGATAATTTCGATTTTTATTTTAATTTTAATTATCCCTCCCCGTTTTTAGGAAATGAATAGAATGTTTAGAAATCAAATCTCGTCGATCTTTTCAGGGATATTGACACGCACGAATATATTTATCTTTTATTTGATTATTAAATTATTCTAAGTAGAAAGGAAAATTGAAAACTGTCGAATTATTGTAAATATATGATTTTATATCTTATAGAATCCCTGAAGAGATGGTCGTTCCATTATTTTTGATGAGTCAAAAATTTGTTTATTTATTTCATTTTATTCCATTTATTAACGATATTTAATTAATAAAATAAATCAATGCAGGATTTCCATTTTCCATTTCATTTCGTTCATTTCGAACCATAATTGTGATTGAAGTCGCGATTTATTAAAAAACGAGCGTATAAATTGTTTGCAGATTTGAAAACAAGTTTACATGCAATGAGTTGACTCGAAATCGAATCGTCTAGTGCATCTTTGTGCTCGATCAATTACGCCACTCCTTGGGGCAACGTGGAATGAAAAATCTCGCGTTTTTTCCCCTTATCTACGATTCATTCTCGAGTCTAGACCTTCCTTCCGATTCGTTGTTCAGATAAAAAAGAATTCGAGAAATACACACGTTCGGAAAACGAAGCTAGATTTCACAAAATATATACGTCTCTTAGATACGTATCACTTTGATTCATCGATACATCGATCCGTACTCTTTCGTTTCTATTCAACTCGATCGATCCCTTTAACTTTCGAAGAAATTTTTGTATTAATTTGCCATTTATAAAGTAAATGGTATAAAACACAGCGAAACCTCGTTCGTCACATAAACGAAATTTTATACAATCCCTGATCATCTGAACCGAAATACCTTAAACCTTTCATCTTTCACTGTGGCAACAACGAGTCATAGAATTTGAACCCCCCAAAGGGTTAAAACCTTGATTCCATCGCACGTGTGTCAAACGTACACATTCGTTAATCGATCGATCGCTCTGATTTCAATTTTACGATCCTTCTCTCCAAACGTTCCCTCCTCCCTTCATCCACTACCATCGATGTATTCATAATGAATCAGAGCAACTTTTGCAATTCTTCTTTGCAATTCTTAAATCCGCATTAATCGTCGAACTAGCTAATCTATTCGAGGAGGGGGAGCGTTGAAATTCTTGAACTATTAATCCTCGAGATTTCAGTGACCGGCTCGAACAACGTCACTTCCGATCGCGCGAACGCTTCCCCGTCATTTGACTTAATTATCGATGTGTTCCCGTGTATAATTACGCGAATCGTGTGTCAATTCCCACAGGGCACTGTATCCCCGCGCGTCTACGTTGTGTGTGTAGAATACACGCGCGTAACACGTCATTATGCGAGTATACAGGCGTATGTCAAGCGGGCAGACCGCGATCAAGCTTTCTCCCTCGTCCTCGGTCGTCGTTATACCAATATGTTGGAAAATGCGGCCTACCCCTAGGGATAACACACGCCTATTTCGAATCATCGGTCGACCCAACTTGTACACGTACTCGTAATCAGCTTATACAAAGACGATGTAATTGTTCTCATTTCCTTCGCGTTTCCTTCTTTCTATAACGCTTCCCTAATATAAATTACGTTGGATTACGGTATTTAAAAAAAAAAATTGATCATAAGCGGAACGTGCAGATCGAAGAAGCTTAAAGATTAATCTTTTTATATTATTTTGTTCGTCAAATGATTTTTTGAAAGACGAGGTATAATTCTCGTGATACGTTATACGTGCTCCACTCTCTCGATCGTAATTAAAATTTGATGAGGGAACGTATTGTAAGTAGCCCGTGTTTTCCCCTAATATAATAAATTGATTATTCAATTATGCATCTCATTCTAAACAAACACTGTATTCTTATAACAAATATATAATATATATAGTATAATAAATGCATAACAGACACAGATTGGAAAGCCTGAGTGAAATTCGAGATATCAAGATTTATATATATATATCTTAGACAAACTGAAGACACACTGCAGAGTGACTAATTTTTAAAATTAATCGAAAGCATGAAAAGGTGTCACGTTTCGGAAGGACGGGCAACAAACGATCGCTTAAAATACCTCGTCCGTGAAAAGCGTGCTCCATTTAAAACAAACTCCATTCCTCCCGGTGAAGAGAGAAAAACAAAAAAAGAAAAATGAAAAAGGGGAGGGGGGGGGGGAAAGCAAAAACCATCTAACTAAATCTAAAAATTCGACGAAACTGCCACGAGTGAAACTTTAAACAGGAATTTATGGTTAGGTGACAGGTCCACTCTCGAGATTATAAATCTCCTCCCCCGGTTTTGGTCGCCGTTTTATTACGAAGTCCCCGTTTAATTATGAATTCATCGACTGCCTCCAGCCACGACGCGGTCGCGGCGGATGATTTTGCACCCCGTTTCCCCGAGAAATATGGTTCCTCTTTGTACACGACACACCGTTTCGCGAAGGAACCTATTTTCGCGCCGTGCTCTTTCGTTTTTAAGAAAGAAAACGCGACCGAGTTATGATTTATCGCCGGGATGGGACCTCCCCCCTTGAGGTAAGGTAAAGGGGAGAGGAGAGGATACGCGCACACATACACTTATAACATTTCGCCACCGGGTCAAACAGAGAAACGCACGGAATGCGCCAGGTGAGTGAGCCATGGTTCACATGGGAAATGAATGTTCTGTCGCGAATGGAACATGCCCTGAACATCCCTCGGTGCAAGGGATCCGCTCCATTGACCGGAAGCGACCGATGCCCGGAATCGTTTACGGTGTTGTGTCAGAATTTGTTGCGCACGAACGTAAAATTATCGTCGATCGTTTGTCTCATCATCAATTTTCTTTCTTTTTTTTTTTTTTTTTTTATCCCTTTCCACTTTGATAGTCGTTGCCCTGTGGCCCATCGTCATTCATCGGATTCGATTTAAAAATTGGATTCAAATGACATCTGTTTTTTTCTTTTTTTTTTTTGTTCTTGCTTCGTTTTATTATGGTATGATATATATATATATATGTAGTATGATATTTTTCATTTTTTTCTCGGTTCGTTTGATCGTCGAATGCCTGTTGATACGGGCGAGCGACGGGGATTTCAATTTTCAAGCGACGAAACACGATGGAGAATTGGAACGTCGTCGAGCGTGCGCATGAAATATTAATGAATTCACGGGGGAACGAATATTGTAAATAACAGGACAGTCGAATTAAAATTTACTAGGGTAACGTCGTTAAAGCGCTTCGGTTTTAATTGTATTCGCGGTCGTGACTGTTCGTTTTGAACAGCGTCCGCTCGAGAATTGGAAAAGGAAAAAAGAGGGGAATCGTTAGAGAATCGTTACGCGTCTGTAATCCGGCGAATTCGAAGGGCGAAGGTTGCGAAATTCGAGGCTAGGTATCGAGGCTCGCTGCCGGATGTTTTCCAGATAGGTTCGAGAAAGTTACGAGCCGAGGCCGTTGATACCATATCTAACCACATTTAACAGGTTCTCTTCACCAGTGGTGTAACTTAATCACCGGTCTCGGTGGTTGTTCTTCTCCCCCCCTCGGTTTTTCCACCCATTCAAAAGGTTTGCCCAGACGTTGAAGAAGAACTCACCCTTACTTACCATCCCCCAGTGCAAACAGGCCACGAGTGCACCGGATAGCCCCGTAAAAAAAATACACTTTCGCGAGTACTCGTTCGAAACCCTGTTTTCCTTCCTGTGTTCTCGTCCTTTTCTGACTTTCAGCCAACTCATTCCCCCCCCCCCTCTTTTCTTCTTTTTTTCTTTTCTTTTTTTCTTTTCTTCTCCTCTGCGCTATCAGAGACGCGCTAACGATTCCAAGTGGAGTGGGTTGGAAAGGGAAACTTGATGGCCAGCAGGTGTGGTGCGGGTACACGCGAGCCTCGATCCCTTTTTCCGCTAAGTTTTCTGTACGCTCCGCTATCCAATCCCTCCCCAGATTCTCCTCCACTCTTCTGTCTTTCCTTCGCCTTTCTCCCTCCTCGCATTCTTTTCCTTCCAATCTGCTTCTCCCGATCCTCTTTATTCCCGGTTGTCAGTTGCTATCTATTCACGGGATTACGTTCTCGATCGGAACGCTCCACCAACTGACCCTGCGATTCATCCCGGTATTCGAGCACGGCTTCGTCTTTAAAGGCAGGGCAAAAGGAAGGAAAAACTTGCGATAAAAATTTTTCTCCAACTGGTTATATGGATGATGATTTTTTTATGGATTGCGCGAATTCTGCAGCAAGAAGATTGGATTTGGCAATTAGAAAGGAGATCTTGATTGAAACAAATATTTTCATCAACCCTAAATCAGTTAGGGTATATGTTCGCATGAAATCGTAATGGAGAACACTTGTCACTTCTTCGAAACGAATTCATCGTTAATTAATTCATTATTGGTGAAATATATTTTCAATTAAATTTAATAATTTGCAATATACAATATACAAAGATAGAGGGAGGATATTGAAGAATTATTATAAAACAATATATACCGCATGATTCTAAACACTTTTCCTCTCCCTTAGAATTGTATATGAAGAATTGTGTTGAAGAATATGAAAGAATCGCTGGATCACAATCGTCGTTGCACGTGGGAAAATGTTCTCTAAAGCCTTTTCGTCCCCGATCGTTGTCGTTTCTTCTATTCCCTTCGTGAATTAACTACCGGTACGGTTATTTAGCCCAGCAGTTTTAGGACTGTGGGCGAAGCCCGTGTATTCGAGTTTGTTGATAGTTGTTCGTCCAAGCGCTAACCGTGTCCAACGCAATTTAACTACTATGATCAGACGAGAACCGGGCGCTTCCTATATGTCCAAGCTGTTGGCAACACGAACCGGCTACTTGTGCGATAAAAAGACATTTCCTTACCAAACGTTCATTATCCCGGATCCTTTGTTCCCTTGCACCACCGATATTCAACAAGTGTTGTTCCTAACTTAAACTCTCCAATAACAGAGTTTCAAGTTATCCTGTTTTACGAAATTCCTCTTGGAAATTCGTATCGTGTTTCCAAATTCTCCATCCGTACGATATTTATCTGATTGTTGTTATGGTAAAAAAAATTTATATTGAAAAAAACTTGATTTGAATCCTTTAATTTAAATTTCATCATTGTATGCGGCAATAGTTTCAGGGGGCAAAATCGTAAGTAAAACAGGATGTGAGTACAATCTTTTTTTGGAAAAGTAACAATTAAAAAAATTAGGCTAAGAAAGTATATTTTAAAAAAAATTTTCCTTCGAAAATAAGAATACGAATAAGTATCAATCTCCGAAACTTTTTCGATTTAATGCCAATTCATTGTCTCTTCCACGAGACGACGAGACATCCCACTTGTAACGAAGGCAAGGAATAAGTGCCGGTAAAACCGTCATCGCGAACCGCGAATGGGTACATCGTAAAATTTGAATTACTAATAAAGAGCACTCATCGCTCGATCCGATAAAAAAAATAATATCGTTAGATTTCCTTCGATATTACAGCAGCAAAGCAAAGAGGACATTTAACTTAAGAACTTCGTGTCCACGATGTTGAACGAGGAAAACCAGCCGCCGCCAGATCGTTGGCGGAAACAAATGTCGAACGATGAGGGTAACACGGTTAAGGGCAGCAGTTTATCATCGAGTGAAACGTGCCCCCCCATCATTGTATTTCTCAGGCGAAATACAATAATATAAATCGTTGAGGAACCGTCGAACAATAGAAGGAAATTCCGTGGCAGACGTCGTTGAAACGTCGTCGAATGGCGAGCGAGCCTGCGTCGAATTATCTTCTTCTTACGTAGCAGAGGGAACGAAGGTTGATGGGGGAGGGATGGGCCGAGGGGATCGAGACGCGTGCACGGCAAACGTAATGGCTACGTGTGTATAATGGTTATT
The DNA here is from genome assembly GCF_048593485.1 of Apis florea. Taxonomy (NCBI): domain Eukaryota; kingdom Metazoa; phylum Arthropoda; class Insecta; order Hymenoptera; family Apidae; genus Apis; species Apis florea. Next base: position 4,516,164 of record NW_028256746.1, read on the forward strand.
TATGTGACCACGAAACGCGGTTCAGGAGAGTCTGGCTCGAGTCTGGACGACAGGTTTCGCTCTGACGTATCGATTCACCCTCTCCGGGTAAAAGTAGTGGCAGCAAATAGGGAGATTTATGGTTGACGTATTTATAAGAGCCGGGTGGACGCCGGGTGAATGTCGGGCTACGAGCGAAAATATCCGAGTTTGTGCATTTTATATCCCCTCGTTATTAATGGAACAAGATCTTGGGGTTAGTGATTGATTCAACTTATAGGAGGAAAGATCCTGTAACGAGGGTCGATCGAAAGTGATTACGAATCGCCTGAGTGTTATTAAGCGATCTATATATTCGTGAACGATCGATTTTAGAAATGGAAATAAATTCGAAAGTCGACGTCGGCAGAAATGTTGATATTTAATTCTGCACCAAATATACAGATTAACATATTTGTGAAACACTTTTGAAGCTTCTTTAAAGGGATCAAGGATATATAATATTTAACGGTCGATATTAAAGGAAAGAATTTGATTCCTCTTATATAGTTTCAACTCGTTTTTACGTCTTCTACGTTTTTAACATTCGATTTAACATTCACAACTTCAAAGTGTATGAATAAAATCATCCAAGTTTCGTGCAAAGAGGGTTCGTACGAATTCAACAACGGTCCATCCTTGAAAAACTCTACATCGTGACTCTCAGTTCTCAATTCAATTGTTTTCGAGAATACAAAGCGATGGAAACAACGATGAAATTTGTATCAACTATTAAATTCGAGTAGCAAAGGTGGGGAAGAGAGTGAGTTTTTTTCTTTTTTTTTTTTACGAGAATCACTGATTAATCAGAGTTCACCGATGAGGGAAATGTTAACCACAGGACGCCGGCAATAACGTCGGTTAACAAATGTATTCGGTGAATAATAGGGGTCGGAGTAAAATGCTCGGAGCTACGAGCCACTTCGAGTGGATCCATTAAAGCTGCCTTCGTTCGTTGCAAAGCGGAAAATTTTCTGCAGAAAATTTTCGTCCGTGTATCCTTGTCGATTATTTTGTTTTTTCAAATACGCAGTTGCGAAGTTTGTATTATGGGACAAGGATATTTTAAAGTTCGCGGGAGAATGTACGTATTATGCGAGAAACTCGGATCCTATTAAAGGAAACGAAAAACAAAGAATCCTGCGAATACCAACTTGCTTCAATTTTAACTTTTACGTTACTTAATGTACGTACATGATTTCGCATCTTTCGTGTCTGCGACAGTTTTTGAAAAAGTGAGCTGAAAACTGTCAATGATTTAGTAATATTAATAATACTATTGTTTACGTATTTTGCTTTAAGAGATGAAAATTAAAGTTGGGATTTACATAATAGCACAAAACAAACGTGTTTGTCCGTTATCCTGGTATTTATGAATTAATTTCGATAAATGAAAATATGATTTTAACGTTTGAATCGGTATTATTAATTTATTAATTGGACGGGCAAACTACCGATCATAAGATTCATAAGATTAATGATTAATGAACTCAAAGTGAGACGATTTTTTTAATTAATTAATCTTTAATCTGATGTTAAACGTGATAAAATTATTGAGATATCTAATCTACATAGTGTCCTTTCAAAACGAAAAATTTCCGGAAATAATAAATCTTTAATGATCAATATGTAATATATATATATCTCTCTCTCTTACAGAATCGTGTAAAATTTCCACTCGAATTGTCGGAAGATATGAGAAATATTCGTAACGCGCGATATTCGACGGAATTTTCAATCGTTCATGGGTTTTTCGCATCCATTGCCGAACGCATTTGTGCGCGTGGCTCTTCTTGCTCTTTCCTCTCTTTTTCCTTTCTTTTCGTTTTTCTTTTTCTTTTTTTTTCTTTCTTTTTCTTTTTTTTTTTTTTTGGTAAAAGACACACAAATGCAGCCAAGCCCTTGTTGCTGTGGTTTCCTGACGATCCGTTTTTTCCCCGGAAGAGTTCAAAAAGAGAATCGCATCGAATCGACGTCAGTGCGCCTGCAATAGCAGCCGTTCGATAGTCGTTTCTGTCGGCGCAATTCAAAGGATGCGTGCAAACGCGTATCAACGATGCACGACAATACCTGAGAGAGAGAAAGAGAGGGAGACGGAGAGAAACCAGAGAGGGAAAAAGCATCCTTTGATTAAAAAGAGGCCGGTAAAAAATGTTTCAACCTTATGCGCTTTTGTGTTACGCTGCCAGGAATATTTCGACAGTTTCACCTCGATCCTGGTGAATGTTAATGTTGAATCCGCGCGTCGATCCATCCGTACTACTGTTTTTTTTCTTTTTTTTTTTTTTTTTGTGTGTATCTTTCAATGTCGAACATGATCAACGAAACTCTGGTTGGATGTTTTTTCGATCAAAATTCTTCTCTCTCTCTACAAAAATTGACGTAGAGTGTCAAAATTGTGCTCCTCAGGGACAGGAATGTGTAATTCGATAATTCGTATCTATTAATTACAATAGATACATTTGGTTAAACTTTAGCCAACACTTTATAAGTCGGACTAATGAAAATTTTAAAGACAGCATACTATTCGTATCATTTTAATTAAAATATTGTTTAATCAACTTCTAAAATATTAATAAAACATGAAATAAAAATTGAATCATTAAACTTCTGGGATACACACGTTTAAAATTAGATAAATTAGACTTGTATAGTACTGTCGATCGATCAGCTTGAATCGTTTCATCTTATCCTTTTCCTATCTACCTCGTCTAATAGAAAATTAAATCGATTTCTAAATATTTGTTCCATATATATCATTCAACGCTTCTTTTCTTTCCCGGCAAGACCAAATATTCACCCTCTAATTCTCATATTCCAATGCTGGATGCTCACCAGGTCATCACAGTTCTTTCCCTCTGTTCTAATTAAAACGATAATTAAATCAGGGCACGCTTGTTAAATAGCACCTGGACCGGAAAAAGTGCGAGGTCTCCCTTATTAAACTCACGCCGTGGATCGTTCTTATTGCGCCATTAAAACCAAAAGACGCGTTGCGACCATGATAAAATGCTTAGCCAAAAATATTCCCTCTTTTCGATCCACAAAAAAAAAACACTCGGAGATCCGAGTTTAAATTGATCCCAGTGTTTACAGTCTCTGCAAGAGGCTTACGGCTTTCCTCTCTCCTCCTCCTCTCTCCCTTTGTTCCTCTGAAACAATCGAGAAATCGAGGCGTACGATGTTGAACGTGTCGCGCGAAAACCAAACTTTGTCTTCATTTTGATACGCGATCGATTGGAAACCGTTTCGAAAAAATTCTAAAGCGTATAAATTTATTATTATTTATTATTTTTCGCGCAATTTGGACTCGTCACGAGGTCGTTACGGGTCAATGACGCCGCTCAATTTTTATCGAAGATGAAAGATTATACGCGTACTGTTAAGGAGAGGAGAGGACGTAGACGACTCGAATCTCTGGTATCGATACGACCGACGCTTTAATATATATCGAGACAATACCGCGATAAACCGAGATAGTCTACTTTTACGACACTCTGTACATATATTTCGCTCGATATTGACGTCGAAACGTCACCGATCTTTCGATTATTTATCATCGTATCGGCGCTCGTATCCCCGGATTCGTTAAGTTGATCGTCAATCAACTAATTTCCAAATCGATTTGCCGATTCACTCGTTTTAAATATTTTATCGAACGTGTCGATAGCTCGCCATTAATTGAATAAAAGAATAGATGAAATGTTTGGGAATAAGAGCGAATCTATTTTCGATAGTTATTTGAATCGTTATTATACGTTCGAAAGAAATTGTGTAAATTGTAAATTTTAATGAAAGGAGATCGCGAGAGCAATCCTTAAGAATGCAGAAAATTTGTCGAACAAATATTATTCCTATTATTCTCTCAATTCTCATCTTTTCGATTCCCCCCGCGCGCTTCTTTCAAATTCCTATTTTTCGGCCGAGACGATAAAAATATCGGTAAACTATCGACGGAGAGGAGGGGAGAAAAATGATAAGAGCGGTACACGCAGAAGGAGATGCATCGCGGAATTCGCATTTTCCTATGCATAGCATTTTAAAATAAGTTCTTAATGGCGTAAGCACGTAGCTAACAGGTGTTGCGTTTTCTTCTTCTTTCGCGTCGACGAACTTTGATACTTTCCCCTTTGAACAACGGGGGGAGTGAAATTTATCGAGCCGCCCTGTCGGCCAAATAATTCATGTCGCGCGCCAAAAAGTCGCTCGCTTACACCCCACGTTTCCTCGCGACCACCCGCCCCGAACGCTCGTATATCTCTGGATACCGCGAGACTATCGGATTGCCGGAGTTATTCGCCGTTTAAAACCCGCGATTCGGTTTCCTTCCACTTTATATTCGTCTTCGTATCGCGCGTGTGTATATATATATATATATCTTCTCGCGGAGGGAAATCTTCGTGGGAAATTCTCGCTCGAGGTTTACTTCCTTTGGAAGAAATACTTATTTTCGGTGCGTGAGAATACAATGAGTTGTAGTCGAAGAAAGAGATCTCTATAAAAATTTCTCTACGAATTAAAATTGGAACTGCAAATGTTGTCGAACATTTCGTTGTTGTTTCCCTTCTTATTTTTATATAAAATAATTCTTAAAATTATATTTATCACTGCGTATTTATGAAAGAGATTTAATAAACTTAAAACTGAAATTAACGTTTTTATGTTACTTATGGAACTATGCGAAATATTCTGACTGAGAGGGGAGGGATCTTGAGGTGAGGTCAAAGTTCAAGGATGAATAACGAAGTAACGAAGTTAGATAGGAAAGGTTAAAGAGAATTTCTCTACAAGTTGAGGTAGAAACAACGAATAGGGCGGATAAATCGGAGCAAATAGTTCGATTTTCGTACGGATGATTCCATAGTGGATAAACGCTCGATCGAAAGGTATCTCTAGCTTAGGTACAATTAACATAACCATAGATCTCGAAGGGACGACGATAGGTTGAGAAATTCGTGAATCGCGAGGGGGCGTTGCCTGCCAGCCACCGTGTCTGTCTCGCGGCTTCGAAAGTGTTTCATCGTGTCTGCTTAAGCCACGGGAGAATCCTGGCCCATTGGCGAGAGCCGGTGAATCGTGCAATTAATCTTCGATTCAGAAGCCTTGCTGTCGACCACTTCGCCAATCTCGCCTCCTATTCGACCGTTCAGTGGCGTAAAACGATGGGTAAAACGATGACCGGTGCAAAATCCTTCACGTCGGCCGTGGTTCTGTGCTCAGAACCAGTTTCCGTCTTCGTTCCGCTCCTCCTATTTCTTTATCTCGTCGTGTCCAATGGACGATGGACGACGTTCATTGTTGCATATTGCTCCGATTGTTCCCTCATTCCATTCCAATTTTCGCCTATTCGTTTTTATAACACTTTCGTTTCGTCCTCGAATTGTTCGATGATTGAGAGAGAGAGAGAGAGAGAGAGAGAGAGGGAGTAACGCTTTGTTCTTTCCAATACTTTCGTTTACCTGGACTGATGATTCAAGATGAAGAAGAGGACTGCTCGGACGTTTGCAGTGAAACGAATTGAAAACGTTCTTGCGCGAACGAAATAAAGCGGCGAAATTCATCACGTTTCAGCGGCGAAATGTTTCTCTCCTGTGAACGAGCCGACTCCTTGGTCGATGCGCTTGTCAGTCGGCGGCGATGGAGACCGTTCGAGGTGACGGTGCTCGAGGAGCGCATTCTCGTCACGAAGTGACGTTCATTTGCATGTGGAAGTTGGCGTGGATTTACTTATGGCGGCTCGTTCCCGTTGATTTTAATTAGACACCCTGATTTCGTCGCCTGTTTTCTTCTCGATGAGAATTTCTCTCCCGGTCACGAGACGATGACGATAAAAGCTTTTGAGCCGACCGATCGTCGGATATTCGATTTCGAGCGTTGAGGGAGATGGTTGGTTGCGTCGATAGACGAAAGTTAACGATAGACAAAAGTTAACGATAATCGATAAGCGGAGCGGATAGCTCGTTGCGTTCGGTCTAACTTCCAGTTTCGCTCCGATTGAAATCCGAATTCTGCAGGATGTGTATAACGTAAAATTGCTTATATACGGACAACGCTCAGCTTCTCGAGAAGTTGCATCTTCCTCTGTTCTACGCGCGTGCGTCGAAATTATTAATAAGATTCATCGTATCGATAACAAGGAATCGATCGTTGAAGAGCGTCGAGGAGAACACGTTCACGTACCGTTTCTTTAAAAGATTTTAATATTTTTCCCAGCGAAATAAAGGAACCCCTAGAAGAATCTAATGCGAATCGATAGGAATATAGAAAGTGAAAGAAATGATCGTCATCGGATAAATGAGTTTTTGAACGAAGACGAATCAGTTTCCTCTTTATAAATTTTAATAATCGATCGAAATTTTGCCGACACACACACACACACAGAGTTTTGAAAACTGTTTCGCCAATTTTCGCGTCGCATCGGGGGATAGGCGTACCCCAAGGATGGGGATGGTGGGACAGCAGGAAAGATGAGGTAGTAGCGAGGCGTTGGACGGGGAGGAGAGGTAGCCGAGAGGACACTGTATGCTCGTCACGTTGAAATTTCGCCCACGTACCACTTCCCCGAAGTCTGGGGCCAGGGAAAGGGAGAATGGCAAAGGAGGAGCGGAACGGTCGAAGTTCGGTTCTATAAGAAGAACTGCTCCTCCTCTACCCATCGTATACGATGGAACGGATCTGTGGGTGGGTAGATGGCAGATATAAGGGGAGGGGAGGCAGGGCAGATGCCTCTTGAATATCTGTATTCCGCGATGCAGATGGAAAAATATTCAGGTGCCGCGCCGCCTCTCCATCGAGGTGGTTTCATTTACATTATGCACTGTCCCTCCTCTGTCTCTGTTTGTATTTTATCGACCGAGCTTGCGATATCTTTTTCCTTCCCTCTCTTTTTTCTCTTTTGCCTCTTCTTGCGCTTCTCCCCCATCTTTATCCAGAATTCTTTCTGTTCTCTTTCTCTATCTTCTTTGATTCGATCTCGGCGTGCTTGCACGTATCTGGCTCGTAATAACGACAGTGTCATTGGATCCGCGAACGGTGCGAACACCGAGAATCTCTTTCTCGCCGCGGAGTTTCCCCGATAAATACGTGCTGTGGATAATTCGTCGTCGTCAGAGACGAGGGAATACAACAGCGAAGAAAAGGGACGTTTGCTTTCTCTGTCTCTTCCCGGTTCTGTTCCGGCTGGCCAACTCGGTTCGAGATTAAATTTCAATTTTGAGATTTTCTCAGCCGCGCGATGACACGGGGTGAACGTGATTCCATCCGAAGAGGAAGACAAGGGGCGAGGCTGCGGTGGTAAATATTTGAAGAACGGCGGCGCATATATTTTTAGAAACAATATAATATCGTCGTACGTTTTTCGCGATTCGATGGGATTGTTCGATTATAAAGCGTTCGATCCGAGAAATGATCGGGAGGGGAGAAATTGTGATAAAAAGAAAAAAAATCGAAATAACGAGCTACTATAATTAGAATATATATAGATATATAAAAAATGAAAAATTATTTTTCGAGTAACTTTTTCTTTATTTAAAATTTAAAATTAAAGAATTCAGAGAAAATATATGACGTAAGTGTGTCAATTTCGATTTTTCGTAACATTATTTTGTTTCTATGATATCGTGTACATTTTATTATATACAATTTTTCTTTCAATTTTTTCTTCCTCCAAATGTAAATTTGTATTAATTTCTTGCGACAAGTATCTATGTAATAATTCGCGAAAGTGTTCATTTTAATGAATTCTGATTTCAATGAAAAATTGTGTGGAACACGATAAATACACGCGCAACAATTTTTTTTTTCTCAGTTTCTGAATATGAATTTTTTCCTAGCAATTTTTTTTTTTTACAATAAAAGCGATAAAACGCTAATAGTTAAATAATTTTGCTTCCATTTTATATCATTGCGAAGTTATACTTAAATAAAAAAATGAAAAATAGTAGGAAAAAAAAATTGTTCCACATATAACCATTGCCCTCTGAACTTTCCTTCAGAAATTTTATCAAAATCTTTAATTATTATTTTACCGTCTCGTTCCCCTTACTCGTCAAAATTTCCGACGAACACGTTTTACGATTAAAATTGATCGGCGATTAATATTAAATCGTAACATTTTCCCCAAATTTCTTCCAAATTTGCATCAACAACATTATCGTTGAGTTTCGAATAACAATCCGAATAATAAACGCATATAAAAGCAACAGCTCGCAAAACTTATCGTTAACAAGCACTGCCAAAAACCGATTACTTTCGATCGTCGGGATTACCGAGGAAAGAGACATTGACATACGGAATCGCGGTAACCCGTGGCCGGAATCAACGGATCAGTCGATTCCATTATATCAGGAATTGCCATTATTTGTCGGATATCGTGGGATAGTTGAAAATTTCGCATGGAAAGGTTTCTGGCACGGCCGGTTTATCCCGGATATACGCGCCCGTCCACCGCGTAATTCGTTCGTTTGACGTTGTGCTGTCACGCGATCCGACCGCACGCACGCACGCACGCACGCATGCACGCACGTGCGTTTCACGCGCACCCTTGCCGCCAAATATTATTCACCATTTTAACGGGATAGATCCGGGAACAATATAACGCGGAAGGACGTTTCGTCCGTGGAAATTTTTCGACCGTGTCCCGTTTTAATGTAAAATGTTTCGTTTCGTCGTTAAAATGTATCTAATAAACCGGAGCCGGAATATTACCGAAAATCGAGATGGAAATTTTCGCCCGCTGATTTTTCACTACGATCACATTTTCGAGTAGGATGGCGTTCGATTTAATTCCGCTTTTATATTCGAGTTTATTATCTCTTTTTCTCTCTCTCTCCCTTTTATCTCGATACGTATAAATACGCGCATTGAATGCTTCGAGCTGGCTATTGGCAGAGTGCTGTTAACGTTAGAATTATCGTCGTGTATTCGTATTGTTGTAGAAAGATTTTTAAACGTTTTCATTTGTTAAATTATCGCTCGATAAGATCAATAGAGAAGTTGAATTAATAATTATTTTATTGTTATTGCATTAGATAAAATATGAAGAGATGAAGTTATTTGTTGTAGAAATTATTGTCCCTGTTACTTCGATAAAATCTAACAATTATTCGGGAAACAATTTGATCAATTCAATTGGGAAAGGAGAAAAAGAACTTTTAAATTTTTCAGCCAATGTATACAATTAGTATTTAAATCTGTATTTAAACCAAATGATTAGATTTAATGAAGATATAATCGGTGACACGTATTTTTGAAAAATTTCGAAAATTAAAAAAGTTATATAAAGATTGATAATCATTTCTCTATCGCGTTTAAAATTAAAAAGAAAAAAGAAATTCAAAGATCGTCTGGCGTTAATTACGCTTGCCGTTATTATTTTTCATCGCTCAAACTCGTTAGAAAATTCTACGATATTCGTTGTTTTTTATTATAATTACCGCTACTGAACGACGAAAACGTAGCCACGATCGATCTATCGCCCGCGACAACGTTTATTACTTTCGACCTGATTACGTTCTTTCCACGAACGATTTTGCGCGTAACACAATTACGGACATCACGGCGAATATTTTGCACGAAAATTCGAAACGTGTCGTCCAATTCGGTGTTTCGTCTTCATATAACTTTCCCCCCAAGCGTTCGATGCCCGTGATCGTTAGATTGGGTTTGGGAATGTTGAGAAAAGTCGAATTGATCGTCGTCTGATCGTCTTCGATTCTTTCGAACGATCGAGGATCGTGATACGAGGTGTAATTAAATTTCAGACGTGTCTCGAAAATAGTCTCTCTCTCTCTCTCTCTCTCTCTCTTTGATAGATGTCTATTGCTCTGTTGCAGAAATTGGTCGAAGGAATGCGTGGAAAGATGCGATCTATTACCTGTGATCGAAACCTGAAAACGATATTCGACGTTTTTCTTTCATTGGTCGTCAATGAAACACGTTTTAGAAGGCAATTATAAACGGCAATTTCGATATTCCATGATATTTACATCAAACGTCTCTTTTGTTTCTAGTTAATCGTGAAATTGTCGATTATTTATACGCGTGGAACCGATTTTAATATCGTTTATTTCGTCGGTGGTTAAGCGACAAAGTTATTTCAGAAGAATTTATCGTTCGATTAATAAACAGAATTAATGGCAATGTTTAATTAATTTCCCTCGACTCGTTTCGCACGAAATTTCTTCCTAAATATTTATTGCGACTAATTAATAATAATAATATTTCGAATCCTAGACAAGAATATTAAATTATTCTTTCTGAATAAAATTTTTATCTAAGAATAATTTAGGATTCTTTTTCTTCTTTTTTTTTTTTTTTTTCTGCAACGAAAAAGAACAGATTCGCTCGTAAATTTAGGAAAATCTTTATTTCAATTCTCCTTGAATTTTTCAAATTTGAAACTCTGCTCCTGGCTTATATCCGTCGTAAGACGTTTCGATCGTAATGTAAACCGAAATAGAATTTTGCCCAGGTCATCATATACATACACACGTAGAGGATATAAGGCCACAGCATTCGGTCGATTACTGCCGTTCTGTTTCTAAATAGACCTCGTTCGTCGTCGTCGTCGTCGCTTCGTCGTGAAGGAATTTCGAGGTGAATGGTAATGGCAAGCAGTCGATCAATTTCCAACGGAACAGTCCGATATTACACGGTCCGCTTTCATCCACCGATCCCGCGCACAATGAACGCTCGCCCCGTCGTTCGAAATGGAGGGAAAGAGGGCGTAGGAAAAAGTGGAAAAGGGCGTATCGGATGCAAACCGAGCGGCGTGGATCGAGGGGGACGAGTCTGATATTGTCGGACCTTTCGAATCGGTTCGTGGCGAAGCCCAGACATTGTATCCAATTCCTTGGAATCAGATTGAACCCGCCGACTTTGGAGGAGTGGCTCGAGTTTGGGCTGACGAGCTACCTGTGTCGGGGTAAGGTGAGACTGAAAAAGCTTTCATAGTCGTTCGTTTTTTTTTTTCTTTCTTTTTTTACTTTCTCCTTTTCATTCCGCTCTCTTTTTCTCTCTTTTCTTCTTCTTCTTCTTCTTTTTCTTTCCCCCACCGTTTCTTCGATCATCATCCACGAAATTCGAGCCGTCTCCAAAGCTATTTCGGATGGAAGATCGGTTAAGGGAAGGAGGGGATTTTAGGACGTAATAACCGGAATCGAAGATCGGCTACTCGCCGCCATACTCCCCGTCCGAGATGAAGGAAAACGAGGACGGAAGCTTATGGGTTTCAGCCACCTTTCCATCCCCGAAAACACCTTTCTCGGGTGTTCCATTTGGTTTAACGTTGATCTCAACCGACGTCCCGAGATTCCTTGATTCCGAGATATTAATAGAGATAATACTACGTCAATCTTCCCGCCGTTAATCTCGTTTCTCGAGCGAGACGCGCCAAGAACGAGTTGGAACACGTTTCGTTCCAGATACGTCAGTCTGGTGTTTCACGTCTGTGACCCGGGCCACGAATAAATTATGAATTTAATTTATAACCGGTGGTGTTTGTCGTGCATTGTCGGCATTTATTAGATGCACGAGGGGGGGGAGGAGTGGTTCACCGTAGTAAACCGGTATGAATAATAAGTCAAATTATGCCCAGAGTGTGTGTGGAGGCATGGAGGAAGAAATTCCAGAGTCGAGGGGTAACTTTCGCGTAACCAGTGACACTGTGGAGGCTGGAGCCAAGAAATTCCATCGTTTTCTTCTTCTTCTTCGTCTTCTCTCTTCCTCCCTTCCTTCTTCGTAGGCTGCTACACTTTCCAGATGGTATTAAAGTAGTCGAACCATTGAAAGTTTAACGTGGCGTGAGCACGTGAGCTTCGTTCCTCCTCCCTTTACGTGGTTGTATCGTGCGCATTCAGCTTTTTCTGCCCTCCCGGGCCAAGATTGTACCGCCGATATGCGCGCTACGGGCCGCCAATAAATAACCGGTCCACCACCCGTTTTACTCGCGGATATATAGCACGGTATATAGCTTTCCTAAGATTCGAATCTCGTTTTCTTCTTTTTTCTCTTTTTTTTTTTTTTTCGTTTCATCTTTCGCGAATCATCGTCAATTTTCATCGAGATAGCTCTCGTTACGAGAATGCCATTCAAATCAATTTTCAATAATGAGAACACGCTTAAGATCGTATCTCGCTCTCTTCTGCACTCCTCCCCACTCCTTCGATATTGCCTTCGAAGCTATCTGGATCTCCAATTTTCTTTCTTACTTTCCTCAGTTAAATATAAAATTACGTCGATAATTTTAATTGGTCGATTCGTAATATTATTTTTATTCCTCCTTCGTGTTCGATTGTTTGTTGGTCATATTTGTTTTCCAATCGATCGTTAACGACGACAATTTTCGTTCGATCGCATAGAAAGAATATCCTTTTCCATCCTTTGAAAAAAGAAACTTCAATCTTTATCCCACGAGGCGAGATTCTTCACGTCGAGATTTTTCATAAAATCACTTCTAGAAAAATACTATCAATTTCTATTTATCATCATTTCGCTCGTCGCGAAATTGCGTTTAAAAATCGGGGGGAGGGTATCATCCGCGCTGTATTCCCCTCTTAACTTCATAAACAACTGCCGCGTAACTAGATCCATAATTCACGGTGCGCGCGAGCACTTTTCATTACGCGTTATTCGGCTTTACGTTCGCTGCGATTTTTGTAGCGCAGCTATTCGCACGGTTTTAGGGGCGCAGAGGTAGCGCCGCGATAAAAATCGTAATTGGCATAGTTATTTCCCCGTGGCTTAGCTTTTTTGCAGGGAAGCTCGCCGCCTCCGCTCGATCCATAGTCTCGCTTTTTGCCGCCCCGTCACGCGGAACGTTAGTGGCTCTTTTCCTCGTGACAAGTACGATGGCAATTAATCGTCCCTCCTCGATAAGACACTTAATCATCGCGACGCCTCGATACAAGAGACGAGCCACGAAGATTCTCCTCCTCCTCCGAATCGAGTGACACTCTCCTCCCAATGGCGCAATCGAGACGTTACCACCGAGTCGTAATTTCGATTTTCTTTCTCGAAACTCGATAGACGACCACCCTTTCTCCGCTCCCCGAGGAGTTGTACACCTCGACTCGAAGGAGGGAACAGCTGATCGTTACGAGGAGCAGAAGTAAGAGCTTACGTGGAAACTTTTCTCTCCGCGACTTACTCTATCTCTTCCTCGTGTTATCGTTTCTTTTTTTTTTTTTTCTATTTTTCATGCGAATATCTATACATACATACACACAAACGGGAGAACGAAGTTATACACGCGACGCGGGTCGCAAAATATTTGCAAGATTTCGAAAGCATTTGGAAGCAGTCTGTTTGCTGGAACAACTGGTTCGATTCGAGGCCGATTCGAGAGAGGAAGAATCCTCCGTGAAATATGAACCGCGAATTTCCATTACGAAATCGTTTGTTTTCGTCGCGACGGAGGTTAACGATACGAACCCCACCACGCGAATCGAATGTAAACCCGTCCTTATGCATATATGCTCTACTCTCCCGTTTCATAATCCGACAGATTTAATTTACTACCACCAACGACGGCGCCCACCATCACGTCGACGACGATGACGACGAACGAAAAACGTGAACCCGGGGTTCACGTCCGTGGGTAAACCGACCGATGTTCCCGCGAAATTGTTTGCCCATTATATTTAAGAACGATGCGGATTATGCGGCTTTTCGAGCGGTTTAAGCTGTTCGTTAATCGAGTAACCATTACGCCCCTGCCTTTCGCGGGATCCACTTTGCGCCAGATTGTTCCGGAACCGTCCTTTTCGTTCGTTATCCGCGAGATTCGAGAAACTCGAGTCGTGAATTTTATCCGCCGAATATTGATCAATCAATTGTGCATACGTAGAATCGATGGGTCGTAAATTTATTTGCGAAATCTATTAGAAATTATTTCGTTTTAACATTTTTATTCCGCCCCTGGATCGAAGGATGATCGATTAATAGTTAATCCCAGATCAGATCAAGATTCGAACGAAACGCGTCAAGGCAGCGAACTACTACCAACTCCAACTTTCTAAAGACTTCGAGATTCGTGACTGATCTCCGCTATTGAGAAAGGCAGAAATACGAAGAAACTACGAAGATGCATGTAGGAGCAGTAAGATCTATCCTCGTCGCTTATCTTCGTGTTCTTTCACGGAAAAATTCATTTCGAAGACACAACGACGACCTTCTAACCACCTATTATCCCTGCAATTTGAGCCACAACCAAATTTCTCGATACGACGAAAATCAAGTTTCGCGAGAGAAAAAAACCAAAGAAAAAGATCGAAACGCAATTTTTCACCGCGTATCCGGTCAAACGTTGAACCGATCGTCACCTCAACTTTTCTCTTCTTCGATACTCTCACGGAACCGGCACGTATCGATTCCGACTCCCCCGTCGTCTGACTCTGACATCCTATTCCAGTCCGCGTGACGCGACTACCTTCCACCCTTCGTTCGCCCTCCCTCTCCCTCTCCCCTCCTCCCTTTGAAAGACAGTTGAATGGTATAAAGGTATTCGATGAAAAGGAGCCTCGGCTGCCGCCGAGCGTCCCTTAAGCGTGCATCTTCTCCTTTGGTCGTTATCGGGGAATGGAGGACGAGAGGAAGACGTTCGTTCGTCGATTCAAGGTCGAGCCAGCCACCGAGCTTAAATTCCAATAATGCGAGATATGAGTAACGGGGAACGCTGTTACACTCGAGGGCTCTGCGATATGAGTCCTTTTTCACCGACACATGAGCGGCCGATTGCATCTACACGACGAGGAGGAGGCGAGTTATATGGAGGCGAGAGATGGGGGCCACGTACACGGAGACACGAGGCGATTCCTTCGCTCTCTCCTTCTCCAGCTTTTCGACCAGGATATATAGGTCCCGTGGAATCGGAAAGATAAAGTTCGGTCAGCATTTTTGAAATATTCCCCCTTTAAAGGCTTCTTCTTCTTCTTCTTCTTCTTCTTCTCTCTTCTTCTTTTTCTTCTTCTTCTTCTTCTTCTTCTTCTCGCTTTCATTCAGCCAATGAGCTCGAATGAATCGTTTCTACGATTTCTTGGATTTATTTCTCGCCTCCCTCGTTCCTGGAGAAAGGGTAAATAGTTGGAAGAATTACGTAATTTTCGCGATTTTTCATAAGAAGGTGGAGCAAAAGCTTGTTCCCTTTATCGCGCCCCTGATCCACGATAGAATTCCAATTTGTTTAGCCGATCGAATCTTTTGTAGAAGGCGAGCGGAAAGGGGTCCCTTTTCTCTCGTTGAGAATTGACGAATATCGTAAAACGTGTCAAAGGAGAGAATGTATTACATTAAGTATGTGTGGGATTACGAGAATAACGAAAGAGTTAAAAACAATTTATCGATAAAGGTCGCGTAAATCGCGTTTTTCCAGAAATGTCCTCCATTATTCTTTACGTGATTTTGTTCCAGAAAGACTGTTGACGAGAGGAGAAATCCTTTCATCGTCTTTTCAATATTTGATCATATTAATTCTTTTACTCCTGTGTGTGTGTTTTCCTTTTTTTCAAAACGACATTGCACGATAATACGGACTTGTTTGACTTTTTTTTACGCGGTTGTTTTTAACTCTCTTCTTGCCCGGACATTACGTGGCCATTTCCGTGAACGTTCTATATTTTCCTTCTTCCATTACACGTGTTTCTATCCCGTGGACGGGAGTGCACTCAAAAATGCCGACTACCGTTTCCCTCGTGTTCAAACGTTTGTAATGATGGTCGAAGTACGTCATCGTCGCGACCGACGTGTTCCACGGCTAAAAGTTGCTCTCGCCTGTTTGAAGAAAGAAAAAGAGAGGAGATGCGGGCGCAGGAATTCCGGGAATGGACGAAGACACGCCCTCGTGCTGGAATTTTCCAACAAATTCTCACGATTCGACTCGTGTCTTCGGATAATGACAATTTCGTATATTATATATATTTTTAAATTTCTCATTGCTCTTTCTTCCCCTGTTATTTCAATTATATTATTCCCGCTCGTATCAACGTATATATAACACGAATAAAATCGATAATAAAATACGTGTTAATTCCTGAATACGTATATTTTCGATCGAAAATTATAACCAACAACTTCAACAAAGCATCATTGTTACATTTGTATTTCCCACGAGTTGTAACTTGTTTAATTCGATATTACGTTCTCTCTGCTCGTGAAAAATCGACATATTTATAATAAACACAAATATTATACGTCGTCCCTATCTGTAAAATAACAATTCACTCGTGAAACGCGTACAATTATACAAAACTCTCTCAAAAATTTCCCTTCCATCGTTCCAATCCAATCTTCGAAAAACCCTATCTCTATCTCTATCGTTAGAAACGAAAATTTTCCAGATCCAAAATTTATCGATGGAAAAGCGACTCGTTCGCAATCGCGACGAAAACTCGGCCGGATCATCGAATGGCTATTTTGCAACCGCGCAGAACTCTGCGGAGCAAACAAACGGAACGACGATTCCCCAAATTAATTGAAACTCGAGCAGCGTTCCCGACTGTTGCCGATCCTTCAACTATCGCGTCTGCCGATGTCGCCGAGTACGCACGCGCACAAAGACTCGTGGACGGGTGAAGTATTTGGGTTTTGAGAATGGCCATAAATTCGGGGCCATGTATCGGAGCCATAAATTGAAAATGCGGGCCGAGATGCTTTTCCACGCTACGGGAAGAAGTGCTTTCCACCCACGTAACGCTGCTCTGCCCGTGTAAGAGGCATCGCCTCGAGGAAACGTTTCTTCTCCATAGACACCGTATCGGTCGCCGTTTCTCCCCACCTTAATGTCAACTCTACGATACGGAAAGGAAATTTCTTGCCATCTCGTTTCCGAGTCTTGTGTACGAGGAGAGGAGGGGAGGGATTTTGTGTCGAGGGAATTTTTACCTGACAATAACTCGTGTACGGATTGTTGTATACACTCGATATCAGATATTATATCAGTGCTATTTCCTAATATCGTTTTTTTAATTATCGAGAAACAAAGTTTGCTTTGTTACATTGCGCGAAGAAACAAGTACCTCTCTGTTCGACGGACACAAGGAATGGTTTATTAGAATTTTGCGTCGGTCGTCGCAAGAAATGTACTACTACGTTCGTTTATCCACAACTCGTCGAATTATTTCAACGAGTAAAGATTCTACGTGTCTACGCATTACGTTGTAATATGAAGTGAAACAGTGATGGAAAAATACAGTGGACGTACAACAAGCGGCTTATGACTGCTACTTCATACGGCGGAGAATAATTGTCAAGTAATAGCAGAACCAGAGATAAAAGAAGCAGAGACGTTGCGAAAGTTTCTTCTACTTCTTCGCGGTTGAAAATTGGATTTATTTGGACGGGGTCGCCGAAACCGTAACGTACGCCCTCTAACATGTAACAGTTCTTCTCTTTTCGCACTCTCTCTCTCTCTCTCTCTCCCCTTTCACAATCTCCCGCTACTTATCGTTCTTTATAAGCGAGACACGAAGAATTGGTAGGTCCCATTCAAAGTTTCCCCATAAGTTCCATAACGTCGCGCCGACTCGCGCCGCTCGTATTTAAGGCTTCCCGGCCGAGAGAAGTTGACTGAAACTGCGTTGATCCCCTGGATCGGCGGTGGCGCGAAAAATCGGGAGAATTTTTATCGAGCTCGGATCGAATCCCACCCCAACTTCGCCCCAACTCGTCGTCGATATTCAGATATCAAGGTCCGCGACAATTTTTCGCGATTGCTCGCGCGCTCGTATCCCCTCAATCCCATCCAGACGTATCCTCTCAATCCTTTCGTCTTCCATTTCTATCCGTGGTAATTTCGATTCACCGTCGTCAAATCGAGAGATTCGATCGTTCGACCGACTTGGAAATGTGTCGCGTGCGCACATTTCGCGACCCCTTCCTTGCCTTCATATCGTACAGTGTGTATGTGTATATATATATATATGTATGTATAGGTGGTCTGGCGCTCAGCCCTGAATCGTATAAAGAGAACGTGAGAACGGCGCATGGATGGATCCAACCCCTTGCGAAATGGCCAAATGGCTCGCGCGTGGATCTGTCTTTTCCATAGTTGTATCGTTTGTCGTCTCGCTGTATTCGCTTGTAAATTATAAATTGTATGCCTTTCGTGGTATTTAGTGAAAAATATACGAATATCAAAAATATCAAAAGTTTGATATCGAGTCGTTTGTTGCGAAACAAAAGATCGCAAGATGATAAGATAATGCAGAGTGTTAAAATATTATTCGCGAGACAGTTTTGAGGTATAGAAAGTTATCGATCGACGCTTATCACGTTTGGAAACACGAGTAAATTTATGAAATTTACAGAAACGGAAAAGATAAGAAGACTTGCTTCGCAACATCTCGGAAAGTTAATTCCACTATCATTTGCGCGGTGATCGTGGAAAATTGTTTTGTCACTCAATTTTGATCTTTTCCTTTCGCTTTCATTAGTGTTCGCGTAGTCTGCATTTTAGAACTCGAAAATTTTCGTTCGAAATAGAATAATCTCGTTCGGGTAATTTTAAAATTGTTTCAGTACCGTAATCCACTAAAAAGAAACGCTTACAGGGAATTTTGTTAAGTACCCGTTAAAAAAATTCAAATAAAAATGACGGTAGACTCTGAGCGCGAAATGTTTCGCGCTAGGTGTAATCTTTTATTTCTTTTTTCTTTTTTTTTTTTTTTTTCCAAGCCAAAAGTCAAATTCCATCCCGACGATCTTCCCCCTTCGCGTTCGTCGCCCCATCGAAAATAATCTAAAACGAACCGTTAAAATGGAACGTTTTAATTAATAGACGTGTGTAATTGATATCCCTGACGAGGGGAAAATAAAATTCGATCTCTGATACGCGTCCAACTCGTTCTCTATCGTTCGTTATCGATCACTCCCTCCCTCTTCCGTCGAAATTTTGCACAATGGACGCGAGCACGTATCGCGATCGCGCGCAAATTTTCGCTTTCGCCGCGTGTCGACGCTCCCCCCGCCCCCTTGCTGCACATTTTCGAAACGCTTTTCGCTCGCACGTACGCGCGTAAACGGGTCCCTTCCGACCCGGCTGTAAATGGCCATAATGCACGCAAAAGGGTGGCTCTACGTGTCGATGTGCCGTCCCGTGCGCCCTTCGTCCTCCTCCACTCCGATTCTCCTTTTCGAAATTTTCCGCGCGTGCCTCGAATGCGCGCGAGTCGAGGACGAAGGAGAAAGAGAAGGAAGAAGAAGAGGAATAAAAGTAAGAGCGGGGAAGGAAGAACGACAGGGATGAAAGTGGAAGGACAGAATGATCAAAGAAAAGGGGTGGACGAAAGAGAGACGAGGGGAGGAGGAGGGATAAAATGGGACTGGAATAAAAAACGAAAATGTTTCGAAACGGAAAGCACACGGAAGAACGATGTCGAGATCGGCGCGTATGCCGAATCACGAATTGCAAATGAGCGCGCGGCGGCCATCACGAACGGCGGCCTTCCTGCCCCTCCATCCCTCTCTCTCTCTCTCTCTCCCCCCCCTCTCACCGCTGATTTTTATTGTCTCTCGCAGCGGGTGCATTTTAATTTTTCAACAGGTCGGATTTATTCAACCGCTGGTTAAATTGCAAGGGACATAGCGACCGATGATGTTTCGCCGATTTATTGCGAATCGATCCGGCCTTTATTTCGCTCGATGAACCATCATCCTCTTCGCTCCTCCCCCCTGTAACGCGGGACATCGATAATATTTTCCTTCGCATCCTGACTGGATCCTGGTTTCATTTACGAATTAAGTGAATTTTGCAAATTATCTTATTCAGTTTCATTGTCACTTTAAAAATAGGGAAAAGGGGGTGGAATTAAAGGGTAGTAGGTGAAAATTTTTATTTTGAAATACTGATTATTCAAAAGTTATTGCACAGAAGAAATCGTCGATATATATTTTATATTGTTAGTTTCAAAAAAAGGGAAGAAACATTCCTTCCTGATTTTTGTTCATGATTTTTTGAAATATTAAATGGATCAAATTATGATGAAATTTCTTATCAAATTAAAGATCTATCTACCCCAATTACGATAAACGCGTAAACCATTTTTCAACTCATTTTTCACTTGTACAACTCTTCCATTCGATGATGCATTACGTCCATTTTTCGCAATTTCGCGATTCTCCGAATCTCGTCCGCTACGCCACGAGATTACTCACGCATTTGCGGACATTTTTCGAAACGATTCTCCGCAGCCGTGTTCAAAGCCTTTTGTGTCCACCATCGCGAAATACCCGTACCATCATCCAGCTTCGAGTTTCACAAGCTCTCGTCACAATCTCAATCTCCCTGTACACGCAAGGGATCTCCCTTCGTTTCATTCTCCAGTGTCTTCGTCCCTCTCTTTCCCCTCGTTTGCTCAACGCGACGGAAGACGAGGCAGGACGCGGCGATATTGCCGAAGATTAATCGCATCCGCATTGTTGCCTCTCTCTTTGTCGTCCCGGCCGCCAACAGTCCACCACGATGTAACCGCGATCAGTAACCCGACTGCTTGACGAACTTGTCCGCCGCGTTGTTGACAACTGTGGAGGCAGTATTCCTTCCCATGTTGTCAACCACGATGTCCTTCGAAAGATCCGTTTCGACGAAAAATGTTGTACTCCATCATCAAAGTATCGTAATAAATTAATATCGCTGCGTAAACTCTGTTTATACTCGTGGAGAATCGATGGAGATGATTATACACGATTTTCGAACAGTTCCACTATACCTATATCTGAGAATATTATCTGAATTCAGAGATCGATGTAAACTAAAACAGTAAGACAAAATTCATTATACCAGTGTTATTTGCTTTAGCCTGTAGAGTTTGCGTCAGTTACGGGAATCCCGATCTCAATTTTCTCATTCCACCGCGTCCTATTCTAAAATTACCATACCATCAACATTTATTTAAGAACATCCACTTTTCGTATGATATACGAAAACAACGTACCGTGTACTTCCGTGTTCGAAAGATGTGCAAAGTTGAGTCCCCGCTTATTTGCGCCCACCAAATTTCCAGTAAAGCTTGGAAGAGCAATAGCGAGACGGTGATTTGGAATGGTATCATCGAAAAACAATCTAGGTTGGGAAGGTGGGAGTCGAAATATTGTTTAGGGGCGGAGGAAGAATCTGCTTTATCGTTCGGTGTGAGGAGAGTGGATCGGATATATACGGGGCGGCTACTGAATTTTCGATCGTGGAGAGCGGTCAGCCGGCATACAAAGCAGCAACAGAGTGCTTTGTTTTTTTTTTTTTTTTTTTCAGAGGAACGGTTGGCGGGAACGTGAAAGCCCCGCATGCGCGCCCTTTTCGCGTCACGATTCGCGGTAACGGCCAACTTTGTCGTTCTGTAAACGAAGCCTGTACAAGTGCGTTGTCCCGCCACAGTCGGGGAAACACCCCTCGTAAATTCTTTATGGTTTCGTCGCGGCCCGACTTTACCCATGCGCTTTGCGCCACACGCTTCTCGTTCACATCCGCAGCCGAAGTGCTTCATAAGCGGATGCCTCTTTTTATTTCGAGTGTTCGAAAACAATTTGTTTCGAGAGGTTGGATCGAAATGGATCGATCCATTCGAATTAGGAATAAATGAAGGTATTGCGGTGAAACGTAACGAACGAGACGAATGTTTGACAGTCGAGTTATTCGGAAGTTTCGTGTCGGGATATTTAATATCTTTCTAATAATAATTTTTATCTAACAAGAAGAGACATTTTAACAAAATCTCTTTGCATAAATTTCTAAATAAGAATGCTATTGAGATTTGCAATTAGGATTTTTATACGAATCGAAGGGTAATTTTGAGCTAACTTTTCAAATTTCCATATCCTCGAATATACGAATAACAATTAACTCGAGCGTTTAATAGCGTTTAGAATGAGATCGTTTGAAGACAATCGAGGACGATCGAGTTTTCATCCGTCCAAGTAGTTGATTCTTCCAAGTTTGAGAAACATTGTGGACGAGGAAAGAAAAAAACGAGCTGTGGGTGGCAAACTTCGGTCAATCGAGCGGTGTTCAGCCATTTCTGTGACGGAAGACACTCGACGTCTTTTCGGACGTCGCGGATAGTTTCCTCCATCTTTGGTCGGGTTTGTTCGCGCCTCTTTGTCTTCGTCCAACGTCAAATTAGCACCGTTTTCAGTGGCTGCGCGCTCGGCAGGGGGGGTATCTTTGTCGCTCGTGAGACGACGGTAACTTGATTAAAACTTTAAGGCGAAGAACGCAAGAGGCGATGAAAACGGCGGCCGCGAAAATGAAACGGACAAAGAAAGTTGGTGGCCGATTATTTGGAACGGGGATAGATTCAAATAATATTTTCGGGGACGATTGAAATTGAGGACGAGGGGTAAACGTATCCCTCTGTATTCATCGATACTTTCTTTGACGTCGAAGCCTTCCTCAGAGTCTCCTCGACTCTATAAAATAATTCAGATCGTTTCAAATATTCCGATGGAGTAAAATTTGTTCTGTTAATTTTTAGATTATAAGCGAACGTAAGAAAGCAGACGTTTCAAAAAAATTATATCGCGGATAAAGTTATAATCATCGTTTTATAATCTCTAATAAGCTCGTTATAAAATTTATCATTTTAATTTTCCTTATATAAATAGAGAATTCGATTCTCGATCGAAATCACTTTCCTCGAATCGTTTGCGGGATAAAATCGAAAGAAAGAAAGATACGGATGCAGGAGGAAGGGTGAAATCGATGATCAGGTATCTCGCTGTTTGATCACCTTTCTCTATATTTTTCAACGCTTCTTCGATACAATTTCCCTTTCGCGTCACGTGAAATTCAACGAGCGAATCGAATGAAAGAGACAAATTATCAAAACGCTATCCGACGCTATGTAAACATCGTACGTTATTCAGGAAATTACACGCCGTGAGATTTGTCGTGTTACTTCGCGTCAAAAGCGAAGGAATGAATGCGATACCAGGAAAGCGGCTTACGTCTGTTGCTCTGTACGAGTTTACCTCGTTATTTGTTACGAGTTATTGGAAATTTATGCGAACAGAGAGGGGGTGGACTAGACGCGCTCGATCGATCGGGATTATTCGTTTCGAGGGGAGGAGGGGAGCTACGCTTTTCGAGGACGAGAGCCGCTACGCTGTCTATCGCGCCGATTAAGAAACTTCCCTCGTTAAGCTTCGGGCCGGTTTTGTATTACGTGGAACACAAAGTTCACCGTTCTTTCTTTCCTTTCTTTCTTTTTTCTCTCTCTCTCTCTCTCTTTTCTTGGCAATTGTTGTTGCCAACCCCGTCGAAGGAAATTCCATCGATCTCTCCCCATCCCGAAACGATTAGAATCGGCGAGAGAAGAGGCGATGGAAGGGAAGAGTGATAAAATTCGGGGAAAGAGACGGCCGTGGTAATTGGAGGCAAACCGAGAGAACAAGGCGGGGCTAATTGTGCATCCACGGGTGTAACTCGAGGCAAAGATGAGAAGCTCACCAACCAGAATTTATACGCACTCATTTACGCCGATTGATCATACGCTCCGCCGAGCGAAAATACGTCACGCCAAAGTACCGCTAAATTACTCAAGTGTTCGCGAGTGTGCACTCGAGAAATTGCAGGATGCACGCTTCGTGCACCCCGTACCTACTTCCGGGTCTCGATGCACAATCGCTGCGGGTTTCGCCTACTATATATACTATATATATATATATATGTATATTATATACTGTGTATATGTATATCAAAGGTTTCTTAATTCGTCTTAATAATATTTCGCGATCCGGTTTAGTCACTCTGTTGTTACTCTTTTAGAACAAGGAAAGGAAAGGTATATCGGGCAGTGAGTGAATACGTGTCGTGGGGCGAACGATTTTAAATGGATGGATGTAATATTTCACGTTGAAAAAAATATCGATTTGTACGAAGGAACCTGCATACCGTTTCGAATAAAGATGGAAGCGTTAAAAAAAAGACGCTATTTCTCTGTTTTCAATCTCTCGTATTCAGTAAGTGGTTTGACAGTAATCAATTACACGTTAACCGTTATTATTCGTAAATTGATTGGTGAAAATGAACATAATAATCGTAATCAATAATCGAGTAGTCATCGGGGAGAGAATAATTTGTTCTGTTTCTGCGCAACGTTTGTAATCATTAATCAATAGTTTACGATCGTTTGAATAATTGCCACGTACGCTTATTTATCACACGATTGTTAAAACTGAATTGAAACGAGGGGGAAAAAAAAAAAACATTCGATGCAACAACTCTACTTTCGTATATATATACAGATTTAGAAAACCATACGTGTTATTTCTGTGAAATATGTTTGCCATGAAATAAATGTCGCGAGTGAACAGTATATACGAAAATAAAAAAAAAAAAATAAAAACTTACGATAACATTTACGATATTTCAATTTCGCGATATTTACAAGTTTAAAACGATTTCGGAAAAACTGGATACACGGATTCGAATTGATTTACTTTCACAGCCCACAAAGCGCGAAAAGGTATAATAATCTTTCCCAATTAACTGCGTCTCGAAAAAACGAACAAAAGTTTATAAATATTCGATCGAAGATTCGCACCACCTCGAACGATAAGATTTCGCTCTGAAAACAAAGCTCACCGTAGAAAACTTTTTTCCACGTCTCTAACAACATACATATATATATATATACATCCTGGAATATTTGTTCAGCACGAGAAGAAGAGGAAAAAGAAGAAAAAGAGTCTTAGGTTTCCCTCGATCAACGTATCGTTGCTTAACGAGCGAACTTCTCGACGGCCGACGAATGAATGCGGACGACGCGAAGTTTCTCTCCCCTCTGTAAGCAATCACAATTGCGGTGGTAACTCAGGTGGTCAGAATGCAGCTGCAGGCCTCGCCACGCGCAACTCGAAAACATTCCGCAAGAGGCGACGGATAACGATTCACGGTCGCTTCTCTTCCTCCTCTCTTTGCTCATCGATTCTTCTTCTTCTTCCTTTTCTTGGCTTCTCCAATAGGGAACGAATTCGAGCGAAAAAAAGAGAAAGAAAGGAGAGAGAAAAAAAGATTCGAAAGCGACTTTAATCGAAGGATGTTACCGTCTGGGGGGGGGGGGGAGGAGAGGAGAATTTCATTGGACCGCTTCAATTATCGACCCCTTTCTTTGTCTCCCCTCTCGCGCCTCGAAAAATCGCGCGCCTAATTGAGTTACGCAACTTTTAATTGCGTCACTTAGCGTTCCGCTCCTGAGCGAGGATCATCTCGCGAGCTCCTCCCCTTATTATTCTTCGCCTCGAGTTTTTTATTCGGATCCCTATTCGGAAGGCTGGTTGGAAGACCGTGTTCCACTTTTATGCAAAGTGGCATTATCGTTACGGAGGAATATTCTCGTTTATTTTTTCTTTTTCTTTTTTCTTCTTCTGTTTTTTTTTTTTTTGTACTTATATTTGATATTCCTTCTTAATTCCGTCTTGTCTTTCTGGCTTACGCAGGTGTGGCAGGAGAGAATGATTTCGACGCGGGATTCGAGAAACGCATAGAAGAAAAAGGGGTGTGGAAGAAAGGGTGGGATGTATTGCGATTTGATGAGAATCGAAAAAGAATATAAGAACTGAGAGAACCGATGAAAAAGTTAATGCAAGAAGGAATCGACCTAGTTGTACAGGGGTGAGGAGCTCGTCGTAGCTCGATTTTACAGGATTCCATTCGTAATTAGATTTATTCGTATCCCATTTGTACTCATCGATAGAGAAACAAGAATTATCATCGGCTCTCTAATCCCCAGGTTAGGCGACGTTATTACGTTTCTTTCGAGAATCGATCCGAGATGAAAAGAGCGAGTTAAGCGGCTACCAGTATCGACGACAACGGCTATGAAGTGGCGCGTGAAAGTCAAAGCTGATGGTAAGCAGCTACCTCTCGCTCGTCCAGCCGCGGCAAACTGGAGAGAAAGAAAAGAAAAGAAAGAAAGCGAGAGAGGGTCGAGCGAGAAGAATGACGAAGACTGTCGTGCCAAGCCCAACTGTTTTCCTACGAAGTGGTTTTGTGCCAGGCGGCGCCTCGCGTCGATCCTCCCCCTCCTTCTCCTCCTTCTGTAGCAATAAACCGGCTCAACGGTCAAAGGTTCTCAACTTTTCATTTCGGCGCTGGTAATGGAGTCCCTTTCAGCTATTACTTTTGGGGGGAGGAGAAAGGGTTGAACGAGGGTTAACGAATCGGAAGGGAAAAAGAGAAAAGAGAAAAGGCGTAACTAAAAGGGGGGACGAGGTAAGATATGGGCAAACAAAGGTCAACTAAGGGGACGGGGGTCGAGAAAATATGGATATTGGTTTTCTATGAACGCGTTCTTCTTTAACCAGGACCGTCCCTCACGTTTTGTTTAGCGTATTACAACAGTAAACGAGGTTGACTGTTGAAACAAAGTGTTTCCAAATAAGAAAATGAGATGTCGGGTAATTTTGAAAGGGGCAATTTCGTTCTCGCCAATTTTATTTTTCAAATTGTGTTCAATATATGTTTGCGATTACTTTCAAGAGAAAGAAATTTACAAATTTCGTTGCGAAATGAACAATTTACGATAAAAATTACCAAATTTTTTCGTAATTAACAACACTTCGCGCAGAAAGTATATATTTCTCGTTTCAACGCTTCTCAATTAAATCGAACGAGGTAAAAAAGGTTAATCTTTTTCCGCGAAACTCATTGTTTAATTCGATGAAAAACGAACACGAACAAATGTTCTTTGGAATCGTTTGAGCGTAAAATGTGTGTAATATTCGACTCCGTCAGTGAATTTACGTTGTCGATCGATCGTGTCTCGTGTTTGGAAGCACTCGTCATTTGGTCAAATTACTCGAAGGAGTAAGAAACGATTCGAGGAAAGATATATCCGTCCACGGTGGTACGCGGCCCAGGTAACAATGTTCCGCAAACGTAAACTCATCGTCTTTCGTACGTCGTAACGACACCATTAGCAAGGAAACGAGGAGACGCACGGACGAAGCCAGGGTTAATGCTTAACGACGTGATCTCGTTGCACGGGTCGAAAATCGTGGTGCCAGTCGAGAGATGGCACGAACCTCCGTCCCAATGGTATATCCCCCTCGTTTCGTCGGTCCCCGGAACACGAAAATATTCGAGACCCGATGTCGAGCCGTTATAATACCTTTGACATGGTGGAAACGAGGGTGCGTTTAAATCGTTGGGCCAATATTGTGAGCCTCTGTGAGAAAATGAACGTGTATCGAATCAGTGAGGGGAACGTCTAATGAAATTTTGTCAATCCGCTGCCATTATCGGATTCGAACGTGCGTGTGAACGTCGTTCCACGTACGTTTATTAAACCACGATTCACGGGATCGAGAGTTTCATTAGAAGATATAGAAGAGGACGTTCCCATCGTTCGCGTTAACCGATTTCTTTTCGATTTCCATTTCAAAGGTGGCTTGATTGCGAGAAATCGTGACGAATCGAGTGTTCTAACCGCGACTCTTCCTGCGCGCGCTAACATATTTATCCGAAGTTTAAAAAGTCATTCGGACGTACCGGCAGAGGAGGATGCAGCTGTTCCGCGTCCACGTCCATTAGAAATTCTAAGTTCATCGCCGGTAAACCGCAAAGTGGGAAGTTTCGCCTTCGTCAGAATCAACGGACCATGCACGGGGCTCGCCTCCCTTTTGCCACGGACTCCCGGGGTCCTCCATCCCGTACAAACGGATCGCGTTCCTTCATTTTCCATTTTTCTTCCCTTATTCTTTTTCATCCCCTTTTTATCGACTACTAAGAAGAACTTTTCTCTGTTTGAAAATCAATTCAATTTTCGTGTGAAAATTCCAACCCATTTATTAATTATTTGTTTAATCGATTAACGATGTCCAGTTAATGCTCGTGATATAAGAAGACGAGATGGTTTTAAAAGAAACAGAAATCTAGAAATCTGGATGATTACCACAAAGAGCGAGTCGAATGGAAATTCTTCCTAACGATAAATGGTAAATAATCGGTATTATCCGTATAACGAAAATCATTTCAATTTTGCAAACGATGGTTGATCGATGGAATGTTTCGATTGTGTGTCCGCTAGTAACTATTTTGGAAGCTATTTGATTCGCAATTTGTATTTCGTTACATCCACTTGCCGCCGCAAACAATCTCATCCCGATTCGACCACTGGGTTATTCAACCCAGAGAGCACCTCGTTACATTAACCATAGATCAACCGTTCCAATTACCGGCCCGATTAATTCCATTTTACGTCCTTGCCCGACCAACGGGCAATTTCGCCGCGGGGCAAGGGGATGGATGGAGGGCAGAACGAGTTATCCGCGAGTCGTTCGCCTCGCTGAAAAGTTTCGTGAATACGCAATTTCGCAAATAATTAATACATCGCGCGGGGCAAGACGTTGCTTGGACTCGACGTTGCTTCGCGAACGAAGTTTCACGCGCGAACAACAACGTGGCGCAACAACTTGCTACGCGGACTCTTATTGGTCGAAGTGAACGAGATTATTCTCGTGTTCTTCGTCGAATTATGCTGTTATCCGCGATGATATCGTGAAATTTATCGTATCCATCGCTCGCGAAACAACAGATAGTCAGGAGCGATAAGAAGGGAGGGTGATTATCATTTCAAATGGAAACATTTTTGCACTTTGCAGATTCACTTCGAATGAATTGGCATTCGCTGAAATTTCGCGGAGCGTGACGCAAATTGCAATCTCTGGTCACTCGTTTCGCCCGCGTATTCAGAATTCACGATCCGCGTCCACCGATACAACGCGCTTTTGGATACCTTTCGTTTAACGAATTTACATTGCCCGCCCGCCATTTTTGCCCCCGCCCCACCCCTGGACACCAGCCCGGAAGCCCGTTTTTCCGCTCGCGAAATCACCGGAAACTGGGAGCGCGAGAATCGGGAAAGGCCGGATCCTGGCGAAATATTCGGACGACTCTCGGCCGGGATTCCAGTGTAACCGCGTTGAAAATCTGTTGGGAAATTATTTTGCGCGGTTAAAAGGAAGGAGGAGGAGGAGAAAAAAAGAGAAAGAAAGAAAGGAAGGAGAGACTGGAGAAAATTTTTCTCGTAAACTGTTCGAAAAAAGGGATGGCAGTATTAAGAGTGGCATACGGGGGGGCCAGCAGCGGAGAATCCGCGAGCAAGTTCTTATTTATACCGGCTAAATGCGCATTACTTTTCGCAGACAGGCTTCTCAGACCAAGTTTCGTGGAACTTTTCGGGGAGACGTAATGGCGCGTAGAAGGACTGGTGCTTCCCTCCTCGTCAAATATTTACCCCCTTGTACCTCGCAACATTTTGTTTGAGCGTAATGGATTATATATTTCGTTGTACAAAGAACTTGGTCCTTCGTTACCAAGTTTCAGACTTCACCGACATTTTCCACGCAAACGAACCAACAGTGTGCAACTCTATTATACACCGATATTCTAATATTTATATTCCCACTTCTTTCCTCGACTTCGATCTCTCCTCCCCCTTTCTCTTCGCTTTATTAATATTTCTCGCGCGCAAGGCAAACACGCCTTCGTTCGACAGCATTTCAATACTTTCGATCCTATCTTTCTCCCTTTCTTCCCTCTCTTTAATCCATCAATCACGCTCGATTTTATTCCCGCTTTTTTATTTCGCGGCGCAACGAAAGATCCGTGTGGAACACGTGTACCTCCGCGAATGCATTCTAAGTAGGTTCGACGGCCGGATACGGGTCACGTATACCGAACACGGAAACATCGCGTGCGCGCTTTTCGTAAGTTTCGCGCTGTTATTTCGTTTTTAAAATGGATTCCAATTCTACCAAATATTTCCATCGACAACTTCGTCTCGAAATTGGCGATCTTGTTTTCCCAACTTCTCTCCCCGCGAATCTTTCCATCTACCGACGACACAATTGTAATCCAATTCGGACGATCTCTGAGAGATTCGAGCGATAATTTTTTTTTCTCTTTCTTTTTGTTAAATTTCGTGATTTCGGCGGAGAAAGTTTCTCTCCGGAGGGAAACCAGAGCGAGTTGGAAATGGATTCGATGAGCAGTGAAAATTCATCAAAGATATTGTTGAATTTTTGATCGCAAAATCAAAGATCGAAGAAACATTGTGAATTAACGAAGAGTAATAATTATTATTATTATTTTTGTACTTGGTTACACAAGTTGGCTGTATAAGTTAAGAATCGTAGCTGTTTTAATTATCGAGCATCACAATTTTAATTAAATACATTTCTTTGCAGATGAAAACTCGTAACGAAAATAAATATTACATAACGCAATCGCTTTCGCAATCGATACAAAATAGAAATCAGATCAATAATACATCATAAAACAATAATGATTCCAAAATCTGCAATCTGCGATATTACTCATTTTTTATTCGATCTTACTACTCATCGTAACAAAATTTTTTCATTTTCTTTTTTCTTTCTTTTCTTTTCTTTTCTTTTCTTTTTTTTTTTTGCATGCATTACACGTAATAACTCAAAAACTAGGAGCAACTTTTCCCGCGAATTATACGCAAGAAGAGGATTCCTTGCTTCGAACGCAAAGAATTCGCGAAAAAACGAGATCCAAGGTTACGACCACAAGTTCGCAAACCAGCCGAAGAACGAGGAGAAACTGGAGCAACGGTATACCTTAACACCGAGACTTTTCACCTAAACTCCACCCTTCCACGAATCTTCCTCCTCCTTTTTCCCTTTTCCTTTTTCCATCCTCGAGCGTGCATGTCTCCTGCTCGTTCCACGATGCAGGCCTGGCCGCGAGGCAGATTCATTTCGTATTTATTAAATTTCATAAAGCATCCGGACCAGACACAACGGTTGAATTTTCCATTTTCCCTTCAGCCTTCAGGGGGGAGAGGAACGTGTGTCGCGTGAAATGGAGAATACCGCGAGATGAGTAAGCCCGAATCGCCTATTCTCTTCCGCATTTCCCCTGTTTATTTTCCTCCCCCTCCCTCCCTCCCTCTATTCTCTCTTCTATTTCGCTTCCGGTCGTCTCGTCGTCCGGCGCACCCCTTCCTCCCCCTCCCCTATCGTTTCATCGGTCGGTTTAAAAGCTCTGACTAAGTGTCTCTGTCTCTCGAAGCGAAGAGATCGTCCCCCACGAAGGTGGTCGTCGCCTCCTGAACTTGGAACACCGTCCAGACTGTTGCTCTTTCGAGAGAAAAGTTCGCCCCGACGTGTACAGTGATCGAGAGCGAGGATTTTTTGCCGGAGGGAAAGTTCCAGGGATTTCCTTCCACCTCTGGCTCCGCACTTCCTCCACAAAAGGTTTGCACCGGACCTCTCTATTCTTCGAAAGTAGATCGTCTGTAGATTAGCTCGCCTCGTCTCGCCTCGCCTCTTTCGTTCTCCAGACGTGGAGAAGTGCGGAGATGCAATAGACGAACGGCATACTTTTACGCGATGAGAAATATACACGGCGTGGCAGAGTAGTAGAGAGTAACGAGATTAGTTGGATAAGATTGCAAATTTTTAATTTTCTTTTTCTTTTTTCTTTTTTTTTTTTTTTCCCTAAGAAGAAATTCGCGATCTGATTTTTTTCTAATATCTCTCCTCGAAAATATCCCGAAAATATCGTAAACTGTACTCGATAAACTCGAGCGAAGTTTCGCGTGCATCTTCCGTGCGATAACGATAGAAACGATCAGATAATCCGAAAACGAAACCGGTTAAAGGGACAAAGAAGAAAGTTTTCGGGATACATAAGCTATTTTTCCACGGTAATAACGATAAACGAAGTTAGAGGAGAACGAGCTCCTTCCTCCCCTTCCTATATCGCAAGTGTTCAATATGGAACTGCAAAACGCCGATACATTACGGTGGCACGTGTACGAGATATTGACCAATGACGTTCCAGTATCGACTGCTATTGGCCGCGATCTTATTGGAGTAGCATCGTGCCGGGTCAGTTCTCCTCGCTCAGACGTCTATATTTCGCGGTGGCTACGCCGATATTGAAATTGGAAAAGATTCACGAGCCTTTTAATGGACCCCTCCCCCTCCCCCCTCGTTTCCATCCGATGCTTTTATCGTTTGATCGTGTATCGGCCGGCCACGTTAAACCGAGTTACAATAACGAACCCACTCTCCCTCCCCCTTCCCGTAATTAAACTAGCGAAATGGAATAAATCAGGCCGCGTGTCGCACAACCCCCGTGTACCTTCATGACAGATTACAAATGCTTCATCGCGTTATACTTGTAGTCGGAGTGTTCAGTCCAGTGGATGGCGTTGATCGAGCGTTGGCGCCCTCCCACCCCGTGTTTCCCTGATAAACGATTATTTAAGAACGAGCGATTTAGGCCAGAAATTATGGAAATTATTTCTTTTTTTTTTTTTCGCTCTTATTTAAACTATGTTTTTTTTTTTTTTCTTTTCTTTTGATCGACTTGGAGTCGAATCAAAACTTCGAAACGAATATGTTCTTATTACACGTTTCTCGCGCGTTAATTTACCGAATTCCGCTTAGCCGCTTCTCGAATCATCCTCCTCGTCAACTTCCATTGACGAAAAGAGTCGAAAAATTGTCTTCTATCAGCCGACAAAATAAACAAAGACGTGCAAATATCCGAAACGCGTACATTGGCGTGTATTTGTCACGTTGTTCGACTCGGTTGTGTACCCGTAAACACGCGTATACGTATAAAACAAGCCCGAGGTTAATTATCACCGTTCCGTTGAAATCACTTCCGTTCGGGGATTATTTACCCGCGGTTATCGAGCCGCGCCTCGTTTCGAGAGCGCGGAGACGCGCGATCCCGGAGAAGCCCGCAGCAGTTTCGTCGCAAAGTTTTCGCGGCTTGCGACGACGGCCTAAACTAGCAACTCTCCTCCTCTTTTCGTCCACTCGACGACCAAACGAACCGAACGGAAAACCGTAGCCCACCCACCCCACCTTCTCGTTCCACCAAGGATTTGTACGCTTTTAGCGGTAATCCCTCCTCCACCGTCATCCCTTTCCATCCGGTATACAGCGGCAATCCCCGAATCACCCGTTCAACCCTTGCGACGACTTGAGTTGTTGGCCGCCAGGTCGAACGTGTGGACGCCGTGTGTCCCAGGCGAGGGCACATGCACCACGGTGAAACTTGCGGATTAGTAAAACCCTCGAATTAAATTTTAATTAAATCTACACCCACCTTCCGTCTCTCCCCTTCCGCGTTTCTCCCGCGAGAGTCCCCTTATACGGCTTAGCTATGATTGTTTCAACCAGCTATATATAGATCTAGGAATAATAATACTTAATGGATTCGCGCAATTTCGCCGGAGATTTATCCACCGGTATAAGGGCGGATGTGTTCGTTTATGGGACGGATATCTCGAGGAGAGCAATTATCGGCATTTTATGGGTCGAAAGGGGTAGAGAGAGAGAGAGAGAGAGAGAGAGAGAATTCGTTCATTGCGGAGAACAATCAAACGTTGGAATTGGAAATTAAAGAATCGATGTTGTACATACATCTCTTGTTTAATAATTTATATTTAACACACAGTAGCAGATCAATGATCGTTCCTTTTTTGAGAGGCAATTCTTTAATAGATCTCTTTAACAATCTTCTGCCGGGTAAAGTTCTGCGAGGCATAGCTTTGAAAAAGACGTTATAATTTCTTTCCAATCCAACAAATCTCTGGACTGAATGATAATAAGTAACGAAATAAATCATAACCACGTCTCTCCACCTCCTGCGATATCACGCGTATCCTTTCTCAAAAAAAAGAAAAAAAAAAAAAAAGGAGAAAGAAAAAGTATCGGGGAGGGAAAGCGGCTAACCGATTGAACGCGTCAACGTAAATCCGGAACGGGTATCGGAGAGGACAGGGAGAAACCGCTAATTACGAGAAATCAAGCGTGCTGCAACCGGTTAAAAAGCAGCCGTTCGCCGGTTGTATGGCGAAACGATTCGGTTCGACGTCGATATATATGGTGGTGCGGCAGGGAAGGGTGAAGAGGAGAGAGGGAATCGTTGCCGCGATAACGATGTTGCGTCGTTTCCGATGAGAACGAAGCTTTGTTCGACGGGCCGGAAGCGGATACCGCTCATCAAGGACCATCGGTCCGGTCCACAATGCGCGTTTTTCGTTTCCACCGGGCAAAACGAAAAAGGGAGAAAGCGTTGATCGCGATGAAAACGGGAGCGAAACGGATCGAAGGTTGATGGGGATGGAGCGAGACGGGGGATGAAGGGTAAAGAGAGAGAGAGAGAGAGAGAGAAAAAGGGAGGAAAAAGAAGCGTCTCTGTTCCGCAATGTGCCGGTAGGCATCGACAGCGATTCCGGGTTCAGCGACGCGATTAATGGCTGCAAGATCATTTGCCAACCCCTTTTCTGTGCCGGCAGCACCACTCCCTTTTACAGATGTCAGCCATTACGACGAGTGTGAGAAAAAAGTCGCGGATGCTGTAATGACTTCGATCCTTCGGGATCGGAGTTTTACGTGACGTTAATGGTTCCCAAATAAACGCCGCCGCACGAATTCTTTTTCGCTCGCAATATCCAGTTATTTCGAGGTTTTTGTCGAGCTTCATATAGGACGAGGATGAAGGGAAAATCGGTACGCGATAACAAGAGTAGGCTCGCGAGAATTCGAACGATCGCGTCAATGACGACGCGTTATCGAATCGTTAACGATAAATTCTTCTTCCGGGTTTTCCATCGTATCTCGAACTCGCGCGGGCCAAAGTTCGGAGAATAGTTTTCACTTCCTTAAAAATAGTTGGCCGTTTATAGATCGATTATTCGAATTAAATACCGTTTAATTTTAAACATTCGTTCGATTCTTCCTCGATAAAAATATCAGTTCTTCGAGCTGAATATCCGAAAATATAGAATATCACTCGAACACACGTATATTTATGTCGCAAATATATTTTCCGTCCCATTAGATCTCTCAATAGTTGAGTTACCATTTTTAAAAAATTCTATTTTCGATCCGTTTCAATCTATTACCATCCTTCTTTCAAGCGTTTCACGTTAAACGCTAACTCCACGCCGTTTAACCTTAATTTCTCGCCGCGTGATAGAATCTTCCCGTCCAATAAGCAGATAATAATAATAATAATATAAATGGTATCTCGCGAACGAACCTCTACAACGAAACATTCTCCACGGATAGAACATCTATATTATCCGTAAAGTTCGGCAAACTCGAATAGCAGCCTCGACGATCATAATTCACAAACGGGTGGGTGTGATCTTACGAAAGTGGCCGATCTCGCGGAACTATCCCAATTCGCAATACGATCGATACGTCGTCGATCTCCTTCCCAATATTAACAGCTGTATAATAATAATAATAATCCGGAGGCGAGGGGGATGAGATTTTAACCAGCAACGAGAGACAACGCGTCGCGTTTTGGATGGAAAGGTGGATGGAGCGAAGGGGAAGGAAGCGTGGATATCTCGCGGTCGCCACGTTCCTCGCGTGTAACCTGGTGGCAAGATTTATGCAGCGCTCGCAAGCGTCGAGATGTTGGAAACAATGGGATTACGGTTAACAACCAGATGAAGGGCTTCGCGTAACGGACAGTGTTATCTGAAAGGATGGGGACTGATCCAGTTATCGTTGGACGATTTGCGGATCAATGCAGGTAGGGGGAGGGGTAAAATAAACAGAATTCGTTCACCGCGCGACACGACAGTGGACACGATTTTCACGATTGTTCCAATTTCTTGTTTTGCTATGTGGTTTTTTTTTTATTTCGATTCTCGAAGAAAAATTTCTTAATTAACGCACTCGATGCGATTCGAGATGCGAAAAGATCGAAAAGAAATTTTAAGGAATCTTCGATATCATCGTTATGATTTCCAACATTTTTTCGTTGACTTTATTATAACGAGAATTCGATATTATCACCGATATACTCGGGGATTATTGTTATACAAGTTTCGTTCAACAGGCAGTCCGCTTATTTTTATTAATAATACGTTTACAATGACTTATCATCGTTTCTTTTCCCTCCCTTTAAATAAATTCGCAAAATTTATTCAAACGATGCAACGAAATATCACCGCGTATTGTTCGTATAAAATAGACAACAATACCCATCGATTCGTATCAATATAACATATCCCACTAATGCGGAATTATATAGAGAATAGAGGCCGATAATTAACTCGTATATTATAAATGTTTGCCGACATAATGCGACGGTTTAATATAAGTTGGGTCGATTTTCATAAATCTATATCTGTTTTAACGGGGAGAAGGAGGCGGGAAGTGGTGGTGATGAATTAGAAGTTTCGAATGGAATCCTCTCGTTCTCCGGTAACGCTTTATCCGCCCCTAAAGAGCTTAGCCTCGAATGCAGATCACTTAGCCGTGCCTTATCACGGAAGTCGGCTGTTAAGCTTCGCGTGTTATCATTTCTCCGAGTATCTTGGCCATCTTCCGGCAAGGAGGAAGTTGTAAGCGTTATTTACGATGGAATAACGGATTACTCTCCTTTCCTCCCCTTGGAAAAACAAAGACGACATACGTATAAAACGGAGGATAACGAAGAAAGGAACGTTTGAACATCTTTTCTTCCTTTTTTACGCGCGAATCGTCGCGTACTATCGCTATCGGGCAAACAGGGGAAGGATAAAGGGGGGAAAAAAGAGGAATCTGGGAATCTGGGATCAAACGGAGGGAAGGCGAGAACGAAAAAGCAATTACGTCAAAAGCGAGCACGCGCGCGAAAGATAGAGAGAGAGAGGGAGGGGTCGATTCTCTCGGAGAGACTTTGTCCTCGAACTCGCTTTTCGAATCGTTCCAACCTCCAGTCGGCAAATAGACGTCGCAGACAGCCCTCCAACAAAAGTAATTCCCGCCGAAATGGGGAAGGGGAATCGGGGGAGGAAAAAAGGGAGAGGCCGCCGCGGCTTTGCGCGGCGAATGATAAGAAGTTCGCGCGAAGTCAATCTCGACGCTGTGACACACTTTTCTCTTCTCCGTCATTCTATTTATATAGAATATAGTCGCGCGTACACACGTATAATACGAAGAGAGGCGAGAGATGATTCGTATCCCGACTTTGTAGCCCGCGTTGTACTCATCGAAACGTTCGGATTTTCGACATGGATTTTGATCTTTTTTTGAAGAAAAATAAAGAAATCGTGGTTCAAAGATTGCACAATTTTAAAAACTGAAGAATTACGACTTGTTGACAGAGGGTTTACGTGGCGTCGCTTCTCGAAGGATTCATAATCTTTTCTCGCACTCTAATTTATGTGTATCTTCGCCACGAAATGAGGAAAGTTTCGATCTAGTCGTGTTCTGTCGTGCAACGAAAACTCGTTTAGCTTTTTTCTCGTTTGTACATTGTTCGCAAAATTGTGTTTTGCGGCGCAACTACGAGACGATGTAAGAAAGAGCTCGATAAGAAGCGGGAAAAATTCAACGATGCTTGTATTTTCGTCTAATTTCATCCCCTATTGTCGTGCACTAATTGGATAAACTCTACGTTTTTGAAAAACGCGTTCGAGAAAAATTGTATAATTTCCTCGCGGTCAAGTAATTGCTTGTTCGTTTTTAAATGAATTTTTTCACAGGTAATTTTAAAATTTTCGAGTTATATATATTCGCTATTTTAAACTCTGATTTCAAACCTACTCCCGTATAAATATCTATCTATATATAATAATAAATTCATTTCTACAAAACGTTTATTTATCGACCAAATACGATAAATTTTTTCTTCCCAAGCTTTTGTATCGAGATCCTCGAGCGACGATTCATGGCGCACCAAGATTCAAGTAATAGGGATAAGGTGGCAACTCTGTGCGAAACGAGAGCCGGTAGATCGTCAGATGTTCCGGTTCGACCTCGAGGGGGTGAATGGTCGGTGGCAAACGATCACCGCTCGTTTTAATGCGCGAACCCGAGGGGGAGAAGAAGAAGAAGAAAAAATGAGAGCGTTCGGTTAGAGGCGTTCACCGGATTTTCGCGATCTTTGTACCGTTTCGATCCCCTTCGAGCCGAACGTTTAAGGGGAACGCCGGCTCTTACTGTTCCTCTTCCCCTCGCTTTGCAACGTTGGGAACCGGATTCTCATCCGGCCTCTCCCCTCTCTTTTCTCTTTTTCGCCAAAGATGGCCTGGTGGCTGATGGTCTAACGAGTACCAAGGCACGTCGTACCCTTTTTACCGTTGCCCGCCGTCATCGGTGAGTTCGTTGACGTCGTTCGTGAAAATGTACACACGAGGGTGGGTTTAATTTAAAAATTTAGAAACTTTCCAATTTGTCTCGAGACGAGTTCTTTCCCTCCGCTCTGCCCGCCGTGTTTGTTGTTCTTTTCCTTCTCGCAATTGTGGTGAACGTTGCAACGGGAGCAAGGGAAATCCATTTTTGATAGTTTTATCAACGTAACGTAGCTGAAAAGAAATTCCTCGAGTAAACTTAGGATTGTGGATGTTGGCGAAAAACGGGCAACGTGCTCGTAGATGGATTTTAGAATTGTGCTACAAGATGCAGGTTTATTTCCACCTTTATTCTCTAATATCTAACGAGAAATGATTTGATGAAGCAACAACAAACAAAATTTTACGTTTATCGTATAAAGGAAAAGGATACCAAAAAAGTATATATATTTTTAACAAAATTTAAAACAAAGTTTTAAACACTCTTTAAATATTTTATAATTAAATTAAACGTGTCCCTTCCCGTTTATTCCGAAAAATATTCCCGAAAAAAAATGGAGAAGGGATGGCCAACGATTTTTATCGGCCGACGATGAACCGATAAAATTCGATCGTTATCGATTCGCAGGAAATTCCAATTCGTCGTCGATGGACGAGACGCGGAAGAATCGAGTTATCGTTGGAACTACTGGAACACTCCATGCTCTCTCTCTCTCTCTCTCTCGACAACCGAACGAGAACGAGTGGAGGGGGGAAGTATTCGAAGAATCATTACCGTCGAAACTTTCACACCTTTCGGAATTCCTTGGGAAAAGCATTCAATCCCCGAGAGGAGAAAATGCGGCGAAGCGAAGGAGAGAGAGGCGGTCGCCGTCGTCTGAAGCGTCAAAAAGAGCAGAGGCACGAGCAGCTTTTCGATTTCCGCACCACTTTGCCCCTTTCACAGAGGGCCGAGCTCCGCGAAAAGGTTGGCTCACTGCTCTTATTGTCCCCCGTCGTAACGGTCTACTCGGATTTCCATCCGGTTTTCTTCACCCGCTCTCTCCTCTGTTTTTCCAACTTACCAACCCCCGCCAGTTCAAATAATTGTTACAGTACGCCGCCCCTGGCCAAACAGTTCGCGGAACGAGCGCATCTCGTTAGCCGACCTCGTGATCCCACGACAACCGGAAACTTCCTCCCCCTTCTCTCCTTTGAAACCGCCATCCCCCTCTCGCCTAGAAGCGAATCGAATCGTTTCTCCACGCTTTGCTCCCTGTTCGCCACATCTTTACGCCTCGTAGCGCGTAGTCGTATCTCCGCTTAATCGAGGAGACCATCTTCTTCTACTTGGTTTAAGTTATTTCGATAACAGTAGCAGTTTCTCGATATTGGAGCAAAGACTTTTTTCATTTTTTTTTAATCTCATTTCGTTTCGACGAAAGAAATTGGAGAAACATATTTGTCCACGAGTTCGTAATTATCGTTGTGACAATTTTTACGAAAGTTTTAGAAACGTTAATAAAGGAATTCTCGTTCGAGAATTATAGGTCGAGTTCTTCTTCAAGCTAAAAATACACGTTGCTTACGATTCGATAAAATGAATCTGAGCTAACGTCTTTATACATAATATATTTCAATATTTTAGATTCTAGAATCGATATTTCTAAAAATGTCTCGTGAATATATTAACACCCCCAATATATATACAGAATCATTCCCACGAATATATATAATTGCGACGGGGAAGCGTGAAAGTGAAATTTTCGTTACGATTTTCGAATGGATTGTTTATTTTCCCACGTTCCATTTTTACGAAATCGAAGAAGATGAAATCGGGGGGGGGGGAGGTCGGTGAACGAACGAATTTATCGCTCGACGAACATCCATCCGAGAATGAATGGTAATTATCTCATATCCGTTTCCGCGATGTTTAATAATCTCGTCCAAGTGTAGCGCGTTATGGGCCGTAAACGATACACGCGCCACGAATTAATGCAGCCCAGGTTTCAACCGCGCGTTCAGCATTCGTTATTTTTTTCTTTCCATGCGAGAACCATGTTCTCTGTACATTTTCCACAACTGGAGCCAGCGGGATCCAGCGACGACCACCCCG
Organism: Apis florea; assembly: GCF_048593485.1. Taxonomy (NCBI): domain Eukaryota; kingdom Metazoa; phylum Arthropoda; class Insecta; order Hymenoptera; family Apidae; genus Apis; species Apis florea. Next base: position 4,556,337 of record NW_028256746.1, read on the forward strand.
AGTTTTCCACTCGCCTCTTCCCCATATATTTCATCACGTGTGGCCGTGATTTATCGCTATCTCGCGGCGGTCATCGTTACGATTTTCCAACTTTTCGATAATAACGCGAAATTGAATAGAGGCCGAGCCGATCAAACGGCCATTTTCATCGCGGATTACCATCCGCGGAACAATGCGAATTTTCCGCATCCCTCTCGTCCATCCCTTCTTCCCCCACTCGAAACACGAAATTAAAGTAAATTATCCTGTTCCCTACAATTTCGCGATATTATCATTATTGTTGTTATTGTTGTTATTATAGCATCCGAAAAAACAATCCTCGGATTCTTTTAAAATTCGAATCAAAAAAAGAAAAAGTAGCTATACGAAAAACGAAGTGAATCTCTATTGAATTTATTCTCCTTGCACAAACTTCCGTTCACGAACGGCATCCAAACCACGCGTTGTAAATTTTATTGTCATCATTCCTTCCCCGTCCGTCGTTGGATAAATTTTTACTCGTCAACGAATCTTACTTCCAACGAACGAATCATCATCGAGAGGGAGAGAATTCTGTCACGGATGGACCGCCTCAATCGGATAAATTTATTACGCGATGACCCGCGGTCACAGTGGATCCAGCTTCTCCGAAACGATCAGTCGCTTAAGCGTGGACGAGATTCCGTAGATGAGAGAGATCGAAGATACACCCCTTACGCGCGAAGGATGAATTCGATCGGGAACGAGGACGAGGAGTCGAAAATTCACGCTACGTGATCGTCTTACCGTGATCTCATCATTGAAAAATTCGTCTGGATGGAGGAGGGAGGAGGTGTATAATACGAGTCCACCACCACGACGCCAACGGTCCGCCACCCATTTATTCCCGAAAGCAGAGAGCGAAGCAGCTCCTGGATGCATAAACATCCAGTGTGTGCGCGCGCGTGTGTGTGTGTGTACCCTTAACGGCATTTGCTATTCACGGTTGCTCGTGGAACTACAGAGAAAAGCTTTTTCATGGTAAGGGCCCGTTGTACCCCGCTCTCTGTTATTTACTTTAAAAGTTGCACGAGTGGGACTCGCGTAATGACTCGCGTTTCCTCAATTATGAAGAACACCAGTTTCTTCCCCGGTGTAGCGGTGTCTCTTGATCGAATACTTGCGTTCGTTTTATTTATTTGTTTATTTATTTTAGAAGAGAGATTAAGAATAACGAGAAGGGATAGTAATTTTTCGCTCGATCGAATAATGAAAAAACGGGTTTTTGCACGGTTTAATTTTAATTTAATTTGATTTATTTTTTCTTTTTTTTTTTCCCGTATGAGAAAATCCCGTCGATGCACGAACGTAGTGAGAGGAGGATAGAGATATTTATTTTAAAAATTCGCTTTTTCTTTTTTTGTTCATGCGTGAAAATGGTGGACGATGATTTCAGATATATTAAAATGTATATTAAATAGATAATTGACTGTTGGAAACAAATTTAATTGCTCTTCTTCCGAATAAAAGTTGGACAAAATTGGAAATATTCTAAAATTTATCTAGAAGAAACGGATAGGTAATTTCTTGAATTCAATCTTTTCAGACAAACAATAGGAATTTTTAAAGGGAGCCTATATTATATTACAATATTAATAATGTATTACGATATAAATTTTACGTAAGTGAATATTTCGCAAAGTTTGTACAGTTTGGTATATATTTTATAACGATAATATATCGTTTGGGAGCAAATTCCCAGTAAGATAGCGTTCGAATATTTTCACGAGCCACTGCGTGTGTAAATGAATTATTTCGTGATAAATTCTTTTCATAATTGCCCGCTCGTGGTCAGATTGCGATATAATGTTGATTAAGTTTAACAACCGTCAAGTTTCTTAGTGTGTCCAAGAAATATCCGGAAGGGGATTACCTAAACAGTTCTCGTACACGTAGTCAAATATTACGAGGTTACGTTGTTTACGTTACGGGTTAGTTTACTCGTTCTTCATGGTATTTCTGGTTACCTGACTGAAATTTGCAAATGTATTGCGTCAAAATAATTACAAGATCTTGTTCTCCTCTCTCTTTCTTGCCACGTTATCATTGTGTTTCTATCTATCCGTTTACGCCAGGGAACAAAAGTTTGAAATCAATTTTCCCAATTGTGGTCGCGTCGGAACTTTCTGTTCCTAATTCCATTATTCGTCGATGATAATAATTTTATTTATACTTTAACGAATTTTTCCACAGTGGCACGTAAAGGATATAGGATAGTTAGTATCACGTAAAGGAATTTTAAAAAAAAATCAAATCATTTACGACGATTAATTCCTTAAATACAAAATTCCTATAATACAAAATGTTAAATCACAATATGATGAAATATTCGAAATATTGTAGACATATTAACTATACCTTGGAATGTTTTTTACTTTTACATTACATTGGTAGAAAGAATTTTGGAAAGAATTTTCGATGTAAAACGTCGCATCAAAGCTGTGTGTAAACACGTTAACATGCCAGGAATGGATACACGCATGGATATATAAAAAATGGCGCGCCACGTTAAATTATTGGATTCGATGGAATACGTAATTGATTGGAAAGTTTTGATCGATAGTGGATGCGGGCGTGTGCATCCCTGTCGATTGCTTCGGCAAGTGTACTCGCGTACACTCGTCCTAGGAAAGGGAAATTCTCAAGTGCAAAGCCAAACTTCGTCGATTCACTTATCCAGGCCGGCAGGCAAGCGGGCAGGCAGCAGTCAGGCCGGTAATCGGCGGTGGTAAATCAAATTTTAACTTTAATAGCCCTCGAAACTTATTCGATTCATTTAAGCATCGCGGAGGACCGCGTGTCGCGATAATTTTCTTTTCTTTCTTTTCGCCTTATATCGGAAAGAAAAGGCTGCCGGGATCTCCTCTTTGCAATTTATTAATTCAACGCCTGGAAACTTGGCACGACTGCTCAATGCTTAACCGATAGTAACTATAGCCTAAATTGACCGTTTCGTACTCTCGAAACTTTGCTTTCACACCGAATTGCTCGTTCGACTCTTTGTTTAACACTTGCCATTCTACGTAATAATTAAATCCGCTTTTTCGGAATAGAGTTTTTATAATTCTAAATAGCATAATATAATTGGAAGAAGGACATGCAACTTATAAAATTTACAGAAAAAAAATGACAATTTATTGTAAAACGATTAAAGAAACACCTGATGTTCTTCTTTCAATTTGAAAAATATTTTCCAAGTATACGTTATTATATTGAAATATATTTTAAATTTGCGGAAACAATCGTAAAAATAATAACATTTAAATCTCCGCTTCTTTTTCGCATCGACGAAAAAAATATTTATATTATCGCTTGAACATCCACGATCCAGTGATTGCACGCATAATCGACGGAAAATGCACAAAAAAAAAAAAGAAAAAAAAGATTCGAATCGCAAAAAAATTCGGTTACAATTGTCGCGTAAAGAGGGCAAGTTTGACCATCGTACCAATGGTATTCAACCCTGTGTCGAGTATTTAACCCTGGCTCCCCGAAGAAATGCGCAACGACGATCTTGCCCCGCCATTTATGAAACGAGAAATTTTACTCAACCGGCCGAGGGTTAGGTACACAAGATTAAGCGGGAAGAAAAATACTTTCCTCCCTCCCCCTCCCCCTCCCCCTCCCCCTCCCCTTCCCTTAACGAAGTAAGTTTAATTAAAACCTAGTCGACTTTAATCTAGATTTATGGCGCCTCGCGATTGTATCGCCCGGGGTTGAAAACGCTTTCGAAATCGAGGCTACGCCGCCAACCCTCTCGGTTTAAAAAGCTGGTCGAATCGACGCGCAGGAGAGCAACGCTGAACCTACTTCCTCCTCCTCCTGGTTTCTAAATATGCCGCGCTTGTTGAACTTCGTTTGTTGCGGAAACGAAAGTGATGCATTTCCTCGGCTAATTAAACGCCGGGTAAACGTCTGAGCGCGATAAATAAACGCGATAAGTTCGCCTATCCCCCTTCCGAAATTTCGGGGGGATAGATACCCTCCCCCTGACGCCTTTTCGACGAAAAGTGGCTGCTACGAATGCGCTTGGTTCGGAAATTGGAAGGGTGGGAGGGAGGCGCGCTTGTTTAAGCTCGTTTTAGATTAAACGTTTTAACACGAGCGGGAAGCGGAAGGAGCGATCTTTCATTGCCGTCCATTATGCTTTCGAAAGTTGATGGAATTAAGGCGAGTTCAAAGGGGAGATCGCGCGCGCTAATTGCTTAGCTTTACGTTAATCGAGATAACGCGATCAGCATAACAATCCCTGGTAATTCATTAAATCCTATTATCTTCCACTGCAACTTTATTATCTGTGTCCGTGTAACTTTTAACCCCCGCAACTCTGTCCGGATGGAGAGAGTCGCCGCGCCGCGAGAGGGTGTAACGCGGATTTATCCGATTAAGGTTGGCGAGATTTATTATATCGAGTAACGTTTCAAAAATAATTATTTTTCAAGGACGCCAAATTCTTGTATTTCGATCATCGTCTTATTTCTGCTCTTTTTTTTTTTTTTTGGACTCGGTTTATTCGAAGGAGAGGTTAAGAGAGAAGACGAAGTATAATAAATTGAAAAAGAAACGATTGTTTGGGAAAAATTTGTTGCTGTGATAAAATAAGCGTTGAACGATAATAATAATAATAAGTGTGACATACGTGTAAGATGTTTGATTCGAAAAAATTCAATCTTAAATCTAAAAGGATTAATCGGACGAAGCATCGTGGAAAAATTATTTCGTCTTGGTAATGGCCTTTTATCTTGGCCTGGTGAACAGCTTCGCGTTTCACTCCACCCTCAACAACGGATTAAATTTAACGGATTAATTTAACTGCAGCCGTGCATCATCTCGAGCGTTTTCCATAATGTTTATTAGACGAATATAGTGGTGGAGAGTGGTGGGACAGGCGCGAAGTTTTGCGAGGGCCTATCGTAAATTACGGGGGATGAATTACGAAAATATGTCGCGAATTTCGGCAGTTCCCCTTCGAGATACGATTACGGAAAACGGTGCGTAATTAATCGAGATTCAAGCGAGATTTCATGGCCTCGAAACGAAGGATGGCGAGATATTAATTAATTCGATAATGTGACATCTTTGGTAGGAGTTTTGTTCGGAAGGAAGGGAATGTGGATGGATGAGGAAATTTGTAATCTTTGACATAATAATTTGTAAAATGATATCGAAATTGATTAATTATTTACTGTTTGCGTTGTAAGGAAATACTATGTTTCATTAGTTTTAATGTAATTTGCTTTAATGCGTTATGCATCAAACAATGACAATGACACACGGTATTATTGAGAAACGTAAACAGAATAATTAACGTATTATTTATCATTTACGTTAAGATATAACGAATGTTATATATAAAGTGGTAGGTTGTATAAAAATTTTAAATATTACAATTGGATAGAAGAAAGAGTATATTAAAAAATTCACAAATTGATATTACCTTTTCAAGACTAACATCAATGATACGTCTCAAAGTAGCTTTTTCAAAGATTATAGAGTTATTACAATTTTTCTAATATTATATACGATATGAATCGTGTTAAAATACAAAGATCCTGTTAAAAATCAGTCCAAGTAACCTAATTTTAAAAATAAGTTCCTATTTTTTCGTTTCGATCAGACCATATTATCACGTTCAAAGAAGAGATTAAATATCACGAACAAATCGCGAACAAAGAAAAGTGTACATCTTTTTTTTCTTCTTCTTCTTCGTTCGAAAGAGAAACACGACTCGTTGCTCACTGTTGAAAACTCGATCAGAGGGTTCAATTAAGCGTTCGTTGCGTCATCGTGCGCTTTGTATCGACGCGATTAATTAGACAGCTCCCGAGAGACTTCATTTTCGGTTCCAATTAATTGAACATCGGCCGTCGGAGGCATAATAACGTGGCCCCCGGAAACTCTTTGAGGCCCTCGTCGCTTTGGAGATCTTTATCGCTTCGCTCGAAAGTGGCAAACCAGAGTGGTTCGATCCCCAATTTCAGTGTCAACTCGAATACAGCGACGTCAATACTCGCTTCTTGTACCCTCTTATCAAGTTCACGTGTTGCCCTTCGCGCGAGAATTCTATCGATCCAATATCGTTCCTTTATCACTCCCAGTGATTCTTTCGATTAATTTATTTTGTTTTCAAGTCGATCGCGCATCGATTCATTTTATTATTAAGATTTAATATTAAGTTGTTAAATCAACTTACGATCGATCGGATCAAACGAATTCGGATCTGGACGAAATTTATTTCAAATAGTAATTTAAAAAAGTGTTATTATTTTCGTAGTTGATGTTTCTTGATTTTGAATTAATTAAAGGAATTTGAATTGCAAGGTAAAAGTATTTGGGGAAATAATAAATGCAAAGTTGAATTAGTAGTAAGGAACAGTAAAAATGTAAATATTTTTACGCGTTTCAACGAAGAATTTATTTTTAGTCATTTAATTACAAGTACAAGTTAATTTTTGCACGAATGGCTTTATGGAGTATTTGCTTCAAAATTAAATAAATTATTTATATAATTCCAACAATTTGAAGTTATTTGGAAATTCCTTCAAACGTCCACTTCTGAATAGAATTTCCATGAATTAAGAAATAATTGGATTACGAACGAACGAAATTAACAATGTTTCAAAAATTTCAATAATTTCGCGAATCTCTCTATAAAGTTAATATCACGATCCCTACTCCATTTCAAATATAACCTATTACTCTTGCTTCTAGAAGAAAAAAAAAAAAAAAAAAAGAAAAGAAAAAAAAAGAAATAAGAAGAAAGAAAACGAAACGATGCAAAAGTTTCGCATCTCCACTCGATTCTTGACTTTCGATTCGAAGTCGGCCGAGTCGAGCAAGGAGGGTGATATTCCCTCCTAAGTTGGCTATCACGTCTCCAAATGTGCCAGTTATTTGTATTTATGAGCGAACAGCCTGGATTCCCTTTTTTCCTTCCCCACTAGCTACCCTACTCGCATAAATTCACCTACCCTTCCATCCACCATAAACCAGCAACGATATTTCTTCCTTTTTCTTTTTTCTTTTTTTTTTCTTCTCTTCCTCCCCTTGTAATATCTCCGGGTGTCGCGAATCTTCGTAAATCTATCGACTTAACCAGCGGAACCGATGGAATAGACTTTGTGACAAATCTTTGAAATAGGATTATCGAAAGGAAAGAGGGGAAAAAAAGAGAGGGAGAGAAAAATGATTATCTGGATAATCATATGTACACGAACGAGGAGGAAGAAACGGTTGCTCTACCCCGATAAATATATTTATTCTCGTCACGTCTATTTTATTGCAAAAATTGTTTCCTCGGTGTATAAGAGAGGAAGGGAAGGGGCGAGCGGTTGGAATTCAACGGGTGTCGCGTCGCACGAAATCTTGAAAATATAAACGCTTTTCCTTGGCCTTACACAAGTCTCATTCCCGGATTACTTTACCCCACCGGCGTAATAGTAATGGAGGTTCTCCAACTCGGGGCGAATCTAATTTTCCAGGCCGGGGCTGATGGCGCGCTCTGAATATTTTATCGCCCGCAACTTTTTCCGCTGCGAGAGATCCATCGCTGATTCCGATCGGGGCTGATCAGATAACGCACAATATCTCTCTCTAGACTTCTCCTCTTCCTCTTCGTGTTTCAACCCCGTCACGGGGCTTAAATTGATACTTTGCGGCTGTTAATAGACAAACGAAATTTCGCGTCGAATCCGAGGCGAGATTTCTCCGTTATGCCTCCTTCAAACTGTGATATCCCTCACAGTTTAGAAAATTGGAAAACGCGATTTGACGCGTTATAAACGTGTATCGTTGTCTGTATTTAACAAGTCTGAGAAGAGATTCGATTTGATTTTCGTGTAATTAGTTATACTTCCAATGGAATCAGAGGATTAAAATTGGAGGCTGATTATATATTTAGATGAAATATATATATATATATATACATACAAAATTAATATTAATAACCTCGCTTTTTTTTTTTTTGATCCGAGAACAAACATTTTCACTTACGTTAAAAGCACGGTGGGCCAGGCAAGGTTCGCTGTCGCTGACTCGCGAGACATTTCTACAACTCACGTGCACTCACGTCGGCTGGATGGGCATCCGGGAAGAAGCAGTTCTCCGCAGGGATATCTGGATGTACGACCAATCCAATCCTGATTCAAAACCTGCTTGATTTGGTACGAGCATCACGCCCCGGGCATAACTGACTCCTCCTCCTCCTCCCCCCCCTATCCCTTATCTGTAATTTATACTTTCAATTTACTGGAACCGGAAGAGTTTCCAGGAGGCAAGGAGGAGGAGGCCCGGGTCGAAAGGTCGGGCCGCGCTCGGTCGATTTAATGGTTTCGTTCGGATCCGGCCTCCTTTTTCAATTTCACACTCTATCAGGATCATTAAGGTCGCCTCGCCTGTGTCCCTGTTCCCCCCCACAACCGGCTTATCGCCCGTTATTTAAGAGATAATTGGGCAAGATTAGGCGAGAAGAGTTTCGCAGCAAAATCTCTGCAGAAATCGTAACGTTGCGGATGAATGGCAGGATTGATTGGGCGAGAAGTCGACGAAGGATCTTCGTTCAAGATCGATCGATCGTTTTCATTTTTGTTTTACGATTCTCTTTGTTCGATTTGTACGATTCGTTGCGATTGCGTCGGTGGGAGGGAGAAGGGGGTATAGAAAAGTTTGCATCGTATCAAAAGAATCCGGTGGATTGCCGTGTTAACAACGATTCTTTTTCAATTTTTCCGAGGGACGCAAGATCGGCGGGTGGATATAGGAGGTGGTTGAAGGAGGTGGATACAGCGGGGCGCAAAGAAAGCGATAAGAAAAATTCAGTTAAGTGAAATTCGTTCCGCGGAAGAGGGGTGTTCACGACACTCGAAGCAGAGGCCGACGGGATCACTTTGGCGAAAGATAATTGCTCCGTCGAGTGGAACAACCTTGTAACTGACGTCCCTGTGAAAAACGAGGAAGCCGCGAGAGGACCGCTTCCGATTATTCTATCTTCTTTTCCCCGGTTCTTCTTCAACGATGTTCTTCGACGGAGAAGACCTCATTTCTCTGTTCGTAAAAGACGTCCACCTTAATGAGCGCGCATCGAGCAGCCTGTTTGCTCTTCTTCACCTTCGGGAATAATTTCGCTGGTGGAAAGCTGAGCGGCCGATAACGTCGCCGCTACGAGCCGCCCGACTTGAGCCATGAATAATAATTAGATTATTAGCGAAACTCTTCGAGCGTCGACGATTTCAAAGTCGCGAACGGCAGTCACGTGTCTCTTGTTATTAATCGTTGCAAGATATTTGGGGGGGGGGGGAGGGAAATCTAGATATCTATTTCGAAATTGAAAATCATATTACTGTATTCGAAGATCAAGATCGTTTGAAAATCTCCTTTCAAAAAATCCGAAAGATTTACGTCGCTTCGTTCGTTTCTGAAATACATTCGACCCGTAATGGTCGAAAATCGTAAATTGTTAGCGACGAGTCGAAACGAGATGATATCAGTTTGATGTAAACATATCAGAACGTACTATCTAATATAAACTGTTGCCTTCTCGGCCAACAAGTTCAGTTTAGATCAATTATAACTGAGTCAACTTGTAGTAAATTAAACAACTCGGCTACCAGTGTCTTGTTGACATTCGCCGTAACTAGTCCGTTCAATATTACACCACGGTTTCGCTATTATACAATCGCGACAAGAGAATATCTTACATCGATGTCCGCTACGAATATTAATTGGAAATAATCGTAAATAAGACGTCCGAGGATCTCTCGCCATGAGTTTTCTATTCAATCTATTCCGAGGTATTATATGACGAAATAATAATTAGATTATTATCCACGAATACGTTACCCGAGGCTGTGGTTAAGAAGTCTGAAATCGTGCTTCGTCCTCTGCAGAGAAACTTGGCCCATTAAGAGCGAAGGGAAGAAAGAAAGTTTCGTCGTAAAGACAACCCTTCCTCCCTCCCTCGGTTCGGAGGTCTGTCGCGTTGAATAACCAATTTCGCGTAATTAACATACATACGCGCGCGTGATTAATTTTCTTTCCTTTCCGCACGAAATTTTTAACGAAACAGGTCGATGTGAAATATTTTAAGACAAAGCCTGTGGAACTGGCTGTTTCTGAAAAAAGGGGAGGGGAGGGGGGGGGGGAAATGCATCTTTCTTTATTACACCCGATATTACACCATTTTTGATTTACGCGACTATTATTATCCGTAGTGAAAAATGTTTCGGCGGTAAAAGATGAACGATCTCGAAGAACGGTGCAATACGACCGTTATTAGCGTTTTCGTATGATGCATGTACGATTTTTCAAACGCGATATAATTGTATAATTTTTGATTTTTGTTATTAATCGATGCGATTCGTTTATATTATATACGTATAAATAGAATAATGATCTTTAAGAATCGAGAATCTTAAGAATTAAATCGTTCATCAAAATACATCAATTTGCCTTGCTTTTTCATCGATTCGATTAAGATCTCAGATTTCAGATAGAAACAATGGAATTCGATTCGCCAGAATTGACCGCCACTCAACTCGAGAAACAAACTCGTTTCCTCCGAAACTTCTTCGAAGTAGCGAACCGTGCCCGACTCGCGTTACGTTTAAACGGCCGAGACGCATGTAAATGCGCCGCTATCGCATTACGTCGCGACTCGAAAACTCGGTTAGACGAGCGTGAACCCGAGTGCGAATTGCAGCATGGCAAGAATCTAATCTCACCTATTCCCTAGAGGGTGCGAAACGACGACCTAGTCATCCTCTATTAAACGTCGTTTCACAAAGTTTGCTCACTCGTCCACGCCTATTCTCTCTCCCCTCCGTGAAATTGCATCGAAATATCCGATACGAAGGAAAGAAGGGCCTTGCTCTTCGAAATTCTTTCTCCCCTCGCTCTTCGCCCCTTTTCCTTCCCCTCGCACTTTAGTTAAGCAATTATACGCAATTATATGCCGAAATGACGCTCGAAGGCATCGAGGTTACCGAGCGGATTGGATAAAATCTCAAAGGGACGCCCAAGAGACGTCGTTGGTTGCTTCATGGTTGGCGTGGCGCAAAAAGCGGGAGAAGAGCCAGCCGGCAAATTCGCGATATTAATTCGCGAGCGTTGACGCTTTTCACCGGTGACTTTACGCGCCGCAACTCTCGCGATGATGGCTCGCTTCTAACGAAGAGCGCCGGCGAAAGAAACGCCGAAAGTGGCTGGCATCCTCGTTAATTAGCAACGGCAATCCTCTTTCGACGCCGAGTTAATAAGCGATTTACGCTTCTGCCCGGCTTTGTCGCGCCACTTCGGGGATCGAGGGAATTTCGAAATGGGCATATTTCACGCCACCTACACTTTCGCTCCATATTTTCGAGTAATTTGGAAAAAAGGAGCGGAGCGTTTTCAATTTATCGTGTTTATATAGTTGTTCGCGCGTCTTGGATTGATTTTGAAAAGGAAACGAGGAAATATAATTTCTCTTCGCTGTAAATTAATGCGAATCTTACGTGGTGGAATTCTTGAATTTTAAGACGCGTTTCTTTTCGCTCTAACATCCCGATTACTGTTTTATCTTATCCATTATTTGACGGTATATTTGTATTAATTTTAACGAAAATTATTCGTTCATTCAACGATCCATCTTACGAAATACGTACGACGTATGTCATCACGTAGAATAAATGAAAATCGCCGTGCCGTGAATATCTATAGATCTATGAAGATATCTGCTGAAGTGAGCTTGTGCCGATGAACGAAACTGACGACTTTTATCTCCATCGATTTCTGGAAATGGGATCTTCCATTTCCAAAACGAGATGAACGTCGAGCAAAATTTTTTGACGTCAATTCGATTTTTCCGTTAACCCGTCCGGATCCCTGTATGATATCGTAGATGTATCGTTTAAAAAAACGTCCTCGCTCGTGCTTCCTTCGATCTTCGCTTCGCATAATTAATTCACCCTAATTTCACCTCTTGTGTTACACCATTGTTAATTTACAGGCTAATCGGATGATCGCAAGGCGTTTAACGGGAAATTCCACGCTGGCGCAAGTTCCCCTCCTCCTCCTCCTCCTCCGTTTTATCCCGCGCCGCGGATAATGTTATTCGCGGATCGGATCAGCGCGTTACGTGTGCCCTATTATTTCCGACGAATTACCGGACACCAATCGGCCGGTGTACGAATATAATCCGGTGTAATCCAAGCGCATATTTGATTTCCTCGAAACAAACGCAACGTTTCAACAAGCGGGCTCAGCTGCGCTTCGCAAGATACCGATATTTCTAATTAGTCGTCGCGATCATCGGCCGCCATGCTTCGATTGTCTCCATTTTCTACTTTATAGCGCGATAAAAATGAAGGGGTAAATGAATTAATGCGAAATACAAAGGAAAAGAAGCGAATTGCACCGTTTGATATCTTGTTATGAACACGATATTGATTTTTCGATGAAGAATCGATCGTTACGATTTCGTTTATTTTTATACCAAGTGCCATTTTTCTAATTTCGTATTCGACGCGTTTTTTACGTCTCGTTGCCTTCGTTCGCCTCTTAACAACTTTTGAATTTTCACAGTGAAAAGTTTTCAACGTCGTGCATACTCAATTGTTTGGACGGTTCACGTTCATCGAATCGGATCTTCTCTCAGTCAAAGCTAAAAGGGACGAAAAACAGAGTTGGAACCAAAACACGGTTTCACGAATGATGTAACGGTTGAACGTCGAGAAACCACGAATCATTTCGGTGAACAACTTCTCGATATTGATATGTAAGAAAGTACTACTTTGAAGTAGAAAATCTACATAATACGTAGATTTGCATACATCGGAGAGATGTTTAAGTCGTTTTCTAAAATAAATTTATCCATTCTCTCTCTCTCTAAACTTCGTTTCAACGATCTCGAACGATCATCAAAATGAAAAAATATTTCATTCGTTATGCAATACGCACAATTCTCGTCCCCTCCCCTCCGTTCAAAGTCGCGAAGAAGAAGTGTACACGCCGCGCATCTGGTCGATCCAGCGCGGCGATCACGTGTTCGAGAAGGAAGAGCGGAATTTCATCAGCGACGCGAAACGATCCTGATATTCGTCAAAGGGATACCAATGCTCTTTTCACGGTTGACAAAATCGGTACGGTCGAGAAGGAGAAAAGAAAACGAAGGGGAGGAGGGCTATGCACGGCTGCTGGTATGCCTAATTCGCGTCGTTAACCCTCCTTCTCTCCCTCCCTCTTTACGATGCAAAGCTCGGGCCCAACGAAACAGGGCCCTCGAGACTCTCCTCCCCTCTTATTTTCCCGAATCATCTTCTTCTTCCTCTTCACGCGCTCATCGTTTTCCATTCCATCCTCCCTCCGCCTCTCCTTCTCCTTTTCGTTCGTTTCGCCCATTTCCCCTCTCTTCCCTCCCTCTTTCTGTCTCTCTCTTTCGCCCGCTCGAGCGGTGAGAAAAGGCTGTCGGTGGCGGCACGCGCTCCCAGACGCTCCGAGAATATTAAATTCCCTGGGCGGCGCATAAATTAAAAGATAGCGGTTTTCTACCCGGGCTGCGTATAAATTTCGCGCGAACCAACGAGCGGGGTCGGGGGGAAGAGGAAGGCCTCTCTTCTTAGCCAAGACTATTCGCGACGATTGCGAGATCTTCTTCTTCTTCTTCTCCTCCTCCTCCTCCTCCTCCTCCTCTTCGTATTCCGACCTCGTCCCGATCCTCCCTTTTGCATCACGACCCCCGCGTTTCCCAGTAAATTGTTGCGTCCCGTGGAATTTTCGGACGGGGGGAGGGGAGGTTAAAGGAGAAATTGCATTTCAGGAGATCGTTCAACGTGGAACGTGCTTTTTAAAAGAGAAATCGGTGGATCTCGGCATAGGATCAATCCAAATTGATGAATCCAGTTGTTGTGAATCATGGATGAAAAATGGTTTGGTGAGATTTCTTGGGAAAAAGGATACTTTTCAATGAGATTCGTTGATGTATATAAGGGTTTCGAGATGTCACTTTTATCCCTGTCCGACTTCGTTTTAAATTATAAATTAATAGATCTAATCAATGTTTTTGTATGCCAATTTTTGTGCTTGTGCTAGGATCGGCCAATCGAAAGGTGTTATTAATCTTGATAGTATGATAGTATAATTTCAGGCAACTTAAAAAGAGTTGGAGAAAAAAATTGAAAAATTGAAAAATTGAGGAGAGGAAGTTTACGAAATTCTAATCGTCGATTTAATATAACGTGCGTCTGTGGCGACAATATTTCCACGTCCATGATTACCCTTTTTATGACGTTTATTACGGGGCAGAAAATGATTTAAATGACCCCCTCGGCTGTTTCCGCGAGCAGCACGATTTGCTTCGCTCGATATTTTATTTGCTTCCCATTGTATCCTCGCGTAATGATGATTTCATTTCATTAACGAGGGTTGTAATATTATTTTCCAACTTGCCAAAATCGTTTTTTTGGGTGTAATAATAACGTAAGTTTTATCTTTTCCAAAAAATCCCCCACATCTATCTGTTGTGTGTGATTTAAATTGTTATTAATTTGTCTAACTAATCGATGTCTTCTCCCGTGAAAATAGAATCATTCAAAACCATTGAACGATATTCGCAGCTATTACTATTGACAATCGTAATAAAAATGTTACGAGATAAAGCCGAGAGATTCGTTCGAATTTCCATTGTGTCCCGTAATAAATATCACGAATTGCGCTTTTAACGTTAGAAAAATTAAAAAAAAGCCTGAAATATTTCTTTTATCTCTATTAAAAAACGTTGCACTCGACGACTCTACAGAGTGGGTAGTCAACACGATTCAAGTTTCGTAAAAATTTTAATATGCCGTCTCGAGAAAAAGGGTGAGCGAAATGAAAGAAGGAAAGCTAACGAAAGATTCAGAACGTTCGAAACGTTCCACGTTTTATCGAGGCGCAACAAGAAGACGGATGATTGGAGGGCGTTTGAACAACAACGCTTGTGGATCATAGTTTTGGCGGGGGTTGTTCGTTCGTCGCCATAATCGCGAATCACGAGCTCTCTAATGACGCGTTATTCTTTCATCCGCGTAACGCGTTCATTTGTGTTCTCCTCGCTTTTTAATCACTTTTCCGCTCGCCTACCGCGCTTAATGCACAGAACCAGGAAATGTTAGGGAATAAAGAGACACGAGATACACGCATACAGATAGAGCGAAAGATTCAGAGAAGGACCGATGCTAACCACGTCCGTGGCATATTTAAATCTCGTAATTCAAATATGCTCCCCTCGCTCACATTTCTCTCTCTCTCTCTCTCGTTTCTCTTTCATTTCCTTATTTTCTTCTTTCTTTTTTTTTATGCATGCATATGCATATTATCCACTTCATACTTTCCTTTATTTTTCCGGCTTCTCCATTTTATTCTGCCGGCTCGTGTCACCGTCCAGAAATTTTGACAACGTTTTCGAGCCGACAATTCTTCCTCTCCTCTCCCTGAATAAACGTGTTATTCGCGGTACAGAAGATGGATAATTTAACGAATTTAATAATAATTCATTATTACTAATTTATTTGTAATCAAGATCGAGTGAATCCTTAAAGTCCTTAAATATCTTTTTTTTTTTTTTATTTTTTTAAATATAATTTTGCGACTCGAGTAGAGCGAAATGTTAAATGTACATATAAAATACGCCACTGTGTGATTTTACTGATTCCTGTCACCCTATTGTAAAAAATATCCCCAGGCAAAATTGTATTCAAGTCATGAAAGAGTGCTAAAACGTTGAGGGTGAATTTCATCCCTTGAAAAAAATTCGCGCCGAAAAAAAAAAAAAGCGTTACACGTATAATCCATTATGCTTTATACATAACATCCATAACTTTCATTACGAAATCAGAAGCAATTTCTGAATATTATGAACTTGAATATCATAAAATTTTCATGAAATATTTTATTTATGCACGTCGAAACATTCGACGAGGAGAAGATAACGTAACTTCGGGTTATTAATCACGATCAGTCCGATGAATAAAATAAGAAAACTACTACATCTCCATAGATGTGCGCACACGCGGGCACGATCGTCGAGAGTGCAAAGTGTTGGAAACTAAGGGAGGTCACGTGATAAATTCGAGAAAATGTCACTCGTCTCAAATTGGAAGAGCGAAGTGCTACCGTGCTCCATCTATTTCAATTTGAATTGCAATCACCGTACATTAGCGAAATCGAAAAGCGGCGAAAATCGCGAGTTTGTTGGTCCGATTTTTTTCTAGACGGCGCGTGTATAAATCTTGGGGAGGATCGCAGGGTGGGAAAACCACTTTGGTGCCGGCGATCGTAATTTCGAGGTATGCGAGGTTTGTCGACATTCGTCAAACATTTTTTTTTTTTTTTTTTTTCTCTCTCTCGTCTCATTTGAACTCTTGTTGCGCCTCCTCTCACCCCCGAATTTTTTTCTCGTCCATCCTCGATCGGGGGTGATTTTTTCACGCCGATCATCAACCACGCCGAATCGCGTGATTTTTTTTTTTTTTTTTTTCTCTCCCAACGGCTGATATAAATCGACGTCTCTGGCCAACCTCAAAATTTCACCTGCCACGATGACGTTTTTTTTTGTTTTTGTTTTTTGTTTTTTGTTTTTTGTTTTTTGTTTTTTGTTTTATTTTGTTTTTTACGAAGAGAAGATTAATTGAAACTACTAGATTTCGAGAGCTTTGTGTTACTTTTTTTTTTTATAGAGGGCACGCGATACCGAGTTCCACGGATCGTGATTATACGGTTTTATGTTCGATTATTTTTGGAAGTTTCTATTTATATCGGTTTTGATTGATGATTTTATTGAGTGATATACTACGTGATATCGTGTTGTTTTTTTTTGGTCCCGGTGGTGGGAGAATTATTTCGATTTTTTATTTTTGACAAGATAAACAATTTCGAATGGATCGTACATACCACCACTGTTTATGATATATTCGTTTCGTGACAGTGAAATTTTATACACGTTTGCAAATTATTGTATCTCTTGTCTCAACTTCAGAAATCGATCTAAATTGAACAAGCGTAACGGTAAAGTAAAACATAATTCGATGTTTCCAATCCATCCAATAAACATACACTTCGGTAAACGGTTTAAACAAAAATTTAACGGTTTAAATAAAATTTCAAAGGAAATGAATCGAAAAATATGTATACACTAATACATTATGCGAGAGTATAACAATATTTATATAATCGATTAATTCAAGATTAATAATTAATACGAATACATTATAATAAATCGACTTGCTTTTATACTCTTGAAAACCAATACTTTTACTTTTCTTTCTTTCATTAATCTAATTATCCGATTCAAACACATTTAATATAAATTATAACATATCCCAATTCTTGATTATTTAAAATAATTACGCGAAGTAAATTTTTATCATTTAATAAATGTCTAATAATTCATTACTGGAAAATGAAGTTGCTTTATTTAAAATTATTTTTTTGTTTTAATTATCTTCACAAGTTTCCATCTTCTATATTTCACTCGTGAATTTATCGAACGAAAAAAATATCGATTTGACGAACACTGATACGAACAGAAATATCACGTTTTCTATTTTAATCCCCGATATAATCACATCATCCGATCAAACTTTAACGCGAAGAGATTTTTATCATTAATCCCACTTTCCAGAAATCAAATCAAACTCGAGCATAACCAATTACAATCGACGATCATAACCAACCATAGCCAAATCGCTTTTTCGACTTTCACGCGGAAAAATATCTTCGTAATTATCGGTTGATCGTGCGCCATCCTGATTTTCCAACGCACTAACACAAATTCAGCCCGAAGAAGAAGCGTATAAAAGAGGTGTATAGGTGTACGGGAGAAGCGAAGGGGGAGACAGAAGGATGGAGACCGTCGAAATTTGAATATCCCCCGCGATTTTTCCCCGGCTGGTTGGCGGAGGAAAGCGGTGAAGGAGAGAGGGGGATGGTCGATGGCACGGTTTTTGAGGTCTCGTATTTCGAGCTGATGAGAAGAGCGCGCGTGCACGCTGCGCTGAAAACCGCAAAAGCTGCGCGTAGAAAAGGCATTACAAGCGCGTGTGTATATATATATATATAGTTTTGGACGAGCGTGGGGGATTGGCGCGCGAGCGAGCGCCTCTTTGTAAAAATTATTCCAGAAGAAAAATGTCTCGTATTTCTGGCGTCCGGTTGCGAAACGGCAAGATGTAATTTGTGCACATACATACACATTATACGTACACACACACACACATATACACATATACCAGGGGGTATTTTAGTTTAGCCCGTTAATGAAGGAGAATTATGGCGCGCCCAAAGATGCTAATTAAGCTAATTAATTTTATCCTTACCCAATAACTCGGGATCCTTATAACGAAGGCCAACACGGCCGAGTCTTTATTATACAATTCGCTCGCTGAATCCTCCCACCACCGCCCCGGATATTTATTGTTCTTTCGGCGAGGTTGTAGAGTTGGTCGGTATCTCATTAAATTTTGGTTAAATTTGGTTGCTAACGGCCGCGTTAATCTTTCTGTTCCAGGTGAGTGTGTTTACTTTTCGTATCGCGTTAGAGGGTTAATTCTCGTGAAGGCAATCTGATGGCGCGCGAGTTGGCTGGCGTCGTCGATGATCGTGAAATAACGAAGCGGTAAGCGGTAAGCGTTCTTCTCGAAAGAATCGTGAGTTTGCTGTGAGTTTTTTAATCTTTTTTTCCTTTTTTTTTTTTGTACGTCACTGTTTGACGCGATCTTCAAATATTTACGCTTAATTAGCACGGCTTGAGGGAACCGTTAAGTGGTGCCTGTCCGGCCGACGATACACGTTTGTCTACATCACACTTTTTCCTCCTCGGCCAATGTGTACGGAATTCTTCAACTATTTGTCGACGGGATAAAAAAGACGAGCAGCTCTGAAACTGTACACTGTTCCGCATTTACCGATATTTTATGTACACTCGAGGCTTGTGAAATTTCCAATTCTGAACGGCTCGAAGTCACCTGAACGCGCGCTCTCGATACTTTTCCACCATCGAAGTCCGGCCGGCCTTTGATGCATACCAAAGAAGCCGGAACACCGTGTCGACGACAACTTTATATCCTTTCCTATCACCTCCGACACGGAACTCAGCTGCGATACGATCGTAAGAGGAGGTCAAGTGCATCGAACGGTCGTGTAACTCGCATAAAAGGGTTGAAAAACGAAATATCCGAGAGAATCTACTCTTCTCCTCGTTTCGTTACACGCTGTACAGCAATCGCGTTCTCGCTGATTTATCACCCTCTCCCCCTCGAAACTTATTTCCCGACGTGCCACCATCACCCAACTCCTCTCCTCTTTCTGCTCGCTCTTTCCGCCGCCACTCACCGTTCTTACACTTTTCTCTCCTCCCCCTTAGATACACGTCCCCCGCCCCTTTCCCGTGCCTGCGTGCCTTTCATCGTTCCCTGTCCCTCTTGCACTTGCCCTCGCCGTTTCGAGAGCACCACTCGCGCAACCCCCCGGCGCTTCCGTCGCGCTCGGCCCTATTATTTTCATCGCTAACAGACTCATCCGCCCTCTCCATTTTCGTGTTATCTCGTTCACGTGGAAGCTTGTTCGTGAACCCGACGAGATCGTGGCGTCGTCGCCCCGCTCTCTCTCTCTCTCTCTCTCTTACCACCCTCGTAATAGCATCACCACCTCCCTTTGTACCTCACCGCGAAAACTAATCTCGAAATGTGTACGTGTATTTTTCCACTTCGTTTATTATTTCTTCCATGTTTCGTGTTACCGCTGCTTAATTTCCTCCCCGTTTTTCTTTTCTTTCGTCGAGAGGGGAGGAGGAAGCTGAGATCGGTGTTTACCCCTCGCGCCAGTCTACGGATCTTGTTGCGTCGAAATTAATCGTATCGAATCTCTCGATAACGAATATATTCGTAAAAACTTTCGTGCAATAAGTTAAAAAGTAAAATGAGATTATCGTTTAAGACGAAGCGTGGTAAAATTTATTTCGAGATATATATATATATCGTTCTTCTGATCCTTTCAACGAGCAAAAACTCCTCCTCGATTACCTTGACAAAGAAGCGGAACAAATTGGAAGAAACTCGAACATCCACGAGTTTCGACCGAGATTTCCCGACGTTAGGGACAAATTACAAATCACAACGAAACGACACGCAATCTCCTTTTCCCCTTCCCCCCCTTTCATCTCCTTCGCTCTTTACAACTGCAAACATTTGTATTGCCTCCTTTCTTTTCGTTTATTATATTACGAGCAATTCTAATTAAACCGTCGTACGCTCCATTTCAGAAAGGCGCATCGCGTACACGCGAGCGAGCACATATCGGTGAGCGATTCTATCGTTGGACGGCCATTTTCTGCAGAAAGAAACTCGCGAAAGAAAGAGACGCGAAATTATCTTTATTTCCGAGGAAATCAACGACCCGGAAAAGGGTTAACGAGAGGAGGAGAAGGACGCACCGTCAGCTTGAAGAGGGGGAGGAGTATTGCGAGCTCGTTATTTACGAGGGGGTGCATTAATTAATTATTCTCAGTTCCGTGTCCGGTTCACTCGTATTATCTCAACTGCAAACAATTACTTTAATGCCTTAATACTTCGAGGATGCAGTTTGTCCGACGTTATGAATTCGGTTTAAAGCTGGCGCGAATATTGCGCGGCAATTTGCGTAAAAGCGTGTACGCGGCTGATGTATATGTGCCATATATACATGTGTGTGTATCTGTACATCAAGTACGAGCGCGTGGTTAGACGTAGAGGACATCTCGCTTCGTGTTTTCTGGGGACCCTTCCATTATGTTCAACCTCGCCACTCCGGGACGCTGGAATACCCAATTGTTGTGCAATTGTATCCGTCCACGTAGGAGCTGTCGCGTACGAGGCGAATTCGGGATTATTAATTACGCGGGGGAAAAAGTTTTGTCTCTGTTTTGGCCGACATTTTGATCCTCGAACGAGTTTGAGTTTGATGAAATATGGTGATAACAATCGGTCAGATGAATCGAGGAGGGAAGCGGATTCGTTTGTAACAAGTTGAAGAGTGTTGCAGGAAATTGATGATTTTCACTTATTGAAAAATAAAATGTAACCGGAATTAGTTCGGTTATTCGATCTAATTGCGAGATGATGAAGAGGTGGAAGAGTTGGTAAGACGTTTAAGGTAAAGTAAAGAATAATTATTTCTTGTCGACAGAAATGAGTATTATTGATTCTTCGTGAATCGGAAATATGATTTGATACGAGTGAATTGCAGATCCAAAAAGGGATGCTTATTGAAAAAAAAAAAAAATTGGAATTAATTCGATCTAATTGCGAGATGAGTTGGTAAGATGTTTGAGATAAAGTAAAGAATAATTATTTCTTGTTAACAGTAAAATGAACAGTAGAATATACATACAGATCTTATTGCACAAAGTGGTGTACGATCTATCTAATAACTCGTCATCTTTCGTCGATATTTATTATACATCACGTAATTCTTCAACTCAAAATTTGTCAAAGTGTGTATCCGTCTCCTCTTTCAAAACGGGCCGAATAGAATTCCGGCAAACCGAAAACACATGGAGAAAGTTTCGAAAGAATGAATGATGTCGTTCTAAGTGACGCCGATTCTCCTGATAAATTTCTTCGTTACGCGAGTAACGAAACACGACGCGATAAACGGCTGAGATACCTCGGATCCAGGGAAACTGGGTAAACTGAGGAAATTTATCTAATAGAGGAGCGTGAAACTTAATTCTCTAAATATTGGACCACTATTTGGACGGTGTAACAACATTTTTCACCGTCTGACGAGATTTTTGAAAAGAGCGCTCGGTTGTTAAAAAGTCGGAGCGTAACGAAACGTATCGGTCGAATAAGCATCAAAGACCCCGGCCGCATAACCGACCACGAATATTGAATAAAATTTTTATTTTTCGCTCTGCCGGACGCTTATTCCCGCTCTTTTTGTCCAAGTGCCGCCATTTAACGAACGGCAACCAGATGGCCGGCAAATCTTTGCACGTTTCAATTTTACTTCGCCGGATCTCGATGCATTGCAGAATGAGAAATACGAATAAAAGACTTAACTTTCTCGCTACCAAATTTTCTCTTGTCGTTTGTCATCGTGTATTTGAAAGGCAAAAAAAAAAAAAAAAAAAAAAAAACAGCAACAACAACAGAAATAAATTTCATTAAAATATTGAAAATTTAATGTTCGTACATCCGATTTATATATCGGAAAAGAAGAATTAAAAATAATTGGAAAACCGTATGAATTGTTACTTTTATATTCACGAATATAAAATTATATAAAATAATATTGAACGACCATTGCTTTACAACGCTGTTCTAAAACATTCGTTCCATTTCTATCAATTGTACAGTTGGTTGCATTTGCTTGAAATAATTTTTTTTCGACTACATTTTTCTCTACCACAAAGCAATATTAAATCGTTAGGAAGAAACGAAACTATTAATTCGGCCGACATTAAAGGCGGCATTAATTCGTGATTAAATCGTTATTAAAGTCTGTTTTAAAAGAGGTCGAGATTTGATCGCGGCTGGCAGGAGACGCACGGATGGGCGAACAATAAACCGCGTCGCGTGGTTCCCTCGGTCTCTTTGATCCTTCAATTTGTCGTCGTCCGTCTCATCCAAGATTCAATGCTGCCCCCCCCCCCCCTCCTTCCTCTATCGGTCGACGAAAATTGCTGGAGGAAGAAGAATCGTGTCCTCTCCTCTCCTTTTATTTACTCCTCGTACGTACGTACGTCGTGTACCTCCTTTCCTTCCTCGAGAACACGCAAAGCCGACCGGAAGTCCTCTCCTGTTACACCGTTACGCCTCCTGACTCCAGAAGTCATCTTTAATTCACGTAATTCCCTTCCTCCCCCCTCGCCTCTCTTATTCTTCCATCCGTCTCCCTTTACACTTTTGCCGGAATAAGGAAGGAGAGGTCGGTGGAATAAGAGGGAAGGATCGTTGACAGAGGAAAAAAGGAAGAAAAAAGAAGAAGAAGGAAAATAAATAGTAGAATTCGGCAGTCGAGAGTATATAGATTCGTTTCTTTGAAGAAGAAACTCGAATCGAGAGAGAGAGAGAGAGAGAGAGAAAGAATGTGGAAAGTTGGAGGAACGCGGCAAACTCACGTGTTCGGAAGTCGTTCATATCGATCTCGAGTGCCAACAAGTCTTCCTTCTGATTATCGGAATGCGCCACTCGATCTGGAACACGGAGAGGAAAGGGTATGTGTGGCGCGAGTCGGGCATAGCACGGCCTTCTTTCGGAGGATTAATAAATCCCGTATTGCGTTCCTCTGCGAACTTCCTCTCATCTCCTTCCCTCGTTATACAACGTTCCTCCAGCATCGTTCGATTCTACCAGTTGCACAGATTCGTTTGTTTATTCGATTCGAATGAACGCGAGTAGAGGTGTGATGCTGTGTTTATTAATGGAAATATTTTGAATTAATCTTGCAGTCTGTTTATATCTTGATTTATGATTAGCGGATACGTTTTTCGGCGATTATAGTGGAATTGTTTTAACTTGAATTAATAACTTGACAAAGAGGGTGAAATATTTTCACCTTCAGTTTTTGAATTATTAATAAGAAAAACTCGTTACACTTTTTATTGATAGTATCGAATAAGTTTATCTTCAAATTAAACAGTGAAATCTTTACATTTTCGTGCAATCTTATATACATTTATTCATTCGAAACATTTTACTCGATTAAAAAGGATAATTTTTGAGCTAAGCAGCAATATTTCAGACGAGACGTCTCTAGCAAGATAAGATAAAGAAAACCGTGGGATTGTTGAAGATATTGCACCGTTCTTAAAGGAAACGAAGAGCTTTGTCGATCGATAATAAGGCTCTTTGTAAGTGATTGGAAGGGAAAGGTCAAGAATTGAATAGTGTTCGTTGATCGCTAATGTAGAAACGGGAGGGAGGAAAAGGAACACCAACAATTCGAGCCCGCAACTCTCGAATCGAAAAGTCGGGACTTTACGCCCTGGGCCACAGTTCCCTTCCAGCTCCCTCTCGTTGTTGTTTGTTCCTACTTAAATGGAAGCTTCGATCCTACGCTATCTACGAAGAAGTTTTCAACTTCAAACAAGTTGCCTGATGAACGGTTGAACGAAAAGATAGTTGAATTTTCGCTTTCTTGTAAATCTCTAGGATAATTCCGGGACCGTTCGTTTTTTTCTCGAATTGAATCACGTCCCAATTATTAAAGTTCAAACCTTTTTCTTTTTTTTTTATCCTCGCGATACAGTTTATCGAGCGAACTCACTCACGCTCGATATAACAAGAATTATAATATCGTGATATCGATCCTGTTAATCCATACCTTCCATAAATTCCATTCCATACGGGACAAATATTTCATACATCGCAACAACACCTTGTAATATAATAATTTTAACATTCGCTTGGACAAACTATTCGTTCGATTTATCCAGATCCATCTCGAGGTTACCTCCTCCTAAAAATACGATATTTTTTTTTTTTTTTTTTACTTTCGAGGGATTCTCACTCGATCTTCCTTCCCTCTACCGTTCGATCATCATTTCCCGATATCTGGTTTTTAATATTCTCCCCAGAGGTTGCGCGGAAGCCGCATTGCCGATCCGTGCAATTCGGGTAGAGAGAGAGAGAGAGAAGAAAAAAAAAGGACGGCCACCGTGGGCCAACTCTGTTATAACAGAGGATCCGTCGTCCTGAAGCGGAGGACGAGAGAGGGTCCCTTACGATTTCATAACCGTTGCTCTCGCGTTGGCGATTTGCATTTTCCACCGCGAACTGCCGCAACGAGGTCCAACGCCGCAGAGTTGGAGAGTCGAACGAGAAAGAGGGAAGGAGAACGTTTCTACGAAAAAGAGAGAGAGAGAGAGAAGGAAAACGCGAGCATAGCAGCAGCAGGATGCAGCGACGTTGGCCGCCATGCATCGAGGGTTGAAACGGCTTATCCGCGCGGAAACCGCGGCGTGGTAGCGCCTCCATGGGGCACACGATGGCCGGGTATGATGTTTGAGCGCATTTGAATATCAGGAAATGAAGCCTCTTGTCCCAGGGGCGTCTCAGCTGCTGCTGCGTGCGAGACCGGCTAGGAAGAGAAGAACGTCGGATAAAGGATATCGAATCGAAGGGAGGGGAAGAAGGGTGGAGAAAGACAAAGGGGATGAGAGGAGAGGGAATAGGGACGAGAGAGAAAGAGCAATAAGGGACAGAGGGGGTGGTGAAACCTGGCGCGCGATTTGAATAATACTTTGCATTTAAATGCAAGCACCGATAAAAGAAACGGCCCTCTGCCACTCGAGATATCTTATTACGAGCTATAATCTTTTCGCTGGCCAACGCGACAGTAGTCGTCGTTTTACTTTCGAAAATCTCGTGCAACCCGCCCTCTCTCTCTCTCTCTCTCCGCACGACGGAGAGCGTGGATACTATTTGTTTCGTGTTTCAAATGATTTTTTCGAAACGAAGTTTTTTCCCTTCTTCTTCTTCTTCTTTCTTCTTTTTTCCTCTCTCTCTCTCTTTTTGTCTCTCTCAAGTAGTTCGAATCCTTTCCGGGGACAAACGTCGTTTCACCGTCCGTGGAAGAATTTATGAGAGGAGCGACGCGGTAGTTGCATTTTTTAGAATTCTCGTCGCACGAGAATACATTCGGAACGGCATTAAAATGGAAATGTTCCCCGCCGGAACATCTCCATATTCTTCGAGAATCTCCGCCACGTCCCCGTAATAAATGTGGGGCAGGTGATCGCGAGTTGGAGTTCCACGAGATTTTAATGCCGCCCGAATAAAAGTGTCGAAAGCGTGGTGGTCCAAAGATTTCGCGACCGCTTTGCGCGCGTGCGCGTGCGTGTTCTTAATCGCCGATTCTCCTCCTCCTCCTCTCGAGAGAATTGGAAATTTTAAAAAAGGCGACCATCGTCGAAAAGCAATTTGGCAAAAGAGAGATGAAAAGTCGAACGGAGGAGGAGGAGGATAGATAGCGAGGTGTACGAACCGTATTTGACTAAACGATTCCAGAGGTGGCTTGCCGTATTCGTCGAGAAATCGAAGATTCTTCTCCCGTGGTTAGCGAATCACTCCGCTACTTTCCTCCAACCTTTTACTCCTCGTTCACCTCCAATGCTAACTCGATTTCTCCGCTCCGAATCGATCCCCGCGATGTCCAATTGTACAGGAGGGGAGGGGGTGGAGGTAATAGTTATTTCAAGAGAAAGTTCCGCGGGAATACGTTGGCTGCCGATTTCTTAAATTACCGGCACACAATTGCTGCGGCTATTGATTAGAAGGGGAACGAGTCGATTCGCGGTAGTTGGTAGATACGATCCTAGTTAAATTCCTTTCCGCTCGAAGTAATAAAGGAATCGAAGGATATATTTAAGCTACAATCGTTGGTGAAAAAAATTCATCTCGGTTGGAAAGAATGATATCAACGTGTAACAAATAATAATATAGATGTGTAATAACGTTTCAAACGTCATCCATCGTTTAATCGTTCGTTTATTTTATATCTTGTGTCGGGATAAAGTAGGTTTGATAGGTCAGTAACAACAAGTTTGCAGAAAATCTTTCCTACTTGAGGTACGGATTTGAATAAAACAGTCCGCCTTGTAAATACCGTAAAATCTTGTTTCCTGTTTAAGACGCGGATTTAAACAAAGCGATACTAAATACCAGGCTCATCTCTCGTTTCATCTACCAATTTACCACGCGTATAACGTGAAAATGAGAAGGACAATAAGAAGGAAATGAGATGAAAAATTATAATTCTCCGATTTCAAAATTTCATTAATTTATCTTTCGTTATTCCACCAGTTATGAAAGTATACTTACTCTCCTCCTCTTTGTGAAAATGTCTAAAAAAAAAAAAAGTGGCGCAACGTCTAAAAATACAACTGAAATTATACGTTCATTAACATATAAGCATTTTTCCTTCTCGTATAAAAGGATTGTCAGTTCTCCCCTCCTATTTAACACAATTATTTTTCGCGCTCGGTTGTTGTTCCCTCGAAAAAAAGTTGAATGACGTTTGACCGTGGAGCGGCGAGTTTTAACGCGAATTACCTTCGTCTCCGTTTTTGAATCGGATTTCAAGTTTTAATGAAATATCCTCGCTGGCCCGCCGGGGGACTCCGCCACTGTGTCGGATCGTTTAAGTAGTTGCTTTTTGAAAACTGGAAAATAGTCGGACCGAAACTTGGCGACCTCTTTGATCTCTGCCCGCCCGTGTCGGATTCATTGCGACCCGTTTTTCGAGGGAGGGAGAAGGGAGGGAAATGGGGAGCCGCTATCTAAAAATCAACGATAGCTTTGTTTCACCCTTGGCCTCCCCGATCTCGTCGAAATTCCGGTCGAGGAATCAACGTGGGTGAAAAAGAGCAGGCGATCTTTGATATTCAAATCATCGGCGGCGCTGTCCTCGTCGGAAAGGAATATGCAATTTCATGGAATTTCATGAGCCGATCGTGGACCTGTGCCATCCTTTCTTCGCAATCTTCGATCAATTCACCCTCTCCGACCCCGTCCCCATCCTCTTTCAAAATATTCCTTACACGATACACCAGTTTTCACGCTAAATTTGAACAGGAATTTTCTCTATTTGGACGTGCATCGTGGATGATGTAATATCACGATATCGAATATTTGCACCGGTTCGAGGGTTAAATGGATTGTACATGGAGCATCAAAGTGATGATTTAAAATATTGCTCACTATTAATAATAATATATATTTCGAAGTTTCGATTAATTTAAAAACTACCGTAAATTCTTGGTAATTTTTTAATAAAAATCTATAATCCATTGATGGAATGAATTGGAAAATATGAAGTATAATAAACGTTAGACGGCGAGATCGAGTCAAGCGATTCTGTATTATCGACCAATATGCCGTTCTCTCGATGTCCGAATCTTTGAGACGATTGCATATTAGTCGATCTCGAGGAATCCTCGTCCCGTCTACGGAGGATCCTTTTCTTATTTCCATTGCACAGTCCAGAACGTATCTTCGGGCATTGTGCCCGACTTGGGATACGAATTAGGATCCGGTAAACCAGCCTTCGATAATCCTGGACAAAAATGGAAACTGTCGATCGATGGTCGATAACCGAAACGGCCAATATATACCTGGATTATTACGTGTATTCATCTCGAACTACCGCGTAATCGCTTGCATTTGTGCGAGATGGCTCTGCAGACTTGTGGATCTCTGTGGGAGATTGTGGAGGTATTAAGTAAGTTGAGAGATATCGAATTTTTATTTTTTTCTTCCTTCCTTCTCGCCACCGAATTTTCGATAAATGCATCTACCGTATACGAGTTATATATTCTATCTGTTGTCTATTTTCCAAGCAGTGAAATTATTTTGAAACCATTGTCGTTCTCTTAAGATAAACCCCTCGCTTTAAAGTTTTAAAATGGCAGTATATAAGTTCGATGTAATAAAAGTGTATACTATCAGACAAGACAGAAAGAATCGGATTGTATTTTCCATGTGTTCAATAACGAACAAGTTTCTAGCATAATAGTAGGCAAGTAAAGTTTCGTCGACAATAAGATTTTTTTTTACTATATTGGTCTCTTTACGAGTATTGCTACTATTGCGAGTGTGAAAGTATCAGTGAATTATATAGTTTCAATAATTCATAGAGCTACGTTACAGAGTTATCGATTTTCACCCGTTTCTTTTAAATCATTATTTCCAGACTGATTTAATAGTCAAAGAGCGAGATTCGAATCGACCCGTTGAAAAAATATAAAATCGTTCTCACGCCGGATCTTCTTCGAGAAACAACTTTCGTTCGAACGCGAAAACGCTTCTATTTTTCTTTCCTCGGCGAAACAATCCTCGCTGCCACCAAATTAACCGAATTCCCCGCAAGAGAGGAGGGAGGAGGGGTTGCGAAATGGACACGAGGTGACGTCGCACGGGTCTCGGCAAACAGAAGGAACCTCGTGTTTGCACGGGGATTCCAATCTCGGTTGAAAAGCTCTTTAAGAAGCGAGCCGCGATATCATCCGCTTTATTTATTTTACACGCGGTTATACGCGTTCCATCCCCTCCCATTGAAATATTTCGATATTTCCTCGATCGAAACCAGCGGAATTATTAAGATTCGATCGATCGAACTAGATCATTCGCTTTATTTATTTTACGTGTTCCATCCCCTTCCATTGAAATATTTCGATATTTCCTCGATCGATCGATGTCACATCGGCTCACAATTCGCAAAAGTATCGAATCAGACGGCGATATCATTCGCTTTATTTATTTTACGCGCCTTTCATCTCCTCTCATTGAAACGTTTCGATATTTCCTCGATCGATCGATGTTACACACCAGCTTATAATTATAATTCGCAAAAATATCGAATCAAACGCGGTATCATTCGTTTTATTTATTTTACACGCGTTCCATCTCCTCTCATTGAAATATTTCGATATTTCCTCGATCGAAACGAGTAGAATCGATGTTATTTCGATCGATCGATAAAGTAACGCAAAAGTATCGAATCAGACGCGATATCATTCATTTTATTTGTTTTACACACGTTTCATTCCCTCTCATTGAAATATTTCGATATTTTCTCGATCGAAACGAGCGGAATCGGTCTTATTAAGATTCGATCGATCGATGTTATAACTATTCGCGAAAGTATTTCAGGATTGAATCTTTACAGTTCCACGATTCTTCCATTCACCATCCTTAATTCCAATGAATCCTCCGGCTCGACGACGATCGAAGAAGAAACCTCGTCTGTCTCTTTTTCTTAAAGCGATAACATCCTCGAGCCTATCGAACTCTCAATTCGCTCCAGCTGTTACACGCTTCCTTGGGAACAGGATCGACTGACGAGATAACGATGTGTATACCCTTGAGACTTTTGCACAACTTCTTTATATAGAGTGATTTAGATGGGCGTGTCGCGAAATAAATAAAAGATTTTGTTACACGTGCAAGGAAATAATATTTTAATTAAATTACGAAGAAGATTTTAAAATAAATTAAATCGTTCTAGAGTATCCTTTATCTAGAGAATATTGTATATTTATTATATTATAGATATGGTCAATTTGCAAAAATGAGAAATATATTAATATTGATGAATAACGAGAGTCATAGTCGATGCAGTCCAACTTTATAACTTTCACGTTGCTTTAAGATTGTCAAATTCGTCAAATCATAATCTGCAAAATAACGTGTAACGATCGATTTTTGATCGATTATCCTGATAAACTCTGATCTAAAAGGCGATCTTGGAACGTGATGCAGTTCGAACGACGGAAATTTCTCGCATTGCACGAACAGTATTCTCGCGATATTGTAACGTTTAATCGAGAGATGATCGCAGCGTGACACAAATCAACGTGGACGGGGCTAATTTCGTTTTACGATAATGCTCGATGTTTCCCTCTATTTCGATAATAATTAATCACGAGGGTAATGTAAATCCTCGTATTGCTTGTTCTCGTATATTGTTGTTCCCGTTGATGTGGCCAACGTGAAATTAAATTCGACCGCGAAAATGGCAATCCTTCCAGCATAAAACCTCCCTCCGCCTCGTTCAACGCGAAATTACTTTTCGGTTTTTACAGACGAACCTGCGCCCCGCTTATGCCAAACCACCGCAATATGCTCGCGTGCACTCGAGTACCTGCATAATGCAGGAAACGTGAAATCAATTCTAACGTTTGAATAATCGAGCATCGCTGCATAACGAATTCAATTTCAATTTCCACCACACTTTTTCTTATCCACCCATCATTTCGCATATACATTTTGCCGCGTTAATACCATTCGTCGGTAGTATATTTGGACACCACAGGAAATTCGTTACAAACTTTTCTGAATTGGCGTAATTTTAAATATTTCTCTATCTATATTTTCGCCATTTTTTTATTAAATTTCTTCTCACTTTGCGAAGAAAAAAAGCAAGAACGGGAGGAAAAATTTTCTCGCCAGAAATATCGATACGTAATAACGACAATTTCAATTCTAATTTCATTTGCATTGATTACGCGAATCGAGTTCTCCAACGGTATACTAAAAAATTTAAAAAAACGTATGTATACACACCGACTGTAAAGGACCGTATCAAACCTTTCCCCCCCTACTTATTCCATCCCCAGATACGAACGTCTCTTTAAATTCGAGCGAAGCCAGAAATTGGAACTAGAGCAACGCCGCGTATACACACGAATGCATGAATTCGTGTGTATACATTTCTTAGGGCGGTTTCGGAGGGTCGTTTCATTTGCGCTCCATGTCTCCAATATCCCGGAAGCAAGAGATGGGGAGGGAAACGCAAGCGGGGAGATGGATCCACGATAAGGTCGATATCCTATCCCAGCCCAATGAAATCATAATGAAAACGGTCTGTCTATTAATTGATTTTAACGTCAGCTCTCGGGGCCGAGTTGTTTCGCAAGCTTCGACATCGAAACCCCTTTAACGCGAGTCTCTCGCCTTCCGAAAGAGTGGAAATTGGTTTTAATGTCAATCGTTGATCGATTGGAATTTAATTTGGAGGAGGGAAGAACGATAGAAAGAAGAGGGAGTAACCAGGTTTTGCCAGACTTTCGACGTTGATGGAGATCTCGTTAATTTTTAGATATATCTGTGCGATATCGAAAGAAAATAATCTCTCTGGAGTAATAATCTAGTAATATAAATTTTTATTACGGATAATAGTTTTAAGAAGGACGTGAGTATAATATATGTGAAAAATGATCAGTTTGATAGGATAATCAAGTATACAAGTAGCTTTCTTATAGGGAATGATTGTATCGCATCTACTTGTGCGTGTAAAAAAATTTACACACACGCCTCAAACATATTTTCAAAAGAAACGAGAAAAAGACGTTCGACGCGTATGTTCACGTTGTAAATGTATGTTCACGAAGAAGATTGGAAAAGATTAGACGGAGGTATAGGAATGTCTTCGAAATTCTCCGTAAGAAGGAAGTTTGGAACGGAAATTCGAGGGCAGGGATAAAATTGAGGGAAGCGTGGTCAATGGGCGAAAGTAACGAACCCTCGGTGCCCACGTCCATTTTTCCACCGCTGCTTCTCTCATTTCACGCTTGTATCCAAGCATACATACCGGTGTGCACCAACTTTTAAATTAATTTCGAGATTCCCAAATCTACTTACTACCCCCGATGACTGAGGGAGCTTCGACCATTAAACGTCGTCCACGAAACGAAATAATAGAGGGTGAAAAAAAAAGGAAGAAGAGAAAGAAGAAGAAGAAGAAGAAGAGAGAGGATAATAGAGAGGAAGGTAGAGAAATGTGAGATCTGGTCGGAAGATAGGAGGGGAGATAGTTTGCAGGAAGACCGTGTGGAATACCGAAAATAGCAAAGGGGGAGGGGGTTAAAGTATAAGGGAAGACACGGTGGAAAATAGGACGACCAGCTATATTCTTATTGGCGAGGAGGAAGACACTAGCCGATGGGCGCGAACGTTTG
This sequence comes from Apis florea, assembly GCF_048593485.1. Taxonomy (NCBI): domain Eukaryota; kingdom Metazoa; phylum Arthropoda; class Insecta; order Hymenoptera; family Apidae; genus Apis; species Apis florea. Next base: position 4,588,804 of record NW_028256746.1, read on the forward strand.
TCCGAAATATGGGGGACGTGTGCAGGGACCAGGCGCTATTCCCACTCCAATTCGAGTAATGGAGTCTGAAACACACACGGACACCGGCTCCATCCGGTCACCCTCGCATTCCTACGTCCTTTTCATTCTGCACGGGACGCGTTTAGCTTATTCCGCGCTACCGCTCCAGACTCGTCTCGTTTCCCAGCAATCTTTGCACCAACCTATAGTTATACTTCACCTTCCACGGCATCCTTATCTGGATGAACTTTAAGTCGTCCCGTACTTCAATTTCGCGGAGAAATTTACCGCTGTTTCCTCCGCCGTTTTCCATTCTCTGCTGCTTGCTCGAAGATTCTTGCCGAAATAAAGCGAGTTAAATATATTATTTTTTCGATTCTATCGATCGATATCGAACGATTCGTATCGTCTTGCGCCTGTGATATACAATAACAGATTTTTAAGAATAACGTAAGGTAAATATTTAAATCGCAGCGAAACGAAGATGAGGGGGGATTGAAAAATTAAAATTACTTATTCGAAAAGCTTGCTTTTTCCTTAAGTGACCGATACTGACCAATTTCAGAGTGGACCGATCCTAGAGAGAAACCTCGCACAAAGAGCTCGAACAAATCGGAATTAGACGGCACAAAGGTGCAATTTCGAAAAATTCGCCTGGAATGGGAGCGCGGTAAAGTCACGCGTTTTCTCGAAATTGCGTTTTCGAGAGAAGGTCCACGACGACGAAAGTGGTGTTGAAAATTCGTAAGATTCGATTTTGGGCGGAAAGAGGGCCGGCGGAGCTCTTTGGGGCTCGACGAACCGTGATCGTCACGGAAACAACCGCGCGACACAGCCGATCGCGTGAATGCCCTCGGATACGATTCATCATCGGCTCGTTCATCCGGCCTCCTTTTCCGTGGAAAAGCCTCACGTAACTCTACGGCAACTATCTATTCGAGATACGTGTTTGCGGTAAATACACTCGCAAAGATTCCTCGGATGGATCCTCCATTCGACTCTTTGTGCCCTCCGCGTCCCTCAAAATTATATCGAATCTGAAAAGTTATCGGGTAATTCGAGTTCCTTTGGACTCGGAACCGAAAGGAGTGCAGCTTCTCTTTCAAGAAACTTCAAAAGGCTAAGGAGCTCGATGGACTTAAGCTTTTTGAAAGAATACGCGGAGAAGGAGAAAGAGAGGAAGCTTCTGTAAGAGAGTTCCGTAAATTCGAGGAAGCGAAATCGGCTTCGAAATTCAATGAAAATGGGAAATATCGGATGAGAAGGGGATACGTGATGGAATTGTCAGACGATGCACCCCATCCGCGTAAAAGATATATATATATATATTTCGATCGTCGTGATCCGTGAAGGGGGCACCACGTTTAATCAAAATTTGATTGAAACGATTCATAAATCGTAATCGAAGGACGATTTATTCTCGCGGGGAGAGGAGGAGGAGGGGGAGAGAGGGGAGGAGGATCGATCGATCCGTAGCGTGGCATGAAACTTGCAACTCGACGCGAGGATTTCAGGATCCCGCGAATTTTCAACGATTACATTCCCCAGATTGAAATTCTATTTCGGGGGGGAGGGGGAAACGACCGGTTTCTCGCAGTGCAAACAAGCCGAGGATCGAGGAAGAGGGGGGGAGTCATCCCCTTCCCCCTTTTATCATTCGTTCCACGCGTGTATTTCGAACGCAGACAGCTCTCTCTCTCTCTCTCTCTCTCTCTCTGTCCACGGGAAACAAAAAGTCGGGCGAAAGAGTTTTATCGCGTGTTTGCCTCATCGTAATTGCTGTATCAAGCGGCCACGAGCGAAAAAACCGTGCGATCGCGTCCGTGGAGCGGCCCGGTAACGAGTTTACCTCGAGGCGGCGCAAGAATAACACACGTTTTTGTGCTGCGGGGCGGGGGGAGGGAGGAAACATTTTTTTCGCAAGTGGACGCCCGCGTGAGAACCGTTTACTGTTTTCCCTTTCGGGATAGCGGTGCGCTCTCTTGTGCGCTCACGTGCGACAAACAAACAGCATTCCCGTGGAATTGCACGCGATTTCAAGGATCAATTTTTACCGTTTTTCTTTTTTCCTTCTCTTCCTTCCCTTCTCTCGTTTCGCTCCATTCTCTCCCTTTTTCTTTTTGACGGGGAGGAGGGAAACCGTGTACAACCGTGGGCTCGATAAAAGATGCGCAAAAATCAACGCGCCTACTTTTCGTTACTCTCGAAATGGAAAAAGGGGGATGGACGGAATTCGCGGATGGACAACGAAGAAAATTGAACGAGCGAGCAAGAGTTTCATGGCCTGGCGCGATAACCATTATCGTTTAATAAAAGGGAAGGCCTTTAGACGTTTTATGATTGGCTGACGGTTAGACGGAAGATTGTCTTTTCTATATTGTAAATATCTTCGAGATACGAGGCTATAAAAGTGGCCTGTAACAGTCACGGGAATCTACTTCCCCCGTGGCAATCGATTTTCCATCTTGAACGTATATAAGAATTCTAATCTAGCGAGCCGAGAAAAGAGAGAGAGAGAGAGAGAGAGAGAGCTGCATCGATACGCGGAAGAGAGGAACGGGACGGGGTCGTAAAGAAGGAAGGAATAAAGCAAAGAGAGAGAGAGAGAGAGAGATCGATGGATGGATGGATCGATATGATGGATCAAGGGAAACCGGTCTCTCTAAGCTTCGGCTCGTTATTTATTATCGTTGTCGGTCAAACGCACTTGCTTGCGTCCACTTTGATCCAAATCGAACTGTTGTATCTCTCTGTTTAGTCGGGATGTTGCGGCCAGTCACGTTGGGGGAGGGAAAGGGTGGATGGTTTCGCGCGCGTTCATCCTAATTCGCCCTTAAACTGCTGTGCACATCATCGAAACAACGTTCGAAAATGACGTTCATTTTCGCGAATATACCCTGCGAGGATCGATTTTTTCTCCAGACATTAGAAACGAATCGCTTGTTTGTTATTTTTATTATCGCTACTTCAAGACCATATACCGATAAAAATCATCGTTTCGTCGGGTCATAAAATTCACGTTTTTCACGGGAGAGAAAATTGAAGAATGATATTTGATTATATTGTATTAAGAGGAGGGTAAAAAGTAGGCATGATCCCGACAACGAAGGATATTCTCAGCGGCGAATTCCGAACGGAAGGAAGGAAGGAAAGAAAAAGAGGGGAAAAAAATTATAGACGGAAAAGTAGTAAATTCAAAGGGCCGTGAAATATTTCGAGGACGCAACGCGTATTTCATCGATTCGGGGCTAAGAAAATATCCCGCCGCTGGAGAATAATCTTGCGGAAATGGAGGGAGGGGGTGATATTTATACCCGCGCCTAGAAGAGTTCGGAACGAGCGGTGGCCGCGTGTTGGTTTAATGCCCTATAAATCGTGGTCTAAACTGCCAGCGTTGGTCCAGCGTATACACCCCCACTCCCCCTCCATCCCAGTTTCATTCGTGCTACGTAAACCGCGTTCGCCTTAGGAAAACGCGTGTAGGACACCACCACCAAATAGTAGAACCGCGCATGGAATACCGCATAGTTTCTCTCTCTCTCTCTCTCTCTCTCTCTCTCGACTCTCTACGTAGATAGGTTGAACACGTAGGTAGGGTGAAACTCGATTTCGTACCAATACCGCCACTTGTGCGTCTCTCCGTATTGGCACAGGTGCGTTTGTGTGTTTGCAAAAAGTTGGACCGGTTAGATGAGCCACGTGTACACGCGGGAGGAGGAGCAGAGTTGCGTAGTTTCGTCATTCTTCGACCGATAATGCTAAGCGGTGGCCGGAACGTATACGTGTACCGGAGGGCGTGTTGAGTCGAAAGTTTGTTTAGTCACGTACGGGATACACATTGGGCCACAAATTGACGTATTCCCGTGTCTATAACTAGATGGATGGTCATATAGGGACGCGGTACGTGTACGCGTGTGCCGATCCCGACACTGCCACGTGTTACGTGTAATATTTATATGTGTTCAGCTGCGTGTGTGTGTGTGTGTGTGCGTGTGTATACGCGCATGGTTAAGCATGGTACATCGCAGCCTGCGTAATTAATCCTGCGTGAGACTATTCGGATCGGTCGTACTAATTATCCACTTCTCGCGCGACCTCATCACGCGTATCGAGTTGTACGTGGATCAACCCCCTTTGGACGTTAGAAATTTCTCGATGTATCGTCGATCGATCGGATTATTCGAAAATTGAATAACCATTTGATTCTTGTTGTCTTTTAAATGAAAATTTTTTTAGAAAAATTCGTTTCTCGAGCCATTGGTAATAGGTACAGTGTCGACGAATAGTTTCGATAGTTTCACTGTTTTACGCGTGTATTACCGTGTCATTGATATCGTGACGTATTATCAATCAGTTATCCGTCAGATCGTTAAACAATTCTACAAGACGAATTTCAATCTCGTTGAAAGAGACAATTATCCTTTTGGACAACGTCTAATTTTAGAAATTTCACCCGGAAGTACACCGTCGAGTAAACGATCGTAAAGAGAAACGACGTGGATCGAGTTAATTCCAACCCGTCACCTTATCCTCTCCCCCCCATCCACCACTCTGAAACCTGAAAATTAACAATTCCCAAGAACGAGTTCTTCCGTTCCAACCGGCCCGGCCTCTGTTAACAACTCTCGGAAAACAACCGTACACGTACTTTTCATCCTCGTTCTCCACGCGTTACGCGGAGACCGAGAAGAAGCCCATCCCTCGTAAACCTTCACTCGTTTAATTCCCCTTAAATATCTGTTTTTATCGTCGGTTTCGATCGGTCGTTGAGCGTGACGCGAGGCAACAAGCGCGGAGGTCCTCGGTTAAATCGCCCGATTCGGTCTTTATGGCTGGTCTTAAAGCGGACGCGCCACCAGGATTGATAGTGCCAGCGGGCTGATTCAAGGCTTGCCACGTTGAGCAGCGACGACCACGTGTTCGAGGGCTGTTGGAACGGTTACTGCGCTGCTGGAGAACCTTCCCCGAACGCGATCGACCGTGTACACTTTCTTTATTGATTTTTCGAATGACGAATGACATCAAACTATCTAGTTTCTCTCTACCTTGATAACTTTTTCAACATTACTCAATGTAATGGACTGGCAATCTGGATTGCTGGAAAAATTCTCCTCAGAGTTATGATATTGCCGCGAGAGAACAAGTTAAGTTTATTAAATTGTACTATTCCCTTCCTTCGTGAAGAAATTTTCCTTTTTTTCTTTTCTTTTTTTTTTTTTTTTCGACGAATTTTGATACAAGAAAGTACAAGCTACGATATTGAAATTTTTTATTTTAAAGTTGCGCAAGAAAAATTCTGTTTGCCATGGGATGTATCCCGAGGAGGAGGGGAGGGGAAAAAAAAAATAAGAATACGGAAGAGAAGAACGCGGAGCAAGAGAAGGAGAGGATTCGATAGTTGGAAGGAAATAGTCAAAGTGTTGCGTCGATATTCAAAACCGTTCGAATCGAATCGGCAACAAAAGAAATCAGATTGTAAATAGAATTCCCATTAAACTAGGTCGCGTCCCGTTCGAAATCCTGCACATTTTCAAAAGTAAACGTTTCTCGAATCAAACAAATTCCACCAACGACACTTCCACCGCCCACTTTTCCAACAACCATCCCTCTCTTCTCCTCGACAAACAGAAACAACACCCTCCTGTCTCGTGTGGTCGAGGTTCAACGCGTGGTGGACCGAACAAACGTTGCAGCCCCTCCTCCCCCAACTTGTGGAGAGATGATCCTCCGCCGAAAAAAAAAAAAAAAAAAAGAAAAGACAAAAAGCTGTTCACGTATCGATAACGCGACGTTGCACAGAGGGCGTGTCGCGTGCTGTGTTGAAGGATGGAGGAAAAGGGGATGAAAGTCTCGAAGAGGAGGCACCCTCAGCAAGAAAGGAGAGAGAGAGAGAGAGAGAGTTCGACTTTGAGCTTCACTGACCCGTGTAACGTCCGGACGGCCTCCTCTATCTGTACTTTACAATCGAGGGTTTTATTGAAATCTCGCCGTTCCCTATATAAACTCTAACAGACATTTTTATCTGCTGGATAAATTTCCCTGGGAAACGCCCTCTGTCCTATTCTGCCTATCCTCTCTCTCTCTCTCTCTCTCTCTGATCCGCCGCTGGCTAGAGGACGAATTATTGGCAAGATATGAAAGGACGGGAGTTATTGGGCGATAGCGAGCGGGCATACGCTTGAAAGTCGCAGCAGTGTAGCGGCACGCCGCGGGCGATTTATGCGGCTACTTACTTCTCGATATTTTTTCGCCCTAATGTACCTTTCTTCTGGAATTGTGAAAAGGAGTAGTGGTGCTTCTGATACCGTTTACCTTCGAGTTCTCGTGATTTTGCGAAGATTTTGAGAAATGACAGTTCTCGAGTTGTTGTTGTCGGGCGAAGAAGAAACTTTTGCATGCGTACGTTAATAATAAAGTAAACGCGAATATCGAAAGAGGAATTTATGATTTTTGGTGAATTTTTAGATCAAAATGTTGGATTCGATCGTTTCTCGTGGATCGAGGTATGTCGTCTAAATATGTAAGAGTAAAATTTTCCAAGTTTATAATAAAAATACTTTTCGTGACTCGATATTCAAGATATTCCGTCGAAATAACTTTATTATATTAGTATCGGAAGATATATCGGTGTCCTTAATGCACATCATCCAAATAGTTTCAAATTTAAAAAACTAAAGATCTCTCTCGATTCAATAATCTTACTTAAAAATACCTTTCCTCTTCTGTTAGCGCTTTTTTTTTTTCTTTCTTTAATCGAAGCAATAATTTCACAAACGATCTCTTTTCTATTTAATTTCCCCCCAAACTCGTTACAAATGACTTCCCATTCTCGCGGCAAAGTCCTCCAATTTCTTCGGGGAAGAAGTTGATCGAGACGACTTAGCATCAAAGTTGGGGAAAAAGAAAGGAGGAAAGAGCGAAAAAGAGGAAGTGGATGGGAGGGCGCACCAAGTCGAGGGGTTGTTCCAGTTTCACAGGATGCATTTCTAAGGGTGCGCGGGTTCGATGCTTGCGGCTTATTAATAGCGACGCGGCTCGATGCACTTTCAAGAGTCCATACATCTTGGGGATACGTGTTGGACGGGTGAATGGATGGACAGGCGCGTTACAAAGATCGGATCACGTATCCGACAGGGTGCAGGGTATTACGTTGAAGTCAAATGATGCGGAATAGATTCACTGTGTGTACAACGCGCGCGCGTGTGTGTATATCGAGATCGTTATTCGGTATAAAAATTTCCCTTTCAACCCACCCGCGTATTCCTCCTCGATTTCCATTTCTATTCGAGTTTGATATCCTCGTTTCCCGCGCATCCAATGGAGTTCACGCTTTTCCGGCCATCTCGAGAGTACTAAACGATCGAAGAATATTCGAGATATCGAATTAACAACAAATCCGGATCATTCCGAACCGCATGGAATTATTAATCATGTTGCGCCCTCGATCCGTGCCGCGGTTAAGAATTAAAATTACTAGGAAATAACGTTTAAAAAAACAATTATATCTTTCGAATTAACGTATCCTCGAGCAAAATCATAAATCGAAACTATATTTCTTCGTGTATTATAATTCACTTCAATTTCTCAAACTTGCAAAAAAATTAATTAAACCGCGAGCAAAAAGAGAGACCCTTTTCCCATTCGAGTTACTTCGATGAGAGCGAAACCCGCACGCGACCGATCCACGAGAGCCGATCGTATCGACGGGTGTCCGTGTTCCGAACGGAATCCATATCGATGGCGATTCCCTTAAAAGCAAATAACACCCGTCGTCTTCGTCTTCGTCGACGCCGTCCCCAAGAATTATCCCCGTGGAGCGGATCGATCCTGGAAACGTCAACGACTTGGCGCGCAACGTATCGGCCCAAAGTGTCTTCTATCTGTTGCAGATGCGCGATGCCACCTCCCCGTCCTCCCTCAGACTTGGAAAGCTTCTGCTGCTGGCAATTTCGCGAACGCGAGCAGACGCGTTCCAGCAGCTTATGCTGTCACTCTCCTCGCGACACGCCGCCCCAATCTCTCCGCCCAAAGGGATCCCTTTCAGCCCATTATTCGACACCTCGACTCGCTTCCCTCCCTCTCCCCCCAAGGAACGGACGAGCGAGATCGCTTCTGGAACCGTGCCTGATCGCATATTCGCGGCATCTCCCGAAATCTCTCCTTCACAGGACGACGCGTGCCGCGTTATAAATATCTATTCTCTCGGCGCGGGAAGAGCGAGACGAGCGGTTATGAAATTTCGCGTGGATCCGTTTCGTTTTCCAAAGTGTTCTTGTTTCAAAGCAAGGAAAGGAAATTCCGTCCGATTTGGGAATATCGATTTTGCGAATATCGATATCGAAAGTTGTATTCATTTCGATCGATTGAAATTATTTGATTAAAAAATATCGGATTATTTATATATGTATATATATATATCTTCGTCTCGATTTACGATATATCGTGGAATTTCGTCATGTTACTCGTTTCATTTCGAGGCTCAAACGTTACGTGAAAATATCGTCCTTTTCTTTTTCTTTTTCTTTTTTTTTAACGAAACTTGGCGGAAGAAGAAAATAAATGAAAAAAAGAAAAAAAAAGAAAAGGGACAGGAAGTTGAACGGGAAATCCCGTAGTGATTCGAAACGGGCCGCCGCGTATCGCTCTTTATCAGCGGTTCACGCCTCCGTCGTCGCGCGGATATTTGCGGAACAACACGCGGCTCGACGCACCACACGCGGCTTAATAATTTGATTAATTGCCAGAGATATCCTCTCTCGCGCCCGCCACCGATCAATTCCATTAACCGGCTGTTGCACGCGCGGCCGACAGAAAACGGGGAGGAAGCATTCGACGCTTGGATTTCATCGATCCGCCAACCACCCATCCCCTCCCCCAATCGAATATCCTAACCATCTCTCTCTCTCTCTCTGTCTGTTCCATCCTCTTATGTGGCGCGCCGATGATCCTGCCGATTAACAACGTTCGTGTGGCCAGTTTATTTCGCTAATTAACACCGCCAGATTTCGCCGGATCATCGAGAGTATCCGGTCGACGTATCCGTTTCCGCGTTAAAGGGGTAGAGAAAGGGTGTGTGTGTGTGTGTGTGTGTGTGTGTGGAAAAGGAACGGTCGGGTGCCGAGAAACGGTTGGAGGATATCCAATCGTCCGATCTCTCGAGTTTTATTGCCGCTTGGCACGTTATAGCACGGAACAAATGATAAATCCAAGGAGGAGGGGAGAGGGAGTTGGAAAACGATAACGACGTCTTAATACCGTGGGAGTGAAAATGATACGTTGGAGGATTGCGCTTTTACCCGGTTCGACTGCTTGATCTGTTAATGGATCGGCGAGCAATTTCGCGTGGCCTCGCGTGATTTGGCCGCGAATCAAATTTGAAAATTGAAAATCACAATTGGAATTTTATATGGGGCGAAATTTTCGATAAAACGAAAACATGTTTTAGCGAAGTGTATGAACCGCCGTTATTTAAATTGGCTTTGTTCTAGAACGCGATTCTAATTGCGCGAACATCTGTTGCGAATGAAAATAGAGATGTGGATATGCAGTTACTTCGAACGCTCTATGCATGTATTGTTCGAAACGAGAAATCTAAATGAATGAAATGATTAACCGATTATTCGAACGAGAAATTATAAATCGAAGGAGGGAATTATTGCGCGTATCTGTTCAATGTTAGACGATTGATGTGATAAATTGAAGAATCGTGTTCGTGTGGAACCGCGATCGTTGATGAAAAATTAACGCAAGTTGTTTTTATTTGTAGACAATTTTTAACATTCGTTTTTACGACAACAATCTAATCTAAAACTTTCTTTTTAAATTTTTATCTCTATTTTGTTTACTCTAGAGAAATTTCTGAAAAATTATCGAGATCTAACTTATCTAATTCGCAATAGTACAGAAATTCTAATCTATTATTTCACTTTTTAAAATCACAATTAATGTAAAATGAAAATTGCAAAAATACGTTGGCAAAAATATTGGGAACACAGAATCGTGCAATGGACATCTGTAAATCAGGTTAGAAGTGCGACGATCAGTAGAATCGAGGGAATAAGTTCGAACGGTAACTTGGAAAAAACTAGAGAAGAGAGTACGGACGTAATGGGTCGCGAGGGTGGCGTAAGTCCGCGTTTGGAATCCAAGTGGATCTGAGAGGTCAGTAATTTTTTTCCTTTTCCTTTTTTTCTCCTTTTTTCTTCCCTCTTTTTTTTTTCCTCGTGATTCGAGCCGTTGCTTTTCTCACCAGTCTTCCTCAACTCTCCCCGATTCCCCATATTTATCGCCTGTGCCCTTAACTCTCCGTGTGACAGAACCGTGTGACGAGGATCGAAAGCGTTATTGGAAAGCGTTTGTTTTGTTTGGAGAAGCGGTGTTTCAGGTTTGGAAGTCGATTGACGAGCCTCTTGTTGACAAGACCTCATGAGTCATTAGATGGGTGTCTGGAGAGGCGTATCGATGACTCATTAACGAAGCGGTTCTCGATCGATCCGCCATTCGAGTTCGCGTGTAAGAGAAATTTTTTCTTTAACGTCGTAGTTGGGGAAAAGAATTTATACAAGAAACAGGGGGAATAGCAGAGCAAAGTAAGTGATCGTTTTATTTATTTTATTCGATGATATAAAGGATAGAGCGAAGAAGAAAGATAAACGATATTTAGTAGTCTAGTATCTAAAAATTAACTTGAAAAAAAATATGAAAGACCGTATTTATAATAATAGGATTGTAGTTGATAAACAGTTGATAAATTGAAAATTGTTTGGTAGATTTTAATTAATTAACAAGCTTAGACAATAGTTGAGGCATCTAATAATTAATACCCATAACAACAACCTAAATTTCTTCCATAATTTCTTCATTCTCTTCTCTAATATCAATCAAGTTAAACAAATGAACCCATCTACTAAACGATCGATTGCACTTTGAATTTTTTAATAATTACCACGTCCATCACCGTTAAACGTATCTTCTTGTGCTCGAGAATTCGGTCAGGAATCGGTCACGATCGATATTTTCCTTCTTTAGACAAGAGGTAGCCATTATCTATTCCTTTCCTGCATCATTTAGCAATCGATAATTTTATAACAGCAATTTCGTAATTCGATATAATCATCGAGTGTGTTATCGAGTTCAAATATGTGGAACAAACAAATAGTAGATTATCGTTCGTTCTTTTTTTTCCTCTCTCCTCATCGCGTGAATACGCAGTACAATTTGTTTACCTCTAACAGTATTACAACGTTATTCGCGAATCAACGTAACGAAATAGAATAAAACGTGGAGCGTCGTTTTTTCCTATCGGCGAAGTGTGCACTGTATTTTTCTTTTTATTTCTATCATTTTTTTTCTTCCATTTCTTTTTTCCTCCCTTTTTTTTTTTAACGGTCCACGTGGATAAATACACGTAACATTGAAATTCGAATGAAATACAAAAACAAAATTTCTCTTTTCCTTCGTACATTTTCCACAACGTACTTTTTTCCTCCAATTTTATCCTCACTTTCTCCCCTCTGATCTGTAATAAGCTATGCCAATAAGCGATGCAATTGCACCGCGTGTCAATAACATTTGCCGGATTTCCGATCAACTGGGCTCTCAGCGCTTTACATCGTAATAATTAATATCACGTTTGTTAATTTACGATATAAATGCAACGTGGAAACCACCGATACAGTTAGTATTTGCGACGTATATATAATATATATATAGATGGAGATAAGCTGTGCAAAATAACGAAATTGCTCGTGATTTCGATCACGACGATCTATCGACGAGCAACTTGGAAACGATCGTTCTTCCGTTTGTTTTGCAACGATCGTAATAGTTGTTTGCGATTTGTATAGTTAAAATGCCTGATTACTCGTTTAATCGTTCTCCTCCGCCTGTTTAAATATTTAGTCACCGCCATCGTAGTAGAAACAATGCGATTAATATTTCTCTCGTTCTTCCTCCTTCTCCTCCTCCTCGATTCAGATAAAATTATTCGTAAAACATAATCTAATTTAATAGTGACGAGCGATTAAATTCGGATTAAAATTAATTTTTTTAAATTGAAATATTCTTTCATTTGCTGTATTCGGTTATTTCGTCTTATCAAAATTTATTTAAAAAATTACTAAATTCATTGGTCAAATTTCGACAACAATTTTCCCAATTTTTCAATATTAAAATTAACGATTCAAGAGAGAAATGATCGGCGACAAGACGACTCAGAATTATGAAAATTAATCCGCTGAACACGTTGTTCATTATCTTAATAAAATAAATTGTAGATCCCACCCCATCGTCTTCCCCTCTAATCGTCAAAATTTCAAACAAAATCCTCTTTTATCCTCCGACCAAACAATCTCCAATCCAAATAAATCCGAAGTAAATTTCGAGCCATCCAATTTTAGTTTCGCCGAAACTTTCCCGATTCGTCGATTCACCGTTTAAGATTCCCTCCCCCGACTCCTTCTCACTCCCGGGAGTGAAATATCAACCGACTAGAACGATAAGCGAATAAAACTGATTCGCATTGTACGAGAGAAGCATCCCCCTAACCGAAGCAGTTTCGAGGGTAGTTCCCGCCTCGTTGAAACGAAACGAGATGGCGTCACCGATTCACAGGAATCGGTCACTTTCGCATCACCTTAGCCTAATGATCGAATTCATCCACCATTTATTCCCCATTTAATCTCTATTTCGACATCTATTCCAGTGGTCTATCACGATCTATATACGGATCGTGGAAATCGATGCAGTTTGTCAAACTGGTGGAGTATCTGTTGTCGAGGGGGGTTGGATCGATTCCGCGCGGGGATGTTTGCGGTTCTTAACGCGCGTTCTGCGTCTGACAGATTACTCCGAGGGAGCTTCTTTCCTGTTCTTTCTGTTCCGGGACGAGCAAGTTCCATGCTCGGACCGGAAGTTTCCCTTCGGTGACGGAATGAAAATCGAAGTTGGTTCTTAGCGAGGGCCTCGAGCAAAGTTGGATTTGGGGAGAGAGAATGCGGGGGGGGGGAGCGATGAGGAGAATAATCACGTGGAATTAATTCAATTTTAAGATTTAAGTCTGGGTATTAATCATCGTGGGGTAATTTCACAGAGAGTGATGGGGAGAGATGGACTAACTTTTGAAATATTCGCTATGATGTCGGATGTATTTAATTACCCTGCAGAGATAACGTAATATAACTGTAGATTTTATGGGATAATGAGAGTACGCTTGTTTGCATCGTGTTTTTGTAAATTTGATTTTTGCACCTTTTCGATTTAGAGAGAACAATGTTATCTTGTTAATTGATATATCGTATCGATTCGAAGATTATCTTTCCAAGACAAGGCATCATTATAAATAGAAATAACGAGATATGCATTGCTGCAACTTTTTACACCTTTATTCGCAAATTCGTTCAATTCGATATTTTATAATCACGTAGTATAAATATCATGCACAATTTATCCAATTATTTATATGACGTAATTCTAGCTTAATCGGAACCAGATCTTCCAAAGCCACGCGACTCGAGTCTCCTAGATTGATGATTCGTTTCGAGATACGGAGAAGTGTAGGTTCTCTAATCTTAATTCGCGACCAATTTCAAATTTGCCACTCCATCTCATCCCCTTCTCTAAACTCTGGAGAAAAGTGTCTTCTTCGCGTGCAACTACCGGACAAAGAATAATCGTGACAAACAATTTCATCTCGCTACTTCCTGCTACATGTCGTTTTTTCCTTACTCTACCACGCTACGTTTCCGAATCACTCGCGAATGAAATTGCTCGCGACGATGGTTCATCCGTGAACCATCACTATCCACGAGTATTAACAGGATCACGGGCCTGTTCCAGTTTGTTGACTATCCCTTCAGACGCAACTTAATCGAACGTGTTCGAAGGACGGCTCCTTCGTCGTCCCGGAAAGAAAACTTCGAAGAGAGTGAGAGAGAGAGAGAGAGAAAAGAAGCTCGTTATTTCTTTCGTTTTTTTTCTTTTTCTTCTTTTCTTTTTTTTTTTTTTTGCCTTTCGCCCTCGAGCACCCACGATGCTTTTGTCACGATGACAATAATCGAGGGGCAATCCCATGGCGTGGAAAAAAGTTAGCCGAGGGATCGTGCAACAAATAACGATCGCGAGGATACGGATACTCGGCTCGTTTCGTTGAGTTGGTAAGACGGGTCGAGACTCTCGAATGACGAGGGGGAGTAAAAATCGGCGAAATTTAAATTGATATTTTTTTTTTTTTATTCTTCGAAGATGAATATCGTTACAAAACGAATATGTAGCATTTGGAGAGTTAAAAAACGATTAGGAATATCTGTATAGAAGATAATGAATCTGGGTTAATTGAAAAAAAAAAAAAATAAAAAGATAATGGTAAAACTTTTCAAACTTTTTGTCTTAGCATCTTGTCGAAAAGTTAAATGATAATATAAAAATTCATCGAGATGAAAATGACTTAACTTTGCGATGTTCTCTCGATTTCAATCGAAACTGTTCTCACCGTTAATACCCCGCGTCAAAGCTGGCCAATTTGTGACACGTGAAACTCTAAAAAAAAGAAAAAAAAAAAAAAAAAAAGAAAAAAACAACAACAACAACAACAACAACAGAGATAAAATTTATATACCGGATCTCTTGGGTTCAAAAGAGTGCCATCCACCGCCGGCTTGTCAAACGAATTTAACAATTTAAAACGTTCTGAAACTTGTTGTTTTTCTCTGTGTCAATTTGTCGATACAAAATGTTCAAGTTTATTCCGCCAGAATGTCAAACGACATCCATTTAGTACGGTTCTTTTCTCTTTTATCTGTATTTTTTCATTCCGTTTTATTAATCATCGATCGTTGGCCGTGTTTCTCTATCGAAATAAAAATATATATATATATATCATATCCTTCGAAACCGTATCGGTAACTTAGTCAGCATTCATCAACTAATGGCAACAAACACGGTTATTAGACGATAAATAACGATAAAATACGTTTTATTTCTATTCATGTCTCTATATTTTCAATTCAATCAAACAGGTAAAAAGTGTGGAAAGTTTCATCGAATATAATTTTGGTTTAGAATTTTCTAATAGATCTTCCATCGAAAAATAAATTGCTCGATATTAGTTAACGCTTATGTAATAACATTAATAACATTGTACACACATTCTTATTACAATTTACATAAATTATTTTCTATTTACTACTCCACACGGAGATAGATAAATTCCTTGAATAAAGACAGTTTTCAGTGTACAACGGTATACATATCATTATAAATATTCTTACGCGCAT
Source organism: Apis florea (assembly GCF_048593485.1). NCBI lineage: Eukaryota > Metazoa > Arthropoda > Insecta > Hymenoptera > Apidae > Apis > Apis florea. Next base: position 4,604,076 of record NW_028256746.1, read on the forward strand.
TAATTATATAATTATTATCACGCTAAACTGACCAATATTTATTCATTTATAAAAAGCGCAAAAGTATTAGAAAAATCTTTCCAAATGTTCTCGATTCGATGTACACGTGTCTAACGCAGCCATGATTGGAAAACGGTAACCATGAATAAATCCTGGGATTTCTTTCTTCCAATTAACGGGGCACAACGACCGGTTAATCGAGCGGGAAGCGAGAAAAGAACGGAAGCTTGTTACGTCAATTCGTTTCGTGTGGAGGACACGCGTTTACGCCCCATGTAATTTTTCGATTATTCCCCGATATTAATGCGCCCCATTGTGCGCCTCCCCCACCTCCCTCCCCCAACGTTGGAAACACTCGCGATCCCTTTGAATAGAGGCGCTCCTCGCTTGTTCGCAAACGAGTCCAAGGTAACAGCTGCTTTGCGGTTTTCAATCGGCGCCGAACGGAAGTTGTTATCTCGCATGGATTAACTTTGGAAACAATATCGCGCGACAAAAGGCGCGTCGTTTTTTCCTTTTTTTTTTTTTTTTCTGTTCTTTTCTTTTCTTTCCTTCCCTTTTTGTTTTCGTCACAGGCGAACGCTGGAAGTAATGATTAACCGGTAATAACAACGCCTGTCACTTTTGATCATTCGACGTTGGATTGTTACGCGGGATAAAACTTTTACAAGCAAACTTTTACGAGCTCGACGCTCGATGGAATATTCGATATTCGAAATTTTCATTCTTGATGGTATTGAATGGACGACAGGCTATGAAAAACATCATCCGTATCTCTCGCATCAACCTGTCGATCTTCTTTCCAAACTTGGGTAAATTTCAATTGAAATTGAAATAAGGAATAACTTGTTCGAAATAATTTATCGGTTATTTTCGACGAATTATTTCATTATTTTAAACTTGGCGGAGAGAATAATTGTCAAAAATCGTGAACAGAGATTGTTTTTACTTCTTTTTTCTTTAAACGTGTTGATATTTATTAAATGACGTTATTTTATATTAATCGGGAAATATTTAAAATACGTATTTTATTATCTGAAAAGATACGACGATCGGATCCCAATAATAGCGAAAGGAATAAAAAAAACGTTTTGTCACGAGTCTGAATCATTAGATTCGATTTTTTTTTTTAAAGCACTTTATCGCGTTATATAGGAAAAAAATAGTAAAAAGAAAATTAATTCTACTACTAGTCTAAAATAACAGTCGCTTCGTGAGCGTTAATTTTCAGTTAAGTCGCATAATAACAAACTATCGATTGCGCTAATGAATAATAATTATCTCAGATATATATCTTAAATTAGATTTTATTAGCGCACAACTGCTATTTTTTTTTTTTTAAATCTACACATATATACATATAATCTGCATACAATAACGTTGTCGTTTCATCGACAACTTTTAAACGTTTAATCAAATATCTGGTCACGTTGAAATTGTTGGCAATCGTTTACGCAAAGCGTTATAACGTAACGAAGACTATTGTATAAAAAAATATATGTAATTCTGATCGATTTCACGACCATCTCGCAGAGACAGGAAGGAAGATCGAACGTTTTAATATAAAAAAGCATGGCGTTATAAGGTTCGCGATGAAGAAGAGTTTCGTTGTTACAAACTCGTCGAGCAGTAGAGCATTCTCGAGGCAGAAAATAGAAAAAGTAACGATGCTTCACGATCTCGCAAGGGAAGCACCGGTTGCCGCAAGAACAGTTATAATTACCGCACTCACCGCAAATGTCGACGTACATGTCTCTGGACAGTTTAGCGTAGTATTCCAGCCATTCTTCGCCTCACGTTTGCCCGCAAATCATGCACTCGCATTCTTCTTGCTATTAGCCTTGTTCACATCCGAGTAACACGTTGTACCTCCCCACCGCCATTTGCAAAAACGAATTCAAATCCGGCCTTCCTGCTAATTATTCGCAGATACATCTCAACGAGGTGAGTTTCGAGAATTGCGAGTATTCGAATAGTTTCACGCGTTTCACGAGTTCCAAGAATTTTATTTTAAATAATTGACTCGAGCGAATTTTGGCCATCGTTTCGAATTAATCCGAGAGAATCCAAGTTTTGAAATTTTTCAAGATCTTTTGCGATAAGATCGAAAGATTACAACGTAATCTCTCAAAAGTATATTTGTTCAATCTATCTTGTAAATGCTTTTTTATCTGAAATCGTAAACGAGTAATCAGTAGGAAATCTTTGAAGAGAGACCTTCGTGAAAAATTCACGTGATATTTTTAGTTATTTTAATATTGAGATTGGAATTGAAAAATTTGTGCAACAACGTGTTTGAATATTATTATCGTTGTAAATATATAAAATGAAACACGTCATCTTTTTAAAAATCTCGGATATGAATATGTTTATGGAATAAGAATTATTAATATCATGTAGTAACAATATTCTTTAGAACAAATTAAAAGTGGTTATACATATATGCAAGATTCAACTCGAGAATTACTCGAATACTAAATGAAATATTAATCGAAAATATGTATCGTAATAAATATAAAATATTTAATATTCATACTAAGAATTAATATATTCATGGGACATCTTTGAAGGATCGATTCAAAGCCATAATTTATTATGCTTCCACAAAGACATATTAATAAATAATCCATAATTTTCATTGTAAAATAATTTTCCACATAAATAATCATAATTGCATCGATCTTCCAAAGATTATTTTACGATCAGTTTGACGATCGCTTGTAGCAGATTGAGAACCACCGTAATGATATCGCAGATATATCGATGAATTATATATACGAGTAGAAACTTGTTGAATAATCAATTAGCATATCAATGTGTATTATAAAATTTTTTTAACGTCACGATAATTAATGATATGTTAAAATTATTCAAGTAATTATTCAATCGCTATTATATCACGAAGAACTTCATTTGACGAAGGAAAAAAAAAAAATACGAAATCGTTGTAAAAACCTTGTACATCATAACTTTTGTAAAAGTGGTTAGCCAACTGTATGGATTTCCAGTTTTGCAAAAACATTTGTGTTCCTTCACGTTGGTTGATCCAAAGTATCTAGCATCCTATGAAATAAAATATAGCATTCAGATCCACATATTCGCATATTTTCTGTCGTAATTCGCGAAAATTGTTTAAAGACGTGGGGTCTCGTCACTCGATTCTTTTACGAAAGAATTATAGTATAGAATTAATAATAATACGGATCGAAGAAAGATCTATCAAACGAATATTTGATGAGGAATTATAAATTTCACGATTCTTTCACTGAATTTTTTTTACAATCTTTTGTCAACGAATTTATTTTTTTTTTTCCGTGCTTCATGAAATTTGCGTGGAAACATTCGTTTAAGTAATTAGCAAACTGCTATTTTTTCCACAAATACTCATTGGTTATTACGTATTTACTTGAAATTCAAAATACCGTTGATGTTACGAAACGTCTTATCGGATTGAAATTAATTTACGATGAAAATATATACGTGGAAAAGAACGAGCACTTTTTTCCAACGAATGCATCAAAGAAGGACGTTTTCAATGCCGCGTTAAAAATAAATTTCGTAATCGATCGGACAGATCGCAGCTTGTTTACTTGTCGCGAATCGAACCAATTATAATTCGAAATTTTCTCTGCGAGTTTAGACAATTTCAACGCGATTCGAACAATTTTGTCGAGGTATCTCACGAACTTGTTTAGCGGGTCCAACGCGATTACGAGCCTTTACAGACCGTTCACCCAACGGGAAGGAATTTTCTGAGGCCAGTTCTATCGTATCCAAGAAATCGTGGAAGAATGTCTCCTCTCCCGATACGATCGTCGATGACGTTGTTTACGTGGCTGTGTAACATCTTTGACGACTCGAAACTTTCGAAGGAAATGGCACGAGCTTCAATTAAACCGAGCAACACGATGGAACGAAAGTGTCTCGTCCACGTTTCTTTTCGCCCCAACGAATCTTCTTTTTCTTCTTCTTCTTCTTCTTCTTCTTCTTCTTCTTTCGTTTTCTCGATATTTGGATCCGCAAAAACGGATTCCATTATCGCTATCGCAAATTGTATTAGACTGTCCTGAAAACTCATTCTGGTTTTTTATGATTTAATTTGATCGCATTAATAGCTTTGTTGAAATTAATATTATAATTAAAATTTGATATATGATAAATAATTCAGTTTATTCAGTCTCGATTTTTAACAAGATTAAAATTTGTAATTGATCGTTATTGGTAATGTTCTCGATTGATTTTTAATATCTATATTTGCTAATTTAAATTTTCAATACCAATTACAGGTATTAAAAATTTTAGCTTTAATATAATATGTTTCGAAAAATCTAAAAGGTTTGTAAAAGTATTCGAATTCTCTATTGAATTCACATCGAGTCAATTTGTGTGTGTATGATCTAATCTCTCGTGAAGTTACAAATTTTCTAATATTGTCAGTCGATAAATTCCACGAAAGAGTGTTTAATTAAGCGCACAGTTATTGGAAAATGAGAAGAATCGAATTAATGAAATATCAATGAAACTGTGATATATGCAAATGTAAGAAGAAGAACAATTTTTAAAGCGATCAACGAATAAATTGTTTGATACTTCGAATAGGATTTTTATCGCAATAATTATTATAACGTGTAATGATACACGGTTACTTGACTCTGATCATCGTGACCTAAAAATAGCGAATAAAACTTGATAACCTTGAGGAATGTGTCACGTAATTTCGAAAATAAATCGGATAACGATTAAGCAGAAATAATTTGTCGGCTTTAATGGCGATGAGATCATAGAATTATTTCACAGAATAAAATAGAAAAATTGTAGATATATTCGCGTGAATTTCTTATCGTTTGCTTATTATCAAGCATCGACTCTTTCAATTTTGGTGTTTGAATTATATGCGAGAAATAAAAAAAAAAAATTTTATTTATTAAATATATTTTGGCAATTAGATGTTAAAAAACAAGTTTTATAATATTTCAATGTAGTAGTAATTTGAACAATGAATGACCCCGATGTTGAAAAAATTAACTTAAATTAGAACAATCGAGAAATATAATTACCCAAATAAACGCAATTACGCAAAGATATTGTCACTCATTTTGTTTCTATTGATTCGAAATTCGTCAAACATTCGTTAAAACAAAAATTTTTAACGATTCGATTCACCGCTATTATCATGTTTATCATGTTTTTGATTAACTTTTTTTTTTCAAAGTCAAAGTAATTATTCCACGTGTAATTTTTTTTTTTTTTTTTTTTAATTTGTCTCGATGACTAGAAATGAATCTTCCTTTTTTCATACCTGTCCGAATAAAAACAAATAAGTCGTAAATATATTTTATTGTACTTTGAATTTCAAAGATCTGAGTCATCGCGGAATTATCGTGTTTTCATGACGCGCAGGAAGAATGTTATCATTCGTGAAATACGAAACATTAATAACATATGTTTTATACCCGATAACTCTGAACGAGCATCGATTTTAATTTTTAAGACATCTATAACTAACTAATAACAACTAACTAATTGCCGGAATATTTATACCACTCATAACAAATTACAGATTAATTTAGTTTAGTAGGAATTTTTTCAACGTTGGATCGTTAAAAGTTTTTTTAAACGAGTTTGAAACTGCAAACACTTTCGGGATACGTTCGGTTTAATTGACATTTCAATGCTCGAAAGCAAACCGGTGTGACGGAATAAATTATGAAAATCATTGGTTTTCGGTGCATTCAACGTTACGATTCAACCGGTGAATATTTTATAGAAGGTGTAACGACGGAACTTCCCTTTGATTTTCCGTGAATACGTGAAATACTTTAATCATTTAAATTATTTCTTATTATAATCGAAGTTTTTTTTTTTTTATTTTAATCAAAAATTTCGATATTTTCAATAAAACAAATTCGATGAATAATTTAATGAATATGTGTACCCGTTTAACTTTATTTACAATTAGCGAATTCATGGAACAAGATGAAATTCGCGTTTCATTTATCGTTCGAAATCCTATTTCAGTTCATCGAAAGTCAATGTTCCACTTGTCGAGTTTTCAAACGACAAAAAAGTCTCTCCGATATCTCTGCATTTACACAAATACCGTTCACACTACATCGTACAATAAATCTTATAATAAATGTGAAAAAAACATGATAAATGCGTCGAGTTCACAATCGTTTTGATAAAATTATAAATATTTAAATAAAACGGGGGATGAAATGGTAGATTTTTCATGATTTTCATTTAACGATATATATAATAACGATATTTTAAAAATAAAAATAAAAAACATACATTCAACTCGGTATAAGTAGTCAGTCTTTCAAAACGAAACCTGTAAGGTAACTGTGATAACGTAAAAATTCCTGGAGAGGACATTTTTGCTGACTGTACCAATTAGACAATGAATTGTACGTTCGCGGCTCTTTCTTCTTGTGGAGAAACTCGCAAAGATTGCAAGCAGCGTGTTGAATGCCGCCATCGATTTTGTAATACCTCTTCCAAGCGAAATATTTATTATACTCTCGCGGATTCTTGATCAGTTTCTTCAAGTATTCGGCCAAATCCTTGGGAGAGTCGAAGTCGAGCACGTCTATGTAAGATCGTGGCGGGGCAAAGAGACTGTAATTGGCGCCACCGTACACGATTGGGATCACGTTGTATCTGTAAATAAAAAAGGAGCAACACTTTTTAATTACTTTGAACAACCGAACATAAAACTTGTCTTGAAATCTTGAAGAAGCAACATTTTGAGAATATTTTTATATCCAAGAAAACTAATCGAGGTAGTATACGAGAAAATTGTCGAAATCAATTTAATCTAAATAAATATAATTCTTTTCCTTTTTCCTTCTAATCTAAAATCGTATCTAAAATCATATATAACGAATATGAAAAAAGAGTATAAAAAAAAAAAAAAAAAAAGGTTAGAAAAAGAGATAAAACGAGAAAAGAGAGAGAATTAATCGGTCACATATCGGAACAATTGCACACGAATTCGTAGCGCGGATCCGTCAGCCGATTCGAAATCGATCAACGAGGCGGTTACGAGCCACGTGTAGTAACAATTCTATCATCGAGATCGTCCATTGTTTTACCTGAGGGCATTGTACAGCTTCTCGGTTACGTAATCGTCGCAGAACGAATTCTCGAACGACAGATAGAAAAAATAGTGGGGTTCGACGACCTGCTTGAAACAGTCTACGCTAAGTGGGCAATACATGGTCCCGCATTTCCCGTAAACGTCGATCGGTATGTGCCTCGACAGCTCGTCCACGTACTCCTGCCGACCGCTTTTTGCCTCGCAGTTGCTCACGAACCAGATTATAGGTTTCACCTTCCTTCGAAACATCTTCGAGAATGAAGATGCATCCTCGCGGCTGTGCGGCTGCTCACCTGTGCACACGAATCGTTCCTTTGATGATCGATAATTGAATCAATAACTTATTGCGTTAAAAGTACTCTTAATACTTTTAATACCAGTTTTATCCAGTTTGATCCTGATTATATTCCTTTATATAGTAAAGTATTTTCAACTCGATGAAAACTCGTGAAAATTCTCACGATCGCCGATAAACATCTCAAGATCGATTTACATTCGTTTTTTACCAACTATAATAATATTGTGCACGTGCGTGACACGTGCTCGTTACACATTTTCCCATTAGAACAATTCCCATTGGTGAAACGCAAGAGTGTGCGAATCGCCTTGGCCCGTATCTAATGAGTGTATAAATCGATCTTCTTTTATTCGTTTAGGTTGTTGAACGTAAGTTAGGCGGATGGAAAGGACAGTATGTCGGACAAATAAACAGACAGGTGGGAGACAGGTAATTTGCAACGGTTAATAAAGTCATCGTAGGCACTTTAATTAACGCGAGTAGTCCAAGGAAGGTTGGTGGCGCGTTTACGTAACGCGATTGCGCAAAATAATTGTCGCGAATTTATTCCTCACCGACTTCCTCACGCGACTACTTTTCTACCTTCTCTTTTCAGCGTGGTACACGCATCCAATCCTCGAGAAATATTTCGCAACAACGCGTAATAATACGTAATAACATCAACGTCGATAAAACAATCAACAACAAGATTTGCAATTTAATTTTCGCTGATTACGCGATAATTCTTTTATTTTATTTTTTTTTTTTTTTAATCATCCCGTGGAACAGGAAAAACAAAAAAGTAATTAATACTGATTATTCTTGATCTTATTAGTGTCGACGATTGAAGATTTTGCAACAAAAAAAAAAGTGGAATTTATTTTGGAATAATTTTTGAATTATTAACGCGACGATAAATCTCAATAAATTATGTGTTGCGTCGTTTATTGTTAAAAAAAAAAAAAAAAAAAAAGAAGGAAAAATGTAAATCGAAGACAGAAAAATTCGTTAAAAATTGAATTGATTAATTAACTATCGCGAAAATACGATATGATGCATCTGAAAAATAATGAAACTGATTTTACAAAAAATATTTATATTTTATTAAAGTAATTTTCTTGGAAACCTGTAAACTGAAAGATTATTCTCACTTCACCAGTGTTTCCATTGGAATTGCTTTCATTTACTCGGTTACTCGGATCGTTTTAGATATTTTCTCTGTTTTAAAATGGCGATTTAAGCGTGATCTTTGATTCTGCAAAAAGAAGGAAAGTCGGATAAAGTTAAATCAAAAAATATAAAAGTCTGTGAGACTACAAGAATATTACGTTTAATATTCAAAAACTCATTTGCAACATGTATACAAGATGTGTCAAAGTGAATCATCATGATGCAGTATCTAAGAATAATCTTGAGTTTGACGCATATTATTATGTTTCTCAAAGAGAATGAGGTTTTAATCCACTGCGTGTCTACGTGACACAATTTTTTTTTTTTTTTTTTTTTTTGCGAATGATATCTTTTACATTGAAAAAAGGAAATAGAAAATTGTTAGAGTTATCGTTCTGTCTTCGTAACACATTTCATTTCGTTATTGCACGCTTATAAAATTTGCTATCAACTTGCCTGCGTTATCTCACTCATAAATTTAATAGTGTGGAATAGAGATATGCGTATGAAATGACAAAATATAATGTAAACTGTTGATAGTAAATATAATGATTTGCGAGAATTGAAGAATCAATTTCATCGTTGGATCTGTGAATTTTTATTAAAAACGAGTTTAAATATTCAATATATAAAAACTCATATATAATATAATAAAAAGTGTGTCCTAGAATTCAAATATATATATTCGTAAAATATCAATTTACACAAAATTTCTATTATAATGTTATGTACAAATATTTTTTCCAATGGTTTTTTAACAAATTAAAAAAAAAAAAAAAAACGAACGAATAAAAATCGTTGTACTGAACGTCATGCAATACATATATTATTTCAGCATCATATATTTGGTACTCTTTTTATACCCAAACTAGTTTCAGTTTCAATATTTTCCCAGTTTTTTCCCGATATTTTATATCGTAACCAGATATATACGATTTACTTATTTTATTCAAAATAAACTTGTTTATAATATTCAATTATCGTGCGCAAATAAAACCAAACGCGTAAAGAAAAATATGTATTTAAAAAAAAAATCTGTTGTCTACTCTCTCTCTCTTTTTTTTTTTTCTTTTTAGACCTATTTTTCTCAATTATCGTTTCTATTTTTTAACTTTCCCTCACATCGGGATACAATAATTTTATAAGCAATTTAACATCCCTAAAGCTGCCTCCGCCTAAAGCATCCCTGCCTCCCTCCCTCTTGCTGCAACGTCCTCGGTTCTGTCGTTCGCGAGACAACGATTTTCCCGTCTGTTTTTCCGGTAGCGCGCGAAGCAAGTCGTCGTAGCGAATTTTTTTCGTTTGGAGAGGGGAAAGAACAGCGAGCGGTGCCTCGTGTTACGCCAGCAAATAGCCGGGTTCTTTGTCGTAGCAGGCAAAAGCAGCAGGGGAACCGACATTAATTACGAACCGCGACGATTATGAAGCACGTGGGACAAGATGATGCGTCCTCCACGCGGAAAAACGAGTGGGTAGAGCGGTGTGTGTACGTATACATATGTATGTATGTATGTATGTATATACCATTCTTGCGAAACAGGTACTTAGTTGGGACGAGGAGGCAAAACTTTTCTCGAGTGATCAATGTCCAAGGTATATTAGGATATATTAACCAAGAAAGTTTTCTTCTTCTAGCAAGATGCAAAAGAAAGATGCAAGAAACGATGGGAAGAAAATTGAAAAAGAGTTTGTATCGGGAATAATTGTGAATTTTTTTCCTTTTCCTCGGAAGAAAAAATATATATTTTAAACAAGTCCTCGATAATTTCTCTTTTCAATTTGTGAATCAGAGTGGTAGCAATTTTTGAAAAACTCTTTTTCTTCATCGAATTCGTTCTTTATTTTTAGATTCTAGAGATGATTTAATAAGAGTTACATACATACAGGGTGTCCGATTGCACGAGACAATTATTATGGATTCTCTGAAAAGGAAAAAGGAGGAGCGTGTCGATATCTAATTACATTGTATCTCGTGCGTGGATTATTGCGACACTGGATTTAAAAAAAAAAAAAAAAAAAACAAGGTCACGTCAGACCTTATTTATACGAACTTCTTTATTTATTTTTATATCGCAGAATCGATTTCCGTTGTATCTTCCTTCCTCCTTATCGGATCCACGCAATTTCAATCTCTCGCAAATATCCCATTCATCTTATCGAGATATTTTTCTATTATCGCAAACGAGAAAATTTGCTCGGTAAACCTAATACTTTTCAAGGTTGAGAGAATCAATTTTAACGCTATGGCCTACATTACCTGGTCGATCATAGAACGCTTCCCAACGCGCGTCCCTGCTAGGCGCCACAGTTTGCCCGGTATGGACGTCCTTCACGATCCCGTAAGTCCACACAATATCGCTGTCCAATCTGTACGTCATCGTGGCGTTAAAGAAATCCTCGTAAAAATGGTCGGACAGCGGCCTATTGGCCGGGCTTTCGAGATTCACGAAAACGTACCACTGGCGCGGGCTCCTGCGCTTGGGCAGATCGGCGAGTTTCAGCTCGTTCCCGTGGAACAGGACCGCGTCAAATTCCGTGAGATTCGCGTAACTTCTGTCGTGGGTCGCGTAACAGTCGTTCACGGGGCAATCGGCGAATATGTCCCCTTTGCCCATGTAAAACGTCTCGTCGTTGAACATGGTGTTCCAGAACAGGATCTTCTTGGTCGTGTTTGTGACCCGCGCGTCCCCCGCGATCATCCGTTTGAAATGCACGATATCGTCGATCCTCCAGTTGAAATAGACGGACAGGAGGGTGAACGTGAAGATCGCGAGGACGATCAAACTGTTCCTTTCCAGTATCCATAATCTCATCCTCTTCGGCTTTTCTTTCCTCCTCGTTTCCCTTTTTTTCTTATTCTCATCGAACGGAAAGATCGACTTTCCTCTTTCAGCGATTTCTTTATATCTCGAATAAACGATTCCTTCTCACGATTCCGTCATCTTAATTGCCCACTCGACGTTTGACGTTTGTCGGCGTCCGTCGACGAGTTAAATTGTTCGTGACAGTGAACAGGATGGATGGGATTGATCGGACAGAACAGGAGGAAATGAAATGTTTCAAAGGGTGGGTTTCGCTCGATGCGTGAAAGATTCTCACGAACGGTTGGAAGGCGGATGGAACCGATGATCGCCAGCGTGGAAATATGGAAACGTTTGTAACGGCGGTTTACCGAATGGGCCCCGGCTATTTCGTTACACCGCAACGATCATGAGACTCTAAATATTTCATTCGATTCCAAAAACCAACCGACGGCATAAATTATTCGAACGTTATATAGTTATTGGCGATCAATGATTCAACGAACCGAGCGGGCCATCGATTTCTCTTCGAGTCGGCCAATTTACGGATAAAAACGAACTATTCCCCCCCTGCATTTATTCCCACAATTCGAAGAAACTTGACTATGCATTTTATTTATTTATCTTTCTCTCTTCTTTTCTCTCTCTCTCTCTCTCTCTCTCTCTCTCTCTCGCTCCCTTCTTCATTTACGTATTAAATTTCCTGCTTCCAGTAGATATGCAACTGACAGGTAGATAAAAAACACAATTACCCAGTGGCTACTAAACGATAAAGGAAACGAACAAAACGACAACCCGTCTCTCTATTTGTGCCCACCTTTTCTCTCTTTTCCTTTCGCGTGTTCCGCTTTGACGCCGCGCAACAGAGTGAAAAGAAAAAAGGGGAAAAAAAAGAAAAAGAAATGACGCGCAAAGAGGGAAAGAAAGAGGGGATGGATGGATACGAGATTACATATCGAGTTTCGTTCGATTAAAAGTTACGGAAAGAAAGATCGAACTTTCCCTTCCCTTCGAGGCACACACGCGCGAAAATTCTGCATATACCGTGTCAACGGAAATCGAATCTTTTCTTTCTCTCTCTCTTCCTCTTTCGCCCGTTGCTTTAAACGTGGCGAAAATTTCAGATTACGCGCGTTTATTATCGCAGAAAGCTGGCGGAGGGTTCGAACATTCGCCTATCCGTGGAGGATTTTAGTCCATCAAGACGCGATTGTATCGCGCGTCGAATGCAAAAAAGGATGGCTCCGTTTCCCGTGAAGGCTCGAAGGATGGAAAGGCCGATAAAACTCGTGATTGATGGTCCACCATCGCCCCGCCAACGTGGATGGGAAATGTAGGGCACGCGCGTGTGTCTCGTGATCGAGGAATTTGTCCTCCTCCCTCGCGAACAAGTTTACTTTACACCGAAAATCTCACAAATTTCCGCGTAGAGTTGCAGCTACCAGCCTCTTGCACCACCGTCATCCAACACCAACTATTCTTCCCTTATTTTTCGAACACGCGTTGAATTTTTGTCGAGATACGATCAGAAAGCTTCGACTCTGTTTCTGATTTTTATATTTTTCTTCTCTTTTTCTCGAATCGTTCGAGGCAACGCAACAACGTTTTTTGTAAATCAAGACGTGACGAATGAGGAACGGCTGCGAGAGACGAATACCGACGCAGAGAGAAAAGATAAGAGAAGAGCGCTACTACCGACTGTGTCAGCAGTTGTAAGCCGACTGGTCAAATGCAATGTGCGCGCTGTAATATCTATGCTAGTTCCGAAGAAGGCATTCATTGTTCTAACAAGTCGTGCGTTATGGAATCGTGTTATCGGTTTTAGATATCGTTTGTCGTTTTCTTTTTATTATTCCATTATATTGTTAATAGTAAAAAAAAACTGGAACGTGAGATACGCCTTTTTTACGCTAAAAATTAAATTTCAACGAAATATTGAACAATATTATAAATAAATATCGTAAACTTTAAAAAAAAAACTTCCTGAATTTTTTATATCATAGTATAGTATACCGTATATTATATTACAGAGATGATAATTTTTGAAAAGGATAAGACAAATTACGAAATTAGCTTAAACTATTAATTTAAACATAAGTTTTAATTAATTCGTTAAGCTTAATTAATGCATTAATTATAACATAGTGTTAGATATAATTAATGGATATGTAAATTTCGTTTCGAAAAATCGCGACAACAATTTCGAATTCCCAGTTTTCATTTTGTTTTCGAGTTTCAAAATTTTTATCGTCATTTTATTGCCTGTCGATGAACGTTGGATAGATTTTTATCGACAAATCCTCGATAAAATTGAAACTTATACGAAATGGTGGGAAGGAGACGCTAGACGGTCGATTAAGAAGCTTTTCTCGGGGAAATGGAGTGACTTAGCGGAGTATAACTTCGCTCCTTATATCACTCAATCGTAAAACTTGGCGCCTTGGCAATCGTGGTTGAACGACAATCCTGGATGAACGGAAACGGAGAATCACGTGCGCTCGATGTCGTGATTTATGAAAGGAACTTTTTTATCTCGAGAAACCCCCCTTCTAACGATTATTCGTTTAACATTCTCTTTCGTGTTTATCAAACACGACATTTCGAGAAATTCGATACACGATTTTATCGATAAATATTTAAATATTTGAATACATTGAAATTTCGCGAAGTTTAAAAACTTTTTCTATGAATTATTTCGAGAAAAAGATTATTTTTAAAACGTATCGTTTCATAAATATTGATCACGTTCTGAGATCAACCTGAGAACGGATGTTACGTCAGTTACGATATCGTCCAGGTATACGATATATTGTAAATCTCTAAGAGAGAGATAATGAAATTTCAAGTAATGAATCACGATAGAGGTACGTAGAATTTGTTCTCGAAGCTAACAACTTCAATTCTGCGAAATCTTCATCCAACGAATGAAGGATTAAAAAAAAAAGATGTTGAAAGCAGTCCTTTCTTGTCATATAAATAAAGAAAATAATTATATTCACACTTGTCTGGAATAAAATATAAAGTACTTTATCAAGATTATTCGAACTTCAATCAACGCTTCTTGATCTTTTGAATCTCTGTCTCGTGTTACGAAAGAGGATAATTGCATTCACACTTGTGATAGAAATAATGCTATTAGAGAATTTGAATCGTACGTTATTTTTGCAAAATATCACGTTTTATGTTATTTCTTTTGAGATTAAGAGATAATAAAATAATTTATTGCTATCCAGCGAGGAATTCTGTACAAGCACGAGGAGAGGATGAACATTGAAAAAATATTAATTCATCAATCAGCGATATTTTGATCAAGAGAATCATCATCAATCTCATCATTTCATCAGCTCTCGCTCGTCATTTAAATCTCGAGCAATTACACCATGATTTCGATCAACCAAACAATCGGCGAATCAACAAAATCACACCACAAACGCCACGATATTATTAATTTCGTGATTGATATACCATCAAAAGTACTTTGATTTCATTCGAACTTTAAATAATAACCAAGACTGTTTTCGAAACTCCTTGCAAGGATTAGAAAGAGCGGCGATCATTTAAATCTTAAACTTTGGAAGATGGGCTAAAATCAGCGTTGATAACCCGAGCGAGCACCGCAGCACCGTGATTAATTCTTCTCATTAATCACGGGCCGATCCATCATCACAATATCCGCGACGTTATTCTTCGATGCCACTCGAAACGCCGCGAAATCAATCATAATCGGAGTTTAAGAGAGTGGCGCGATTTTATAAGAGATAATTTCCCATTCGCGGATTTATATCGCCGCCTATATAAATACACAGACACGTTATCGAATATAATTATCTCGAACGCCCGTTGAGATGAAATAAGAATACTGATTCATCGATGAAACACAGGCACAAATGTTGCAAGGTTGTTTGAAGGAATTATATTTTATTAAATCGGTGGATAGATCGATTTTAAACGATTTTTCAAACGTGAGCCATTTTTCCACTGGATTCTCGTGCGTTTCTTAATCGAATAACAAGCTATATAGGAGTGTCAAGATACAGGACGCCACACGCATTAGTGATATCGAATCACTCGTCAAATATGTTCGCACATCGGAAATTGATTACGAGTGACGAGGCGAATTTCCATTTTAAGCGGTTACGTAAATAATTGAAAAATCCTTGAGTTACGCATACGAGTTTATTACATTCGAAGAAACCTTTTTCACGCTACGTTTACGTTCTAATTGAAATTATTTCTTTTTTTTTTTTTTTTTTTTTTTGAGAGAGTAGTAATTAATTTTAAGTTAGCGTGCAACATTTTAGCATTAAGTAGCATCGATAAAATTTTATATACATGTACATAGTTTCAACAAGATGATGACTAATATTGTTCTCCTTAAAATATCCCGTCTAAAGAAATATTTAAAGAACTTTATTTAGCTTTGTTATACAACACCATTTCTATACTACATTTTTATTTTGTCGATTTGATAATTATTACGACGTTTCAATTGATGATTCTCTTTTCTCTCTCTGTGTGTGTGTGCATTTTCGGTAAATGCGAGACGGAATCGACTCTTCCAGTCGAGCGATCAGCCAACTGCCCTCTTGCTTCACCCTTGACCAATCCTGAAACTTTCCCAAAGGATTTCCACGACTCGTGGTGACCTGTTTCCTCTTCCTCTTCCTCTTCCTCTCCGCCGTCTTCTTTGGAAACTTATCCCTTGTCCTTATCGTGCGTTTCTATTTGAATCGACACCACTGTCTCGAGTAACATCCTCTCGTATAATAACGTTCGTAATGCAAGCGATTTGCCGATAATTATGCCGAGACGATCGAGAAAGCTGATCGTTGACAGATAATTTCAAATGGTTAAAATCGAGCGGTTATATATAGCTTACTTAGAATTATGAACAATGCCAAAACAAAGTCGTCGCAAGATTCTTTCGAAAGTTTTTTCTTATTCGTTAATAAAATCGAAAAATCGACGCAATTAATGGAATTTTCTGTGTGTGCAGCCCTCTCGGATCGACCGATGTTTGCCGAGCCAATACCGAACGTCACAGTGCCATTGGGGAGAGACGTCAGTTTACCATGCGTCGTGGAAAATCTCGGTAATTATAAGGTAATTAAATCGAAGAATTCATCAAGCATTTCGTATTATTCTGCATCTTCTTCCCCAAATTGTTCGTATTTTGACGGAATTAAACGTTATAAGAGGAGCTAGCCTCCCGTACGAATTCTTATAGGCGACGAAAAAATCGAACCAAAAAAAAAAAAACAAGCACACGAATCAACCGGACGATATAACTCTGGAAACTCTCCGAAGGAAACCCGTTTCTTCTGCCATAGAAAATTTTCCTCTCCCAATTATCGCGAGGAGAACTCGAATCGATCCGAGTCCTGACTAATTTCCAATTAAACGTGTTGAGATAACACGTTTAGCTGTGTTACACGTATATTTACATCTCGAGATGCATCCGAAATTTTCGCGACAAAAAACCTTCGCCTCGAAGGTAAAACGATTTTCTCGATTATCATCTAGTAATTTTGTAAGAAAAGCAAATAATCGAAGAGATACGAAAGCGAGGGAAATGTAAAGGAAATGTATCGTTCGATATCGAATTTTCCCTTCTCGTTTACGTAAGCGAGACGTCCACAGCCGCGCCATTATTACGCAACGTCGTGGGTAAATAATAAATGGCGGCGGAGACGTTGGAACGCGCCAGGTTTTAAAATATTTACGGTATCTGGTCCCGATGTATCGATTCCCGCCAAGGCGGAATATCCTCGTGGCGGGAACGTTTTGTCGTGTGCACGCTCGAAATCCTTTTATCGGAACGATTTTAATGGAACGGCGCACACGAAGGAGAGAGGAGAGGCTCGATTCGGGTGAGCTCTAGGTGCCACATCGGGCGTGTACCACACGTGAAAAGCCGTTTTCAAAGCGAATAAACATGTGTCACCGTGTGTGGGGCGTCCATTTTTTTGATAGGATATCAATGTGAACATTGGTGGTGGTGATGGTGGTGATGATGGCCGTTTCGAAGAGCGTTTTCGTTCCTTTTGCTCGCGCCGATAAACTTTGATTAACGATCGGGGTGTAGCGTGTTTATTTTTCCAAATTGCTCGGGAGATTAGATAACATATTCGTCGAAACAATTATTTTTCACTCTGATGCGATAGAAGATAGGATGAGATGAATTATAAATATCGATTTTGATGATGAAACTTTTATGGATTTTAGTTTAGTTACTGGGAAATGGGAAATTGTTTTTTTTTTTTTTTTTTTTTTTTTTTAATAATCGTCGATAATCTTGATAAATCTTTTTTCGAAAATTTGTGTAAGAAGTTAAAATATTGCGCGTATTTTTCATATTATAAAAATATTGAACATTGTAATAATGCGTGATATATTTGCTTGATTTCGAGTTATTATCTCGACAGATATCAGCTATCTGAAAATCAATATGACACGTGATAAGTGATTATTTACTTTATCATATACTTTCTTATCGTAGCTGAACCGATAAAAAATTCAAACGTAAAAAGATAGACGTGTGAAAGATATAAATACGTATAAAAATACACGTATGTATATTAGACATAGAAAAGAATGGGAATGTTCATGCTTCGTGGCCGATTCTTCGAACATCTTCTACGCAACTATTTAATCACGCGTGTGAAACGCAACAGTTTGTAGAATATAGCCGCGATAATTCATCGCGTTGACCAATCTCCAGCCTCGCGTCGATTAAGGAAACGAAATAGAAGAAACGAAACATATAACGTACGAAATACGAAACTGCCATATTTATGGCAATAAAGGGGATGAAAGGTAAAAAACACAAGATGGAAATTCCACCATTTACACCAGTTTCACACCGATGATCGTTAATCATCGAAGCGAAAGAAAGAGCAAAATGTATCGCAGCGGACCTAAAAGAAGAGGAAACGGAAATGTAAAGCTCGTCTCGATTCCTCTCCGCTCAATTATCCACCATCCCAGGATACCAACGTTATTAGCATTACCGCGATTCCAAAGCGAAGAACGTTTCCTCTCCTATTCTCTGGCGTGTCGGTAATTTCCTCTCCCCTCCTCCTGCTCTTTTTCCACCGCAATCTCGCCGCTGGTCCGTGGGCGGATTCTTCGCCGTTATCTCGGATGCCACCCATCGGCCGGAGGACCGATGTTATGCAACCGCTATTGGAAACGCATCAGTTGTTGTCCCGTTGCTCGTAGCCCGCGGCTCGTTACACGCGAGCAAACAACAAGAAGGTGTCGGTCACTTTTTGATCGAGCACAACTGAATCGCTATTATATTTAGAGCTTGGACGACTTTAGGCGATGCTTGGCTTCGTATCTATGCTGTTGTTTGTCGTCGTTTGTTAACGTTATTTCACGATGAGAGTAGTAATGAGGGATAAGGTGATCGGATGAAATCGTGGTTTATAATGTTATATATCGTACGAAGGATCTGGACGAACGATTTAGATACTCGTTGCTATTTCGAAGAATGGGAGGGGGAGGTAAATGTGTATGTGAGAAATGTTGGTGGATTTGAATTCTTTGCGAGTGTTTTTGGGGGGGATGAAGGGTTTGAAGTTGAAAGTTCAATAAGAAATAGTTTCAAGTGGGCGAATATATTTGAAACTTTACTATACTTACTATACTTACTACCACGTTAAAATTTTCAATTGAAATGAATTCTCTTAGTTTTCGAAAGTTTTTTTTTTTCTTTTCTTACACATTTTAATTCTTTATTTCCCTATTTTATAATGAAAGTACGTTGTGAATCGAGCGTATGTCTGTTATTTTTAAGAGTTTCTCTAAATTTGAATGAGAGATTCATAGGAGATTCAGTTTAATACCGGTGAATAAATTTTCAAGATTAGATGAAATCGCTGGTTCTAAAATTCGAGATCAATCCACAAGGATGGGAACAAACAAATTTTTAAAAATAAAAATTTTAGGATGATAAAAGAGATATTTTTAATTCGTGTCGAGGATATGGGAATCGATGCAAAAGTTATTTGGCTTTTAAATGCAGGAAATGAAGGGAAAAAGGACGGTTCAGTGACCGGCGTTGGCTCGAATTAAATTTTGAATGGAACAGGTAGAATGACGCGACGATGGAGAGTGCTGGTAAATATTTTTGGGCTGTGAGCCAGGTGTAAAGAGATCTTTCCACGATTCTTATTTACATTTAATTTAACCGTATCGCCAGACGGGTTTTGTCATTACATTTTAACGAATTCTGTATAATTGATAAACCCGATCAATTTTGGATTAATTACGGATAATATATATTTATTGAATTGCCGGGAAAATAGATTTTTCACCGAATCAAGATGAATGATTTTAAATAGCTCGCTTATTTACGATAACAAGATTTATCTATCGTTATTTTCCGTATAGATAGCTATATTCAAATAAGCAAACAAAAAATAATTATGATTTAACAACCACGATTGATAAACGAGGAGAATCCGTATTACACGTGTAATAAATTTCCCTTCGAACTCGCAAAATTATCTCATAATATATTTATTCAATTCCACTCGTTGCTTCTCGTCCCACAATCCAAACTTCTTCCCATAGAAAATAACAGAATTCCAAGAAGACAAACGAAAAATCACGAACATGCGATTAATTCTCGCTAATCCAGTATTCCTCTATTGCCTTATCTATTTACCGATTCTTCGTTCGTTTCACCCATTCATCGTTTTTCGTTATACATAATTTAAAAAAAATACTTCACTTCGAAAAAGTAACAAAATGTCACAAAGGCAGACAATGCCTTGAAATAACACGATGACATTAATTCCCAAAAATACCTTATTTATTCATCGTCTCTCTTTCGCTTTAAAAAATAAAAAAAATCCACGATGCATCCTGCAAAATGCCAGGAAAACGGACGATGCCTTGGCATAACAGGATGGCATTAATTCCCAAAATTAAATATTCCCTTATTCATCGATTTTTCATCTCATAATCTCTCATCCTCGAATATAATCCAAAACTGTTTCGCCCGAAAAGATAAGAAAATCCACGATTCTCATTCATTCTAGAGAATCGTAGCAAGTCTCGCGATCCCGTTATTCGCGAGGAATTCGTGGCAATTACGTGGGCAGGAGTTGATCGAGCACCGCTGCGAGCGGTAAACGGCACGTGTTCCGGAGCCGGCTCGAACTTCAACCCCCGTCTGCATGTCTTCCACGCACGTGCACGTGACTGCACGCGGGGAAGGCGGCCGATTGAAGGCGCTTATTAGCCCGAGCCAATTACTCCTGAGCCGGCAACGTGGCCACCGTGGCCGGAAAATTGCCACTCTCTATGTACGCGTCGTCCTTCCCCTCCTTCGAATTCCAAAAGGGATTCTCTCCCTTCCTTTGTTCGCTGCCGAAGGACACCTCTGAAGGAAGTCGTGATCGATGGAAATTTGATTTTCGGTCGGGCCAAAGGGGGCAGAGGATTTTGTGGCAGAGGGCGAAGAAGGTATTGAATTTGAAGAATTTTGGGGGAGGAATGAGATTAAGCGTCCCTCTCCTTAGTTATTCGACGATGAAAAGGAAGGCCTGGTAACAGAGATTTCGAGAACGAGAAATGTAAATTAAATTTATGAGTTTGATGAGTTGTGAGAATTGGAAGAAGGGGTGGAACGAATCGTTTTTAAATGGTATATATCAATTATGATAAATAAATAGGCGAAAAAAAAGATAATTAAACGATTATTTACGAATAAGAGAGATATCAATAACGATGAATATTGGAATGAAAATAATGGTGTATAGAGTAATGAAACATTGTAAAAACAACGTAAAATATTGTGACCGCGAGTGATAATTACGAAAGAGTTGCATGAAATGGTTGAAATAGTCAGAATAGTTAAATTCAAATGATAAAGTAAAATGTTCTTGCGATAAATATAAAACTATATTAAACTATACTTTTAGACATTTTTGTTAAAAAAATATATATATCGTTTCTCTATAATGGTCCGTCTATCTCACATGTAAATACTATTCGACTAACTTTCGCTGTATGAGTTAATTGAACAGCCGTTACAATTTTTTACACGTTTATTTTATATCATCAAACTCAATTGGCATTGTCTCTACAAATGTATTTTTCCCCGTACGTTTCGTATTTTTTTTTTGTTCGAGAGAGCGTTCCATTTCTCGATAACTGATTTTATTTACATACATTGACTTCTAACGTTAGTTGTCATTTTTTTTTTTTTCCACCAAAAAAAATATCATCGAATTTTTATTTTTTACACTTTGCTACTTGGCCACTCGATACACTCGATCACCGTCCATCTCTCTCTCTCTCTCTCTCTCTTCGAATTAATGAAAAATATTTCCACGAGCATAAATTGGAATTAAAAGGAACGATATATCAACAATAGTCACGAGGATGATAATTGGTTATACGTTAACTCGAGTAACGGGATGAAAGTAAAGGAATACCTTGGATGGAAAGTAGCGTTAGAGTAGCGTAATATCGAGAAGCCAGAGGAGAATTTTAATAATTCGGCTGATCCACTTTTATGAAAGAACGTTACAATGCGGCGACAATAAACCGTAAGCTCGTCCGCGTTTACAGTTTCGTCTTTTATATCGAGGAAAACGTAAAAATGTTTGCAACCTTGCTACGCCTTGGCGAATGAAATTGCGAAGGTTTTTTCAATCGATTCCATCCACGAATGGAACCGATAAGTTCGTGGAAATTCATCTATCGAATGCAAATTCAAAGAACGTTCTCGTTTCGATGACGAACGATATTGTGATTTTCTCTCTTTTTAATTCATTGTCGAATCACACGGGACATCGCAAATCGACGAATTATGAAGGAAAATATCGATGCTCTTCAACGTGGAATTTTGTCAATCATATTACGTACAGGCATTTTGCAACATCGGTGATTCATCGTCATACTTAAAAGTATTAATAATAATTTATCTACAAAAGATGAGTGTTTTATCTAGCAATAGATGACACGCAACGAATCCTTAACATTTTCTTGGTGGCAAACCTTCTTGGTTTTTAGTTATTTAAGAAACTTTAAATAGGCAAGTACTATTATATCTCGATCTGTGTATATATTTGAAAATGTTCAAATTAAATTTGAGGATTTAAAAACGAGGACTTGGGTATAAAAATATTTTACTTATTTTGGAACAGCCTTTTGTTGATTATTTAATCATAGGCAGTTGAGAACGAGCCAGATGCACGTGTACTCTCATTAACTTTCAAATGTATTTTTCTCAGAAAACGGAAGCTCCAATGCAATTTTGTTGTTCTTGATTTTTGTCTTATTTTATGCAATGCAAGCTTATTGCAATCTCATTTGTACGATGCGTCCATAAATCACCCGACATTTAACAATATATTTCAGAATGAATAATCATTATGATTTTAATATAATATTGATATTAATTAATTGTTTGTAAGGAAACCTATGTTTCATTAATCTTAATATAAATCGACCTTAATCCATTTAAATATCGAGTGGTAATAACGCAACATTATTATTGAAAAATATAAATATGTTAATATCATTAATTGTAATTGTACAATAATATTGATATTATCGATTCATCGTTGTTTGATCGAGAAAAAGAAAAATACGCCAGTACAACGATATAGTAAAATTATAAAATAACTTGAACGATATCGAAAAATTACAAATTAATGGGTCAACAACCACCGATTAATATCGATGAGCTTATGCATAAAATTACCAATTTTCAACTGTGACCAAAACGAACGAAACGGTAAACAATCAAAACTATTCCATACCGTACGTGATAAATAGCAAACATTATAATATTTATCGCGACAATTAAAGGAGTTAAATCGGGTTCCATGTTGAAGTAAACAAATGGATATGTTATCTGCAAATTTATCCGAACGCAACTCGAAATTTTGTCCGGATATATTTTAAACAATTTATTCGCATCCGATTCGATTCGAGATTAACGTTTCATTAAAGCTCATTGCTCAACTTGGTTGGTGCACACGACCAAAACATTAATTTCCCCGTGACGGAGTACGTTTTCATACACCATTCTTTTTCTTTTTTCTTCTTTTTCTTCTTTTTTTTTTTTTTCCTCCACCAGCGAAATCGCTGCCTCGTTACACGTCACTCGCCATTCCGTATTGTATCTGCACGTACGATCCGCTGAAACGATAGATTCGCAATTCAGGAGCGCGTAGTACCTGTCCTTTAATCTGCTCCAATAAAATCAATCTGAAAAATCGTATCGAATCACGATACGATCTTGCTCCTCCGCTCCTGGACGAGTATTAACGATTATCGATCCTTCCTCCCCTCCCCCTCCCCCCCCCCGTGACGTTTCATCGCAGCTCTCGATCAAACGTAAAAAGAGAACCTACTTTCCCGCGGTTTCATCAATTTTTTACCCGCGTTCTTTGCCAGCCAACGATACGAAACACGCTCTCCCCTCCCTCTTTTTCCAAACGTTCGTTATTTTCGAGGACGGAGGAAACAATCGGTTTTTCCTTACTGATCGAGCGTCGAGAGAACCGCGTATCGCCGATTTCAACGATCTCGTTCAACGACGACGACGACGAGAGCCGCGAATCGAAGATGTCCGAGAGTTCTTTGATCAAAAAAAAAAAAAAAAAAAATTCATTCCACGTTCGACGATAAAAGAATCTTCTTCACCCTTTCCCCTGGTCGTCCCACGATAGTTCTGCTCCACCATCACCGAGAGACTGAAAGAAACCGTATGACTTTGTCAATTTTTTCCTGGTTTAATTATGCCACGAAGCCGGAGAATCGCAATAAAACTCTTTCGTTTAAATGAATTCCTGCAGGATCCGGGTTGGAAAATATCTCGGAATACCCGCTCTCTCTCTCTCTCTCTCTCTCTCTCCAAGTACGACGATGGCCGGTAAATTGGAAAAATTACTCTTGCTATATGTACGGATTCGGAGATCGGATTGTAAGAGGAGGAAGGCATGTTGCAATTTTGTTCGACTAGTCTGAAATTGCGACTGTGGTTACGAGGGAAATAATGTGGGCGAACGTGTGCCTTATGTCGACTCGAGAGGTTTATCGTTTGTTGGCTTCGCTACCGGGAAATTCAAATTTTCCGCTAATGGTAGAAGCAATTTTCCGCTAATGGTGGAATTTCGTTAGACTACTACTGATTTATTTTACTAGTTCCAGTTTAGCTGGGGTAAATAGACCATTTAGCGACGACTCGACGGGGTTTGAATGAAGTTTGAAGGTTTATTCTTTTTTTTTTTTTTTCATCTTTGTAAAGATTTTTTGCGGAAAAATGCTTTCTCCTGCAGTTTTTATACGGATTGTGTTAAAAAAAAGGGGGAAAGAAAATCTCTTTTTTTAAGTTTCAAACCTTAAAAATTATATGATAATTTTGTATAATTTCGCTTCGCAATTCTTTCCTTTTTCTCTTTAAAAATTTAATTGATCATCCGATAATTGGATTTTTTCTCCTATCTCCGCTAGAGGTGGACAATTATTTAAATCGTAATAAGGATAAGTAATAAGCGTGTGAAATAGTCACGTATCCATGAAAGATGGGTATATAACGCATAGAGATTTTCGAGATTGGAAGGCTTAGAAGAAAATGAATTCGAACGTATATTTGTCACGTTAATTGATCATAAATAAAAGTTAGCATAAATCGAATAGGAGAGAAATGTGAACGAATTTCTGTAATTTTCCTTGTGAAATTTAAACTGCGTCGTAATGATCCTCGCTCGATAAAGTTAAATTGATATTGCATATTTATTTTTGAGAAAGAGACAAAATGAAATTACAATGAACAAAATTTATAATATTTTCATCACAACGTATAAATAACAACGATATTATAAAATTGATTTTTACCTAAATGTGAAAAACACAAAAACTCGAGAGAATACGAAGCATGCATGTATGTATATTAATTTCAATTTGTTCAGTTTTCACTACCTTCAGGTACAATCACGTACTGTGTTTTACGTATTTAAAAGAACTATAAATTCCGTACCTCCCGTTCTCTGTGAACACGAACATTTCCTTCAATTTACTTTCCTTTAAACACACGAAAATGTGGGGTACGCCTGCTTTTCGCCATATCTTTTAATTATTAATAAACTCTTTTTTCATTATTTCGCAGTTCCGTGTTTTCAACTTATTCAACTGTTTTGAACTATTATTATTATTATTATTATTATTATTATTATTATTATTATTATCAAATCCTACCAAATCTACCGATACTTCACATATAAGATCAACACAGATACTTACACATCTGATCTATCAAGCTCATCGATCAACAAACTAATTTCAATCTCGTCGAATTATCGTTAAAAAAAAGTTCGAGTTCGACCGATACAACAAATGATGAACGAATAGGAGAAGGAGTATCGTGCGTGCATCCGTGAAATTTAACGCAACAACATTGGTCAAAATATATTAGGAAAAATAGGCGAGGTGTTACGAGGTATCGAAAAAGAAAGAACGTGAAAGAAAGTACATACATACATAATTGGTACGGCAGAAGGGTGGGAGGAGTGGTGGAGGGAAGGTCAGCTCTTTCGGCGTGAGGGGGGAAAAGTTGAGGGTGCACGGTTGAGCGCTCCCTGTAATTAGCTAATTAGGAAATGAATTTAATAATTAATTTGTTAACCGGATTATAACAACGGTGGCTCGTCGCGTCACGATTTCAGAAAATTATTTTTTAATCACCGATAAATTACCCCCCGGTTGGCTCTCGTGCTCGTGCACGGATCTCGAGAAATTGTTGGATCGTGGTCGACGTGGTGTAATAGGATGTTCCATCCATCGAATGGATACATCCTTTTCGTCGACGAAAAGCATCGAGTAAATGGGCGAGCGATAACGTTCACCGGCTATCGCGAAACTTTCGCGCTAGAATGATTAATTTCTCATCGACTTTCTCTTTTATACGTGCCTTTACGTGAAATTTATTGGTTTTTCTCATCGTCGATCGAGAATATTCCCGAATAATTAGTAACGAGTCAAGTAGTAAGTAAGACTAATTTTATTTTTTCCTTTTCTTCTAAATCAACTAATGTTCTCTGATGTACGTATATCTATTATTGCGAAAGAATTATTGTAATTAATACTAGGGATTAAACAATCAATAAAAATATCTCTTTGTATCAGAGCGAAAATTTTTATCTTTGTATTATAATCGATAACGATAAGATTACGAAGATAAGTATTTTTTAAAATGAGTATTTTAAATAAGTGTTATATCAAATCAAAAAAAAAAAAAAAAGCAAAATTATCTTCAAATCAAGCCCACCAATCTTATCAAACGGCAATCTTTCCTTCGTCCTTGCCCACGTCAACGAATCGATTCACAGATTTTAAAGAAACATCGAACGAAGTAGGAAAGGGAACGAAAGGGAATGAATAAGTTGTTCGTCGTCTGATCCGGCAGACGAGGGTTCGTTCCTCGAAAAGTAGAGGAGACTCGCCTGTCGACGAACCGTTTCACCATTGAAACGAGAAGAGAGAGAGAGAGAGAGAGAGAAAAAGAAAATGTCAGTACAGCATTAAAGATAAACAAAGAAGTATAAAAGCGACCTTGTGGGAAATCAAGTTCGGCCTAATGACTGGGCGCGGGCAAACGTGGGGAATATTTTCGCAAAGTTGATTAAAACGAGCAACCCTCCTCGTTGTTGAAATTGCGCGGAACCGGTTCCACCTTCCTTTTTTTCCTTCCTTCCTTCCTTCGCTTCCGTCCTCTCCCTTCCACCATTCTCTCTCTCTCTCTTATTATGCTCCGTTACTCCGTTACTTTTTCCATTTCTCTCTCCTCTCCTTTCCACGGTTAATTAAATTCCAGATGGCCTGCTCGATCGTTTTTAAGAAATTCCGATAAACTCCAACGACTCAATAGTCCTATCGTGTTCTCTTCTTTCCTTTTTTTCTTTTTCTTTTTTTTTCCCCCCTCCTTTCTTCAAGCCATGACTTAATTTTGAAAGATATTGAAAAAAAGTAAGTTAACCTTCGATAATTTGATAGATCCAATATTTTGGTCTAATAATTCTGTTCTAATTACAATTCAGGTATCATGAGTATCGATCGTATTGATACGCTTACGGAAACGTTCAGAGGGTGATTCTCGCGAGATTCACGATTCCCATTTCGTGAATTTTCGATCGTAAACGATTCTCGATAATATTTACATGGCTGCGTAAATCATTCATTCGTCAATAGACTAAAGACAATATTAGAAAACGAAGCAACTTATACGGGAACTTGTTCTACTAAGAAGAGAAAAACAGAGATTCGCCAAATAATCGTTTTATTAAAACAGCCAAAGTTTAAACTAACATCGATCGAAGCGATCGATGAAAGAGATCCGAGTTTCAGACCCGTTTCCGACATTCTTTATCGTTCACGATTTACATGTAGATTAACATTTTTTCCTGTACTGGCCACGCTCTCCTCGAAAAGTTCATCGCATCCGCCTTTGACCAACTTCCCTCCCGCTCTTCCATTTCTTTTTTCACTCGCGTCCCACTCCTTTTTGCTGCACTTTCCAATTTCCTCTTGCTGCACCACCCAGTTCTAACGTCTCTCGAACGAGCATCGTTTACGATCCTCGAAGAATATTCTCGAAAGGGTTATTACTCACGAAGGGAAAAATTTAGGATCGAGTCGCTGTTGATGATTGTCGAGCGTGCGTAAAAAGAAGCGAGAGGAGAACGGCCAGAGATGTATACGGTCTCTTCCCAGACAAAGATCCTAGAGGGTTTTACAATTCTTTTTACGCTTCTTTTAAATTTCAATTGAATTTCGAACGGTTTACGATATCTACGCCGACTAATTACGAATAAAATGTTGCGCGATACTTGTAAAAAGAAGTATGTTATATTATACAAAATAAATAAAAGAAAATAAAATGAAACGAAGTGAGAAGAATTAAGAAGAAAATACGTGTAATGATAAACGTATAAATAACATCGATATAATATTCATGAATATCGTCTACATCTTTTTCAAACTCTACCAGCAAGTCTGTCATTACTTTTATCAATTTTTTATTACGTCTTTTTTTCTCTCGATTATTCAAATTACAATGCGTAGCAATTTTCTGAATAAGTTTTTTTTATTTTAACAACGATATTCTCAATAATAAATTTAACCAAATATAAATATACATGTATTTATTCATATTTTCACATGTTCTTTCCCTCCCCGTGTTTATTCCGTAGAAATGTTCTAGAATACATTATACTCCGTAATTTGTATAACATATACCGTTCAATAAACGTAAATATACAATATTATCGGTTGTAACGGCGCGTTTGCCTTTTGCACAGAGAGCAGAAAAAGGAAACGCGGCCAAATCCTGCGATATAACGTACCAATTTCGGTGTACGAAAGAATCGATTTCCTTTTGGGGAGGAAAATAAATATGTAGGTTATCGATTCTGCCTCTCTCTCTCTTTCTCTCTCTCTCTCTCTCATAAATATACCGTCCAAATTGGTTGACACTTACGGCAAAGAGATCACGTCCTTCGTTTCCGAATGCGAACAACACGCCGTGAATGTCAACGCGTCCCCATTGTAGGACGATTCGCGAGGCACGTATTTAAAGAGTAAACTCCTCGCAGAGAGTTTGCGGTATTAAAAGACGGCACGTGCTGGCCTCAACGTCCATCGCTTGCTCGAATAATTGCTGCCACGGTCAACGTGGAATACCATACCATTTTAAATAAAAGTAACGAGATCGATCTGGTCGCGATTAAACGTCGAAACGTATATAATTTAACGTCTCTCTTCTTTTTTACATATCTAGTTGCATAAAGCGATTAATATTTTCGTGAACGGAAATTCGTAAGTGTTTATTTTTAATTCGCTTAAATGTTCATAGAATATCGAAGGAAATTTATATTGTTGCTTGGTGGAGTTTAAAAAAGTAATAAAACGTGTGTTTTAAAAGATGCAGAATTTGACGGAAATTAAATGTATGTGGGACGACTTTTCTGTTTAATAAACAACGATAATATAACGAGTTAATCATTGATCATCCTAAATTATACGTTCAGACACACTTGTACACAACGTTCGCAAAAAAAAAAAAAAATAAAAATCTCATTTGCATGTAGACGCCGAGTTTAAGTACTCCCACAAGACATTTGCATCTGACGCTTTTACGAAGTTCCACTTTTAAAACTTGTGTTCAACCTCGGGTCAAAAATCGATCCGCAACAAGCTTCTAATCGGCGTCCAAGTGGCGAGAAATTAACTCTAAATCGGTGAACTCGAAAAATCCTTGACTCGATTTCTCGTCAAAGCGCACAAAGTTATTTCTTTCCATTTTGAACCGTGTTTTCTTTTTTCCTCTCTCTCTCTCTCTCTCTCTCTCTTTTTCACAGTTTACGTTTATTTCTTTTTCCGTAACCTTTTATCGGTTTCATACGTGCCGGTCATTTCAGAGTACAAAAAAACTCAATTTGGTTGACGGACACACGAGTGCAAAAGTGATCGGGCCAGTCCGTCCATCTATATTGGCACTGAATCATCCGCGTGACTGTCGAGATAGATAGCAACACGCGCCAACAGCCCGACCTCTTCGTCTCTGTCCAAGATGAGCGTCGAATTTCTGCTCTATAACTCTGCTCCTATTCGGGAATATCAAACGCTGATGAGCTTAATTCTTCAAAAATTAATTTCCACCAAAATATCTTAGCGATGAAATCAGCCTATTTAACATTTTATCATATTTCTCGAGATTTCGATGATCCCTGCGTGTTCACGAGGAGTGAATTCAACCAGAGCTTGAACAAAATGCTTGGAACATATGCTCTGATGTCGCAAAATAATGCGATATCCTAAATTGTATCCTAAATTAGGATATCGTTATGCTGCATACGATATGTCTTGTTTCGAGTGGTGATTCGCCGATTCTTATCGATGCGCTGTCAAAGTCGACAATGATGTTCAGAAACGAAAGTAACAAGTAGCTCGACGATGCAGAGTGATTCTTTTTTATCCAAAGATGAAAGTACTATCTGCAACTGAGGCGACAAGCCCATTTTTTATTTAGAATAGCGATAGAAAGAGAGGAGAAACGAGGCAGGTAATATTAGGCAACGCGAGAGGCGAACCACGGACAACGGACAATGTTAGCAAGCTTAGTAGGAAGTGAAACAGTGCTGTTCATCCCACATTTCGCGAACAACGCTAAAAGCAAAGCTAGGAAACTAGGGGTGACTTGACACCTCCAACTGTGTTGTTCCAACTGTCGTTATGGTGCAATTGCAATTGTCCGCGGGCGATGCTGAGAGCGAAGCACCAACGAGCATCAATATTAGCGAAAGTGAGCTCGAAACTTAGTGGCTCGATGAAGAGATCGAAATTGTCATTGGATGGCGGTTCCGTTTAATGTATCGTGATATAATAATACATCGTAAATATATAGAATATATCTCTTTCGTGAAAGAAATCCTCTTCTTTCCTTTTAAAAGTTAAGAGAATAGAGAGACGAGAGTTGTTTTTTTTTTTTTCTTTCATAAAATGTGTTCGTTCGATCGCTCAATACCGTCGAAGTATAATATGAATATGAAAATTATAAATGTAAAATATTTTTTTTTGTACATTTTTAAAAAAAATTTCGTTACATTCGAATAAACGTAATTCGAATGAAAACACGAACGAGGAAGGGACCTTTTGCAAAGTTAATCTCTGATTAAAAGCGAGAGGGGAAAAAAACAGAGGAAGCAGGCAAAAGTTTCTTAAACAGATTGGCCGCGACAAAAAGCGCGACGCTATCGAAATGGCGCTTTTTTCTCGCGATGTAAAGCGTCACGGCAGCAGTTGAGCCTGTGACTTTGAACCAGTGCCAGGGATTTCAATCGAGGCCGCAAATGGCGCGAGCTTTACCTCGAGACCGTTTAAAGGCCAATATAACGCCGGTAGCTACCTTTGCGCATCACAGAGCCAGCTTCTCCCTCCCTCTCTCTCTCTCTCTCTTTCTCTCTCCCCTCTCTCTCGATCAAGCGCTCCATTCACTTTTCGCGATCCATCACCTAGTATTGCGACCAAGTTTCGGACAGTTTTCCTCTCTAGCTTCGATTCTTTGGTAACTGGTGTAGAATTAACGATACTCGATTCGACTGGCGCAACAATAATTGATCCATTTAACACGTTTCACTCTTGAATTTCATTTTTATCGGCCCAGGTGTCGTTAAAGCGAATAATATCTGAAAATCTTATTTTATGGCCGAACATCGTATTGTTGGAATTTATCGTATATACTCGAAAAGAGAAGAGTGAAAAAGAGTTGAAAATCGTGTTCCCGATGTGCTGTTTCTTTTGAACTAAGTGCTAATAGTCGGGCAAAATTTGTCGCACTTGTTATTATAATTTATAAGAGGAAATTCGCCTTAGTTTCGTAAAATATTTGCAATATTTTTTTATATGTCGTTTAATTTGACTGTTGTTGTATAAAACGTGTGAAAATATTTTATTAAATTAGAATAATAAATAAAAAAAAAAGTAATTCGTGTCAACGTATTAATTATTTCTTTGGAATAATACGATATCGTTATAATGAAATCAAAGAAATTCCGATTGAAATATTCGAAACTTGGAATTAACCAAGTTCAATTACTTTTACTTTTGATCTCGATATGACGTTCCTCCGCGTGCAGCCACCTTCGTTCCTTTGATCTTTTTGATGAATTAAATCAACGAATTGGGTCATCGACGTTGAAACGTTTAAACGTGGAAACAATTTGCGCGTAATTTAACATCTGACGGTTCAAAGCCACTTTCTCCTTTAGAAAATCTTCGAAAAACGCCAATTTCGAATGATTCTAATTAGCCAAAGATCCTCATTGAGGGCTAAAGTCGGCCGTGTTCGATTCTAGCCACCAATTCTATTTAACCATTCTTCCTAAGAACAATTAACGAAGTTTCGAATCCTGTTCCATGAGTTTGAATCGCCGAATGATCTCCTCCGTTTCGTCGATTCGCTTAATCCTTCCAAGCACGAGACGTTTGTTATCTAATTATGCGAGCAACCGTTTTATAGCAATAAAAATAAATGAAAATGATCCAATTTGGTTAATGCTTTTCGAATACTTTCAATTGCCGCAGATAGGGACTTTATTTTTATTATCGCAATGACTTCTTTGAAAATTCAGATACAATTTGGTCAAAGAGAAATTTTAGGAAGAAGAAAAGTTTAAAATTATCTTTTCTCTTTTTAAATCGTGGAATGTGTAATATGTGCAATAAATATATCCGTGTTTCAATTTTCAATTCAAATGTATATACAGTTTTAATTTTCAATATTTAATTTTTAGATTCACAGATATTCGAATATTCATCGATTCGCGTGTAATCAACACACGTATGATTATATTAGTTATAATAAAATATTTCGTGAATATTTAGTGCATTAATTTAGAAGTAATTTGAAAAATGAACATATGATTTTTCTAGATTACGAGCAACAATAACAAACGATACGATTTTGTTTCTCCCTGTGAAATGAAATTTCGTATTATAAATGAATTTATAATTTGAATTCTGTACGAACAGAGAAACAATATTCATCAGTTCCCATATTTTTCTTTAAAACAAATTTTTACAGAAATTCCAATTAAAATATCTCTTAAATCACCATTTTAAATTATTATTGTAAAAAAATAATCTAATTAATAAATTCCTGGAATCTGTATATTAAAAATTAAAACTGTATATTTGAATCAGAGATTCGAAACACGAGTATATATTCATACAGCTTTATCCGAAACGAAATATTGATAAAAAAACTAAAAAAGTTAAGCAAATTATCCTGTGTGGATTACCGTGAAAATCGAATGAAATTCTCGATTTGAAATCGAGAACAATGATCTCGGGTCCAAGAAAGAGCAGAACGAACGGCAACGATTGGAATCGATCCGAAGAAATGAAGAAGTGAAGAAATCCTCGCTCGAAGCCTCGTGGCAAAGTGTTGATTCATCGGTGACAAACGGAACGAGGTGTTGTTACAAGGTCTTGGGATGAGCAGGGAAGGTGTGGTATATCGTGGACGAGGGAGGGGAGGATAAAAAGGAGGAAAAGTGGCGCAACCGAGCGTTCTCGAGCGTGTTGCCAAGGAAATGAAAAAGAAGTAGCTTGGTAAAAGAGGGGGGGGGGGGGGGGGAGCCAGTTTAACCCAGAAATCCTCGAAAGTGCATAAGCTTTGTCGTGGAATGAGCTTAGTTAGGGAGACGTTAGCCCAGCCGAGCGTAAAATACGGTCGTAATAATGTTTGTTCATAGCATTTCTGATGCAGACGGGGTTGCGCAGCGTGTCGTTGCGGCGCACCCCGGCTATCTTCCTTCTCGCTCCTCCTCGTGTATTGTGCTCGCCCACTTGTGGAACATCCGATGGCTCGTGGTCCATTGAAGGGCGGAAATTTGAGAGATTCGAGAAATGGCCGCTTCGGTTCGATTTTTTTTCCTCGGTCGAGAGGAAAGGAGAGACGGATAATCGAGATGGATAACGCGGATAATTGAAATGGATCTTCCTTTTTAACGCGATTTTTATTGCGATCGAAGAAATAATATTAAGAATTATGATGATTTTATATTTCAATATGGAAATTCGTAGGGCGCGAAGAAAGAAGATGAAAAGAGTGTTATAAATTTCGATTCAAGAATTCGTAGAAAAAAGAAGTCGTTTTTCCTTTCACAGGTGAACGAACAAAATTGTATCATATTGTTGCGGAGAATTTATTCCATCGCATTATTATGAAAATAGATTTATTTAACTCGAAGGGGTGGAGGGAAGTGTCCGCTTGAAGAAAAATCTAAGAAATCCTTTCTCTCCCCAAGTTAAGCGAAGCGATCGTGATTTGCAGGTGGCGTGGATCCACGTGGGTCGTCAGATGTTGTTGACCATCCACAAGCACGTGGTCGTGAAGATACCGAGGTTCTCGGTATCGCACGACAATCAGAAGACCTGGCTGCTCCACATCAACAACGTGCAACAAGACGACCGGGGCTATTATATGTGCCAATTAAACACGAACCCGATGATGAGCCAGGTCGGCTTCCTTCAAGTCGTCGGTGAGCATATTTAATCTTCTTTCGCCGGCTTGCCGTTGCTATTATTACATTTATTATACGCGCCAAAGGCGCGTCCAAGCACGCCTTTGACGGGAATTCATCGTGAAAACGGTCAATGGAATTGCTTTGCAAAAGCAAAGCAAAACTCTTTATCGATGAAGAACAAAGCGGAAAAGATGATATAATGTTCAAGGCGAAAAAGCGTGCTCGTCACGATTTTTAATTAATCGATCGATTAATCGAAATTCTTCCTGTTTATCCCCAAGTGCCGCCCAACATTTTGGACTCGTTGTCCACCGAGAGCACGGTGGCGGTTCGTGAAAATCAGAATATCACGCTCACGTGCAAGGCGGACGGGTATCCAACACCGAAACTGATGTGGAAGAGGGAAGACGGCCAGAACATAAACATCAATCGACATAACAAAGGTGAGCGCACACCAGATTATCGATCGTTCTCGATTTTTCGAAGCGTGCAACGTTGAAAAAGCTCGAGCAACGCTCGTTCGAGATTCGTTGGAATCGGTTTCCGGAAAAGGAAATGCTTTACACAATCGATAAAAGTGATTCTCAAGTTTCTACTATATCCTCCCTCCCCGTTGAACGATCGTTTAATTTTTCCAATTAGAGAGAATCGCAGCGGGAATATCACGAAATATCCGTATTTGTTCGCGAACGAATTCGGCGAATATTCGCGCGCCATCTGATATCGTCTAATTAGCGTAAATTAAACAAATTGCGAATTGTTTCGTATTAATTCGTGATATCTTTGGATCGAAATCGTTTCATTCTCGACGCTTTGGCAAAATTGATTTTGAAATCGATTGCTCTTGATTAAAATGCTGAAATGATTTCAGATCCTTCAACGGAGGAAAACTATACAGTTTTGTCGAAATTTTAAACCACGCTTTTGCTCAGATTATTATCATTATTACGATTATTTAACGCGTATATTTAGCTGTATATATTAAGTCGTAGATTAGTAATTAAACATCTAAATCATTATCTATTTAAAACTTGTAAAACAAGATACAAGATATGTATCCTATTTAGCTACATTGAAATCGAAATAATTCATGCTAAACCAAACTATAAATTATTTACCGTATTTTACCGTACATTGCAATATTATTCGTTAAAGTCACGTTTACGTTAAACGTTAAATCGTTGGTCGAAATCAAGCGAATTGATCGACCTCGAATCATCCGAAACGAAAAATTTACAAGTATAAAAGAAACTTATTTAAAAAAAAAATATTACCATACTCGAATGAAAAGAAATATATATATATACATAGAATAACTTAAAAAAATAAAGACATTAAATATTAATCCGCAGTGTCAAATTGGCACACTTTCGAGATAAGTGGAGCACCGATGCTTGCATCGAAACTTAAAAAAAGGATCGAATCCCCCACGCGAGAAATGACTCAAAAATTGGAAATTCACGAATAAAGTTTTAAAAACGCGGGGTCAAAATTCGTAGTAAATTGGTCCAAATTCGAAACAAAGGAGCAAACACGATTCGATCGTTGGAACAAAGCCGTTTCCATTTCCTCTTCTCCGTGCAACGACGCCTGATTACGCGTACATACGGACTCCCCGCGTGCTCCCTTCGTCGCAATCAGAAATCCAAACAATCAGCCTCCAAGTCGGTTTTACTGATAAACGTTAAAACTGGAAACGGCAGACAGATGTTCGATTTCCGGTGATTAAACCTCAGAGGCGAACGTGACGTTAAAATAGCCGGGGGTTGGGGGAGGAGGAGGGGGAGGGTGAGCGGACGGAGACACGCGCATACGTTTCCTCGCACATAGGGTTTGTAATCAATTCGAACGAAAGAGAAAGCGGTGGAAAATAATGCCGGCGGCCATTAACCGGAAGCGGAGTATTCCGTTGGTTTTGTTGCCGCGTTCGTCATCGATTTTACACGTCAAACAACGAAGCCCGGTCCGGTGTTTCCGGTAATTTCCCTAATGCAATGGAACACGTAAATCCATTCTCGCCGACGTATTATTAGTATTGTACGGTAATTATTCGTTTGCATGCCCGCCACTCCCGCCCCCCTCTGCCGACTTCGCGTGATCATCGAATAAAACAAAGGTATAACGCGCATATTTCTGTCACCGGACACGGCCACGATCGTTGTCTTCTCTGTGTTTGCGAAGAAGATATTTTTTTCAAAGAGCGCGTTGTAAGTGTATTTCTCGAATTTTTGTAATTCGTTCGTTCATTTGTTAATTGTTATGAAAAAACTACTTTATGTTTCTGGGTATTTTTCTGTAAATTGTTTACTCGTCTCGTTATTTTTCGTCATATTATTTTGTTCATAGAGGATTATTCGAATGAATTTGACTCCTCTAGAATTTAATTCATTCATTTTAATTATAAGCATGGTTGAAAGAATTTTTGAAAGTTTCTCTTCGCTAATTCTTCCTCTATCGAATAAAATATCTTTATATGTTTTCAATTACTCTTTGCTTCGATTTAAAGAAAGTTTTATACTTTGTTGCTAATTAATCACAACGATTCTTTTTACACCGCGAAAAATATCTGGATACATTTTTACAATATCCAAGATGTCCACAAAGAAATCTAGAAGTTAACTATCATTGCGCGATATTGACAACAAGACGTATTATTGTTAAGAAATTTATAAACTCATAAATCCGTTTATGATACGATGGAATACTTGAAAATACCACCTATATCGAAGTATGAGCGACGAAATATCGCGGCTCGATCAGCGTAATTCGTTAATTGGACGCGAGTTAAACACTTAGCCACACATCATCGCGATACAAATCGCGGATTAAAAGCGGACAGAATCTGATGAATATTCCAGCGAACGTGTTGACCCCGTTGTCGCGCGAAAGTGTGTTTAACAACAAACGTTTTGCAGATCTCTACGCTCGATTATACGAGATCGTGTAAAGTTATCGAGAGAGAGAGAGAGAGAGAGAGAGAAGGAAAGAGCGGTGACGAAACGACTCCGGGAAATTGTGAATTAATTCACCGATATGCTCTCGCGATATACAACGTAATTTCTAATATATCTTTCGACCCGGTGCTCGCATGTCGCTTGTTCATTTTTAAAAGCGGCGCACCACCCATCGCGTCAGATTTCACGAGCACGTTGGAACGCGATCGTATCAAACTTTTATCAACCATATTCCATTTTTCCTTCTTTTTCTTTTTTTTATTTTTTGTTGTTTTTTAATTCGTTCGACGAAAATTTCACTCGCCATTCGCGTTTATTCTTTATTCGGGCCGCGACTCGCTATTATTCGGCCCGTTCGCATCCTCTGTTTTCGCGGGAAACGATCCGCAAAACGATTTAGTCGCGCCAATAAAAGGAGCCGGATGAGAAACGAGTTTCGAATTCGGGAAAAAATATTCGAAAAAAAAAAAAAAAGAAAAATGGAACTTTTTGCGCGTTTGGCAATGAAATCGTGCAATCGTGTTGATTGTCGTAAGTTTTCGTTTTATCGTCGAAAGGGAAATGTTGAAACTGCGTGTTTTTCTTGATAACGATCCTTTAATTGTATAACGGGGGGATAAATGTAATTACGCAATGTGTTTGCGCAAGTAACAGAATGAAGTTGATGAAATAAAAAAAAAAAGAGAGAGAAAATTGATGCACGTATCTCGATGCAACCATAATATCTATATATTTCCATCCGCATTTAAGTACGAGCTTATTAATTTTATAAACGATTCACATTAATTTGTTTGTTGTTCAATATTACCAATTATATGATCTACAGGATTGAAGATATATTTATAATCGAGATTATTAAAAGATTATTTCGTTACAACGCGGTATAAACATCGCGTTACATTATCATTTCTGTTTGTAAGATATTGTTGAGTTACGAGTATTCGATGACTTCGTTACGTGGTGACATTGCGCGCAAACAACTGAAGCAAACATGAAAATTTCCAGCGATTGCAGTTGCACTCCAGTGACAAAGCGCTCCATAATATAAGCCTATCCTTACATTAACATTGGCGCGTTATTAGGAATGCAATTAGCCGCTCGTGTAATTTCGCTCGTTGGCATTTCGCACGAATTATCATCTGCCTCTTTCCAACCTAATTTCATCTACAATAATTTCTGGGAATGAATTGAATTGAAAGTTCGATGTATCATTCCAAACGCTGGAATTCTTAAGGGCTATATTCTTTTTATTTGATTTTTAAACAGTAACCTTTCCCCCCCCCCCTTTTTTTTTTGAAAAACCTTCGTTTCAATCTCATCGATTTCAATATCTGTTTGATGAAGGTAAGGTAATAAAATATAATATTCTCAAATCGTGAATAATTTTCCAACTATTTGTTTCCAATTATTTATTCATCGTGAAATCGAATATTATTATTCTTTTAATAGTTTCCAAAAAATTGATTACGTTTACAAAAAATTCGAAATGAATTTCGCACGTTTGACTTGATACAATGGACTATATATAATATAATATAATATATATATGTAAACTTCTTCTCGTTCTGACCGTGTTATTAATAATGCAGTTGCGTGTTTGCACGAACGTGACTGTTACCAGCGTGCACAGCATTTTCTCGGATATGTTCGTGCAAACGGGGAACAAACGAGATGTGTGCCGAGAAATTTTCACAACGATTTGCTTGCTCCGTTTGTACACCGTTCTCAATAACAGAATCTAAGAAATTGGAACTATTAAGCCTGCCCTGATCGATTAAACGATAAAATTCATTTCGGGGGAAAAAATAAAGGCTGTCGAGTAGCGGTAAAAAGTTATAGTTTTCATAGAACGGGAACAATAATAATTTTCCAGAGTATCTTTTTCTAGAATATAATTCAGACAGACAGAAATCGAAATCTTTTTAAAAAGAGTATGATGCGAGATTTCTTCAGAATAATCCTTTTTTGATGGAGCGTTACATAACGTGTTCTTCGTGTTACGTGCACTTCCGTTGAAACGTATATGGACGAAAAGTAATTAAATTTTTTTTTCATTAATAAGTATTTTTGCTATATTTTACGTTCTATATTTTCATTATTCCAATCTGTTTGAAGAAATTTCCAAAAATATCCTTTTCCCATACGTGCTTTCTAAATAATTCCGTATCTGTGCAAAAATTAAGCAAGAAACTTCATCATTTTTATAAGAATAATTTGCATTATTCATCGGCCATTTATTATGCGTAACAGGAATATAGAGAGCGTAATTAAAAGTTAAGGAAAAAGTATGCAGGATAAAGGCAAAAGTTACACGAGGACCGATAATAGAGTCGAAAGAATTTTTTTTCCTCGCCCCAGCTAAGTTTCTTAAATATCTTATAGAATCGACTTACTCCTACGCCACTAGCGCAACGTGGCCAGTCGTAAATGGTTCAACGGTCGGTGGTGGGGGTAATCGTGAGGCGGAAAGCAGTGGCGGCGACGTAAAAATTATATCACGCGCACGACACACGAAATATTCGTCGAATACCAGAAAGAAACCTCTTGCAGGAGGAGATTAAACAGAACGCATCGTTATCGTTTAATTTCGCAAAAAAAAAAAAAAAAGAAAGAAAAAAAGACAAAAGAGAGTCGTTGCAAATTTTTCTCTCAGCTTGTCATCGTTCTTTCAACCGTTGAAGTTTTCCAAACACGTAATACGAAAACGTTAAAACTATAAAACGCCTAGTTGTGCTACGCTACGTGGGATAATTCCGTGATGATGAGTCGACCAAGTTCCGCCAGTTCCTGGTGGACTCTCTGTCATCGTAAAACTAGATGGATTAAAACCAGTCAGTGCCATAGATCAGCGGAGGCCCAGAGGGAAGAAGCGTGAGTCCTTGCTGGCGTCTGGGCACCGAATGTCAGAACGTCCCATGTGGCGTAGACATTAGGTCCACGTAGACCTAACGTGCACGTGCAGCGACCGCCGTGTTACCCCTGACGGAGCCGCTGTGGTTTGCCTGCTTGCGGGTCAAACGTCCTTCCATCTTGGGGGGCGCAACTCGTATTCGCCTAAAAGCATGATGACGTTTTAGGTGGCATCGTTGCATCTGATACTCTACCTATCGTCGATACTCTTAGCAACAGCAGGGAACCCGATCCAAACCGTTTGCTCCCAGTTTACTGATAATCGATATTGGCGAAATTTAATTAAACCTAGGAATAATTCACTTTCTCAACGATAAACTTTATTCCAAAGAGATTGAAATAGCGGTTTCCAATTTGCGAGTTACGGGGAGATCCATCAAGAGATCGTTTCCTTTTATTGGACTTTTTTAACGCTTATTTATTTTTTATATATTTTGTGTCAAAAAATATCAAACTCGGTCGTAGAAAATCGATTAATTAAGCAAGTACTTTTTCCTTAAAATAATTTATTCTATTAAATAATATCGGGATAAAACTTCTAGTCGTAAAATCTTTAATTTTTTTCCATCTTATGTATGAGAGAAAACGTTGCATATTTGAACATTACGAGAAAGAATGTACGTCGAAAAAGAAAAAAAAAAAAAAAAAGAAGGAAACATTGAATTAAAAGTTTCTGGACAATCACAATTCCAAGTAATAAGGAAGATAAGGAAGATTGATGAAGCTTTAAAATAAGACTGAGATTGACAAGCGAGAGCTATATATATATAAATAACCAGCATTGGAACAAACTGGAAAAAAGGAAGGGAAGAAAGTAGCTTGATGGAAAAGCGATCCTCGAATCACGTAGATAGGAAGAAGCTCGTAAGTTTGGGAGTAGTGACATGAAGGAGAAGTGTCAGCTCCGTTGGATTATCGGAAATTCAACATCATCCTGTTTCGTGCAAGTAAACACAGTTGAACCGAATCATCCACATAGAAGATTACGTAGGAACAGGATCCTATCCTATGAAATTCGAGGCTTCAACACGAATTTGTATCTTGGACACGCGTTCCTTCCACAATCCTCTGAATAATACAAAATGTATCTTTTCAAGCAAATAACAATGTTATATCGTCAGAATTAAATCGAGCAGAGAAACAGATTTCTGATTCAGATTCTGAATCTTGTTCTGGAGCAAACCATATTTATTCAAAAACATGAAGCAATGATTCTCGACTTTGGCTCACGATTTGCAAGAGGTTTTTGGCCACTGTCATTTTTAATTAATGATAATCAAAATTTGAAGTGTAGATTTTCGATATTTATGATAATTATTTTTTTAACTTTTAAATTGCCGATAGAGACATTTTGCAGTCCCAATTATATTTTGGCTGTTCAGATTTTAATTATTAAACAATTATAAATGAGTGTTTACTCTACTTACTTGACTAATTCTCTAATAGCCAAAAAATCATTTGAGATTATCTTACTGTTTCTTCTTATGGAGAAAGATTTTGAGAAAATCCTAAATTGAATATTTCAAAGGATGTTGCAACTCCAAAGAGAAAAGGATTAGAAAATATAAAAAAAATGAAAAAAACCAATATTAGTTTGCCAATTGAAAATTACATTTTGCGAAAGTTTCGAAGAAACGAAATAATTACCGTTGAAACGATTGCACTCGGTTGCTGGAAGCGATAGCCCCCTTCGTTAAGCCGTGTCAACGTTTTGTTGTTCGTGATTAACCGAGCCAAGACCGGAAAGTAGTACGAAAGCTTTCGAGATTCTCTCTCTAGGATGAATCGCTTGGGCGGAGTTTCCAAATAAGAAAGCTGTTGCTCTTCTTCTTCTTCTTCTTCTTCTTGCGGATTCTTCTCGGTTGCGGATTCTTCTCCACTTTAATTTCTGCTAATTAAAGCGGTCTGTCTCTTCCAAAGCGGCCTTGCTGCACCCAATCAAGTCATAAATACGTAGGAAAAAAAAAAATAGAAAATAACGAGGAGAGGCTGGACACTGGATGTGGAAATGTAAAATTGTCCGCCATGTTTGCAGGCTGAATCTTTCAGCTTCGAGTGTGAAAGCTCGACGAACGAAGACACACAATCAAACACTTTCCATTTCGATTGTTTTGTTCATCGAATGACAAGCTTCATTCTCTGACAACTTCGTTCGTTCCTTCGTTGTTAATTCCTTTTGCATCCTCTTTGTTGCCTCCAGCTTTGCTCGCCCCCTCTGAAAAGCACAATAAAAGGAGTGAGATGCATTATTCTCGTGAAACTTTTTCGATATTGCGAATAGAAGAAGAAGAAGGCTAATTACCCATATCCACAGTACTTAGTGACAATTCTGTCTAGAACGGTTTTTGATCGAAAAGTAACTGTTTCTTTTTCGCAAAGAGAAAAAGCATCTGGGTTGAAATCAATTGTAAAATCATTTTGAATTCATCATGAATTCAAATAATAAATTTCATCGTCATAATTCAAGAATTTACACGAAAAAAGAATACATATGGATACGAATATATGGTATATGAAGAGATTTTCTTATTAATTTTCTTTTTAATTTTCATTTTTTAGATTCTAATGTTCCATTCATAATGCTTCTATTCATAGGTTATATAAAATTTGAATAATCGGTAAGAAAATATTACAAAATAGCAAGAAATTGAATACACTTGTATCTAACTAATTAATATATAAATTCCAATAATATCTTTTCCGAAACCATTTTTACAAAGCCCATGCACGCAAACTTTCGCTAAAATTATTTCCAAATCTGTCTAAATTCGTTCAAAAAGTTAACCACATCGATCCTCCCGTTTCCTCCCGTTAATCTGAATAACCCAAGTATCGATCGTCGAAAGATAAGAACGCATCCGTAATTTTGACGCAAGTAATTATCGATATTCCATATACGAAACAAGAAACTCACGAATTCGCAGAATTCCTCGCGAATCGTAATAGTATTCGCGATTGTCCTGCCATCCCCTCAACCTAGCAAGCACTTTGACCGGGTCGTGGAAGTCCGGCCGATGTATAACGAGCCACATCCCGTACCTAATATCGTTCACCGTGGACGAAATTCCAGAGCGCGCGGCGAGTTACAGCCTCGTTAAAAGTTACCTACGCCAGCGAATCTGCGAGGAGGAGGAGGGACGCGCGACATTATCGGGTGTTCGATCGTTCGATCGATCCACGCGTGAAACTTTTCCTCCCCTTTTTCTTTTTTCCTCCAACCGCCGCTTCGAAGGTATTCCACGGGTCAATGGGTCTTGATTGACCGATCCTTGGGTGGCCCGTTCGAACGCGGGCACAATGCAAAGTGGCGAGAAATCGGGGTTGGTCGGTCGATGGGGGAGGAGCAGGGTGGAGGAGATCAAGGAGAGGAGATCGTTGGAAAAAAAAAAAAAAGGGATCGAGAGACGACAGTTTTGCTTTTAGGGAATGGTCCTTTTAAACTGGATGAAAAGTTTTAGATTGTTGAAAGGAAAGGTGTGTTGGTCGCGGGGATTTAAAAATCTGATGGAATTGAAAGAGGAAAGTAAATATCAATTGATCATAGGGTACATTAGAGAAAATGTAATGAAAATATGTACGATAGTGTGGGTAGAAAAAAATCTTTATTTTTGAGTCTAGATTTCGTATGTAGAAGCAATTTTTTTTTTACTACAAATTGTAGCAGGGTACACAAGAAGGGTAGGTTCGATGTAACAGAAGTTCATTTCAACAGTGAACTCTCAGTGTAAACTTTTAACTTTTCAAATAAGCGGAATTTCAATTTCATTTAGATAACTACGTTTGTTTTCGTTTGTGATGAACACTCGCATATATACAGGAGCTTTTAACTTTTATTTGACGAAATCTTCGTTTTGATAAGAAATCTTATTGTACACACGTGTCTGTATACAGTTTATCAAACAACAACTCGAACCAATTTGTAATAACATCAAGGCTAATCGTCCTTCGACTCTATCCTCCTATTCGCTGTAATATGGCCGGCTGTTGTACCGAGCCGGTGGTACACGGAGGAGGCACGGGCTTGAACAGTGTGAGAAATTGCTCGGTTATCTTACGTCTGTGTGTTGGACCGCCCTAGAAAACTGCACCGCCAGTAGTGAATTAAGAGAATAAAGGAACTTTTGCTTGTTTGTATTTAATGAAACGGGGAGGGGTGAGCGGGGCATTGTTGCCTCGTCGAGAGGATCCTCGTGGAAGAATGAAACGGGGCTGATCGTTCTGTGAAATGC
Organism: Apis florea; assembly: GCF_048593485.1. Taxonomy (NCBI): domain Eukaryota; kingdom Metazoa; phylum Arthropoda; class Insecta; order Hymenoptera; family Apidae; genus Apis; species Apis florea. The sequence continues at coordinate 4,648,573 of NW_028256746.1, forward strand.
AATCTTTTCTAACGTCAAACGAACGAAATTCTAAATACAACGAAGGAAAAGATATTTTCTTCGAATGCTAACTACTAATTATCAAATCATTTTAAGAATGTAAATATGTGTTCAATCAGGAAATAATATTCATTCGATTGTGATGAATATTCGAAATCCGTGTGAAATTTAGAACTTGTATTTTGATGACTCGATAAATCGCTATTTAAAAGAATCGATATCTTATTGTGCAACCTAATGCGTTTCAACGTTCGTATCTCTCTTATTCTTTGTAACAATAAATAAAGCTCAGTATTTTTCTTGTTTTCGATATTATAATCGGAATATGATTATTTATTATCCGATTCAGAAGAGGATTAAACCTGTTTGCATTAAACGTATTTAATATGAAAAATACGTATTTACACAAGGATTCGTAGCGTTGTAAATTGATGTTATCATAGTGAAATTTCACGGTTTAACAAGTTTAAATCATTAATCTTAATAAATTTTGTTGCGCAATAATAATATGTTCGGTAATAAAGTAAATACGATTATGCAAATGAAATAATATTACAAGTAATAGTCGTAATAATAGTCATTATAGAAGCGAATATTTCAAACAATAGTTATTAAATACTAATCATTCAATTATTCTATTCTATTCTGTTGTGCACGATATATATAAGAATTAAAAATTCAGCGATAAAGTTTAACGAAAATAAAATTTTTATCAAATCTTAATTTCTATCACAATAGTTTGCGCAACGTTCTCATAATCAGAAATATAGAAATCCGTTTGAAAGTTATTTTTAGTGTTCACCAGCGAAAAATAATTCTCGAAAGTTTTACTCTCGTTCTTATGGCACAATAATTCGACACTGAAACCTGTCGTCCTCATCGAGTACAAAGTGCATGTTAAAAAAAAAAAAGACTTTTATAAATCTGTTTATCTCGAGGCATTGAACGAGGAATTCACGACGAATCTTCTTCCAAACAGACCCGTCCCACGAATAAAATACACCGTTGGGAGCACCTTTTCAAATTTGCGAACGCAAATTTTTACGATTGTCGAATTCTTTTTTTCCACCAAAAACAGAAGAGAAAATCTGATCCATTTTTATCGAAATTGAGCGTTGATCAAGCGTGTGGGCGGGCCGGCGGGTAAACGATCCATTTGAAAAATGAAGAGTTACAACTTCACAATGGGTTCCTCCCGTACGTGTAAATACAACACGCACACGCGCGTTCCACATACGCTCGGCCCAGGATTAAACGGCGCTCACGCAATATTTATACTTCATTCTATTTATTGCGCTTGCCTGAGTATTTACACATAAATACCGATGTTTCGGTGTATAGCAATCGTGTCAATATTGTATCGATAGCGGGCGTAGAGTCGCGACAAGCGTCGCAATATCGCCCATACCCGCCATCCATCCGCCGTAATTAAATGTCGAGTAATGATTGACGAACCGCTGCTCGTAATTTGCTCGTGTTTCAAAGTGCCGCCGCTACGTCGTCGTCGTTGTCGTCGTTTCGTCTGAAAACCGAATTCCAAATTCAGGAGATCGGGGAAAAAAGAGAAAAAAAGGAAAGAAAAAAAAAAACGAAAAGAAAAGAGAAAAGGAATCTGGGGGATCCTCGTCTTTCATCCTTGCGTCCGGATGGATTAAACTGGGCGAACGGAGGCGAAAGGAGGTTAATTTGTTTACACCGCTCGGACAGTTTCACGTCCAATTAGCCGGCAAGCCATTTTCCGGCCGGGTATGAATGTTGCAGCGCATCGAGTCGCAGGACGATTTCGAACGGCTGTCGAAACATCATCGTCCATTGATCAAACCGGTGAAGAGATCCGATGGGAAACTAGACAGAGAGACAGAGAGAGAGAGAGAGTGGAAAGTATAACATCCCTCTGTCGCGTGGATTCGAAGCGCGCGATGGTTAATATTGTCCCTTGACCCTCTGTCCCCTTCCCTTTCTCCCCTCCCCTAGGTTCGTGTAGCGTTCGGTTCGTCCAATGCAAGAGGAATCCGAATTGTTATCGTTTGCGTGAACGTTAACAGGCAGGATAATCAATATTTGCCGATACGACCGAAATTCACCGGCCTCCGGTAAACGCTTATGATGTTGATTTAGTATATACGATATTACCGGGCAAATAATCTACGTGGATATTCGATTACTCTTTCGTTCGCTGTTTGTTCAATCGCCGTTTCGTATATAATTTGAACACTTTGAACGTGCGCGCGTTTTGTTGCTTCTCTTTTTTTTTTTTTTTTTTTTATTTTTTATTTTTCTATTTTCCCCGTGGTTGTGTTTTTCCATCACGCGTAGAAAGAGCGAGGGTAGAGGAGGGGAGGATCGAAGTTAAATCGAAATTAGGGAGAGGAGAAAAATGAACCCCTCTTCGCTCTCTGAACCCGATTTGAAGCCGAGTTCAAATTATATTCGACGACAATACAATTAATAATAATGATGATGATATTGTGGATTAATGGAATACGTATAATATGCTATATTTTATCATACAGTTGGAACAATCGAGAATCTATTAGAAATTTATTAAATTCGTAGCGCTTTTAGAAGATTGGAGTAATTTCGAATATCTCGAAACTTTATTATAGTAGGTAAACGTAAGTAAATTTTTGTCTCTGCGAAAGAAGAAATATATCTCTGACCTATTTGTAATATTTCGATATATACCTGATCCCATGGTTAGTCAATATCGTCAGTTGGCCAAACACCAATCCATCTCTCTTCACCGACAATTTCTCTCGAATTCTCTCTTCGAATCGTCGAAAAGATCGGAATTCGTGCTCAGACATCCGCGAACCGACGCTTCCAAGGCATCCAAGCCTCTCTGCAGCTTCATACAAATTCATGAGCTGGCTGGCTCAACCATTCCGCGAATCATTCCCCCTAAGTTTTCGAGCGAGAGTGCATCTCCTCTAACGATACACATTCGCGAGCTTGATAGCGCAGTTTCTGTCACATCCGGCCCATTTGTTGCCTGGACACCCGTGATATCCTTTAGACTTCAGAAGATGACTACATTCGTTTCTTTTTCACTCCGTCAACACGAGTTTGCGCGGCGTGGAAAAGCGAGGAGCAAGGAGAAGAAGAAGAGGAATAAGAAGAAGAAAAAAGAGAGAACGGGGGAGAGGAGGAAAAAGAAAAAAAAAAAAGAAACGACGCTCTCTCCTTTCATCTCGCTGCAAATGAAATTAAAGGGGGCAAGGGGACAAAGGCGGACGAGACGTCTGATTAAACCGGAGATCGGATAATTTAATCGAATTAACAGTGTAAACGCATCTAGAAACCCGCGGTTCTTAACCTTTTTCTCGACTACGGATACCGATTTAACTAATTTTTTTAATTGTCGAGGATCCTCGATACCCGTGTATTTAACAATAAGAGAGACAACCAGATCCGTCAAAATTTTGCTTTCGCGATTATTGAAAAATGTTTTTGATTAAATTTTTATTTTATTTTCGTGACATCGTTTTATTATTGTATGTACAATTATTTGTATATAATATGCTTAGGCGATAAATCGAAGTGCTTATCAAATTTCAAATTTGAAAAAAAAAACAGACGAATATATATTCATATATTTCTAATTAATATCTTTTATTCAAACATAATGTAACAATATAAAACAATATAAAAACATAATGTAATAACAACTAATAATAAAGTATTCAACGTTAAACTTAAACGACAAGAAAATATCAATTGCTTTCTCTCATTCGCTCATTCGACTTTATATAACACTCGTGGATTCATAGATTAAGAACAGAATTGAACGCTAAAAGGATTGAGAAATTAATTAGTTATTAAAATTTGGAATGAAATTACTTTGAATGATAATTTTATTATTTAAAACACAACATTTATTCGTCTCTATTGTAATTATCTTCAATATGAGTTTTCTATATAACCTCATTCGTTAAACTGTGCGATTGTTCGATGCATTGAATAATAAATTACTCTTACTTGTAAGTAACTTTATTCCCAACTTCCTTTATAATCCATTTAAAAATTTTATCCATCTGTCGTTAAGACGGATCCAAGCGATCGGTGTCTTGGCGCAGCTGTTCGTTTTGAACTCGAAATAGAAAAGGATACGTAATCGCTCTGGAAAATTAAACGAAACCTCCGAGTAATCCTTTTCGAACAAAGCTTTATGGGGAAGAGGAGGAAAGGGAATAAAAATTAATCTTTGTTGGCAATTTTTGTTCACGTACCGCGGTTATTCGTCACCAGTATTGCATTCCGGTGGGATAGAAATTGCATTACTTTGGGGGAAAAACGACGTTAAAACGAACCCTGAAACAAGTTCCCAACGATATTCTTTCGCGCTGCGCCCAGCCACACCGATAATGAAGTTTCTGCCTGTCGCCTGCTGTTATGCAGCATAAAAATTTCAATGAAACTCTTCTTTCGAAATGGCTATTAGCAAACCGCCCCCGCTCGATGTATCGATTTGCATCCCTCTCGGCTTTTGAACCAACCGTTCCTCCCTAAACACTCTTCCGCTACCAATAGACGAATACATTAATAGAGAATGAAGCGAATAGTGAAATAAACTTGTATAGGAAGTCGATATTCGTACTCTGATAAAAGGGTAACGATCGCTACGTTTCCACTCTAATGTTCGATAAACGAGTGTCGAACAATATGTCCGAATATTTTCGTAACCAGGGGGAAATTTTCCTTCCTTTTCTTCCTCCCTTCGAATCTTTTCGGGAATGGAACTCGCAACGATTTTCATCCTTTCATAAAATTTCTTCCTTCGTACTTCGATTCGCCCTCATTCGCGTAAAGGGTTAAAGTTTAGAGTAAAACTCTCAGAATTTACTCACGACAGCCAGTTCACCATCGATCCACTACTGATCCTTTCCTCCACTGCCTTCTCTTCAACTTCCTCAGATCTGATCTCAGGAACAACTCTAAAAAGCTTCACTCTTGTATCCGCACCACATAAAAATAATCCAAAAAAAATCACGGATCTTTCTTTTTTCGTTCGCACGGATGGAAGGTGAGGGGACGAGCGTCGTGAAACGTCATCTTAGGGAAGGGGAGGATGATAGGAAGCGGGGAAAATTCAGGATAACCTCTCAATTATTCGGGAGGAGGATATCGGACACGATTGGTTGGCGGACGACACGAGCGACGTGTTGGCGGTTGTCGTACACGCGGAAAGACAGTTTGGCAGGGCGTGTGTCTCGTGAAAGAAACATCGTTCCCCGGACGCTCTAATGGGCGGAGGGTTAATCGCGACTAGGAGGCGAGTAAAGCCGGAATAAAGCCACGTAAAGATTTATGAACGGGCCGTGAAAAGAGGAGATTGGCGATTCGAAGCGCACGGGTGCCGCGGGATTTCATCTGTCCGCTTGGGGGATTCGTGTTGCCTCGTGATTGTTTTCCAAAGATCGCCGATTGGATGGAGTATATATATATATATATATATCGTTTCGAAGGAAAACAAGCGGCCACGCGATTATACCATACGATGGAAAAACGCGAGGCGTGCAGATTGTTTTTTGTTTCAGACGTGGATTTGGAAAAAGGAAGGGAGAATAATAAAAATATTCGAAGAAATTTTGATTGGCGAAGGTATTCCGATGTTTTTAACTGTCGACGAAAAATTAAATATAATATCGTATAAAATATGAGAAGGATTATTGAATTATTGCAAATGTTGAAATCGAAGAATTTTTCAAGATTTTTGATCGTAACTTTATTGAAAATAATATTAAAGAAAATTGATTAAATAAATCTATGTTATCCGTGAAGTCTTTGATTGATTGTCATTACAAATTCTTGGTTCATTCTCTTAATATGATCCATGATAAGGGTCGAAAAAAAAATTTTTAGAGATTATATCGAATTTTAAATTTGTATAAGAAGAATCATGAAAAAGCAATATTATGATTATAATTTTATGAAATTTTTTGTATAAGATATATAATACACAGGTTAAATAAATTTCCTTGTAAGATAATGAACTTGGGATACTTTCGAGCGAGCTATTTTCTATTATGTAATCGAGATGAATCGAATAAAAAGATTTATGAACGGTAACAAGTCGCGCGGAAAAAGTTGGATCGGATATTGTCGGTAGATCGTAAAAAAAAAAAAAAAAAAAAAAAGAGAGAGAAAAAAAGATCCTCTCCTTTCTTAATTTATCGACTTTCATCGACGCTCTCATTAATTATTTTCACGGATAAATGTCGTAAGAAACCGAAGCCCCGGCTACCCAGCCTCCGCTCCGTAATCCCTGTGGAAATATTTTTTCCTCCTGTCCCTTCCCGGAACGAGGAAATGGAAGGAGCATATTTTAACAATATTTGATGTTTAAACACGGAAAAGTACAATCGCTTCACCCTTGCGAATCGAAGAAAGTTTGAAACGAGATGGAGAGACGCAGTGCTAAGGAATCGAGAAAACCTCGGTTTCACGGTGGTTATAAGAATTATCCAAGTAGAGGCTGCAACTTTTTCCAGACCAGGAAATGTAAATTAAACAATCGCAACTGTATCCACTGCTTCTGAAACCTATCCAAACTTTACCTTTTTGGCATTTCGTTAATTGCCTTGCATATTCATTTTTCTTCTCCCCCCTCCCCTCTCCCCCGCATTTCGAACGCGAAATATTCCTTCCACCCTTATAACGAACGAAACATTTCCAATAAATTGCAAAAGATATTAATTTAAAAACCGAGCGCTCGCGATGCGAACAATTATTTCGACATAAATAATCGACGAGCCAATTTTATAGGGAAGAAAGCCGAGCTCGTTCCTCGTACGAGTTCCTCTCTCATTAATAAACGCGCTTCCTTTCCGAACAAAGAGCCCGTTAATTAGAAGCGTTGCCACGGTACAAATACATATTTACAAAATGAAGTTAATTTCCGTTCTTCGAACGCAATTAAATTTTATCATCAATAATTGTAATTTTTGCGCTTCTCTTTTTCCTTAGAAAAAAAAAAAAAAAAGAGAGAGAAAAAAGGAGAGAGAGAAAGAGAAAGAGAGAGTCATTCGTATAACCTGACGTTAACCTAACGACGCTCGCGTCAGGCTAATGAACGCGGAGCGCCATTTTGTCTTCCGCGAGGGAAAAAAAGAACGATCCATTTTCTCCTACGATAATGATAATAATAATAATTATTAACCCTTTTTCTCGTGACCTACTATCATTCATTCTCGGTTTACCCTCCTCCTCTTTTCTTCTCTTTATCCTCTTCTTATTATCCTTTCTTCCCTCCTTCTTCCACTCCCCCCCATACCTCACCGACGAGGGCATCGAATCGCCGCCGCTCGTATATCGTCGTAAACGAAACAGGTTCGAGGGAAACCGATTCGAGTACGACGTTAACGCCTTTGAAATCGTAATTTCAACGCCATCCAGTGTTCGTTTACCGGATCCGCTTCGCGAATCTTTCGAAATCGGTGCGCAGCTCGGTTTCACACGGCTTCTCCTCTTTTTCCTCTTCTTCTTCCTCTTCTCTCTCTCTCTCTCTCTCTTTTTTCTCTCGCCGCAACGAGATGATTTCGCAGGGAAGGACGGCTTAACGACTTGGAAATGGAACGACAGTTTTTTCGTTTCTTTTTTTTTTTTTTTTTTTTTTGATATTCGCCCCGATAAAAAGACCGCGTACCTTATTTTTTCTCTCTCTCCCTTTCGCCGTCTTTTTACCGCCGCACTTTCGGACCAACTTTTATACCGCGCTAACTTTTTACGCGACTGCTCGTCCTCGAGCTTAAAAATTATTCGAACGTAGGTAGGTGGGATGTTGCAGTCGGGGCCCCCTTGTATTAACCGCGGCGGGATTGTTTCCCAAAGTTGGGCTCGAACCTTTCTCGGATTAAACTTGGAAAAGATTCCTTCTTTCGATTGTATATATATACCATCCACCCTTGTTTACCGATTTTCCAGCTTCTCGAGGCCCCGCTTAAATTCACAATATTTCTTCCCTGTTTATCGTATGCAATCTTCTCGCGCGAAACACATAGAAACGTTAATCTATTCTCGTTGATTTTATTCAAGCACTTCACAAATGAAGTAAGAACACCCGCAGTTAAACGTATATCGGATTTGAATAGCTTTAAATAGCATATATTTCCATTTTACATCAAGCTTTTGCAAGTCGAGTCGGAGCAGGTTGCTCGAAAATTTCAAGAAGTTGAACGCGCTATTTCGTCGAATAAATCGATCGAGGGAGGGGGACAAACAAGTGGGACAGCAGGAATAATAAAAAGGAGGACAGGAAAATTCGCTTCGTAGATTGATGCGTGCTCCAATGGGGTTCTCCATCTCTCCCCCTTTTTTTGTTTACCCTCTCTCGTCGCTCTTTGTCCCTTCCTCTCTCTCTCTTTCTCCCCCTCTCCTTTTTTTTTTACAATCAAGCTGCGGAAAAAGGGTTTCATTTAACCGAGAAAGTTTCACCGATAAAACCTGTGCCGGGTTCTTCTCTTCGGAGGATCCTGTTTGTACGTTTATGTCGAACGCGGCGTGTTTGTTCCGGCCGGTACACTATATTTGCACGGCCGACCGGGCTGAATCAATTTCTGCTTTTGGTTTCAGTGTCCATATACGATGGCGAGCAATTAAACTTGACGAGGATCACGCGCAATGAAATGGGCGCGTATCTCTGCATCGCGACCAATGGAGTCCCGCCAACAGTCAGCAAGAGGATCACCGTGGACGTCGAATGTGAGTGGATTTCAAGGATATATACATATAGGCGAGCAAGAGTCAAGATAAACGAGCGTGTCCCTACGCGTGCGTTCACCACGCGATTTAAAAAAAAAGAAAAAAAAAATCTCTCGTCGTCTGTTGTTTGCTTTTTTTGGAACGAAAAAAAGAAACGAAAGATTTTTCCTCTGTTGGAGATACGCGGTTCAAGTACAAAAAAAAAAAAAAAAAAAGAAATGAGAGGTTTCTGTTTTATTGAGGAAAGAAGGAATGGGAAGTATAAAGGGATCATGAGAGTTTTGAAATGGTTCGATAAATTTTCTTGCTTCAGTTTGTTATTGGAATTCTTCTTTATTACTAAAAAATTTGAGATTACGCGTTTGTCGCGTGATTTTCATCCGGTTTGGTTAATAAGATGAATCGATATCGAAACGAAGCAGAATCATCGAAAATCATCAATTATAACGGTTATAATTAGATCGACAAGGAATTCAATAATGTTCCCTCATTGCAATCATTTCTCCGATCGACAAAATTATCGTAAATTTAATTATGATGGATAATTACGATTCATTTATGATTTTGTAATATTTATTATCATTGTCTTTTTTACACCATCTTTGTGTCTTTTCTTTTTTTTTTTATTCACAATATCATCACTGCATAAAATTTTTTTCTTGCATATTTTTATATTTTGTAAAAATAAAAGAGCACGTAGAAACACCTTCAATTTTTTTTTTTTTTTTAAGTAATAATTAAAATGTTAGCTTTCAGTTTTATATGTTAAATAGTTTTTTTGTCTTATCTTGTCTTACAATACAATTCTGAAATGTCGAACCAAAAAATATTTAGTTTCACGAACTATAGAAAATAAAAAAAAAAAAATAAAAAATCGATATAATTACATAAAATAATTCTATTTTAATATGTATTTAATTTATTATGAGATGATAATTGAATTATAATATTATTTTCGTATTATAATATTACTTTTCAAAGCATTCAAGTAAACGACGATATTTCACATTTCAAAGACATTATTCTTTATTTTTATCGTATTTAAGAAAAGAGATTATCCAATAATCGTTTACTTTCACTCGACGTGATAAATCATCGCCATTAATTAAACATAATTCCTTCGATTCGATCCAAATTTCACGGGGAAAAAAAAAGAATTCTTCGATATCGTTTTAAATTTCGCGACCCACCATGGATCCTTCTTCGACGAGGAAAGAAGGAAAGGACAGGTGGAGCGGATGCGTCGTTACGGAGAACCCGAGGGAAATAGCGGGGCAGGTCGAGCGCGCGAGTCCCTCTGCTGCTGGTCATTTTTCCCTTTTATGCGTTCCATCCGTTCGTGTCACTTGACGCCATGTTTGTGCGCGTACGGGGCGCAACAACCGTGAGAAGCGGGAAAAGGGACAAGCCAGCGCTCTGCCCTTTGAATATTTAGAAGGGCGCGGACATATTTTATTTAGAACATTCCGTTTCCGCCTCCCGCACCGCCACTTTTCTTCTCCTCCGCCTTCGCCTCGCCTCGCCACGATGCGTTTGAATAATTTTTACCGCTTCTCCTCGACCCCGCCTCGATCCTCTGCCCAATTTGTCGCGTCCACCAGGCAAATTAGATCAACGTGGATCAATGTCTTGGACGTAACAAGAAATGGGATCGACTCGCGTTGATCGAAGTAGTAGGAAAGTTTGTCGAAATTTTAGCGGATGAATCGCGCGTATTTGTATAAATAATTTGAGGAAATAATTCAATAAACAATCGAACAATTTCCACTTTAACTCTACCTCTTCCCGTGTTCATGGAGAACAATTTATCGAATTTATTTGCATTTATATAACTATTGTTATCACAAAATATAAGAACAACGACAATGAGCTGTTACGATGCTCTTTAGAAAATCAGAGGGAGAGACTGTCTCCTTTGGGAGAGCGAAACGTTGCAATCCCTTTCTGGATGGCTTCGAAACAATTTATTCCGGGTCGACCGCCCATCCAGAAACATCAGAGAATACACTTCCTTCTCCTTAATCCAGATTATATCGTAGAGATTTTCGTTTCACGTATTCTAGTGGCGCCACTTGCACAACCCCCTTTGTTCAACGGTGTGTTGGCAAAAAGGAAAACGACACCGCGGGGCAGAGTGGCGCTCCTTTGAGTGCTTAGGGAAGACATATTTTATCCGAGTGCACCAGATAATCTCGGTTTCCGCTTCGATCGCGAACGAGACATCTTTTGTGCGTGCGTATCTTAGATATTCATCTTTCTTCGTGCAAAGATGTCGCGCGGTTTCGAGTCAACGGTTCCGTCCCTGAAACTGAAAACTTTCTCTTGTCTTTCTCCATCGATTCCACGAAATAAACCCCCTCTCGTGGTGATATTTCCGATATATATAAACCGACATTTATCGAGCAATCGCTTTCCAAGGATAGAAATGGCTGCTACGGTTTTCGAGAGAAATATATTTCTTTGTTCACGATTCCAAGATTCACTTTTTCCTTATTTTATCACCATTCTATAGCTATAATCTTATTCGTGTATCTCTGGATACCTTTCTCTTATTCTTTTTATTCCGTTCACAACGTGTAGAGTAAAGTATAGCTTTTAATTTCGATAAACTTTTCGTACTCGTTTCACGAGTAAAAGTTAGGAGTAAAGATAAAAATTTCAATGTGAACAACGCTTAATTAGTAACATCAGAATTGAAGACTAGCTTCTTTACCCTTGCTCGAATCTTTCAAACGAAATCGAAGCGAAAATCGAAAATATTCCTCGCTCGTATCGTGGAGCTGAAAAAAAAAAAAAAAAAAAAATAATCATTTCGATAGGGCGGCGATAAAAGGGGCGGTAAAGCGTGGAGAATGGGCTTTTTTTGCGGCGAGTGAAAAATGAGGGGTGAAACGGTTATCTCGGATTACCGGGGTGGGTCCGCGGAAAAAGATATTCGATCAACGCGCGGATCCGAGGTGTCCTTGCCGGATTACAAAAGTCCCGCGACCGTCCCGCTTTAATGCTTTCCACCAACCCTCGCATTATACAAATTTATACAAACCGACCTTGGAACAGGTCGAAGCGAGGTGAAGCACATCAACGATTTCTTCCTGCGAGTGAGCGTTCTTGATTCGTTTTCTTTCGTGATCTCTTTTCCTCGAAACGAAGGAAAAACAGAAGAAGAAACGGGAATATGAGGGAGCATTAATTTTTCCTTCGACTTGAAACACTTCTCTGAATTCATGGGGTGATGGTTTTCGTTCGCGAAACTCCTTTAATCTCGTTTTACTTGGGGAGGAGAGGGAAGAAGTCGAAGGTAAGGTAACCGGAAGAATCGGATTAGTTTTGTTGCTCGATTACGCGATAACTGGAAGGAGAACTGTGGAACCAACAAACCCCTCGCCTCGGCTAATTAACGGCCACGTCCCGAGTTTGGATAATTAAGACGCCGTTGAACGAAGAGGGTCCTTTTTATAAAAAGACGAGCAAGTTCATTTTCCAGTAAAGTGAAGAGTAAATCCACCACGCGGTGGTTCCTCCATTCCAGTTTTATTCCATGGTGGTATTCGTTTTATCTCTCCCGTGTTTCTAGATATTTACGAGGGACCGTCGCTTTGTTCCGAGCATATCGAGTTCGTAATCTCGGGATGATCGTGAAAAATCCAAACTGGCTCGATCTCGTGTATATATATATATACACTCAAGAGAGATTCGTCGAGCGAACTGACGGATGGATGGATTAATTTCTTGGGGAGGAATGACTGGAAGGAAAGGAAGAAGGATTCGAGGCGAGGAGGAGAAGGTTGGCCGACAGGTGGAAACAGAAGGGCCGACGTCCGGCGAGCGTGGATAGAGTCTATTGTGGGAAATCGGGAGAAGTATGCGTTAATTAGGGCCTGCGCTGGCAATTTGTGGATTTGTGGGAAGCCTGATGCATACCGCCAATGGCCGACCTCGAGAGATAGTTGCAACCACCGCCTGCTCCTGTTGTTATTCGTCTACGGTTAACCAAGTTCGCCAGTTTTCTTCTTGCCCTACCGAGCCCACCTTCGCGTATCTTCGCGCGATTAATCGTACTCCATTGATCTTCTTTTTGATTCCAACGTTTCATTATTTTTAGAAATAGTGTTTTTAACGTGTTTGAAGTTGAACGAGATTTTTGATCTTTTGAGCTGAGAAATTCATTTGTTCCAAGTCAGAATTGTGAAGACAACGAAGACGACAAACTTCAAGAATTTAAAGCTTTCGTTAGGCACGAGTTAGATATCGGCTTCGTTCGAGATAATATTCTGAATCGAAAAATAGTTTCGAAGAGTAACAATTGGATGAAATTTCAGTTTGCTGAAACGTTTGGAAATAATACAGTTCTCGTTAAATGGCCCGATCAAGTCGAAATGGTTCTATTTCTGGGAAGGCAGAGAAACTCGTCGAACGTCGGGTCGACCCGTCGAATTTGCTTAGGAAGTCACCGATGACGCGAAAGCTTGGCCGAATTACGCGACCTGCATCCCTGAGATTAATCTCTAAACTAGCTTTGCGCCAGTTCTAATCAAGTTCTCGGCGAGGTTGCCCCAAATAACTTGTTCAAACGGCTTGAATACTGAGGATCCCTCGATCAGCCAGGGGAAAAATTCTAGGTCCCTTTCTGGCCCAGCCACCTCAGAGATCGTGCAATTCGACCTTACCTCCGTTGATTGGCCTCTATAACGGTATATATGTATATACATATTCTTCTAATCCAAGGTTTCGTCGAAACCGCGACAAAGTTTTCCCTCGAGTTCCGCGTTTATTCCGCTCGAATTAAACTGTGGACGGTTATTTTCCACGTGGTAGAAACACAGCTATCCGGGACAAATATTTACATTTGATCAATTCCAAGAGAAGAGTGGGAGGAGAATATTACAAGGTGCATCAACGCTCCTGTGTTCGTTCTTCCACGGTTGAAACAAAACTTGGTCGCGGAGGAAAGGAAAGTTTTTCACCTGCAACCCTCTTTGCCAGTCGACAACGGAGCGGTCCGCGAGAAGTGGAGAGAGACTCGCGAGTCGGGAAATTGTTTCTGGCCAACTCTATTTGCCAGATGGAAACGAAAAGATATAGTGGGATTGCGTTAAACAACACCGCGTTATTGCTCCCGGCCGAAAGTCTCTCTCTCTCTCTCTCTTCTCTTCTTCGCTATCCATTTCGACGCTTGAATTTTTAGATCAGGGTGGAATTAGGACTAAAGCTTCTCTTCTCTTTCGTATTCTTATAAACATCTGAAAATATACATCTTGAAGAAATGTATTTAATAAATACTTTTAATGTTGCGCGGTAGCATTGGCAGCGTTGCTCAGATTGGAAAAATAAAAACTGTAAAAAAAAAAATTTTTCATTTACTTAGTGTTGAATAAGAAATGAATATGATACGATTCTATTATCTCATAATTAGAGTCCGGATTTTTATGTAATTGAAAATGTGTAGTGCTCAAATATTTGATTAGTGTACAAAAAATATGTCGATCATTTTATTCGCGAAAATTCGTGTGAAAAAAATCTGTAAAAAGAAACGAAAATTTTGTCATCAAAACCTACTCAGGAAATAGAGGAAAACGTGCCATTGAAGTCCTTTTTTGATTTATCCCGATATCTCAATCGGTTGTCGAGATACGAAGGAATGAAAGTTTCCATAGCGTTTAATATAGGCAGAGATTATGAATGGGCGACCACGTCCTTCCAAGAATCGCGTACTACGTCCTTCCAGGAATCGCGTCTGTCGCTTGTCTGGAATTTGAGATAAGTGCGAGCGAGAGATCCGAGCAAGCGACAAGGATGGAGATGGTAAACGGTTAAAAATTACACTTTTCTTTACACGAGGATATCTCGGAAACCGGAAGTCGTATCGGGATAAATCAAAAAGCGTTTTAAAGGGCAAGGATCCACGCTTTTAACGATCGCTCGTTCGTTGACCGGAAGTCACTATCTTCGGAGTTATAACGGTTTAAAGTTTTCCTAATTTTAATAGGATTTAATCGAGGTTGAAATATAGAATTGAATGTTACACTTTTCTTTACACGAGGATATCTCGGAAACCGAAAGTCGTATCGGGATAAATCAAAAAGCGTTTTAAAGGGCAAGGATCCACGCTTTTAATGATCGCTCGTTCGTTGACCGGAAGTCGCTATCTTCGAAGTTATAACGGTTTAAAGTTTTCCTAATTTTAATAGGATTTAATCGAGGTTGAAATATAGAATTGAATGTTACACTTTTCTTTACACGAGGATATCTCGGAAACCGGAAGTCGTATCGGGATAAATCAAAAAGAGTTTTAAAGGGAAAGGATCCACGATTTTTAACGATCGCTCGTTCTTTACATTTTTCCTAATTTTAATGGAGTTCAATTTTATGAGATAAGTTACGCGATAAATATGTTCATTTGTGAAAGAATAACGGTTCAGAGATAATAAGATATTCTTTTCGCTTTCGACCAAGTTCTCGTCTTCAAACCAGCAATCATAATTCATCCGTTAAAATTTCTCGAGCAAATCGAGAAAATAAATTATAGTCCGTAAATGAACCATACAATAACCAATAATTTAAGATGCACTTTCCACAATGCTTTAAGCTTCACCACCGTCGACTATCGATCTCCATAATCGCGGGAATAGCTCGGTATAATTCATGGTCAGTGATTTCGTGGAAGATAAATCGCGGAACGGACGTAACCAGCAGTCCCTCCACATCCACGTCGACTTAATCGTTGCCTCTCTCTTTCTCTCTCTCTCTCTACGAACGATTATTCATTCGACGGATCTGCCGAATATGGACCATAATAACCGTAGTCCTTCGTTTCGATGTTTAAGTTTCGCCGATGATCTTCGTGCCGAATCAGCTGGTCGGTGCACCAGCTGGCACGAACGTAACGATCGATTGTCACACGGAGGCTTATCCACGGGCGATGAGCTACTGGTTCCTCGGCGAGGAGATGATACTGTCCAACGAGAAGTACACGACGAGCATCATGGAGAACAGTTACAGGGCGTACATGAGGCTGACCATAAGGAACTTGCAGGCTGGTGATTTCGGCAATTATCGTTGCATCAGCAAGAACTCGCTGGGCGAGACAGAGGGCTCGATCAGGTTATACGGTAAGATGAATCATTTGTGAATAACGAAAAAGGCGATGAATAGAAAAATATGAATTAATTAAAGAATAGATCGAGAATTTTTCATATTAAAAATTTAAATTCATTTCTGATGAGATATTTCTTCAAGTAAGTTTCTCAATAACATTATTTGTTGAATCGATTACGAAAAGTACAGCCAATCGTTCCAAGTTAATCATAAGTCTTGTAAATCATAATTCTTGAATCGAAATTCGTTGTCTCGTAGCATTCGTAACTCGAATCGATGATCGAAAATGGGTCGAATAGGTTCGAATAAGAGTCGATCCTTAAAGAAAATTTTTATTTCAGAAATTCCGAAACCATCGGCTGCGCCGAAAGCCACGGAGATCAAGAGCAGCGCCAACAAAGAAGGTGAGAGGCTCATTGAATACATTGCACTTCAAGCCCCCTCTATCGATATCACGTAAGTCCTCTCCGACGCTTCCCTCTTCATCGAAATAATTCTTCTTCTTCTTATCCGTGTATTTTTTTTCTTACTTTCGAATCGATCCGTTAAAATCGCTCGCATCGTTCGAATAACCACGATCGATGAAAATTCGTAATCAATTGGTCGGAAACGAAACGGAGCCGTACGATGAGATATTTAAATTTCGTGTTCGATCGTTAAATTTCACGGGAGATCAAGGGGTTTGCTCTTGTAATCCAAACAATTTGGACGGGGGTCGATATCGATCGCTTCACGCTCGGTCGGAGAACAGTAGAAACGTTGTCTCGATTCCTTCGAGGGGACACGTTTCCCCACGATCGACTACCGTACATCCTCGATACGTTAACGACATCCGTTTTGTGCCATGGTTAAATCTCTTTCCGATTCCCGACCTCGATCGCTCCATCCACCCCATCCATTTATCCTGCTACGAGTTTAAAAACTCGTAATTTCTCGAGGAACGCGATTTTTTCAGTCACACTTTTCAATAATGCTTAATTTTTCATATGTGTATTTGTTTTTATAAATTTCTAAGTATTTAACTTCTTTTTGTTTCGTAACGATTCTTCTTTCCGTGTATGCATATAATTTGAGAAAATGAAACGACTTATACACTATACACATTATTCTTATTTTCCTCAGATTGTATCGTATGTATTAAAGTGACTTATAAATTATATGTATAATTCTAAACTCCTAAACTCTATTTATCGATCCACACGAAAGCATTCCTTTTCTCCGTCTCGAAAAAGGAAATAACGAAAGAAAATTCTCGATCGAAGACTCTTCGATTTTTGAGTTATATCAAAGCGCTATTTTTTTTTTTTTTACAAACAAGAAAAAAAAAAAAAAGATTATCTTCAATTCCA
The DNA here is from genome assembly GCF_048593485.1 of Apis florea. Taxonomy (NCBI): domain Eukaryota; kingdom Metazoa; phylum Arthropoda; class Insecta; order Hymenoptera; family Apidae; genus Apis; species Apis florea. The sequence continues at coordinate 4,665,717 of NW_028256746.1, forward strand.
ACTCTCGAAAGCGATATCTAAGCGGCGAAATTCTATCGTTGTCTCGGAAAAAGCGTTGTTTCTCGAAAAATGAATGGAAACATTGAGAGGGCCCTCGATCCTGGAGAATAGCGGCTCCACTCGAATCTAATCTTTGCATTAGGCGGGTTAGCTCGGCGTGTGCACATTGGCGGGTGTATTATTAAAGCGGCGTGAATAAGTTGGGTTGATGCCTAGGTCAGATCCCTGTGGCTCTGGCCCCGTGTTCCCGTAGCGAAACCAATCTCAATATGCTGCATTATTAACGTCATACAAGGCTCGGCCGCGGCGGTATTACCACCATTAAGCTTCGCGATTTTACTCCAACCTTACCTGGCCCGTGGATTATTGTCGAATTTGCGCCCCGTTACCTATGGGCCGAATCTCGACCCACGGATTTCCACTTGGGACCAGATTCTTTGTTCCTTGACATTTTCCCCCTCCATAATAATAATAATAGCCGTACACTTTTCGAACGGGTTGGTATTATCGATTCGATCGTGAAGCGACCTCAAAGCTTTTTCCTCTTTCAAATACCGATTAATCGACGATTGGTGAACCTCGATCGAAGCGAGGAAAATTGGATGAAAGAGTTTCGAGATGAAAGCGTTTAGAATCCGTTTGATTAGGTAAATCGTGTAGCGGATAATTTAAATAACTTGGTCCAGCGACGATGTAAAAAGGAAATAAATATCAATTATTAACTCATGTTTGATACGCGCGTTTTTGATAAGATTAAAATATTTATTACCGCAAATCGATCAAAGTGTCCAGTTTATTTATGAAAACGGTGGTATAAATGCATGGGTTCATGAATGAATGAATAGGTGTCGGAAGAAATATAGGACGCCCCAGTTTTCGCCTCGTACAAATTTTGTCAATAAATTCTACGTGAAAAAAATAAGAGTAACACGTCAAATAATAAAGATCTATAAATGTTCCAATGGAACAAAAATATGAAACGCAGTTGAATCAATTTCTATCTCAAAGTCTCGGATATATATATATATATATATATATATATATGGATGCGTGTTTGCTACTAATGTGCTATCGAATTTATCGTTAGATTTAATTATAGTTTACAGTTTTATCCAATTGTACGAGCTTTGTTGTACAATTTTCCCTGTAACGAACCAGTGTGTACACGCAGTAATACGTATATACCTTAATTTAACAAATAACATCTTTCCATTGTTCGTGAAAAATAATGTGATCGTATTAATTAAATGACGTGACCCTAAATATCCATAGACTTTCGATACTATTCGACAAAATTCGAGAAAAGCACATCGTCGAACGAAGAACAGTTAAATTCTGAAGCCGTAAAAAATCGACGACAAAATCGGATCAAACATAATTAATATTCGTATCGTGCAATTTTCCTATACCTCGTGTCCATTGAAATTAGAAACGTCGAGGGAGAAGAAATATAAGGATCGTAACGATCCTCTCGAAATTATATTTCTGGCACGCTTCAAGTCAGTCACCGGCCAAATGTTTCCCAGTTTTATCGTAATATCGTAATGTACGAGGCGAATGATTGACTGCGGTGCAACGAGAAAGTTTCGCGAAATCTGGCGTTAGCTCGTGTTCGTCGCCTTCCGTGGCTCGAAATCAATCTTAATATTAGCGAATTATTAATGACCCCGAGCGTGGCGGGCAATAACTCACGAATGGGACGTTAAGCGCCACCGAACAGTTTCCAATGGGACCCGCGTTGCTCCTTATCTGGTCAGATAAGAGCCGAAAGCGGAAGCGAGACCTTCGAGGTTGATGTATCGATCGACAACCCCGTGACACCTGGCTTTTCTCTATTCTCTAACAACATTGTGCCATCGTTTCCTCGAATCGAAATAACAATTTAACGAAAGAACGAAGGAAGAGGAGAAAATGGTAACATAGCACCCCTCCCTCTTAGATTTTAAAATTTAATTCAATACAATTTGTATTGTATTGAAATTTTTGTTTGAATTTTAGATAAAATCTTAGGATATACTGTGAGTGAGAAAGTGGAAGCAAAAGAAAAATAATCAAATTGAATATAATTTTGGGCAAATATATTTTTTTGCATCAATTTGGATCATTTGTGTCCCATGTTTTTTCTTTTTTTTTTTTGGATATTTATTGAAGTTTATATAAGTTGTTAAAATTCGGTCAAATTAATTCAAAAATAGGTGAAAATCTTCTCTTGAAAAGATTCAAGAATTTGAACAGGAAATTTTTGCAAGTTTTTGAAATTCGAAATTTTCTTATTCTGAATTTAAACGATCCGGCGAAGAATTCGCGTATATTGTGAAAATATTTATTATTATCTAATGTAAACACGTTTAATTAATCATCTATTTGAGTTCCAAAGTTTCCTTTACATTATTATCTGAAAATTGTGATATAGGAGGTGTTAATTTTCAATTAACATTCTTTAGAAGATCGATTCTAAAGCCCGAAAATAAACATCTCTGTTTCCATCTTCATCCAATCCAAACTTCAATTATTTGTAATCTAATAAGCAAATTTTATCGATCAGTTCGGTTATTAAACATTTAAAATTGAACAGTTCGACTCGTCCAATGTATAATTTTCTTTTATCATTTTATAAACGATATAAAATTACCAAATTTTCATTTTCATAATAAAAAAAAGTCCAGAAATCTATACGCTTTTCAAATAAATATCGCACCTGAAGATCAATCTGAGAATTAATGGACGAGGCGCGTTAAATATTTTTCAAATATTTTTCTCCCCGAATATGAAAATTATAAGAGAGATCCAGCTCGTCAACGGAGAAGCCATAATACCATAATTTTTTTTTTTTTTTCCTCTTCCCCTTTATAATAACGAGTAAGCAAAAAAAGAAGAAAAAAAAAAATCGACGATAAAAATAGCTCAAGGCAAATCCGCATTCGACTTTCGTATATAAATTATTGAAAATATCGTATTGACGATGATTTCGATATCGGGTGAGGAGGGGGAAGAGGAGGAGGGGTTCGACGCCGCATTTATCGAGCCACATCGCCCCATCCACGAATCTCGAGGAAGATTTTAATTTTATATCGGGACATTATATTGTCGGGCCGGCACCCGGTGCTGACCTAATTAAGCGCATTTAAAATTCAATTACCGTTGTCCTGGCGGTCTCGTGCGAAGCTGAATTGTATTGTCGCGAACAGACATCGGATGGAACCGCTATTGACTCGCAAAAAAAGGAAAAACAAAATCGCGGAATCGCTCGGCTAAAAAAATATTCCGAGTGTGTGTGTGTGTGTAGGTCCTCGGTTTAGATAGTATGTACAGTTTGTTGCTCGTTTTCGTGTGTAGCGTTACAGTATAGCTATTAGTTTTCGATCGACGGAATTGTTCTATCTGTATTAGTCACGTTTATTTTTAGAGTATCCTTGGTTTGAACTGATAAGTGTCTTGCGAATGTGTATGCAATTTTAATTAATTAATCCAATTCTAGATACGGTTGGTCGCCAGACAATTTCTATGCTATATCAGGAAATAATTAAGATAAGGAAACATAGTGTTTTACAGTGCACGAAAGAAATAAATTTTCATGTCGCGAGAATATTTAGATCTCTGTATTGTTTGCATTTAATTACCTGTTATGAGTAAGTTATTATTGAACGAAATAGTAAACTTTTATATGAAATTTTTCACGCATTTTATAACTATACCAACCTGGATATTATCTTTTTTCGCTGTTTCAAGTTTTAACAAAATTTAACGAGAGAGAGAACCTGTGAAATATTTATTAAAATCTCTGCTTTGTTATATCACTCGGACAAATAGCAAGAAGATTTATCAGGGAAAATAAAAATTCTTTCGAAAGGAATTCAAGAGTGAAATTTTACCCGGGATACAAATGGATCGAGATTATCCACAGGGAGAGTTAAATTTATAGTATCCGAATATTTTTACCTCGCGAAAGTTCTCTTCTTTTCGATATTTCATTTAAACAACATGTACGCATACATATCGAGCGCAAAGCGTTGAAATTAAAATCGTGATACCTCCCAAAATCGTGATATTTTCGCAACCAACTTGTAAAAGCTTTAGCAGCTTAATTTAACGTTATAATATACCCGTACGTATTATGAAACGATCCGATATCTGAGAAATTAGAATTAAAAACCGCTTACCGCTGTTCGAAAATCCTAAATGCTAAATCCACAATGTAACCAGATAAATTCTTATTACAAATTTCCACGCTCATAAAGTCCGGACGGGGCAGGAGAAAATCTGCACAACGCGGCACCATTATTTGCAACGGCTTATAACTCGTTAAACACGCCCCTAAATCTTCCGCTTTCAAAAAGCAAACTTTACGATCGCTCGAATATTCGCCCCCCTCCAACTCTCCACCCAACCCGCTCCCCCTCCAACCCCTCGTTAGGGCTGCCCTCTCGACGAAGGGTTGGGATTAGGCCCACGAGAATATACGATATTTAATAATGCCTGGACACACTAGTCGTCCCCCGGGACATCCATCGATCCTAGAGGCCGTAATTAATTATCGCGGAGCAAGGAGGAGCGGAATTATTTCTGGTATTAGCCTCTGGCCAACGACGCGGGTTTATCGAAGATGGTTTATCGAATCCATCGATTCCATAATCGGCGGGATCGATCTCTCTTCTCGAAACGGGGTATATCCTTTGGGACGCTCATCTTCTCGGGAAAATGTAAAATTGAAGGAAGGCTCTCGTTCGAAGGGAAATCGTAAGAGATCGAAACGAATCACGCCGAGCTTCTTTCGTGGAATACGTCCCGTAACAATCGATGGTTACAATCGTGGAAGGAGCTGATTTTACATTTAGAAAAATGAAATAAGGAAATTTTTCATTTTAGAAATGAAATGCTTCGTTTTCGAGCAGCTTTTTTTTAGTTTCTCGATTCTAGCACCGATTACGAAACGGCGATACGATATATAATTAAATTATCCCGTGGACGTTTATTTCCACGAAGAAAATCTCAACCTTAGTTTACACAGTTAAGTTTATTATCGGAGACAGAGAGCGGATGGGAACAACTGGCCGTTAAACTGGCCGAACCCATCGATTCGCTCGCGATTCAATCGATGGTATATCGCGCGGGAGATCAGGTCCGATTCGAATCACTTCTCTCCGCTTTTCAATTGAATTAGTCCCGACCGATCCCTCCGTCTGTTCGCGGATCCAGCCGCCGGCCAAGATCACCCCCCGATCCTTCTTACCTTCAAGCCGGAATTAATTTCTCCGGTTTAGCTCTCGGTGATCCTCTCGTTTAATAAGCCCGGGCCCGATCTTTCTGCCCCGCGGAAAGAAAAAGAAGAAGAGGAGGAGAGTCGAACCGTTTCCCTTCGAACTTTTCCATTTAAAATCCGCGCGATGGATAGAAGAGGGGAGGAGGATAAAAGCGGAATGATCCACGATCGCTGTCGCGCGAATTTTTCACGGTTGTTGCCGCGAGAAGGTTGGCGCGTTGAAACCCTGAAATTTTCAACGAGTTATACGCGGAAAGTTGGAGAGGAAAAATAAGAGGAGAATGGAAGAAAAGGGGAAACAAGGGCCTCGAAAGGTGTGCGGCGGATGAAATACGGGGTTGGCCGCGATTGTTGCCGCGTAGGTAAAGGAAAGGAAACACCGTTGTACAGAGGCGTGCCTTTCTACTATGCGCGCGAGGATGCTACACGAGAGAGGAGGGAGAGCGTGTTCTTAACTCGGCAAAGATGGTTGTAGGACCCGGCCATATTGTTACGAGGACGAGGGTGGACGAGCAAGGCGGGGTTGCAAAGGCTACGAAACAAAGTTCGCCCGGGCGTATTTAAACTTTTATTCGAAAACTTTTTAACGCCACCTCCGCCCTTCTCTTCCTCCTCGTGCTCGTCCTCGCTTGTCATCGTCTTGTTCGCGTAGCTACGCGGTGTTTAAAGGGTCGCTTGTTTGCCGGCCAGAAATGAAAGAAAGGAGGAAGGTCTTCTGGCGAAGTTCTTCTCGAAACGCGCGCGGAAGGGAATATTTCACGGGAACGGACGGCGTTGTTGAAAATACGGGGTTGGAGGAGGATTATACCGGGCAGGGTATATCCGGGAAGGGAATTAATTGAGTGGATGCCTCTCTCTCTCTCTCTCTCTCTCTCTCTCTCGAAATTCTGCTAACCTGTTTATTTTTGGACCAGCTCCAGTCGAGTTCCACCGAGGCGAGGATACTTCTTATTCGCAACGGTGCAAGTTTCCCCTCTTACCTGGAAATTAATTATTTCTTGTCCCCGTGAATCGGGCGTTTAATCTCGCATGCTTTTGGAAAATTGTTAACGAGCCGGTGAAATTTCTCCCCGTGAAATTCTTCCTGTAATCGGTGTTTAAAATGTAAATTCTATACCTGGGGATCGAGGTGTGGAACAGAGATGGAGTTTCGTAGGATTCGAATGCTTTTGACGAGATTGGCGTTTGCCGGGTATTTCGAAAATTTTGTTATATAAATATCTCTTCGATATTGAAACGAATCGAACCTCTTATGAGACTGATGAAAAAATGTTTCGTTGAATTCTTACTAATTCAAATCGTGATGGGAAAATTATGGACGAATTAGTTTTCAATCATTTTTTCTTTCTTATCTCTATTCAAAACGACAAATAAATACGTTTCGTTTTGACGACGAAAGGAAATCGATTAGTCGTTTGTGCATGGGACAATCGTTTGAATATTATGAGTAGTATCGGTAATAAGTGGCGTACCATCTTACCGCAACTGTGTATGAAGGGTACGTATAATGCTATACGGTCCCGTGTTGGACATGAATCTGAATTGCACCCTTGGTTGATGCTCGCTAAGCAAAATTACCATCTAACCAAAGTTTCAATCTTCTCTGGCGAGCAAAGATTGCCTCGGGACTGCCAGTATGTAGATCTTAAACTTCAGTTTAGCTATTCCGTTTTGTTTTCATACGGTATCTCTCTATACCTGCTTGGAGACTAATTTCAAAACTTATCGATGGAAAAAACGTAAATTTACAGGGAATTTAGAATGGAATCTCTGTTATTATCGCGATACCTGACTTGTGCATATAAACCATTTTCAAAATATTTACGTATTTCTGTAAATACGTAATAATAGCTTGAAAGCTGTTTCACAATGATCGACATGGTGTATAACTATACAGTATTGAATGTAATTGAAGAACTCGAAGAACTTGTATCGTAATAATATTATTCAAAATTATTTTGCAAATATAATAGATGTATCAATAAATAGAAAAATTAATAACGAAGAACGATTCGACGTTGTAATTATCTATTAGAATTTGATGAAAAATTCCAAGGCACGTTTGTCGATTAATTCACTCGAACACGATTTTTCTGATCCATCCCAAACCAAAATATTATCCCTGGTTAGTTAACGAGTATTTTATCATCGTCACAAGTTATGAGGGAAACTCGAGGGAAGGAGCAACAGACATATTTGTGCAACATTCTCGAATCGAGGAGTGGTTTCCATCGTAGTTACGAAGTTGGTTGGAGGAACTCTGGCCCCGAGTTCGAGAATGAAGAGAGGACTCGATTCTTGCGGTGGAGAAGGAGAAGAAGAAGAAGAAAGAAAAAAATAAATAAATAAAACTGGTCGAGTACCGAAACGACCGAGTTCCTCCAGCCAAGTTTCGAGACGGTGGTGGTGTACTGCATCCTCGAAGAAATTCCAGTTTCTACCGCTTTTTCGGGCGAGGGCGTATTTCGCGTGAACGAACTTCCGATTCCACGGAGATCGTTGCACACGAGAAGAAGGGATATCCTCTGACCGGTGGAATTCCAAATTCGCTCAGCTTCCCGATATAATAATAATATCTTCTGCCCGTCGATCCCGTGGCTCGTTTGTTCACCAGTATGTGGCTCGATATCATCCCCCCTCGAGGCGAACGAGTTAATCCTGACGCAACGATCATTCTCATCCGATATTATATCTCTTTTTAAAGCGTAACGAGTAAATGAACAATATTGCATCTCTTCGAGTCTTAAGCCAGAATTATCTCAATACTTATACATTACGAAGCAAAGCATCGCATTTGAATTTAAATAAGAAGAAGAAGAAGAAAAAAAAAAGTACAAAATATTCAATATCTTTATACGCGTCGATAAGAATTTTATTTCGCATAAATATAAAAATCTAATTATTACGCGTTTATAATATTTGAAAGCAGAATTCCTTTCTTAAACGTATCGAAAAAGGAAATTCTTCGCTAGGGTCGAATCCTGCATCGATGGGTCAAAGCTGGAAGAGCTTTGGAGAGCGGTATTCCCGGAACGACTTTATCCCGCAAGACCGATCGTCGTGGCCGATCGCGAGGACAGAGAGAGAGAGAGAGAGAAAGAGAGAGAAGAAGTACGTTCGTCCGACCGTGAATCGTGAAGAATCGCTCCGAAATCGGGAGCGTTCCATTCTTGTTTTTTTCCATCGGGCGACTCTTTGTGCCGCTCTTCCTCTCCGCCCCGCGCACGGTTCAATGGAACCGTCCTCCATCGAAACGCAACAAGTTGAACTTGGCTGGTTTTCAAAGAAGCTGGCGGAATTCATCAAACCGGCCCCCCCTCCAAACGGTTTTCATCGCGCGTCTCTCCCGCATCTCTTAGCTCTCTTAGATCGCGCGCATTCCGTTTTCTTCTTCTGGAAAAAAGAAGAAATCTTCTCAAATCTTTCTCGGACCTGTTCCTCGAGTGATATTCGCGGAAATTTGTTGATCGTTTGCTTGCAAGGAGGATTTAAGGAATTTGTTGTTGCGAGGAAAAACGACGATTATAACGAAACTGATCGCCAATTAATTAACCGATCGATAAGGATAATAAGATCTCCCCTCCTCCCTAGTATCGAACTTCCTTCCGTGTTTTTATAAGCTCGACGAGTGTTTTTGATGGCTCTCTGCTTTTTTCTTTTTTTCTTCTTCCTTTTTCTTCCGTGAATTCCGTATTTCAAAGTTCAGCTCGGGATCGGGATGAAATATCCGGAATTTGCCTAAACTTTCTTCGTCCGTGTTCGATGAGAGGGGGACGCATGTACACACACACACGGAGTGGGGTTCGGAATAACGATCGTACATTGGCCGATATCGTTGGTCGTATATACCGGTCCGGTTTAATCGTTTCGGAAAAAAAAAAAAAAAAAGGAAAACGAACGAGATAGGTGGCCAAACTGCGCATAGAATTAAGTTCCCATGGTTACGCGACTATCTCGCGCAGCTGTGATCGAGATTCAATTAAGAAAACGGAAAAAGAGATCGGTCCCCTCCCTATATCGTGTATTCCACCGTCGTGAAATTCGTCCGGCCTTCGTACGATTCGGGATGCATCGACGAGGATTAAACGATAAAGAAGCGAAACTGAACTGGAAATGAGAGAGAGAGAGAGAGAGAGAGAGAGAGAAAGGGAGAGAGAGGAGGGGAGAAAGAAAGAGAGGACGGAGTAATAGAAGGAAAGGGAGGAGAGTAAGTAATATAGAAACGGTGTTGGTGAAGGGGAAAGCAAGGAAGAGGGGGAGGAGGAAGAGAGTTGGCTGGGTTAGATGAGAAAGGTCCTAATCTATTTTCAGGACGACCGAGCACGCCGTCACCAGCAAAAAGGCCGACCACCGTGTGGCCATCCTCGTACAACCCGTACTATACGAAAAGGACAGAGAGGCCGCCTCCCCCGAGCGAGGAGAGGGTCGAGAGGCCAGAGCAGAAGCTACGTGGCGGGCAGAGCACAGGTGAGGCTTGCATTCTCTCATCTGGCCCTCCCTCTCCCGCTCTTTCTTTCGTTCTTTGTATAATCGCGTTGTTGTTTGTTATTATTATTATTATTATTAGTATTATTATTATTATTATTATTATTATTATCGCTCTCTCTCTGTGTTCTCCCCCACTCCTCACCCTTCCCCCGATTTTCTACGCACGCAAACGCGCACGCAAACCTCACGCGCACACCCTCTCCTCAACCTCAACCCCCACCCCTCCCTCCCCTCCGCGGCAATTTTGGCCGCGGCCCTCGAGCCGCTCTTTGCCACGCGATATTCTGCACTTGTGCACAGAAACCGCGTGCACGGCGGCGTGGCTGCTAGATCGATTGAAACGCATAGAGGGAAAGAGGGGATTGGTTTGGTTCGCGGCCAGTTAAACCTTTTGCCACATAGGATGAGACGATGGACGATGCGGTGTGTGAACGAAGCATCTTGCCGTGGGTGGGATGAGTATCGATGAATGAAATTAAGGTAAAGTAAAGAAATAGAAATAAATTCGTTTCACGATATTTCGCAAGAGAGTATTCTCGTTGAGAGAGGATGTCTTTGTCTATCGCTAGAATCGAATAGAACTATCTCGTTCGCGCAGGCGAAAAGGTTAATCGTGAAACGTTTGACATTCGATTTTTGACGAAACTTTGCCGTCGCTTTGAAACTGATATAGCGAGGAGCAAGAAAGAGTTCTTCTTTCTTTCTTTCTTTCTTTCTTGTCTCCTTGGTTGGCGCCATCCACTTGGCTCGAGTTTAAAGAAAAGAAAGTGCAAAGAGGAGGGGAGGAAGGTTAGTTGTTCGAGTGTTGAACTCGAGTTTGCGCAACTGAAAGAAAATACGCGTCTCCATGCTTCGATCGTTTCAAAAATATTCAAAGTTCCCTTGAAAAATCCCTGTCGAACGTTTGAGCGGAGAGAAAGGATGTTAAGAGGCGCGCGAGCTTATCGAGCGCTTTTAAAAATCTCCGCCTCTCCACCTAATTCCACGCGAAGAAGCTAAAACTCTCGTAGCTTCAAAGTAATCGTGTATTTAGAGCGTAGAAAGTTACGAAAGCAAATCTTCCTCTCGTTTTTATATAGTTGGCAAGCTTGAACCATTCGTTTTTTATTTGACAAAACGAATGGTCTGTAAGTGCAAAGCTTCCTTTAGAAAGTAGAACGCTTAGAAATATAGCGAGGGGTTGGGTTGGTTGAATGTTGATTCACATTTCACGGTCAAGATTCAAAAACTCGAGGAATTTTAATAATCCCCTACACCTTACCCTTTTATTCCTCTCTTTTTCGCAAATTGCTCTGCCCTCGTTTTTTTTTGTCTCCTTTTTTCTCTTTTCTCTTTTTTCTTTTTCTTTTTTTTTCTTTTTTCTTGTCGAGATATCTGCCTACCAGTAAGAATCCAGAAATCCTTAGTCCGGAGCAACTCGCTGTGAACTCGTCGTCGCGTTTGCGAAATTTAAGGGTAACCCTGTTTGCGCTGCATAATGCATCGCCTGTTTACAAGAATCCTCCGCGTAGACAAGAATTTAAAACGTTAAGAGGCGCGTCGAGCGGAAAACAGCCACGGGCCAAGAGCCGCTGCTACTTTGGTCTCGCCACCCTTCGACTCATCCTCTTTTCTCATTTACGCAAATAAGATCACGCCTCGGCTTCTTCACGGTCTTAAAAGTCGGCGTCGGCGTAATCACGTGCGCGATAATTCGGATACCGTATAATTTCCATGCGAGATAAAAAAAAGAAATATATACATATTTCTCCTTTCTCTTCTTTTCACTGCTAATGTAGAACAATGCCGCATTGTGTGAGTGGGTAATGCGGGTAAAGACAAAACTACGAAATTAACGGAGTGGGAATTCAAGACATTAGACCAATGTTGTTCGAATCTCGGTAAGATCCAAAGTCTCAGACATCCGATTATTGGTTTAATTACTCCTAACTTTGCCCCCGGCAATGTTTTGGCTGTTGTGTAACGAATCCCAATGAGATATTTCGTATTTTCAAACTTCGATTCTTGCTGCTTTATTCCTCGGCATTGTCTACGGGCAAGTTGTGGCGAAGATAAAGCTATGGATAAAACAATGAAGTCTGAGAAAGTAAAAATATAATAACAATTTCTTTTTTATTTTTTCTTCAATTTCTTTCTTCGTTTTTAAAGTATATCATTACTATTTACGGATCAAAATTTAATAATTCTATCGTCTCGTCCATTATTTTCATTTTCATTTTCATCCCCACTATATAGAAAATCGATATACTTCCATCCAAATCTGGTTTCAAACGAATCCTCCTCGATTCCATCCGCGCTATTTCCGTCAATGCGCTCGCCAATATTCTCTGACCTAATATTCCAATTTTGTCGTCGCGAAAAGAGCCATCGTGAAAAATTTACCAAATCTGAGTACTTAATTTCTAAGATAAAATCGGATAACGTGATATTTACGAGGTACAATCATAAAAACCCAAGGCCTCGCCTAAATCAAAATTTACTCGTTCCATCGATCGTTGTTTCAAAAATCAAAGAGCTGTAAATGTAACCGATACTCGTGCCCTAATAATTTCCACCGATTAATCTCAATCCGAAAATCGTCTTCCAATTTTTATTATTAAATGATGAATAGTAGAACATTGGAACCCGAGTGTCCAGGAAAAGTGAACCGAATCGTTCGAGCATTTACCGTTTTGTCGCCGCGATACAAATAGCCCTGTGCACACCGTCCATAAAATATCCTCGAGGGTGTTATCACGTGGCGATCCGTGTCACCGGTGAAGCATCGTTCCGCCCGTTGCCCATTCATTTTCATTCATTAACGGCCGTTAACGTCGTGATATTTTAGCCGATCCGGGGAAAAATCAACGCCGGTTGTCCGTCCCGGAAAATCTGTCAATTAGCCAGCAACTTTCACATCCGTGTCGTCCTTTTTTAGAGAAGAATATTTTGACGACAAGGAAATTTTCATAATGAGAATATTTGGACGAGGTGCGCGCAATCGTTCATGGTTTATCGATACGCTATTGTTGACCGGATCCTCGATAATGAAGCGGGGCTTGACAGAGAAATGACAGATATATTTTTGAAACAGTTAGCAGATTTATATTTTATCTCATTTTAGGAATTAAAAAATTTGACAGAAGATTTAATTAAATCGAATATATTTCTTGTCACGCGTATTTATTTAGAAAAATATAACTTCGTTTAGAGGTTGATTTTAATTACGATTTTTACGCGGTGTTGCAAAGTTCAGCGAAAGAAAATAATTTCATGCAATTTTAAATAGATAGAAGGTATTACGTGAGATAAGAAGATATTGATTCATATTTAACATTTCCCTCGCAACGAAATCTTCTAATCTACCATTCCAAAGATTGTCATTAAAAAATTATTTCATTCTGTTCTTGGGAACAGATCTCGTCTAACGATAATTTAAGCATCATTAATAGTTGGCAACTGTCGTTACGCAAACTATGGTCTGACAGTTGCACCGCACTCGAGAAAAATCCTCGATACTATTCTAAAAAAATCTGTTAAAAATTTATTTCACTCGGCCGAAAACAGAATTCTCGCCGAACAATAATTGAAATATCATTAAACTCGGAGCAAACAGTTCGAAGCCACTGTCGTTATGTAAACTATGGTGTGACACAGTTGCAGCGCACTGCACTCGATGCAGTCCGATCGCCGCGACCAAACGTGACCAATTGTACAACGTTTAAACTACGTCCCTGAAGGAAAATGCGTTTGGAATTTTACACGCGGCGCGGTGCTCGCGACACGAATGGCCAGGAGGAGAGAAGGGGCGCGAAAGCTCGAGAGAAAGTCGGCGGGCACGTACGCGGCCGAGTGTGGCCAGGATTGGCGGACGTATGTAGCTAACATTGGCGAAACGTGCGAAAGTCCACCGCGGAAGGGACAAAGTTCGATAAAGGGGTGTAAACCCGGTGATATTTTTACGACAGAACGCGCTAGAATCTAGATAACGAGAAAGGATCGACTCGAAGGATCGTGGAAATTGCTGTCGTTTGCGCGATTATGTCGGATCAAATGATCTCGAGCTGTGAAATGTGAAGTTCGAAATGTGTCCAAGATCGATCCTTTTATTATTTCTTGGATAGATAGTAAGATAGTTACTTGTTAGTTTGGACTTTTGATTTGAGAATTGGATGTGAATATTGAATGTAACTGTTTGACCATGAATATTATTAATTTCGATTTTTCTTTCGCGATTCTTGAAATTGCTAAAATTGAAATATTATTATGTTACAGTTTATGAAAAGAATAAATAGATATATACTCGAGTTATACGAGAAAAATGAAAACAAACTCGAGTAAAATTTTAATTAAAGATACGTGTACCGGTATTCGATCGATGTAACACGTTGCATCAAAGATGCAACGACGCCTTCTCAGTGTATTTGCTTTACGTATCCAGAAACGGCAAACTCGTTCCATCTTAATGTATTTCCTTTGGACGACAGTTGTTTCTCTGTCGCACGACCATAAGTGTCTAATCTAATAAAATAGTGAAATAAGTCCATGCCAAGGCGGTCGTTACGAGGCAACACGTGCAATCTCGCCGGCTTTCTTATGACTGACTACAATTGCATATACGTTGCATTGCAAAAGAGAATACCTGCTGCAGTATTTCCGTAGGGAAACTTGAAGGTTCTCGATAAATCTCAATTGGTATTTAATGATTTAATATAATATAAAAATAAAAAATGTAATATGATTTTATTATAAAATTTTTTAATATTTCGTTTTAAAATTGTAATCAGGTACAAAATTGATATCTTTGGAGTAAGAGGATCGAAATAAAAATTTATCACCTCGTTTATTGATAATTATTGCGAAAGTATAGCTTTCTTTTTTTTCAATCTTAAACCAAAGCAATAATTTTTTTTAAAATCATTACGAACAGACCTCTTCAGATACTTTCTACTTATTCAAACACCAACATAATATAATATAATCTTTCGATTCATAAATATTAGAATTAGTAGGCTCGCTAAAGCGAAATTTGATGTCTTGCCTAATCGATGATGTCGACTCGAATAATAATAACCACATTTTAAATCTTAATTGAAAATTCATCGATTACAATTGTCCAAAATAATTCATAATTTTCTCCATAATTCACCAATCACGATCGACATTCGTCGAATCGCGAAGCTCGATCCGAAGAATTCGCTTGACTCTGGCGAAGTCATCGTTGAACGACATCCACTTATTCCTGATTTCGAAGCCACCGGCTGTGTCTCGAAATTCGAGCAGCGTCAAAGACACGGGCAACACCGATAGACAGGTGGAGGGCGTGGTGGGTGGCGTTTTGAAATATGCATGGGCATCCCTTAGTACGTTTAGTAGGAAATTACGTAGGAACAACACGCGTCGCTTCTATGGCGTGCCGTTAATATTAACTACACCCCCCTCTCGAGCATTATCCCAGGTGTAAAGGGATAATAGTACGACGTAGAGCCAGCTGGTGGCGCTTTTAGATTATCGTTTCGTACGTGTTCGCGAAAATCGGTGATTCTGAACTCGTTGTCCTTGCTTTTGAATCTTTTTTTTCGCACAATTTAAATCCATGACAACAAAAAATTACTTGCCAACTCGACTCGAGTTTCTTTCAATAAGGAAACGATTTTTAATCCTTCCCCAGCATTATGGATTTTCACAGGCCAAACTTTCATTCTCTTTGACTTAAATTTATAAAAATTTGGTTTTAAAGTATCGCAATCAGAATTTCTTCAGGATTTTTTATAATCCAAAGAATGAAATTAGACGGAGAATTAAGTTTAAGAATTGGATTCCATATCTGATTTATCGTTAATAAACCAGATGATGAATTAGAAGAAAAGAAAAAGGGAAAAAGGAATCAGATTATTCGAGTCGAAATAAAGATCGGATGTGAGATTTATTATTTAATGAATTGTCACTTAATTAAATAATTGGCAAACGAGTCGTTTGAGATCGAGAGGGGGCGGCACGTAAACGAAGAATAGGATAAGAAATTGGCGGAGTGAAACCGCGACGAAGACGTTACATCATAGTCTGGTATACAAAATGCCGTCTTGCACGCGAGCCGGGCCGAAGGACTTTAATTGCGGCGTTTCGTGCAACCAGACTTTAAATAACTTGTTGCGGATTGGACAATTTAACGGCGCGAACGTTCCTTGCATAAAACGGGATTAAGGGCCGCGACGCGTATCGCGCCACTTTGGAGGGGGAGGGGAGGGCCAGTGGTTCGGAAACAATGCGCGAAAAGCCGCGCCGCCTTTAAGCAACACGATAAAGACTTATTCAAATGGTCCCCCTTTTCCTCTCTCTCTCTCTCTCGTAGATAATTCTGCCTCTTGAACGAAACGATCGTTCTCTGGTTAATTACGATCTCGACGAGGGGATGATATTAATGAAGGGATATTCATATTTCGTTTGAAAAAAGATGTTCTTTGTAGATTCAATATCATACACATTATAAATTATACTTTTCAATGGTACATATATATATACAATGTTCCCATATTTTATTTATAAGATACATATAAATGAATATGCTACGGTCCATCTTTTTGAATTGATTCAATTTTCCAAGCGATCGATTCTTTTTGTAAATTTTTTTTTTTTATAAAAATACGATGCGCATATAGTTATAAATAAACGTATAAAAAATAAAGATAGGGGGAGGGAAAAAAATACGATATGAATTTTTTACGCAACGATTTTTATTTCTCGATGCGGTTAACACGGGGGGAAAAGAAATAAGAACAAATCGAATCCATATGGAAATTTCCTTTAAATTAAATCCGTATCCAAGGTGGGATAATAAGGATCTTTCTTTTAAAAAAAAAAAAAAAAGAAGAAAATGAAATTCTAGATATCAGTTGTTCCCTGCTAAGCAAATGGATTATATGTACGGCGAGAGCGCGAACAGTTGGCAGCAATTTCCATCAGCATCTCGAAAATTCGTATTTCGTAGACAGTATCGGACAAAAAGCATTAGAGCGGGGTTCTGCATATTCTGGCGTATCTAATCTATGAACGCAATGTAATCTCACGAGCGGTTGATGCTGCTAATGGCTGCCACGCCGGGCATCCTCGATTCCTTGAAATTTCGTGGACACTTAGTATACACGAAGGCCGCCTCCCCCTCCTTCTCTCTAACAAGAAGCCCCGTGCGCGCGGTAGAACCGCCGACGCGCCAACTCTCCCGGAAATGCAGTCTAATCTCAATTTTCCCGCGCGCTCTTAGCATTAACATCGGTTGACCGACGATAAACTTCCACTCTATCTTCTCTCGCTTCGGTGTTTCCCCCTCCCCTGAAGAAAATTCCCTCGGCGAGCGGAAGAAACGACGATCATCATCCTCGCTGCTTCGACTCCAAATTTTCAAACATATCCGTAATTTCGTCCGGAGTTTTGTATCGCGCGAGAATGTAAATACAAAACGTCGTGCATAATACGATAATAACGGTGAGAGGAGGGGAGATAGGAAGTTGGTCTCGGCGACAAAGTTTGGCCCCGAATTCACGTCCCGAAACCGTCGTTTCGCGTACCGTTTCGATAAAGCATCGAGGAATCGTGTGAAAAGCGTCCGTAAACGGGGACCGTTTCCAACCCCCGTTTCAATGTTGTTCTCAACGCCACAGTTTTGATCGCGCTTTTCCCCGCGATTGCATTCCCCTAGTTTTCCGGGAGGAGCGCTATCTTCACTCTTTTCCCCTTAAAGAACATCTCCTCGCGTCTCTACAGCATTCGACTCTCGTTTCGACTACCACGTTGCTGGGTGGATACTGGTCTCGAAAACTATTCTGCAACGACTACCACCACGCTTAACGCTTCCTCCACGGACTAACACCGTCGCGGATATTCGTGGTACTAAAACTGTATTGGTATTCTGTTGGTTTACTAGTTTGGTATTGGGTATTTACGGTAACGATGATTCTTTTTCATATCCCAAGTTTTAAAATTGATGGAAATTTTTCTAGTAGAACAACATGGGATGTTGCATATAAAATTTTCTTCAATATCCGAAATTCGTACTTTTAATCTACCATTAGTCGAAAATATTAATTTTGTACACGATGCTTGGAAGTTATACGAACCTTTTCCTAGATCGAATCGTTCAGACAACAATATTTAGATATCAATTTTGTTCTCTTTGAACGAATCACCGTGTCGCACCGTGACTGCATCTATTTCGTATGTATTTATTCATTTTTGAATCTTGCGGGAGTGAATTGTTTGATTCCGCGATTCTTTTTTTTCTTCTTTTTACGTTCGTCAATCATCGGACTTCTGGGCTATATAGAAGGAAAAAAAAAAAAAAGGGAGGAAAAAGTATCGAGGAGAAAAATTCGGAAAAAGCAAACGGAAAAAAAAAAATGGTGATCGCTGATGCGGTTCTCTTTGTCCGCAAACAGATTTCTCGAGCCCGTGGCTTCATTCAGATCGTAGCGGTTTTTATTTGAGAATTTTACAAATGGTTGTATGTCATCGCGCGAATTCTCGTTCGCTACGTCACAGGTATAATTGTTTTCCAGATCGTGCCGCAATTGGCGCGGAAATTTTGCTGCTTCTATTCACAATGAAATTGAAAAAGCCGAGAGTGAGATGTTGGTGACAAAACGAATTGGTATAAAAAATTATCCAAGAGCAAAAACCAAAAAAAAAAAAATGACGGTTCGTCGCTAAAAGAAAAAAAAAAAAAAAAACATACGCTACAGATCTCTATTACTCGCCGAATCAATCAAATTCTTCTAAAAGATTATTTTCTGCAAAACTCGAAATAGTTCCCACACTGGTTAAATGCACTCTGAATGATAGATGAGTAATAACGATCCTATGACGAATTATTTTTTCACTTGTTGCATTATATTTCATTTTCGAGATTGTATTATTCGTTCATTACGTGATCTGCATTCATTTTGCTATTTCCTTCTTTTGTTTTTATATATCGAAAATTAAAGATGTCTTATATTATTATATATTATATAATTTTATAATTACTGTTATCAATGTTTTCATATTCTAAAAAAAAATCTAAAATCTCTGAAACGAAAGATACTTCGAATTTAACCAAAGAATAACATCAAAAAAAAAGCAAAAAAAAGAAAATCCTTAAAAGCATATCTTCCATTAATCTCCCTGTCAATCGAATTCTCCATTTCGAGGGAATATCAAAACGTTCTCCCTTCGTTTGACACGCGACCCGTGTCCAAAATCTCGAGTCGTGTCTGAAACAAAATAATAAATTACAGTATACTTCGAATTTAAAAAAAAAAAAAAGAAAAAAAAGAAATCTCCATTAATCCCTCGATCGAATTTTCTTCGAATCTAATCGAATTTCCCCCTGTTCAACGTGACGAGCACCTTGTCCAAAACCTCGAGTCTGAAACGAAAATGCGGGACTGGCCGGGTCGAATTTCCATCGTTCGACACCGTGGTAACGTTAACAAGGATCGCAGTGCCGTGTGTGTGTGTGTGTGTGTATCTGGCACGGTAGGAGCGGCGTTTAATCTCAATTTCCGGGGCTCGGTGTTCCAAGGCGCGCCGGCTGACGAGCAGTAAATAGGTAGCTCGCTCGTGCTACACCCAAATGCATTCTCGTTGCCGCTCTGTTTCCCGTTTTCCTCCCTCGCATTCTCTTCCTTCTTCTTCTTCTTCTTCTTTCTCGCGCGCGCGTCTTCCTCTGGAGGAGAGGGGGGTGTGTGCAGGTGAGACGCGTTGGTTAAACGGGCCACGTTTCCGCAGTGTCTTCAACAGTCGGGACGACTTTCTTCCTGCGAGACTTCGAATTCTCTTCGTTCAACTCCTCGAGGATATTTCAGATTCTGAACTGTAATTTTCTTATTAATACGTTCGCATTTAACTTCGTGCTTTGTCCCATCTCGTGATCGGGGAAAAAAAATTTTTCAAGGCTTTTGTTTTCTTCTTCTTCTTATTTTTCTTTTTAATTTTTTGATAAGAATTTATATAATGAGTGATTTAACCAAGCACGAAGAAAAAATAATTGAATCGATATGTTGGAGGATAAGAAAATGAATAAATGAATTTAACGAGAAAATATTGGACGAGATTTATTTATTCAATGAATAAGTTTTAGATTAAGGTGTTTGTACTGCGTTCTTAGAGAGATTCGTTTCCTCCAAAATTATAATTTTTTTTAGATTATATATATTACACTATTGCAAATAAACGATATTTTCGTATAAATTATCGAAAACTAATTATCGTTTCATCTTATTCAAATCGATCATAATTAATCGTACGACGAGCGTACTCGTCGTCTCTTCGCTTTTGCGACACAATTTAGATAAATTCTTTTTTTTTTTTTTTAATTAGCGCGATACAAGTAATGGGTTAAATTCTTTCGATCGAGTCGAACGTAGCTGGTAATCCCCGGTATCCCGAAGGACTATACAAGTCTGCTTATAAACACCCACCAGTTGTTGTCGAGAAGCTAATCACGGTGACTTAGCGACCGCTTAATGCCCATTAGCCAACACCTTCGCCACCGTGTTTCTTTCCAGGCGAGCGACAATTAACTCGGCTCGCTCCACATTTTTATCGAACAACCCGTAAATCCGTCTTTCGTCGAGTAATTATTCATCCCCTCCTTTGTTTCATGATCGAAAAAAAAGAGAGAAAGAAAGGGATCGGTCGCGTATCGAACGCATATCGATACGTAAAACTGACAAAAAAAAAAAAAAAAGGAATTAAAAATTGGCGTCTGCATCGTTGACAGAATATACATCGAAAAACAGACGGAAAAGCCGGAATTTCTCTTTCACAAAGAATCCCCGGTACGCGTAACGGTGTACTGCGATACACTGATAAATTTGTCGAGCAAATACACGTTTTAGCTCGAGTCTTGGATCCGCGCATAAACGCGTATTTTCCCATCGAATCCGGATGAAAATGATCCGTGATGGACGAGCGAGAGGCGTACGTTCGCCAGATTAAATCGTTCGACTACGTTGAATCCCAAATTGAAACCGTATATAACCTCTTCTAAAAGACGAGTCGTCAGATCGATGAACAAACACAAGCATAAGGCGGGCAAAGAAAGGATCTCTCTCTCTGCTCGCGAACAATGGAAAAAAAAATATTACGCAATTACGCAAAATAGATCCATAATCTTCAAATCGTATAAATCGTAAGAAGAAACATGGCCCTGAGCTCAACAATCTTGCAAAATTCGAAAAGAGATCAGCGAGCGAAGTATCGCAATTACGCAAAATAGATCCATAATCTTCGATTCGTATAAATAGAAAGAAAAGACATTAAAGTTTGCACATGAGAAACCGCGTAAATTGGCCCTGAGTTTAACAACCTTGCAGCTATCATCGATCACGCGAGTATCACGTACCGTTTTTTTTTTTTTTTTTGTTTATACTCGCCGATTCGTCTCATCGAAGCGTAGTTGAGTATTTTCCGGCCGGTGTAAGCGACGCTTCCGCCTTAAAGCGGGCAAGTTTGGAAATAAACGAGACGCGGAATCGATGTTTGCGGTGAAATTGAATCGCTTATCATCCCCGGATCACCATTCATTCGTGGAATCCCCGGCCTCCCGCTCCCGCCGGCATAATATTGATATTAAATTTCCAAGTTATTCGATATCGATCATCAATCATGGTGACGTCGAGCGGGAAACAAGATTCGAACGGAGGGGGGAGGGAGAAAAGGAGAAAAACGGTACCTGTTGCGCGATAGGGTTACGCGAGGATGGGATGTTTCGCGATCGGGAAATCGCTTCGAATTGAGCACGATAGATCGATTATTGGCCGATCGCCTGAAACGAGGGAGAATACGTGTAATGTGTGAGTTTCGAGATTAAGTTAGTTGCTATGATACACTTTTTGTGAGATATCGCGCGAGATAAGTAGATTATTCGAAGGATGCATATATCTTGAAAGATCGTTGTGGAAAGTAATTTTTCGAAAATGGACAACTACGTTTGAGAGCGAACTATTCGAAACTTTAGAAGAAATATTTTCCACAGTTTTTCACGCTCAAATATATTTGCACCCTTTCTTTTAATAGTATTTTGAAACTTTAGTAGAACAATGTAATAGTGAAATATCTATTGCAATTCTGTTTACATTTTACGAGGGAGTGCTTTCACGCTCAAATATTTGCACTCTTTCTTTTAATAGTAATAGTATTTTCAAACTTTAGAGTAATGTAATAGCGAAATATCTATTGCTATTCCGTTTACTTTTTACGAGCGAGTGTTTTCACGCCCAAGTATATTTCCACTTTTTCTTTTAATAGTAACAGTATTTTGAAACTTTAGTAGAACAATGTAAATATCTATTGCAATTCTGTTTACTTTTCACGAGTTTTCAAAAAAAGAATTTTAAAAGAATCATAGAAGATCGTAGTAATGGAATATAAAATCTATCGAAGCAACAAGGTTACGATTTTTCGTAAGCTCACAATAAACAATACCATGTTGGCACAATTCTCTAATTAGAATCATCATCGTCAGTTAAAATTTAATCATATTGAAAATATATAATTACATAAAATCGAGGAGTATTATCAGAAATTTTTTTATCGCCGTCTATCACGTTACGACGCGCAAGAAGCAGGGAAATACACCTGTTGCTCGCGGCCATCGATAGACCTATCCAGAAGCTTTTTAAAAAGCAACGGCTCCCCAGCCCCATAACCATCCATTGAAATTTATCTACTTTACCGCAAATCGGTTCAAACAAAGGGTAGCTTCGTTCCAAGGGATTAAATCGGAACAAATTGACAATCGTTCGAATTCTCAAATCGTTCTTCCTTCATCTTCTTTCTGCATTCCCTGTCTTTGGCCGCAAAAATATATCGAATCAAAAAATTGATCCAAGAAACTGAGTAAAACTGTTCGATCAAATTATATTCTGAAATGAAAATTGCGAACGATCGCAAGGATAATCACAAAGTGTTCGAATAACCACGCAGTAGTAGATCCGGTAGAGACTGAAAGCAGTGCTGTTCAACCGCTCTCGGCGGTCCAATGCTGAGAGTAAAGCTAGGAGACTGCAAAATTAACGGAATGGAACTTGAAACGTTAGGCCAGTGCTGTTCGTTAATCACTGGTACGGGATAACATAGTAGACGCTGGAGCTGTTCAACCGAGCTGTTTTGAACGCTTGTGCAATGCTGAGAACCAAGTCGCTCGACATCGGATCTATCATTTTAACAAGTGTTCCGTATCTACCTCTAATCCTGATATATTTATTGTATCTACGAGATTATTATTCAACAACCTTTTATCCCGTTAAAATGCTCAAAAGAAAGAAAGATATCATCCAACAGCAAGTTTCACTTTCAACGAAAAAAAAAAAAAAATAAATAAATAAATAAAAAATAAAACTTCCAAAATAAGCTCTCGAGAATTATACAATATCTCAAAACATGTTCACGCCCTTCACGATTCAAGAGAAATCTCGAGCAGAAGCGAAAAGAGGGCAACACCCCCTTTACCCCACTTTTCTCGCGAGTTGAAACGCGAGCAGATTCGCAGGCACGCGTGAAAAGAAAAATAAGGCAAGGCCAATGTTTCCAGTTATGCCGGTTACAAGCGGCAGTGTGTCTCGCGTTACAACCTCGCCTTCTATGCAATTATGTTCAACAACGGTTGAGAGAGCGGGAAGAGAAAGAACGGTCTTGCCTGTTGCCCTTCGTCTTCATTTTTCGCGCGATAAAACGTGCTGCCGCCGTTCCGCCGGGGAAATTCGTTTTCCCAAACGAAAGGCAAAAAGGCAGGGCGCGGGAAAACGCTGCTGTCGCGCGCCAACCAAGGGGCAGAGAGGGGGAGGGCAGAGGAAGGATGGGATGAAAGCAACGGTTTCGCAGCAACGGCCGCTAACAATTATGCTCGAAACGCGTTAATTTTTGCGCAACTGAGAAAGCCAATAACGCTAAGTGACGCGACAAATTTCATCCCCTTTCTCTCTCTCTCTCTCTCTGATGTTTCACGCGACGAGCTTCCATCGTGCCTCGAAAACTGGATTTTATTTATTCTCGACGATTTATTGTTTACGTCCGAGTTACGCGCGTTTATCTACACGGGTGCATCTCTTTCTGCGAGATTAAAACCGGCGAATTATCGTCGGGAGGGAAGTGGCCGCGTGGATTTTATCACGGGGCGAAGTACGGATGGAAAATTTAAGGGATGGTTTCTAGATATTAAAAGTTGGTAGGTAAATGCAAAAATGTATAAATATGGGCGAAGCTTGTTTATTAAATTATTTCGCGCGATTTCGTTTTCCCAATTTAATTTCAGCGTTAGATAAGGTAAATTTATCGCGAAGATTTATCGGGCTTTGTAACTTTTGAGAAAGATAAGATTGAATCCTTAGTGTAGTTTTATATATACTGAGTTTCGTGCGTTTTTTTCCTCTATCTAATCTTAAATTTCTATGATGTAACAGCTTTTCGGCCACCTCGTGCTTTTAGCTTAACGATACTCGGGAATCGAGTGTTCGATGAGAAAACTTTCACCGACTTTACGTATCGTTTTACAAGGAAAAGATCCTGACGTGATTTTTGGAATGAAATATGACCAAATTTCCATCACCAATTAAATTCTTTCTCGAATAACTTTCTAAATTCTATCGATGTTAAAATTTAGAAAAAGAAGAAGAAAAGCATAGTGAATTTTACAAAGAAGCGTAAAAATTATGATTTAGAAAAAGTATTCCAAAATTGTGGATCTTCTATTTTCATACATTACGATAATTTTTCCATTCTCTTTCAATTTAAAGTGTCCAGTTTAAAGAAGAAGCAATTAAAAAAGATAAACTATTATTTTAAATTAACAATACGATAACGAATAATGATAATTCGTTCAGCAACGCCTATAGAATAAACTACGAAGAATCCAAAATAAAAAGGAAATGGAAAGGCCACCATTTATTCATCAAGAAATCTTGCCCGCCTCGCGACGAAACGAACACTTTTTCGGACGCTTGTTTCCTTCAAAATTACCAGATACACCTCTCCACACTTCTACATTTTCTAGAGAAAACGACGAATAAAATATCCCTTGAGGTTAAAATATCCCTGCATAGAGGGGTTGTAGAGGCGAAAGAAACGAATCTCTCTCTCTCTCTCTCTCTCTCTCTCTGGGTCGATTCGTCTTCCCGCGGAAAACTCGAGCTAGGAACGTTTCCGAAGCTTCTTCTGAGCGGCGAGGCACGAGCTTAACACGATGTAAGCCGTGGCTGTGCGCGGATATATCGCGGTTTCCGTTCCTATCCATAAAGAATGTAAGCTTCCACGGAGACTCGTATACTTTCCCGCGGCGCAATAAAGGCGACTCTCGGGATCCAAAAATTTCATGCATACGATATAAAGTATAAACGGCGACTTCATCATCCCGGACGTTTCGCGCCGCGTTTATGCATTTTCTTCCTCCCCCTCCGCGCTTTCTTTCCACCGGCTTTGCGCGTCCCCGCTCGATTCCCCAGCTCTGAGGGGAACATCGATCTCGAAATCTCTCGCGAGTTCTTCTCTCTCTCTCGTTCCATTCGCCGATTGTAAAAATCGCGGGTGAAAGGAACGTACGTACGTTCGAGATATGCAGAGGGTTGGGGTCGAATTGTTTTTGCGTTTTCCTCTCCCTCGTCAAAGGGATATCCGCACGAGTATCGACAGTTCGAGTTTCCAGGGTCAAGGAGCCATGCCTCTCTCCTCCGATCCTGCAACTGTCATCCAGCGAAAATTGCCCCTCATCCCGTGGAATTTTCTGACACGTTGTTTCGCTATTTCGAAAAATTCCCCCCTTTGAGACGGTCACGGAAATGCCGTCTCCGAGAAATTGAACGTTCAACGATGGCAACGTTCTCGAGCACGTTCCCTCGCTTCGTTTCCGAGGAGAGAACCTTTCGAGCGGACCCTGCTGTTTCTTGAGCAAGTCCTTTTCTTCAAACTGGATACGAATATTCGTTTTACCGAGTATTGTTTAGCGGGGGACGACGATTTTCGGGGTTCGAGATTTTTACACGACGATTCTCAATGGATTTCGTCCGACCTGATATCGACGGCAAACAAGATTTCGACGTTTTAATAAAATTTCGTCACCGGGCGAATTTCTGTGAAAAAGTGGTTTCTCGCCGACAAACGACTGTTTACGATAACGACCACAGTTTTTGGCTTCTAACCCCGTGTGCGGAATATTTAAGGAAGCTATCTTAGGAGAAACGTACAACGTTTTCGAGAATTCGCTGAAAAAAATCACCGCCATTTTTCTCTATTTAAGATTATCAAGGAAGATTTGATATATAATCGTCGTAATAAATATTACAAATTCAAATTTATCGCCGAATTTAGAGGGAAACGAAACACGGAGGCGAAATTCCTTTTCGCTTCTCTTCTTCTTCTTCTTCTTTAACATTAAGTTTTTATTCGAGTTTTTAAGATTTGTCGACGAATAAATATTTTAACATACGCAAAGATTAGATACGCTATTTCCATATATTGATTTTATTAATCTTTTTTTTTTTTTTTTCAATAACTTTCTCTTCTCTTTAACAAATGTTTCTTTAGAATTTTTCCTCGTTCCATCCTAATGCGGATATTCATCAGAAGATGGGGGATAAACGAGGGAACGAGACGAAAATGAGGGAGAATCGGGAGCGTAGTGGTTGAACAGCTGCGGGCGGGGAGTAGAACCCGGTTTCGGGGACCGGGTTTAAGAGACTTTGACCGCCGAACAGGTTTTGAAGCGAAGCGTGGGTGCACAGCCCGGGGCGTTCCTCGATAAATTTGATGAAAAAGTTTCGCTCGGCGGCGGGATGGCGCGCGACACCGCCTCCGGCGAGAAAACGATACCTTTTCCGAGTTTCGTGTCACCAGGCTTGATAACGACGTTCCGACCCGTGAAAAGCTTAAACGTCGCTTGTTCCTCTCCTTCTTTCCTCCGGCCTTAAACTCTTTTTGCGATCCCCTTCAATTTTTTTTCTTTCTTTTTCTTTTTCTTTCTCTTTTTTTTTTCTTTTTGACGTGGCGACGATTCTTTCCCGGGAATCGAGGCTGACGATGATAAAACGAATCGGAAAAAGTTGATAAAAGAACGGTGTAGAGATAAAGCGAAGTAATTTCCCCTGTGTGAGCGCGGAAATACCAAATATAAGTCAAATTGTATATTTTTATCACGAACGAATCGAAACGTTCTCGAAGTCGCGAGCGAAACTTCGAATCTTTTTGCAAAAAAAAAAATCGCGATGAGAAATTAAAAATTTTGCCATAGAAACCTGTTCAGAAAATGGAGAAAAGGATGCCGTTGAAATCGTATTTCGATTTATCCCGATATCTCGATCCGTTGCCGAGATATAAGGATTCAAAGTTTAACGTGGTGGCGCGGAGATTATGAATGGACTCGTGACCTACATTCTTTCCTGGAAACGCGTACTACGTCCTACCAAGAATCGTGCACTACACTT
This sequence comes from Apis florea, assembly GCF_048593485.1. Classification (NCBI taxonomy): domain Eukaryota; kingdom Metazoa; phylum Arthropoda; class Insecta; order Hymenoptera; family Apidae; genus Apis; species Apis florea. The sequence goes on from NW_028256746.1 coordinate 4,692,894, forward strand.
TTCTAGGAATCGCGTCTGTCGCTTGTCTGGAATTTGAGACGAGGTGCGAGCGAGAGATCCGAGCAAGAGACAAGGATGGTGATGGTAAACGATTAAAAATTACACTTTTCTTTACACGACGATATCTCGGGAACGAGAAGTCGTATCGAAATAATTGAAAAAGCATTTCGAAGGGTAAGGTTCTGCGCTTCTAACGATCGCTCGTTCGTTGACCGGAAGTTATTATTGCCGAAGTTACAACGGTTTAAACTTTTCCTAAATTTAATAGGATTTAATCGAGAGTTTGAAGTAAACGATTGAATGTTGCACTTTTCTTTACACGAGGATATCTCGGGAACCGGAAGTCGTATCGGGATAAATCAAAAAGCGTTTTAAAGGGCAAGGATCCAAGCTTTTAACGATCGCCGTTCGTTGACCGGAAGTCACTATCTTCGGAGTTATAACGGTTTAAAGTTTTCCTAATTTTAATAGGATTTAATCGAGGTTGAAATATAGAATTGAATGTTACACTTTTCTTTACACGAGGATATCTCGGGAACCGGAAGTCGTATCGGGATAAATCGAAAAGCGTTTTAAAGGGCAAAGATCCGTGCTTCTAATGACCGTTCACCCATCGACCGGAAGTCGCTATCTTCCATGTTACAACGATTCAAAGTTTTTCAAATTTTTAGAATTTATAGAAGAATATATTCTAAATTGATTCGAAAAGTTCTCTCGATTAAATTAAGTTGGATATTTAATTATATCGATTAATCAAATGAATTTTGCGGTCTAATCGTTGTACAACAACGTGAAAGATATGTATTTGCATAAGAAAACAAGAGTAAAGCCGAAATTATCCCAATCTCGTCTTTTAGAAATTTAAAAGCAAAGTTGGTATGTTTAGAACCTAAGCATAAATCTAAATGTTTGGAACATAAGCATAAAGTTTATTATACTGATTACCGGCAAGCAAATGTTTTCCGTTCCAATAGTGTCTGTGAAGTTTGTCCGTGAGGAGGGGCGGCGGTGGCGGCGTATAATGCATAATAAAGCCGAAAATCAGAGACAGCAGCGCATTAATTAAAAGGGGAATTAATTAAAGTTTCGCCGCATTCCCGGTGAGGGTTACGTGTCGTTAGCAGAGTCGATCAGGGTCCGCGGTCCCTGATAAATAAACAATTTTCGGCCAGATAATGGACGGGGCCGCGTGTTATTGCTCGAATCCCATTAGCCGAGGGCAAAAAGGAAAGCCAGATAACGCTAACAAACTTCGGTGATCGCAGTGCAATTGGAATTTCAATATTTCGCGAATCGATTATCAAGCGGTGGTGATGGTGGTGGTGGTGGTGCACGAGCAACTACTACTGTTCGTCGACCTACAATCGAGTACTACCCCAACGCAACATCGTTCGATTCTGAATTATAGGGAATTACACAGGGTCACGCCCACCGTTCATGAAATATTAACGATTCGATTCACTCGCTCCGACATCGTGTCCTTCGGTTTACCCACTTTTCCCATCCCGATCCCGTGATATAAAACCAGTTATAACGCTTTCGTATCGTATCGTAACGATGAAACCTTTCGATTGTTTTAATCATAACGTGGCTCGTCTATACCATAACCGAGTTCTCCCTTTAAACGTTTCGAAGAAACAAAAGTAGAAGGAGAATGTTACAGCCTTTGATACCACTTTCGAGACAATCGCTCTTTGCATCGATCGCCATTTTAACTGTGCGTCCATCTCTCTGTTTTTTCCTGGAACTTTGGACTCTCTGTCCTCGGTTTTTCGACCAATCCTCGTGGTCGTAATTATCGCGTGCGCTTTATGCAGTAAATTGGCAGGCAGCGAGCAGCTTTATGCTGATATCGCTCACTCGTCGCGAATCCCAAAGGCGAGGAAAGTTCTCGCGTCCTTGTTTATCGAGGACGAGAGAGTGGTGGGAAGAATTAATTATTCCTCGCGATTTGGCTTTTATTCGGCGTGAAATTTCTTCCCTTCATCCCAGCCGGATAACTGTCGACGACCACGTCGAATACCATTGAAATTTATATCCACGTGGAATCGATAATTTTCGCGAATGCCAAACCGTCGTGATTTATTAGCTTTAGAGCGGCGTGTGTCGCCATTGAAACTATCGTTGGCCTACGATTAGGTCGATGATGATGATCAGTCTGGTCGGGAGTCGCGGTTCATTCGCCAGAGATACCTAAATTTCGTTACAGAAACGACAGATAGCTGGTGATTAGTTGCAACGATCTTGGTGGTCGAAAGGAAATACGTTTTTCTCACTTTTTAAAGCAAATTTTTCTTTTACTCGATTCGACGCGAAGGGCCAATTTTGAAAAATTTCGTTAGCTCGTATTACGAGATAATGAAAATATATATGTATATTTTCACATAAAAGTAATCATTTTGGCAAACAGTTGGGGAGGAATCTCTTTACCGCAACCGTCCTCGATTTATTTTTTTTATCAGTCGGAAAAGTCTACGATGATAACGAAGCATTAAACGAGATTCCGTTTCCAGTCTGTTTGATTAAATTTTCCGTTTTGTTTATTCACGTTCCACGTTATTTATTCAGATTAACCCTCGCCCGGCCTCGACCGACGCCAGGTCTTTTTTTCATCCATTTGATCCATCGACTCCGCCCCAACTCCGTTTTTATATCGCTGAAATATGAATACGCGGAAACAAAGAAATACAACAACAAACACAACTGCGAAAATGCGAAAAAGTGTAAAAAAAAAAAAAGATTTATCCGAAAATACGAATCGCGAAATGAAAGAAAACATTCTGCAGTGCCACGTGTATTCCTAACCACTACCCGTAAACACTATCACAACTAAATCTTAATAATAATAGCTATCCCTGCTTTTCCTTCTTTTTTTTCTTTTTTCTTCTTCTTCTATTTCAAACATTTTTTTCAAACATTTTCGACAAAATACCTCGAATGGATGGAAAAGGATTAAAAAGAGAGATAGGAATGGTTGATCGATTCACAGAACGGAAGGGAGACCGAAATACCGAAGGATTGGGAATTCGCGCGAGTATGATGATCGCCGACAAAGGACACCCGTAATACGCGCGCATATTTGCGCAGCATGTGCAATGTGTAACGCAGTCGAGCGATATTAAGCTCTCTCTCTCTCTCTTTCTCCCGTTCAAGGGCATCAAACAGGAATTATGTTACAGCAATGAGGGAAAATCGTCAAATGTTCCATCGAAAAAAAAAAAAAAAAAAAATGACGAGGACGACGGCCATGTAACGATCGTGCGCTGAGCAGTCGTTCTGGATCACAAGATTCGCGTTTTGAAAACTCGGCTCGACTTTATCCCTCTGTCTCTCTCTCTCTCTCTCTTTCCACTTTCGTCGCAGTAAAATCGTCCCCGAGACGAGAACACTCCGGCAAAACAATGATCTCCCTCGACAACAGTTGAAAATCGAGACCTCGGATTAACGAACGGTATTGTTAGGAGAATTAGACGAGGGGTATAGCGTAGCGAGGAGCTTAATTATTCGAAATTATGTTATTCGTAGTTGGTTATTCTTCACGTTCAAAGTGGATCCGTAATTGAGAATTCGATTTATATTTGATTCTTACAATTAAGATAGGATCGTATCGTATATGCGTTCTTCGATATGCGAAAGAATATATAAATTTTAAATCGTCAAACTTTCATTTCGAGATTTCAGCAAATATATCCATTTCCAAATTATATCCCTCTTCGAGCGCATTTCGATCAGAAATTTAACTCGAAGCATCGATAATATTTTACTTGATAATCATGATGTTTCGAAACCATGTCTCCAATCTTACTTCCCTTTAATTACGAACAATCTCATGATCCTCGTGTCCCCAAAAGTAAGTTTCTCTTACAACATTCGCTCAACCCTCCACCCTCGAACGTATTTCAAACGTTGGAAGCGCGGCGAGGTGAGTTCGGCCGGGTGGATTTCGAGCGCGAAGCCGCCGAAAAAAAAAAAAAAAGAAAAAGAATTGTGGGCAACGAGTGGAGCCGATGAGGACACGGCGCCCGTTATTGGACGCGGCGTTTTAACTCGCGGCGGCGGAAGGGCGGCTCGAGTGGCTTCGTGTCCGCACGAGAAAGAGCACTCTGGCAGCCAGTCGCAGCGTGAAACGAGAGCGTCGAAACCCTCTACCCCGAAGAATTCTAGTTTATCCCTAGGCAGACCGAGAAAAACGTTTCTTCCGCCTTCCCCTCCCCTCTTCCGTTCCACCAAGTGGCGCCTCCGAGTGACGATCGAGAGAAGAAGCGACGTTTCTGCTTCCGATTTTACGACTTCCGATGCCTGACTCGTCTCCTCTCTCTCTTCCTCATTGTGATACGCGTGTAAATCTAGCCGATTATCGAATGGAAATAACGATCCTCTCTTCGCAGTTCTCTTAAAGCAATTCGTTTTTTCTTGAGAAGTTTAAGATTCTTTAAGATCGTTCGACCGTATTCTTGGTATAGTAATTTAAATTTGCGCATGGTTCGAGAAAAAACACGGTGATAGATTCGAAACAAGATTTGCAACATTTTTGTCGCGTTAATAACGTATTTGGAATATCATATTACACGTAAATCATTGTACAGCAGGTGTTCACTTTTGTCTGTAAGATGAAAATGAATACGGCGCGCGAGTGATGGATATATCGTGAATTTTATCGGGATGATAATTCGATTAAATCGAATTATCGGGTTCCGCTTTCACGACGTGCTTCACGAGCTTTCGTAACGTGGCAAAAGGGAAGCGGCTTCTCCCATCCCGAATTCCCCATTGAAAGCCGTCCGGGTACGTACACGTGTGTAAATTTATTGTGCGTTATCGAATGGAAATAAGGACGTCTCGTCTCATCATTTTTTTCCCGCCCAAGCTTTTCTTACCATTTCTTTCGATTTGTGCATTCTTCTCTCGTACGTGGATTGGAAAATAAAAATTCATACTCGTATATATATACCCCGAGAAAAGAACGCATTATAGAAACATTCTGAACGGTAAATTTGAAGATCTGCAAATAAATTTCCGCAAGATGTCGTGTTCGATTTTCAACGATAATGGATGTATCGTAACACGTCTTTGTTACACTTGGAGAGAAAAAGGAACGTTTGATCCGGCAAGGATCGATGTAAATCTACCAAGTATCGGTCTTAACTGAAATCTGCTGGTAATCGTGTTTATACCGTGTCCGAACGGAGCATTAAGTCACGTGTACTCGCGTGATAAATGGACCGATGAACGGTACGGCTATTAGTCTTCGTTGTCGCGAATTATGGTGGACAAAATTTGTACAAGTACACGTGTACAACGGTGGTTCGAGCACGGCCACTCGAACCAGATACACGGTGGTGTCCCCTCGTTCCTGGAAACTTCCGCTTCATCGGCCGGTTTCCCCTATCGAGTTAAACGGTAATATTTCCTTCCCAGTCTCATCTTCGAAAAAGAAAAAAAAAAGGAGAAAGAAAAGAAAGAAAGATGAAGGCAAGGAGAGAGAACCATCCTTTTCTTCTAAATTCAAAGTAGACATAAATAGATCCGTCCGGGAATGGAGAAAAATGTGCGGCTCGAATGAACTCCCGAGACCAAATCCACGTCGCGGATAATAAAATCTCGTTTCTCGGGAACGTAATTTGCGAGTCATATTTCCCGCGACGGAACGATGGAACTCTCCCGGTCCCCGATTTCATTCGAATTCTCCCTTTTCCACCGAAAAAAAGAAAAAAAAAAAAAAAAAGAAAGAAAGAAAGGAAAAAAAAAATGCGCCAACTCGGCCTATATAAATATAAAAGGGAGTCGCTCGCGCGATAAAGGAAACGTGGTAAACGAGGCGTGCGAGAGAAAGAAAGGGAAAAAGAGGAAAGCTCAAGATCGAGGCACAGTTTCGTTCGGGTAATTTCCTTGCGAGGAATAAAAGGGTCAACGAAGGATACCTTTCTAGTCTCCTGAGCCTTCTCTATTCTTCTCTTACCTTCCACATGCGCGATGTATACACGTCGATGGGGCGAGCCAACCCCTGTGATACAAATGCCGCATTTACCTCTGGACAATATATATATATATATATATATAGATAGGGTAGACGAAGGGGATGACGAGGGTGACAAATGAATGCGTGGGTGATACGATGAGGAAGGGTCGATCTCGTTCTTATCCGGCTGAAAGAGTAAAGACACCTTGGGGGATGCCGAAAGGAAGAAGAGGAGATATTCTTGGTCCGAATAGGTTTCGCATCCTAAGTGCGCGATCGAGGTCGAATGCTTGCATACGGCAACAACGCCAGGAATTCGAGTTATCCGCCCGTTTCTTTGCGGTCTACGACTGTTTCAGCCAATTCACTGGTCAGAAATAAAGTGATGCTTCCGCGAAATCGCGAGAAAGAGTTGTTATTGTGTTGAGAGAATGTATAAGGAAGCGTTGTAGTGTAGTTGTCGTGAAAAATATTTGACTTATTTCTAAAAGGATCGAAACGAGATAAAATTACGCATTGCTTCCGAAGAAATTTATTTTCATTATCAGTCTGTCAGTCAATCTGTCAAATGATTTAAATTAAAATTGCAAATATTAAATTAACTTCGAGTTTAATAAGTTAAATTTAGTAAGTTGTATAAATTTAAATAATTTTACTTGGATGATAATTCATTGTTCAACGTAGTTAGATTCTTTTTATTAAACTTCTCTTGCATCTTACGTTAATACTTACGTTTAACAAGTTTTATAATTGTAATCGTAATTCTCATTTCAATTCATGAATATGTATTTTCAATTTAATCTTATGCGCGTGTAAATATACTCGGTTCTACAAATTATGCAAACACATTTCAAGAATAATAACGTCGTTGTTCGATCATGCGAAAATTAAAATTCCAATTTATCCGTGTTTTTTACTAATTTTTTGATCTATAAATTTCATTGATTTTTTTTTTTTTTTTTTTGTTTGCAGATCTATTTGCACAAAATGTTTGAGCCAATTCACTGGCCACGAATAAAACGATATTGGCTGAAATCGCAAGAGAGAGAATTATTACTCAAAAATACGATATTCATCCATGTACACAATTCTATTTATTATATTATTCCAAATATTCAATAGAACGTGATTCGCAACTTTTATTTTAAGAGTTGTTTTCATCTCTTTACCACGAACGATGGAAGGTTAAAAAAGAAAAGAAATACGTGTCAAATATTTTCATACCAACTATGTTATAACAAAATTTCCTTCAAAATCTATTCGCTGTGTTAATATCCCTTGACCAGAGTCGTGTGCATTAACCCGTTGAAAAAATAATTAAAGTTAAAAATTTCGAATAAAGTTACTTTAAGCTAATTACTTGTTAAAATGCTTAAATAACATTTGTATTCGTAGTTATCACAATCGATCCGTTTTCATACAGCCTCGTTTGAAATTACAATTATTCGCGATTATCTTGAACGATAAATTATTGAAATGACTCGTCAAAGTAACTATATTCCTTAATTAACTTCAATTATTAAATTTTACCCTTAACATCTTCAGAGGAAAGCAGGGGATACGCGCAATACGTAATTTTCATTAAATTAAAATTATTCAAAAAAAGATTAAAATCTATCAAACAAACGAACTCTTCGTTCTACGAAACTAGTCGGCAATCAACTAGTTCGAAACTGGTTATCGCGAGGTTATCGAAGAGTTGTACATCTTATACCATCCTTGAACAGACTTAAACTTTAGATCGGCCAATTTTTCCCGATCCAACAGCTTTTATTTATCCCGAAATTATTCCAAATTCCCAAGTCTCGGAAAATTCTGCTGACTCGATCGCCGCCGATAGCGTCTGCGGCCATTAAAACAACAGCGCGTTACAAGTAACTTTAGACGTCGCAAATTGCACGTGCCACGAGTGTAGGAGCACTCTAGGAGAGGAGGTGGATGGATCCTCTCCTCACTCGCCTCTCCATCCATCCGACGCCGATATATAAGCGATAACTCGATAACCTTCTTATTCCCTTCGACCTCATTTCCCCCTCATCGATTTATAACGTTATAACTGGCCTCGTCTTGCCACTTAAAGCTGACGTCTCTGTCGGCTCCCTTCCTCCCTGTGAAATAAAAAAAGAAGAAGAAGAAGAAGAAGAAGAAAGAAAAGGAAGAAGAACCGGCAAACCGTTTCCATTAACGTCACGTTTGATTCTCCGAAACGTTGGCTGTTCCATGACGTTCCAATATGCACACGATACGATGTTTGCGTTGCAATAAATATAAATTGGAACGTGGATGTACGGCGCAGATTTCGCGTGGATGCACGGATCGTAAATCAGGTCGGCTTATGCCTCGATACGATCGCTATAAGCTGATCGCGCCATCTCCTCCCCCATCTCCTCCCTCCCCCTCCCTTTCGACGTGCCGGAAGGAAAAAAGAATCACCTCTCACCTCATTTTTCGTAGCGCGAGATAGGTAGCGCGGACGTGTCACTCCTTTGATACTTGACAACGCTTATCTAAATGTGTTGGCGTGGAGAAAGAAAAGAAAAAAAAGGAGGGACGGGGGGGGGGAGGAAAGAATCATTTTGTTTGATTATTCCGTTCGAAGAGAGTTTAATCGTATATAGATTTCAATATAGGACACGAGCGACGTTGAATTAACCACGGAAGGAGGAAACTTTTTTCTCCCATTTTAAACGTGGAATGGTGCTTATTGTCGTTAATAATAATAATAATAAGAAGAAGAAGAAGAAGAAGAAAGGATAAAAAAACGAAAGAAAGAAACAAAAGTGAGCGGCAAGTGGCGAGATTGTAAGTTTTGGATTAAGGAAAGAAAAAAGAAAGTGAGAGGAGGAGGGAAAGGAAAATGGGCACAGAGCGAAAAAGCAAAGCGGTGTCGGCTGATAAAAATGTTTGCCACCGGCGTTACGGTACGCGACCAAAGTTCGCCCTTATCGTTGATTAAATTAGCGATAGGGAAGTTTGAGCGTCGTTTTAATGGATCGCAAAAACGAGAAGCTAGATAGGAGATGGCGTTACGAAAATCGATGACTGGGCTAATCCAGTTTTTCCGCAATTTCTTCCCCTCCCTCCCTCTCCTCCTCCCACTGTTCCTTTTGACAACGTGAATTTTGTTATTTGCGACTTTCGAATAAGAGGAAGAAAAACTGAAAGACGCGTCTTCTGTCGCAAGATTATCAATGGCGAACGATTTCTTCCATTAGACGGTTAATTAAGTTTATATTCTCAAATCAATCTTTATCTTTTTTTTTTTTTTTTTTTCCATCGTGTCACATCGATGGATCATATAACAGTCCATAAAACAGAATTTTCGATTCAATTGACTTTCGACGTGAAGTATGCAGGAAAGAAGAAGAAGAGTGCGTTAAATAACATTCGGAGACAATAATCGGTGGCGAATGATGAGCGACGTATCGACAAAACGAGGAACGGTTAATCGGTTGTCGGGATAGATTCGAGTCGGTTTAAAATTGGCAAATGTTCGTTCGATAAGGGGATGGATCGAGGGCGATGATAATAAATCTGCGGGGACGGTGAGCGTCATCGAAAAATTTCACGGCTTCGCCAACGTCGACACCTGTCGATATCGAGACGTTGCATTAAAATTCACCGGCATGCACCCGGATTAACCGAGATTCTTCGCGACGTAACTCGCAACGGCTTCGAAAAAGCGCCGCGAAATCGCATCAGCCCACACGCGGCCAATTTGCTTTTTTCCATGAATAATTCCACCGTGAATCGCCGCTGTGAAACCAAACGAAGGATAACGCGTATGAAATATCAATATCGAAACGTTCCTGCGTGGAACGAAATCTCTCTTCGAAAGAGATCGACTATTAATAAGTACAAATCGTACGACGAGAAATAAAATGAGCACTTTAGAAGAAGAATTTGAATCAAAATCCCTCTGAACGAGACAAAATCTCAAACTGTTTCGAATTCTTTGTAAGCGTTGCACGAAACTAGAAAACTATGAAAATTTACGAATATAATAAAAAAACGTGCGATACGATTAAACGCTTCGTTAAATATCTCGCCTATCAGAGGAACTATAAAGGAGAGAGTTAATAATCGCGGTTAATAAACACGCCCTGTTCGATCGGAGGGCCCTCGTTCCTCGCATCGACGGCTGTCGATATCTCGGCATTAAAATTCACGGTGGCGTTTTCCGATTTAGAGAGAACTTTTCGAGCGACATCGCCTCTCTATCTCGAGCGAGCTACGATCGAGTTTACGTCGCCGGCGTCGCGTCGTCGTCGCCGCGTCGTCGTCACGGCGTAGTAGTTTCGGCCGGTCGTCGCCAACCTTGTTACTTTGCATTCGCGAACGACCGTGTCCGCCGACATACGCTATGAAAAATACATAATTCTTCGGCCAGAAGCGAAGTGTCAATAATAATACCTACGTCTGCGTTCCGCTCGAACGGCCGCCGATATCTCCAACATCGCGCTGCTTCCCATTTTATTTCACCGATCCAATGTCCGATTCGCGATAATCCGCCCCCTCTCTCTCCTCTCCTCCGTTCGCTCGTCTCTTTGCGCCCTTCTTCCGCCCTTTCTCCTCCATCCGCGTCGACATTGCCCCACCTCTTCGTTCTATTATTACACGAATGGGCTTTTCTCATTTCGCCTCTTTGTGATTTTTCCTTCCTTTGTTCCCCTCTCGCGCGTACCCCTTTTCGCGTGTGCCATCCCCACCTGTTTTTCAACCATTCCACCCGGAGCCACGATGACGGAACGACCAATATATATATCTTGGACGCGAAACTTCCACCAGCTAGTCGCCTGGGAGGAATATACGGTGGAATACGGGGGAAACGTGATGCGGATCAACGATAAATCAGAACGGCGGATGTAAATAAAAATCTTAGGAGGAGGAATTGGAAAGGGGGAGTTTTTTTGCGGGGCGAAAGAGGCTGCTGCTTTTGTCGTTTGTCGACCGGCATCCAATTTGAAATTTTTCATCGGCCGATAACCGATACCGCGAGCAAACCACCGCGATTTGTAATTTCGGCCGCGATTCAACGTTTCAGACGTTTATTTGCCCGATACGTATTCCCCATCTCTCGCCGGATTATTTATAACTCCATTCGCTGCATTCGAGCGAGCCCGAGATAAATAGTCGAGACGCGATAAATTATGTTTCACAAGTTGCCACTTAATTCCATCCATCTTGGAAGCTTCGCTCGATACCGGATTTTTAAGAGGAAGGACGATCTCTTATTTGAAGGGACAGTTTGAATATGATATTCGATTAAAAACGTGGAAAAATTGATGCGCGAAATGTAATATCGCTCTTCCATCCCCTGTTCTTCGCATCTGATGCCTGCGTATAAACGGAAGGGCGAGGAACTCGATGGATCGGATTGGCAGGTGATTCTTAGATTCAGGGGCTTCTCTTGATAACTTCGATTTAATTTCGACGAGAACGAGAACAGGGATTAGAGAAGAAATTGACCGGTGTCAATTTGTTATTTTTCTTGTTCTCTCTTTTTCGTCGTCTCGAATCAAATCCACGTTCTTGGTTCGTACGGAGAAGGGAGAAAATCGTTATACTTTGTATTATTTTTTCGTATTACGTATTATATTTTACACGAATAATATAAGAAGCTCTCTCAATCTCGAGAAAAATGTGTAATAAAAAAGGTGGAAAAAGTTTCTTAATAATCCTCGTTTCTTCGTTTAAATTTTAATCGTTATTAAAGATTTGATCCTTCTAAGTATAAATCGTGGATGAAAAACTTACTTGGACGTCTCGTATTTCCTATCCCATCCTGACAATGCTTTGAAAATACTTCGAGATACGTTTCAAAAGAATATTTTCGTAGAAAATGATCGGAAACGCGAGCGGGAAACGTTGTAGAATTTTATTTCAAGATCGGCATCTTCAACACAAGAGAATTTAGGTGCAGCATCCGTGATAGAAGGAACGGCTCCCGCCGATATATCGAGAAAGGGTGTATTTATTGGAAAAGCAATGAGATCTTGGTCGTTGCTCGAGCGAGCTTAGATCAGAGATAGCGCGAAAGGAACACCCGAGGGACTTTAGACTAAAAGTTCCGCTCGAAACTCTTCGCTTTTTCCTTGCTTCGAGTACGAGTTTTCTTCCCTCCCCTTCCGGCAAGTTTTCGCCGGCGAAACGTTCACCACGTATGCCGGTGCACGCCAAGTATTTCGAAAATGTGCTACCTTAAATGTTAATTTAAATTCTGAACGATGCGACGCACGAAACTTCCATCGATAGGGGAAGCTTTAAGGAAAATTCGCTCGAATAAATATCATTTTTTTTTTTTTTCCCTCCCCTTCTAAAGAACTTCCTTCCAAACACCGTTATTTTCGTACGAATTATCACACCAACATTAAAAATTCTTACTATCCCTTCCCTTCTTCTTTCTCGTCGAATTTCAAAAAAAAAGCGTGTAAAATTTTTTCATCATGCGATTCGATGGCGAAGACAACTCGGCGAAATTTTAAACGAAATTCGAAAACATTTTGACACCTAATAATTACGATAATAAGCTTTGGAAATTAGGAACGGTCGAGCAGTCACGGCGCATTGATTAATATGATCAGATTTTACGGCATAAGCCAATAACAAAACGTAATCCGGGGGATGCGACTCGCGTAACCGGAAAATTATAATCCCCGCCCTCCCTTCGCTCCAATTGGATTTGGCATCGAACGCGAAAGAACGCGAACGATTCTATTCGGATCACATTATATCGCGTTCCGTATAAAATTCCATATTTAAGATACAATCAATTCTCGAAACCATTTCAATAACAAGGGGTTCAGAAACAAGCGAATTCCAAACGGCACATGATATACGCTTTCGATTCGAAATTTTCACATCCACATCCATATACATCCTTCCTTCCTCGTAAGAGAACTCGCGAGACATGCACCAGCTTTTTCGTCCTTTTTATCTCGGGAATATAGGCGAGTAAACGAGAAAAATGCATTTCTGTTTCAGGAAGCGCGTACATCATAAGGTGGAGCGCCCCTCAGTTGATGGTGGTTGCGGTGCAGTACATCCTCACGGGGCCCTACATGCCCCCGTACGTGCCCCAGACGGCGAATTAGAATGGGATGGAGCCGAGGAAAGAGCCGATCGGCCGATGTTCGTCCACTTCCACGCTTCCCTCTCGCGCCCTGTCGTGTCGACCTTCGTTGCATCCCTGCGATATCATCCCCACAGGGGATGGGGGAGGAGGGGGGAGCCGTGCACCACGGTACCTTCGATATCTTTTATTAATATATCCAAGATAACGTATCGATAATGGAAACGCGCCCCTTTCGTTTTTTTTCTTTTTTTTTTTTTTTTTTCCTTTTCTTTTCTTTCACGTCGATCCATTTCGCAAAGAAGAGGAAGAGGAGGAGAAGGTATTTTCTTTGCGAAAGATATCGATTGAAATGTATTCGAACCGTTTTTATATTTGTTTTCGAAAGGAGATAGAATAGCTTCGCTCGTAGATGCGAAAACGATCATCGACTACCAGCCCGGCTATGATATATCCCGGATATTAGATTGACGGTTGATGGGATGCATTAGCGAAAACAGACGAAATTATTTGCCACGTGGTTGTTGTATACCTTCAATTGGATTGTTAATTGCAATCGAATATTAATTAGAATAATTGAATTACGTTATAGGTTGGCTGCCGGATTACGGGCTTAATTAGCATCGGATAGTTATTGCGAGGCGAATTATCTTGGTAAATTATTTGTCAGAAGTAATGACGTATGAACGGTGAACGCAGCACACGGTTGTTGTATACAGGAGCAATATGACGTTGTATCGGGATGCTATAAATAATTAATCGACATACAATTAGGAAAAGAGGAGGAAAGAGTGCGCATCCGTTGATATTTATCTTAACTATTTATCTTAATTATTATTATTCCGACGTTTTATTACGATGATATTCGTTAGAAATACGTCGATGGCATGCTACTTTCAATTAATTAATTCGTAGAAATATCGTTTTGCTTTGATATCCTGGTTTCAGGTTAATTTCATCAACCGTTGAATGAAAACCGTTCCTTCTTCTATCTATTCGATCTATAAGAGACGAGGAAATCAGCGATCGTGATCAAGATCTTTGAAAACGATCGAATTAACGAACGTTTGTTGAAGATAGAGAGGGATATTGGGGAAAAGACAAAAGCGAATGCTCCAATTCTTTGAAATCTCTCAGATCTCTCGGTCTTTTCGTCGAAAGGACGCATATTCCTTAATTAACACGTGGCGCGATAAATTTCGAAAACAATCAAACTCGCCTTTCTTTTCCCCGTTCGAAATGATAAAGTCGCCCTTCGAGAATAACAAAAACTCGGGCCCAACTCTGAATTCTCCTCCACCGATTCCCATCTTCTCCTTTCGTAACGAAAGAATACGCAATAACGATTCGATCAGTCGAATAGAACTGCAACGTTACCCGGATAAATCTGAAAGATTGCACGATCGAGGGATGGAGAAAAGACAAGAATCGAGGGCGCGATTCGAAACAAAGTCTACGCGAGTGTAGTAGATGCGTGGGCGAGGGAAATCTCGAGGCAGAGAGAGAGACTTTTCAAGCAGGAAGTAGCGTTCAAGTAGACAACGCTCGAGAGAGAGAGAGAGAGAGAGAGAGAGAGAGAGGGAGAGAATTTGATTAATGCTTGGGCACGTGAAAAATGGCGCCGCGTCCTCGCGGAATCGAGGAGAAAGAAGGTTGAAGGAAGGCAGAAACGCAACGCGATATTTTTAAAAACGGTCGCCAGAATCCAATTATCGAAACGGTTGGTTGCTCGCCGGCGAAAAATTTCGTTCCTCAAAAAAAAAAAAAAAAAAATTTCACGTATCTCGGCAAAAACTCGCCGCCCGCTGATTTTCCGCCCGACACGTTTCAACTTTTACAAATTTCGCCTCCTCATTCCTCTCTCTCTCTTTCCTCTTTTTTTCAATCTCAATTCTCTTTTCCTTTCGTTCGCGATATTGTTATCTAATATCGGGCAAATGTTAATGCGAAGTCTCGATGGAAAATTCAATCCTCCACTCTGATTTTTTTCAACGTCTTTTCGATTCGCGCCATTTTGTTGATCGTCGCGCGAACGATTTATTCGAATTACGCGTTAAAAAGGAATCCATATAGCGAATGAGAAACGGTATATATATGCGTTGAAAGTTGAAACGAAGCGAGGGAGTTTTTAAATTTTAACGCGATAAAAGTTGAGAGGAGGTGTAAAAACATTAGGTGAAAGGGGGCACGCGTGGCCCTCTCAAAGACCGAAATTACTATGATTTTCAGGTGAACGTATTAATCATCCCGCTGGCCTGTAATTAAGAAACTCTCCATTACCATATCGGTGTAATCGGCAGCACGTGACGTGTAATTGGGTTTCGCGGATATCGTCTGTCTGAGGGGGGTGGTAAATTAAAATAGCTCTTGCCGCGCGAATTAATTATCGAAAGAAGACACAAAGACATCAAACGATACGGAGAATCCAATTTCGGCTGATGAACGAATCCCGCCGTGTCGAGTACGAACGGTTTAATCGAAAAGCGTTCGATTCATGAAGAAATGGGGCCGGGAGAAATTCAAATTCGCGCCAACATTTCATAATCCAGCCGGAACGAAGCGCAAATATTAATAACTGGCCGTGTTTTATCTGTAATTCAATTTCCCGGGCCACGATAATTAAATACTACCCTCTGTTCAGCATTCGTTCATGAAAATTTACGACACTTTTATCACGTCTTCTTAAGTCCCCTTTTTCTCTTTTATCCCTCGTGTTCAATCGAGATACGCGTTCATTCACCGTTGACGAATTTTTGAAATCGACTATCGGTCGTTGCTACTAAAAACTAGCCGGAAATAAACTGATTAATGAGAATTAACGACGCTCCACCAGCGTTGTGGTGTCAACGCATAATAAAATTCCAAGGGAATAGTTGGAAACCATTTGTGTGGATAATTCCGTTGGTCGGTCACGCGAGCCGGCCAGGGAAGCCAGTAGTGAAAAGTTTCGATCGCGCGAAAAGGGCTTCGATATCGTTCCGAAGTGTCTCGTAGCTGGAAAGTTGGCTCGATTCGAAATTGAAAAGTTCCCTTCCTCGTCGATACGAAGGAGATATCTTTCGAGTAAAGATTTCTTCGAAAACATGGACATTTTGAGGAGAAAAAGTACTGGGAACGTGATTCCTCGTACGAGAACGAGAAAGAGAGAGAGAGAGATTCGTCCGTTCGAGGAGATTCCTCGGACGGATCTCCAATCCCAGGATTACGGTTCCTGCATCGAGAAACCACTCTGTCTCTATTTTGGGATTAGCATTTAAATGAAATCGCGAATTAGCGCGGCGTTTTAGATTTATCTTGGGACAGGGAGGAGGAGGAGGAGGAAGGGAGCGTCGCCAACGAGGCGCCACGCGGTCGAACGATAAACTTCATTCGAATTCGGACCACGAAACCAGCCGAAACCGGCTACATTATAATTCCTCCTACCATCCTCCGTAATTGCTACCTCCGACGATTTAATCAAGATATCTCTCTCGTGCGAAAAATAATCGTAAAATATCGTATTCGTACATCGCGAGCATCCGGTAAACAAAATTTACAACAGCTTCGAGATCGGATCGATCGAAGAACGACCCGCGAATTAGGCGCGAACAGGTTTTACCCGAGCCACGTCGCGGCGGATGAAAACGGACGACGATGCGCGCGGACGAGACGAGACGATTCGGATTCGAGGCACGAAACAACGCGCACGGGCGAAATATCTCACGCCAATATAATTGTACGCGTTTCAGAGGTATCATTTCGTAATCTATGTAGCGCTGGTCGGATGGGGGATTATGTTAAGCGATGCGTGAGCGGGTACAGTGGACGGGAAGCCAGGCGTAACAGAGATACTGCTCGGTGACGTCGTTACACGCCACGGGTGTATTCCCGTTGCCCGCCGATAGAATACACGCCTCCCTATTTAGATGCGTGTACGGATAGGAGCCGCGTGTATCGCACGACCGACGTGAATTTTATCCATTTCGCTCTCTCTCTCTATTTGTCGTTCGTTGTTCTATTCCATCCTCGTTACGAGGAATTAATACACCACGTTTCAAGTTTCGTCCACTTGAGGATATCGATTCGAATTTCGTTTCTTTGAATTGAAAAATCGATTGGAAATTGGAGGAACGAAACAACGTTTCGTTTAAAGAGAAATTGAAATGAAAGAAAATAGGGTAAGTGGTTAATGAGTGTACCACTGTGTAATCATCTTTGTTGGAACGCTGGTTGAAAATTGAACAGGTATCGCGAACGGATATATGGATTAATCGTTATATTGTTGCGTTGTTGTTAGTTTTGTTAAGTTTCTTCTTATTCCGATAAAATATGAAATACGGTAAGAAAAAGAAAAAAAGAAAAAGGTAATCGTTTAATGTTAGAAAAGACGATATTACCCTACTTTTACCTTAAACCCTAGAAAGATTGGAAAATTTACATGGCAAAGAAGGAACATCGTTATTGGGAGATTGTTTAAAACGGCGTCGGGTGTGTGTTAAGGTTGATTCAAGTTGACTCCAGTTTGCTCTTGCGAGAGGCAAGCCTCCTCGGCCAGACGAAGAATCGAGGTTATGCAAATTACTCCTTAAATAGATGATAACCCAAAGTTAACCTAGATCCACGAAGCCACGGTTAAGCCACTCCGTATCCCCCCCCCTTCGCTATCTTCTTATCCTCCGCTATTATTTTCCTCCCCCGCGATTACTTGTCGATTACCCGCCGGTTAAATTTTTCATTGTTTAGCACGGATGTGATTCGCGGATAATGCCGTTCCTTCGACGCGATAACGTTCGTCGGAAATGGTTGGAAAGTACACGTTTCACCAGATATTTCAAAATAACCCAAAATTGTTTTTTGACGCGATGATGGGAGGAGCGTTATCTTCGGTGAATGTAACGCGTTCGATGGCGCGGCGGACATGACGCGCGTTTACCGTGACACGAGTTTCGATTAATAAGCAGAAAATTACGACAGTGCGGGCGACAATGGAAGCGTACGGACTAATGGCCTCGATCCCGCTT
This sequence comes from Apis florea, assembly GCF_048593485.1. Lineage (NCBI taxonomy): Eukaryota > Metazoa > Arthropoda > Insecta > Hymenoptera > Apidae > Apis > Apis florea. The sequence goes on from NW_028256746.1 coordinate 4,710,925, forward strand.
TTCACTACTGTTGAATTACAGAAAAGAACGGTTCGACGCTTGTATTTAATGTATTCCCTGTTTATATCGTTCGAGCTAGATTAAAATTTAATGTTTTCGCGATTTCATTTGACGCGAAAGCATCACGTTCGAAACGATCAAACGTTAAAACTTGCTTTTTACAATTCGATGGATTTCAAGAATTACCTTAACCAGACATTTCTTATTTTTTTTTTCATTATTTTTTTTTAATATTATATTTTTATATCTTTTTTAGAAAGTTTATTATCTTTGTTTTTTTTTTTTTTTTTTTTTTTTTTTAGTAATTATTAGATCGAATAAATCTCGAATATTTCCATTTATTTTGGTCTGTTTATTTCGTTACCGTCAAAGTCGAGAAATTTATTCGGCTCTCGAATATTTAACGCGTCAAGTAGTATAAATCGAGCATGTATCAGACGCTTGACGAAATTTATCGCTACGACTGACAATTATATTTCATCTTATAAATTCGCGCAGACAACATTCCCAGTGTAATATTTTATATCGCCGCTCTCGTGGAAAAACAAAAATATATTACTCGTATTAATGCAATAACCGAGGCTGAATCGAGCAAATTTTATTCCGTTTTAAATCTCAAACGTTCTCGCTAATTCTCGTGAAATTTGTAAAATATATGTCCACCATCTTCTTTTCCATTACAAATTAATAACAATTCGTTTCATTCGTCCCTCGCCTATACAATTTTCCGACCGAACGAGTGTTCGCAATTAGTCGCAACTGTTCGTAAAAAATAATAGCAACGGTTCGATCACAACGCGCGTGAAAGAAAAATCCTCGAGAGAATTCGAGAGGCAAAAGTGAAAATTCGAGGAGTGAAAAACCGATCGAGCGAATAATAATCAAAAGTTTAGAGTAAAGAATTTCTATCATCATACCTTCTCGCGGAATCCGTACGGAGTCCAAAGTTTAACGTATTATTTCATTATTTTTATCGGGAGAAATTTCTTTCCACCGCGTATAAAGTATTCGCCAAAGAAGAAGAGGAAAGTTTTATTCCGTGAACAAAAATGGCCGAGGCTCCGGATAAAAAAGAAAAGCAAATGATCTCGTGAAACGTGACTTTTCCTTTCTTTTTCAATGGCAAAGATTTACGGGTTTCTCGTACGATCGTTTCGCTCGAAATCTCGCCGCGAAAACAAGGGTGGAGAATCCCGTGAGAGAATTGTTGGACGATCGAGAAACAACCGGAGCCGAGAAACAAGAGGATCGATTTAAATTGCTCGGCCACCGTAAACGTATTTGCATGATAGTGATTTTCGTGGTTACGAATCAGCATAATAATACTTCTGAGAAATGTAACAGACTGGAATCGGACAAGAGCTATATATATATGTATAATATTGTTCAAAATTAGAGGTTAGAGATGGAATGATGGCGCGGGACGGTTAGAAACGGATCCTGTTATACATAATCTGTGTTACGGTCCACGAGCTTTTCTCGTCCGGTTTAACACGCCCCATTCGTGGCAGAATTCACCGCGGCGAAAGTATTGTCTCGTTTGCGAAAACTCGCCCAATCTGTTGCTCCCGTTTCATTCGAATGCGTCGTTCCATCGAATCTTTTTCTTCCTTTTTTTTTTTTTTTTTTTTTTTTTTTCATACGCGCGAAAACGATCGATCGATCGAAGAATAATCGAGACACGGGCGGGAGACCATGATACGCGTTCGAAGGAATAAAGATTCGACGAGTTCGGTCGAATTTATTTTTAACCAGACGATTCGGGAGAAATGTTTTAGCAGGGACCCGCGGGATTAATATGGAAAAACCTTGCCCGGCAAATATCTTTAAAATCCATCCGGAGTTTTAATCACCAGACAGCCGGCGAAACCAATAAAACTAACCGCCGTTATACATACATACATACATATATACGTATGTATATACGTATTGAAACAAAAAAAAAAAAAACGAGGCCATTGTCCGTTATTTCGTTATTTTCATATTTACCGGGAAAACAGGATATATCGGAGATTAAAGGGAGAGGAGAGATATCTTGATTACAATTACCTCCAATCGCATAAAAAATAAAGAAAAAAAAAAAAAAAAAAAAAAGAAAGAAAGAATTTTCCGGGACAAAATAATAAATTTGTATAGGTTGTTCGACGACAAGATAAATCAGAGTCTCGCGAAAAATTGCGGTGCGTTGCTAGGGAGCGGAAGAACGGAGATACGAGAATATTTAAATGAGACACGCGCTTCGAAACTCACCCTCGCCTCGATCCTTATCGCTCCTTTTTTCTTTCTCTTTTTTTTTTTGCACATGGGGTGCAACTGTATCAGGCGTCATAAAAGTTTGCTCGTTGCGAGTCCCGTCAGAATCGTGGACGAGAGAGAGAGAGAGAGAGAGGTGTGTGTGTGTTTAAGTGGAGAAGAGGGAGAAGGAGGAAGGGGTGGATAAGAGTGAAAGGGAGAAGAGAGGGCGCGAGTTGTGGGTGGAGAGATCCTGTTATACACAGTCTGTATCATCACTTTGCGATGTACTTGCGAGCTTTTCCCGCCTCGTTTAACACGGCCCATTCATAATAGGGTGACGGGCGTAAAAGTATTGCCGGTTATCGCGGTGGCCGCACCACGTACCTCGCCAAACATTGTCCGACCTCCGATTTACCACCTCTACCAGCCACCAGCGAGAGGGACACCTATTGTCCCGAGTTACGATGCGCCGAGGTCGGCCGCCCACGGCCGACACTTTTACGGGCCGACCTCATAATTGCCAGATTGCTGAACGACAAAACTGGCTATCCCCCCCTCTACACCGCCTTCTACACCAGTGAACGAGAAATAACGCGATAAATCTCGTTACGAAGCCATAGTCTCTCCTCGTTCGTATTCAATATCGCGTTCGGTTTTTTAAAATTACGGAGCAAGTAGCCTCATTGATTACGAGCTGGTCGATCTTCTCTTTCTTTTTTGCCGATCAACAAGGTTTAAAGCGGATTTTTTAGCGGACGAAAAAATGTTTAGAGAGGGAGAGATAACAGTAACAGTTTGGAATTATTAATAAAATATTTAGAAACTTTTTTTAATTTTCTCGTTCCTGTGAAAAGATATTTACATTGTTACGAGTAAAATTCGCATTTCAACCCATTTTCCATTTCCTGCGAATTACTTCTCCATCGAGAAGTATCTATCTTCCATCTCTTTGTTTACCGCTGAAATCCAGTTTATCGTATCGTTACGTCTACCCTCCAGAGATCCAGGGATCGTTTATCAAAGTCCGTTGTATCACGATGATAGAAATCCTTTGAGATGCATGCGTATCCACGTTTAAGTTCCTCCTTAGGGGGCGCGCGCCTAATCGGAAAGTTTGATTTAAACGAGAGAGAGAGAGAGAGAGAGGTGGTGGTGGTGGTGGCCGCTTTGTCTTCCTGTCGATTTAAGGAGAGAGGGAGGGAGGTAACACGCAGCGCCGTGGAAAGATCGGGGGAGGGCGAAACTTCATCGACACGGGCCAACTTTTCCACGAACTTGGCGAATTTATTTCACGGCCGTATCAGACACGCTGATCCCTGGGAGCTTTCGAGGAGCTTTCAGATTCGCATCGACCGACTTTCACATCGCCCGATGTTTCGAGTTCACCGGTGTTTCTCGGTTCGAAGTTACTGTTCGACGAACAGGCCGAGACACGGGAGCAATCGTTCGGTCGTTAAGGCGTCCAAATCTCTTAACGTCGTTCGCCTTTCGCACAGTTGAAGTTAAGGGAATTCCGGGGACGTTCCCGGATTTTATCAATTCCCGGATAAAAGACAGCGGTTCTGCCGGTTCGGAAATTTCCTCCGGAAAAGATCGGAATGCTTCGCTTTGAGAATTGTTTGCTTTTGACAATTTCAACTCTCGAGAGCTATATCGAAATATTTAAGCTTTTCGAGCTAGAAGTTGGAAATTCCTGTATATTATAGCTTTTCTAGAGAATTCGGGTCTAATTTAATTAAATTAAATTCCTTTCCAATAAGAGCGATAATGATGAATAATGGAAAAAAACTTTTTCCTTAGATCGAGAAAAAGGAAGAGGGTAACGAAACTTGGCGAGGATTCGGCGAGCGTTGTAATTAATGATAGGAGAAAAAAAGTTGCATGCCATCGTGGAGCAGCAATAACAAATTTCGCCTACCTGATTTTGAATATATTCCAACCTTCGTTCGACGGCTCTCCCCGCCACAAAAGGTCGACACACCTGCGATCGCAATTTCACCACGATCCACCCACCGATAGTCAAATTGTGAAACAAGTTGAAAGTATTATTGCTTATACTTTGATGTATCATTATATCGTATCGAATGTTTTACGTAAGGATCGCGACCTCGAGGTAAGTAAGTCACTTTCGGTGCTCAACGGGAGACGAATCAAGGTTTTACATCAAATTATAATTATATTAGACCGAAAGTCCCCGAAACAAGAACGGTGTTGGAATCCCGTTGGAAGAGCGAAACGAACGAATGCGCAAAAAATATTCAAGAATATACTCGCTCCCCTTTCTTTCGTCGTTTCTCTCCTCCACGGGACGTAAGCTGTAAGAGAATTGTAAATAGCTCAGTGTATAAATTTCAGTTCCAGGATTCATTGTATAAACATTATAAATACCTCTGAAAGATGTGAATTCGCGTGGGTCGCGTTCGTATCGATATCCCTCTCCCCGTTCTAAAAGCGGTTCTCGATACGAGTTTGACGCGCGAATCTCTGTAAATAAGTGAATAAATAAATAAATAAATAAATAAATAAATAAATCGATCACATAAGAAGTGCCAAAATACGTGACTCACACATACGTGCATAACGCGCGTAACAAACGTATAAATACGTGTGTACACGGTGCACACGAATCGAGAATCAACGCTCGTTTCCTGCAATAACAAGCGAACCTTGGTTGATACCTCAGTCGATACAGTCGAAAGTTCGGCAAGAGAGAGGATGGAACGTGATAGAATAACGGATATCCGGCTATGTGTTAGCCGGCTATTTGAATAATGAATGGCCTGCTGATTCCCATCACCCTGTAGTCGAGCATAGAAGGATTATTCGCGAATACGTCTCTCGCCAAACTTACCGTGCGTTGTCTTCTTTCTGTATATATATATTATAAAAGATGCGTTTTTAACGTCTATGTACGTCTTTTTTATTCTTTTATTTATTCTTTTTGTTTTCTCGTCCAATTGCGTCTTTATCCAAGTAGATTTAGTCTTTTAATTTAATAATGAAAAAGAAAAAATAGGAAGAAACGTAAACGCGTTGACTTTTCTTTCTTCACAACTTGTGTTACTTTAGATGTTCGAGAGACTCGTAAAATTAGACTCGTAAAAAATCCTGCGATCTAGATTACTGCCATTTATATACCAGATTACTGCCATTGTATGACAGTTTTTACTGCCGTACAATCAATCGAAGAGCAAGATAGAGAGAAATCGGTGTGCTTTCTTTTTTTTTTTTCTTTCTTTCTTTCTTTTTTTTTTTTCTTTTATTTGGCATACTGTAGCGAACGATTGTTGTTAAGACGACGAGATTTCGTGTACATGTGTGTGTGTTTGTGTATGTATATGAGAGAGAAACGGGAAAGGTCTAGTCCTAAGGAGGTTTAAACAATAATTAATTATGTCGTCGTAAGTCTCGTATCTTACAGGCAATTCCGCCAATTGCTCGCCACAAAACCACAAATCCTCGATCGTTCGATTATTGTTGTTAATTTATTATTTAATTGTTGAATCGACGAGATCGATAGATCTCTTTAGACCGACGACGACGACTACGACAGGGAGTTGAGTTTGTGGCTGGCAACGTTTACTGTGTTCCTGTAAATAAATATACATAAACGAAAGGTGTAACCTGCTTAGAATTAACTAACTACGGCGTAAATATAATTATAATAAGGAGCATCGTTTCGAAACGATGGAAACGAAACGTGGGATCGACGAGAACAAACCTCAACAACCACTCACCCTTCCCTTTCTTCTTCACCCCTTCTTCTTCTTCTCCATCTTTCATCTTCCTTCTTCGTTCGTGCGAAGAGAGAAATTCTAACGAATTTGCTTTTTTCCAAATTTCGAAATTACGAAAATACCTTCTTTTTGTATCGGACGCGTCGCGAGAAAATATTTTATTAATCGATTTCGAAGCCTCGGAAAAAGATGTTGCGAGATGTTCGATATTTTTGCGGACAAATCCATTTTGAGTAAGAATTTGAGAATCGAGAAAAAGTTCGAACGATCGCGATATTATATATTATAAATTTTCACGGTTCGATGGTATTGGTTCTTAAATAAAAGAAAAGTTCTTTTTTTATTTTTTTTTTTCTTTTTCAGCGTTCTAAAAAAGAGATTTGGACGAATTAGATGAGTATCTATCCGTACGAGATAAGATCCGTTGCACGATTGAGAGAGAGAGAGAGAGAGAGAGAGAGAAAGTGTTGGCAAAAGAAAAGACGGCGACCGAAAATCTGTGAAAGGATAGAGATCATCGGAGAGGAAGATACACATACACCTGAACTCAGGTCAAGATGAAAAGAGAAAGAGCAAAATAAAAGGCACCGGAAATCGCTTTTAATGTGCATCATAAACTCGCTGCGTAGTGTTACTCTAAATGTTGCTACATTTAATATGTAAGTAATAGATTGTGTTTTAAACGTGTAAAGAAAGAGAAATCGGCGGATCGTTTATTTCGTCACTTCACACAAGTGGGACAAGTTGTGTCAATTAAACGTGTATAAAAAAAAAAGAAAGAAAGAAAGAAAGAAAGAAAGAAAGAAAGAGGAAAAAAGCCCGAAGCGAGAAATTGTTGACCGATGGCTGGGTCCTTCCTTTCGGTTTTCCAAATGGGAATATGTTTTTCTGTCCGCGTTATTGTACATTTTTCATAATTCCCTTATTGTGATAAATTTATCTAGAACTGTACGAATAAAAGAATCAGAAACAGAGATAACGCTGTTTTCATTACCAAACCACGTAACCACCCTTCCAAAACGAGGAAACTGGAATGGACCACTGGATGAATTGGGTAACACATTTTCAAATATTTAATTAAAGTCGTCTGCATTATCGCTTCATTAGCGAAATTTGTATACATACGTGGTGATGTGCCGCGTCAACGTGAATGGGGGAGATATAAAATGATAAAGCATTCGAATTAAGTCTAATTAACAACGAATGTAATCAAGTCTAATTGAGATAGCGACTCTGTTACGTAACTGTCCATTCAGTGTGCATCATTCTTGTACGCATCATTTCATTTACCAAATAATAACGAACGAACTTATTTGTATGGAAATATATGGCATATGTACAGGCATTAAAAGAAAAAAACAATGCGCAAAGTAAATATATCTCTGACAAACGATCTGGGGAGAAAGTCTTTAAAAACTTTTAAAAACGAGGAAATATATTTTCAATTTTAATTACGTCGCGCGTTATCTCGTGTATTTCGTAATGAGGATGAATTAATAAATCTTTGTTCGATAAAAGAGGAAAAGATCGAGTAAACATTTCGTAGTTATTGCTCGTTATTACGTAATGTAATATTACGCATCGCGTTGTATAAATTCGAAAGAGAAATCGGATTAGCGCGTTTAAAAGCCACCAGGAGTTATTGGATTCGAATACGTTATGGTAATACATTATAGATGTATATCCCGGAGAAATACAAACTGTATCTCATTGAATTCCAGATATTTACATCGCACTATTCGAATTCAATCAGCCATTACTGTCGATACGATATTCAGAATTTGCCGGCAATTTTTTTGGTTAAAATATGGTGTAAAATATGGAACATGTGTTCGTTTCACGACTATGACGCTCTCCCCCAAAATAAAATCGATATAATCTAAACAGAAAATTTTATTATAGAGCGCGAGGATGTTGAAGCGCGATACTTTTCCAAAAATCGCACGAATTCTGGATTTTTATACGCGATTTGAAAAAAAAAAAGCGAGAAATACGAGGTGTAAATAAAAAGTTGGTGGAATGTTTTTTTGTTTTCCTATTTCGGAAAAATTGCAGCAATTTTTTTTTATTGAGCCGTATAATTGATAGTGATCTCTACTGTTGGTTCAAATTTTACGATTATATCGCTCGTGATTTATACCATAGCGCACATTTTTCATCACGCTTGTTTTTACCTGTTGTCGCAAGAGAGATGATAAAAATATCTCACAATTTCTTTCACGAACGAGCAATGAATTAATTAGGAAAATGTTTCGAAAAATCTCGTGCTTAGCATTTCAAACTTTAATTCGTTACTTTTTTCCTTCTTTTCACCCTCTTATATACGTATATCACAATTGAAAGTTAAGTTAAGAGAACGAAAAATATTCTTTTTGTCCGCGTATTCCGCATATGTACATCTTTATCGTAAATTTGATTATGAATCATGAACCGACGAATAAGGCGAGAAAGATGAAAGAGAAGTGGATACGAAATATCCTCGAGAGATATAAAAACGTTCAGGAGCATACCGTCATTTCAAGGTCCGTCATCGTCTTTATCCTTAAGCTCCTTTCGAGCGAATAAGCATATCAAAACATCGGTCGATATAATAAAATACAGTGACTCGGGTTTTACAGTTCTATCATGGATTCGAGGATTATATATGAAAGCTTCGAATGGCCTGTTATTTCTCTCTCATCAAGATATAAGATTGATTGAAAACGATATTTTAGTGTTTCGTGTTGAGGAATGAACCGAAGCTCGCACGAACAGAGTTAATAGAGAGATTTTTTATTTTATTTCGAACGCTTCTTTCGTTTCCTTCGCAACAAAACGAAGACAAAAAGTTATCCTTTATAGAATGAAAAAAAAATGATTTCATTTTGAATATAGCTTCCATTTTTATAAATAATAAATTCGATTTCCCCAACAACAAATCATTGATGAGACAACTCCCCTTCTTATCGATTTTAATCTTAATCTTGAAATAAAATCGTTATAAAGCATCTTGTCGACGAATAATAATCTTTTTTAAAAGTTTCGTAAAAAGAATATAAACATTGCTAATAACTTCGCGATAATAATTTTCTCTCCTCTGATGATGATGAAGAATTTAATAAACTCGAGTAGAGAAAGATCTAATATTTACTCGAACACCGATATTGACTGCAAATATATAGACGACGACACCACGTTCACTATATCGGCTCTAATATTTTCACCAAGTTCCTGCTTTCGACCCGTGCCACTCTTTGAACCTGGTGAAAGACAAGAGGTGCAAGTCTTAAAGGAAGTCTGCCCGTTTCAAAGTGGTACGCGATATCCCCAAGGGACTCTTCTATCGAGGATTTGAATAATTCTCTCTCTCTCTCTCTCTCTCTTCACCCCTTCTTTTTCTTTTTTCACCGCAGTCGCATTTCACTTTTCCGCGTGTTCTCTCAAAAGATTTCGCCTAGGTGTTGGAGGGAATAGATTTAGAGAAAGATTCTTCCAAATTATACAGATATAAGTTACTTTAATAAAATACGATTATTATTAATTTGCCTTTGTAAATAGCAATATTGAACAATATATAAATATTCGAAAGAAAAATTTATTATTCATCTCGTTTCATACGTTTTCCTTCACGCTTAATGATAAATAGGATTACGGGGCGTAAACGTTGGCCCGCTATCTGCCCATTGATCGGCACGATTTCTTCCCCGATTACGCGAGAATTTTCATTAAATTCTTGCGCTTCGTAACAGCCATACTTGAACGAGCGGCTCGCGAAGTAGAGCGTAAATGAAATCCACGCGGAGTCACCAGCTGAATCAAGGAGGGAGGTGGAAGGTAAAAAGGAAGCGGTGGGAGGATCTCCTTAATTAAGATTGTCACCTTCGTCCACACGGAAGCTTGTATTGAATTGGCCTTGTTACCTTTCCTCCTCCTCCTCCTCCTCCTCCAGCATCCAGGAAAAAGCGGCTGAATAATGACTATGCATAAGGACGCGCAAAGGATTTCATATAAATGATAATGTTCCCCGGTCTGCTCCTTCCGTCTCCGGTTACCGGCCAGGACGGGCTCAAAGGAATTACAAATTTCGACCAAAGGGGGGGGAGACGCGCCCAAAATTGGTCGCATGAAAAATACATTTAAAAATATACTCCAAGTTCTCGCTTCCCTCCTCCCTCCTTCCCTCGATATCTCTGATATTGACGATAAACCCTTGGCCCTTCCCTTTGACCTCTCTCTCATCCCACCACGTGGGATTCGCGGGATGAAAATAGGGCCGATCCTTTCGCACTTGCGCAACGTACCAACTTTCGGTCCTTCGTGTTAAATTTATCAACGTTACGATGCACTCTCTTTCTCTCTCTCTCTCTCTTTCTCTTCGTCTCCGTTGATCCATAATAACGAAAATCTCGGCTCATAATGGAGGGAAGAGTGTTTCGAATTTTCAGAATTCTCGCGTTGAACCCAATTACCAAGCGAATACGTAAAGGAATCCCGTGGAAGGAATCTCGTGCTGTTCCATCCTGCTCCTCCACGAGAAGCTGCCGCTCCCTCGTTTTACGTGTGTAACCAAAACTTGGTAATTCGAGTAAATTTTGGTGGACGGTTTGTGCATGGTGCATGGGTTTGCGCGACGACACCGAGCCCCACCCTCCGCCACCCACCCGCTTGACAATATAACAACTTAATTCGGTCGCATATTCAGGGGAAACCGAGCGGACGATTCCCATGAGGCGATCATACTGGAGGGAGGGAGGGAGGGGGAGGTGGATTTAATGAAAACGAATAGCAGTTTCCTCGGGGTTGGCGGGCTACATCGTAATGATTCAAAATGTAGGCCACACGTTGCTCGCATCGTATCGAGCACACCCCCCCCCCCCCCAACGAACAAACCCTCGACTCGTCTGTATTTCGTGGCACGAAACAATTACAACGCTCCCCTGTAATTGAAACGAACAGTATTTTCCTCCAACTCGCCAACTTGCCCGTAGTACGAATGCACCGAAGCATTTCTAACGAGGCTTTTTTAAACTTTCCAAGATAGAATTCCAACCGATAGAATCCTATCCTTTCTCTCCCGAAACAAGACCACCCCTCTCTCTCTCTCTCTCTCATTCTACGCATCGAGCTCTCAATTTCTATCCCTTTTTCTTCCCCTCCCTTCCTTTCTTTTTCATTTATCTACCTTTTCATCGATTCTCGAACGGTGACGAGGACGGTATTTTTTTCCAGCGAATCCTCGAATCGAGAGAATCGACATAAATTACGCATTAAACGGGGGGTATTTTTTTTTTTTCTTTTCCACGGAAGGAGGAAACTCGATACACTCGAGACTTTAACGACCTCCTTGGTCGCCAGTTAGAGAAATGCGAGGACGGGACGCGACAACAAATCACATTCAGAAGTACACTCGTCCTCTCTTTGTGCAGCAAGGGGGGGAGGTCTGCGTTTGATGTGTCGCGGCGCAAATGTGCGCGCGTGGGAGGAGGTAGGTAGAGGTTGCTGCTTGCTTGCGCGACAACTCATCGAGGGAAAGGAAAGTCCTCTCGCGGGTAGGGTACGAGGAGATGGCGGGAAAAATATTTTTTCTTCGCGCAGCCCACGGTCTGTCGATAACAGGCATATTCGAGCGAGGAGGGTTTCGAGTAGTGAGCCATACCCACCCCGTCTGGGATCTATGGAGGCTAAATCGAGCCGTGACAGCTTGAGAGCGCGCGGTTTTTACTCTGTTGCGCGTATTTACATACTTCTCCATACGACGGGGGCATAATGGCGTGACGGGTATAACGGGGGGAGAAGTTAAAAGAAGCTGCGCGATAATATTTCGTTCGTTACTGCGTCCATTACTTCGCCACACACACACGCTTAAAAAACGTGGTGAAAATTCTTTGAATCGCGACCCCCTTCACCGCTGCAAGGATACGAAGGATCCACTCTCGGCACAATTTTCTACGATACACGTTTTACAGGAATAAATCGCGTTTAAACTTCCCTCTGAAGCGCCCCCGCTTTAAACTTTGTTGTAACTGCGCTTGCTTAGTTTTCTAAGGGAACACGGGAATACGTCATGACTATCGTCTCGATCGCTTTCTATTCGAAATTGTATTGAAAATTCATTCTAAATTCAACAAATAAAATACACCTTAAGTCCTTAATCCCATTTAAATCCTTCACACTTCTAATTATCTTCCTTGACGAAAAATAATGTTATTACAAATTACTTCGATCCGAAAGGAGCATAATCGATATGTCTTTTAGACGTATATATATAATACACACATTTATGAAAGCATTCGGACGACGAATATTTATCACATTTATATCGGTCGGATTTATTATCGCTTTCGAATCATATCGAAAAATAATTTTCGTTAATTTACGAAGGATTAATCTTTCAGCCCCGCTTCAGACTGTCGGCAGATCGATGACGTCGCCGTCGGAATGGTTCCCCCCTCCCCGTACGGGGATGCGTTTTGCAAATTTAATCGCGGGTCCAACCCGCTTGCCCCATCGATTTTTCGTTAACGATTTTGCCCAGTATTTAGCGGCGACCGCAGACCGAGCAGCAAAAACCTTTGACCGAGCATCTCTGCGCCTCTGGAATTCCGTGATAAATAAGGGTGAAAGAACGGAATAAAAATTCGTTACCGCCGACGAGATTCCTCCGTGTGCCACCGCCCTTGGATCTGGCATCGCGTCTAATGGAAACATCGCGCGAGTGAAAATATATACCACGACTCGTATCGTTCGCGTAATCACCTTGGTGGAAGTAGATACCCTCTCTCGACAACGATACAACGATATAAATCAACAGGGAGGAGAACATGAATGCAAAGAGGTCATCCGTATCCGATGCAGCAGCTATTTCCATACGCCGAATGCGTCTCTCGCGTAGGATCGAGGCTCTTTGAATTTTTAAATTTTTTATTCTTTTTCATTTTTTTTTATCTTTTTTTTTTTGTCCCCCATTTATTTTTATTCCCCTCGCGTGCACACACGTTTACAATGACACGTCCGCTCGGAATTCGGACGTTTATACGTTGGATTCGACGATCAAAGGCGAGAAAGTTGGTCGTGAAATTGTAAACAGGATATCTCTTCGATCGATCAAACATCCCACTCCCTCCTCCTCCAATAACAATATCGAAATTCATCGAACGGATTAATTATTTCGTTACACGGGATAAGCACGTGAAAACTAATTTCGGTAATACCGGATTTACCTGCTTGTTAGTCGAATTTACCGGCAGATTATTAGTTTAATTCGACTCCCGTTGAATTACGCACGGGGTCCAGTTCCGAAATCGAATCGAAAGTTGGGCCAAAAAGCTCGGTCGGCCGGCCGTGCAAATATGCCGAGTCTGGCCAAAGAACCGAGTCGACGAGTCGATATATCCCCCGTTAAAGTTATCGTGTACACACAGATCGGTGGACAAAGTGGTGGAGTTAACAGAGAAACAGTCACTCCGTGAAACAACTCCGACACATTCGCTGAAAAAATTCGAAACTACCGAAATATTCGATTATTTCCCTGCGATACATTCTCGTGCGGATTATCCCCGTTACGTTCCACAGCGAGATGTGAAAAAAAAAAAGAGCACTCTCTTTGACGACGCATCGATAGAAAAAATCGATTAATATCACGCGATATAAAGAATCAGAGTTCGAGTGTCACGAAGTAGAAGCGAAACAGATTCGTGGAAATTATATATTTAATCAAAATATAAATACACATCGTCGGAGAGGAGAGATAGACGGACAGGCTTCAGACAAAATCAACGAATTGTTGTTTCCTGCAAGGTTATTATTATTCTCGTTGCGTCGCTCGATACTCGACGAGAGCAGAGAGAGAGAGAGAGAGAGGGAGAAAGTATACTCGCGCGGGAAGCAGCAAGCTCCATTTTTGTTTCGTCTCGATCGAGCGACGCATCGACCGCCTTCCAGCAACGTGCGATGTCGATAGCAGAGTTTCCATAGGTGGAATTATTTCCGGTTAATATTCAACCGGGTCGGTAGGAGCAGGTAGATATAATTAAAAACCCCGCCATCCTGCGGGGACCGCCTTCCACCGCGAAATTGCATGTAAAATTGGACCGAACACGCACACGTGCGCGAGTGTCCGTGTCCGCGCGTGTATCGCGATACCGCAAAACCTCAGCGCGAGGCTGGCCGTAGGTAATTTTCCAGAGGGGGGCGAGCGTCCTGCTCCCTCCTCCCTGGCTGCCACTCCGACCTCACCCACACGTTCTCCACCCACACACCTGTGGCCCCTATCCGGCTGTTGGAATCAAAGCGCGGAAAAGAAAATCCCGAAATCCCGTGCGTGTCAACTGCACGCTTTCTAGTTTTACCGCCGCTAAACACACCGAAACACGCCCTCCTTCCCCCCGCAAAAGGCGTACGAATGCGTTTGACTCGGGACGTGTTTAACGTATGGTAACGCGACACGCTGTTTACCGCCAACCTCCAATTTCCAAATCGATTTTAATCGCGTTTTATACAACGTGTGTGTCGATTGAGAAACCATCGCTCGATGGTTTAATGAGGATCGAAATGGGAATGGGTTCAAGTTCAAGTTGAGAAGGAAATTGCGCGTATTCTTTTAGAAGAATAAACGTGGTAAGATGGAAGATTGTTTCTTGTTGCGAATCTCGGAACAAGGTGGAGGTCTTTTGTTGTATTAGAAATGGAAATTTATAAAAGTGTTTCTACCGTTGGAGTGGAGAAAGATACGAAAGAAAAAAAAATTAATGTCGACACCGATATAATAAAAATCTTGTTTGTGCTATCTCTGAAAAGCAATAAATTGGTAACACGATTGTAAATCTTGTATCTAGATTCAGAATAAATCAAAGGTTGAAGTTCGAACGAAAGCGCGTAACCTTCTGTTTCTAAAATTCCCATTCGATCGGTTTGATTTTAATCGTAATCGTAAATCAGAGCTATAGAGGATCGTGACAGAAGTGGGTTTAATATCGGGGAAGAAGCGATAAATACAAGGATCGCGTGAAAATCTGGAACGAGGATGTCAAGTGCAATGGTTTGGATTCCTATACCACGTTAAACGCGTTACTAAGACCGCAGCTCGCGCTACTTTCGTAGAACTAATATATATATATGTTTGAGTTGTGGTTAGTTTATCCTGTATAGTATTTGTAATGTAAATGGCATCGAAGCAAACTCCGTGCGCACCTCCTCAGCTTGTATCGTGAATTTTCTTTCTTCTTTTACTTTTCTTTATCATCCATCATCGTGTAAAACGCACGCGAAAGTATCTTTCCAGAAGTGGCGCAAATTCTGTGAACTGCGATGGTCACACGTGACTTCTCGGTGTATTAACTTCCGGTCGTTGGAAAATTTGGCGGTAAATTTAATTTTCAACAGGGCGACAAACCGATGTCTGGTTCCAATTTAATTGCAAACGCATTGAATCACAGGTGAAATTCAATTTTCAACGAATCCCCAACGTTTAATTATAATTAGATAGGCTTCGTTTACGTTGCTTTTTTTTTTTCTTTTTTTTTTTTTTTTCATCCACCGTGAAAATTGCATTTCGTATGTTGTAATGAAGAAAATTCTGTCGTTGTTCCTTTTATGAAAAGATAATAATTCTACAAATATTTGTAAATAAATGTTAAGGATTGAAAGGACGAATGGATTAAAATTATGCGCAATCGTATTAAATTTTATTAAAAGTTTCCACAAAATTTATGAAAATTTCTTGTACAATTTTTTTTTTATTCTTTTCAAATTATCGTATTACAATTTTTATCTGAATATTTCAAAAATAAGGACAATTTTCCAAAATTGTGATTTTTATAATATATATCTATTTTTAATCTTTAATTTTTATGGAAAGGAGAAGACAGATAGTTTTCTCAGTTAATATTTCCATTTGCGGTTCGTTTAAGAACAACGGCGATTTTTACCGTACAAAAAGAAAAAAGAAAAAATAAAAAAAGCAACATTAAAATGAATAGGGAAGGAGAAAAAAAAAACGTTACAAGATCCACGATGCATTAAATCCTCGGCATTACGTGATTCGCGTTTGGAACACACGTTTCTTGTTCCGTTCTAAGATATCTTTCAGCCTTCGAACTGATCGAATAAACATTGGTAAAAAGTTTGTTTCCTTCGTGAGCAGTGGCGGAGGAGCCCGTTAAAAGGTATCCTGATAACATATTCATAACGAAACCCTCCTATAGATCTTCCTCGGGTTAGCTCCAACTCTCAATCCACTTTCTACACCGTAGCGGCCATTTATATTTAATGTATCTCCCTTTAAAGAAAGCATTAAGGTGGATGGTTTCCTATTTTCATCGTTTTACAAAATTATCCTTCGTGTCAGTTCGTGCACGCATACGTGTGTGTGTATATATATATATATATATATATATATATATTCTCTCCGGTTGAAATTTCATAAAATAATAATTGCATCGCGTTATGTTCATTTTTAGCATGCCATTTGTCATGGTTCGTGAGCGAAATTGTTACGAGCAAATAAAACAATGCGAAACTTTTAATTTATCCACCCTGTAAAATGCAAACAGCACGTGCGTATCCTGGCTGAAAAATATGCATCGTTGTGTAAACTTCGCTCAACCCTTTTCCCAATGATTTCAATAAAAAAACGTATATCACATTGCATCGTCGTTATAATTTAATGCAATTTTAATTTCGAATACAATTTGCTCTCCGCCCCCTTTCTTCCCAGAAATATTTTTGTAATTAAATTCAATACAAGTGTATGGGAAGTGATTATCACAAGAGAGAGAGAGAGAGAGAGGGGAAAGCTTACTCGTTTTCATCGACGCATGCCGAAAAGCATTTCTCTGTTCTTCTGAAAAAGAACAGAACGGTTCGATGATTGGTGATTTAAAAGAAATTTCAAACATCGTGTCATTCGAACATATATAATTTTAATTTATATCCAGAACAAATATACACATATAAGACAAAAATGTTTTTCGGCATACGAAACTGTGAAATCAAAAAATAAAATATCTTCGATGGAACCTAACTCTCCATCTCCGATTCATAATTTTAACATTAAATGCAATCCCAGCATCAAATACGATAATCGCTTCATCAATAATAATAACTCACATACACAAAATGCAAATATATATATATATTATTACGAAATGAATTATATAAAATCAAGCAAAATACGTATATAATAAATACGATAGTTTCCATTTTATACCGATGGGATTGCAGCCTTTATGACCTCCATTGTCGTCTTCCACCGATCAACTACGTATCGTCGTTGAAATCCCAAACACTCGGGATAGAGAAGGTTTCTGATTAATCAAACAGGAACGTTGAAATACTCCGATATCCGAATGTATGACTTTCTCGCACAGGTACGTGACATATGCGCTTGCACGAACGTACGTACACGCGCGCGCTCCGTGTATATGCAACCGTGTATGCTAACTAAGTAATACACACCGATACACACGAGCCGGTAATATAAACCGGGCTTAATGCCTCGCGGTTGGCGCGAAGTTTCACGAGGTTAAGTTATTCACATTCTGTAAACCCTCGGGATCCAGACAAGGGGTTGGCGCAGCAACGTCGGCCTGCTGAGAATTACCAGAACAAGAAGAAATTACAGTTTTCTGCATCGACGAATCTGTAGTAGGAACCACGGCAAAAAGTAATTGCAACGTGCACGCATCTCAAAATATTGGGACACGAATATAAAATGATGGAGCCATTTTTCTTTTTTTAAAGAAAAGATCATCGCGATTATGTATTCTCAGAGAGAATCGTCATATCGATCGACGATTTTGTAAGATTGGTAAGAGAATTTTTCTAACGCGTTATTCATCGGAGTAATCATTACGAGATATTAATTCTTAAATAAAGTAAGGAAACTTTATCGTGAAACAATACAAAGTTTGGAATTAGTTCGTGATTAATATAAAGGATCCGAACGACAATATTTTCGATCGAAATTCGAACTTTTAAAGTAGCTCCTCTCGGAACAAAGAGAAAGCCATATTTCTTCATCGTGTCCCCCTTTTACCGCGTTGAAATTTTCCTCGTGTATCGAGATAGTGTCCACAACAAGAGTTTCTCTCCAAGTTTTTCACGAGAAGGGAGAAGAATCCCACTTTGCGCAAGTTTGTCGAAGGGTAGAGAAAAGTTGGAGAGGGGGATATCTACGCATTTCTTAATGTTCGAAATAATAATTTTGTGCCGGCGGTGTACGATAAATTACACGAAACTCGATTTCTCCCTCCCTCCCCTCCCGGAGAAGACTCGTCGTAACTCGTCGGCGAGTTCAATCTTCCGTCGAACGTACATCGCACACTCTCCTGATCCGAGGTAGGGATCCGTACCCCCCTCCGCACGCATCAATTATTCGCGGCGGAACACGCGATTACGGGATACGTGGGTTCGAAAGAGAGAATGTCGGTATAAATGCGATGACCCCGCTCCCCGAGCCTTGCCCGCATAAAAGTTGCATCCCACCCGAGCGGGAGGCGGGAGAATCTCTCATGAATGTTCCATTTCGACAAGATGCCGTCTGGTGAAATCCACCAAGTGGCACACTCCAGAAATTCTTTCTTCCCCCGGCTCGGGTCGGGCGAGCTCGATACAACAGCTTCGACGAGAGAGGGAAACGAGAACTCCTCCTCCTACTCTGTTACCTATGTTTTCGTTACATTTTTAAGAAGGAAAGTTTGGAAAAGCGTCTCGAATTATTTCAATTCACGCTCGCCTTTTCCTATTAAATTATTTCCCTCTTTCAAATTTATACACGAGATTATACAAATGTGATATTGTCGTTAGTTCAGAAATTTTATCCTTGTATATATATAACGATAAATTAACGAATTATTTTTATCGTGCTTATTTTTAATTAACATTGAACAGACAAATATCTTCCCCTTCCCGTATCCCAATTATAGAGGATATCATCTGCAGACTAGTTTACGTTCTAAAGAGGAAATTGGCGATCAAAAGCGAGGAAGGAATGGAGCAAATGTAATGACATTTTAACTATGCCAACAGTCAGAGAGTCTGGAGCGGCCATCAAATATGTCACAAGCTCGGGATTCTCTTTGATGACCCGTATATACGTATTAGGCCCCGGTCCTGTTAACCGATTGCTTCACCGGACACATCAGGTCAGGACAGTGCCACTATTGTCGTGCACACGTATTAAACGCCCCCGTGTCGGTGTGCGTATCGTGTGCTTGTTCTTCCAGGATCTCCATGAACTCCCCATAAACTGACCGCCAACCGTAGTAGTTCGAATTACACTCCTGCAACGCTTAGATACGCGTCCACTTAACGTAGCAATACCCTCCTCCCCCCTTCCGAGGAAATTGATATTCGACACGGTTCCTTCTAATCGAATTAAGAAAACGTTTCTTCTTCTGGTTCTGAAGGTAAAAGAAAGAAAAAAAGGAGGGGGAGAACGGCTTCTTCTTCTTCTTGATATCCTTGAAGAAGGGGATCGAACGACAACGTGGAACGAAAAAAGCGAGGAGAGGATATAGTAGATTTTGTTTTCTTAAACGATTGGAGAGGATCGGGGCCAATTATCGGGCCGCAAATTGATCGTTCCGGTTAAAATAAGCGGAATTCGGTAGGATGCGATGCCCGCACAAGTGCGCCGCGGATAACCAGTCGATTAATTGGTATGGTATCGCGACGCGAGCGGCACGCTTAATTTCGCGCACCACCCGCGCCACCATATACTGGTGAGAATCGACCCCTGCGTGAATCAATTACCGATTATCCGTTTTACCGATAAGCCCTGGCGAGGTATCAAGGAAACTCTTCCTAATGGAAGAGGTTTTCGATCCTTTTTTTCGGGGTGGAAAAACGAAACGAGACGGAAGATAAAGAATGAAAAGCGAAGAATGGATGTAAAAAGTGATGTTGGGGATACTTTGGTGGACGTGATTGGTGGAGATCATTGGGAGGGGAGGTAAATCATGGTGGTGGACGTACGAAATACAGGTGTAACAATTGTCTGTTGGCGGAGATTGGTTTAGACGTTACATCGGCCGTACGATAGAGGGCCAGCTGTTTCCTATTGTGCGGCTAATTACATCAGGGATCCGGGGACTGGGTATAGCTGCACCGAAATTAACTAATCTACCGATGAAAGAACCCACGCCACTAAACGCTCCACTGCATAAACTCGTATCGTTGTAGGAGGTTGGCCTTTTGATACCCTATATCCCCGTGGTGCATTCGTGGAGAATGCAGCGGCCTGCATCGATGGAAATTTGATTGCTGCAGCAAGGTCGGATTCACGGTATTCTATTGTTATCCAGAGAGCGGAATTTCAAATGGCCGAAAGAGGCAATTCGTTTCGAAACCGTGCACCAATATCGGCCGCGGTAATTATTTATAAAGCGTACTCGTTCGAATAACTTTCGTCGTTTTCGCCGACGTTTATCGGTATTCTTAGCGAGAAATCTTTTCGATTATGGAAAGATTATGGAAAGAAAACTCGTTCGTCGCGATTTTTATTAATTCTTAATTCTCTTAAAGAAGGGGGCAGAGGTGAGGGGGAAAAAAGGGAAGCGATAAAAGCACTCTTTTTACTTTTTACGAGTTTACCTCGTAGTGTAACCTCGTGTTTAACCGAGTGGCACGATTCACGGGATAATAAAAGCGACCTCCAAATCTTTGCAACGTAACGGCTACCATTGTGTTCCATCTCTCATTTTTTCTTTCTTTTCCTCTCGTTTGCCTCCTTTCCTTTCCTTTCCTTTCCTTTTTTTTTTTTTTTTTTTATATAAATTACGTCCACTTTTCCACGAAGGTCGAAAAAAAGGAAAAAGAAAGCAGAGGAAGGGGAGGAACGAATGGGAAAGAGACAGCGCGAAAGGGAAAAGTGGGAAAAGAAAGAAAGAAAGAAAGAAAGACTAAATTGCGCGCATTAATGTCGCCCCCGCGATTCTTCAGTCAAGGGTTCCTCTAATGAAATTCACGAGCGTTTTGAAACGGGAAGCTTTATTAAACCAGGATTAAATAGCTGGAATTATTCAAAAGCTCAATTATCAGCTTATTGTCGGTCTAGCTGGCACTACTGGGTAAAAGCGTGAGAAGGGCGCAGATGGTGCGCAGCCAACCCTCTCTTACCCTCCTTTCGCCAGCCTTCCGTTTGCAGGCTAGAAATAAAGGATTTTTAGTAGCTGGACTACAAACTAGAGATATATCAGCTCCTGGGATACGCTTTACAGGACTCTGCATTACAGAGAACTCGGCTTTAATCCGCTCCAGCTGGCCGGCCTTATTTTCACCGAATGTTTTTCCAACCGAGAGAGATCAGGAATCGAATCGTCTTTTAAAAATATCTATATCCTATTGTTTCTCGCGAAACATTTCATTTCCTCTCACGAATTAACTGTCTAAAGCTATGAATATATTTTCGATATCCTTCTCTCGCGAATAGTGCCACGAATAAGAGAATTATAATAGTAAGTAAGATGAAAAATTTTTTTTATTATACATCTCAGACTATAATAAAGATATTTCAAGTAACGATAAATTTATAAATAAATTTTTAATAAAATTATCGAATTATATATATATATATTTCTGACGATATCGTGATCGATTATTCAGTTTGGAAAAAATTGGATTAAAGTATCGTTTATCGAATGCGATAATTTCGTAATATATCCAATATTGCTAGTTTGTATGATCAAATATTGTTAATAAGGCCATCGAGTTCGCGACTCTAAATACGAGACTATGAACACGGGAGGTATAGGGTAAAGTAGTAAAAGTCAGTTTATGGGTAGACCTGAGACGCGATAATGACGCTAAACCGCTAAACTTGGCGAAGGCCAAGAAGCAATAAATGCTTGATTACATCCAGATTTCAGTCGTTTCAGCAATAATAACGTTCCGTCGCTCGTGTCTATAAGCGGCTAACGAGTAATTAAATTGTAAAACGCACGTTCGACTCTCTCGAGGCGAGGCTCCATTGTACACGATAAGGAAATAATT
The DNA here is from genome assembly GCF_048593485.1 of Apis florea. Classification (NCBI taxonomy): domain Eukaryota; kingdom Metazoa; phylum Arthropoda; class Insecta; order Hymenoptera; family Apidae; genus Apis; species Apis florea. The sequence goes on from NW_028256746.1 coordinate 4,732,866, forward strand.
ATAAAGCAAATATTAGGAATTTATTCGTAACAAATATCGAATTTCTACGATAACATTTTATATATATATATATCTATAGATCGTTATAATTTGAATCGGAAATCACGATATTTCTCAATTCGATTCTTGAGATATGGCTTTTTTTTATAATGCTCAAATAAGCTACGGGAATTCCCCATTTCTTCTCGTAAACATGCAAACTTATTCTACGCAATTGAAATTTTTCTTCGAAATAATCGTGATCGCGATCTCTCAAAAAAATTACGAGTCCGAATAAATTAAGAAAACGCCAAGATGAAAACACGTGTTAAAAAATAAATATACCATCGTGATAAAAGACAAGGGTGGGGGCCATGGTCTTTAATCTTTTACACGATCGCGGATGAGATTGGATTCATCCGTCCTTGTATGCACTTCCGCAGCAACTGGCCAGTACGAATTGGCCGAACGTTTCGTTCGTTCGAGCGCAGCCCCCCTCCCCCCTCCCCTCCCCTCGAATAGCTCCGGAACATCGATATTGAAGTGCAAATTCCGTAAACCAAGGCTGAACGGAGCCATGCACATTTAACTTTGCACCTGCGACGATCGTATAACGCGGCCAACCTCGTGTTTACAATGCACGTGTCGCACGGGCTGAGCCACAGCCACACCAAGGCATTGTGATGCACCGCGCGATAACCGTAATAATCGAAGTGCTCGCGATCCGCCGTTGCGGTCGAGCGGATTCGCGTGCGCGCCCCAATTCCGGAAAAATTTCACCGATTGAACCACCTAAATAAATTCGATACGATACACCTTTCCCCCCACTTATACACGCCCGTTGTGATATCGGCATCGTTTGGTGGCTTGCGGAAACGCACTTGGCCGATGGAGGAAATAAAAACAGAAACCGTGTTACACCGTCCCAGATTCGACGTACGTATTTTGGAGGTGAGCAGCGGCACGCTCTAATAATACCCGATACCCGGGGTAACGCGTCGATAAATCGCGACGCGGGATAAAAATAATCTGGAAAGATTTTTCCTTTTTTTATTTTCGTTTACTCCTCGTTTCTCGATTGTCGAGAACGACGAGTCTCGGGCGGGACGATATACCGCGTCTACACTCGCTGAATCTTATCTGGGAATATGATAGACAGCTACGTATTTCATGAATAAAACACGCAAATATAGCCACAAGCTGACAAGCCGCGGTAACCGGCCGAACATACGGTGGAGTGTAAAGCGAGTTTACGTGCGCGAAATAAGAAGAAATTCTCGGGAATTCGGGATGGATGGATGGATGGATGGAAAAACGGTTAAATATTTGACAGAAATAAACACGAGTCGTTCGATTTAAAAAGTCGAGTCAACTGTTGAAAGATTAGTCGGAACAAAAAAAAGAAAGAAAGAAAAATGAAAGAGAATTGTATCGAAATCGTATTAATAAAATCGAGCGAAACGAATACCCGACGTACGTGTCCGCCCTTCGATGGAATATCGGTGCGTTACGCGGTTAATTTTACTAATTAATAATGCCACTGTCACTCGGTCATTAAATTTAATTAATTGTGGTTACATCGCGTTGTATCTCGGATCCTCGGACAGAGGAAACGGAAAATTGTTTGATAAACGCTCGCTCTTCTACGGGGCAACGTATCATCGCATCGTATCGCGGTCGTCCTCTCTTAATTAATTAATTTATCTCCCCATCGGTTAACAAGTTTAAAACGTACGTTTTACACGGTTCATCCCGACCCTTGCGTAAAAGTCGGCTTGTATAATTTCGCTTTTCATTAGCCGCGATGATTTTAATCCCGTATCCCGATCTCTCTCTCCGATGCGACGCTGATGCAACGGGGATTCGTCATCATCCGTTACGATAATAAAATTATCACCTTCCCAGGTTAAAAGCACCTGCGCGCTAACGCATTAATTAATCGCTAATTAATCGACCGAGCGTTGCGGCGAAATCCGTGATCCTTAATGCACATTTATCCGACCATAAACAGCGGGGAAGGTGAGCTTTACACGCTACCCCCTCCCCCCTCCCATCCCTTGGTGGTGCCCAACAACCACCACGTTTTCCAGAACAAAGTTTCGCGCCACAACCTCTCGCCTCTCCTCCTCTGTCTCCGCTTCTTGTTCGAGCGTCGAAGGATGAGGACGAACAGCGGCAAGCAAGAAGAGAAAGAGAGTGGGAGGGAAGGGAGGATGGAAAGCAAGGTGCACGGTGCAGGGTGAAACTAGAAAGCGGCTTTAGAATTTAATGCGTGAGAGGTTTCGGGTGCAAAGGTATTCGAACGTATCCCACCGGGTTTTATCGCTGCTCTCGCACAGCTTTCCTGCCCGTTTACCAGGGGAAAGAGACGAAAAGGAGACGGAAGGAGAAAGGAGAAAGCTCTAGAAGAGAGAGAGAGAGAGAGAGAGAGAGAGAGAGAAAGGGAGGGAGAGAGAAAGAGTATGGAATAAGTATGCGGAGGACCAAAAGCCCCGGGTTTCCGGAACGGCGGCGCCGGTATGAATATTTAAGCGGATGTAAATTGCGAATTAACTATTGATAAAAACAAACCAGAGGGTCTGTGTTAAGCCTTCCTCGTAAATCACGAGGAGGGGGGTGGAATAAGGGGGGTTGGCTCGTAAATCGTAGGTCAAAATTTTACGGGGCAATATTCTCTCTCTCTCTTTTTTTTTTTTTTTTTTTTTTTTTTTGGACGAGGTGACGACAATCGAAATCGCCCTCCCCTCCCCTCCTCGGTGTTTTATTTTTCATCGACGAAGAAATGGGACGAAGGAAATTGTACACCGGCTATTTTATGGTACGGCCATAGATGAAAGTTTTACCTTTGATCGCTCGGTATCACTCTGCCCTCATAAAAATGCGTTAATCAAATATGTGCCGCTCAAATAACCACGTCACTATCCTGCTCCGTCATTTATCTTCCGAAACAACCTAAATCCTTCCCTGTTTTATTATCGTCTCTGTCATTTAGAAATTGTTTCGGAAAATATATATATATATATAAGTTAATTTATAACGTTAAATTGGCCAAAAAATAAACGACTTGAAAATAATTGAAAGGTATTTTTTTATTTAATAAGTGCGAAAAAAATCTTTAATCGCACTTATTATCAGTTTTTCATTAATAATTTTCCTTTCAACTGTTCGATAATTAGGCTCTGATTTCTTGATATTGAGAAACGAAACGGAAACAATTATTATTAAAAAAAAATCTAGAAAACGTGGATAGAAAACGTGAAATTTCACGAAAGCGATTCAGGCTACGCTTTATCGAGGATGCAGGGATGAAATCTTCCGATAAAAACTTTCGAGTCATGACCAAGACATCGTTCAGAAATAAAACGTCCCGCAGGAGTAATAGCGTCGGGTGGGGATCGTGCACACGGAGTCATCGTCGCCGAGAGTTACTCCGGTTGAGACGACGCTTGCTTCTTACGAGAACACGCGTGCTTGTTGGAATAAAAAGAGAGAAGTGGAGAGAAGAGATCGAAGAACGAGAGGAACGAAAAGAGGGGAGAAAATGATCACTCGTATAGATCTTGATGAAATTAAGTCAGATGAGAGTACAAATAAAAATCGAAAGTGAAACAAAAAAATATTCTTTCCTGTTTCGAGATTCTGAATTGATGCATTGAGGAGAAGGAGAATAAAAACTGAAAATAAATAGGAAAAAAAAAAAAATCAATTAATCGATACTATGGGTAAAAGAAGAACATCGAGAAGAAAAGTAGAAAAAAAAGAAAAGAATAATAAGAAAGGAGCATATCGATGCCTGGAACGAAGATTCGTGTACGCATGAAAAATATAGAAAGATGAAAAATATAGAGAAAAGAGGGTGGTGGTCCTCGGATCTACAATGAGGAGGAACGAAAGGATGACGAGCGAAAGAGAACGAGGTGGAGGAAGATTATAGGCACGTATTGGCGCATCGGCCCTCTGGGCTCACCCTCCTTCCTATAACTAGTGTGGGGATATAAATGTAATCCAGAAGCCAGACGTGACGTACATAGTTGCCTAGAACGCTCGCCTTTCGTTCGTCGCTTCTCGCGTGCGCTCTCGTCTCCAAAACTCTCTTACCGAGTGGATACGTCGCTATTGGCTGGAACGTAGAACGAAGGATAACGATATCCATCGATGAATTCGAGTTAGAATCATTGTTTCGAAACGAAGGGTGTAACTTATTTCAATTTGGCCGGGAAATCCGGAGGAAATGTTCGATTACGAAGAGAGTAGCCGAGAATCGGGGGAGGGGGCTGGCGGTGGCGGGTAGAGCCCTTAATTCCGGATGGAGAACCGAAAGCGGAGAGATTAAAGGCGTTGCCCGAAGGAAGGAGCGTGTGTGGTGGATCGAGCGATCAGGAGTAACGGTGGTAAGGCAGGGCCGGTCGATTGAGAATCGCGAACACGTAGACGCTTAACGAGGGTGCTCGTGCGGAGAGAGCGAAAGAAGCGACCGAAATGTACGCCCGACGATATGACGCTCCAAGATATTTGGATTCGTGAACGAGCATCATCGCCGTCCCCTTTTTATTGTGTCGCTTATATACGAGCCGCTTCCACTCTCATCTTCCACTCTCATCGGGACTCAGGGCACGCTGGAACGAAAGTAGCTCGATATTATGGAACGAAAAAAAAAAAATATATCGGCCCTCTAAGGATCTCGTTGAACTTTCTTGAAAATATATACCGGCTTTTGGCCTTTCCTTCGAATTTACTACACACAGGTAGAACTCTCCGTTCTATAGAGATCCAACTAAAGTTCCGATTAATGGGATGATCGACGTTTATCGCGCGACAACGTATGTGCTGTTGCTTACGCGACGTGTCGCGTATCGGCCAACTTGTCGAGCCTGTAAAAGCAACGGGGTTATGGAGTAATAACTCGGCGTTGTGCGCCGCGACGCGACATCGGGCCAAGGCAAACACGCGGTTCACGACTCGCCTGCATTTCCGTAAACTACCACTACGCTTCCTCCATCCGCTACATTTCCGCCTCCTCCCCTTCTTCCTCTCCCTTCGAATCCCTTCGAGAAAATAACCCTTAACCTTCTCGAAAATCAATTTTCGCGACGTTTGTGAACGAGCGAAATATTTAACGATTAATCAAATCGAGGATAGAAACAAGTAACCTGACTTTCGTTCCTGCATTTCCAGCCCGTATTTTGAATATTCTAAGCTTGAGATGCACGGGTGTTTGGTGCGCAAATACTTGGTGCAAAGCGTACAGGCTTACGTCATATCCGCAAAAGGGAGTCTCTCAAGATCTTGCCAAACGCGCGCGTCGCTTTCTCCCTCCTCGCTTCTCACTGGAAACGTCCAATATCGAAAGCGACGGTATCCATCCTCCGTTCCGGAGAAAATATGTCAATCCAGACAAAGTTTCGATAATGATCGAATCGATTTGAATTTTAAATCTGACCCGTTCGAAATTTTGAACGCGTGAAAATGTATAAAATCGTCGATCTTTCAAAATCAATGGCACAGATCCACGACGAAAAGAACGTTTGAATATCGTCGGACGCGATATCGGATTGGCAGCACACCATGCACAACATTATCAACGCGATCGTTTATTAACGCGTCGAATCATCCCTCTAACGACAACGCGAGACGAGACGAGAGAGATAGAGAGAGAGAGAGAATGAAGTAGGCGCGATATCGAATTTACAACAGGCGAATTCGCTGAATCGCGAAGAAATTCGGTCACCGATAATCGAAGGGCGCGTCGCGGGACGAGATATTGCACGCTCGACGATATTTCATCGATAGCCTCTCCCTTCCCCCGTCGTGCATCGATTGTGCACGTGCACGTCGCAATATTGTACCGTCAACATTTAGCCCGATGTAGCACGAGTCGGTCGTAACAATTTTTATCCGGCCAAATGCTCCCGGCAACCGGACGACGCCGGGGCTGTCCGTTTCTGAACACCGTTCCCATCGATCGATCGAAAGTCTCCGGAGGATTTCCCCGTTACTTTCGACGATGGGTCGTAGCCAGGAAATAGAGTAGCCCTAATCGGTGGCCCGGTTTTCCGGTAAAATTTTCTAGGGACCGGGTTATTGGTATCGGCCCGTCTTTTATTTCCCCACTTACGACACCCTCTCGGGCCGAAATGAGATTTCATACGGAAAATGTAATCGATACGTTTAATGAATCGCGCCGATATTTCCTCCCACCGAAATTCAAATGATTCGATAATTCGTGGGAAGGGATACTGAAATATCCTTGCTCCGTGTTATGATTAAGTATCCCAATTTTTTTTAATTCAACTTCAATTTCGAAACGTAAGAATAGATTATATGTATGTGTTTATATATGAAATTTTCCGTATAGCATTACAAATTGTCATTCAAAGCCCTTTACATTACGGATATAGAATCCAGTCGATTAGTGAACCGTCTCTAATCAGGCTTATCCCGAGCGTTGGCGCGGATTTACGCCGATAATTCGACACCCGGTGTATGATTTCAGTCGTGAGGCAATCGTGGAACCGTGGTAAAAGAAGGTAATACGTTGCAATATTAAGTAGAATTCCCGCTGGTACCCCAGCCGGAAAAGAGAGTCGGGAAGGAAGGGTGAAAAGCAAGGATAAAAGATGGTTGAAGGCCAACATGTATGCCAGACATGTGCGACCCGCACGACTTATATCTGTTACGGGAGAGTATCTCCTAGCGTGAATCGCAGACATAACATCTTCGAAGAACGTAAGGTTATAAATATATATATATATACTGACAATACGTTTTTGGCGTTTTTGTGTAACGAGATCGAGAACGTGATATCGAGTTACGCTGCTTCCTTTGAATGAAAAGGAATCGTTTGTTTTTTGTGACCATTGGAAAGGGACAATTTCGACAACGTTGAATCTTGATTAAATTTTATATGTGCTTTGACGTTTCCAATTCGATCACGCTTTCCGATCCGATCGATAGCGATATCAGACCGCGATATATATTGATATAAACGATCATTTAACACGATGAGTATTTTTGCTGCATAATGTATCGTTGGAGGTGTAGTGATTAGATGATCAGTCACGTAAACGTACAGACGGACAGATATATGAAGATACAGTATCGATACACAAGAGGGAAACGGAAAGGGTGAGAACATAGGGTTGCAACATGTATGCCAGACATATGCAACCCTACGATTTATATCTTACGCGTGCATACCCTTGCACGTAAAGTACAATACACGTACGATTCACTTTGATGTTCGATTGTGTTATACTTTGTGTTTAGTAAATTTTTTTAGAAGCAAACTTTAGTTTACGACAATCAGAAACTGATTGAATACTATCGCGGATAACAAGTTTGTAAAGTAATAATCTACGTGTGATGTAGATATATTTACCACCTCGATGATTTCCTTTGATTGATGTTACTTTTAAAAATCGTGAGACATCCTATCCTTTCTCGTAAACGAAAGGATCGAAGCGCTCAAGTGATACGATCGTAACATTTGAACTGACAGTAGAAAACAATACGAATTACCCGACTCGATAGAAAACAACTGCTGCATCGTCTACACGGCATAGCAAAACAAAACCTGATATTCCACGAAATATACTTTGCGTGTCACGCGATAGCTGATACGATTTTCCCTCTCTCATCTCTTTTATCTTCCCCCTTAACATGGTTAACAAAGAAAATAAGGCGTTTAATTGGACGTAACACGAGTACGTTTCACGAGCGCCATTGTCATCCGTGTAAATTCGAAACAAAGGATTTTATCGCTAAACACGAGGCGCAGAAATTGTCGTAAATCGTTCCATTCAACGGCACAGTCTTGAAAAATCCTTAGGTTCACCACGGTAAACCGTAATCCCTATAGAAAACCAACGAGACTTTTTTTGGAAAAAATCGCCAACCTCCCCCCTTCTTTTCGCCGCTTCTGCATCCCTGTCTTGTCTTTAAATCCGCTCCCCCCGTGTACTTAAATTATTGCTCGTGATAAAAGAATTATTCCCGGCTGTGGAACAACAAGTCTTTTCATCGTGCTAACAATAATATATTGCACGCGTGCGATGTATATTTTAAATTCGAAAAATGGCGAGTAAACGAGCGGGCAAAGATCGTGACGAGCGAGGTCGAGTGTAAAATTGCAGATACACAGATAATAATATATATATATATGTGTGTATAAATATATCGCTATCAATTACGAAAAGATTAATTGTATAATTAAATAGCGATAGTTTAATTGCGCGATTAATTTAATCGTTGAAAACGAGGAACGGAGAAACGTATCGTTTCATCGAGTCGGGAATAAAGTTAAAGCTTCGTGTTTTGCCACGTGTAAAGTAGATAATTTGATCTCGTTTAAGGATGAGAAATAGTTGGAAGTAAAGGAATTATATCGTTTATAAAAGAATTGACGGATCGTCGGATTATTAGCATTTATGTTGTATGTACATTGTATGCATATATCTAAAACGGAAAGAGGGAATGGGAGGACGAATTCGTGCGACGTACTTATTAATGAAACGTGATAATGCGGAACAACTGTGCTGTAATACTATCGGTCTTGCACGATGCAAATGAATAAAATTAATCTTAAACGAAATTGTTTGTAATGGATGAGACGATGGCTGAAGAGGAGCAAACTTTAATAAATATCTGTACGGTGTTTATCAAAATTAATTTAAAAGATGTGTAAAATTACGTAGAGTAGAGAAAAATTACTTTAATCGGACTCTTAATTGGTTCTTACGTATCTTTCCTTTTGTACGACTAAAATTAATTTTTCAACGACGAAAGTTCTTTGATCAGTTTATCTAGAGAAATCTCTCCCTTAGTCGCAAAATTCATGAAAAATCGAATTAATGAAGAGATATAAAAAAATACTCGTCGAAGAAATTTAGACGAAAAAAGTATAGCGATAAGAGCACGCTAATATAAGATGAAACGATAAAAATTGATTCTGGATGATGTAAATTTTATTTTATCCTTATACATAAGCAAAACAACGTAAATTCATACGATTAATTAACATCTCGGTAGAATCATTCATTCGGATTAATGTCTCTCGTCGACATGATTTTGTAAATCAAGGTTAAATCGTGGTCAAAATGGTCGAATTGCAGAGAAAACAGAGAGCAGCGGAGGACCGTGGTGGTGAAACATTAGTGTGACGCATTCTAATTAACGAGACTAATTATGTGCTAGAAACCGTGTAAGATGACCGCGTATTCGAGGTCACGAGCGAAAAGGATCTATAATAATAGTTACAATGTAGCTGACGTTGCGCGAAATGCAATTAACACGTTTAACGTTGAATAAGCCGAATGAATAAACAAACAAGCAACAAACAAATAAACCAAAAATATGAAACAAACAATCGAGAATGTAGACGATCGCGTGGGAAATGAAAATAAATTAATTGCACGTGTCGAATCAGTGACATTAATACAATTTTTTATGAGAAATAAATACATCGATGTATACACCGTTTTCCATTCAAAATTCATGATTGAAAATCAAGAAGAGAGCTACAAATCTTTTTCCAAGCATTCAAAATAATCAACATAATTGATGAACAACCGGTCTACTCCCTAACAATCAGATCGTTGCAGAGCGTGCAACACGGGAGAATCTTTGCACAGCCTAATTAACACCTACCGAGATTGAGAACTCCATCTAATCTGTACAATAGTGTTACGTTAAGATGCTTGTTTTCGAGTTACGGAAGGTATAACGCATACGTATTGATGCTGGGTAGGGGATGTTAGAAGGGATGTAGATTCCGGAAATCATAATGCGGCGTTCCGAATGGTGGAAGCAGGAAGGGAATAATATCGAGAGAATTACGCACGACAACGTTTCCGACCCACTTTCGCAAAAGTATCGATCGTCGTAAACGGGAACTTACTCTCCACCTTTACACCTGGACAAAAAAGTTTTCTCTCCGTTTGAAAAAGAAACGAATGTAACGACTCGTTTCCTGAACCTTAATAATCCTATATATCTGTTACTTGTATCTGGTAGAGAATCCTAAAGAGGAGAGGGGAAAAAAAAAAAAAAAAAAGAAAAGAAAAGAAAAGAAAAAAGAGGGAACGATTCCGATTATCTGGCGAGAAATAACGAAACGCTTTTCCAACTCGTCACACACAGGGTGAACGGCACGTAGGGGTTATATTGATCCTATATAATTTCGTAATAATCCCCTCGTGTACATTTCAAGCCGTGGAGAGGAAACCCTATGGAAATCACGTATCCGTTGATCCCCGGTTAAGTTTATCTTAAATGAGTCCACCGGATAGTTATCGCACGCGACGCGGCCGCACGGATCAATTGCGGCCAGAGCAAATGGAAAACTCGTTTGGTGGCAGTTTGCACAACGCGAATACGAGGTATCTGCGATCGGCCATCCCCGAGCGAGGGCCAAAGAAATGGCGTACCCGGCCTGATTTCCCCCCCGCAAGAATATCGGAGGAACGACAGGAAATAATTCTTGCGGCTCGTTAAAACGGAGGTAATTACGTTTCCTCGGTCGTCCTCCTTTGTTAAATTTCGAGTCTATTGAAAATTTCGCGTTCAAAGAAGGGGGAGGGGGCGAAAAGATTTTTAATCTTCGACCTATAGCATTTAGAACGACGTCGCGTTGCCATCATCGTTGCGTTAACATCATTCGTTATCAACGGATAATCCATAAAGTTTTTTATTGATCAACAAGTAAATAATGTCGAATATCGAAAATCGATAAAATTAAAATTAGAATATCGTTATTACAGAAAGGAAAAATTTTGTAAGCTTCAAATTGATGTTTTTTTTTTTTCAATTTTCTGAACAAAAGGTTGATTAATTTTATTCCTTTTTTTTTTTCATTCGTTATAAACGTTATATTAATGCAAAAAAATGAAAGCCTGGATAATACATCTTTTTAAAGTAGTATGAAATAATTTGAATACTATTTCCACAAAACTGACATTTGAAGTTAATTGATCAAAGTGTAATTATAATTGTAATAATAATTGAATTTTATCAAACGAGATATTATATTCTTATTAAAATTTTCAAAGAGGGATATAATTATGAATTAAGTAATTCACAGAGGGAAATATCAGGCGGACGATGAAATCCCATTATTCGATATATCATCGGGGAAATCTTCTCTCGAAGAACGAGGAGAGAAGATTTTTTTATAGAAAAACTAGTTGCTTTATCGCAGTCGCATCGTATCCCGTTCAATTATGGAATTAACAACGTAAACGGTCGGCCCTTTCGGTCAGTTGCGTAATAAATGTTCACTGTTACAACGATAACGGGTCGAATGAATGCAACGGATACCGGTATTTATGCGATCCAGATATCAGTGGAACAATAACGACCACCACGGTATCGTACGCAAACGCGTGCGCGTAATTATTTTGAAATTAATGGGGATCCACGTTCATTGCTGAAATACTGTTACAGGGATCGATGGGGAAAAAAAAAAAAAAAAAAAATCCCGGAGCAAGAGGCAAGAAGAAGAGATCGCTTTTCTATCGAACGTTCTGTTAATTACAGCGCAAATTAAAAAAAGAAAAATCGATTTGAAAACATGAGTTCCATTGATTTGTATAATGTCGACGCGAATGGTTTACTCTTCTTCTCTCTCTCTCTCTCTCTCTCTCTCTCTCTCTCTCTCTCTCTCTCTCTCTCTCTTTTTCTTTTACATTGATGAACGCTGTAATTAAATGGTACGAGCAATGGTATACAACTTACTCGACGAATTCAATAGGTTTTCCCTCGGAACAAAAAAGGACGTTTGTTAGAGAAGTTTTTCCATGGTTAATTTTAATGATTCTTATACATAAATAAGGAAGAAATGTCTCCAGATAATATGCGTTCCCTTTCATTAGATCTAAAAAATATAAAACACGTAAGAAACATAAGGATATCTACACGAAGGCAATAAATAAAATTTATCATGGTTGAACAAAAAAGAACAAAAAAAAAAAAAAGACATAAAATATCTTGAAAGCGGATTTCGAAGTTATACATACGTTTCTTGCTTTATCTCTATAATGAGAGGATTGTTTTCTTTCTCTTTTATTTTCCCTTTTTTTTTTTTTTTTTCTTTAGTACAACATATATCATGAGAATAATATACAACGATGCGATAAAAAGAAGGAAAGAAAGAAGAAACGTCCTTGGCGGGATATTTGTGTGAGAACGAAAGGGTGGCTTGGCTTAAGGAATGTCTACGATGGTGGCAACAAGGGTCGAAAGACTCGACAAATATCATAAAATGTAAATGTCGCGGATTCACCATAATCCCGAGGAGCACTTCTCAATTTTCCAATATCTCCAAACCCTTTTTATCCGGTTTATTCCCGTTTACAACTCGATTAGTTCCACGCTCGTTCGTCTGCCATTTTCGCAACCTGTTTCCCTGAGATTAAAATTTCTAATCTGAATGCTCGTATATTTTACATGGAACAGCAACCACGTCGGCATACGTTCAACTATGTCGCCTCATCCCATCCGTACGAACAAAGTTTTCTCGGAATCGAATCGTTCTCCGCGTCAAAAGTAGTCTAAAAAGGTCATCTATCCAGAGCAATGGAAATGTCCAAATTTCATTCATTCTATTTTAAGCGTTTCAATTAAGGAAACTTTTCTCTTCGCTCTGCTATGAATAAAAAGTATTCCAATCAAACGAGTTATTTTAAAGGAGGACATTAACAATGTACAACTTCGAATGAACATACTATACATGACTTTAAACACTCGAAAACTATCTTAGAACATTAGAAACTGAGACCAATTTTATTCCTACAACGAACATTCTACGGCGAAAAGTTTTCCAAGTAATCGATTCAATTTTCCAATTCTTCTCGTCCAATTCCAAGGAAGTGTTGCTTGAAAACTTGTCGGCAAAAGTTACGCGTGCTAAGGCCTTAGGAAACGATTTTGTCGACGTAACCGAGAAAAACTGTTCTCGCGATTATATCGCGTTACGACTGTCTTGTCATCGAAACTCGCGAAAAGTGCAACTCTTTCGTGAGCGACTCTTTTCTTTACGAATACACAGGGATAAGAATAGAAATACACGACTCGTTTTACTCTAAATGTCCGCACAAGCGTTCACGCGTGTACATAGGATATACAGCGAGTTAAGCCATATAAGATAGATGGTCCAGCCAGTGGACCTCTCTCTCTCTTTCTCTCTCTTTGAACTCGCACTTGTGATATATGGTGACGCCACTAAAAACTGGCAGATGTGTTGCCATCCCTCTTTGCCAACCCCCTTCAACATTTCATTTCAGTTTCGAGAGAATTGTCGTTCTATGTTTTCTATCTCTATCAGTTAGATAAATCGACGTGAAACGGGAACGACATTCGAGAGATTATACAATATATAGGCTATGTCGAAAAAACGTTATTATATTAATCGTATCACATTGTCTTATCGTGGCTTATTTCTTGGGAGATTACCAGAAAAAATATAATCTTTCGTTCTGTCCGTTTGCTCGTTCGTTTTCCATATTACGATATAATTGAAAATTGAACGTTTCTTTATGAAAATTCTTTTGAAAAAAGAAAAAAAACTCATACAAGGAAAAGTCATCGAGCACAAGAAATTTTGTATCATTAAGTTTCTCCCCGTGATTTGAGTCACAATATTACGAATTAAAACACAGATTAAAACAGATATTGGAAAACTAATAGGAATGGTTTCATATTTTCCTCGCCTGTTATCCTTAACGCTGATCTTAATCGGTTAAAAAATAACCGAAAGTGAAATGAAAAGATTCTAGATTTTTTACATTGAACATTCCATATTTGATAAATTCATTTTTCACAAGTACATTCAATTTAGGCAAAGTGATAATCAAACAAATGAGGAGTCAATAATTCTCGTATAAAGTTAAACAATTATTTTCCATTTTCTTAATAATTTGTTATTGCCTATAATTCATTCGAGAATAATATTATTAGTAATTTTTATCATTATCTTTTCTCGTTTTTTTTATCAAGTATTTAGTGAAATCAATGTAGATCGTCTAAAAATTAATTTATCTCGAAAAAAGTCGAAAATTCGTTTGAAAAAGTCTCAAAAATTATGGAAGATCTACTATTCCTGTTATACGCACGGCAACGAGATATAAAATTCTGATATTTCTTTTTTTTTCCTTTTTTTTTTTTTTGCACCGTACGGCGCAAACCCGTAGGGTATCCTCCAACGGAAGAGACACTGAAAATGGAGTTTTCACTTAAATTAACTCTCCTCAAAGGATAGAATCTACTCGCAACTCCACGAGCTACCTCCCTCGTGTACATTGCAACATGAACCTGCAATGGACGTGATGCTTGAATTAAAGAAAAAAAATAATAAAAAAGAAAAAGAAATAAGAAATACCGGTTCATTAACGTTCAGTCGAATCTACGATTTCTTATTGATTTTATTTATTATTTTTGTCTAAATAATTTTCTTCTTTGTCACATCATCATTATCCTAATTTGTTTTTTTTTTTCAAAATAGTAATATTGGTAAATTCAAATTTTTTCTCTTTCTTTCTAACTTTGATCAAAAAAATCTTGACCATCAATCGATCATCTGAAAAATACTATTTATCAATCTTGAAGAAAGCTCGTTTAAATTGTCTTGTAATTCTCCTAATTTATAGTTTTAATTTTTCAGAAAAAAAAATGTTCAATAGAAGAAAAAATTTCGAGGAAAATTTCATTTTAGAATCTATATATAATTACAATAGATATTTCGAACTCCGTTTTGATTGCAATTTTCAATTAATGTACGAGTTTTATTATAATCATTATCATCGACATCATTTTATATATTCTAACATATATTCTAACATAATCTCGCTAATCATATCGATTGCAAGTGTAATGTTCACCGAATTTAATATCAAAATACATAGAAATATATTAAAATATTTCTAAAAAATGATTTTTACATTTTAAAATAGTAAATATGTATTTAGAAACTCGATTAAATTTTAAAAATAATTGGAAAATAACATCTCGTTACAATTTGCTTATTTTTAAATTTTAAATAGAGAAATTTGTCTCCTACGAAAAAAAACAAAATTAAAAACGAAATACGGTAATTTAATTTTATTTTTGCTAGTGATTCCATTTTCAAAATTGATTTTTTCATAAACCAAGTGTCCGTGGCTTTGCTACCACCTTGAACGTGGCAAGGATGAGGATGAACCTGTTCGAGGACGAGAGGATTATACCATCTCATGGTAGCGAGGATGTAGGGCGAGCCTAGGGATTCTACCTGGGGTTAACCAACATTTACATAGGCACGAACGTACACTGAATAACAATGCTTGAAACGGAGCTAAAACCAGCTGTGCCGTTTCACCGAGACAGCACGTTCGTCCTTCTGTTGAAGCATATCCTTTTGCAGAGCGTTCAATTGCACTATGTATTGAACTTGCATAGAAATTAAGATGAATGAGCAAAACTTTGTTAATTGAAATTTAAGAATTTTGAAATTTCGAGAAATCATCTATTTTTATAAAATAACATAATTAAATACTGGCCTTTGTTATCATTATTCGATTTAATTAAATTTGATAACTTTTTTGTTCAATTATTAATTGAGCATTTAATCCAAATCCAAATCAATAAGTGTACATTAAAAAAATAAAATAAACTGTTTTTTAATTAATTGTTAAATGTGAAAAATAGATTATAGATTTCTAAAGAGAATAATATTCGAGATCATCAAAAAAGAAAAATCAATTAAATATTATTTTCATGTACCAATTAGATAATTATATTGCTGCAAACAAAGTACTCTAAATCTGATTAATCAAATACAATTCAATTATTTCAAAAATATCATATTGAAAACGAAAATCAAATCATATCATTTTCTACTAACATCCTACTTACTTTTGATGATGTCATTTTTAAAACAATTCAATATTCGTTATCAATAATTATAGAAAGACAATAATTCATACAACTAATTCATACATACATAATTCATACAACTAATATTATTAATGTATAATCAACTTTTTGAAATAAATTCATTTTATAAATATATAAATATAAAAATAACATCGTAAACTAAACATCAAAAAGGAATAATAAGTAAATCGTATTAAAATTCTAATTTTATTATATCACAATAAATTTATTTTTCATATAATTAGAGATAGGTATTTATGATATACTATACAATGTAATGTTTTGAAATCAATGTTATTTTAGATTCACGCGCATCATATTCTCTACGACATTTTATTTACTATAGTTAAATGCAAAGAATGTAACTGACCTGTCCACTTATCAAGAGCATTATAGCGCGCAGCACATACTGATTTTTTATCCAATTCAAGTACTTGGTTCACCTATGAATAGTTTATGAAAAATTAAGAAAATAAAATATTTTTGAATGATAAATCGTATTACCTGATCAATTCGACCACGAATTGTACTATCCAAAATACAAGATACTAAAAGACTTTCAACCTCTGATACATCAATATTTAACTCTTTACTTATAAAAGGAATATAAATTCTAGTGTATGGTTTAATTAATTTGATTAAAACCTATAAAATCATATAAAGAGATTTTAGATATGGATTTTCTAACTTTAAAACGTATAGTATGCATATGATATATACCTGTGTGCGTATATTACGTAATAAATCTTCGATATGCTCTCTTATAAAAGGATCATCCATTATGTTATTTCTGTTTTGTTTTAAAATTAATTCAAATTGATTAATATCATTATTTTGATAACTGACTACTAAATTTGTCATTGCCAAAATCTCTGGATCATTTTTATATGGCTTTGCCTCCTGAGAGTCAAATGGATTAATACCAGATTTCATGAGCCTATTTATATATATATTTAAATATTAGCAATAAATTATAGAAGTAAATCTATCTTTATTTATTTTATTTCTTTACATACTTACATGTTTGCTAAAACTAAATATTTTAAACATGTAGTACGTCTTGGTGATCCAGATTCATCATAATTTTTAAAAGCTTCAAAGAAATCAGTATGAGCTCTTTCAAATTCACCTTCTCTTAAATGCATTTTTCCTCCACATTCTTTTATATATGAACAAAAAATTTGAATTCAAATTATTAAATATTTTAAGTAATTCCTAATAATTTGAACTGTATTACCTCTAATAACTCCCATTATTAATGGATGTGGTATAGCACTTTTAATATGTAAACTCTGTTCATATAAAGTTTTCAATTTCTTATTGTTTTTTTGTGCAGTATACATTTGTATTTCTAATGCATAAATTTCTAAAAGTTGTGTTCCTTTTTTTAAATCATCCTCCCCATCATCAGTCTAATTAAATGTTTTATACATATGTGTAATATTATTAACATAAACATTATATAACATAATTTATTAAATTAATTATTATATTATATTATATATATATATATATATATATATATATATATATATATATATATATATAATTTATTATATGTATATTATGTTAATAAATTTCATTTACAAATAAGAAATTAAAGAAAGTTTACCTGACAACTTTGATGAAGTTGTTTTAATATCTTTGCTAATTTATTAAAATCTGATCGATCAAAATATAATTTTCCTAACTTTGTATTAGTTTTAAACCATAACCTATCATTTTTAGCATCTTTTAATGCATCTAAAGTAGTTTCGTAAAAATCTTGTAATAATTCCATCTATAAAATATATAATAAAAAAAAATAAATATCAGAAATTAAACAATTTATATTTTATAATTTATAATATCACTTACATTTTTTGAGGTACTAATATAATCTAATATAGAATTTATAGATTTTTCTGAATGATTTCTGGTAACTGCACTTTTAATATAAGTTAATAATTGCTTATATCGTGCCATCATTTCTTTATAATTACCCTAAAAAAATAAAATATTATAAAATAGAAATAAATCTTATATATCATTAATCTAATATGACTTACCAATTTAAAATTAATCTTTATCATTTGCTTCAAAGCTTTGAAACCCCATTCGCCCTTCTCTCCTCCTTCCAAATCCAAAACTTTTTGAAAACTTTGTAAAGCTGCTTTTGGATCATCTTCTTTTAAAGCTTTACTATTATAATATTGATTTTCTAAATCAACATCAGGTTCTGAATTTGAATCTTCAGAATATTCCTAAAATTATTATAAAAATAATATCAATTCGAAATTAGTTTTATCTCAAATCAATTTATCAATTTTAATAAAATAAAAAAAAAATTTAAAAATGCCATCTTAGAAGTATCACTATAATTTAAACAAATTTAAAATATATGACTTCCTTCCTTCCTTACCTTTATTTTCACTAGAAAAAATTGCAATAATATTATTTTTTATTATTTAAACATTACAACACACTTTTAAAATTAATTTTAAATTTTCTTATACGTCAAGATTAAAATTCTAACCTATTTTTTAACCAAAATTTTTTTGAATTTATCAATATATTCTTTATGAATATAAATACTCACAAGACCATAATCTTCCTCCTCTTCACACATAAAATCATCTTCACCATCTGACATTTTGCAAATATTTAAATTTAAATGTTAAAAATAAAACTTCCACGTTAACCCTGTTGACAACCGCAAACACGAAAAAGTTTATATTTTGAAATTCACATGTATGCACTACCTTACACATGTATTTTATACAACTTATATCCACAAAAATATAACACGATATAAAATTCTAGATAAATTTTAAAAATCATATGCATAATTCGTTTATTAATTAATATTTTTAACTAATATGTATAAAAACAATTAAATAATTTTTATTTAAATTTATTTATCTACATATCTTAAAGATAAGAGAAAGTATGTGACATTAGTATATGAGTTGCATTAATGTGATTTGTCAAGTCCTGACTGATTTCACTTCCAAGTTTAGATTTTTATTGAAGTAGTAGGTTATGTTTCTTACTAAAAAATGGTTAATTCCAATGAATTACCAAATAAACCAATACTTTATGAGTTATTAGAATATTTTATTCGAAAACAAGAACCAGAATTAATAGTAAGTTTTGAACATTCACATATTCAAGAAAGAAAAGAAAAAACTCATATAAAACATATATTTTAAATCTATATACATTTATAAAATAATAATTATTTCAGAAATGTAAAAATGATACTATAATATTGCCTACAACAGGGACAATAAAAAATGCACTTAGATATCTTAATAACAGATATTCTTTACCAGAAAGTATATCACAACAAATTAGTCTTACTCTACCATGGAAGTTTGCAATTGGAGATCATGGACGTTTACTTGCTATTTTACAAGAAAATATTATAGAGATTCGAAAAGCAAAAGATGAATATTCTTCCATTATTGGAAAAGCTTCAGGTAAAAATCATAAATTTATATAATTCTTTTCTATTCTAAATAATTCTAAATCTTATCTATTTTTCTTTTAAAAAGATTTATTTTATAATTTTAAATAATATTTTTTATCTTTTTAGTACCAAAAGATGCTTTTCCACAATGGCGCAAATTAGTATGGAGTCCAGATGGATCACTTTTAGTATTAGCATCTAGCAATGGTTATATTTCTTTTTACAATGCCTTGGGAAATAATATTTTTAATATTAATCCAAAGACTATATCTCAAAACCCAAATATTTTAGAAGCTGGGGATTCAATAGCTTCTATGATATTTCTTAAGCCAAAGACAAAATCTGAAAAATATTCTTATGAATTTCTATTAATCACATATAGTGGTTTGCTTAGATCATATTACATTTTAACAATTAATGAATTTGAAGCAAATTATGAATTTTCTTTTGGTACTTTTTATAAGAATGGAATAAATGCTGTAATTTATGATGAAAAGCACAACTTATTTTATGTTGCTGGAAATACAATAACACAGAAATTAATGGTAATTAATTCATTTTTTATATCAATTTATAAAATATATCTTTAGTTTCAATCTTTGATTAAATAAATTAAATAAATAAATTATAGTCAACAGCTTCAGATAGTGGATTGACATCATGGCGACCTCTGAATGAATATCCATATTGTAAATTATCATTTATTTTTGATGATGAATCAAAAACTAAATCACGATTTTCTATATGGAATATCATTCCTACATTAAACTTACAACCAGAATCAATCATATTCAAAATAAAAATCTCACCAAATAATAAATTTTTAACATGTTTACATACGGATGGTTCAATATCTTTATGGAGATTACCAACTTTATTTATGCAAAAAAAATGGAAATTATCAGAGCAACCAGATTTCAATATACCTAATCCCTTAGGACATGCAAGATCAAAAAAATTTCCACCAGGTGTTACTGAATTCCATCCAATAGATATTGGTTGGTGGTCTGATGAGGTAATATTTTTTTTTAAATATATATATTTAAATACATAATTATATAATTAGTTCTAATCTATTGATATTTTCAAAGGCAATTATAATTGCAAGATGCTCAGGATCTACTTCTGTATGTTCTATAAACAATCTAAAGAATCTTTTAGGCACAAGTCCTGAATTTTTAGCTGGACAACCACAAATATATGAACTTGATTCAAATCGAGGCTTTTTATGCCTAGATTGTGAAACATACATAACAAGTAAAAAACGAAGTAGAGAATCTAATACAGATTGTCAAACATTAGGTTTGTAATATAGCTTTTAATTAGTTACCAATATATATTTTCTGTGATAAGAATGTAATATATTAATTTATTTTTTAAGAATTTCCTTCAGAAAGTGGAGAAGAAAATGGAGAAGATGAATTGGAACCAATTAGTATATTAAATTATACAACAAATTTAATTCAAAGTACCTTATATTCTATTACTGATATTGAAAAATTTCAGCCTAAGAAAAAAAAGTCAAAAGTATTATTTAGAACATATAGAATTCTTGGACTTAAAAGTACAACACCTGAAGAACTTTATTCAAGAAAAATCGATATAGAGGTATGAATATTTATAAAATTTTAAATCTTTCAAATAAACAAAGAATTGTATTATAGGAATATGAAGAAGCATTGGCTTTGGCAAATATGTATAATTTAGATACAGACTTGGTATATCAAACACAATGGCGAAAATCTGAATTATCATTGAATGCTATTCAAAAACATTTGAGTAAAGTTACAAAAAGATCTTGGGTTTTACATGAATGCATTACTCGAGTTCCAGATACTATCGAAGCAGCAAGAGAATTGTTGAATTTTGGATTAAAAGGTGCTAATTTGGAAACTTTGTTAGCAATTGGAACTTGTGATAATGGAAAATTTGTAATAGATAATATTGATGAAGATTGGAATGAAATGAATGAAGCTAATATAAATTTAAGACAGTTACAAAAAATAAATCAAATACTTGAAAAAATTGATATAAAATATTTATCTGAAGCTCAAAAAGATTTAATTAAGTATAGAAGAAAACTTCTAGATCATTTAGATAAATTACTCACATATGAAATTATTTTAAATTCTTCTTTGAAGTATGACAAACATTTTTATGAAGAATTTCGGCAACTTTCAGCTATTGAAAATGCAATTAAATTTGCGAAAAATGGAAATTGTCGAGAAGTTGAAATTATGTTTATATATTATGGTGAATATATACTACCTCATTGGTTAGCAATTATTAATTTCTTCCCAGAAACTTTAAATCCATTAAAATATAAAAAACTTTTACCAGAATGTGATGCTAATGGACAATTATTTTTACTCGATCGATGTGAATTACGACAAAAAGATTGGGTTGAAAGAACTGAATTCAATGAAATAATTAATTTAGAAAATAATGATAAATCACAATTACTTTACGATTATGATCCATCATTAAATGTATATAGAAACACTTTACTTACACCAGAATTACTACAAAATTGGTACGAGTCACGAGCTTATCAAATTGAAAGAAATAGTTGTATGGTTGATAATGCTTTACAATTAATAAAGATTGCTAAATCACATAATATTAACGGTTTAGACAATTTATTGCTAGATTTGGAAACCTTAGATGATCTTATTTATAAAGTTTATCTAGAAGATTTGTCTTTAGATCAATTACAAAAATTATCTAATTTAGAAAAAATTAAATTATTAATGAGTATGACTACTGAAAAAACTTTTGTGAATGATATAAAAAATTTTTTATTACCATTTATAAAAAGAAGACATCAATATCTGGGTGGAGAATTACAAAAGCATTTATTTAGTGATTATTTGATATCCACTAGCAAAGACAACTTAAAATTATCTGTCAAATTTTTTGAATATTTAAAACAATCTTGCGATAATGAAATTCTTCAAATGATAGAGAATATTGTAACTTTAGCATTAAATTGCATATATGCTTGCAATGATCCCAATATGTACGAAACAGCAATATGTATTATAGATTCTATCGCTAAAGATCGTGATGTAAGAAAGACAAATACTATGAACATTTTATTAGAAGAACTTGAGAAAGAACTTGAATGTACTAAAATCTTAAATAAATATAGTGTTAAAATTACATTGAATTCATTACGAAAAATTAAAGATAATCCTGAAGCTGCAAAACAACTTCTAATTCAAATGGCAAGAAGTTTAAATACAAGGTAAATAATTATATAAATATAAATATATTTATTTTTTTTTTTTTTTTGGTAATATATCTCATACTTAATAATTTATATTTAATTTAAGAATATCAGCTTCAGATGAGAAACAATGGGCTCAACTATTGAATGAAATGTTAGAAATTCATGGTCTAATTTTTACATGCATTGATACAGAAATATGTTTTGAAATATGTGTATCAGCACGATTGGTATCAGGAGTTAAGTCTAATATACAAAATTGTGCTAATTTAATTGAAACTAAGAAAAACGAACAATCATTATTGAAAGTGTCTTATGAAAAAACAGTGAATTTAATCTTAGATGCTAGTAAAGAATATTTTAATAGTTCTAAATCTTTGATTGATTTTAATATGGAGTTAGCTAAGTAAGTTTTTTTAATTCAGATGCGTTTTTCTAATTTAATTTTTATTTTCATTTCTATATATAATATAATTTTAGAACTTGTCTTCATCTAATTGAAGATGATAATGCACAAATAAAAGAAGAATATGATCTTATTAATTCACTTCAAATATTGAATGAATTCAATATCAATATATTACCACTTCAAGTACGCTTAATGCAAGATAGATTGCAATTAATAAAAGATTGTTTAAATAAACGGGAAGATGCTCATAGAAGTCGTCAAAGATTATTAACATTAGCAAATTACTTACGAATAGAAAGAAATAATAGTAAAATGCGAGAAGGAAAAGTCTTGGAATTAATTGCAAAAAAAGCACTTGAGGTAGAATTATTTTAAAATTATCATTTAATACTTATTTATATATCTGATATGATTAGATAATTGATATATAATATGTGATTATAATAGGTAAAGGATTTTAATGTTTGCGCTGCTACTTGTCAACAATTAATACAAAATAATTACATTTCTGCCTGGACCGTTGCTTTAGAATTAGGATTTTGTGAAGATTATGAAGATCTAAAAACTCGACAAAAATATTTGTGGTTTGCAATAAACAATGGATCAAACGATATATTGAGCAAAGCACTAGATCAGATACATTTAATAGAAATACAAATGATACATAAAAATTTAGAATTGTGGTTACCTGCCGATTCACCATCCGATGATTTTAATGATGCAGATAGTGAAGAAGAATTCATAGACGCATTAACTACTGTAAGAAATATATTATAAAATACAATTTTCAACGGAGAAAATAGAACTATACTAAACTATTGTCAATTTACAGCCTCAAGTAGAAACTAAAGAATTTGTTCCTAAAGTTTTAGAAACTTCTACCGAAATAGTGAAAACTTCTGCAAATATAATGAAAGGCTCAACTTTTCATTTAATAAAAATTATAAGTGATACAAATTTTTGGAAATCTAAATTAAAATTTAATTCTTCTAATAATCAAGATAATGATACAGAAAATGAAAATTACATA
Source organism: Apis florea (assembly GCF_048593485.1). NCBI lineage: Eukaryota > Metazoa > Arthropoda > Insecta > Hymenoptera > Apidae > Apis > Apis florea. Next base: position 4,756,867 of record NW_028256746.1, read on the forward strand.
AATAATGATGTTCAAAGTTTTCCATGTTTTTATGAAGATTTACATAAAAATTGTAAAATCAGTAATCTTGATACAAAATACACAAATTATTCTATGCCGGATATACAAATTACACAACTCAAATGTTGTCGTGCTCTTTTAAGAATTACTATGTTAAATGAGTCTTCTTGTTGTGGCTTAGAAGTGAGTGATATTAACCATTGTAAGTATAACATATTCACTTATTTGAATATAATATCAAATATTAAACAAATGAATTTTTTTCTTATTTCAGTATTTTTAGAATGTGCAAAATATACTATACAACAAGATTGGTTACTAGGTATGGCATATTTATTTAGTGTACAAAAAAATTATATATCAGAAATTCATAATATTTTAACAGAATTTCCACAAATAGAATTATATATTCAAACTCTAATGTATTATTATTGTTTGGAATTGTATAAAACTTTATATAAAAATTTTGAAAATTTATATTTATATAGTCCATTGAGTTTAATGTGGAAAATGATGAGTGTAATACACAAATGCAGAGAATCTGATATTTATGAATCATTTAAATATTTACAAACATGTTTCTTCAAAAGATATGGAATAAAAAAGACAGCATTTTTTGAAATAAATCAAGAAATAGAAGATACTAGCAAAATTGAAGAGTATAAAAAGAGAGATGAATTTAATATTACACTTACTCAAAATTTAAATCAATCAATTGAAAAATTGAAAGAGAAAAAAATTTCCACACAAAATTTGCAATATGACAGAAATAGAATAACACAAAATGTGTCTAAATCTAATGATAAAAATGATATAGAATGGACTGATAATTGGGGAAATTTTTCAGATGAAGATGTAGTAGAAAATGTAGAAAATGGAAAAAATAACTTAAATCAAAAAAAGTATATAGAAAATATTTCTCTTACAAAAGATATAGGAGAATGTGTAACAGAAAAAGAACGCTTTGAAGCTTTTGAAAAAATATTTAATAAAATACGAAATATTGATCATTTTTATGAAGTGAAAAAATTGTTATTGCAATGGCCAAAATTTGAAAATTCTGAATATATAAAAGTTGATAAACATCCAATTTTAAAAATGATGAAAATAGTTAATATTTATATCGTGGAAAAAGAAAAAAACAAACATAATAAACAAATTTTCGAAGAATATAAGGAATTAATAAAAATATTATCTTCAACAAATGTAAATACAAATTATTAAACGTAAAAAATTCATTTCACTTAAAATTAAAAACTATAATTTACTATATATTTACTATATAATAATTGAATTTAAATAATTCAGAAAATTATTTGCAATAGGTACTCAAAGAATTCTTGAACATGGAAGAAATTCCTCTTGAACATGCAATTTATATTAGATTGGATATTGATAATTCAGAATTTCATGAAGAAGCAATAAATATTCTTAAAGAAAAACACGAAGTATGTATATGTATATACTTTAAAAGAATTAAAATTTATTTTTTATATTTTATATATTTTATTATATATTCTAGGAAATCACATTGTCAGCACCAATATTAGAAATGTTATTCTTAAAAAATTTGACAGCAAGTTTCGATCCAAATCACGAAATATTTAATCGAATCATTGAACATGTATTTATAAATCGATCTTTAACAAATGTAAAGGAAAATGCAGAAATTCTTGTGCAAGAATTAAAGAAAAAAAATCATATTGCTTATGCTTTGTGTATAATTAGATTAATGGAAGATATACCGCCATCTTTATGTACGTTTAGTACTTGTTTCGAACTTTTGATGAGAAAATAATTATTTATTATTAATATTAAATTTGTAATGCATGTTAAATATTCAAATTTATGCAAGTTGTAATGTAATATTTATATATTTCATTCACGAAATGTAAAAAGATTCTTTAAGAAAAAGCAATTTATAATTAAACAAAGCTTTTAAATTGCGTATACATTAGATAGTTTGAAATTAATACTTTGAATAAATATTTAAATATGTCTATATTTATATATTATATAAATATTTGTTATAATATATTATTATATATGTGTAAATATAAATATGATTGTATAATTAAAGTACATTTTAAAAAAAAGTATTTATTTTTTACCACTATCTTCTGCAATTCTTTGTTTTAAATATTTAAATTTTAGATAACTTGCAATGTATATAGAAAAATAAAAGAATCGCAAATTATCTAATACAATTCGAATTTTATTATATACCTCTTTTGAAATAAAGTTATAATTTGTTTAAAAAAAAATGATTAAAACATAAACGCACGCACGTTCTTATTTATTTTAGTTCAAAATTTAATTTAGATAAAAGAACTTGTAATCATAATATTGATTTACATGACAAAATAAAATTGCGATTATATTTTGATTTTTTTATGAAATTTTTTTAATTAAATTACAAATTATTTTCTATTTTAAACTTTTTATAAAATTAATACAAAATTTCGCGGAACTGCTATTAAAATGAATCTGCTATTGAAAAGAAAAATGGCGAACTAATGCTTGATGTTAGATGTATATAAAATTAAAAGTCAAATTAAGTGAATTATTCTGCAAGAATATATATAATATATAAATTTGTAAATTTAATGTAAAATTTGTTGAATAATTTTTTAGTTATATAATATAAATTCATATGATAAAAAGATGACAAATAATTTATGAATCATTACAAAGTGTTTATTTATATTTTATTTATAAATTTAACGATAAATTGTACATATATATATGTAAGTTGTGTTATATTTACAAAAATTAAATATTATTAGTACTATAAAAAATAATATTAAACAATGAATTTATTGATTTTTTTATAATTTTCAGATTAATGTTCAATTGTTTTAAGAAAAATTTTGCTTTGTAAAAATATTATTATAGAAAATGTCTGTATTAGAAATGAATCTATCTAAAGATAAAGAAAATAGAGATAAAGAAGATAAAGAAATAGAAAATTCTCAGCACTTTAAAGAACGTGCAGAGCGAAATCGTCAAAAAGCATTACTTTTAAAAAAATCTAAGATAATTTCCCATCCTTATATAAAAAGGTATATTAGAATTAACTAATATTTTTGGAATATTAATAGGTTAAAAAATAAATATTTTTTAATAAAAATATTCAAATTTTAAAGTGAATGTAAAGATTCAACAAAAGGTATTTGCTTAAAAATTCAAGGACAACGTGTTATAGACAGTGGAGGAGGTTTTCTTATAGAAGAAAGTGATGACTTAGAAGAACAAATGGTATAATAATTAAAAATATTTTAAAATTTATAGAATTAAATTTTATATCTTATTTGAAAATTAATGTTTTTTCTTTTATTAGTTAAAAATAACATCAGAACCTGCTCCTATTGTTGTTAATTTACCTCATTGTGAAGAATGTAAAAATGAATTTAAAGACTCATATCTTCTACAAACATTTGATATACCTGTATGTGATAAATGCAGGTACAAGCATATAAGTTAATAATTATTTTAAGATAAATTTTTAAAATATTATAAATAGTTTTTTTTATTTCAGAGATCCTAAGGGCAAGCACTCTCTAATTACAAAAACTGAAGCAAAACAAGAATATCTATTAAAAGATTGTGATTTTGATAAAAGAGAACCTCCATTAAAATATATCACAAAAAAAAATCCTCATAATATAAATTGGGGCGAAATGAAATTATATTTGCAATTGCAAATAGAACAGAGAGCTTTAGAAGTATGGGGTTCTGAAGAAAAATTATTAAAGGAAAAAGAATTACGTGATGTTAAAAGAGAAGGAATTAAAATTAAAAAATTTAATAAGAAGGTAATAAACATATTTATACTAGCAAAAATACAGAATAATATTAATACAAACTAGACTATTTGTTTTATAGATTAAACAATTAAGAATGCAAGTTAGAAGTTCCTTGTATGATAAAACATCAAAAGCATCTCATACACATGAATTTGGAGAAGATTTATATAATGAAGATGATGATACATATACACATAGCTGCACTACTTGTGGATATGAAGAAACGTATGAAAAAATGTAAATTTTAAAGTAATAATGAATTTTATAATATATATTATTGGGTCATGTTTTTTTAAAAGTATAATTTTTTTATATTAAATAAATTTGTTTATTACTCGGATAAAATATATACATATATTTGAAAAAATTTTTTCTTTATTTATTTATTTATTTATTATATATCTTTTTTTTATTTAATTGTAATTTAAATTTCTTCTTCATAGTAATAAAATTTTATATATAATGCATATTTAATTTTTATATTATTAATTAAATAATTAAAAACAAAAAATATAATTTAATTTGTATTTATATATTTTAATATCATAAAATAAAGAATAAAATAGAATAATATATTCATAAGACATATTTGAAAGATTGATTCTAATCAAAACGAACACAGAAATTAATATATAAGGCTTAAAATTCATTTATATATATATATATATATACATTCATATATATATATATATATATATATATATATATATATATATGAGCAATTTAAGTTTGTGTTAAATGAAATAAAAACAGTAGATGAAGCTATCTCATTGTATCTGTATCTCGTTTTGTTTAATATAAACTTTAATTATTTATAATTTAATAAATAAACGTTGAACAACATTTTGATATACTAATTTTTACTTATTTTAGCTTTTAGAATTAATCCTGCAAAAATGTCACATAAATGTATCAACATTCTATATATATATATATTTGTTTTTTAAGTAAAACAATTTGATTGTATTCAATATATACTACATAATGTACAGTCCTCGATCATATTTTTTTTTTTTATTATTGAACCTAACTACAACTAAAAATTAATATTGCATAATATATAAAAATATGACTGTATAGGCAAAAAAAATAATCTTTAAATTATACAACCATAGTTAACTACATATTTCATTGTAAATTAAGTATATATATTCCATCACATTCAAAATACTAATATTCACAATATAAGCTTGCAACATATTTGACTCATTTTTGCATTTGATGCAATTTATGTCATTATAATTTCTTTTTATTAAATTATAGAAATACCATTTTATTGTATTTACTTATATTTCAATTTTTTTTTTAGAATATCTTGTTTCATGTACATAAAAAAGTATTATTTGTTAGAAATATTATACTTAGTAGTTACATTATGATACAAAATAATCTACTCAAAGTTAAAAATAAACTTTTTTATGTATATGATTAATGTTAAGATTTCTCTAAGAGTCCCTTACAAACATTTTGTACTGGTTGTAAAAGATTTGGCACAGATAATTTAGTTCCTGTATATTTTTGAGGAACAGTCATCGCATTTGTTACAGTGGTCGATGATCTAAAATAAAATTATGATATGAATTTTGTACTATATAAGAAAACATATATATATATATATATATATACATATTTAATATTTAAATGATATTTATTTAATCTTTATACCTATTGTGCCGAAGATGACTTTTGACTAAATGACCAGCCGTAAGTGCAGCCATTAATGACAATTCACCGGCAAGTACCGTCGCACATACTATTCTAGCTAATCTGCTTGCATTTTCACCGGGTTCATCATTATGTGCACCTTTAACACCTAATATAGATAAACACGCGCCTTGTGCAGGAAGAATAGTTCCACCTCCAACAGTACCTATTTCTATGCTAGGCATTGTACAAGACACATATAAATCTGAACCATCTATTCCCCATGGTTCCATCAAAGTCATGCAATTACTACTTCCAACATTCTGTGCAGGATCTTGACCCGTAGCTATAAAGATTGCAGTTACAATATTTGCAGCATGTGCATTAAAGCCACCTATACTGCCAGCTATAGCAGATCCAATCATATTTTTACTTATATTCACATCAACTAAAGCATGAACAGATGTTTTTAACACATTTGTAACAATATCTGCAGGTACTACTGCTTCGCAAACCACACTTTTACCTCTACCACAAACCCAATTTACTGCTGCTGGCTTTTTATCGGTGCAAAAATTACCGCTTAACGATAATATTTCCATATCAGGAAAATGTTCTTTCACTGTATTTAATGATTTTTCAGTTCCTTTAGATAACATATTCATTCCCATAGCATCACCAGTAGTTGCTACAAAACGAATAAATAAATGCCTGCCAGCAATACGTATGTTAATCTTTGTCAAACGTGCAAATCTACTGGTTAAATTAAAACTATTTTTCATTTCTTTAAAATTGTCAGGATCTTGCATCCATGCCATAGCTTCACTTGCTCTAACAATATTTGGAAATCTCACAACTGGTCCTCTAGTCATTCCATCAGCAACTACACGGCTTGTTACACCACATTTTAACAATGCTCTACTACCACGATTTGTAGATGCTACTAAACATCCTTCTGTTGTTGCCATTGGTACATAATATAATTCACCATCAAGTAATAAGGGACCAGCAATTCCAAGTGGTACTGGTACATATCCCATGACATTCTCACAACAAGCTCCTAATACTTTACTATAATCATAATCTTTATATGGCAAATTGGAAAGATAATCAAGAAAATTTCCAGCCTCTCCTATTATAAAACGCCTGATTTCTACACCCCGTTCCATATCACCGACTGCTTTTTCTAATTGATAAGCAGCTATATGATTATTCTTTACCAACTGAATTACTTCTTCATCCGTTAATCCATTTGCGCCAAGCTATGGATTTAAAAATATATAAAAAATTAAAAAAAAATATATAGATACATATTTATAACACTTTTACTTACCTCAGATTTGTATATTTTAAGACATTCTTCTATAGATCTAGGAATTCGTGAAAATAAATTTTTATCACTTGATGTATCTACAGTACATTGTTTTTTATCTATTTGTTCTTCCTTGCCATCAATCCAAGGTATAGAAATTGTTTGCATTTTAGCAAAAGATAGTTTGAATGGCATTTTGGTGGTAAGAAAAGAAAAACTCATATCTTCATTTTCATTCTCTTTTACATATTCAATTTCAAATTTTTTTTCTTTCATGTATTCACTTTCAATTTTTTCTTCTGTATCATCTTCTATTTTGAATTGTAATTGTTTAGCAATATCTTCTTTATCTTCGAAGAAAATAAATTTAATTGCAAGTGCAAGAAGAAGGATCAATATCACAATATTATCTGCACTAACAGATAGCCAATTCATTAAATAACCTTTGACTTCAGATGAATCCTCAGTTTTATTATAAGAATTCACTATGACATGTGAATTCGTGGGAGATACTTTGCCTTCTACTGTATCTTCGCTTTCTTCACTTTTAAAACGACTGAAATGAATATTTTATATCAATTTTATATCAATGACGTAATGATATAATTTTCTAAACTTAATCATTAATTCTATTGTATCTTTCTATATATAACAATAATTTATATAAATTAATCTTATAAATTACGAATCGACAGATATTACTTTTATGTATTTCAAAGAAATTTGAATTTTTTATAAAGATAATAATTATCATCATTCTTGACTCGACACAAGAGTATCATGTACTGTTTCCTTAACATCCAAAGGGATAAAGGAACCCAAACCTCGACAAGATACTATCTCTTTTTGCATAATTCATTGAATATGAATTAAATACTTATGAATTATTACATATTCATTGAATATGATTTAAATATACTTATGCTACTATGTAATAAGTTGAACCTGACCTGTGGAAGTTAAGAAGAAGGAAACTGTCAAACAAAAAATAAACTCAAGCAAAAAAAAATACACATCTTATGGGGCAGATTTGTGATAACTTTTTGTCAGTTTTTTTCTATTGTTAGCTATTATCTGATGTATAAAATATAAAGTTCATTTCAAGCGGAAACACGACTTATATATTATAAAAAATAGAAAATAAACACAAGAATGCAGTACCTGTTGGCATGTACTACAAATAGACCAGCAATCATGATTAATTTAACTCGTTCTACTACTGGATTTGGCTTCTGATCCTCTTCATCTAATGGATGCATCATAAAAATTTTATCAGCACTTAATGGTTTCATTGTATTAGTTTCGCGAGAAAGCTGAAAAATAATATATATGTATATATTTTATATATATTTATTTATTTATTTTAATAATTAACATGAAAATATAAAATTTACCTCAAGAATAAGTGATAAACATGCAGGATAAAATGTCATGAAAACAATATAATTTACAACAACTCCCAAGCAAGCGAAACTGCATAAAATTTCTAATCTTCTAACTCCGGATAAGGATCCTATGCTAATAAGTAAAGTTTCCACTAAAGTATCTAATGTAATAGTTGGTCCTAAAAGCGACATGCCACGAGCAATATTTGCTCGCACTTCCTCTTTGTTTCTGGAACTTAAAGCCAACTGTGCTAAAACAGCGGCCTTCGAAAGATCGATAATAAGCAAGAAAAAGAACAGTGCATCCCTGAAAAATAATAAATTTACTCAATAGAATAATATATAAATAATATATTTCTAGATTTCGAAAGTGATTTCGAATAACTTACTTTAAATCGGAAATATCACTGCGTCCAAAATTCACTACGCTAGATGTGAACACAACACTGGAAAATACAGTAAATAGGCCAGCAATACCTAACAAAATATTATATTTAAGTGTTCTTACTAAATTTTAGAATTTTAATGATTAGATTTCATGTAAATTCGATAATTAATTGTCATCACGTATAAAATGAAATGCTATCGCTTTCCATAAAACTTTCTCTGACACTGAAAACTTTCACGCGTATCATGAAAAGATCCGGTTATATATATAGTTGGGCAATATCATCATATATTGTTTTTTAAATACATTTTGCAATTCCGATTTTTTAAAACTTTCACTTTTATTTGAATTAAATCACATAAATATATAACATTTCTCAGATAAATCTATGCGATCACTTACCTAAAATATATTTTGAACCCAATTTTTGCAAATTGCGAAATTGGTGATAAGTAAACAATATAGCTAAACATCGTATTATAGTCATGACTATAACATCAGCTGCATTTAAATCCTAAGAAATAATCATATATTATTTACATGATAAATCATTTCATAACTAAAAACTAAAATATTTTTAATCTCAAAATCAAAAGTTAAATCAAATTTTACTCAAAATCAACTTACATCGGAATTACATCTACCGGGTCCACAATGCGCAGTCAAAGGAACAGTTGGATGTCCGTTTCCTGTCTCCATGTTCAGAATGCATGCTGTGAGTGTGAAGGTCGTCACAATGACTTCTAGGGGATGTCCAGCGCAAAACCGGCCGTGAATTTCAAAGAGACGTGTTAGCATATTTCTTTTTTCTGATAACTATTTATAATCTGAAAAATACATGAGAAAAGAATATTTTATTTGAATATTTTATTTTATACAATACTCCTTTAGTATGTTGTTCGTAAAAAAAATTAATTTCAAAAAATTAGTTACTCATTATATAAAGTGGAAGTTTGAATAATTGACTTTATATAACTGTTACCTTATATAGCTGTTACAAAAAAAAAAAAAAATTGTGAAATAAACTTGAAAAAAGTGCTCTTCGTCTGTCAAAAATATTTCACGAAATGAAGGGAAAATTTAGTAAGAAATTCTGCTTTTTTAAAACGAAGAAAGCTGTTAAAAATGAGAAAAAATAGAAACAAGGATATAAGGAAAATAAATAAAAGAATAGTTATTATATATTTTGTTATATGTCAATCATATTTCAATATACTCGTTATTTTCAATTATGCAATCGAATATATATCGAATATATAGGTAAAATAATGAAATTAGATTTCATTTTATTAACTATTATTTCTCCTGTACCGTTTTCACTCGGATGTTCGATGCTGGAAAAAACTTAAGTAATGAAGTAAAGGTTAAGGTAACGAAGATCTTAATGTACAACAATTTGAAATCCAATAGACATATAAATAGACATATATCTATGAATATGAATAAAGCACAGCTAGCATCAAATAATTTAAAATTATCTTGAAAGATCTTAAAAATGAAAATGAAATATAGTATAAGAAATAAACTTCTCTATATAATATTTACCAATTTATACTATAAATACGAACAAAAAACGAATGAAATAATTTTTTATTCGCTAGCCTATTCACTATTATGTTTTATGTAGATTTTTTATATATATATATATAATATATATATATATATAATTTTATATATGTAATATACAATTTAAAAAAACATATTCTAAAAAAAATTCATATATTCACTTTAGAAATAGAATCAATGTATAAAAAGATATAGATTTAAAATGCATAATAAAAAGACATAAATATACTTCTAGATATAATTACTTATATTAATATTAATTATAATTATAATTACTTATATTAATATATAATAGAATCACGAATTAGTACTTTTGTGTTACATTATTTTCATCGATAATATGTATATTATAATACATTTTTTTAATATAAAACATAAAATTTCATTGTTATAAAATTAATAAATATAGTCATATATATAAATCTAATCACATATCTTTAAATGTAAAAATAACTTAAACAAAGAAAATGAAAAGATACAACAAAAATAAACGAAAAGATTTTTTTTTTCGATTTTTTTTTTCATTTTTGCACGTGCAGAATCACTATCTGATCATTTGTATTATAATTTCGAATACAAAATATCCGTATATAAAATATTTAAAATGTTTATTTAATTTTTTTTAATTTATAAATCTTGTTATTGTTTCAAAATTCTTATTAATAACCGTTTTCATATGCCATTTTATAAAAGATCATAAAAGATTATCTTTTCAAAAAAAATATAGATATATTATTATTTAAAAATATTCGTAATTTTTTTATGTTACACATAAAAAATAATAAATTTAAAAAATTTATGCAGAGAAAAAATCTATTATTTTCTTTTCTTTTCAAATCTATTATTTATAAAAAAAATACCAGAAATAAATAGCGATACAAATTATGTATATAATATAAATAACAATATAAATTATGTATAAAATATACATATAAAAAAATAAATGAATTAACAAAGAATATATAAATGTATAGATGAAAATTATTTTTAAAATATCGCTAAATACAAATTATATATATCTATTATTATTATTATTGTATATACCTATTATTATAATATATATCTATATTATTAGGAAAAATAATTTTTATTAATTCTGCTATAAAAAAACAATAGATTTATAATTCAAATTTAAAAATTTACGATGCGCATAAGTTATATTTAAGATTATATTTAGCAAAATAAAAAATTTGAATAAAATCGAATATTTTTTTTTTCGAATAATTTTTTTATTCTTATTTTTCGACAGTATTTTTTAATTATTTATAATTTACAATTATTCAAAATTATTTATTTTTTTTAGATAGTTTGATATAGAAAAAGATGAAAAAAGAGAGAATGTAAAAAATATTATTATTTATTCATCAAATAAATATAAAATATGAAAGATAGAACATAATATATAATAGAGTATAAATAATATAAAAATATTTCAACACATAATTGTGCGTATTTCGTTAAATATTTTTCTCTATTCTTCTCATACAAAACAAACAACAAAGGATATTCTCTTTCAATGTATGATCTGCATTCTTAATAGAATATGAAAATTTCCAAGTTGTTATATGTATAAGCTATTAGATATAATATGCAATATTAATTATTTTTTTTAAATAAACTATGAGAGATATATATAATAATTTTATAAAGAAATTTCAATCACTTTAATAATCATTGTTAAACTCATTATCAATTCAATCATATACATATATAAAATCATTAATAATATGTAACATTACAAATCATGTAAATAATTAAATTTTCTGAAAATAAAAATTAAATTTAAAAATCATGTATAACATTTATCATGATTCAATTATTTATTATATATCATATAATATGATCTTTATATAAAATATATAAAATATATAATATAGTCCTTATTATATAATATATAATATAGTCCTCAATAATATAGTCCGTAATAATTTATAATATTGCTTACCTTTAAATAGAAGTAAAATAAATGACTTTAAATAAAATAATAATACTTACATAAAAATAATTTAATTATATTAATATAAATTATTATAAATTAAAAATGGAGTTTTAATACTTTATTATATATTATCTTATTAACTCAATTAATTATACTGCAAACAACAATAATAATGATAAATATGAATAACTGTATCTTGTTAATGTACACTCAACAACTCAATGAATATGTGCATGTGGTCCTGTATAACATGTATACATGTATTTCGTAGCACTTTTTCTTATTATTTTTTTTATAACATTAATTAGAACAATTGAAAAAGAAAATAGCATACAATAAACTATTTACATGATTATATTAAACTTATACTTCAAAAGAATCTTTATGAAAGATATTTTTTAATTAATTGAAATATCAAACGATTTGATTTCAAAAACTTTATTTTTTAAATGAGAAATTAATCTTTGAATTGTTAAAATTCAAAATTATGTACAAAACGAGACTACCTACTTGACACTTTGAATTTAGGATAAGAAAAAAGAAAAAGGAGGACAATACTAACAGTACGGTGTTCGCCGACTGACAAAACTGCGCTTATGCTCGGATAGTCCGATCGACCCTACAGAACATGTTTCGACCGCACTCGGCAATTTTCGTCTCCCTTCCTTTCACCTTTTATGCGCACATGTCTTTATCCTCAGCTTTATCGTTTACCTATTATTGTTATCTAAAATTATAAATTTATATACAATTTATATATAATTTAAAAAAAAATATTATTTTTCAATAATTAACAATATTTAAAATAAATAAAATGTTCAAATTTTGTATCTTATATATATTTATTTTTTACGTATGTGATTACGAATGTCATTGAATTATCTATATTATGCATATTTATTTTTATTATTTCTTTTATATTTACTTAATGCATGTATATCTTTTATGTATACATATTTTATTGCTTTAGTGAATAGATGAGAGGTTAAACTTTTTAAGTAAACATACATAGTAAGATAACATTAGTGAACTAATATTTATTTTATATTATATATTCATAGTTAATTCAAAACGATCCTCTTTCAATGATCCTCTTGAATGCAATAATGATCATTGATTAAATTTATATAAAAAAGTTAATATAAATCTACAATAAAAATATATATAGAAGTTTATAAGAATTATATGTACACATATTTTTCAACTTGACTTATGAAACAAATATTAAGAAAAATGATTTAATTTTCGTATTTTAAAATTTACAACAATGTTTATTTATATGTATTATTTATTAATCGTTTAATAAATAATAAATTATAATTCATCAATTCACAAATGATAAAATTGATTCAAATTTTAATAATTTTCGCAATTTATACAAATATTAAGAAACCAAAAAATACAATTATATTTTGTTTTTCAAATTAACTTTTTATATTAACAAAATATAATATAAATTTTTTTTATTAGATAAAATTATAAAATAATGTAAAACAATGTGAATCGTTTATATGTTTATTTAAGAAATATAGATAAAAATTTTAATGAATCTATATTAGAATTTTAATATCAATCCTAAATTAAAGACAATATAAACGTCTTGAGTTTTGTAATAAATATATTTATATATATAAAAATATCAATACAAAAAACCAAATAAATCCACTTAAAACAAAAAACAAATAAAATTTTAATTTTATATAAAAATTTTATAAATGATTTTAAATAACTATTTTTTTCAGAATTATATACAACAGATGCTCAGCTTTGTTTTAAGAAAGACGTCTTCTTCTCAGAATTAAACTTCAGAATTAACATCTTATCCAAATTTAACATATTGCATGATTATAATTATGATCGATTAATAATATAATATATTATAATATATAAGTATGCTACTGGTATAATCGAATAGAAGATGATTCTACATAGAAAAAAAAAAAAATAGAAACATAAAATAAAATTTATTCATTTTAGTAATTATATGCAAATTAAAAATGAAATAATAATAGATAATCATTTGAAAGTAGCCAAAAAAAAAAAAAGAATAAAACTTTAATACCTAAGTTCTCATTTTTAAGAAAATCCGTTAAACTATATGATCATAAAGTCATATAATCGGTGAATTGTCAAATAGAATTTTCTAAATGAAAATTACTAAATGAAAAAAAATTGATTTTATATTTTTTGCTTATTTTTTTATTTTTGCTATTTTTACATATAGAGTAATTAGTTAATAAGAATTATCGATAATGACTCATATTTAATCGAATGTTAAATAATAAAACTATTTTTTTAACTAGATATTCATTTATATCTAATCGAAAAAGTCTCAATTAGTTGTAGTTTAAAAAATTTTTTTAATTTTTTATTTATTTTTTTTTATTTTATTTAAATATAAAATATTCTATATTTTCGACTTATTTTTTTACATAAAATTTACTATATCATCATTCTATAATTATATTAAACATTATTTTTAATTAAATATGTTAAAAGTTTATGAAAAAAAAACAAATATTAGAGATTTAATATCGTTTTGTGAATTATAATTGTTTATTTATATTTCATAAATTTAAAAATATTTATTCATATCTCAATCATATTTTTAAATTATATATAATATATATATATATTATATATAATAAATATATATATATTATATATAATAAATTATATATAATCATATTTTTAAATTAAAATTTTTTAATTAATTAAAAAAATAAATTGAAATTTAAAACTAAAAAATTCTCAAGTACTTTAACAATAATATTTCATTTTTTATGATTTATCATATGAGATATAAAATTACAATATTTATTGTTAGTTATCTAAAATTATTTATATTATTTTCAATTGAGAAATTAGAAAAAATATTTAAATTATGATATAATTTATATATATAATTTAAATCAATACTTTAGATAAAAAAATAATTATATAATTAAAAAGTATAATTTATTCATTTATTTATTATTTATATTATTATTATTAAGCTATTATTTATTTATTATTTGTGTTTATACAACTTCTATAATTTTATATACACTATATTCAGACTGAGGATGTAAAGAAAATATTATGATTACCAATAAATTATATATAACATAAATATGAGATTTTATATAAATAATATTATAATATATATTATAATATGTTATAGTGAATATTAATAAATATTTCACACAAATAATTGTTAATTTCATTGTTATGTTTATTTTTTCTAAATACAAGTTTTAATTTTATAAAATATTATATAAACATATTTAAAAATATTATATAAATTGTTGTAACTACATTATTTAAAAGATTATATGATATTCAATTGTGAAGTTATTGTAATATTGTATTTCTGTTTTCACATAAATTTTAATTAATATATAAATTTCTGTTATAAATTTTTGCAAAATTTATATAATTTTTGGTAATTTAATATTTAAAATGTTTATAATATTAATGTTCTAAATTAATATAATATTTCATTTAAGACTATAAACATATTATTACATAATTATCACATATAAAAATAAATTTCTGAAAGATCATAATCATTATTATTATCATAATATAACAAAATTATCAATAAATAATAAGATTATTTTTTAAAATTAAATAACTAAATAAGCATAACCTAAAAGAAACAAAAGTATTGAATGATTAACATACCGTAAAATTTCCGAAAATAAAACATATTTCACATAAATACATTAATTACGTAACAATAATTGATATGCTCACTATATCATTTTTTAATCATAATTTTATATATTAATTAACATTTTATATGTTAATTTTACCTAAAATATACAGCACTTTGATGTACGAATTCTAACGACATCTACAGAATTTCTTTATAATTTAAAATAATTTTTATAATGCTTATATTTTTATTTTTATTATTTTTTTTTTTTTTTGCATTCTAGACAAAAAAAGGCATTAATTAAATTTAAAAAATTTTAAATATACCATATAAAAAAAAAACTATAAAAAAAATGTTAAAATATTTAGTTAGAATTTTAGGTATTTTTTAATAATATACAGCATTTTATATATAAGCATACAAGTTAATTAAATCTATAGTTCGTTTATATAAATTTTTACAAATTTATGATATATATATATATTAATATCTTTATATCTTTCTAAAAATAAAAAATTTTAATGAATTTTTAATGAACTAAATATTTAATAACTAAATATAATTTAATGAAATTTTAATGAATTAAAGATTAATATTATTGTCATTTTAATTTGTTTTTTGACCATCAGTAGAATATCTGGCATGATTCATCATAGATTCTACTCTATTAGCAGTTTCTCTTACAACATCAGAAATTTCATCTGGTAAATGATCTAAAGTAGGAATATGTGCAGAAAGTCTTTTATATACAGAATCTCTATTATTATCTTTTTTGTGTCTACGTTGTTCTTCATACTTTAATTGTTGTTTAAGAAATATAGCATTTTTTATGAATTCTAAAGTATTTTCAAAACTCTTTTCAGCACCATACATTGTTTTAATAGCACTTACAGCATATTCTACATCATAACATCTACCTAAGAGTTGCTGTTGAAGAGCAAGTACTTCAACTCTCTTCTCCACCATTGGAGGCAATGCTTTTCTTACATGTTCTTGTAATCTATAAAATGCAAGAGATGGTTCATTTGCAACTATATGCATATTTTCAGATATACGTTCAGTCGCTAAAATTAAAAAAATAAATATATCAATCAATATTAGTCAAAATGTAATAATAAATATGGTATAGAATCCTAACCTTTCTTAACTTTTATCTCCAATTCTTGATCTGGTTGATATACTTTTGCAGTCATATTTATAATTATTATAAAATATTGAATTAGTATTAAATTTTATTATTACAAATCCATAATGAAATCTATAAATATTATATAAAATCTTAAAATTAAATTTAGTCAATTAACAAAAAATTAGTCTTGTTATTTTATGATATACTTTGAATTCAACACAATTTCTATATTTTTAATTATTTATATGATATATAATATTATAAATAAATTATTGAAATATTTTTCCTCTATAAACAAATTTTGTATATACTAAACAAATGTTAATTTATTTTCACCGCCATTTTATTAAACATCCGTTACCGGAAATTAATTGCCAGCAAATTTCTGTTTTTCTTTGACGAAACGTGGCATGAAAGTGTGCTGTTGGCACTTCTCTCAAATGTATGTTCCAGTTCTTATGAAATAATTATTTCGTTGTCGTAAGTGACACGAGTCATAAAAAAAGGTAAAAAATATTTATAAATATAAAAATAATTAAAATATTACATTTATGTAATACTTTATTTAATATATAAAAAAATTATAATTTTTATGTTGTATATTTTAACAATAAATGATTATAATATTTAAAATTTTTAAATAATATAGATTTTATAACTTTTATAAATAAATTAAACTATAAATAAAATAAACTATGTAATTTTAAAGTTTTATTATTATTTATAAATTATATTAATATTTTATAAAAATTGAATTTATTATTGTATATTTAATATATTATATATAATATTATGTATTTATAAAGTTTTAATTATATTATCATAATAAATTAAAAATGGTACATAATTTCATCTTTATAAATAATATAATTTTTAGCATGAAGTGGTTCATAATATTTGCAGCATTGGCTGCTTTTGTTTTTACTACATATGCAGAAGAAGAAGAAGAAACTGCAAGATTATTAATATCTAAACAATTACTTAATAAATATCTTGTAGAAAATATGGATATAGTAATCAAAGTAAGTATTAAAACATAAATTTATACATTAATATTAATTTATATATAATTTCTTTATTTTAATAAAAAATTTATTATTTGTAGTATACAGTTTATAATATTGGAAGTGCAGCTGCTTTAGAAGTTGAAATCACAGATAATTCTTTTCATCCTGATCATTTTACTCATGTTAGTGGAGAACTAAATGCAAGAATTGATCGTGTTCCACCTTATACAAATGTTAGTCATACAGTTGTTGTGAGGCCACGTAAATTTGGATACTTTAATTTCACATCAGCAGAAGTTTTATATAGACGTAAAGAAGATGCTCCTAGTTTACAATTTGCTGCAAGTAGTGAACCTGGTGAAGCAGTAATTGTATCATTTAGAGATTATGATAAACAATTTTCTTCACATGTGGTAAATTATTATTGATTATAAAAATATATTGTGTATATAATGATAATAAAATATTTATATTTTTTATAGGTTGATTGGGCTGCATTTGCAGTAATGACATTACCATCATTAGCTATTCCTTTTGCATTATGGTATTCTAGTAAAAGCAAATATGAAAAATTGCTTAAAACTACAAAGAAACATTAATCATATATTTATTTTAAATCATTCAAAAAAGACTTTTTCCATATTGTTGTAAGAAATTTAACTATCCAACTTTCTGTACATGTCTACTTTTATAATAAATATTATTTATAAATAATGTACTTATCTTTTCTATTTTTATATTTAATCTAAGATATGAATATGTAAAATACAAAAATTGAAAATTGTTCATTTATTTATACAGTTTATGTAATTTTATATTTAATAAGTATTATCTATTTTTATCCTGTACAAATGAATATTAAACACATTATGACATTAATATATGTAACAAAATGTAGAAAAAATCATTTAATCATTAAAAAAAATAAGGTATGTTTAAAAATTATAAAGAAATATATATATTAATATACATATAAATTATATATATGTACTATATTTTAATTGTATGAATAGAATATAACATTAATATATATATAAATTATTATGACTAGTAATCACATATTTTACATTTCAAAATAATCATAAAAATAATCAATGTTAAAAGTATAACTGCATTAACTTATTGTATATATTCTACTATATATAAAATTATATAAATTATATATTACAGAATATACATTTTCTTATATCTTATTAATATGCAAAGTGATATCTTCGTCATAAAAACAACATAAAGAATAATTTTTTAACAAAAATGAATTTATGATAACAAGGCACCAGTTTGATAATTGAATATTTGTTTACAAATTTATATTAATATGCATTTTGTTATAAATACAATATACTTTTAACTTGAAACTCTATATCTTTATCATATTTTATGAAGTATTTAATGACCTATTTCGTTTAGTTGGTGAATAAGAACCACGAGGATCGCCATAAACGGGATCAAATGCAGAAAATGGTCTTATTGGACTAACTGGACTTCGTGGAATTGATATGTTTGTAGTATGTAAAGTAGGCGAACATGGAGTACTCGTTTTTTTTAATTGTGGTGGACATTTATCAACTATAAAAAAATTAATTTCAATTAAATAATTATTTATAGATGTAAAAAAAAATTATGTTATTAAAATAATATACATACCAAAAACTGCTTTATTTTTTATATTTAAATCAATATTCGCTATTTTATTTTTCCATACTGTAAAATAAGATAAAAACATTTAAAAAATACAATAAATTAAAATTATAAAATAATTTTAAATTAAAAAAGACTTACTATAGAAGAAAGTAATTACAACAACAGCAAATGTTCCAAATGTGTAACGATGAAAATACATATAATCAACCCAATGAATTCCAGATAATGGGATGAAATTTTCATATTTTGTTACACGTACAAAAAGCTATAAAAAAAAATTATCAATTATATATATATATATATATGAATTAAAGTTTGATATTTATCTTTTATATATTTACTTACAGATATATTTTGTTTTGTAATGTCATTTGCAATAACAACTTTTTGACCTTGAATTTCTTCGTGATTATGCATTAAACGAAGTTTATATTGCATTGTAGATTTTGAAATGTATTGCCGGACACTTACAGTCATTCCATCTGGTACATCAATCTATAGAAGATTAATATAAATAAATATGTTTTCAAATTTCATAAAATGTTTTTAGCTTATTATAATAAGCTTAAAATAACTTTTTATAAAAAATTAAGTACAGTAACTTACAGTAAGATGATCTAATACAGATTGCAATCCATATATCTCAAGTGTTGCAGTTGGAATAATTTGAGAATGAGTATAAATAAAAACAATTTCTTTGGCGTCAACATAAACAGGAGGAAGATATGTTACTTCTAAGGGTACAGCTTCAATATCTTTACTTTGTGCACTTATTTGAATACGATTTTCTAGTGTACTAGAAATTATATTTGGAGAACCCATTGGAATTATATCACAATAATAAAAACCTACAATGAACGGTTTGAAAATAATTAATATATATTATCTTCATAATATTTCATCATAAAATCAAATTAAAATATACCAGTTGTAATATCAAATCGCGGTTTGATAAGAAAAAGATCTTTCACTCCAATAGACGAAGTCGATGAAACAAATTGTATATTACACGTATAGGGAAATGAATTTAAAGTAAATAAATTGAATGTTCTACAACCACCTAATCCTCTAGATAGTACATTATTTTCTTTTACTTGTTCATCTTTACTCTTAAGTACAAGAGGAACGCTAAATGTTTCAGTTCCGGTAATATTTCGACCCCTTAATGGAACAATTGATATCTGCATTCATAATATAATGTAAATAACAATTTAAGAAGACATTAATATAATTTTTAATAATTTTCATATAATACCTTTGCAATAGATTGAATATGAACTTCTATTTCACCTTGCATATGAGTTGCAAGACTATGTTTTACTACTGCATAACCAACATTTTTTGCTCGACCTATTCCTGTAATAGGATCTACTGTTAATATTTCAGAAGCAGAAGATTGCCAATAACCTGGATCACCATCAGAAGATAGAAGTGGCATTGAAAAGCATACTATATCACCCACTGTTAATGTAGTCTATAATATATCATAAATTTAAATTATAAATAATTATTTAACATATAATTAAACAATTATAATATTAAACAATAATATTTAATATAAGTTAAAATGAATATTTAAATTACCTTTGTGGGGAAAACTATATCACCAATCATCATATGTACATAATCAAACATTGCATTAGGATATTTTTCATTATATGTTTTCACAATAAGGTCTCCATTTTCAATAAATTTTACAGTAACTACATTTTCAGAATTTTTAATAAATGATGCAAGATCAGCCCGATTTAATATAGTTTCAGCATTAACCTCAGCAGCATGAAATTTTGTTCCAACATTATCATAATATTCAAGAACATAATCTAATTCCATACCTTTGGGTAACATATTTAATTCTTCTCCATTTCGAATTCGTAAAATTGATTTCAGAGATAACATCATATAATGAATAGGTTTAATCTATATATAAAATAGAATATAAATTTTTAAAATTTTTCTAATTAGATTTACATGTAATTAGAATATATTTTAATATAATACAAATCTTACTTCAACAATAATAGTTATTGATTGTTTTAAGTTATATGTTTCTGTGTTTGTGATAGAAATAACTATTTTTCCAAAATTTTCACCAGCTTTTATGATGCCATTTTTATCAATAGTAATAGTTTTAGATGCTGGTGTTAAAGCATGTGAATCCATTGAATCATTTCCATGTAAAGTTGATAACACTTTATAAGTTGTTGAACCATATTTGTCACGATTTGTTTGTAATTTTAAAATAGAATTTGGAGACATTAATATCACTGGTGCGTTAAATGGTAATCCTAAATGCGTTAAACGCAATTCTTCGAAAATTTCAATTTTTACAAATGTAGTGAATGTTACATCATTTTTAAAACCAGCTAACATATTGGATGGCATTGTAACATTTAAATAAATTGTTGCTAATCCAGGACTTATTGCTTTGGCCCTTAAACATACCTCATTTTGGTATCTAATATTAATACCAGTACCTTCATACATATTATGCAATGTAATTAGATTAGAATCACTAGATGACCATGTAAAAATTAATAATAATTGCATAGAACCTATAATAAGAGGAGTTAAATGTTCTGGGATACCAAAAGCCCAAAGTGGAAATGTTGCACCCACTTTTACTCTACTTGTTGGCACAATGATTTTCACTCCTTCAAGATATAATACATGTATATCTGCATAATCCTCAGAATGAATAACTTTGTTGCCTTTAGCATTAAGACCAATAGCTCTAACAATAATTTTTGTTTGACCAATTGACTTTCCTTCAAATATACCATTATGATCAATATGTAAAATATCATTATTTTGTGTAGAGAATTCAATTTCTGCATTTGATGGACCTCCTATTGTTTGTACTTGGTAAATGGTTCCTACTAAAATTGTTAAATTTTTTGGGGAAACTTTCAAAGGAAGAAAGACTTGAATAGTTGCCGATTCACTCTGTACTTCTTTTTCAGCTCCTTTACTGATAAAAGTTAATTGAGATTCTCCTTCTGCCATTCCATATATCATATATAATAATTGATTGTAAGGAGAATTACCATGTTCACTAGCAGGTAATTGTTTAACTTCTATACATTCATTATCAATTTCTGCTTTAAATTCTAAAGCATTTAAAGATGGTAATTTTATAATATGGCCATTTGTGTCATAAAGTTTCAATGCAGCTACTATGCATTTTCCTTTTTCAATTTTATTCACTGTTTCTATTTCTATTACTGCAAGTTGTTGTATTTCAATTATAGCTTCAGCTGGTTTAGAAGGTAAACAAAGATCTACTAAAGATAAATAAAGTATTCCAGATTTTTTTGGAATAAGACTAATTGCTTTTGTTGATTCTATATATCTAATATCTGCAATATCATCTACATTTAATACAAATTCATAATATCCAGAACCTTGGCTTACTTGTAAATAATATTTTGCAGTAGGATCATTTAATACCATTAATTTATCAGGAATAATACTAGTATCATTAACTAAAACTACTTCTATAGAAGTTTCTATAAGAGGAGTTTCATATATTTTTCTCTCAGTTTCAATTGCAAAAGGTGGCCATTCAGGTATTATTTTTAATTTATTTAATATATATTTTTGATAACCAGTGATTGTAGCAGTTAATGTAAGAGCACCAGTATGTTTCTTAAAAATGATATTTTGATAATAATTTTTTGGTAAAATAACATTCATATCTGTAATTGTTTCTTCTATAGAACCAGAAGGCATTTCTACAAAGCCTATAGTTGAGGGTTTTAAATTCCATTCAATGTGTAAACTTGTAATATTATCAAAAATTCTGCCTTCTTCATCCTTTACTACTGTAATAAGTTTTAAATTTTTATCGCTATGCGCCATTATTCTTTCTGTGTTAAGACTAATAGGGCAATTTTTACTATCTTTAAATTCAGGTTGAAAATAAATATGTCTGGGTTTGCCACAAATAATCTTCACTGTTTCGAATGCATATGTATTTTTACAATTTGGCAGTAAAGGAATATTTGAAATTATATATGTTACATCTACTTCTCCAAGAGAACGACACGTTACTTCAAAAACAGATATATCATATAATCCAGTTGATAAATCTGCACGTTCTATTACTTCAGCAATTTTTTTTTCAGATACTTGAATTTTTCGTGAATAACTTTGAGGCTTATTTGACCAAGGATGAGGTCCTCCTTTAAAAACTATTTTTCTTGATGAACCCACTGTTAATAAACTTTCTTTACTGCTTGGATGTATTGCTATTAAACGTTCATAGGCTGATACAGTAATGTTATCAGTCAAGTATTGACCATTAGCATTATATACTACTGTTATTTCAGATGTTCCAATATCTACACTAGTGACTGCTATAACAGCACATGCAATTCCTACAGGTTCTATGATTTTAGTATCATTTTGTATAAAATTACCATTTGGAATGTATGTTTCAAATTTAATATCTCTACAGTCGTTAAAGGGAATTTCTTTGGAATCTGTTCCATTAATTAATTTTCCATACAATGCAATGTGAAGATAAATCACTTCTTCTACAGCAATTTCCATGTTATACTCAATTACTTTTAACTTAGAGGGAGGTAATACATATACTCTTGCTGTATCTTTATTATACTGATTTCTTGTCATAGCAACATTTATTTCTGTTGTTCCTGCCGCTAAAATTCTCATTCCTCCATTCTGAGAGATTGTTGCTATTGAAGGATGTTTACTTGACCATACATATGATCCATCCCCTCCATTTGCCTTTAATACAATATCATACCTACAGCAATATAATAAAATTTCATAAAAATATTATTAATAATATTTATATATATAGAAAAAAAGTAATATATTGTAAATAATAACCTTGATTTAGCCTTAAAATCCCATGGAACAGCTAGTACTTTAGGTTGTACAATAACTGAAGTATGAATTAAAAGTTCAGCTCTTGTAGTAGGATGTGAAGCAAATGAAATTTTTTTACCATGCTTATCAATTATACCATAAAGAGTAGCTTCAATAGTCATTGTTCCACACATTATAGGTACACCAATAATATAAGTACTGTTTTGTGTTATCAACTTTGATTCAAAGTAATGTTCATCTAATTTTGTTAATACTTCAACTCCTTCTCCAATGTGAAATTTATGATCTTTATTATTATATAATTCAATTACAATTTCATGAGTATGACCAAGTATTAAACCCCAATTTCTATTAGGTAAAACAGCAAGAGTTATATAGGCTACGTCATTTACATTAACTGTAGCAGATGGTAAAATAACAGGATATTCATCTCGAACATTTTTATCATGTAAAAATACTTTAGTACGTCCTAAAGATTTAGCATATGCAAAATCATGATCATTATCAATTTCTAATATATCAGGGTTTTCTGCTTCTAAATAATACTGGCTAGATGGTAAATTTATTTCTTCTAGACGACCTTGACGAGCCTATTACAATATATTAATAAATAATTAACATTAATATTTAAAACATATAATAAATATAATATACTTACTTGCATTATTTTGTACTTAAAACTGTCAAATGCCATAACTGTTATATCCGATGGAATGATAATTAAATTAGCTATTACTATTAATTCAACTTCTATTGGTGGAACATGTTTATATTCCAAATAAGGTAATTTTACAGAAACCTAAAATAAAATATTTTTTGTAAAATTATTCTATTTAAGAAATTTTATATTTAATGTACATTAATATATAAAATATTAATACCTTTGCTGTACCAGTTTTTATTCCTTCTAATAATACAATATGTCCTTTTTTACCAGTTGCATCTAATGCAGCAACTGTTGTTGGAGTTTCATATTGTGATTCTTGATAAGTCATGAATCTTAAAACATCATTTGGTATTTTAGAATCTGATATATGTTTATCAGCATTATCTATACTCCAAAGAAATTCTACTCCAGCAAGAGTTGTAAATTCATTTCCTATGAAAAATATATGCATATTTTAAAAATTTATTTGAATTTTCAAATTTTATTTTTAAGGATATGTAAAATTTCAATGAAAATTTTTACCTTGTTCATCATATGCACGTACTTCAAATGCTTCTGGTGCTTCTTCTATATATAATTCTCTTGTGGTTGTCACAAGATTTAAAGAAAAAATTGCATCAACTATAACATCACATCTTAAAAATTGGCCATTATTAACATCTTCAGCCAATACTATTGCAGTGTTTCGAGTAGATTCTCTTGTTATTATTTGTATCAATATAGCAGAAGAACAAGTTCTTTCAACATTTTCATTTATAGGAATTAATTGAATAATATCTAATCGTGATGTTGACCTGTTGTTAAATAAAATTAATTTTAAACATAAATTCTTTTAATATTTTCATTTATAAATATTGAATAAAATTTAATCATAATATTGGCTTATTGTTAAATAAAATTATTTTTAAACACAATATTATAATCGAATTAAAAATAACAATTTCATATTCAAAACAAAATAACAATTTTTCATTTTAATAATAAAAATATTCTTCAATAAAAATTTTGAATAAATAAACAATAAAATAACAATAAATAAATTTAAATTATGAAAAAAAAAGGAATTACCATTGATAACAAGCACCATCAGTAACTTCAAGTGTAAAATTTACAGCAAAATCATTAAATACTGGTAATAAGACTCTGGGAACATTTAATCTATGTACTGTGGCATCTGATATCATAGAAAATAGAATAAAAAAAAACGTGAAAAACATTATTTTTAAGGATAAAATTATAAATCCAACCATAATTTCTTCACGTGTATCAACGGCAATCTACTGAACAATCTCTAAATAGATTTTAAATCAGAATCAGAATATATTCTTCGATAATTATCGATAATTATCGATATTCGTGATCGATATTTATATTATATTAATTTAATTTTTTGTAATAAGAGAAATATAATTATTGTATTTCCAATATTTTTTATATCTTTATTATTGATTAATACTAATCTTTTATTAAAAAAACAATTTATTTAATTTAAAAAAATAAACGATATTAAGAATTATAAAAAAAATGTTCAATTTTCAAGAATGTGACCAATCAAAAAAGATTATAGCAAATATGTAATGTTCATGAAAATACTACTTAAATAAAACTGTTGATTTTCTATTTGCTACTGAGTCTTGTTATTTGCCAAAAAATACAAGCTGTTGATGTTTCGTTTATTTGATAAAACATTTTACATAATATTACGTATGATAATTAATGATTAATATGTTCTGAAATTTATTTTGTGAACAATTACTATTATTTTGAAATTTTTAAACTACATTAGAATAATTATTATTATTATATAGATTATCCCGCGTTAGGATAACTTTAAAAATTATTTGGGTATGTTGAATTTATTTTAAAACTAATTAATTCCGAAAGTAAGATTCACTCGTAAGAATGGCCGATGAAATAGAAACAATTCGACTTGCCAATGACGATATCGAATGTATGGAAGGAGAGATAGATGCTGATGATGTAGATGAAGAAGGTTCGGATGGAGTTGTAGTTCCAGAACTTCAGGGTACATTATCCAAATGGACAAATTATATACATGGCTGGCAAACTAGATTTATTGTTCTCAAAGATGGTACTTTATCTTATTACAAATCTGAACAGGACAGTGGATTTGGATGCCGAGGTTCAATAAGTCTATATAAAGCTAATATTAAGGTATGAATTAGTATAAAATTATCAATTTTATATAACTTTATTTCTTTGATTATTTTTATCATAACTTATGATATTACTCTATATTATTTGTTTTATTAGGCTCATGAATTTGATGAATGTAGATTTGATGTATCTGTAAATGATTGCTTGGTATGGTATTTAAGGGCAAGTAATCCAGAAGAAAAGCAACGTTGGGTAGATGTTTTAAAATCTTATAAGGTATTGAAATTTTATTATATAAATTGAAAAATATATTAAATATATATAAATTTAATAAATGTAAATTAAAAAATATATTTGTTTGTTTTATATAGTCAGAATCTGGTTATGGAAGTGAAAACAGTCTGAAACGACATGGTAGTGCCATTTCACTAATATCAAATACACAGTCCATTACAAGTGCAGGTAGTTTTACTAAACGTGGTGTTAGAGGATTAAAAGAGAAATTGGCAGAACTTGAAACTTTCAGAGATATTTTGATTAAACAAATTGATACTTTACAAAAATATTTTGATAATTGTGCAGAAAATGCTAAAAATATTTCCATGAAAGGTATATAAAGTAATTTTCATTTATATATATTCATTTGTTTTATATTCAATTATTTTATATTTTCTTTTATGTTTTAAATAACTGTTTATTTTTTGTTTCTTTCTTTTTTTTTTTTTTATTTCTAATTGAGTAGAAAATATTTGTTTCAGAAAATAAAGTTGAGACAATGTTTAATCCAGCTGAACAATCTGTAGACTTTAAGGGTGAAGCAATAACATTTAAAGCAACAAGCGAAGGTGTTTTAGCAACATTACAACATTGTGTGGAATTAATGGTACAACGAGAAGATGCATGGCGTCGTAGATGGGAAAAAGAAGTTGAAAGAAAGCGAAAAGTGCAAGAACTTTACAAAGCTCTAAAAGAGCAAGTTACAATGCAGCAAAGTGATTCTCCAAGACCTAGAGTTCTTATTCATGGAGGTCCAGATTATGAGGTTAAATTATATAAAATAACAAAGTATTTAAAAAAAAAAATAATATAGGTAAACAAACAATTTAATGTTTAAGGAAGGTCCACATAGTGCTCTCTGTGATGAAGAATTCTATGATGCAGTGGAAACTGGATTAGATAAAATTGATGAAGAGAATCAACTGAGAGATCGTTTGAAACAAAAATCAGTTTCAGTTTTAACTACTCCTATCATGTCAGCAGTTAAGCACAGACTTTGGCCAGAGGTAATTATTTGTTTTTAAATATAATTTAATTAATTATTTAAGTTACAATGTTATATTATTTGATTTACTATTATCATCTTTAGATAGAAAAAATAACGATGGAACAATTGCATTATGCACGTCTTGAAGTAGGAGCTGGTGGATGGCAATTATTTGCTGAAGATGGTGATATGCGAATGTACAGACGCGAAGAAGAAGCGGATGGTTTAGTGGTAGATCCTTTGAAAGCTTGTCATGTTGTAAAAGGAGTTACGGGTCATGAAGTTTGCGAAATATTCTTCAGCCCTGAATACAGAACAGGATGGGAAGCTACTCTTGAAGATATGACTGTGGTAGAACACATTTCCAAAGACACTTTAATATTTCTACAAACACATAAGCGAATTTGGCCAGCAAGTCAAAGAGACGCGTTATTTTGGTCACATATGCGTCGAGTTTCTGATGATCAAGATCCAGATGCACATGATTTGTGGATAGTTTGTAATCATAGTACAGAACACCCTGATTTTCCGGTAAATTTTTATACAATTTTAACAATTTATATATATATATATATGCATATATATAAACATCTTTTCCTTTATATACATATATTAAAATATTTATAGCCAAACACTGGAAAATGTGTAAGGGTTTATCTAACTGTTTGCCTTGTATGTCAAACTTTCATTGATCCTCCAAAAGATGAAGAAGAAATAAAAAGAGAAAATCTAACATGCAAAATAACTTATTGTTCTGTTGGTTTGTATTATATCATTTTTCATTTAATATACTAATAATACATATCTTCCTAATTAATTATTTATTATTTTTATTTTTCATTTTTACTATAGTTAATCCTGGTGGATGGGCTCCAGCATCTGTTCTACGTGCTGTTTATAAAAGGGAGTATCCAAAGTTCCTTAAACGTTTCACTAGCTTTTGTATTGAGCAGTGTAAGGATAAACCAATTATATTCTAAGAATAATTGATAGAATTTTCATATTTTCCATCCAATTCTTCATCTATTACATCGAAACATTTCCATGCTCTTAATGTACTAATATATCAAAGAAGAAATCAGAAATTAAAAAATAGAAATTCAAAACAAAAATTCTCCTAATTATATAAATGAAAGTGTTTTATATACTATTTTTTTTATTTGCTTAACATTGATGTGTAATATATATACATATATATTATAATATTATAGTATATATGTATATATTCACAGCTTAGTAAAATAGAATATAAACTGTTACATTGAAAGTGATTTATTAAAGCGTAAGGGTATTATATATACTTCCAAAAATAACTTTATAACGCGGAACGCATGCGCTAAAACACTGTTTGTAAATTATATTTACTCCTTTAAATAACAGCTTGTTACTTTATTGTTATACAGAATGCTGTCGCAAGTCACTTGTACAAATCTTAACAAATTGAATATATACACAATTATCTATTGTTATATTATATATCCAATTAAATATGAAACTGTATAATACAAATTATATTGTTATTTTTATTTATACATGAAATGTATACATTGATATAATGATACAGTATAAAGGTCAAATGGGAAAACATAATAAAGACTGTTGTAGATTTGCTGTAATTACTTTGCATCTGTTACATTAATTTTTGTTCATTCCTATCATTGTGAAGATTATGTATTTATAATTTGATATTCTTTTATTTATATATAATTTTATATTTTTTATAATTAACAAAAATTTGTTTGATGTGCATATTAATGATGAACTATGTAATTGAAAAAATATAGAATTTTGAAATTAAAAGTCAAAGAATTTTTGTAAGAAATAAATTTATTTCTACAAATTATTCAACTTAATTTAAAAAAAATCATATATTTATATATATGTACATTTTTTTTTATATATTTTTTATATAAAATACTTTTTTATCTTATATTCTTTACTTTCAGTATATTGAAATCTGAATTTTATTTCAATAATTTCAGTTTCAAAATATCAAAGAAGAATATAGAGATATAAAAATTTTTCTCTATTCTCTTATAAACTATTGTAAATTAAAATAATGGCCAAAATTAAAAATGTATAATTTATTTAAAAACTATAATTTTAAATATTTTTTTTAAAAACATTATATAAAAAATAACTATTTTAAACTAGAAAATTTCGTAACAAAAATTTTAATTATATAAAAACTGACTAAAATAATATAAAATATTTTTATGTATAATAAAATAAAAATAAATTAAAAGTTAAATATCATTATAATACTCATAGATCTAATTATTTAATTTTAGCCATTAATAAATCAAAATTTTATATGGATACAATATTTAAATTGGACATTACAAATTAATTGTAAACTAAAACAATACAATTCTTTACAATACAGTCTATTGACAAAAATTGTATTCATTGAATATAAAAAAAATATTAATAATCAATATATTTACAATGTATCGTTCACAAATATGCATTATACATATCCAAAAAATAGTTTTTGGTTTTTGTAAAATTCAAGTCAACTTATATTAAATTTAATGAAAACTAAATTTAATAACATTTAAACCCAATATAATTATACGTTTATAGAAATATATATATTAAATAAAATTAATTTTAAAATTTAAAAATCTAGTATTTTTTAAACTTATATCATATTATTCTGATTATATTCATTGCCTAAGATACTTAAAACAATTCGATATAAATGAATTGCGAATATAAAATATAAAAACTTTGCACTTTGGAACAACTTTAAATATAAAAAAATGTATATATTTTTGTATATATTTCATTATTTTTTTTTATGGTTCATAAGAACCTAATTTTTTTAATACACTAAGACCTTTTTCTTCATATTCTTCTCTTGTTATCCATACTGATTCACGATCCTTTGTAATTTCTGCTAATACAGCACCACCCATGAAGACCATATCTTTGCGTCGCGGAGAATCTTCAATTTTTATTTTAAATTTCTAAGAAAACATTAGAAATATATTTATTAAGAAAAAATTAAGCAAAGAAAATATAAAATATTATATAATTACATTTAATTTTGAAGTATCATTCTTTAATACTCTTTGAAGATAAAGCTGCTTAATTTCTCTTTCAAGTCTAGATGGAAGTCCAGGATACATTGTACTACCACCACTTAAAACAATATGTTTATATAATTCACTTCTTATATCAATATCAGCTGCTTGAATAGTACTGAATACCAATTCAGCAATTCCTTGAGCCTCAACATTTATCAAGTGAGGTTGAAACAAAGCTTCTGGTGCAGCAAATCTCTCTCCACCTACTTTTATTACTCTTCCATCAGGAAGCTAAAAAAGTTTATGAGTTATTATCACAATTATTATTTTTTTATATTTCATGTTAAATAAATTCTACTTACAGTATATGATTCAACTAAAACAGTTGTTTCAAGAGCTAATTTTTCTTCAGTTTCGATATTATAACCAATATAACATAATTTTTCTTTTAACATTCTAACTGTTTCAAAATCAGCAGAATGATTAAATGCATAACCACGTAACAAAAGAAGTTTTATTAAATACATTGTAATATCTCGACCAGCTATATCTAACCGTCGAGTAAGATGAGGTAAAGCATATTCTTCAAATACAGGACAAATATGAGTGACTCCGTCACCAGAATCTACTACAACACCACTGATTAATCCTTGAGCATATAATGTAAGTACTGCTTGAATTGCAATATATGTACCAGCAAAACCATATTTTTCAAACATTACCTAAAGAAGTTCAATTATAATTAGAAAGATTAAAAATAATAAAATTAAGATAATTTTTAATTATAACTTTATTTTACCTCAATCATCTTTTCACGATTTGTAATAGGATTCATTGGTGGTTCAGTCAATAAAATTTTACATTCCCTAGGATTAATATTCATCTTCTCTTTACCAAATGTGTAATCCCATACATGACACATATCTTCCCAATTTCTATTAATTATTTCAATAAATATTTTATAATATACATAGATTAAATATATTCATATACATACCTAACAATTCCATTTTGCATTGGATAACTAATTTCTAGCATGGAACGAAGTTTACTTGCTTCATCTCCAACCATTAAATCCTTATGATGAAACAATAAAAGACATATAATTATATATATTGTTATCATATAAAATATTCATATTAATAGAAATTGTTAATATTTCAATAATATAACACATTTTAATTTTTGATGAAATAATTGAGAATTGAATTAAGTATAAAATTTCTAAATTATAATTATCAAAAATTTATTTAACATTATTTCAATTTTTTAATATTCTCATTATCATACTAATATTAAATAAATTAATACTAAATAAATTATTATATATTAACATATATGAATAAAAATAAAACAAAATAAAACATTAAAAGAATCTTATTTAGATATATATTGAATAAATATGAAAATTATTTATTGCTTTAAAATAATTCTTTAATAAATGCTAATATAATATTGATAAATGTAAATATTAATATTGAAAAATGCAAACTTACAGGCATGTTAAGCACATCCTATGAGAGCAAATGTGAAAGCACAAATATATTAAATAATATTAAATATTATATATATATATATATATATATATATAAATTCACACATATAATTAAAAATACAATCTTTCTGTAATATTCTACTCTATAATATTTTATTTTTTACATTTATTCAATAACAATAGATAGAAAAAAAAATTTACAATATATTAAATATATAATTACAAGTCATTGAAATAAAAAATATAATTTTATGATTGTCAATTATTAGTTAAATCCTCAATAAAGATATTATATTCCAATAATTATAAAAATACTATCTTACTTTTAATATGTACAATGTCCATTTTAATATTAGTTAGTAAACAAGGTTAATGAATGACAAATGCATTTTCAATCGGATTTAAATTCTGGAGCACACAGTGTAATATTATGAAGTGACTTACACGAATACAATATTCTTGCTGAAAATTAAGTAAATTTATTAATAACTATTTAAAAGAAATTATGATTTTATTTTTATGTTTAATTAAACAAACTTTTTAAATTTAAAATTATTTATATTTATATTTATATTTATATTCATATTCAATTCAATTTTTAATTTTTTTTTTAAATATAAAAGAATAAAATAAATTTATTTTATTTTAAAGAAAATTTGCAATATATTTTAATAACATAGAAAATACATATTAAATATAAAATAACAAATATTAACTATAGATTATATTTATTTCTTAAATAATTAATTGAAAATAAAATAAATATTACATTATTATTGCTGGAAAATTAGAAAATATACCTTCACATCAATGTCTCCTATTTTATTGACAGCTCTGATAATAGGACGTCCAACTATAGATGGAAATATGTGTGCTGGAAAATTTGCTCCTGCATATCCACATTTTACAAACTGCAAAATAATGTCATCTTGTTAGTAACAAAAAGAAAGTTTGATAAAATATATAAGATAAATAGAAATCAAGAAATAAAAATAAAATTATAACCTTACCCCTGTTCCGTTATCACAAACAATAATCTTTCTGCCTTTACTATCCATTTTTCAATATGATTATTTAAACGGATATTTTGTGTTTTTTATATCAATATACATTAAACATTGCACATTCCGTGAGATGATTGTCGTAAGATCTAGGGCGTTACCGGTATCATCCCCAGACGTTTAGATTTACTAGTTCATCTGACATGCCAATAGAGGTCTACAATTCTTGCAAGCATTTTTCTAATATATATTTTTATTTATATAAGCAAAAATAATTTGTTTTGTATATATAATTAATAATATTTAAATTAGTATTGATTGATCAATTAAAAATCAGAAATACATATTTTTTCTTACTATCTTTCATTAAATTCTTGATTTTTTGTATGTATGTATATAGTATATGAAAGAAAGAAATAATACAAGTATTACGAAAGATTTTGTCATATACCAAAAGAAAAAAATTTTGTATAACTAAAATATCTTTTTTATTTTAATCATATTATTAAATATCAATATATATATTTTTTATTTAAAAAAAAATAAAGTTTATAAATTATTTAAATTTTTTTAAATATATGTCATTCATACCACCTATTGAGTGATAAATGGTAACATAATCTCATCTTGCACTAAACTTTTGTCGCATTATTAGATCTTTTTAAATCCAAAGTTTATTTATTATTTTATAAATTAATGATATAATTTCTAAACAAGTTATTTAAAGAATTAAATATATCGTATATTAATAATTTTAAAATATATATAATTAACGTGAATATTAATTGAGTAATTTTTTGAATAATCTTGAATAATTTTTTTCGAATTTTCCATATTTAAAATTTTAAGAAATTATATTATTAAGAGTATATATAATGGAACGCCCAATCGCTTATTTAACAAGAAAAGAAGTAATATCCAGCTGTCATCGTTTACATAAGTATATACATATATTATATTATTTATTTCTATTTCTAAAAATCTTGTATTTAATAAACAAGAATATTTTTCAGTGAAAATTTAACTGAAGAGGAAAATAAAAAAATATACGGAAAATGTAACAATTATTGGGGACATGGTCATAATTATACAGGTAATTATTATTATTATATTAATATGTACAAATTCTTATTATACTTTATTTTAGTTGAAGTGACTGTATGTGGACCTGTGGATTCCATAACAGGTATGGTCATGAATATATCAGATTTAAAATTATATATGAAAAAAGTATTAATGGACCAATTAGATCATAAAAATTTGGATAAAGATGTACCTTATTTTAAAAATGTCATTTCTACTACTGAAAATGTAGCTATCTATGTTTTTAATGAATTAAAAAAAATTATGCCAAATTCAGATCTTTTATATGAAGTTAAGATTTTTGAAACTGATAAAAATGTTGTTATTTATAGAGGAGAAAAAAAATAAATTGTTAATTTTTTTTATATAATGAAATTATATTATATTTTTTTAAATAAAGATTAAATAAAGATTTTATTTTTTAAAAGAAATGTTTATTGATTTAAAAATATCTTAACCCATATTATAAAAATAAACACAAAAATTTATCAGTAATGGTAGAAGGTTATAAAAAAAATACTAAATTAGTGTTACATTCATTCCTTTTTTGAATACACAAATATGTTACAGTAGTATGAATTCACACTTCAAAAGAAAGATATTTTTGTATATTATTTTAATATTGCACTTCTAAAAATGTTTTAAATATATCTACTGATTTATCAATTATATATAATTATATAAAAAATAATAATTAGAATAGTACCAATTTAAAAAAAATAGATCTATTTTTTAAGATTGATTAATATTATATATATGTATAAATTATAGTATATAAATTTCTTATTTGTAAAAATCTTATAAAACTAAATTTTTAAATAAGTAATATAAATAATATATTTTATTTTAAATCACTTGTCATTATCTAAATGCAAGACAGCCTTTATAATTTAGGTTAATAATTATATATTTGTATTAATATCTAGTTTAACATAACTTTTAATAGTCACATATGGTATACCAAGTTCAAAGTCATCCTTTGGCCAATATTTTAATATTGGTGATTGCTGTGGTTTTTCCTCTTTTACAGAAAAATATGCAAAAAGTACAGCTGCTGTGTAACTTGCAATAAAAATAAACAAATGCCAAAGTGCATGTAAATAAGGGAAATTCAGGTTCAACCAAGTATCACAAAATAAACGATCATTCAACCAACAAGCAACTGCTAATAACCATACAGCACCACATCGTAAACCCAACCTATAAACTCTCATTGACTTTGTCCTTAAGAAAAGCATGCATGATGATGTAATTAGATATTACATCATAAAGGTATATATTGACATTGATTGAGAATTTTACCTTTTTAATTCAATGATCATAAATCCAAATGCAGGTATACCAAGACTCATTAAAGCAAATGCATTTATTGCAGGATGTATAAAAGATAAGCCAGTTGCAATCAAAGTTGGTAAAGTTGCACATATAGCAAGAAGTTTTCTATCATTGTGTAAAATATTTGGAAAATACCTTCTTGGAAGAAACATACAAAAACCAGCCATATATACCCATAAAATTGCTAATTCATCTAACAATTGTCCTATAATAAAATAATAAATAACTTTATTTATTTATTATTTTACAAATCTATAATTTATTACTTACCTATAAGAGATAAAGTAGCATGAAAATATGCACTACTAAGACCTACTATCATTAGTAAAAACCAAATTATATGAATACCAGGATTTATAAATCGACCATAGTCTCTAAAAAGATGCATAAGAACAGGAGGAAGTAATAAAAATACTACATTACTCAGCTGTAAATAAAAATATAATAAAATTATTATATTAGTTCAATATATTTTTATTTTTATTAATAAAAACAATAAAAACAATATTTTTATTAATAAAAAATTGTTTTTATCATTTTAAAATACAGAAATACAAACCGTATTCATAAATTCTGCAATACTAGAAGAAATACTATAATTGCGTTCACACCAATCAATTGGTGAACTACCAGCCTCAAACGGCTTCCACATATCGAAATACGTAATTTTATTTGATTTTTTTCAATAAAAAAATTTACAAATATCAGATTTTTAATCTAATCTGTAAATTAATGTAATCTGTATTAATATTTTTTAATTTTAATAATATAAAAATTAATCATTAAACTAAAATTTTAATTAATAATTATATAAATCAAAATGAAATGTTTATAGAATCTTTTTACCTTTTATATTAATAACACATTTCATATAAATATCATATAAATTTTATACATTTTAATAACTATTAGTAACTATTATACATGATAAATATTTTTTTTATTAGTTTATTGCAATTTATTACGCAAAAAATATTTAAAAAATATAATATCCATAAATTTAATTAACATCTTGTTTATATTTTTCTTTCAAGTTAAAGAATTATTAATCCACTGCTTAGAATACAATCATATACTATAAGATATTAGAGAAGATTAGATATCAGTATATGTGCGTAAGTATATACAAAAATATTACTTATATATAATTGATGATATATATATATTTATATTAGCATTAATTTTTAAAAATATTCATTTAATGAATTTTAATTTAATTTACAATATGAGAAATAAAAAAGAATAGTATAAGTTTAAAAAATATTATTTTGAAATTATTTGATTCCCCAAAATTTTTATTCATTTATAATTTCTTCTTATAAGTTGGTACTATTAATATAATTTATATTACAACATACTAGTACTATATCATATTGTATATATGGAATTTTTTGTATAAAATTAAAATTGATGGTTTTTTAAAAATGTTAATAATTAATATATATAAAAAGTGGATGTTTTAACTGAAATCTTATATAATATAATAATAATATAATAGTTTTTGAGTATATATAAACTATTTGATTAATCATATACAAAATATAATAATTAAAATTATTTGCATTTTTTTTACAAAAATTCATTTTGCAAACATGAGTTTTTGTATATACGAATCAGATGTTATAATATGTAATAATGAACAAATTATAATATATAATATTAAGAACGATATGGAAACAAAAATTTCTTTACCTAAATTGATAAATGATAAAAAAATTGATGTGCATAATAATATAAATATTGAAACTTTTCATATGATCACTAATGTAATGTTTTCAAATGATGGCAAATATTTTTTTATTTGTACAAATCGTAAACAATTGTGTTTATATGAAAGAAAAACTCAAAATCTTTTATTAAATAAAATACTTCCCAGAGCTGCTAGCAAAGTGCAATTTACTCCAAATAATAATATAGTTGTTGCAGATAAAACAGGAGATGCTTATCTTTTTTCTAATAAACAATCTGATAATGAAATTTTACTCTTAGGACATTTGTCAATGTTACTTGATGTATTAATTACAGAAGATGAAAAATATATTATTACAACAGATAGAGATGAAAAAATAAGAGTATCCATGTTTCCAAATTCATATAATATTGTATCCTATTGTTTAGGACATACAAAATTTGTAACAAACATTTTAGAATTACCTCATGATAAAAGTATTTTAGTATCTTGTGGAGGAGATGGAATGTTTATATTATGGGATTACAAGATTGGAAAAGAATTATTATGTGTTAATTTTCATAATAAAATATCTAAAAGTGATATTGAAAAGTTTAATGAACAACTTCATAATTGCAATTCAGAAGAATCTGTTGAAGTTTTACCTGTTAAACATTTAAAACTTTCAGCATTTGATACAACTTCATCTTTAGCTATAATGAGCTTTTATAATAATTCATTATTACTAGTATATATAATTAATAATACATCAAAATCAAATATTGAAGTATTATATATACAATCTATAATTACAGATAATGAGCCAATAGAATTTTATCTTTATGAAAATAATTTATGGATATTAGATGAATTTGGATTTAAAATATATAAATTTAAAGACAACAATTTTATACTCTGTGATGGAACAAGTTACAAATTAAATCAATTAAATAATTATTGGAAAATATTAAAAAAGGATAATATTCAACAAAATTTATTTTCAATTTTATATAAAAGAAAATACGACAATATCCAAGAATATTTACAAAGAAAAAAAAAGCGTGTTGCAAATAGATAATTAAGATAATCAATAACATAAAATTATGAAAGTTGTAATTTTTGTATTGAAAATAAAATATGATTGTTAAAAACAACATTATTTTAAATACATATTTAATAGGAGTTTTATATTTTCTTTATAAAATACAAATAGTATTACAATAAAATAAGTTGGTTTATTAATTCTCATATTGTTTAATAAATGAATTAAATTTTAAATATATGTTTATACATAATTGATATATGTTAATTTTAAACGGGTTTGTAATCTAATTTGGATTCAAGTTTCTTATTATCTGAAACTTTCCTTACTGCCTTCATAAAATCTTCCTGTATTACATATTCTCTTTCTAATCTTATTGCAAATAATCCTGCTTCAGTACAAACATTTCTTAAATCAGCACCATTAAATCCATCCGAAAGTTTAACTACTGCTTCATAATCTAAATTAAATTATTGAATTATAAAATTATTATATAACTATATTTGAAATAAAAAAATTAGATAAAAATTTTTACCAATTTCTCCATGCTTAGATATAGGACCAGCATGAATTTTTAAAATTTCTAAACGTGCTTGTTCATTAGGTAATGGAATTTCAATTTTTCTGTCTAATCTACCTGGCCTTAATAAAGCTGGATCCAAAGTATCTGGTCTATTTGTAGCCATTATCATTTTAACTTGGCCTAAAGAATCAAAACCATCCATTTGATTTAATAATTCCATTAAAGTTCTTTGAATTTCGCGATCAGCACTTGTACCTTCCGAAAATCTACGCCCACCTGTATAAAAAAATATAAAAAAAATATATAATTAAAAAGTATATTTTTCTATTTTCTTTTCTTTTTTTATTTTCTATATATGTATACCAATTGCATCAATTTCATCCATAAATATGATACAAGGTTGATGATCTCGTGCATAATTAAACATTTCTCTAATCAATCTTGCTGATTCACCAATATATTTATCAACAATAGCACTTGATACAACTTTTAAAAAATTTGCATCTAATTGACTAGCAACTGCTCTGGCCAATAATGTTTTTCCAGTTCCTGGTGGTCCATATAAGAGACATCCTTTGGGAGGAGTTATACCAACTCTTTGAAATAATTCAGGATTTAATAATGGTAATTCTATAACTTCTCTTAGTTCTCGTATTTGTTCACTTAAACCACCAATTGCACTATATGTAACATCACCAGGATCTTCATGTGACATGTTATAAACCAATGGATCAACCTAAATATTTAAGATTTTTTTTATTATATTTAATATTAATTTATAGCAAAGTATAAATTTTACCTCACGAGGTAAATAACGCATTATGGTAAGGGTAGTCATATCAAGAGCTACTCTTGTCCCAGATTTCAATTTATTTTTGTCAAGTTGACGTCGACATCCAACAACATAACGTGGACCATTTGTTGCTTTCACTATAACTATAAAGAATTATATATATATATATATATATATACATACACATATATAATGCGTTTGCGTGCGCGCGTATTATAATAATAAATCGCGCGTATTATATACGAATATATAATTTTAATTAAAAAGACTTACATTTTTCTTCAGTAAGTTGTTTTAGTACTTCTCCAACAATCTAAAGAGCAAATACATGCTTTTGTTAGATATATTTTATAAAAAAAGTAGAAAAAATTTACAACATACCTGGCCAACACTTTGTAAAGCTTTTAAATCACTCTCAGATTTATCATATTGTTTCGTTAAATCTTTAAGATGTTCTCTCACTAGAAAGATATAAAAATATTATAAAAATTCATTAAAATTTTTTATTAAAAGAATCTTTATAATAATTATCAATGTGTATTGAGGTTAAATATTTCAATTTTTTTTTATAGAAATTTAGTAAAGAAAAACAAAATATTTTATAAAAATAACTTACTTTCCTTTAAACGTGATTCTACTTCTTTATGTTCTATAAGCTTTTTTCTATAATCTTGAAGGGCTTTTTCCCTAACCGAATCCACGGTGGTTGCCATCTTTACTTATTTTGCTGTCTAACTGTCTCAAGCAATGTTTCTACAAACATTGTATAGATAGTGATTTCAGAAAAATGTATGAATCATTGCAATATATTTCAAATTATTTTGATATATTATTCATAATTTAAATAAAATAAATAATTTATTTAAAATTTCTCTAATAAAATTAATTAAAGATAGATTTAAATTATTCATTATTCATTATTTTGCTAAAAGAATAATCAAGTATTACGAATCCGCCTTTATATTTTAAATGTTGCACATTACATATATTATGAGGTAACCTCCTTTTTTTAATCTGAATTTTAATATTTTTCAAATATATTATTAATTAAAATTTTTGTATTAAATCCATATTTTTAGATAAAGTCGAAAAAAAGATTATATTTGAATTTATATATATTTAAAATGTGGACTTTAGTGAATAAATTTTATGCACTTAAGTATGCACATACAAATATATCTTGTATAAAAATATTGAAGAAAAATTATATAAAAGATCATCCTTATAAAAATATTCATCCTTGGAAATCATTACTAGAATTTTCAAATGATCTTGTAAATAATTTAATTTATAATAAAGGTAATAACATTCAACTATATATTATATTATATTTTTATATTACTTATGCAATAATAGTTTATAATAAATAGTTTATAATAATAATATATAGTAATATATAATGTTTGCATATTTCAATTTTTAGTTTTGATTTTATAGATGGATTAGTAATATTAAATAAACCATATGGAATAAAACGTAATAAAATAAACTCATTTAAAAGCTCAAGAAATGATATACCTAATGGTGTTGATTATACATTAGATGATGCTTTACCTTATATTGCTAAAGAATTAAATTACCCAAATTTAAGCATAATCAAAAGCCCTGAAATGTAAGTATAAAATAATAATTATTAATATTTATAATTTTTATTTAAAAATTAATCTTTTAATTAGGTACATGAGTGGTATTACACTTTTAGCAGCAAATACAAATGTTCAACATGCTATAGAACTTGCATTTATTCGTAGTGAACATTTCATAAGAACTTATTGGATAGTTACAGTTGGCATACCAAAACAATCAAATAATAATTTTCGTTTAGGAATAAAATTAATTTCAAATCCTTACTTTAAAAATAAAAAGGTAAATTTATTAAATAATTTTTTAAAAATAAATTATATATTTAACAAATTTTCAGCAAATTCTTACCACATCATGGTCTAAAAATGAAGAAAAATTAAAGAAGATAAAAATATTAAAAACAGAGCACAAAGTATTATCTAATTCAATACTTAATTTATGTTCCTTAATTCAACTAAAATCATCTACTCATAATAAACATGCAATTAGATTGTTTGCATCCACATTTTTATATTGTCCAGTTTTAGGAGATAATATTTATGCATCTCAGATTCAAAAAGTTGGAAATACTTATGTAAGAGTCAATCCATTTCTTACTTGTCCTACATTGCCAAAATTGGATGATAAGCTTCTTAAATTATTAGGTATTAAACCTAATAATCAGAATATTATTCCTACTCATATTCATCTAAGATCAATAGTTTTACCAAAGTTTTTTGGAAAAACATTGCAAATTGAAGCTCCTTTAATGCCATATTTTGATTGGACATGTAAACAACTTGAATTTAAACATATAATACAACAAAAACAGGATTATAAATCACATTTAGCTTTATAAATATAATGATTTGAATACAATTTATTTCTTTATTATATAAGTAATATAATACTTATTAATTTTATATTTTTTATTTTAACATAAATATACATATATGTATATATATATATAATTACGATATCTAATGACTAAGTACATATTTGCCTTTCAATATTCTTCTCATGAGAATTTTTCGTCCATTGGGAGTCGACATTCTTGTAATCCAACCATGGCGTTTAATACGACGACGTTCATTAGGACGTGGAAAATGATATCTCATTATAGTTCTATTTATAATTAGATTCCACGGATTTATTATTGTAGGTGTAAAAATTGATGAAAAAGTTTGACTAAATAATGTAAGTCGTCTGTAAAATAACATAACCTATTTCAAAAATATATATATTATTATTTTGATTAGATTTATAAAATTATATCGTACGGAAATGTTTTATATGTATTAGAAATTAATGTGCTTATCATGTCGTAAAAGTATTTTAAAATAATATTATATCTTTATTTTAAAATAATGTTTTAATAGTATCACTTTTTTAATTTACGAAGTACTAAAAATTTTAAACATATCATAGGATTTAAAGAAAGAAGAGACGCAATGTTGCCATCTTAAATTTTTAAAAATCTATAGAAAAGAGCTTAAAAAATTCTATAAAATTCCATAAATTTTTGCTTAGAAAATTCATAAATTTATTTTTTTATAAAAATATTAAATTATTTACTTATTAATTATTCACTTATTATATTTGTTATCATATATATACAATTATATAAATTATGATTAAACTTTATTTTGGAACAAAAATTTTTTTTTATATTTTCTAATAATTTTTAATTTTTAGTATAAAAGTCCAAAAGTAATTAATTTTGATTTTAGAGTTATATTAAATTATAATTATTAAAATATGAAAACTTTAGTTACTTTTATTTATAGTGATATTTTATTTGATACTAGGACGTCATATATGTAAACAATTTATAATTTATTCATAATCACGATAAAAACACGATAAGTTAATTACACAGTATATTGCATACGTTTATTTTTTTCTAATTAATCTGAAATATAATGATATAATCATAATACAAATTCAACAATTATTTATTTAAATTTGTTAGAATCACAATATAATTATAATAATTGTTCGAATTTATATTGGAATATAAATAATTTATTAAAATAAATCATCGTTGTCACTCACCGTTTAATTCAGTAATCAAAGATTTCAATTTTATTATTCGTTTTGAATAAGATAAATATATTTTGATATAAATTTTGCTAGTAGATTGTATTACTTTAAATTTTGATCTTAATATTAATATTTATAATTTTAAATATTTTAAGATTATCGTTATCGTTAATGTTGAACAATAATAGACAACATGGAATTTGTCTTTCTATTTTTTTATTGTGATATCTTTATTTAATGGTGTAAACGATTTTTTAATATAATCTATATTTGATATTTGAACAAATTGTAAACAATGTAAAAGATTCATTTATTGTAATCTATTATATCTATTGTAATACAATATATTTTATTACAATATAAATTTATTGTATTCTATTTATATAATTTTTATATAAATTTTTTTTATTTATTTTTTAAGTTTTTTTTAATTCAATTTGTTTTAAGTTTTTTCATTATATTTCTTTAATTTAAGTATATTTTATATATATATTTGTTTTGTCATATTCTTTTCAAATTTGATCAATTTTTATTTTAAATATTTTTAGTTCTTAAATCTTAAGTTTTTAATTTAAATAATTTTTATGTTAAATTAATAATCTACTCTTATTATATTTTTAATCAAGTTATCTTTATAAAATTCGATGTATAGAAATCTATATGTAAACGTTTAAAGTATAATTACTTCAATGTTCATATAATTGAAGTGAATAGGAAATCTTTATTGCTCTAGCTAATTAAAAAAGAATTGATAGTAAAACGA
Source organism: Apis florea (assembly GCF_048593485.1). Lineage (NCBI taxonomy): Eukaryota > Metazoa > Arthropoda > Insecta > Hymenoptera > Apidae > Apis > Apis florea. Next base: position 4,801,575 of record NW_028256746.1, read on the forward strand.
ATTAGTGTGCATATTAATAGTACAATTGAAAATTGTGGTGACAGTAGCATATTATAAAAGTGCATAATTACATAAACTTTTTATTAATAAGATATTATATTACACTTAACTATAATTTATTAAATCTTATTTAAATAATATGTGCTTATGTAATTATTATTATACCAGAATTGAATGTTCTTGTTATAAATTATCATAATGAATGACTAAATATGTATGAAAATAAAGATTCGAAAACGAAATGGTTTTGAAAGTATAATAGTTTAATTATGTTAAATTAATAATAAAGATCCAAATTGATTGGTTGTGTACATAAAATTTTTTACGAATACAATGACTATACATTTATTACACTTGTGAATAGTAACATTTTTTTTTTAAGTTAATTTGTTATAAATTATTAGAATATATTTTATATAGATATTTATAAATATTAAATATATCATAATATGTAAATAATCATATAATATAAATATTAATATATGAATATTCGTGTATGAATTAAAAATGAATATTTAAATAAATAATAAATAACGCGATAATGAATTGATTTTTAAGATAATAAAAAAAATTTTATTTTTCTTATCTAAAAATATATTAATGCAAAAAAAATACTTTGCATTTTGAAAGCAAAATCACAAATTTTGAATATTTGTTTCGTATTTTCAAAAATGTGTTTTGATGAAGAAGTCATTTTATAGTATTTTTATTTTGATATTAAATTTTTTAATTAATTCATTGAATTTCATTTCAATCGCTTTATATATATATATATATACATATTCTCTTTTAATTAATGATTCTTTTTATAGAATATTAAAATTTCAATTTATTATATTGATAAAAAGTAAAATATTAATTAAAATTTAAGATAAAATGAGATTATATAAAATAAAAATTCATTAGCCTATTAATTGCAAAATATTTAGATTAATTTATTTTTTAACTCAATTTAAAGTGTTAATTTAAGTTTGTAAGAAGCAGAAGATTATATGATATATCAACATTGATCAAATAAAATATATTTAAAATTAAATTAATAATACATAATCAAAAATATTAATTTATAGTTGAAATATATTATAATATATATAGATAAGTAATGAGCAAAATGAGCATAATGCTTTGTGAGAAGTTTATTTATGTTCTTTTTTTTTTTTTAATTATCAATTATTTTTCATTTTTATGATGATAGAAGTGTAAAATATTAATATGAATTAATAATAAAAAAAATTTTAAATCTCATATTTTAGATTTTATTTTCAGATTTATTCTTTCACAACGGTTTTCTTTACAACTTCCTTTTTTGCTGTTTATGTTACAATCAAAAGTTTTATAAAAGCACATCAAAAGAAGAATTTATTTGAAAAGAAATTTTCACATAAAAAAAGACTGGAATATTATAAGAATATTATAAGAATATTATAATTAGGATAAATCTTCAATTTGCAATCAATTTGCAGTAAGATGTGAAAAATCATTATTATTTAATATACAAAATATAATCATATCATTACATACTGATGATATTATTATTTATGAGAAATAATATGAAGTAATTGGCTGTAAGTACGATTATATTTTTCATAAATAAATGTTTTATTGAGATGATGAATATCTATCTTTTTTATACTTATAATTTTTTTTTACTATTTGCTTTCCTTATTTATTTAAATTACTCTAGAAATGATTCTTTAATTTTTAATCAAAATATCAGTTTTGCCATTTTTTAAATAATGGATTAAATAAAATAGGCAATATTTTCTGACATATATGTCGCATTTATATATATGTGTTATAATTTATTTTAGAAAAATATAATTTGAAGATCAGATATAAAACTGACAAGAATAAAGAATTGTATTTAGTTTTGCTTACAGATTGTTTTAATTTCGCAATCGCGGTTATGAAATAGATACTAAAATGAATGTTTAACAAGAAATTTTGCATGTAACATATGGATGTTGATCATTGTGATTATTCATGATCGTTCATGAGCATTTTTTTGATCGTTTTGTTGACGATTTGGTTTTTTTTTTTCATTTGCAATATCGAATCTTTATATTATTAATATAATTTTTTTTATTCAATTTTAGATTGCAAAAATATTATTTTTTCATTAATTTAGTGTACAATTTATATTAAATTTATTTCAAAAATCAATATTATTATATTGAAATGTGTTATTTCAACAATTAATTGGCTTAATAAATAATTGTATTTTTTTAAATTAGTATTTTATTCACAACATGTTCAAATTTCTTGCATTGACTTATATAAATATATTCTTATTTCTGAATTATATAATATGGTTAGAAAAATAAGTAAAGAATAAAAAAAAATAATATATTATATAGAATGTTAATATGAATTGAATAGCTTTAACTTCAATATGAACTTAAAAATTAGTTAAAATTTAATAAATAACTCTCAACGGACATTTTTATACTTTTGTTTGTTTTGATTAAAATGTTCTTAGATATCAAAGATATCTCATCAATATATTAACACTTTGTATAATATCTAATTACAAACAACATAGAGAAAAAAATTTTTAAAAATATTTATAAATACAATTTATTCTAAGTTTTCAAATATATTTCATTTTAGTATTTTTTATATTATTAAATTGTGCATTTGTGCATGTTTTTAGATATATAAATAATATAAAAAAACGATATAGATTGGCAAATCTTTTTTATAGATACATATCGAATTTATATATTCATTATTATATTTCATTAAATTGCCGTCAGATGGCTATTCATATCTGTTGCATACATCAATGATTATACGCGTGGCGTGAAAAAATTTAAGAAGTTTGAGATGACCTATATTTATACTTAATTGCTAATTTTTTTTAAAGATTACATTATGGAATGTAATTAATTTCTAACAGTGTTATAAATATCAATTAAATAAAAAAATTAAGAATATAAGAGTTTATTGAATATTGATTGTTTTATCTAAAAATGATGCATTTACAATGTGATATAGCCTGTTGTATTTCAATTTTATTTATTTCAAATTTTGCCAAAGCAGATTCTCAGGATTATTCGAATCTTCAGGTAAAATAGTATTGAATGTATTATTAAAAAATCAATCAATATGTAAATTGTAAATTAAAAAATGTAATGCTATTAAACAAAATTATTTATTATAATAATATGTAAACATATATATTATTTTATTTTATATATATTATATATATTATATACATTATATACATTATATACATTATATACATATACATTAATTTAAGTTTTAAAATTCATTATTTTTAATTTTTAATTATATGAATATTTTTTATAATTTTATTTTATTTAAAATGAAGATAAAGTATATATTGATTGAATAAATATGTATATATTTATATGTTTTATAATTAATATGATTTGTTCATTCATGTTATAGGAAAAAACAATACATTTGCTTGATAAAAAATTTAATTCTAATGAATATTCTGATAATGATGAAAGAGATAGAGGATTTTTAGCTAGTGAAGATAGTGAAGTACCTGTTTCAAATACATTTGATAAAAGTTAATAATATTTTTAAGAAAATTTAAAGTATTAAATATATTAAATAATATGTTTGATTATATTTATTCATTCTTTTAATATATACAGATATTGTATGGAAATCTCAATGGGCTAACAATATCAAATTTGGTCAAATATCTGGAGTATCCATAGATCCAAATGGAAACATTGGAATATTTCATAGAGGATCACGAGTATGGGCTACGAATACATTTGATAATACAAATAGATTTGATAAAAATAAAGGCCCAATTCAAGAAAAAACTATAGTTTTGTTAGATAAACTTGGAAGAAAGTTATTAGAATGGGGTGCAAATATGTTTTATTTACCACATGGTTTAACAATAGATATGTATGGAAATTATTGGGTTACTGATGTAGCCTTACACCAAGTATTTAAATTTGATGCAAAAGATATAGCAAGGATGAAAGACATAACTAAATTGAAAAAGAGACAATACATTCAAAAAAAAATGTTTTTTAATAATCATAATTTTGATCCTTTGTTTGAGAATAATGAACTCAAACCTTCAATGATTTTAGGAGAAGCTTTTGAACCTGGTCATGATGAAAAACGATTTTGTAAACCAACAGCTGTTGCTGTAGAAAGCAATGGTGATTTTTTTGTCAGTGATGGTTATTGTAATTCTAGAATTATTAAATTCAATGCTAAAGGAGAAATAATTTTGCAATGGGGTCGACATTTGAAAATGGATGGTATTTATATTTGATATATATATACATATATATATTTATATATAAAGAATATTTTATTAAGAATAAGAATCTAAATTTAATTATAATATAATCAATATATTTTATTATACTTATTATAGGAAACATATATGATCTAACTCATCTTTCATCAAATGTATTCAATATACCTCATGCTTTAGCACTTGCTAGTGAATTGAATTTACTTTTTCTTGCTGATAGAGAAAATGGTAGAGTTTTATCTTTTTTTGCAACTAATGGAACTTTCCATAAGGAATATAAGCATCCAATTATTGGTAAAAAAATATATAGTGTAGCATATGCCAGAGAAAAACTTTATTTGGTTAATGGTCCTGATCTGAATTATAAAATACACATTCGAGGATTTATTCTTGATGTAAATTCAGGAAATATAACATCTCAATTTGGTCCAAGACAAGATATGGACAGACCACATGATATAGCTGTATCTGAGAATGGTTCAGAAATATATGTAGTAGAATTGAATATAAATACTGCTTATCAATTTTTCCAAGGTAAGACTTAAAATTCTGAAAATTAATAAAAAATACGAATAATGTTTATTTATTTTTTATTTAAAAAAAAAATATATATATATATAATAAAATTATATATATGTATATATATAACGTTCGTTTTATAGATACAAATACATCAATGCAAATTGGAAATTCCATCATACACGCAAATCCTCACCATGAACCAGCACCTTTAATGGACAGAGCTATTAACAATCTTTCTGGAGGTACTACAACAGCAACATTAGTCTTATCCCTTGTTACAGCAGCAGTCATTTTTATTGCCTTCTGTATAGCAATTGCTGCAGTTGTAGCAAGATGTCAAAAAAGAGGTAGATTGTTTCAGTATGATGAATCTGCGGTTGAATTCTCAAAACTAGTCGAATAAAAATAATCATTTGACTGATTTTGGGTTGAATAATAGCTATGCACGCATGTTAATTAATTTTGCCGACATCAAGTGTTCAGTAGTGATTCTATTGAAAGTACTTAATTTCGTTAATCTATTATATAATAATAATAATAAAATATCACTTCCTTAATGACTAGATAGGAAAAAAAAAATAATTTTTTAAATTTGATATATTTAATCGTTTTTTTAATCTTATTTATTTATTTTTTTTTAATTTTTCACTATAAAATTTGAAAAGTTTTTTTATTGACTATTTATGTTTTATTATTCTATTAAAAAAATTATATTTATAAAAAAAAAAATAATTCTTAAATCTAAATATTCGAAATGGTAAATATTTTTTTTTATTGATCCAAGAGAATTATAAATTATAAATTTGTATACTAATTTATATAATAGTATAATTTAATGGTTAAATGATGTAGTATTTTAATTTTTATTTTTGTTATAATTATATTTATATTTATATGATTTTGACAAATATTATATATATTTTTATTTTTTATTTAAAGGAAGTGATTTTTTGATTTTTCACAAATTATAATTAAAAATTTAAATTTTTATTTGACATTCCATCAATTTTACTTCCATTTACATAATATAATAGTATTTAGCAATTTATTATATATATTTATATATATTGAGTAAATATTTTTTTAAATTTTCTGTGATCGCACAAATGTATAAGTAATTTTTATTTATATAGTCATTGAATTTTTTATTGTATTTAAAACTAAAATGAAAATTAGAATCTAAGGTTCCTTGAATTTTTCGCGTATTCAGTTTTGAAAAATTTTATTTTTTATTTTCTACCTCTTAAATGTGATCATTTATTTATTTTAAAGGTTCATATGTTGTAAATGAAATATATACATATTTTCATTTCAAGAATGTTTTTTGTTATTCCCCTGCGCATTGTCCTATTTAACTTCAGTATTTTCAATGGATCGTGTAAGTATTAATAATAGTATATAGTGCACGATGCTTAAAAATATGTAACACCATAAATTTGATGCTATATATATATTGTATTTTTGATTAAAATTATAGATAATATATAATTATATTAGATTTGAAAATAATGATAAAAGATCATGACATTATTACTATTAAATATCAATAAATGAAATAAATTATTTTTTTAGAAATTTTCTAATCGCTTATTTTTATAAACAGGATGTTTATTAATAATGCACAAGCGAATGCGCTGGGAATCGGACAAACGAGAAAACTTTAGACTCTCAAATCTTTTGGAAAACAGAAGATGCAAAAATTTCAAGATAATGGAGAAACGACCAAATCCGCGAGACTTTAGTAAATTGAATACTGAACCAGAAACCTCAGAAGATGAATATCCGGAGAATAGTTTTACAAAAGTCATTTCATAAAGTTAAATATATACTTTGAATGAATCAAGTAATATGTATTCTTAAAAACATATTGTTTTTCTTTCTCTTTTATAATATAAATTTGAATCTGTGTCTTCATGAAAAATGAGAATTCTTATCTTGCATAGAAATTGCAAGATGTTCAAAATAATGCTTCATGATATTATCTTTATTATATTATCATTTATTAAGTTAAGTATATTTAATTATTTGATTATTTATATACTTTTTTAAAAAAAAGTATCGGAATCATTAAGATTTTGTCTTTGACGGATATAGTTTTTTATTAACTAATCAAATTTGATAAATCGAAAGTATATATATAATTATATAATTATTCGAATGCTATTATATATTCCAATATAATTAATTCCATTTCCATATATATAAATTTCTCCTCTTATATGTTTTAGATAATCATTATGCTCGAGAAAGTATTAAAATGTTTCTTTTGTATTTGAGGAACGAAATACACTGAAAAGTGTTATATATATATATGTATGTTATAAAAATATATTTGAAATCGCGTTTATATTTAATCGATTAATCAAGTATTAAATTTGATAAATATCTATGTTCTATCATGCAATTAGTATTTGTTTCCATAAAACTGCCGGTATTTGTAAATTTTATTTGTAGATTATATTTAAACTAAATTTGTTTTCGAAAACAAATTTAGTTTAAATATTTATAATATTTTTAAATTAATTTATAAATAGTAAAAAAAAAGTGAAAATATAAGAATTCAAATTTTTCTTGTAAAGATAAATAAGACATAAAACATAATCATATGACATTATTAAGATTAAAGATTCCTTTATTTCGAACACATTTGATGTTGTATTAGATTATTTTTTTTATAATATTAAAAAAAATAAATTGGAGAATATTTATCTCAATACTATAATATACCTGATAATAATGGCCTTATAAATTGAAAAATGACCAAATTTATTCTGTATGTATTGAATGTCAATATCTATTTACTTATATTATAGAATTATATTCTATAATTATATATTTATTACAAATTATTAACATATCGCTTTAAAAATATATGACAGATAACAATACCTATAATATTTCTTAATGTAATTATTTTTTTTTGTATGAAAGATTTATTAATATTTTGTTTTAAATTTTTGGAATTAATTAATATTTATAAATTTTCATTTGTTCAAATGTGTTCGATAAAAACAATATTTTTCTAGTACCTGAAATTTTGCATTTAATATTTTTAAACATACTAATATTTACATAATACTCATATGTAAGATGTCCGATAACTAGGAATATAAGTGGATAAGAGATGATTTTATATATAAAAATGAGTCGAAAAAAAAAAAGAATGAAATTTTTTCATTTTAGTTTAATTTTAGAGTAAATTATATTTAAAAACTTTTCAAATATAAGAATTTAACTATTATGAAAATTGATTAATTGGAAATGAAAAAAACATGACATTATTCTATGAAAAAATATATATGAAAGTAAAAAAATATAGAAAAAAATATTTTTAATATTGTTTTGAAAAAATCAAATTTTAAAATTTATCGATTATGCATATACATCTTAATTTTCTCAATAATAAAGATTTTAAGCAAAGAAAAAATATTTATTCTTTTTTGGACTTATTTTTATATGAAAAAATATCTCTTGCTAGATTTGGTTATATTAATTTTGGATATCTTACATAACTTTATATTATTATCTTTTCCATTTAATTTTAATATTTAATTATTTTTTTATTTCAATCTATAATTTTTTGACTATTGTATTATATTAATATTTTTATATATAATTGTAGCAAATATATATTCATGAATATAGAAATGTATATATTTTCAAATAAAAATATGATGTTTATACTTTTGAGGGTATTTCAGTAAAAATTTTTTGATTGTTAATCAAAATTGATTCAAAAAAGTTATTGAAAATATATAAAAACGTTGACTTTTTGATAATGATTTATTTTACACACTTAGTTGTCTTCTATACACAACTATACAACGATAAAAATTAAAATTTTTCTATTTATCACTAATTAAGGTCATTGACGATTAATGATTTGTGTTAAAGATGCATAAAGTCAGTCCATTTTTTTGCGACATATTCTATCAAATTCATATTTCATTGCTTGTAAAACGTACGAGCCGAGAAAAAAGAAAAAATAATGTTATACGCGAAATATGTAATTGATTATGATATTGCAAAATATTTACGCAAATGTTTTAATTGTTAGCAAGCATAACACTTTGGCAGATTCGATTCGTGAAATTATTTTATTTCCACACACGTAACTGATAAATAAATTATATCTTTTGCATATTCAACAAAAGACATAATGTAATTTCGTTAGACAATTTGAAAATGTCTTATACGTAAATGTTTTATCTTACTTAAATATGTATAAAAATATGCAAGTCAGTAACATGTAGAAAATATTTTTAAAAGAAAAAAAAAAAAGAAAAAGAATGAGAACAAAAAGAAAATGAAAGAATCGCTTAGGATCATTCGAATATAAGTTACTTCATCCCGAACACAAATCGTACCAGCAGGATGAAATTTCGAAAAAACATCGTCGTCTTGTTATATCATTTTTTTTTTTTTGTACATTAAAAATCGTATACGTTTCGTAGTAATACACTGACAACTGTATATCGTTCATTTCATATTTATCACTAACTTTTACCTAAGACTACCATAAATTCGTAACTAGAATAATCGATATTCGTTATCGCTCGCGATCACTATTATGGTACTGCTTATTAGTTTTCTTGCAATATCATATACACGGCTTGTCGCTGTTGAAAAAAAAAAAAAAATGGAACAGCGGGCCTAAAATATCACAATGTCCAAGTATACTCGCGTATGTTCGTTTGTAAATGGGATATCGTGTTCGCTTACAATATTCAATTATTATTAATATTAGACGTATATTCTATTTACAAAATTTTATGTTCTGGTGTACAACAACAAAACAATTCATATTTTTGTAGCATTCTAGAAGATTATTCGGGAAATGCAATATGTGTTAAGTGTCAACTTGCATTGTAATTACTCAAAGTATTGTTCCTCTCATGCAAGATTCAACATTACACGCACACATACTGGTCATTTTAAAGCAAGTGAAATTCCTTGTTCAAATACACGTTGTCTTCTCTCAAGCATTTACTTATATTTTTGACGTCTCAGAAATCAAACCAGTCTGCGTTCGAAGTATAAAACCGAACAAAGAATGGTTAACTTCATTTCTCTTTGCGATTTAACTTATACATATATAATTTGTCATTTTTTTCATTATTAAAGTTTAAAGCTATCGTTGAACGGGTTCTCTTTCTTATTTCTGTTAAAATAAGATCAAGTTCAAGTTCAAATTAAATTTTCAGAAAATTATGAAACAGTACTTTTGCTTTGGCGTTTGAAAATATGTAAAGGAAATCATAAACAAACCGAAGTAAGTTTTTCTGAAAAAGTTATTAATGATGATATTAATTTTAATAGTAATAATTATAATCGATCATAGTTGTTACATTAATTTTTTTACTATATTTACAATGCCATACATAATACTATAATAACTTGTCGTATACACTTTTTCGTTACACCGAGCAGCGGTGCCAGAATTTATTGATTCCTTTGAAAAAATATAATGATAAAATGCAAAATAATATTTTTGAATTCTAAAACGAACTCTTTTTTTTAGATAATTTATTTAGATTTCGACTAAATATTTGCGAATAATTCATGAAAAAAATTAACGAAATAAACTCACAGTAAGCGGTTATAAAATCTCGATAAAATTAAACATTCGGTTCAATTGTAAGAACGATGGAATTATCGGTGTACACATTTTAAATTTGGAATCAGTCATGTTACAAATGCATGGAACGTAGCAAATCGTTCGACTAATATCCATGATGAAGTTAATATATGTATATTATGAAGTAACCACTTTTTTTTTCAGCGTTGCACAGCTTCAATGTGACACGAATCCTCTTGAAGAATTCACTAATGCATTTTTAATTAACGAAGCCTTCTCTTTTTATTACTTTTTTTTTCACTTTTATCATTCACGTTTTTAAGAATTTTCTCAATTGTTTCTTGATTAATTCATACAGTTTAACGACTCACTGTTTTCATTACCCGAATATATCACGATTACACGTATCGTTGGCAGAAGAAAGAGACATCAGCGTGACTTATTATCACTGGTGGAACCGATAAAAGTTCTATAGTCACTCTCCTATCCGTGATTGTAAATTGTTGACCAGCCGAGCAATGATGAAAACCAATGTTGAGAACTACACGTATTTTTGTTAACACTATAGAAAAACAACTGAAATTCGTTGTTGTTGTCGCAGTTTATTTTTATCTTCTTCGCTGATTTATTTTCTATCTACGTGATGAATTTTTCATTCTCGTCTCTGTTGGCTAAATACTTGAATTCATCTCGATACGTTCGAATGTGCCGGTAACAAAAAAATCTATCGTTAAAATTTTTCTTCTTTAACCAACTCGAGAATGAAAATAACGTAACAACTCGTTAGTTATCGACGGACAGAATCGCCATTGATATCGCTGAAAATTGAAATTGTACATCTGTCGTGGCGAACACGTAGATGCATATCTCTCTCTCGATGACAATCACGAGTTAGAGAGAAATATCCCTAGAACAACCTGTGTCCTTTCTTCTATCTCGTTATTTCGACCCACTACCCTGCATGTTGACCGCTCGGAACCATCCACGAAGGGAATCCTTGAAACATTTCCCCGATAGGATTTATCGTAGAATTAAGAGCGAAACTCGCTGGGCCTCAGTAAACGGAATTGTACTCCATGTCCTGAGCATATTGGGGAGGTCCTGCGGGTGGTGGCGGTGGCTGTGGGCTGTATTGCTGCGATGCATCCGAGGCGCGACGCCTGAGCGCCGCGATGCTGTGCGCGCCTCTCCAATCCGACGCCTCGGTCGCGTTCACATCGGCAGCCACGCAGGAAACACCACCGCCACCGCCTCCGCTCCCGGAAGTCGTCCCAGGCGAGCCCTGGCCGCAGTTCAAGGCCGATCCTAGACCACCACCCTGACCACCGCCCACGCTGGACCCCCCTGGAGGCGAGCCTCGGGACGCAGACACGTGTACACCCCCTGAAAATTGAAGTATATATATATATATATATATATAAACTTGCTTCTCTTCTTTCGATTCCATTCAAGTAAGTTTACACGTATAACGAATAAGAGGAAAAAACGAACGTCGTTAAGCTTCGCGTAGATAGATTGTTCGGTTATATCCAGTCGAATAGTCAGTTTAAAATTTGTTAGTTACGCGGGACCAAGTAGCAAAACACACAGGCAATTTACAGGTATGATAATCGCAGGTGCGCGAGAGAACGTTTCCCTTCCTTCGCAGGAGATATTAAATACGGTAGGTTCACAAAGTGCGTGGGGTGCGCTACCGGGTGTCGTAAAGTCGTTTCCGCCTTCCACCTCGCGCCACGATGGTGGTGGGCTTGCCGGGGAGACAACGGGGAAAAGGGATCCTTTTATGGCTGTATCGCGGTGGAAGTACAAGTTTGCGGAGGACCTTCCATCCATCCTTTTCACCGATGAAGAATAAAAAATGGCTAATGGCATCGAAGGACGTGATTTCTACAACGTTTCTTTATCGTCCCGAACGACAATTCGAACGAATGGAATAACGAAACATCTTTGTTACATTTTCGTAAAAGTCTGACAAACAACGTGTCGGGTTATTTCTGTCTGGAATATTTCTCCTTATTGAAAAACTCTTCACCTCGTTCTTCGGGAAATAAAGAAAGAAAAGAAAAGAGAAAAAAAAAATGATTTAAAAAGCAAATCTTGTTCGTGGAAGTATCTCGTTGTTACATCCTCAGAAATAATTCGAGGGGTCGCGCGTGACTCGAAAATCGGGCATTTTCGGCCACGTTAATTCACACCTTATAAAGGTGTTCTTTCGTCCACTGGTTGGTAGACGAGAATAAACAAAATAGAGATCCGTAATCGACTTGAAAACCGGCAAACTTCGGCCACGCTATCGTTCGATGCTAATCATCATCGAAAACCGAAAAAATAAGACGTTTCTCTAAAAGGTGTTTGCCCTAGGCATTACCGATAAGTAAAAGCGGATAACTGGCTGCGACCAGGCTCGAACTACAGTATTGGCATCCACCTTAAACCGAGATCACACGAATCACATGGACGATGAATTACGCCTGTGGAACGGCATTTTTTTTTTTTTTTCCTCTCCTTTTGGTTGACGCTACCTGCCCCGCGGCGATAATACGTGATAATTGACACCTTGTACGTGTTACGTATGTACACAGGTACGTGTTCGCGTTTCGTACACTTACTCATACATAAGTGCGTACATTGTGAAATTATGTTACGTCCAATGGCAATTTCGTCACACGATTTAACGCCCCTTATCTTTCCAATTTCAAGAATTTCATCCGGTCCGATGAAAGAGTGTGCCTCCAGTTTGAACAGTCTAGTCTAGCGTCGGGAATAAGTATAGAATAAACTGTTAAATTGATTATTGGAATATTGGATAGAAAAACGATATTGCAAGTGCACAACGCGAAATGGAATAGACGAGATTTCTTTTATAAAATATCCGATTTTAAACTTTTTCTCATCGACTTTTTTTTCGAATCCATTTATATAATATTACTGCCATTTACTACGACGCTACTTTTCAATTGTTATTTTGTGTCGCTGAAGAAGTAATTATGAATGAGCGGATTATGGAAATAGCAAAATTTTCTCTGCAGAGTATTGAAAAAAAAGGTCTGCGTTGAAAAAAATTAATCTTAAGAGTTGTTGACCTCGGGGAATAACGATCCAGGCATTATCAGTCGGGATTAATCCATTTATACCTGTCAATATACATTTCGTGACGACTACGTTCGATATGATACGTTCCAGCATGAATTATTGAGCGAATTATAAAAATGGACAATCGAAAAAGGCGCTCTACAGAATATAATAGAATTTCTTCAGCGAGTTCGAAGAACGGACCATTTCCAATAGCGTTCCTCCCTAACAATTTCCTTTTAGAATTTTTAGAACATTCCACTTGACGAGCTTCGATCACAAGAGATCATCCTTGTACTTCTTTATGTACATTTCCTAAATCTTCCTCTTTCCCTTCCAATCGCCACGCATCACATTCTAACGTCGAGTGGAGAGGAGAACTGGTCGAATCGTTCGACTCGTCTTTTCCATTATTTCTTCAAATCGTTCGCGCCTATGTTCTCTTAAAACCTTTCGGCCGTATCACTCGTATATTTGAGAGAAAGACCGAACTCGTACGATGGGCAAGATTTCGTGAGACAAAGAATTTCACACACGTCTCGTCTTCCGAAGGTACAAGGTCTTTGGATAAGCTGAAGCGTAACTCAACCAAGACAGGTTGCATCGGGATGTTATGGTAAACATACAGCGAAAGATCTCGCACCTAGGTGCGAGACCAGGCTCGAAGTTTGCCTGCGTAAACAGACGAGAGGACGGAGTTTATGTTTCTGTCTCAAATTCCTTACATGCAGGCGCATAACCCCTTGGAACGATAATGCACCGTAACGTTTAACGACTTCGTCAAAGAGGTACCGGGTACCTCTGTTCGATACTGTTTGCGCATCGTCTTTTTTAGAGGGCCACGGTCCAAAAGTTTGGCAAGACGATTATCGGGCCGTCTATAAGCGTCTGCGTTTGTCCGCCACGTTAACATTTCGCCTCTTTTCGGAGATAGAAAATATTCCTCTCGTAAAAGATCCGATCGAAGCCAGACTAAATCACGTTTTAAAGACTAACGCATAAAACTTTATTATCCCTGGAATACTCAACGGATACTCATAGGATCACGAGTTGTAAAACGTTAACTCGTCGTTTAAAGTTGCGTAAACACCGTGACCGTGATTTCTTCTTTGACACTTGAAATAATATCGCGTAAAGGGTCGTTTTTACTTTACGTTCAATTTCTAATAATAATACTGATAACGCAACACTAAGATAAAATTATACGAGAAGCTTGTAATCTCGATTTCGAAAGAATCCTCGTTGGTTTGAGGATTAGGTTGCGCGTAATCCATGTACAAGATTAACTTACCAAGGGAATTCAGTCCATAACTGGCTTGATAGACGGCTTGCGACGGACTGCTGATCGGGAGCCCAGAATTACCAAGACCCAAGCTCGAGCCGAGGCTCCCCGTACTTTGCTGACCAAGTTGTCCTAAACTTTGGCCAAAACCACTCATTCCCATTCCTCCTTGTCCCAGTTGTCCAAGACCTGTGAAACAACCGGATTTAATTAGACGTCCGCTCAGATTTCGAGACTCGTATCGTAAAGGACGGCGAAAGATTTGTCGATCGAGAGAAAGGATGAAGAGATAGAAAAGAAATATGACGTGCCTGTAAAACCGATACGTATACGATTACAATTTAATCTGTCCCAAACAATGGACACGCGAGATTAAATTAGAAGTGGAATAAAACTGTCGAGACTTCGTCTATTGTCTGATTATTTAAGACACCGTATTCTCCCCCGTGTGTGAAATCGTGTGTAATAATAATAAAATTATGCGAGACGATCGAATATATAATTAATGTAAAATCGGGCAATTTGTCGCGAGTAAATTTAATAATAATCAACTCGCGATCCATTCTTTTCTTTTTTTCCGCAAGATTTTACCATAAAAATGAATCGTTCGATCGATCTTAATTGTAAAAGTGGACATAAAAGTTGATCATTTACGTTTATCAAGATATAGTTACAAACGATACAAAATTATCTTTTTACTAACCTGTTCCCATTGTCCATCTTTCAGGGGGTCCACTGAACATACCAGCACCACAGAGATCGGAGCTCATCGGTCCAAACGGGGGTAATCCGTGCGAAGGCAGCAATGGACCCGGTGGGGAACGAAAAACTGGGCCGCACTTCTTCCGTTTTTTCCACTTTGCTCGACGATTTTGAAACCACACCTGGAATCACAAACGCATCACGTTTCATCGAATCAACGAATTGAAATTGCATCATCAACAAAATAAGTAAGTGAAAAACTCCGTTCATTTCATACGTACGTAACTCGAATAACAACCTATCAACAAAATCATGGAAAAGGCAATTCGAACGAATATCAAACCTCTCCTCTTCCCTGTTCACAGTTGACACGAAGCTTGCTCCTTCCTCGAAAGGACGAGCGATGCGATCGAATCGTCCTCCAGAATCGCGGCCGATTCTTTCACGGCCGGCCGAAAGCAAATTCGGCGTGCAAGACGTTAAGATGTCCCCGGGCGTTACGACAATATCTTCGACCCCACGGCGAGTAGCTATTAGCCGACGTTATGAGCTGTTGATTCTGGCCACGTAGTGGCCCCCTAAGCTGGCGGGGTCCCGGGGACTTGATTTATTGATATCGCATGCAAAGCCCACCCCTGTACCACTCTCCGATATACCCTCGTCCTACATCCCCACCAGCCACCACCCCTCCCCTCCCTGTTCCACGGACTACAGTCCCTTTCCTGGCACGGTAAAGCGCGCTATAGCCATCTCATATGTGGCCATAAATTAGTACTTTAGCATTAGAGCGCGCTTGCGCCTCCGATGCACACGTAGCAACGCGTTACCTGCGGGAGCAACCGAGGCTGCTTTCGCCGGCGACAGAGAACGAAACAGCCGGCCAACCCGACGGGGTGGAGACACCCTCCGCCCTAACATGTAGGGATTATACGAATCTAATTGGATATATGGGATTTACACGGTCCAGGGTACTCCAGGTATTGCCGGAGAAAGCGATCGCCGGATTTCTCCAACGAAGGCGGTTTATTATGAGGCGGCAAGTTTTAGGACGGGGCGAAAAGTGGTAAGGTATCGCGCAGATACTGCTTCGCGCCAACTTTGGAAGACGTTGTTTATCATTTGGGATAATAATAGCAGCAACTCTATTACCTGTGTGCATTCCTCGAAATAAGGAATAGGAATGTAGTTCGCGAAGGAGATTCGGAATTCGAGAAACATTTTCGATAGAATGCGATTCGCTAATTTGATTCGCGACGATAATATCGTAATATATTCGATCGTTCGATATGTTATTATTCTCGAAATATCTTGCTTCATTTGACGAAGCTTAGGAACATCTGGCACGTCTGTTGCAACTCAAGGATGAACGCTCGTGACGAGAGAATAGCATTAGAGCTGGATGGGTGTTAAGTGCATTGGGATCGAATCGGTGTCTATAGATCACCCATTGGCGCAGCCGTTTGACGATAATACTATCCATCTAAATCTCACACATGATAATTGTCGTAACACGGGACGAGAAGGCGGCCGGAATCCTCAAACCGTTTTCAAACCGGAAAGATTTCTCTCCCCTCTCGACTCTGAAGGAAGTCTAACGCGGAGAATATGCAAAATATCTCTTCTCCCCCTTTGCGCCGATCCCTTCTGCTTTGCCACGTCGTCGGTGGTTTCTTTCTTATCCGTGGGTGTGGTTGCGCCGATTTCACGCTACAAGTACAGCCCAGCGACTACAACTAAAAGCCCGTGGATAATTTGCTGTTACACGCCACGTGAGCATCGGCGATACGAAAGAGGGAAAAAGCGCAAGGGACCGTGCGTCGTATATATCGCGCATTATCACGAGCCCCCTACAGCCCCTTGCCCTCCCCTTACGCATGCCTGATGCATCCCGCATGTACGCGCGCCAGAACTTCCGTTAATTAACGCAGGTGAATGCTAATGACTCCTGTTACGAAATAACTGTACGCGAAACGAGAGCTTTCGTCGGCGATATTATTTCGGCCGCTGAGCACCGGACGATCACCGAGATCGTTTCGAACACCGAACAACGTCTAAATCGATCCAACTTTTCCATTATCGGTCATCGGTGATTGCAACATCTCGCCCCTCCTCGTAGTTTTCCGCGTAAACTGTTACGAAACTGGACGAACGTCGTCTCTTTATCTGGAACCAATACGAATTCTTCGGATTTACGGGCATGGATGCGAAATACGATTACGATACTTTGCTTCGTTATCCTTATATTTAACGCCTTTCGAATATAGCGATAAACGCGACATCTTTTGCTTCAATCTCATTCAATCACGGTAAAACACTATTGCACCATTGTTAATAATAATAATCATCATCATCATCGTTCTACGTTTACGTTACGCAAAAGCACACACGTTTCGTTGATCACCGATATCTATGAAATTGTGTTAATTATACATATATCATGATACGAAACGCGCTATGACAGGAATGAAACTATCGTTCTCTATGATGACACGCGGACAAAGGTGGTTAGCGCGAATGATTCACGTACTAATTGCATACCTAGTATGATAGATCAGCGATCATTAAATTCACGTGTCTTAAAAATCATACGCTATCGCTATTAATGAACGTCAAATTGATTGTATCATAGTTCTATACGTGCTGTACCTAATATAATCATGGAATAGCTATCTAACTGTATCAAAAATCTCAAGATATCGAGATCAAGAAAAAAATATATACCGTACGTATAAATCGAACGTGCGTAGATAGAATATTAACAGATTATTAAAATCGAACGATCGATTGTTGGAAGAGCGACGAATGGGTAAAGGGTCTGGCTGGATGAGGTATATAACTGGATGGATCGAATCGTAGAACACACCTTTCGATGACTAAGATTGCTCGACCGATATCTTTCGTGAGCATAATGCCTCAGTTCGAGACGGGACGGTGGATCAATTAGGAACATTGCTTTTTAAAAATTGATCAATCACCGCATCACACGTTGCGGAGGCGCGTGCGCTACGCCAGCTGTTCACAGGAAACACCTGGAATCGCGTCGAGGTTGTAGAAAATGAACACAAACGCCTTCTGAGATCGAGATAGAAAATATAAACGAACGAACGATTGAAAAGACTCGATCGAGAATGCGCTTATGCATTCGAATTTTTCGATATACGAAAACTGGATTGAGAAAACGAGCATCGAAATTCATTACGATATTCCTATACGTAGTTAATTACGCTTTTTATCCACGGACATTTTCCCTATCCGACAGT
Organism: Apis florea; assembly: GCF_048593485.1. Classification (NCBI taxonomy): domain Eukaryota; kingdom Metazoa; phylum Arthropoda; class Insecta; order Hymenoptera; family Apidae; genus Apis; species Apis florea. Next base: position 4,820,249 of record NW_028256746.1, read on the forward strand.
CCGGCAGCCTACCAAGTTGACAGAAGAATTTGCATAAACGATTACCCTTGTTTGGGATTCATCGTGTAGACTGCGCGAATTCACGAGCGAAGCGATAATTTGGTTGGAGAACTCGACCCTCGTAAATTGAATCTTTATTGATACAAATATGATATCGTCGCCCGATAAAAAGGCGATATTTAATTAAAGATCTTTAAAAGTTGGATTTCTTTTTTTTTTTTTTTTTTTTTCTTTTTGAATTTCTTCGACTCACGATCGCGAATAGCTTAGTTTAACCCGAGGAAAGAGTTTTCGAGCTCTCAGGGGGGGTTCTAAAGGTGGGAAGGAGCAAGGTTCGGCCAGTGGAGTCAGGGGTGAGCTGAGGTTAGGGTGAGGTTTAAGAGGTGGAAGAGGCGGCGAGACCTCGTAAAGGGGGTTTCAACGGACGCTGATATAAATTGAGCTTGCCATCAAGGCAAGCGGCGGGATCTGCCCAAGACCCTAAGATATATAGAAGTAGCTTTCAGCACGCCATTGAAGAATAGTTCGACTCGCTTCGCGGAAAAATGCTTGGAATCGCCTCGAACCGAGATAACGTTTTTCTTTCCAGACTTTCGAGACGATCCGTCGAGAGATAAACCGATTCCACGGATGAAAACTTAATTTATCATCGCTCTCATCTCGTTCTCTTCGTACGTTTCGTGATTAATCTTTTCCATTCGATCGCGATGAGAATTGTATCGCGAATTTTCCGATTGTGTCGCGTGCGGCAAGTAGATACGGATAATCAGTGGTCAGACAGATGCGTCTTTAAAAATTAAATCATCTTAAGACCGTTCTAAGTTTTCCTTCCCTAGATCGCTTGAAAAAGCAACGAAATTAAAATTAATGAAGAAAGAAATCGAGATGCAGCGGTTAAAACGAAGTAACAATTGATTATTGAAAATGTTTTTTGTATTCTCTATATTCATTAGGGAGAAGTATGTCAGGAAGTTTGAATATTCGATATAGACAGATGATATTCTTGTTTCAACTTGATTAAAAATTGTAATATATCTTCACGAAGGTAATATTGAATTTCGATTTCAATCAATGTCGAATTTATTATTTACGAATATTACATACGATTTGTTTATTTCCTCGATATTTACGGTTAATCCTTGCCGATTAATTTTCAAACAGAGAGAGAAAGAAAAAATATAATATTCTTTGAGGAAAGAAAGAAACGTAGCCCGGTAGTGTGAGTGACTAATATTTAATGAAAATAAATACTACATAAGTTGGCGCGATGCGAGCCTGATTGATGACGGTGGTCGGGCTTTTCTGTCCGAGGGTGGCAAGACGCATTACCCGGACCGCCTACTGTTTCACGTTGCGTCAGGAGGGACATTTTCGTTGGGCCATTAGTGGGTCGTCGTGATCTAACGTCACGCGAAATTAAAATTCAAGGATCATTCTCGAAAAAAAGGAAGACGAAGACGTCGACTTTTTTTTTCTTCTTTTTTTTCAACACGAAATTCACCCTTCTCTTGAAATCAGTTTCAAGATATTGGCAGTACGGTTAAAGTAAAGAGATGCACATTCTTTCTCATAGTGCGGGCAACCTCATAAAGGTCGTGGAACTACCGATAAAGTGCATACTTGCGGCTCTCGCATGCACGGTGAACCGTAAACTTGATCCATTTATACTTTATTATTATTTCGCGGATGCAATATAGTCGGCTTAGGATGGCTGTCGTGAAATTAGCCCGTATTGCTCGTGAAACTGGATTTATCTTTTGAAGTAAGCGCGGTCGTAAGAATCTGTATAACGTTCGTTGTACATTGCCCTCGATATAATAAATACATAATAAAATTTCGCCGTTTCGATCGAAAATATTTACGGACGACTCGCGTACTTTAAACCCATTTATCGAACGAATATAAACTTAGATCGAGTCGTATCGAGTTAGTAATGGTTCGTCCTCCGTGGCGCGTGGAAGTCCAGCGTGAAAATCGTTCGAGATTTCGGGGGATGGCGATCGGTTTCACCCCAGCGTGTCGTGTATTTTCGTGGGTGTGAAATTATTCAGGGCCGGTAGACGTCATAACAAAATGGGCGTTAGATGATGCTCCCCAGGGTCATCGCCTGCGACATAGTTTATCCATTGAGAACCCCAATTCTCCTCCATATCTAGTCACCGCGTGTGTACACGGGGATGCTTTTCTCTCCTCGTACGTTGGCACGTTGTTTGGTGGTTCGATGGTGTGCGCGTTTGTACACGCGTATGTGTACGCGTACCACCGGCGTGATATTTTTTGGTCGACGACACGTAAGAGCTAATATCGCGGTCTATGCATATTTATACGGCATTAAAAATCACCCCTCCCTTAAAATGCATAGGCTGTTGCATACCAGACGCGCTGAATCTTCGCCGAGCCGCGTAGGTTGAAACGTTGAGAGCTGGTATTAGACGGTATTCTCGTTCCTCTTTGAACTTTTACCATTTCGTTTGCACAAATGTTGCTTAAGAATATTTGACCGGTTTTTCCTCTTCCATTTCTTATATTCCCCACGATATGCGATTACAATCGCGTTGACGTTACGAGATAAAGGTTCTGCATCTTGGCTTTGGTGTGGCAAAGATTTTCTTCTACGATTTTCGTCAATCCAAGCGGAAGGTTATAATTTTTGAAAAAAACTCGACTACGGTGTATAATATATTTTTTAACCCCCGTCACAATATATATATATATACACATAAAGATGTTGGAATCGAGAGCAGAAAATATTTCACGCTTAACATTAGTCTAATGTTAGACTAATGCCTGTTGTGCCCGTGTATTCTTATTCGAGGAGGACGTTGATTTATTTTCGCGGGCACGTCTAGCCGGCGGGCCATATTCGATATTCGTTCGATGACGTTCATACGTTACAGACGGGCCAGAAACAATGTGGCAGTGATTTAACACGGGACAGAACCGTGATCGAGAGTGATTCGCGTTGCGGCGAAACTTGACGCGCGCGTGTTCGATGCGCCATCGTAAAACACTCGATTGCCGCGTACACGTGTCTGGTTATACGGTGGACGCATCCACGTAAATGATCAGTGATAGTTTACGGGCGGAAATTTTGCAGATGGAAATTGCATATCGATCATAGCCGGCTTTCGATACTCGATTCAATGCCCGACAATGCGAGGTCATAATTCCATATTGGCTTTTCGCGATTTTTTTTTCTGTTTTTTTTTTTGTTTTTTTTTTTTTCCCTCGGCAATCCTTTTTTCTTTCTCCAACACGTGTCAAGCGAAATTAATCGAATGTCATGATTGAAAATTCTCGAGATGGATCCTCCGTTCGAGCATCAAAAGTCGTTTCGTTAATAACGAGTCGAAGAAAATCTTCAATCTCGTTGCGCAGCGAGGTCTTTTCAATTCTTGCGGGTATGTATATATATATACACATGTATATATACACACGTTGAAACTATTTCCCATTTCTCAGGACAAGACAATAACGAACTACATTTACCCCCGATGCCGTCACTTGTTTGTCCCAAAGGATGGTCGAATGACACCGCCATTCGTCCACCTCCCGTGGGATACTTTGAAAGCAATACCCAACCACCGCGGACCATCTCTCAGAGCGGCATATGTGACTTTTAGCGAAAGTCCATAGTAGATTCGAACTTCGATCATTCCCCAAAATGAATCGGAGCAACGAAGCTCGTCGACAATTTCACAATGATCGAACATGAATATAAACAAATTAATACAAATGTTCAAACGCACGAATTCAAAGAAAGTATCGACGAGAGAGAACGTAGAAAATTTTACGCTTGGAGAATTTGCTCGAATAAGAGAATTTTAAGAGCGGAAGGAATTCAATCAAAGGAAGTACCAATCTTTCAGGATCTCGTATCCAGTGTTATCACCGTTAAAATCGTAGAATCGTAGAATCCATAAACTCGTTCCCTTTTCGTTCGATCGTTTCTTAAATACGAAAGATTCGCGCGACGAGAAAGTTGCGGACAGCGAGAAAGGACAGCGAAAACGAACGAACGAGGGTGTTTGTTTCGTGACAGCGTGTTTCGCTCCCATCCCGTTCCCCCCTTTTTCCTTTCCTTCTCTTTCTTTTTTCTTTTTTTTTACTCTTGGTCGCGTACGAAGGTTTGGTACGGATCGTGGCGGCCATCGACGGAAGATCGTGGCCCATAAAATTTCCGAGCAGTAGTAATCGAAAGGACCCTTCAGCCTAGAAACGAGCAGTTACCTGAGGCAGTTAAGTTAAATGCCTGTTAGCAGACGTTAACTGCTCGCCGCTATGGGTTCTATTCCGTGGACGATTGCAATTTTAATCGCCTCTTCATTATGATTAAATTTAAATCGGCTATGTGCAGGTCTAATAAAGCTCGTTCCGCGGCGGCCGCTCTGGAAACAGAAAATGTCTCCTGGGCGGATTAAAATACGCGTAATTAAAACCGTAAAGCGCCAATACGTGTCCCCGAAAATAGACTGTCGGCTTCGCGATAAATGTCCGGCTGAAAAAAGCTTTTTGTCTGAATGTGGGCATACGCGCGCGCGCGTGTACACGATCACACCATGTGGTGGACATACGTTCGTCGGTGGAACGGCGGATGATTGAGCTTTATTTGAACCATCGAGATCGGTTAATTAATATTCTAGATATGATTGACGGTAAGGAACGAAGCGTTTGTGCACACCTTTCTAAAATTGGGCATCGAAACGTGAGCCCTATCACGCGAAAATGCACGCGCGCGCGAGAGAGAGATAGTGTATGAAAAAAAAAAAAAAGAGAGCCATTGACCCCTGGTCGCGAACCAGGGGAGGTTTCGAGAAGGGATGAAAAAAAAAAAGCCCTTGGACGTTCCCGGTGGATGGTATTTTTTTCGCGCATCCACGAGCACCGCGAAATTATTTATGGCCGTCGAATCGGCGTTTTGCCACGAATAATTTTCGAATATCGTCCAACTTTTGTTGGTGATGCGACATTTTTTTTCTTTTTTTCTTTTTTTTTTTTTTTTTTTTTTTGCTACACGGATCGCACGCTAACGACCGACAATTTTATTATTTCGAATAATACTTGGCGGATCGGATGGGAGTGATAAATTGGTGGCCGCGACGACGAACGAAATTGACGAAAGAACGAAAAGGCGAAGCGAAATAAAGAAATAGCCATTTTCTTTTCCGTTCTTTGTTTCCCATCCCATTGTTACGTTTTCATATGGAAAACCGTCGTTGGTGTGGAGAGCGTATGGAACTGCGCGCGAGAAGAAGGGCAAACGCAACGAAGGAAAATAAATAAGCGTGTGAATGGGAAAAAATGAAATATTTCGCGAAAGTAAGGATAAATAAAGAGGTTGTATATATTTTATTCGAAATGATAAAAATTGGTCTAATATGAAATTCATTATATCCATTACCACTAATTAAACCAAGTGAAAGGTCGGTGGAGGGGCGCTGTGAATTTTTTAACGATAAAGTTAGCGGCTTTTTGATTATTTTATTTCGGCTGATTGAGGTGGATTTTCATACGAGCCTGCCCCACCTTCATTAAATATCCGATTACCACGATAAAAATTGCACGCCGATATGTATCTGAGACGCGGGGCGGCCGCGTCTGATCATGGTCACGAGTTAAACGAGTACTACAATTGAAAACGTTATTACGTTAAAGTGTAATTGAATGCCTCGCGCGCATAATTCCGGATTGGGTACGTGATGCCGCATCGAAGTAATTGTTGATTGTAAAGCAGTTCCGACGTTATCGTGCAAGCAATATAATAGTTGTTAATTAACAGCAATTAGAGACGGAGCGGCAATTACATCTCTTTTCAAGTAGTAATAAATTACAACAGATCGATAAATCGTAATATTTCATTACACTATTTCAAGTATTTTGTTGGTAATTAGAAATGCTTCCCGTGGCACTCTTCCCCGCTATCATCGCATTAAAATTGGCCGTTGGTTAATTTTTAGCTTGCGTACAACAACCGTTCTCCTGATCCGTTCCGTGGCCACGCAACTACCTTCCCACCCTTTTTCGCCCGATTAAAAAAAGTCGTCCCGATTGTTGGCGCGAAAAATTCTACGAAACTTCTTTACAAGCGAAGTGTATTCTTTTCCCCGATTCTTGGTATCGCCAATTAAATATATAATTTAATAGATCCTCGAATTTCGCGCGAATCGTTTAATTTATCGTCGTTCTTTTTTCCTTCTTTCTTTCTTCTTTCTCATAGTTTTTGTAACTAATAAAACATTCTTTTCGTTTAACGATATTCGATGGAATGCAACAATTCCACCGAATTTTTGACAATTCAAACTGTAAAATATTTTCGTTCGTTCCCAATTAAGATTATCCAATTTTTCTTTCTTCTTTTCTTTTCTTAATCATTCGTTTAATCGTCATTAAAACATTCACAACGATCTTTTCAATACTGTTATAGTATCATCTTCTCGTAAGGTTTACCGGACTTAAGCTTCAACATTCGTCAAAAGTTTGTCATTTCATCGTCACAACGCAAGAGAGATTTAAAATTGGCTTTTAATAAAGCTGGGAATAGGCGAACGGAGGAAGGCACGATGGGTGCACAGGAGCCACGTGTGCACGCGGTCCGATACATGGGGATGGGCCAGCCCTCGTAAAAATGTTGAGCGGCGGCGGGTCGGCCATGGCGAGTCAAGAAATCTTTGATAGCGACGCTCGATAGTATAGCGACGCTGGGCGCCGGCGCCTTTCCCTAGCAGCCCCATTGGTGCCTGAGGCCCTCTCCACACGAGAGCCCGCCGCCAGGTTTCCTTGGAAACGCTTCGTTCGCTCTGATGTCTACCCTCGCCCACGGAAAACCTCTTTCAATTAGGCGCCCAGCCAGCCCGACCATTCCAACTCTCTCTCTCTCTCTCTCTCTTCTCTTTCTCTCTCTTTCTTCCTCTCCTTCCATCTCTCTTCGTCCTTTTCGTCCGTTCGTCCACGATACTTTTCCAAGTCCCGGTATATATACCCGGTTCTCGAAGAGAGAGGTCTCGTTCTCATCGACGGACGGTTCTCCTCCTCCCCTCCCTGATTCGTTTAGTGATTTCCTTCGTTCTTTAATAATTATGCTCGATGTTCGAGTCCCGTGGATTCGACGATGGAAGCCGAACGGTTACGCTTGAAAGCCTCGTGACGTTTCTCGAGCGAAGGGATGACGAGAAATATATACGTATATATATATATAAGGAAGACATGGGCTTAAGGTTTAGCGAAATTGCACGCGATCGAGGGAGGGATGAAGGTTCGACGGGAGGAGAGAAAATGAGGAAAACCGAAAGCAAGGGAGGGAAAAGTCGTGGCTGTGAATTTGAAAGAGCGAGCCGATGGGTATATATTTGGAGCAGGTCAATCACGTTGTCATAGAAGCGCGAAAATTAACCTTCGTAATAGTCGAGGGACGAATTTTTCTCATAACTGTCCACGTGTGTATGAAGAATATAAGGGAATCCAGTGGAAACGCGGCGTCCACGTGTGTGTCGACACGGGAGAAGAAGACGAGCGAAAACTGTTTGATATGCAGCACGATGCCCGGCTTGACTGACGCTTCCGAGTTGCGAATAAAATTTTCATGAATTTCTATTAGCTTCGTTTTTCTAGACGTGCCCCGGAGACTTAAAAAAGCTCCGCCCGGCTGATGGCCAGGGGAAGAAAGAGCGCGAGCTACCCCGTTGGCCAACGATTCAATATCAATTTTATCAATTTCCGTTTTCCGAACAATGCGCCGAATTTTGCTTCGTTCTTTGAATCAACCGAATGAAATGAAATTTCCACGAAATACTTCTTTTCTTGGAGCGGTTCAATCGCATTTATGAATTGATAATTTTCACGAAACAAGATTCGATATATTTAAATATTTTGAGATAACGTTAACGTTAACGTACGAATTGGAGTATATTCGAAAATGGTGATTGGAAGTTCGAAGGATGTGTTGTTTCCATGATCTTTGAATTTGACACACGGGTAGGGAAAGTTTGCAGAAAGTTTTGCGGTTGGCCCACGGCGAGTCGGAGCCCACCAAAATTCGAGACCCCGTAGGGTGAAGGCTTAACGTTACTCCAAGTTTCAGTTTAATCCGAAAAGCCGCGGTAGGCCGGCGAAATTGATTTCGAGACACTAGCGGTACCACCTAGTTATGCCTATTAAACGGTGACTCTTGTTGTCCAAACAGCGATACGGACTTGAACGAACGGCATTTCTGGTTGAAACATCGCGTGGAATTGTTAGGAGGAGAATTTCATCGCGTTTAATTCTGACAAATTATGTCAGAAATTGTCAAAGAGAATTTAATCAAATATGAAATTCATCGTTCCAAACGGATCGCGAAGGCTAAGACGCTAAGATTGTTGGAACGAGAAACAGAACTTACTTGGACTCGACTTTCCGTGAGGCCGATTTTCACAGCTATCTCCTCTCTGAGGAAGATGTCCGGATAATGGGTCCGATTGAAACACCTTTCGAGCTCGTTCAGCTGGGCCGGCGTGAACCTCGTCCGGTGCCGTTTCTGCTTGGCGGGCTTGTCATCGCCTTGCCCGATCGCTGCCGCGTTCCCTACAACAACGATTCACCTCTCAATAAAACAAATAAAAAACAAAACGAATTCGATCGAATCGAAAACCTTACGAACAAAAACCAACTCGACTCGAGAACGACTAATAATTAATCGTTTTAAATTCACGACTCTCGTTGCAATTTTCACGCGATCTCTTCCCTCGATGCACCACCTTTCGCGCGAAATTTAGAATTTATTCTACGGCGAAACGGGGTATGATCGGGTCTAGGCCAAGGGAAGGGAAAGCCTCGGTGGTGAAAAATGTGTAAGCAGGTTGGAAAACACGGTAAAACGCTTACCCGTGCCAGGCATGGTCATGATTAATTCCTGGTGTAGCGTGAGGCCACCGCCGGCAGACAATCCGGTCCCCAAATTCACTCCCAGCACGCCGTCCAACTTCTCGTGCCTCTTCAGGTCCTGTGCATGAAGATCCTTCGCTCCTGCGAACGCGAAACGCGAAAAAAAAAAACGAGCCATTACAGTTTTCCGTTAGCCCCGCGCCCGCCACCGGCCCTCCTCCCCCTCCCCCTCCTCGTCCTCGCGCTCACTCCCTTTTCTGCTCTATGTAGTTTAAATTTGTATAGGAGCAGAAGCCGAGTGGCCGATGGTGAGGGGAGCACGGACCACTTAGCACGAAGGTGCGAGAATCGTCACCGGCCTCCGGCTTCTAGGCGAGCAAACACACACACGGGTTCCGTGCAACGCACCAACACGTGTTGGCGCGCGCGCGCAGCCAGCCACGGCTACGTGTAAAATTTCTAGAATGCGTAGGAGGAGAACGAGTGAAACGGCCGCGACGGGGGAACCCGATGATCGCGCGGCCATCGCGCGTCGTTGCGCTTTGTCAAATTTCCTTACGTAATCGACTAAACTAGTTCCTAAACCTCTAGTCTCCAACAGTCTAGGGACTTTTTTTCGTCAAAAGATTCGAAAAAATCGGAATTCGAGGAGATCGATCAAGGAAGCGACGGATCGAGTGATGGAATTCAAATTCGGACGAGAATGAATATGGAGGATGGAAAGTAACGAATTTTAAAGATCGACGACGCGTCGAACTTTATGATTAACTGGGAAAATTGATTAGAAAATTGCGCGATGCGCAACGGATATGACAAATATTTTTTACTGGACGGATATAATATTTCTCTCGATATCTCGGAGACCGTTAATCGTCGGATCGTACATCACAAGCGTTATGAAGTCACACCCGTTTAGAACGAAAACGATAATATAGTAACCAAGGAATTTTATTGGTTTCATAAACATGGTGACCGGCAGTTTTGCATCGATATTTTATAATCCGGCCCGCTAATAGTGATTCATTCCGTGAGTCTGGATCAGCGCGTACCTATCCAAAATGCTTAATGCAACCGCACATGCATAATAACGTTAATAGTCTGGAATTTGAACGACGTTCGAAAGCACTGGTGGAAATAGTTGGAAAATTTCGACGGGGGGCATATTTCCGCGAGAAATCGAACATCGTCGCCGCTTTTTGCTAAGTTATGCAAACGCCTGGCTGAAAATCCAATCGTTTTCGTCCGACCGATATTCGCTACATCGTGCACATCGTTAATATAATTTGTAGCTATGCCCGACGAATATATCGACTGTCGCTGCACTGCCACTTCCACCATGAGTCGTCCGCGATAATTTTGGAAGTTTCTTCTGCCCCATCGAGGGCATTATTCATGATAGCGCCGTGTATCCGAAATTCTGTTTCCATTGTTTTTTTTGTTCCCGTTTTTTTTTCTCGTCAAAACTATTCTCGACCGACAAGATTCTCCAATATTCTCCAAAAGCAAGGAGGGGAGGGGAGGGGGAAAAAAAATGTCAAAACTATGGAAAATTCGATAACGATTCGAAAATTAGATCTCGTCTGCAAAAATGCATCGCGCATGGACAGATGCGAATAATAGACGAATAAAGGGAATAGGAAGTCGATCCTTTCGATTAGTGGAATCGAAAAGATCATAAAGATCATTCTTGAGAGAGAGAGAGAGAGAGAGAGACAGATATCTTTTCGATGTCGAACAGTGCGATTACTTGGACGAAAGGACTGCCTGGCGACGACCACCAACGTGCAAACAACCGTTTACTCAATGGAAACTTGGTATGAATGAACTTTATGACTGGTCTTTATTTTCGTTTTACTTTTATGGGCGTTGATGATTTTATTTCGATTTTACTGGGCAAGACCCGGTATTTATGAGCAAGCCTGCCTCGTCCGTCTAAAATTCGGTAGGTTCCTTTGATCTCTTCATCGTGGTTTTTTTTTGTTTCTGCGAAAAGAGAGGAAGAGAGACAACAGAGAAAGAGAGAGAGAGGGAGGGGAGGGTAAAAAGAACGGGAGAAAGAGAGAACGCCGATACTGGATTCTTCCATGAATTTTCCAACAATTTTTGTCACGCAGTTGCGAAGCTTCCACTAAAAAAAGAGCGCGTTGAATTGAATTGTCACTATGTGATCCGCGCCATGACCCGTGTAATTTAATTCGTCTCGATCAAGATCAATTTAAATTGGTGAAAAAAAAAAAAAAAAAAAAAACGTATTTTATATAAAGAACGGCACAGTATGTATCGCAAAAGTCGGAAACTGTTCGTCCTTTGACATGTAGTATCATAAACGCGAGTTTCGATCCTTTTAAATTTAAAAGGGTATTAAAACGAGAAACAAAGATGGACAAATAAATATTAAATTAATACGAGAGCTAGCAAATTCAATTCGCTTAATTGCTTGCCGTGTTTTGATAAAAATTGGCAAACAAGGTATGATTAGTGCGAACGCACCGCTCGAGGATTAGTGCTACTAACCTTTTGTTTGCTTCGCAACCGTTTGCCTCTCATTAACGCCAAGAATCATTGTTTAATCCTATCCCACCTGTCCGGATTATCGGATTATTTAATCGAATTAAAAGGATTGTCCTTAAGACGACGAATCCACTTGTGGATGTTATTTTCTCTTTATATTTCGCTTTTTCTCTCTCTTTATCCCTTCTTTTATCTTCTTATTGGCAAAAAGGCGTCGAACTCGATATAAGGCGTTATTGACAAGAATGATCGTCGAAGAAACGACATCTCTGTACTCTGTATCGATGATCTTTTAAAAAGTTCGTGATCGATGGTAATCGGATTGCAAACGTCTGATTAATAAATGTATAAATCGTATTATCGAATCCGGAAGCGGATCGACACACGTACGCAAAATTCAAAGGTCAAGAGTCGTGCAACGGTCTCGATGCTTTGATTTCGTGTCGTCAAATGAAATTAACAATTTTAATGAACTTAGAATCGTCACTTTTCCTTCGTTGTAAATTAATTCGGAAAATTATAAAATCGAAACCATGTTACGATCTTACGAAAGAGATGTAATGTAAGAAAAATATTTTTGCAAGTTGTAACGAGATCGATTGTTAAGAACGATTGACGTTTGCATTGGAAAAGAAGAGAAAGTATCTCTAAAAGTCAAAGAATAAATTCTGGATGAAAGAGAATTGTGCATAGCGACAAAAATCGACGGTTAATTGTTCTTTAATTGAACTGACACGTCGCGCTTTTGCTCGGTTTCTACTACTAGTCCCAACTCTAAATCGTTCCTTAACTTCTCGCCTAATGTAATCAGCGTTGAAGTAATTAAGGTCATCAAACTCGAGAAGCGGTTTCCTTGGGCGGGAACAAGCGTCCGCCACGTGTTATCGGGCCAAAGTTTTTCTTTTTATCGTTCGGCCAACTTTTCCTTTCTGTTTTGCTTGCGCACCCGTGACTTTTGACAGGGAAAACTGAGCGCGACATAAAATTTCCGCATGATTCCGTTGATGGGGATGAATGGGAACGGCTTTCTATCTTTTTCGAGATATTTCCTGCCTTTGGGTTCTTTTTTTTTTAAATTTTGAAAGTTTTTATAAAAAAAAAAATATACCTATAGACGTTGACTGATGTTGAAACGATTGAATATCGAATGGAATATCGAAGAGTGTATTTCACTTATATTTTGAAGAACGGTATTGTTTTTTTCTTTTATTATTTGTATTTTAGAATTTTTATCTTATATTTGAGAAATTTGTGTTATAAAATTGTTTGATATATTGGATATAATTTCCATTTATTTTGACTTCTGAATGGAATAAAATAAAATAAATAGAAAAAATTTTGTAGCGATTAGTCAATTATTAAAACAAATTGTTTTTAAAATATTCGAATGAAAGAATGAATCGTATAAGATCAAAATAAATGCGTAGTAGGCAAATATATAAGTAAAGAAACATGTCCGACGGACAGAGTTTTGTCGAGCGTGCCATGAAATTTCATGGTAAAAAAATGAAATGAATATGTTATCGTCCATAAAGTTTATAAGTATTTTATAGTCTATCACGAAAGAAAGTAACGAATAAAATATAATTCACAAGTATAATTGCTTAACTGTGAAAACAATTGCGCGGATCACTCGGTATCAGAAGCAGAGAAATGTTTATTTTTTTAACAGATTTTTAGTTAATATCATGTATGAATAGTTCTTTCATAATTAACAACCTTTTAAACGTAAATGACCATATTAACTTTGACATTCTCGTGTTTTCAACTAATGTTACTCTTTAAATATTAATAAAAACTAATTTTTATGCAAGAAAAAATAATAGACAGTTATAAAGTTTTAATATCAACGATTTCTTAACGATTCATAAAACGTGTAATATTTTTTTAAAAGAGTTATTTTTATAAAAGAATATTTTATAAATTATATTAAAATTTTTGTGAACGAGTTACAATTCAGTAAACAATCGAAATTAAATTATTGCAAAAATGAAGGAAAGAAAAGACACAAAAGTTTATTCATATTTGCCACAGAACTCTAAAATCCTTTAAGTGATAACCGCTTAACGTTTTAATAAAATAAAAATATTACACTTTAACGCTATTCGGTCAATTTTAGATATTAAAATGAATATTCAAATTTTAAATATTCAAATAAAAAAAAATCTTTTTTTCGTATGGTATCTTTCAGCGAGTGAAATTAATTTGCAATAAATCTACTCCATTTTTTATAATAAAATTTAAACGTTATCCTACGATTAATCACTACAAGAAGATGCAAAAACCAAATATCATGATACCTTTACTCAAGAGCCAAAAATATTAGAAAGATTAGGCCAAGCCAGTATCAACCGCTTGCACAGCACAAAAAACCTTCTTCTCCACTTTTCACAATGAACCAACCAACCACAGAATAACGAGCGACAAAATTAATCGCAACAAACCTTCCGAACATCGTCCAAAAAGGCCATTTTTGTGGAAAATTGTGAAACATCACGAATCCATCCTACAACCACCCTCGAAGAGTACCGCCGCGTAAAAATATTCCCTTCAAAATATTTTGACAAATAAAACACACGGGATCCATCGAGGGGCCAAAAGATTGTCGCACCTTTCCCTCCTTACTTACCGGAAATACCGTGTACCGAACCGCCGGCGGAGATGTTGTTGAGCATGCCGTTCCCGGGGAATGCAACCCCCGACACAGATAGTACGCGGTTACCGAAAATCCGCGCGTCACCGCGAGCCACCCTCGTAAGCTTTTTTCCTACGTTTCCTACCCCGACAAAAGGTATTGTACTGCGAGTTTATCGTGAATATAACGCGGCAAGCAGCGATACAACCGACAAGACTTGCTCGAGGAACGGCCCGTGCCCCAGCAAGGCAAACAGCGGACTGCCTAGCTGCCATATCCGAGCTCCCCCACCGCCGAGGACAGCCGCGAATGTCTCCCTCTCTGTCGCGCGAAACACCCTCTTGCGCGCCTCTTCTTCTCCCCCGTTGCACGCGCCAGCCCGTTCTCACTCCCGCGCCTGGCCTGTGGGCGTGATATTAAATCGCTGCCGTGCTTCAGACTCGCCGCCGCCGCCAGGAGCGTAGCTAGCTGGAACGGAAACCTGGAAACGATACTTTTCGACGAGCACCGTTTCCATTTGCCGAGTTTTCTTTTCCTCGCCCCGAATCGAGGACGTTTGCAAAAGTGAAGGGGAAGGGGTGGATCTGTGACGAAAATAGAATTATCATCGTATGATCATCGTATCGAATAGAAAGAAGATTGGAAAATGTGATTGTGATTAGAAGAAATTTCTTCTGGCTCGTTCGATAAATCGGCTAAAACGGTATAAGAAAGTTGGAAGATAGCATCGTCGAAACAACGGCCTCGTTGCACGATCTTCCTCTTTTTTTTTTTTTTCTAAAGATCGGTCGACGAGTTAGTGAAGCGAATCTATAAAATCGGCCCACTTCCGGTAGCACTTTATCCGGGAGATGGCACGCGAGTCCGGAGACACCGGATAGACACAGATTGGCAGGGCAGAAAGAGCGGAAGGAAGAAAATACAAGAAAGGATAAAAGAAAGGACGTCCAAGGAGAATAGGAGGAAGAGGACGAGGAAAGGAAAGTAAGAAGGGATAGTGTAGTTCGAGTCGCGAGGATGAAGAAGGGGGGAGAGGGAGGGAGGGGAGGGAAGGAAGGAGGAAAAAGAAAGAAAGAAAGAAAGAAAGAAAAAAAGACGACGGAAGGAAATCGAGAAGCGGTAGTGGCAGAGTTTTGCTCACGGACTACGGTGGTTGGCGGGGCTGTCCATATCCGAGGTAAACTCTATCCAGGTTACTGTAGTCTAGCTGTCTCTGTTTTGCGGTAGGCGGTAACCGCTACAGACGCAGCTCCAATGAGCGAGTAGCCCGCCCTCTGGATGCCCCACTAGCTCACCCTCTGCCGGAGATTTATTGAAATTTTATTTTTATGGCTGGTAAGCACGGCGTCCGGTGGATGCAGGGGGTTGCAGGGGTGCGCTTGGGGGGTCAGACGGGACGAGAAGAAGAGAAGAGGATTCCTTCTCGTTTCCTCCAACTTTTTTTCCACGTTTCCTCTATCCTCGTTTCGCCACACCGGCATCCACCCTCCCCACCACAGCGGTGTATTTCATCCCTTTCCCCCTCTTTCCCTCCCTCCCTCTCTCTCTCTCTCTCTCTCTCTCTCTCGTGCTTCTTCCCTCTTTGGCCTGGGTATACCGTAGCCGCGTAGCCCGGCCGCTTTATTCGCTACGTCCTTTTAATTCAATAGCTACCCTTTTTATAAGGTGGCGGATGTCGAGCGAAGACGGAAGTCGGCCGTGTCGCTTACAACGTCACCCATCAACGATATGCCAGAGATCAACTTTGCTTACTCATCGACGTAAGCTTGTTTGCCGGGATTGATATTCTCTCTCTCCCTGAATTCGAACACACGACCAATTTTTGCCATTGCCCACACGAGGAGGGGATATTTATCGCAACGCTTGGGATCGAGAACTCTCGATGAATCTCTTCAAGTCGTATTTTAGGAAAATATCTAGGAATATTGTTGTACGCGTAAGGACGTAAGACGTAAGAGGAAATGATTACAAGAGAGTTAAAAGGAAGTAGATTGACTCCTCGGTACGTGTGTGCCGGACCATTGTTGTCTGGTGCTACTTCGTCGCTGTACGTTTAAGTTATTAATTAGCATCGTCGCACATCTTCCTGGTATAGTGTGACACGTTGCTATATGATCTATATATATATCTGTGAATATTTCTCCGAATGAATTATATCGCTATCATTGTCTATGGAATTGATAATTTCTTTGATTCATCGAGTAAATTTATTTATGATTATTTTATTAGTATTTTTTTACATTTTCTATGAATTTTTAGATAATACTTTTACTATTATGAAAATTTCATAGATAATTTACATTCATTGCTATAAATTATTCAATATAAAAAAGAATTAAATACAAATTGAAATGAGAGAAATTCATAGACGCGGATCAATTAAAATTCGTTTTTGTTTATTTTGCATTTATAGTTTGGATACGTTATTACTTTATTTGCTTTGTTTTATCTTATTTGCACGATGCGCGATTAAAAATATTCAATTGTACAGTTTGTTGAAAACGTTAGCTGGGGAAAAAAGAGTAATAGAGGAAAAGAAAAACGTTGGAACGCTTTATTTCCCGAACGTCGAAGCGAAAATTCATACTTGTCCAGCGGCGTGCGTCACTGGGAACGGTTATTTCAGCGTGGAAATAAGTTCGTAATAAACGTTGAAATACTACGTGTCGACAAATAACCGAAATTCGTTTTTATCACGGAAACGGGTTAATCGTCGTTACCTCTGTTGCGACGCGAGACTTATCGACGCGGTTTTGAATTTCTGAAAAACAATTAACACGAAAGAACAAGGAGGAAAACTACGGAAAAAAAAGAATTTCGAGGAAGAAAAATTTCGATCTCTTAGAGGAGAGGCAAATTTTGCAGAAATGCCACGCGTAGATACCAAGAATCCATATTGCCTTCAGAAGGGGCGCGGATGTCAAAGAAATTTAATAAACATGGGAGAACGCTTCCATCGTTCGACTGTTCGGCATTCTTGCATTAATATGAAAATAATTTACAACGTGGAGTTAATATTCGAGACGTACTGCTTTCAAAGCGGCTCTTCGACCGACCTCTACGCACGGACGGAAATTAGACGCTTAAATTATGCCCGATTTTTCGGAATCTTGCGAACGAGTTGAGTTCGACCGCGCGTATCTTATTAATTTATCCGCGATCTTTAAACGGAAATATTCGGGTCAGTGTATGGAAATACATCGATAATCGTATTAAAGATAATTAACGTGGTCGGCACGTAGTATTCGATCACCGAATGGAACGGGAATGGCGACGAGAAATTTTGAAGTACGTCGCGTGGCGATATGCGCGCGGCCGAATGAACGCTCCACACGACGGAAAATGGTGTAACCAGCGGTTTCGCCCGGTTCCTATGCTTCCAAAAATACGTTGGAATTCTCCGGTTTAATGAAACAAACATAACCAGAGAATGCACGGCACGATTCGTGCGCGCACCGCAGGAATCCTCCGGCTACAATGCAATTCGTATTTCAAATATTCCCCGTTTGTAATTTTTATCTTTGCCCACGACCAGCTGCTGCATCCACTTTTTGCGACTACTTAATTAATGTTTAATTATCGTTACGATCGTACTCCAACAACTCGATTAACCGAGTTCAATGCACTTTTAGCGAGAAAATTCGAAATGTAAATTGTTAAAAAGATAATCATTATAACAGAGGACGGTGTTTCGATCAAAACGATCCTTTAAACGAGTTTTCCAGCTTGGATCAAAAATCAGAGTAACTCACAGACGGATCGGTTTAATTTTCGGATTCAAGTAAGAACGCTCGTATTTTTTTTGTTTCTTTTTTTTTTTCTTTTCTTTTTTTTTTTTCTTTTCCTTTTTTGCTTTCTCTTCGAACGGCTTATATCAAGAGAGACGAACGGCAACAATGGCAACGAAACACTTGGGCGGTGGAAACACACAGAGGCATATATGCCTGTACGCGATCGATTTTAAACAGGCGAGACGAGCAGCGGCAAATTGACAATATGTCGAATGCAGACAACCGATGCCTCTGGCTAAAACTACCCTTTCGTGTTGCGAGACCGAGGTCCGTTCTACGTGTAACGCGAATTCCGTTTTCCGCAACTTCTCCGCGTCGCATCTTTCCCTTCTTCTTCGCGATTACTTACACTCAAAGATACCGTTTTCGACCAGCAAAATTTAAAACAATAATCACCACACACTTAATGTTATATTCCGAAACATATTTCGAAAAAAATTCGTTGTTGAGAAAAAAGACGAATACCTGAATCGAACGAATGTTCGATCACGGATATTCCCTTTTCCCTTTCTTCAAACTCAATTTCTTACCATCTTTAACGCGAAATAAACGGTAAAACGAGAATTAGAAATAAAAGAAACTAACTCCGTTTTATGAAACGGATTTATTTCCGTCAAACGAAATCTCTGCCCACTTCCGGCCCCTCTGCCCGGTTAATTTTTTCCCGTCGTATAGTTTCGTCCTCCGAAATATTCGACGAATCAGAGGGCGTGCGTTGAAGCTCACCCTCTTGGGCCTGCACGCCTGTAGAAGTAATACCACTTTCGCGACGCACCGTGTGCCCCGCCTGTTCGAATTGGAACAACGTGTGCACGGGCAACAGGCGACACACAGGTAGACAGGAATTTCTGATATTACATACCAGAAGCCGGAATGCCCCCATAACAATCCCGAGGGAGTGTACGAGGTTCTCCACATACGCCAGACATATTCCACGTCTAGCACGCCTCCCCGGCTCTCGTCAGTGTCTCCTGTTCCCTACAAATAGGCAACTGTTCCGCGTCTATCTCTTCCTCTTCTCCTTCTCCCTCTTTCACTCTCCTCTCCATCACTCGTTCCTGTCATCCATCCTTCTTCCACCCCTCTTCTTCCCTTTCTCCTCCCGCGATTTCGATCGTCCCGCGAACTCGCGTTTAACCATCGAGACGAGTTATTATCCACTTCGATGAAAACCCACGGTCCTTTTCGAGGATTGGGAAGGGAAGAAAGTTGGAAGATGTTCCACGAGTGATTTTCTCGAGCGAGCCTTATCGTCCACCTCTTCGATTCAACGCTTACGAGTCGCTTACGAGTGGGTCGTTTTAAAATATTAGCGTCGCGCGTCCGTTATGGGAGCCGAGTACGTAATAATCACCAGTGTCCACACGACGGGTCGAATCGCTTTAAACGCGATTACCGTAACCGGTTCCTTCGTGGGTATAATCAGTCCGAGCGTTTTATTAAAAGACGTATAAGCAGAATATGCGTGAACGGTACATGCGAAAAGTGGTACGAACGAAGTGTGCGTATTATTCGCGAATAGCGTGTCTCTCCGTTCAATATTCAAACGGCGTGATCGAACATCCCGGTAAATGCGAAACAAGCAGCAACGAGCGATGCAATTTTAATTAATTCGAATATCGCGAATATCGTTGTAAAGGCGTGGGAAAAAATAACGTCCTGTTTTTTCAGAAAAAACAGATCGGCTCTGTTCGAGAGATCTTCGAGGCGGATCGAAGAGCGGAGGCGGATATAATCGCGATTTGTCAATCGAGTGCTTTAAACGCACGACATCTGCTCACTTATCATGAAAATGGGCTGCATGTTGAGATAGGTCGTTCCACAAGGATTTAGTGCCTTCGTTAAGCCGTAAGCTTCATTCAATTTTCTCCAATTTGTGGCAATTTGTGCTTACAGCACCCACATGCTCTCGTGCCCCCACCCTTTAACACCGTGCCTCGGACGAGAGTGCGAACGCGCGCGCGCGCGCGCATCTATACACACACGCACACATACACACGCACGCACGCACATACACGCACAAGGAGTATATCTGTACACGTACACAATCGCAGCGAAATGGTCCTCCAACGAAATTCATTCTACGCGTGTACTTCTCCAGCTGGAACTCTTGAAAACTCTTTTCAACGCCGGCTTTCCGAAATGCCCGCCCGCCTATACACGATTACAGTTGATTGCTGAAAGCTTTCGCCCGATAGATTTTCATGAAACCGATGCCCGATTATATTATCGTCACGTGCAACTCGAAAGACTACTTGTTACGCGCTGTTCGACGTTTTTTTTTTTTTTTTTTTTTTTTTATTTTTTCAACGGAAAATATTCGTTCGATTTTCGTGCAACCCTCCCCCCTTCAACACGATACCAGATATCGGAACGTTATTATTCGGAACAACTACGATTTTTCGTTTATCCCTTTCTTCTAGTTTTTATTACTACTAAATTTTACGCTGTTAAAAACAATAAGTTGAGACGATACGTGTCATTACGACGAGATAAGAGGTAAGTTAGAATTACAACTATCACAACGAAATATATCAAATCATCAAGGAATCGACACATCTGTATTATATTATAAATCATTTCGTAGATCAACCACGTTACGAATACGTTACGACGAACATACAGAACGAAATGATGGAAATTTTATTTCAATCTGTCCGAAATGGGAACGGGAACGAAGGCGAAGTACTCCGCGATGATAAACGCAATTACCGAGCCGGATCGAAGTGGAAATTTTGATTTTTCTATCCGATGTTCGCGCCACTCGCCACCAAGGCTCGCCCGTTAACGAAATCAACGCGTTGCAGGTAGTAGAAAGTGCAGTTTTTAATAAATCTACGTATATCCCGGGTGAATCCTGCGTGCGTAGCTGGCATGCGTCGCGAGAGCGGATTCTAGAGCGTAGGACGAGAGCGCGCGATTTCGAATAGCTGCACGCGTGCTTAAACCTTTGTTGCAGAGAGAAGTACGGCCTCTCTCTCAAGTACCATTCCGAAATTATTACATTCTAGTGGGGTGGATATTAGCTCCGCGCGTATGCTTTCATTAGACGTTACCTTCGAGCGTTTCAATTTAACGCGGAAACCACCCCTCTGCCTCGTTCACAGGTCTATAATATCCGACCAGGCACTTGCCGATTCTCTAGCGTGCTTCATTTGGACGTCGATCGAGTTCCAGCCATATCTCACATTCCAGTTACGGCTAGCAACGAGTTTCCAAACGGCGATGCCACGTTTCTGCAAATATTTTCCCACTCGACGAGGCCGGGCTTTTGCTTAATTGGTCGAGTCTGCCGGGCTTCCACCGCGCTTTTACCACCGAACCACCGTCTTCCTTTCGTCCATTCCGTCCAAGTCGGCTCCGTCCTCCGAGGAATCCGGCCTCGCTCCCTCGCTCCCCTTCCCGCGGGTGGATCCTATCCATCCATTTGAATTTTCGCGTTTGATCCTATCCGCGATTCGATTGCGTCGAATTTTGTATAGATTTAATTGAGTGGCCGGATCGTTGATCCAGTGGATTGTTGTTTAAGGGAAAAATGATAAATTGACCGAATGAACGATTTTGTTTATACGCGGCGGTAGCAAACCCGCGTAGCAAAACTTGTCGAATATTATAGATTTTCATTAAGAAGATTTTTTACCGTCCGCGTTTCACCGCCACACCGCGATTCGCCGTTCACCGTCCTCACCTCGTGAATACGCGCCAAACTTTCGAGCATCATACATTTGCGTTTCGAAAGTTTTTATTCGGGAGAGAGAGTTTAAGGTTGATTATGGCCTGGTGTATAAATTGATTCGATTAACCAAAGTATTTGTATAATACGTGCGCGATGTGTTAATTATAATACTTTATAAAACGCGCGTAATTATTCGCGTAAAAGTCTTAAATCCGTTTATTGTTTTCGTTTATTTATTTATAAAAAAAAAAAAAAAGAAGAAAAAGTGAACAAGAAGCGCGCGAGCGATTTCAATTAACTCTTCCCCTCGAATGTTCAAAAGTTGCCAAAAGTTCTCTCGATCGTCGTAACTTTTCGCTATTTTTTTTTTTTCTCTCTTACAGCAATTACGCGGTACGAGAATTAAGAAAACGTTGGAAACGCGAAATTGATTGTTTCAATCGCCCGAACACTTCAATTGCAAGCATTTTTGCGAACGAGAACTCGGCTCGCTTAATCCACCCCTGAGAATCGTTCGACGGAAACTTGTGGTCGGGCCTCTTCTTGCGTATGTCCAAAGTTTAATTAGTTTTTAGAATGTATTGAGCTGGCGGGGAGGGGACAGTTAAGTTCGATGCAAGTTCTAGTGGCGGGACAATTTTACCGGGAAGTTTTTCAATTTTCTCGACTTCACGGACTATTCCCGGAAAGGATCCGGGGACGCCTCTCTCTCTCTCTCTCTCTCTCTCTTTCTCTCGTTATTTCAGATTTGTTTATCTTTATCTTAAAGAATGCGAGAGAGGATGAGCTGAAACTCGTTTTTTCAGAAACGATCCACTTTACCAACGACGTTTCTAATGGATAAACGCGTTATCATATTAGATTTCGTTCGATCGAAGATACGATATTTTGTTTGATCGAAAATGATTACCATCTGAAACGATACCTTTTTACCTATTTTCGTAAATTCGTATCACAAAAATGTACAAATTCTAACAGTATTGGGACAGTATAATATATCATTTCGAACTCGAAACGAATAGAAATTTTTAAATACAGGAAATAGCCAACGTAAAATGGGTCGTCCCCGTTAAAAATTGAGAAATAGTTTTACTAGTAATATCCCTTATCTTGGTTCGGATAAAATTTTGTAGAACTCGATTACCGCATAGCCTCTTTAGATTTGTCTCCCGCATCTCGGTTTTTCTTTATCTCCATTTTCACCGTTCTCCGTTTCCCTCACCCACGCCCTATGGTCCTTTCTCTTTCCGTCCAACACCGAGCCAACACTTCGTTAATGGAAATTGATTACCGCAAGAAGGCGATATCTAAATCACGTTGTTCTCTCTTCTAGTCCCTCCAAACTTTATCCCTCCCTCCATCGCCTCCTCGCAATTCTTTATCCGACAATTTTCTTTCGCGATAATCATGCCCCGACAGCACGTTCCAGACAAAATTTCCATCCAGCCAGTTTTTGACCCTCGAATTCTCTATCCCGAAATCGAAATAATTGTTTAATTGGTTGATCTCCCCACGATTGAAAAACAATTTATTACATTCTAAATGACGTGATTATTGATCTAGTTGTGGTATGCAATATCTCTGTGAAACGCGATATTAATGCAAATTTAACGATGTGAATTATCTTGTTTTATTTGACTGTGATTTACTGCGAAACTCGTTCCGGCTATTTGTTATAAAATATAATCAGCCAATTTTAACCATGATAACCGGAACTTTCCAATTATATGGGCTAATCGAATACACGGGAAACTATTCAAACTTTTTCAGCCAATCTCGATAAATAAATCGTTGCTCGAGTACCTTTCCTTTCCAATTTTCTTCCCCCTCTTCCTTTTCCCCCGTTCGATTCGAACAAGAAGAAAAAAAAAAAGGAAGCCAGTTTATCCTTTATCTTTTTCACGCGGCGAAAAATTATCTTTCCTTAGCGTGAGATTCCCTCTAACGAGCTGCGTTTGCACACTTCTTTCAGAGAGAGCGCGGATCGCGTGGCTCGATGGCGTGGATTAAGGGCGAGACGCATCAGTATGGGCGATGGAGTCGATTTTAAACTCGTCACAAGTGGATTTACCACCTTTCCTCGGACTACGCAGCCACCCAGACCGTGTTATCCAGCTGCAAGTCGGTATTCTTGATCCCTTTCCGCGGTGAGCTCTGGACTTACTGCTAAAACGTGGGAAGATTTACTCCGAAACTTAAGTCCCCGCTAAAGATTTATTACCAACCTCTCGTATCTTCGAATTCTTCACTACTACACCGATGCAATGTTCCGCATTTTGATGACTGTTCGCGCGATCATCGTTGACGTACCGAACGTGCGTCATGATCCTTCCATCCTTCGAAGGATGAGGATCTCGACAAATCGAGTCCTGCTTCCATTCCTCTACCCGTGGAAGAAGAATCGACGTAATGTAGAGACGAAAAAAAGATTCGTTTTACAAAATTCATAATCGTCTCTTCTCGAGCGAAACGCAATTTCATTTTCATCCCAATTTTCGTAGTTTACGATCGTTCAACACTCGTCGCGTGAATCTCCCGCCAAGTGTTCGTACGCGATCCATCCTCTGTTTGCCTTTGCAGCCATGTAAGTCACGCGTCAACGGATGATTCCGCGTTGCGTGCGTTTCACGGGGCAAACAATGGGCCGACCCCGGCCAGGGTGCGCCCTGCAAACACGCGCCAACCGGGCAAAGTTACGTCCGCGTTTGTCCACCGATTTTCACCAGCAGTCGGGGGTCAATAGATTCGCAACGTCTGAGACGGGTCAGTCATTCCAGTTAATTGGGGCTTCGGGGTGTGAAATGTTCACAAAGTCAAGTCGGAGGAAACGAGCGCGCGTGGAAAAAGGACGAGCGCGTGATGCAGAATCATGCGAACGTTCGAATCACGCTCCTGGGATTAATAATTTCTCCCCGCGAATTAAATTTTAAATTCTTCGTACGTAAAATGTTCGCGCTATCCGAGAGATCGGTCGGATTTCACGACGTGAAGTTTCTCTTTCAACGCTCGAAACACGTTTCGAAAGGTTCATTTGAAGCACAAACGGATAGCGGCGAATAAATATTACGGGTATAAATTGTCCGATTTGGACGACGACAATTTAGGGGAGATCTTAGGAGTTGCGGTTCCTCGATACGCGTACGAGGTTAAACTTCGATTCCGCTCGAATTCGCTATGTGCGTCGCCGTATTATAGGGCGGCCAGCTACCCCATTGGATTAGGAGACCCCATAGAGGGAAAAATGTAATATAAAAGGCTTACCGGCTAAGCTGTTAATATGTTGTAGGACGATGTGTCCGAGCGGGAACTATGTATATATTACAATGCTGCTCAAACATATGTCTTTCCTCATCGTGTTTGCGTAGGGAATACAGAGATTGTGGTCGGCTCATTTCATTTCAACTGACATGATTTCTTAATTTTTATCAAATAATGAATAAACGTAAAGTGTTGCGATTGATGCGAAAATTAAAACAAAAAAAAAATATATATATATATATTTTACACGCCAAGTATAAAACGGTATGCAATTTTGGATAAAAATATTGCATAGAGAATTACAAGGATTATTATTATTGTTATTATTGATATTATTGGACAGGCGTCAAATCGATTGAACGTAACTTGGGCGTATTGGTAATTTGTGCTCATCTTGTCGCTTAGAATCAAGTTCAAGCAAGAGATGCTTATCGAGCTAAACGAAATAGATGTACGAAGCGGCGCCACGGTGTAGAAAACACTTAATATATTTGCGTTTGAATTACGCCCCTGCCTACGGCGGCGAAGATGCGAAAGGGGAAACGGGACGAGGCGCGGGACCAACGTTGGCCACGTGCCGCCACGTGGCCGAAAAACTAATTGAGATATGAAATTTATTTGCCACCGTGTTGTCAGATCCGATATTTCTGACGGAGAAAAAGGTTGGATCGTTCGACCAATGTTTTTAAATTTCTATTTCAGTGGAGAAAAGAAAAAAATGTATTTTCGAATATTTCCTCGAAACGAGATCAGGTTAATCACGCGTCAGATTTTTTTCCCCTCCTCTATTTTGATCTCTGTCGAGATATAAAATTCCGATTTCGTTCCTCGTTAAAAACGAAATCTCCACGGAATCGATTTCTCGACGAATATTTTCATCGAGCAAAAAAAAAAAAAAAAGGAAAAAAGAAGAAAAAGAAACCAAATTTCCACCAATTAGTCGAGCAAGACTTCATAAAAAGCAAACCGTCCACGTGAACTTTCATCGACGGATGAACCCTGACCAGAATATTCCTCATCGCGAGAACAAATTTACAATTCCCCTTCTGCCTTGGAAACCGCCATCGAGCAGGCTCGATAAATAACAATATCAAGCTCGTTCCACTCCTCATAAAACTCGCGCCTCGCGTCGATCCTTGCCCGACACCTCCCCGACCAAGGACCTCGGCAAAAATTCCCTTCCCCTCTCGGTCGAACGATCAAAAATCCACGGTACGATTAAATAAGGAGCCTTGACAGTCCGTCTCCCTCTCCCTCTCCCTTCAACTCGATCACCTTTCGCGCGGCACACGACAAGACAGAGCGTGGTGGCCATCGAAACCATCCGCGCGTGTAACCGTGTGTACGTGACAGAGACGAAGAGAGCGAGAGAAGAGGCGAGAGAAGAGGCGAGCGTTACCATTCGCTATTTTGGCGCGCGAAATTAATCGTCGCCGCTCTGTCATTTCGATTTTGATCTTAACGGGCGAGAGCAGCGAGGCGTTATACGAGGCTGCTCGATATAGGTAGCAATCCGGCAGTCTGCAGTTAATTTAGAGGCCATTTCCTCTGTAAATAGCCAATAAAAGCACGGTGCGCGCTTCCAACTCGCTCGCGCCCGCGCTCAGCTGCGAGGGGGTAGGCAGGCGACGGGGTGAGAGGGGTCGATGTCGAGGAGGGACGGGAGCGAGACGGGACGCAATATTATAAAATTTAATGTCTTGGTTTACGGGCCGCGGAGCCCGGCTATAACCTCGCCCCGATATTTACTAGGCAATCGCGAGGCTATATTGTATACGCCGATCCAAACCTCCCTCGAACACCTCCACCCCGTTCGCCACCGACTTTCGCCGCGTTATTTCGCGCTCCACCTTTTCCGATCGGCTTTTCGATTAGGCCTCCGTTGCTTGTTCCGCGGACGGATTTTTTTAACGGGTAGAAAACTTGCACTTGTCGATCGAGGCGTAAGGGGGGGCGTGGTTGGAGCTCGTTCGGTAAGTTGGAGGACAGAGGATTGGTTTTATATCGGTGGATGGGATTACGACATTTGAGAATTATTCTTTGTTTATAATCGAATCGTGTATCTATATCGATCGTATCGCATTTAAATCATTTAATCTTAAATCTCACTATATTTAATATTAAGTTGGTTACTTCTATCTACGTAAGAAATTAATCCTTCTCCAAGAATGTACAATTCGTGTAATCGTTCGTTTAAATTCGACGAAAGGGATTGAAATTGACTTTTAATTGACGACTGATGAGAAAGCATTTTAGTTTAATCTGAAAGGACAAATCCGTTTGATACCAAAGAAAGCTCGAGCTCGCCTCTAATATACCGTCTTTGCCTCTTCTTGGAGAGAAGAATTCGATGACATTGTCATAGTGATAAATTCGCTACGATTCCTGGTAAATTAGTCACGAGAGGAGGAGAAGGATATAAAGGAAGAAAGAAAGAGAGCGTGCACGCCGGGCAAATAAAGAGGGTTTCGCAACACGCAGCCGCCTTCCACGTCGACGTTAGGAAAACTAACGACGGGGTTGGATAAGAGATAGCGCCTCCGAGGAAAAACAGGTAGCAACCGCTCTTTGAGTTTATTCCGAGCTGCTTCTCCCTTCCTCCCCCCCTCGAGCCTAGGAATTTTTACGCACGATACAACGTCTCAGGCAATTCCGCAAAAGGACGACGTCTGAAGGTGTGGGGGAGAGAGAGAGAGAGAAAAGTAAATCGACCATTCGAAGGAAAAGAGCTAAAAGCTAAAAGCCTTACGGATTACGGATTCGGATCGCATCGTCGTTTCCAAATTTTAAAAATATCTTTACCCGAAACGATGCTCATCAAGGATAAATGTTTCTCCAAACATCTCTCAACTCTACCCGTTTATCTCTGCGTCGCTTCCAACTTCCTACTCCGTCAATCAATCGAGGAAAACTTTCTTACACCACGTGTACCACTGTCCACGGTCAACCGGCGGATTCATTATCGGTCATTTAGTTGGTCAGCTGGCCGAGGCGAGGACGCTTTGGAAGGGAAAAGTTAGCCCAGGATCCCAGGGCCCCTTAATTTTTTATTATCCCGGTGTAACTCGCTTTTGGGAGGGACCGAGATGTTTACCGTGATATAATGGCCGGTGCAAAGGGTTTTTCCGTGCGACGAGCGGCTTGCCAGTCTCGAAAACCATTCGGCTATACGTGTGTTTGTGTGTGTGTGTGTGGGAGCGCGTTGTATCCGTAGTCGGAACGATATACAGTAGGTAGGGCGCGCGGAAGGATCTATCTCTGGCGGATAGTCCGGATGGCTGGTGCTCTTTCTCCGTATCAGGACGAGGCGGTGGATGGGTGGTATAGAAACCTGGCGCACATAGAAACGGCAAAACACAAGACGCGAAGGGAAGAAGGAGAAGGCGGGAGGAGGAAGAGAACAGTAGGAGGAGGGAAAAGGGCAGCCGAGGTAGCGACGTCACCACGGAAATCAAGAGTAATGCCAACACGAAACTGCACTACCCCTCGCACACCCTTGCCAACCTCTCTCTGCCTTCCTCGCTCCATTCGTTCTATACCTTTCTCCTTCCCTTCTCCCCCCCCCACGATCCCTCTCTGTCTTTCGTTCCGTCGCCTTCTCCTCCTTTCCTACGCCTCCTCTCCCTTTCTACTGCCATCCTCTTTCCCTTCCCTCTTTCCTCCTTTCGCTCGCTACCTACGATGCCGCTATTCCCTTCGTCGGACCACCACCACCACCACCACCACCACCACCATCTACCGCCTCCGCATCTCACCTATCCCTGGGGAATAACCCCCTTACCTTTCGTGTTATATGGAGCGGGAACGGCGAATAGAAGAGCGACAGAAAGCGTAGCGTGCTATATACGAGCGTGAGCCCGCCACTAACGCTCGAATCTCAGATTTCCGTTTCTTTCCGCGTTTCTTCTTCCTTTTCTCTCTCTCTCTCTCTCTATCTTTATCTGTCTCTGTTCGTTCTTCCGTGCAATCCGCATTCTCGAAAATCCATTAGCGTTGACTAAGTTTCGGGTGTATAATGTTATACGGTGTGCGAGAGACAGGGAGGATACAGGTATGGTGGAGTAGTGTGGTGAGGTATTATCGAGAGGTCGATAGAATTGCTCACCGATGGATTAGTTGATAAGTTTCGATCGATCGTAGTTTAAAGTTTGATGATGATATTTTAATTATTTTTTTAATATTACAGCCACGAAAGGGGCATTTTATTTTTCGTCGCTCGAAGGAATTAAAATATTTATGATAACAATTAGGGAAATAATAGGTAATAATTGATACAACGAGTGTGGAAATTCGTGTGTTTAAATTCATGTGCCCTATTTTTTTCGTATCGAGCAATATTAGTTGAAATATGTTTCACGAGACGTCAATGAAAATATGTACATTTGCATGCTTGTCGGCCAATCGATGATCGTAAAGTTGTAGAACTGACCTCGATGATCCCGGGACGGAAAACGAAAGTGAACTGGTTTCTCGCCGAAATCCCACTCGTGAAAATGTGGCCATTCGTATGATCGGCCGTATCTGTGCATCCCCTATAACGGCTCCCAGAAACGTCTTTTAATATACACTATATCTTCGAAGGGCCCGGGGATTTCCCTTCGTTTCTCCGAAAGAAAAAAAAAAAATACACGAGTTGCTCGTCTTAAATCCGTCATTACTCGTGTATTAACTTCGTTCCTTTTCTTTGTTCTTTCTTCCTGCGCAGATTTCATTTCAAAAACACTTTTTTTAAGTTATAAAGAATTTCGTTCGAACCACAAAGACACAAAGATCAAATATAAGATT
Source organism: Apis florea (assembly GCF_048593485.1). Lineage (NCBI taxonomy): Eukaryota > Metazoa > Arthropoda > Insecta > Hymenoptera > Apidae > Apis > Apis florea. The sequence continues at coordinate 4,849,764 of NW_028256746.1, forward strand.
GGAGAATCAAACTCTTTCGATTGAATTTTTTAAATCGTTCAATTAAAAAATAAAATCCACGTCGTTGACGATATCGCGGCTGCTTAATTCGAAAATATTCTTTATAGGAAATCGATATGCTGATAAACGGTTTAAAACAATCGCATTATATATCTTGGTTATTCTTGGTCAATTCCTAAATAGATTAGCAAAAATGTAGACTAGTATTCATCATGTTTGCCAAAGAAATTAATTGGAATGGATTTATTTTTCGTCTTATTTTAAAAAAGTGAATTTTGCAAATATATTAGAAAAGCAGGGAACATTGGTTGACACGATTGATCGAGGAAAGATGGATCTTTCTTAAGATTAAATTAATTTTGTTCAATTAATTGATAGTTAAAATGTTTAGCGTTGAGTGAAAGAGTTTTGTCCATCCCTATCCCTCGATTCTGTAATCTTTTTCCCTTTCTCTTTCTTTGATTTTCGTCATCATGTTTTTATATTCCTTGTTTTATCTTATTTTTAAACAAACTTATAAGTAATCGATGAATTTCTAGAGATTTATATGTAAATTTATTAATTTTGAGCTTAAATAAATTATGACGAATGCGCCAAATGAAAGATATAAAAATAAAAAAAGAAAAATGTGTTTCAATTCAGTTGAATTTTATTTACAAAATGGTAATTTTTTTATACAAGATATTTAAAATTTATACAATACATTGTCGATTTACAATAAATATACGAATTATTAAATTTATACGTCTAGGTATTCCTATAATAGTTAAGTACGTTCAATGTTTATACAATGTTTATTCAAAATTTATTTAAAAAATTGTTTTGCTTTAATTATCAATAGATAAAAATATCATAGATTGAATGAAACGTTTCAAATGGCGTAAAAATTAATGGCGTAATAATTAATAGACAAAGCCATAGATATTAAAATGTATTAAATATTAAATATTAAACGAAAAGTTTGATCTTACAGTCCTCTAGCAGATAAGATGCGAAATATTTTAAAAGAATTTTTAATAATCACAATAGTTTTTTTCTACGTTAGTAGTAGTTGGTAAGTTTTCATCATTCGGTACAAAGATTTCTACCATACCCACATAAGATATTCTACTGAACATCCCTCCACCGATAAAAGTTTTATAATGTAATGCTATCTTTGTCATTAATTTTTCACATAAGATATTTTTAATTGATGAACGAGTTTCCATTTACAAATGAATTATTATTTAACTCGGATCTGATTAAATTTGCCAACCTCTCCATTGCCTGAAAATTAAAACAAGTAAGTCTTTAAATGTATCGAACAAAGGTAACTTTCCATTCATCTCAAATGTTTCGATAAATTTAATTCGACAATTAAATTTGAATTTAATCGTTAAAATTTACCAGATTCATTTCTTCGTAAGAAGCTTTGGAAAAACTAGCTCTGATGGCGTTGCAAGGTTTGGTAGAATCTTTCATGAAAGGTGCACCAGGTGTCATTATCACACCTTCTGCGATTCCTCGCTGCATAAGTATTTTCCAAGTGTCATTAATACCTCGTACCTTAATCCATAGGAAAAAACCTCCACTTGGAATGGTGAAATCTGCTAAACCTGTAAAATATATGCTTCTATATTTTTTTATTTTTTTTTTAAACATTAAATAATTATTGTTTTTAAGAAAGAAAAAAAGAAAGGAAGGTTATTAATTAAGTGTATTAAATTAACGTATTATTCTTTTTTATTATTTATTTATCAATACGATTCAATTCAAGTCGAATGTTAAAAAAATATTTTTCAACGAAATCATTACACCGCTTGATAACGATTATCCATTATTTGCACATGCAAATCATGTTTATACAAACCATTCAAGTGTTTTTCAGCGAATCTAGCGATAGCATCCCTTCGTTTCTTATAGAAATGCCTTATCCATTTGAAATGGTTTATCATCCCATCGTATCCCCATAATTTCATCAGTCTGTACAGTATTGCCTAGAAACAGCGGGTAATCGTAAAGATTAAAGATTACGCGGGTAAAGAAATAGCCTCTGTTTTACATTCGCAACCGATGATAATTGTTAATCTATGTTTATATTTGCGATAACAGCCGACACGCGCCATCACTGATAATTGCGCGAAGCGTGTGAAAATGTTCCCCATATTTCTCACACGATTTCATCATATTGGATGAATAATATTTACGTCTATACATATATCTATATCTTTACTAAGCGTACAGTGACATGAATTTTATTCGCGATTAGAATCGTATCTATTCGTGATTTATACAATCGCTTTTTTCTTTTCATTATTGAATAATTACAACAATTAAATAAATGGTCTATAAATTTAAGATATTTACTCACAGTTAAAAACGATCAAGCAACGAGAAATTAAACGAAAGTTTAAAAATTTTTTCAGAATCGCATAATAATAAGAATTAATAATCGCAAATTTATAAGATGACAATTCGGATAACGAGTCATACTTATTAATTATTATACCGATTAATCTTTCCTTACGTTATAAATAATCGTTATAATAAATTGGAATTAAATTTGGAGAACGATGATCTTAAATATCGGGACGAGAATTGAAAATTTATTTAATTATCGAATTTCATCTGATCCAATTTCATAATATCCATATTATCGTGCTTCGATAAGATTACAATCGGGATGGATGAAATTTATTTTCTATCTAAAGAGAATATTTCTCGCTTCGAATTACTTTAAGGATATTGTACCGACGGTGGGAAACACCGAAGCTTGGAAGGGATGGAAAAACAACTCTACCAACCTGGGATAACGTAGAGGCGTGGAGATGGCTGCTTTGCAAGTGGAGCTCTATACTGGCTATCAATGGAGCCGCCGCCGTGATGAATCCCAATCTGATACCGCTACTGACCACTTTAGAGAAGGAGTCAAACCTAATTACCCTTCCTTCGGTGTCCAGGGATAAGAACGATTTTGGTTCCACCTATGTGCATCCGAACAATGGATCTCAAAATGCTATCAAAAATTGGTCGGCGCGCAATGACCAATTGTCCACGCTGTTATTTCAGCCAGTCGAACGTGGAATAACATTTGGCATGATTAATTTAGAAACTAAATGATATTTTGGGTAATTGGTCGGAACGATGATTGATATTCATTCGACGATTCTATGGTTTTAACTATTTCGTCAAATATTCCGAGTGAAATTGAAATGCTCTATGAAATTATACCGGTCAAGGTAATTAGAAGATTTTATGAACATCGTAATATAATTTTTTTTTCTTTTCATGAATTGCACGTATCACTCCTTTTAAAATATTTAAAATATTTACTTTAAATGTTTTTGCGAAAACTTGTAAATACTAAATCAGCAAATATAATTGTTCTTTTATCGCTATTCGTATAATCATTGTATTGTATTGTATTGTGTTGTATCGATAAAAGATATAATTGTTAAGCATATACATATTATATATATTTGTAAAGTATAATTATTCCTATTGTTTTAGTCTAAACATTTCGTGATATCATTTATAAGTTGACTTATATCGATGTGCGTAGATATTGAACATTTTCAAAATCTTGAACATTACAAATGCATTATGTTATTTCTCGTTATCTTATGATTATTTTTCCATTGGCGAGTTGTTATTAAAAAATAAAAAAAGTATTTTTAAACTTTAAAAGTGAGATAGGAGGAATAAACGAATGAAAAGATTAAAGAGATAGAAATAGGAAACGAAGAAAAAGAAGAAATAAGATATAGGAAGAATAAAAAAATGTTGATTCACCTCCTCGAAGTGCATGAAGTGGTAAGGATCATCGTCCAGGATCAAGAAGTTGTACTCGCAAGCTATCCTATAGATCTCCTTTCGCCTTTCCAAAGGAAGAACGACACCGGTGGGATTCGTTCCGGTGGCATTTATGTACATTATTTTCGGCATTTTCTTTCCAGACAGCTTTCTGTTTCTCAACGTTTCCCTCAGAATATCTGGAATCAAACCGTGCTCATCCTGAGGGATCGGGATCAACTCTACCTTATGCGGCGAGACCTGAAATCGAAAAATGATTTTCCTCGAATCTACTTTGCCAATCTCTAAAAATAAAATTGCCAACTCATCGACGGATATATATTTCAAACCGTGTCTATTATTTATCGTTTGTCAATGGTATACAATTATTATAGCTGTTTGTTATGTACAGTTGAAAGATATCGAGAATTATTTATCACGAAGCTGATTTATCGATCGAGACAAGAAAAGATAAGAAAACAAAAAAAAAAAAAAAAAAAATTGAATAATTCAATCAAAATATAATAGATGATGAATAATATAACATAACACATTTTTTTTGGAATTTTTAAAATGGATCTGTCCCTTTTTTAGCAAAAAAAAAAAAAATATGTTCCACGAAGAAAATTTGTTACAAAAATTAGAAGATAAATAAAAGTTGTTTTAATTAATTAAGCGCAAAAGAAAGAATAAAATACGTTCACTTTCACACGACAATTATTCGAGAGAAAGAATATCTTCAAAATTTAGAATGCGGAAAAGAAAATGCGCATGGATGAAAATAATCGTGATCGAGGATAAAGGAAAAGAATTCGTTTGTTACTAACCACAATTTCTATGCCCATGTAGAAAGGATCGTGCACCAAGAGTGGATCGCCAGGTTCGAGTATGGCCTCGAGAGTTTTGCTTAATCCATCTTGGGATCCGGAGACGATTATGATGTCGCGGCTCTCCCATAAGGGAGGTGCGTGCGCCCTTCTCTGGAACTCCCTCAGGGTCTGAAACCAATTTAATATCCAATGTTGTTAAACATATTGAAGGCAATTGCGTTATTTCAAAGCAGAGGAAAAAAAAAAAAAAAGTGAGAACGAACCAGTTTAAATAGGTATTAAATAGACATTTGCCTTCGATATATTATACTTCGAATATTTTTCCCCCTTTTTTACGTTATCGCGTATTCATTTTGTCAGATTTTTATTACGCGTTTTTAAGTTTTTTATACATAAAACATCCGCGATTTATAGATAATTATTTAGCTCGAGTATTATTCGAGATCTTGGTCACGTGGATTTTATCGAATTTCGCAATAACAACGGTATTAATATTTTAGAACGATTTAAACATCTCTTAACTTCCCTTTTGAACGAGCGTGAATCTCAAAACGAATATAGGGGAATCATATATATATATATATATATGAGATTTCTTAAAAATTGTTATAATTTAAAAATATCCATTTAAAACGAGAAAGAGATAAATCTAAAGGCAGTGAATTAATTTGCACGTCTAATGTAAATTTTCCAACATTTTCATTTACGTTTCAATTAAATTTCAACGAACCTCCTTAAACGAACTTGCATTCTCTTTTATCCGCGAAAACCTTTGTGTATAAATTATAATTATACGAAAGGAAGAGGAGGGGAAATATTTATTTACGCGACGAATCATTCGCATCAATCAAAATTTTCCCCGTCGGTGATCGTGTAATTGTCAACTCGCGGGACAAATTATTTCTGGTGAAATGGAATTTTCGGTTACCTGAAGAAGCGGCGGGTAACCCTGAGTGGGAATATATTGCAAAGCTGCGCCCAATTCTCCGTTGTCAAGGGTGAAAGACGATCCATCGTTAAGTTTGATGGAGATCTCCGTGAAAGGGAAGGTTTCTTCATTCGGCATACCCTCCGCCAACGAGACCACGCTCTTCGGCGCCGAATACGCTATTTTCGCTGAAACACGCGCGAAAGAAGAACATTTCTTTAGTTGGAGGGGATCATCCTCCTATTCTTTCGTTTCTTTTTTTTTTCTCTTCTTCTTTTCCTTTGGCCAATCGTTTATCGGCAAATATAGGATGTTTGAGACAGAGAGAGAGAGAGAGAGAGAGAGAGAGAGAGAAAGAGAGAGAGAAAAGAAAATCTCCTTACTCAATTCCCTGGTGGTCGCCGGTCTTCTACGTTTCGAGATTTCGTTCCTGAACGACGAATAATCGATGTCGAATTTTTCCTTGATATTATGCATCTTTACTTCTTCGCTCTCTTTCGAACGTGACTTCCCGCTCTTCACCTTTACGTCCAATTTCAGTGACGCGAGTTCAAATATCGAATCGGTCGAGAACGGAAGAGAAGAGGAAAAGGGAGAAGGGAACGATGGAAAAAAAATATGATTTTTTTCGTGAAAAACCTCGATATATTTCGTAAACACACCCCTGGCAAGAGGGCAGAGAACGATTGAGTGGGAATTTTTAAAAAAAAAAAAAAAGATGAATCGTTCAACAACACATTCTTTTTCACATGGAACAGCAACGGTAATATTAACAACACTGATAGAAGCGCTTCAGTTTATCCAGCTTTTATATTTAGCGATAGCTTTGGTTGCGTCAGAAAGCATTAACATATTCAAAAAGATATACACCATTCTTGTATTTAGATACTAATAGCTGTCTATTCATCACCGCTATCAAGAATATCGGAATATTAGTGTAATTAGTATCGTTTAGGATGACGAAATATTCAAAAGATTAAGTAATTTATAGAATTTGATAAACAATAGCGAACTTATTAATATTATTGCATAATTAATATGGCTATTATCGATCGATTTAGATTATACTGTAAACAATAATATTTTTCTTTTTTTTTTTTTAGGTTAATTGTAAATTGATACACGTGTTCATTTTCAGGCATGGAAGAAACAATTTTTTTTTATGAATATCGATATCGAAACATCGAATATATATAAATAAAGGATCAAAGTACAATTCATCGTAATGAAAATTTCTTTCGAAGTCAACGAACGAACGAAAGGGTGATCCAAATTGTTGAAACGCGGAAAAATAAAAGTAAGTTTATCGTTTATTAATCGTCAATCGTTCTTTAAATTTTTTTATTTACATATTCGATCGCGAGAGCAGGGAAATCCGGGTTTTCCGGATTTTTCCATACTTCAGAGTTTTCAGAATTTCTGATGAAAGATTCGCAACACATCTGCTCGTACGGTATCTGACGTAATAAAGATCAGTGTATGAAACGCGTGAACGGACGGTAGCAAGACTTTTAGTAAAACTGACCCGGTTCCCGGCATCGTTAATGTTCTCAAGGCAATTACCAATACGGGGATCAACAATACCAAAAGTGCAATTATCCTTGCCCCTCCCTTGATAACACCATGATTGCAATCCGTGGTGGGGGAGGGGAGGGAAAAAAATTGGACTGAAACTATATTACTCTAGGGCAAAAAAGAGACTAATCAAATCGAACTAGCCATTTGTTACTAAAACTCCAATATCGGGATAAAATCCAATATCGCCGTAAGTAAAATCGAGCAAAACACCGGGGTTTCGTATAAACCTTTTTCTATATGTCCAACGATTACATCGTCCAAGCGGGACGTGACGAGATTAATTGGTAACGTTACGAAATTACTCGTCCACCAGCTTGACTTGCTACCACTATCTTCTCTCCAAAGTAGGAAAAAATTCGCGTTCTTCTCGATCTTTCCTCCTCCACCCTCCGTCAAAGGGGCTGTGCGCGCGTGTGCCTTTATCGTGGAACGTGGCTCGTCACCTTTCTCTCCTCTCCTCCCTTCTTCGATCTCTCTCTCTCTCTCTCTCTCTCTCTCTCTTCGAATCGAGAAGAAATTCGAAAAACAGAGATATATTCACGCCGTGAGAAATCATCGGGGAGCGAGGTCGATAAGCGAGTCGATTCCATTATTCACCACCACCACCAATGATCATGCTCAATGATCAATGAGCAAGAAGGACGACTCGATTCGATTCGTGGGCATTCAACGAACGCCCTCGTGACGCACATGCCGAGAAACGAAGAATAATTAATCGGTGTCGATTCGTTATTTTTTTTTTTTTCTTCACCCTTTAATATCGGTCATTTCGTGTATACACGTGTGTATATACGTATATACGTATATACGTACACACGTGTGAAAAGTATCTGCATTGGTTCGTCGCGAAGCGAGCGACTCCCACCAGAGAATCTCGGGAGCACGCCAGTTGTTATTTCTTTCTTTTTTCCTCCGCTAATCTAATATACATGGAATTTCGTAAGTGTTTATTCTGATGCAAGAAATACCGAACGTTTGCTCGGTTGCTGCGTTCCTTTCTCGTGCAATAATGTTATTGAAAGTTACGGAGAGAGGGGGAGAGGGAAGTTTATCCGAAGGGTAAACCGAGTGATAAATCTTTTGTTGTAATGAATTTTCCTGGATAAAAGTTGAAGCGAAATTTACTCGATGATTTGTAAACTAATAATAATAGCTGATATCTTGAGGAAGGTGTGTTGAATATAAAAAAAAAAAAAAAAAAAAGAAAAGAAATAACGATGAAAATAAAATAATGGGAATTTTTTTAAATGGATTTTTAATGGATAATCTGATGTAACAATTCATTATGATGAAATTTAATTGTTCTGAAATGGATCCATAACAGTCGGTGGAGAGATATAGGTGTGTAAGAAATCGCACACATTCTCAGACACGTGACAGAATTATATCGGACTGACTGTTTGATTATGTAAAATCCATGATAGCATCATCTTTATCTCCTTTCGTCCACAAATTTACCATACTTTCAACGTTGATTGCTCGACACATGGGAAAACATATATTTGTGTGACGTTGTAAAAAGCTCGTGTCCGTGATCGTCGATCAAAATTAAAAATGATTAGACGAATTTGGAAACAGAATGGAGAAGGAAGATTTTATTATCTCTCACAAATTTAATTAACATCCACCGCCTTTCGCACGATATCGTGTTTATACGATTACGAGAAAAAGGCTATTATTATTCTTGATTTCGATTTTTGCTCGATTCGAATTCCATACTCGAATTTTTAAAGATTTCACTGACGTTACAATAAATTATGACTCGAAGGTGTTCAAACAATAAGATTAATTGATTGTTGTAGAGATCATCGTTTAAATAACTTTTATTACGATGTGATCTTCCATTTGCTAATAAATCTAACTATTAATAATCTAACAATTTGCTAATAAATCAACTAATGTTGATCGCGAATAAACACGAAGCAGATGTAATGTAATGGGACAATTATCGCGTTTATTATCAATGAAAACAATGTACGTATATTCCGGTTATCGTCTTATATCATTCGTCAACATTATTAATAAAAGAGTAAAAACTTTCATAAATATCGATCTTGAATTTGACACGATTCATTAATAACAAGTGTCAAGAAAATGATATATATTCAACACAATTTGTTTCCAATTTCGAAGAAATATTTTTAGAAAATACGATAGCATTTTAATACGATTTTTTTTTTATGATACTAATATAATATATATATATATATAAAAAGTATTTGAAAAGTATTCGTATAAAAATTTTTGTATAAAAAAAACATACCGATAAAACACGAGGCTACGATACCTCGTTTGAATATCGCGCTATAAAATAACACGAAAGTGATCATTAATTAGCTGATCCCTAGAGGTTATCCGCGTGTTCATCAGTTAAAAAATTAATCGGAATAAGATGACATGTGGTAGACACAGACTTTTATTAAAAATAATAAAAAATAATAAGTTGTGATAATAAGAAAAAGTGTTTCAGTTTATCATTGCAAATAAGGAAGAGCTCGAGGTCAGATAAACTGATATTTTCATAAGTTGCATAAGTGATATTCGTCACGGTATGAACAATTATCGAATTTTTCTTCTTTGAATCTTCGCGAAACAACTTATTTTTCCAACTTACAAGTTACATGATGCAACAATCGTATTTTATTTAACAGAACAGTAATAAACAAGCATCGGATACGTACGTACGTAATTGTGCGTGATTAGATGCGACTATCGAATGCGATGACCGAACTTATTCCTTCTCGTCTCTCGTCGATATTTTTTAATCTCGCCTTTTCCAGAAATCCCGTACGTCGAATCTCGTACGTCAAAGTGTTTTCCGAAAATCGAATAAATATGATATATATATATATATATATATATATGTGCGATCTAGCATTGCGAGAGACGTCCTTCTCTTTTCAAATTACGAAGAACGAAGAAATCAAGTTCATTCTCATAATAGCGACATCTCGCTCGACGAATTATAATCGATACAAAAGTACAAAACTACAAAAGTACGTGGGTGTACGTGGCTTCCTCGATGGACTTGCAACGAGGATCACAGAGTTCGACGAATTTAACGAACGAGATTCGCCCATTTTCATCCGAGGAAGGTGGTCGAAAAGAAAAGAAATCGTTTGCCGCAAAATATCCCCGAAACGAGTAGCGGTTGGTGACCGATCACCGATGAAAGAAATGAAAGAAAAGAAAAAAAGGAGAAAAAAAGGGGGAAGAGGAGGAAGGGGATCCGATCGAGAGTCCTTCGAGGGAGAAGAAACTGGTCCGCGGATTGGCAGGCGACGGAGATGGAGAAACGTACTTAACGAACGGAGAAGTTCATTAAAAGCGAAACGACATTAGCCGACCTAAAATCAACTCTCTCGACGATTCCGCTTACTCTTGCTTCCCACCTGAACCTATCCCCTCCCCCCCTCCACGGAGCGAGCTCCACAGGTGAGATGGAAAGAGCCGGATAGGCGAGCGAGGTTGAAGCCGAATAGAGGAACGGCGAAGATTCGAGGATGGTGAAATAAAGAGGGAGGAGAGCGCGCGGAGGAAGGCTAGAGAAGGGGAGGAGGGAGGAGGAATGGTGTGGCACGGTTCTCGAGGGCAAAGAGGTGAAAAAGAAAGGAGACGATAGGTCCGCCGATAGGAAATAGATCCTCACGATTGGCGGTGGAGAACGAGACGAGGATCAAGAGGAGGCTGAGTCGCGCGAAAGGGGGATGAAAAAAAAGGCCCATCTCCTCACGGGAGATTGTCTTCCTTCGAGTGCCTCGTAGCGCCCCTTCGGTGCCGGCTGTCGTTAGCCTTAATAGAAACCACTCAGCGACTATGAATTGCCTACCGATTATGCTGCAAATTTCATTATTTTCCCGCTGAAAACGGTGTCGCCTCGCCTCGTATTGGTCGATCGTCGTTCGAGGATTCGTTCGTTCGGGAGGAGGCGCTCGTTCGGCTTCCACTCCGCGGCGCGGGGAAATTTCCTTCCACGGGCGCGAGATTATTGGAAAGAATCGTGTCACCCCGTGAACTTTGACTCGATCCAAGCCGTACGTGATTATGAGATAAATTTATTTTTTTTTCTTTCTTTTTCTTTTTTTTCTCTCTCTTTTTTTTCTCTTTTTTTTTTTCTTGTTAACGGTTCAACGATAGGATGGCTCAATTCTATCATTCGCGCATCGAACTACCCAAGTTGATACCACTCGATAGTTGTAAAGAAATTCGATTCGAGTTCGATCTTTTTTTTCTTTCTTTCTTTCTTTTCTTTTAAGCAAAATTCGAACGTTTCGAACGTAAGGAAAATGCGTAACGAAATTCCATTAGAGTCGTCGCAATTCTTTTATTATCGTACAAGAAACGTTGAACGAAATTGTTGAAGGAAGTTATCCCCTGAAAGTAGGAGACGCATTGTCTAACACGTCACAATGTCTCTAAACATCTCCATTCTACGAGAGGTAAGAAAAAATCCTAAACGAATCTGGTGAATAGGGTCGAATGTTTCCGCGCATTCAGTCGCTTTCTACGCTCACGAGATAGTTTTGTATCTTATTTCGGGCGCAAACCGGGGCTCTTCACGCCCCACCGTTACCTAATTGGGTGCACCCCGCGGTCGAGCCATTATACGGGGTGTCAAAATACCTCTCTCTACCTTTCCTAATCCTCCTGTGCATCTCCCTCCCCCCTCTCACTCGTAACCCCGCAGTTGCCGCACCTTCCGTGCGGGACAAAGAAGTGTATGCGTGCTTGTATCTCAAAGCGACCGACCGAATGAAATGCACAATAGAATTGTCGCCACACGTCGTCGAGAGAAGTAGGAGACGTTTTCCTCACCTTGTCCGCCACCTTGGTGTAAGCCAACGGGGTTTCAGAAAGAGAGACCCACTCTGACAGAAGTGCTTTCCCAACTGTGACAACGTGTGTGTTTACGTACCTTCTCCGCTCCACCCTCCTTCCACCCCTTTCCCTTTCCGTCCAATCATCCTTTATCCATCCGAAACGCTTTTTCGCGATTCTTTCTTCGCGATTCCTCTTCATTTCTCCGTCTATGTTCTACGTGTAACTACGTAGGTTCGATTGTATCTCGAGAGTGGTATATCCGAGGGAGGGAAATTTTATCCTCGAGGAACGAACGTTTGGATTTCTCTCGGTTTTCCTTTACAAACGTATCGGTTACACGCGAACGCGGCTCGTCGAGGAGGAATTCCCTTCGATCGTTCCGTTTCCGTCCCTCTTCTCTCCTCTCTCTTCCTCCCCCTCCCTCCCTCTTTCCGCGATATATCTCGATATCTCGATAGAAATTTCACTTTGCCGCGCGAAACGAAGGAAATTCGTTTGAAAAATGGCTCGAATCGAGGCCGAATTTCCTCGCGTATTGTTCGCGCGGGAGAAGGGAGGAAAATTGTGATTTAATCGAGAGGATTCCCAGCCCGTTTCTCGAGGCTGAAATCCGATTTGACCTTTTGATGGAGCGAGCTTTTAGTTGCCGCCTTTTCCAACTTCGAACGGAACGCTAACGGAATTACACCGAAGGACCGATAATTGCTGATAATTCGGTGGAACTTCGTTAAGACGCTCATCTGGGTCGGGGCGAAATGCTTTCATTTGATTATTACTCGATTTCGATAATGCGATTATCACGTCCGCGTCTACGTGAATCGATTACGGGTCCGCGTCTCGTTTCAGAGGGAGATCGAGTCACGGTTAAAACGGTGACCAGGCAAACGGTAATGTTAATGAGCCGCGAACACATGGGACACGCGTACGATACGAAACGATCGTTGTTTTCCATTCGTTACGAAACGAGGAACGCGTCCTAGATTTCGATTAATTATAGAAATGCGAATACTACGCGTTTTATAACCGGCCAATTCCTTCCACGATTCGATTCCACTCTCTCTTTTTTTTTTTTTTTTTTTGCTTCGAATTTTCTTCCCAAACGAAGGAACGACACAACCAGGTATAAATTACCTTCGTTTACCGCGGTTAACCCGATTACGATATAAATAATCAACGAATCCAATTAAGATTAACTCGCTTTTGAAAATACGTCTGAACGCACCGCTAGTTTTAAATCTTGTTCCACTACTAACCAACTCTGTGTATCTTTAATTTGTACATACGGTAATTAGCTCGCGTAACATTACGTTTCGACTTCTTTCGTGTATAACGTTTCATCGGATGGGATTGAAATGGGAAAGAAAATTAACGTTAAAATAAGATTGGTAAATTAAGCTTAAAAAAAAAAAAAAAGGATGAAAAACGAAAGAAGTATATCTCATTTTAAATATATCTGAAGAGGAGAAAGTGGTATTATCGGCGAGCGGAACGAGCCACCCCTCGTGCGCAACGTCTCCGATTGCATTCTTTGTCCTAATTAGGTTTACGAGGCTTTGCGCCTCGACCAACCACCAATTATTGGTAATTGCGTAAAGATGTCACTTGGTAAGCGGATTGGTGGCGGTTTTACAGTATTGTACTCTTCTAAGCCACGAGGCTGAAAGAGGAAGGGGACCCCCTTTGCTTCCCCCTGCCGAGCGACAATGAGGCAACACGTTTCCAACTTTCTCCTCTTCGTCCCTGTTTAATTTTATTTTTCCATTCCCTCAAACGATACGAAATTATTTTTCCTCTTTATCCGTAAAAAAGAGATGATATCGTCGAGTGACGATAAATGTAACGATAAAAGTAGTTTCTGTTTATCCTTTGAATAATAATTTTTCTCCCGAAAACGATCAATTCGAAACGAACCGTTCAATTATTTCTCTTCATCGAAACTCCAGAAATCTTTTCGTTACCGTTTGCTGTTCAAAATGGCAACTAATAATAATAACCTTGAAAGATAATTTCGTCGTTTCGCTTTTATCGCAAAAAATAATTTGTCAAACAAACATCCCTTATATACTGATTTTTCGTATTAATATATAATTCCTTTCTTTTCATTGCGTAAATAACGTAATAAGCGACTCGAAAACGATTAGCCAATTTAAAATTCAGATCAAGGATAAGTGTGCCGTTTCGAACTTTTTCCGCATTTGACGATAAATTAAGAGCGCTCAATTCGATATTCTTAAAGCACAGTGGCGTTAATTAAAGATCACCCTGCTACACAATGATCCGGGAAGGGGAGGAAGAGGGAAAAAAGTTTGATGGAGTTCTAACGGTATACATATATATATATATATACACGAGCACCGTGAAAGATGTTTGTAAGCAGGTTGCCGCTACAGTGTCGCTTTAATTAAACTCCAGGCTATTACGGCTGCTGAATATTTAATAGCTCGTTAGAAAAATAAAGCGAGAAACAGGTTGTAACGAATTCGCTCCAACTCGTCGCAGCCTAGTTGGATTGGATCGAGGAGCAGCAGGGGCAATTAGGGGCAACAACATCTCGACGAGTAACATTTCGTCGACTCGATCACTTATATATATATGTATACATCAACTCGGATCCACACCCACGCGGATAATTGCGTCGACGCATCGCGGAGGGAAGTCGCGGACAAGTGTCAGCGGATAATCGGTCCTTTGCGCGGCATCGGTACAGCGGAGAAATTAAATTAGCTTCTCACGATGAAATTGAAAAATCCCTTAAACCGAGGTAATGCGAGCAAAAGTGGCTGCACAGTGGGGAGGAGGGAGGAGCGAGAAGCAGAGAGAGAGAGAGAAAGAGGGGGAGAAATCTCGGAGGGTAAAAACTCAGCGCACCGCGAAAACTCGTTTAAAGATGAAAGGCCGGCTAACGACTTATTTTCGATAAGGAAAAGTTAAGGCACTTGCCCCCTCGCCATCCAGCTAGCGCTCGAGCAACCTCTCTCGCGCAGCCCGCTCCAAAACGGAGGGGTGAAAACTTGAAACGTTCCTCTGCCCCGCCAAGGGCTAGATCCTCACGAACACGAGGACGACTACGACGGCTGCGTTGCTTCTTCCTCTCTTCCTTCCTTCCTTCCTTCCCTCGCTTCTTCCTCTTTCCTCTCCCCCTCCCCGTTTCGGCGGATTCCTCTCGCTCCTGAACACGGAGCAAAAACACAACAGTTGCGCGGGACTCAACTCAATTGCCATGTCAAAACGATGTGAAATGGGATTGATGTAATTTGGTTAGGCGCCCAACCCCCTCCGCCGCGTTGTCCTTCTTCGTTCCGCTCTCGCGGGCTCCGCAACCCCCGCGGTGGTGCACGCGTTTATACATCGTTTGTCGACGCCACACCACTGTCCCCGTCCTCTTTCGGCCGCGCGTGCACACCGGGTGTTTCCGCGGCAAACGACTCGATTCAACCTTCTGATTCTAATGACTTATGAAGTCAAGCCAAATGACCAGGACTCACCCTCTTACGGCTGGCCCCACCTCCCCCTCAAGGGACTTTCGATAACTTTCGAGTCTCACTCGGCGGGCAAATCGAATAATTTTCCCCGGCAACGGGACGACCGGGTTTACCCGGTCTCTAGCCTATCGTGTATATATAACTTGCGTTATTGTTCGTTTCGCGGTGACAAAGAGGGAGTGGAGTGGAGGGAGGGGAGAAGAGAGAGAGAGACACGTCGAGCGAAGGAATCGAGAGACAGCACGATTTGATTGTTGCTCGTTACGGAAGCCGGTTCCATTATCTTCCTTTATTATATTTGCAGCGACTAGCCCCCGTCACCCTTGCGCGCGCTTACAGAACGCGTTTTCTCGTCCGAGGAATGGTCTGTTATGACAATGTCGTTTAACGGTACGACCAAGTGCAGGTTTAAAGAACGTTATTGTTATTGGCCATTAAAGGATTAAAAATGAACGTATATATAAGTAACGTTTAATCCGTCGTTTTAATCGTCTCGATTAGTAGTTTGGAAACGAATTTACGTCGTGCGAAAAAAATGGAGAGAGGAAGGGAGGGGGAGAGAGATTCGCGCGAAAAAGAGATGGCGATATCGTCGATTTTTAAATCGTTCGTTTTCAGCGTTTTAAATCAGCCCCCGTTTTACGGGGATACTCGCGAAATCGCCGCGGTAAACCTCATTAAACTTCTATTCCGGCTAGCCGGTTCTTGCCTCAATGGCCGATAATAGGTTGCCCCATGGAAAAATGGCGGCGGCTAATTAGCTGGAATCACCGACGACGGAGCGAAAACCGAGGGGAGAGGGGAAGAAAAAAAAGAAAAAAGAAATAAAGAGAAAAAGAGAAGAGGGGCGAGGAGCGAGAGGCGGGAAGGAAGGGGAAAAGAAACGGCGAAGAGAAAAATAACGCCACTTAAAGTCGGATAAATCGCGAACAATCGGCTTCTTAATCGCGCGACGCGAATAAAATTAATTTGGCCGGCGGTTTGTTTCGAACGGGCGCCGACCAATTAGATTCTCCCGTATTCGATAAGTATCGCCGGCACGAAATCGTCGAATAGGGAGGCTAATAATAAAGACCGATTCCGAAAGTGTTTCGGTGTGCTCGCGGTTGATAGTTTGATCAGCAGTCTCACACTTGGAAACCAGTCTCGAGTGGCACCGTTTAACCGAATTACCTTATTTCGCGTGGCAATTTCTGGCGCGAAACTCGCTGAAAATCGTCTAATTAGCCTCGTCGAGATGATAGGAGAAGCTGAGAGGCTTGAGCTTCCATGAACGACCGTTGTTTTCATGGCTTCGCAACGAGTTACCGAAGATCGATTGATTGAAAGTATGAAATACGAAATCTGTCCCGTTACACGGAAACAGATCGAATTATAGGATCGGAATTGGCGCACGATAAAATATTTTTCCTCGAGAATAAAGTTAGAGAACTACAGGTAACAATGTCGATTGGGGAGAGCGATTGGAAAGATGGAAAACGATCGGTGGCGAGAATCCATCCAGACGCGGATTGGATCCGCGGGAAGTCGGAGAGACGGTGAGGGAGAACGGCGGCGGCGGCGACGACGACGACGACGACGACGACGACGACGACGGCGGCGGCACTTTGATCGGTAACCTCGTTTATGGTGACGCTGGACACAGAATGTAGGAAACACCGATAACACCGGTGACGGAAATATCGACTTTTGAGAGCTGCCACGAGCATCCCCTCCCCTTACCGGGGAGGCACATCAGCCCCTGGCAAATCACCCCATCACAGCGGACCTCTCGCTCTCTCGCTCGCGACGAGGACAGCCGGATGAGAAGCTACGACAGGGAGCAAGAGAGGTAGACAGGGATGGAGAGAGAGAGAGATAGGCGGAGGATTGAAAGGAGAGAGGTTTTAGGCGGGAAAGGGGAGAGAAGAGAGAGAGAGAGAGAGAGAATGAGGAGGGACGTACACAGGGAGAGAGGATCGACGAGTTCGGGTGAGCGTGGAACGCCGTCGGTTCTGAAACGACGAGGCCTGGGGGAGGGAGAGGGAAGGACCGACCGCCCTGGTGGCGGTTGAAAGAACCAATTTTGTCCTAATAGAAAAATCCCCAGCGCCGAACCCAATTTATAAACCCGCAAACATGGCTGGCGGAGGGCGCTCGTCTCGCCTCGTCTTGCCTCGCCTCGCCACCGCCGAATCCCGACACACAACGCCGGCGAACATCGGATTTATAAAGCCGAGTCACCCGTGCACCATGTGCCGTAGACGCGTAAATTCCGTTCGCATAAACGCCACCGAGGTATAGCGTCGCGCGCACAACTTCGACAGCCGAGACACTGGTCGAGGGAGAGGCGGAGGAGAAGGAGAGGAGAAGAGAACGAGGCGAGAAGAAAGGAAGCAAAGCGAAGGAGAATTGTCTGGTGCTCGGTCGTACGCATTCTTGATCCAGGCGAGAGGAAGTTGGAAGCTCGCGCGCCCGATAAACGAGCCGGATGAACTCCGTTACCTTGATCTCGTTACTTCTCGGTCTTCGCATCACTTTCGCGAATTCTGGCTGTCGCTTCGCTTCCGTTCTCGTTCGCCGCGATCTTCCATTCCAATTTTCGGTATTCTTGCTGGCTAATTCCGATCTTTTCTTCGTTATTCTCGATCGTTGAAAGTATTAATAAGGGGAAGGGAATTTCAAAGGCTTTTGAAAAAAAGTATTTCATCGCATTGAACGCTATATAATCCGAAAACGCAAACAGCAAGGATGCTCACGACTCTGCGGGTTGCAAAGTTATCCTGCTCGATGATCCAGTAACGATACGCGTTGACAAAAATCCCATTGCAATTATTGCGAACACGGGATCATGGGTTGGTAACGAGTAATAATACGGCGAAAGGGAGAGGATGAAACGATCGAAATGAGCGACGAGGAGTCAAGAGAGAAAGCGAAAGAGAGAGAGAGAGAGAGAGAGAGAGAGAACTCGGTAAACGGAACACATGGGCCGAAAGGGTACCTCTCGAACCGGCTACAAAGGTATCCAACAGGGATAAATACGTCGCAACTTGGAGCGCACGCCTCGCGCCTTTCCACCGTGTGTCTTGGCACATATGCACGCAGCAGGAAGCAAGGTTGGTCCATCTGCAACGATCCGAACTTGCGACAAAGCCCGTGTAATCGATTTCAAATTTGATAACGTCGCCTAAACACCGTACGCACACGCGTACCCATATCTCGATTCTTCCTCGATTCACCCATCTCTGATGAAATTATTACCCTCGTGCTACCCTCGTTCCGAAGAAATCGAAAATAAATAAGAATAAAGAACGGAACGCATAGCGATTTAATCGATAGAGATAAGACGATTGAACGGATTCGTCCTAACGTATTCCATCATCGATCGATTCTCGATGTCGGTATCTCAACGTTTCGTCGCGAAGAAAGGATTTCTTTTTATTGCCCAACTATATACTCGATCCGCGAGATGGACACGATCGATCGATCGATCGAAGAAGGGAAACATTCGCGCGAATCATTCCTCCTCCAAGTGGGTTACGCTTTTAATCGCGCGTACGACTGTCCGACCCCGGTTCTCGTCGTCCCCGTCGTAGTTTATTTAACAGCGCCCTGGGCATCGGTAAACACGGGTTAGCGAATTGGCCCCAGGGCGAGACCGAATGATAGTTAACGTACCGCTAAACGCTATTGGAGAGGACCTCGCGTCCCTTCCCGGCCTGAATATACCAAGCCTCGTATATTGCGTGCGCGAGGGGGCCGAAATTAAATTTTGTGCTTTTTGTACACGCCAAATCGTCGTCTCTCCCACTTCTCCGCCGTTCTCCGCTTCCCTTTCGCGCGCGCCCGCCATCAGACCTTCTCTGTCTCTTGCCTCCCCCCCCTCCCCGTGCTTACCGCGATGAAACGGGGGCGCGATAACGCACGCGTCGAGGAGATTTCGCCGCGATTTTACCCGCGACACCGTTTCGAGGGATCGACCGCGACCGTCGTGTCGCCGAATCTCCCTCGTTCACGCATCCTCGTGATTTCTGATGGAGGGACGAATTTTCCTTCCCCCTCCCTTTTTTCTTTCTTTTTTCCTCGCTTTTTTTCACCACGACGCGTGGATAAAAATTTCGCGAAACCGTTTCGAGCGAGAATCGAGCGGTGTGAATACGCCCTCGATAAATTTGCTGAATTATATATCTCGGCGGCCACCTTTGAATTTTCGAGAGTTATTCCTCACCGGCGGATGGTTAATTAATTCGCGACGTCTCGAACGAACGGACGAAGTCGGGGAAAGAGCGAGCGAGGAAGCGAAAGGAAAACAGGGGCCGGTGCGAGAGGGATGCAACTCGGAGATGGTTGACTTGATGAAATCATGCCGCGAGAATTAAACCGGGGGATACCCGTGGCGTGTGTCGTCGTCGTCGTCGTCGTCGTCGTCGTCGTCGTCGCCGGCGTGTGGAGGACTCGGCTCGAGCTCCAATTGGCGGGAGCAAGACAACGGTAGGAGTTGACTGCAGTGTATACACAGTTAATTAAGCCGGAGTACCACGGAGGACGGTGAGGCGCGGGTGTAGAGAGGCGGGAGAGATCGGTGGAATGGCAGACAGAGAGGTGTGCCTGGGAGGAAAGAGAGGAGAGAGAGAGAGAGCGAACGAAAGAGAAAGGGCGAGAGAGGGAACGAGGTGGAACGAGGCGAACGTGCTCCCGCCGACGCGAGCGAGACAAGGACGAACGATTTTGTCCTGTGGGCTGCAAAGGTAATTTGCTCTCTGGATATGCAGTCTCAGTGGTTCTCATACGGGCCATGGTGGTGCCTCGTACTCGAGTGATTCCAGGCCGCGCCTCGTCGATCCTTCTTTCCTCGCTCCGTAATTTCGAAATTTCGTTTGCTCCTTTACTCGAAGGAGAATTCTCTTCGTTGGAGAAAGGGAGAGGGAGAGAGAGAGAGAGAGAGAGAGAGAGAAAGAGAGAAATCGGTCAGCCGATCGACCGGTATTTCGCCACGATGCCTCGTCACGGTAGTTCCCTCCCTCCCTCCCTCCCCTCTTTTGCTTGCCGATATTACGAGCGTAAACAAACGGGAAACTGGTTCGATCGACGGTTGTTTTTTTCTATCGGCCGGTAAAAAACCGTTGGCGCATTTTTTCCCACAGCGTCGATTATTGCGCCGATTGTCGCGCAATGTCGAAAGAAATTGCGAACGCGAAATTGCGTTTCCCACCGCAGTGGAATTCTTGCAGACGATGGACCGCGCCGATTATCGGCGCGGAACGCGAATTAAAAACCCGATACACGAACGGTTTCGGGATTGTTCGAAATACGCATTGTACGCGGTTTACGCGTTGTGTACACGCTGCATCCCCTCAATCTTTTCTAACTCGATTTTCCTGACCTAATCCTCCTGCTACCGATGTATATTGTTCTTTTAACTCTCTCGCGGCAACCATTGCATTTCGCTCGGTTTATGATTTTCACGGTTTTGGTTTTTAGTCGTAGTCGTTTTAGGCGCAGAGAGAGAGAGAGAGAGAGAGAGAGGTGGACGCTATTGGGGGAGAGGGGGAGGGCTGGTCGTCGAACGAGAGAGCGGATTGAAACCGCCGAAAAAGCCAAAAATGAAAACCTAAATTCGCGGCGTTCGCCGCAACGCGACAATTTTCCTTGCCTCGACGATCGATCTGGCGAATAACGGAGTGTCTAACCTTTCGAGTTTTTCCGTCTACGCCTATTTTATCTCTCGTAGAAAAAGAGAGAGAGAAAAAAAGAAAAGGAAATAATAGACTTACTGCTTTACACGGTTTACACGGTAGAAATCGAACCGTGGAAATCCCTGGTACAATTCCAACACCACCCTCCATTTATTATTACTCGAGAAACTCACAGTGGCGCATGACGGATTAAACGTCAGAAATCTGAAGATCCTTCTTCCACGGTCACCCCCGCTGAGAGTTTTCCCAAAACCTGTCGCGAAATCCTTGCCAACAATACCGACGCCTCTCGCGCGACACCACCCGTGGCTACCGTACCCCAAACAACCTTTTCTTCCACGATTCACAACGCGGAAAACATTCGGTTCCGCAATCTATGGCCACAGGATCGCTTTGGATTCCTTTCAACCTCCCTCTCTCTCTCTCTCTCTCTTTCTCTCTCTCCATTTCGCACCTCGCGATCCTCGCGTTCGCAATGAACGAATTACCGGCCGACCGCCGAGGGAATCGCTTGAGAGAAAAATTGGAGCGGATTTTCGTCGGCGTGCAAACGGTCTCAATGGCGGACAACAACGAAATTAGACTTATCTCGGTCATCGGGGGCCGGCATGCAGCTGCCGGAGGATCCACGTGAATAGGCCGGCCTAGTTTTTCCTTTATTATGCGTTCGTTTTCGAGGACTCGATTTGCACGAACGGTTCGTTCTCGTCCATCCAGGATCACGGTTGCTCCTTTCGACGTTGGTCCTTTTGGCGTCGGACACGCGCCATTGTGAATCACGCCCGATCGTTCGCCTGATCGCCGATCCTTGAAGAAGACGGTACGACAATGAGGATTTCGATGGAGCCGAAGTTTTTCCATATACTCGGGATCTCTCGGCAATTTCGGAGGAGACACGATCTCGTTCCCTTTTATTGGAGGATGAATGGGAGATCTTGTAACGCATTTTGGATATTCTATGAAATTCCTTTATACGGGAAGATTACATTGAGATATATCGCGGGGGATCGTCCCTGACTGAAAAATGGGCTAATGATGGGCGCTTTGTATATTTAGTTATTTTGTAATAACGAGTGTACAAACGGAGTTACTTTCTTCTGAAGCTTCGCGAGGGAAAGGATGAAAAATTTTCTTTGATCGAGAACGCTCGCGCCTGCTCTTAAAAATAATACTAACTGTCGTTTTTACTATATAAATCAAGAGAATTTTAAATACATCTTTCTCACTGATAGAACGTTAAACGTTCATGATCATAATTCATCGTAATCTTTCACGTTTCTCGATTTCAACTCGACGAGGCAGCAAAGCAAATAGTTATTGTTCGTTACAAGAGGACAGGAAAATTGCACGGAATTGGAGAGGGTTCCGTTATCGAGGGAAAATCGGTTCGACGATACGAGCTGAGCTGCTGCTGCTGGCCAAACACAGGTCGAAACAGTTTAACCGGGGTCTACCTGAGTCTTTCGAGAGCAATCCTGCCAGATACGGCGTTTCGAATCCCTTGAGCGCTCGGCCGAAGAAGGATCAACGCTCGGGAAATTAGCTAAAACTGGAGCTAAGTGCTCGAACCGGGCCAGCCACGAAATAAACGCGTCGATCTAGCAACGTTTCGGGCTCCCATCGACAGATATTTATCGCGTTAAATGGGATCCGGTTAAATGCAACTTGCGATCTGATTCCTGCACAGGCTAAAAGCACTTTCCACTTACTCGTGCCGGGTAGCCAGATTCGTGACCGAGATTGCCCGCGTGGAAAACGGCATTGCTTGTTAACGCGTGCAAACGCGATGCAAACGGCACGTGGGAACGCGTACGAAAAGGATCTCGGCTGAGGATCGATATGGATCGATTGACTATTGTCGATCGATCGCGATACTCGATTTTATTCTGAACTGCGGTAAAGTAAAGAAATGAACGAAAGGGTCGATGAAATTTTATCCACGTTAGTTTACGGATCGTTGTTGAAAACTTTGAAATTTTTGTTAAGTTAAACATTAATCTCGAAGGATTCGTTTTATCCTTAAGTTGTTCAACGATGAGCGGCATTTTGTTTCGCGATAAAACGAAAAATCTAACGTTGTACACACGGAAGAATTATTGAATCAGTAAATTTTTATTTATATCGGGGAATTTGTTATTTTCGACATAAAGAAGCGTTTTTTAAAAAAATTCTCGAAATCACAAATATAAATCCTCGTTGAATATTTTTCAATCATCCTCGAATACTCGAAGGACCACATATCGTCCCCAAATATGCAAATATCCTTGACCTAACGATATTTTATCATTATTATTATCATTATCATCGTCATCATTGTTATTAGGATATATCCGCGCATGAATTTTTTATCACGAATCTACGCTATCATATTCTCCTCTCCTTCCTTATCAATTCAGTTGCATCTTTCACGAGAAATCGCGTATAAATTTCACCCCCAAATTGGAATCGTATAAACGATACGCTCGATCGACTCGTTCCCAAGTTCAATTACTCGTAGTAACGTGAATCGTTTAGGCGTGGCGCGCAACGTTGACGCGTTATTTCTGGGGCGCAATTATAATCGGGACGCGTGGACAGGAGGGGCGATACGGGTGGGATTTTGTAGAACGTTAGGGCCGTGAATCGGCCCGCAACCGTATAATTTGCTTCGATTTTCGGTGGATCGATTTTGAGCAGCTACTGTTTCGCTACAGGCGGATATCTTTTGTGCCGCGGTTTTGTGGGCGTACACTTCCCCCTGGGCTAAAACGCCAAATGGTAACAACGATACGCGGAATCGAATGCGGAATGGGAAACGGGGATTTGTTTTGTGCTCTCTGGTTTTTCGGCTACGCGAACGGGGAAAAAAAAAAAAAGAAGAAAGAAAGAAACGATACAGAGAGTAGTTACAGAGAGGACGAAAACCGTCGTCCGTTTCTCCTTGTTACAAAGCTAACTCTGAAACTCTGTGAAAGAAAATCGAGATAAAAATCTCTGTCGACCGTCGTATATCTGTTCCTCTATACGCTTTTTCCATCGTTCGCCCACGAAAAGATGCAAGTGTACTATATATATATATATGTACGCTCGAAACGTTTGGAAAAACGTTTGCACAAATATTTATCCACCGATACACGCGGTGCACACGCACGCACGGTGTGGGGAGATACGCGACAAATGAAATTTTTTTTCAAGTTGAAAGGATTAATATTAGCTCATGAGAGAAATTAAATATTAGTGGAAAGGTCTCTAGTAATCGAGAAACAAAGGACAGAGAAAAAAAAAAAAGAAATTGTTCACAATTAATTATCATGCATCGCGCGGGCATTGCGTATCAAGAGAGAATGCAAACTCTCATCGTCAAAGAACAAACGAGATTATCCAACCAACGGGGGCAGAGTAGGATCGAAACGAAGCAATTACGACGCTGAAACGTCATCATCCCCCTACCGGACGCGGTTCCTCCTTTGGATACGATAGAGGAGAGAGAAAGAGAGAGAGAGAGAGAGAGCGAGTTTAAACTCGGCTTAACTCCTCACACTGTCTTGGAAAAATTGCGGGCGTCTGGTGCACGCGTAATACGCGTAACGCAAGTCGCCAGCAACGAGTATCGTACGAGCATCTAGCACGAGGCGTAGGAGGTTTGGCGTAAGCGGTAAGCTTTACCTCATTTCTGGCAATTACTGGGGATGCCAGAATCCGCCGCAAGAATCAAGCCGCACCGGCCTCGCGTACGTGTGTAGGTGAGCGCGCGTGCAAACGTGTCGTATGGCGTCCGTTTACGCGAGCAACCCCTCTGCGTGTGCGCGCGCTCAATCACTCGTTGTATCCATCCCTCGAGCCGATACACACGCTCGAGCCAGCCGAGTACGTATACACGCACGGGAGGGGTCGAATCGGTGGACGTACGGTGTCACGGAAGCCCGACTCCGAGTCCACCTCCTCTCCCCCCTGCGAATTAACCCCACCTAAAACCCTTAAAGGGAGCGGGGTGACGCGTTTCCAGTGGCGGTTGAGCACCACTGCCTCGCCATGTTCCCGGATCGAAAGCCCGATTGGCTCGAAATTCCACGAACAGCGACGGGGATTCGTGGGGCCTGGCCACGCCTCGTACGCCAACTCCTGGACCACCTCTTCCCATCAAACCGTTCTTGGTACTTGGTAGTTGTGCGCTACAACAAAGGCCACCCCGCTGCTCGGCCAACCGACTAGTCCTCGTTGGCACGACGCACGCTCAACAACACTTCCACCTTAGCCGGCCGCAATTTTATTTCACCTCTCACCCGCCGCCGCCGCCGCTTTCCTCCACGAGTTATCGTTAACACGCCGCACGGGCCCGATCGTCGCCTCGACCCGTCGTCTCTCGTTCCATCCATCCGTTCTTTCCAACACGGCTGAGAATAGGATGGGGCACGGTTTCTCCATCGGTTAGGTTTTATTGGGACCCGAGTGAATCGCCGCTGCGATTGTTCGACACGCAGGATCGGAGGGAGAAGGCTCGCGTGAAATGTTATCGAGAATTTTGTCGCCGAATCGTTGGACGTAGAGTGGAAGAGGAGGAGGAGGAGGAGGAGGAGGAGGAGGAAATTGATCGTCGTGGAGTGTGGAAGAAATTGGAGCGAAAGAAATTTTTAACGATATGTGTCGTTGTGCGGCAAGGACGAGGCACGAGAGGTGTACCGAACCAATGGTATCGTCGTAGAGTAGTTGTGTGTACATTGTAATCCACGATAAATAAACAGACTCGATTTTATTACTCGACGACGTAAACGCTACGCGTACGAAAACAGTTGAGGTGGTGTTGGATATATACAATTCTTAGTAATCCAAGTGTAATCGTCTCGCAACATACGGATAGAAGACAGAATATAACCGCGCGGTGGGACGATCACAGCCTTCGCAAAATGGATTTTGCGATTCACGTGTCTTGGACAGTCGTTTCGTGCATCGATTAAGCGGTAGTGTGTTCACGAGGGATCTTACTGTTCTTTCTTCGCGAGACGTCCTTTCGTCGGAAAGGATAAGCGATAGAATAAACGATAATCCTATTAATCCGGGATCACGCTTTTGGATTTTCTTTCACAATGGATTCCCAACAACTCGTCGATACTGCGTCGCAAAACAGCCAGGACATCGTCCTGCCGAAACCGGCGAGCAGCACACCCAGGCACAGCATCGACGCGATCCTCGGACTGGCGAACAATAAAAGGAGTCATCAGGAAATGGAGGATAACGGTCGAGACGCGCAGGAAAACACAGGTAACACGGGTCTTATCATGTTTATTCTCATCCATCGATTCATCGATGGATCGAGTATAATAGGGAGTTGAAGTGAAGATCGCGTAACAAATATACGTTTTTGAATTTCAATTTTTTAAATAGTTCGAATGTGACGACCGAGCGGAAATTCAATTATGAAATTTTTTCAATTGCTTTTTAAATCAATCAGTGTTTTAATTCAACTTTTAATGCGTTACGAAGAGAGAGAGAGAGAGAGAGAGAGAGAGAGAGAGAGAGAGAGAGAGAGCGAGCTATTGTCAATCAAGTTTGATTAACGAAATAATTTCTTTAAAACAGGAATCAGGAACAAAATATTCGCGTATAATTAATTCTTATCCGTTTTGACGTAATTCGTTTATTAAAATTAGTGCAAATTAAACGGTTGATAAGACGTAATTAATATAAAACGTCCACGGTTTGTTCCGTCGGATTGGTCACGAGACACGGAGTGGAGCGAGCCGCCCCGGTATCGGATCCAGGACGCGAAATCCCAAAACGGCTCAAGTTACCCTTGGAGACTTATTAATAAAGCAGATTCGATCGATCATTTTATCCAATTACTGCTTTCGAATCGAGATTTTCATTTAATCGTACATGAACGAGAAACGATCAACCGTGGAGAAAGATCGTCTTTAATTAAAATCGTAAATTCTCACGATATCGTCCGAGTAAAATTTTACACGGGTTAAAGATTTTTAAAGATTGAAGAATTACTATTATCGCGGGTTTCAGTTTCAATTTCTTCGGCAAGTATGCGGAGAAATTAATGATGATGGAGCCAGTGTCCACGGCGTATACGCTAGTTGTGTAGTTCGATACGTTGTGTCACGATTAACAGGACAAATAAATTGCCGTACCGTGTGCGTGACAGTATTCTTCGTAACGGAACGGTCAACGATACGTTAGTTAGGCAAATTGAGATGACGCTCGCGATAATTTTACCCCGAAAGCATCGATACGTCTCACCTTACCCGCGACGCTAATTATCAAAATGTATCGCCAACGTGGTCAACTAGTCTCATCGACCACGTCGAGAGAGACGACGAATAATTAACTTTGACTCCGAGACTGTTTATTACGTCCAATTATATACACCTTTGTTATACCACCAAGTTATCTCAGCAATTTGAAATCGACCGAATCGAAGATTCCCTCCGCTCTCCCGACTCTAAATATCATCGAACAATCACTTATCAAATAGAACACCTACGCGGGAACAAAATGCGGTTAATCCAATTCGAGCGAAAGTTACATTCGACAAATTTACTTTGCTGATCCCATTACAAGATCCCATTACGTTAATCGCCGTGCATTAAATTCTTCGCGATTTTCAAATAATCGTTCACCAACTCTTTCATCCGTTGCTCAAATATTAATCTTCCCATTCGCTATACGATTGCGGCCCATTCATAACAAACGAAGCTCTCGCACTCGCCTCCATCCTCCTCCCCCTTCAACTTCAACGAATCCATCCCCTCGACGATAACAACCCTCGAAATTAGAAGATCGCGTCGATCCCCCCCTCCCCTCGCATCTTCCCAGAATTCTCGGCGGTTCCGAGGATTATTCGCGACGAATGCCAAGGAACGAACGCGGCGGACGTTGACGCGTAATTGAAAAATCGTTAGTATCGCGACGATCTGGTTGCCGGTGGCAGGGGCACGGCTCTGTGCACGCGGCTAATTAGTCCGCCCGGGTTTCGACGAAACGGGTGCTGTGCCCGGCCTCCATATTCCCGACCGTATATCCGATAATTCCAATTTCGAGAACAGAACCAGTCGTCCTCTTGATCGTTGCGAAAACGTTTCTAGCCACCGACTGTCCTTTATAATGTCACTCGCCTCTGTATCGGCGGCTGCACGCGGTTCTACAGCTATCGACGCGACACTCTCGCCGGAAGGGTCAAAATCGACAGAATAATTTTGTACGGGCGATGGTACTCGTTTCCTCCTTTTTTTTTACTTTTTTTCTTTTCTATTTTTCTTCTTCTTTTTTTTTTTTTTTTTCTTCCTTCTCCCGTGATCTGCGTCATCGAAAGCCACCGTTAACGAAAAAAATTACGCTTTGAAAGAGGGATGAGAGGGGGAGAGGGTGAGACAGGTAGTATCAATCGATGATGCATACATACGAATGGTACACCACGAGAATCCGCAACCGTTTCGCAACTGGGGGGGGAGGAGGAGGAGGAGGAGGGAATTAACCGTGGATTCCATCCTCTTCCGGTCGATATTCCGTTTGTTGTATTGGCTAAGCTTCGTGTAATCTCGTTGGCCGCGACTGGATTACGGTAATCGATAACCGAAACGCTTTTGCATAATGCACTTGTCGTTTGTCACCGTCTCTGGTCGGGATCGTGGCTCGTTGCAATCTCTCCGGACACGGACAGATCGATACGGGAGGGGTATGGTATGGTAAGGAAAGAGAATCATCGTGGATGACTTTCTGATTTATTTGCATCGCGGTTTTGGTTCCTCCTCCTCCTCCTCCTCCTCTTCTTCTTCTTCGTCGATTAATGTGCCCCGATAGCGAGAGATTCGTTCGAGCGTCCATCAATCGCTGGCGCTTGGTAGCCGGGGTGTATAAGTAGCCCTCGATTTATCTTTATTTGATTGTATTAAGTTGGATCCGCGGCGTGAAGAGAGGCGGACAAAGGGATGGAACGTCGTCGAACCCGAGATCGGAAGTGGATCGAATCGAAGACTAGTTTTTGTAAGGTATAATCGATGAAAGAGTTCGAGAGTAATTCGGATACGCGGTTAGTTAATGAAAGTTCGAGAGGAGAAAGCGTAGGATTGAAAAGCGATTTAAAAAAAAAAAAAAAAACGGTGAAAAGTGAAATTCCGCGGACAATTTTCAACTGTAAAACTATAAAAGAACGATTCGTAATTTCTTCCATTCGAAGATTAACAATAAATCGAGTCGTTTATATAGTGGCATTGCGGAACAATTCGCAGAAGCTTTTTCTCCAATTTGTGGCGAGAAAATTGAAAGAACGAAGATCGAGAGTTGCGGAATATTAAAACTAAAAAAAAAAAAAAAAAAGAAGGAGAAAAAAGAGAAAATCGGGGAGGGAAAAGAACGACGGAGGCTGCTTAGCTAGGGTTCAAGTTTTGTTCTACTAATCGAATTATCATTAATTATGATACCGTATGAGAGAAAGAAGAAAAGATAGAAGGGGAAGGTCGGTCCTCGCTAATAAGTGGGAGAGAGGGAAAGGAGAATAGAAGTGAGATAACTAAGAGAGAGAGAGAGAGAGAGAGAGGAAAAAAAAAGATAGATGGAAGCGGCTTTAAGTCAGTCGCTTCTTAAGAGCTGAATTGACGTGTCTACTAATGGATCGCGCCTGCCCCATCTTACTTTCTTCTTCGATCTCTTTTTCGTCGTCTTCTTCCTTCCATCTTGTTTGCCTCTTTCTCCTCCTCCTTCTCTTCTTCTTCTTCGTATACCGCTACTATTACAGATGCGGCTACTTTCGCAGCTTTAAAACAGATCTGTTATCTTCGTCGAGTGGATTCTGCGCGTCTTTGTCCAATCATCGAGCGGATTCCGAGAGATTCGGAATTTCCACTATGTTTTAATTAGAATGGACGTTTCGTAGCCGATCGACGATTTTTTAAAGTAGATATTAAAAGGAAAAGAAAAAAAAAAAAAGAAAGAAAGAAAAAAAAGAAAAAGAACTCTATTCTCTATTTCGATAATATCGATAATGTATCTTAACAATCCTGACAATCATCTTTTCAAATTGTATTCCACCCCCCACATTGATGCAAATTATACACGATCCGTCCATATTTTTCCTTCGTGATATTTTTCAACGATTATCTTTTCGCACAAACGTGCCGCATAATACAATCATTCGTGGAAAAAAGCAAAGCGGAAGGACGGTTAAGCGGGAAACGTTTTGCTCGCATTTTCATATAACGCGACATTTTGCTTGCCTGTCGCCCATTTTAATTTCCCCTCGGTCGTGCGTTTAATGAAACGAATCTCTCGCGCTGGATCAATCCTCCGGACGTGTGCGGACCGATCGTTAATATTTTCAGTTAGATGAGAGATTAATCATTCGTATCTCATCCGGTTTGCCGTGCCCTCTTTTCTCTTCCTTTTTCCCCTCTCTCTCTCTCTCTCTCTCTCTCTCTCTCTCTTTCCTCCTCCTATCCGGGATCATCGATTATTATTCCTTTCAACCGTGGTGCTAATGAATTCGAGAACGCACTACTATACGTGTTAATGAATAAGAAATATTACTAGCAATCTAGTTAAGCGTGCCCGACAAGTTTTTCCGCGGCGAGGATATAATTCGAAGTGACGCGTTGTTGAGATAAATCGATTTCGATAGATGAATCAAGGGGAGGAGGAAGGGGGAGGAATAAAGAGGGAATAAAGGTGGGGAAAAATGAAGGAAAAGGAAGGAGCGGGAGGAGCGTTAAGTGTGGCGCAATCAATCTTACCTTGTACGCGCGCTGGAAGATTAATGCACTTTCAAATTTCATTAATTCTTCGCTGCATAATGAGCCGCAGGGCGAACGAATAACTTTCCTTAACGCCGCGATAATGCCGTCGAGACTCCGCACCGTAATTGCATCAATTCCTTGGTAATTCGCACAATTATCCTTTCTGATTTTCCGCCCGGCACCGAGCTAACTGCTCGAGAGCACGCTTCCAATTAATCACGCGCGGCCTCCACGAATCTCCCCGCGTAATTAAAGTATGTCGTTGCTACGAATCGGAACAATTAATCGGGTGTCTTTGTGGGAGATCCGAGAACGAGCCACTCCCAAACGATCCAGTCTTCGAACCTCTCTCTTTCTCTCTGCTTCCAAGATGGTATAACGTACCTCGTTATACCGATACGTTCGAACGATTGTTTCTTCGAAATTTTTACGAAGGAGTGTAAGTAAAGTTGCGACTCGAACGTTTGTCAGAAAGAATATTTCGATTGATTCACGCTGCGTTCAATCAAGGATTATCGTGTTTTCTTATTCGAAGATTATATTTATACCTGGATGCATGAATTTGAAGTTGCGGCAGCGTTTCATCAGAGATTGATGGAAATATTCGAGAATTGAGAAAGAATTGATTGGCGACAATCGCGGAAACAGAACGTACACAGAATCCTTAAGTAACAATGAGCACGAATATATTCTCGTTCTGTCGATTGAAATTAATCAAATTATCACCAAGTATTATTGTATTCGAGTATCGTCGAGGATTAAAAAGATATCAACGGAGGAGTTGCGATTCGATTCTTGCGACTCCTTCTTTCCGCTCATTCCACGAAAATTTTTTTTTTTTCGTTTACATTCGATGAAGAGGTTGTAAGCGCGATCGAAGAGGAAAATGTAAATACGACAAGTGAACGACGAAGGATTAATAGGGGGGAAAATGTTCCCATTGAAGGGAAGGTCGGAATTAAAGCGGTCCCTGGACAGAGAGGAGGTAACGGCGTCGCGGCGTTCTGGAACGCCGCAGGTAAAAGTGCTTTGTTAGGAGAGGAGGGGTGGAGGAGTAATTTCGATCGCGTGACAACGGCAATATAACGTTGGGGAGGGGTGGGGGGAAGGAGGCACGGGCAATTACGCGTAATTTCATACCCATTTATTGGCCGGGAGAGGTCGTTTTTCGAGACCGCTTCTCGAGCCTCAACCATCGGCGATCGGTCTTGGATTCGGGTTGGAACTGGAAACGAAACCGTGGCCGGGGCCACGGTCGGCTATTAATCGATCCTACCTTGTCGAATAAAACGGTGTCGCGTGTTCGTGATATTAAACGTCCCGCTCGTTAAACGAGTGCGGAACAAAATAGCGTCAAGTTCGAGTGACTAATGATCACGGCGATATCGATTTTTAACGAGATAGAAATCAGGGAGGACATAAACAGTTGGAAGGTTCGCCGTTTCAGCGTAATTACTTCAGCGGGGCTTTTATTCTTCTTTCGTTTCGGAATATAGTATGAATTTAACGATGTTTACTTTGCGATATCCAAGAATAAACCGAAACGCTATTATTACGCTCGCTGTAATTTCTCCTCTTGGAATAATTAGATTTTCGTATTTAAATCTTCACGGTTATACGATAGTTTTTCGTAAAATTTAATACATCTCGCCGCCTCTCAAACACCTCAAATCTTTAAATTTTCCAGTTGCAACGATCCCTGTATTGTCGCCAATACGGGGCTCCGCGTCCATATCCGATTTCCGCGAAATTGTCTTCTTTTTCCGTTCGTTTATCGATCCCGTGCGACGGGCGGGCGTAGTAGTAGACCGGTCGAAGGTGATCTCGCGGGAACGAGCGAGCGAGAGACGCGCTGATTTAACCGAATTACCGTTGGATCAAAGCTTGCGAGTAGTAAT
This sequence comes from Apis florea, assembly GCF_048593485.1. Lineage (NCBI taxonomy): Eukaryota > Metazoa > Arthropoda > Insecta > Hymenoptera > Apidae > Apis > Apis florea. The sequence goes on from NW_028256746.1 coordinate 4,882,460, forward strand.
TGGCGCACAGGTGTCGTCGATCAATCGTACACCGGCCGTCGGGGAAGCTATATCGGTCGGATACCGAAACGTTTCGTGATCGATAGGCACGGCGAGCGATGGGTTACTACCTAGACGAATCCAATGAGACGACACATCGTCGAGCCACGATACAGAGACAGAGGGGTTGATGGAGGGAATGAGTCGACGGGGTGACGGAAACAAAGGAAGCGGAGACGCTCGTCGCAGGATATACCTGTGATTCGTGCGCTGATCGACGATTAGGAACGATTACCATCCTGTGCTCGTGTCTGTGTGTGTGTGTGTGTACGTAGCTTGCAACGAAAAGATCGTTACTACTGGACTTATTGGATTTAGAGATGAGTTCACGAAAATAATCTAAACTGATCGTGCGTGATTTATATACCTAGACCTGGTTACAAATTTATCGTATTGAGTTGAGAGCCATGATACAATTTTCCAGGATTTAATTCAATTTGAGAACGGAGGGAAAAAATGTGAAGTTAGTGGAGTAAAGTTATAACTCGTAATCGATGCAATTATCTCATTCTTGAGATTCTTATCCATTTGAAGGCGGTATACAAGCTGCGGGTCGATTCGTTCGGGAGCGCGCGTACGTGCGCGAGAATTCGTATTCGTGGCTGCACGACGTCGATGGAGAGATTGTAATAAGGCTCGCATGCCGGGGAACAATTAAATTATTAGCAGGTACATTGTGCACGACGGGGTGTTTTATTGCATGCCGCATTCTAGCTCCGTCCTGCTTTCGCGACGATCATCGGGACATTCGCTTGTATCCACACTGCGAATATTATTACGTACGATCAAAAAGTTGCTTCTTTTGAAAAAATTATTCCCTTATTTCTCTCCTTATTTCCGTTCGAATTGTAAAGTCTGTCTGAAATTGATCGAGCTTCCAATTCTCTCGATTTACAAAACGAGACAAGGAACTCGAGATTCGAACAGTTTTCTGGTATTTTGAATTTGATTGCAAAACCTTTTCAAAAGAGTTCACGAACGAGCGTTGTGGCAACTGAACGTCGCATGATGCAGCGAGAGATATGCGAATAATAATTGCACGCCAGCGAACAATTAAATTATTAAGTAGTAACGATAACGAGGGCCGGCCACGTTGATTATCATTATAACGAAGGCGTTCGCTCGCAAGGAAATATCCTACGATTCGATCGTCGTGTTTCTCTTTTTTCCTTCCATTGCATTTAAAAAAATCTTAGATGTAGAAACGAGTTATCGTAACACGGAACGCGAGCGAACTTTTAATATTAATTGTTTATTCGTGGCTCGACATCGATGTCGTCGGTGAAATATTAAAGGAATAAATTTTTCATAATTCACTCGCGATTTATTTAGTTGATAAACTCGTTAAATTATTTCATTTTAATGCCGTTTCAATATTTTACAGGTTATTCTCAGAAAGTAAGTTTGTCAAATATTAAAGCGAGTCGAAAGTGATGTTGTGTTTGAATAAATTTCTAACCGTTTTACATTATTCTACGAATTCTTGTTCTTCGAGTTTATCTTGCAAAGATAAACGGATTTTGATTCGAAAAATATCGATGTGCACGAACAAAACGGAACAATGGGGAACTTGCTTCCTTCCGTCTCCTCGCCTTGTGGCCGACGATATTAAATACGTACACGGAAAATTGATTGTTGGGAAAAAATACACCGAAATATTTTTTTTTCGTCACACTTTCTGAAAAATTTTCAATTTCAATAACGAAATTAATTTGATTTTTCAGAAATTAAGTAATTAATCTCGATGGAATTTAATTGAAAAATATTAAGTTACGGAAAATTTAATCAAGAAGGAAGAAAAAGAGAAGGGAAAAGGTCAGGAAGAGAAGGAAGAAAGAACTTGGGCGAAAAAATTCCTCGAGATTCTATCGCTCGATTCTCTAAGAATTAATTTCAATGGTTTGAAACGTAACGATTTTTACACAAATCGCTTTGTAAAAACGGGCCAATCCGCTTCCATTGATTCGAACCAAGTTTCGCCGCAAGATGGCGTCCAATTAGGCTCGCGCAAAATCTCTCTCTCTCTCTGCCGAATCAATTAAACAATTTCTAACTCCGGTATCGTTTCAATTAACGCGCCTCGAGATGATTACCAGTTCGTTGACCCGTTTAGATGGAAATTTTATCCCTGTTGCAAGAACTTGATGACAGCTTAAGAGCCTTTCGCCGACCGTTCTTAAGACACGCTTCTCGTGCACGCTCTCTCCCCTTCCCCTCTTTCTCCTTCAACGACGGTTCGCCACCACTTTGACAATTTAATAATTCGATACCGGTACGCGAATAATCGACGAACCCGATACTCTCCTCTTGCCAATCGAGAGGATCGAGAGATCACGCGTTTCTCTTATCCTTATCCCTCTCCCTCCACACCTTCCTTCGTCCTTTCCCCTTATTCTCCTGATAAAATTCATCCCCCCTCTAAAAAGGTAAAAGCGTCGGCCAAAAAAAATGATTATCCGATCAGGCTTGACTTTTACTTTGGGTAACCAAGTCTCCGCGTAACCAGGTTTCTCCGCGAAACTGTTAGAAAATTAATGACTCCGGGTATTCGAGTCTAGGTAGGAGCGATCTAGGTAATTCGGTCGTCACGTTTGGAGAATTTATTATTAAAATTAATTTTCAATTCCGACTTTTAACAGATGTGTCTAATCTGATTATTTAAATCTAACATTTGTTAGCTTAATTACAGGGGATCGAAGTCCCGAAGTTCCATCTTCTACGATTGAAAATAATATACTGCTGAGTATATGCGACTTATTCATAATGAACGTAACATACCCAAAAAAAAATTAACGATCGTCGATTAGAACTCGTCAGAAAAAAATTGCACATCAACGCAATAAGCATTTTTATTCCATTTGAACTTGGTTGGAAGGAATTTTTTATCAATGACACTCAATGATTGTAAAAAAAATGTGTAACGCGATCAAGGAACGGCAAACCGCCCCTTAATAATCCTATCCTATCGGAGGATGTCAAAGTTGTATCACCGTCTATTCGTGGACCTATGGGTGGAAAAACAAGATAACTTTATGAGGGCGTAAACGATTTTCGGTGGATCGATACCGTGCGTCGGATTAAAGTGCGCGACAGGTGACAGTGGCTTTTACGAAGAAATTTCCGTCGAAACTTTGTGCCGCGCAAAGTGGCCATTGCGTTTCGTTCCGGAGATAAAAAACGGTGGAGCGAGAGGAACGGCCGGCAGAAGGGGGACGGGAGAAAATAAAGATCAGAGAAAACGAGCGAAACAGAAGGGGAAGAAGAGAGAGAGAGAGAGAGAGAGAGAGAGGAGAGGAAGGCACCGGTGACGGTCCACGAGAAGACAAATTCTGTAATCCTCTTTGGTCGGCGAGCTAAGCCCTCTGTGTGACGGCATACCATCTTCTTTCTCTTATTTCCTCCTCTCGTTTTGCTTTTCCTTGTCTCACCCCTGTCCTCCCACGCCGATCAAGGAAATTAGATTTCGAATCGACAGCCGTGCTTAAGTATAAACGACGAGGAGACATCGAACAACGTCGAACGAGGAGGAGGAAACAGGAATTCACGGGGAGGGGGGGGGGGGAAGGCAGGAACAGGAGAGGAGGTATCGTCTTTTTCGCTTCGGGAGAGTAGAATCGTTGCCCCGTTCCCGGCGAGATCAATTTTATTCTATTTGGTTGACAGGTAACCGACGATAAGTAATATTTAATTAACCGTCTCGAGAGGCGAGAAATGGGAAGAGGAGTTGTTTCCCTTCGATTCTTGGCCGATTCTTCCTTTCAGTCGAGTCAAAATTCGAGATCGAGACAGAGAACGTTATTCGACGAGAATTGGTTAATTCGACGATTCGAAATAATCGAACTCTTGGCGAGTAATATTTAATCGAAACATCTCTCGCGATCGTGGATAGTCTTGTCGCTTCGAAATTTTGACTCGATGGAAAGGTCGAGTGAAATCTCGCTTTCCCGGCGATCGAGTAGATAATTATTGATAATCGAGGCGGTTACGAGAAGAAAAGGAAAGAAAACGTCGCGTTGGTATTCCAAGTTCGTGGGAGAAACAAGATCGTATCGGATCGGTTGCAAAGCGGTTCTGGCCCATTCCAGCTACTTAAGAGATTGACACGAGAAGATAGTATAATGGACGAGGCGGTCGGGGAATCGTAACCTCCTCCTGAATCGAGCACTAATGGGCCAACACTGATCGTTGATAAATTTCAAAATGCCACGGGCCACCTCTGGCCACGGGATCCATGGAGAAAGAGAGAGATCAATAAAATCACATTAATGTATTTGTTCGCACTGTTACGGATGCATATGCCAACGTTTAACGTCTTTTTAATATCAGCCTTCGAGTAGTTCTTGAACGTTCGAATTAAATTAATTAAGCAAAGTTTGAACAAAGTTTCGACCAGTGATTCCAAGACGAACAAATTTTCTTAAACAATTTAAACATGATCCATAATTTATGCTTTCAATTAAGAGGAAGTAATTGGAAATCACGTAGAAGAAAAGCGCGATGAAAATCGAAAGCAAACGAGATCGATTCGAAAAGTAAACCGAGTGATTGCGAAAAAAGTGAAACTTGCTCGAAATAACGGTATCAATTTTGATTTCGAAAATAGACAGGGAAAACTTTCGATCCGCGATGTCGCCCTTAATCCCCCACTAAAATTCTAAAAGCCACTTGAAGCTGTGTACAACGGGTGTGCTCTCGATATAACGGCTCAACGGTGCGATATAACAGCACAGTCGAAGGAGGCGACACACTGCACCTGCAGAATTTAATCACGATGGTTACTCCGTCTGGCCGAAGCCAATTATTGCGCAGACGTAGCAACACGCACCAACAGCTTACACCGCCTAGTTACGCGGACCTTCTCTATACGCATCTGTATATAAATCTCTCCGTATCTCCACCCCTCCTCCCTGTATGGATATAATGTAACCCGCATTAATTTCCCTCCGAACGCATGCGATTCCCGTGTTTGCCGCCCCCCAAAATGCCCGACCGCCGGCTCTGTCACTCTGTTACCATGAACTAATAAACACACGTGATAATTCGTTTAATTCATCGACTTTGCGATTTTCAAATTCAATTCAACCCGAATTGGAAATATCTCGGATTATTCGAACGCCATCTATCCAAGTGCAATTTTAATCAATGGTTGATCGAATTGGGAACCGTTATTATTATTATCACGGATAACGAGGATTTCTCGAGAAAATTACAAAAATCTAAATAAAATAAACTAGAAATTCGTATATCGCGCTAAGTAACTCTGAAACTTTGGCTTTAGTTTTAGCAACGTCATCATTTAACCCCTATCTCTCCGCTCTATCGTCGCTCTCCTCTGCACAACAGATCTCGCGTCCTGAAACAGAAGTCGGTCTCCTCCTCCTAGACCGATTAGGTGCCTGGAGGAAGAAGGGCGCGCTGCTCTGTCTGGTAGCATGGACGGAAGAAAGGGTGGGTGGGCGAAGGAGGTCCCGGGGGCGAAGGAGGACGATGGTGTTGGCACTCTCGGGGGCCATTATTGATTGTTGTTGATAATTAGCCGGTACAGGCGCGTCAATCACGAGGCAAGGCGAGGTTATTAGGCTGTTGGTTAGCACCGGCCCGATGGCGCACGTACACGCGCACACCGATCCACGCCATCGCGCGGGATACGCGTGTGTACGCTGCGCACAGGTGTCCGTGTAGCCGTGTGCACTAACCCACCCGATTACCCCCCACAATTCGATCTAATGCGCTACGCTGCGATGCGAGAGAGGGTTAATTATGCAGTTAATGAGAGGCTGAATATATATAGCCGACGGGGTGTCGGGATGGCCGTGGCGAAAAGAGGATCATTTGGATGCCCATACCGTGGCTCGATTGTTGAATTTGGTTATGGTCGAAGAACGCCGGAAAACAGTCCTCCATTCCCTTCCCGTTTTAAATTAATCGCGTTAGAACGTTGGAGATTGTGTTTAAACGTGGCACAGCCCCGTGGAAACCCCGGGTGCTTTTTGATTGCACCGAAATTGATATGGCGTATACGCGTTTTGTGCACGCGCACAAAAGCGGATAGGTATAAATATGCATATGAAACGAGCATGGTGTACGAGGTGGTTGAACGTTTGCACGGTAGCGTAGATGGCGTGATAGATGTGATCGGACGAAAACGGTGGCCAAGGGAACACTCGTTCGAACGAGTTGGCGCGAAATCAATTTCTTCCTCAATAACCGCGTTCGTGTCGATGGTTGCCGTAATAAAGTGGATAATGGCGAGAGTCGGCGATAATTTGACGGAAAGAAGCGTCGTTATATACAATTAAATGCTATAGTTTTAAGCCAGCTACGTTGCAAACACCTCGCACTTTCAATCGAGAAGGGTTCGTCCTTTCGGATTTTCATCGACGATGAAAAACTATATTTCGTCGATATTTCGAAAACGTTGCAACGTTGATTTTTTCGCGTTCGGTTCTTCTTCTTCTTTTTTTTTTTTTTTTGATCGAAACGGGCAATTGTCAAAGAGATTCCAAAACGACGAAAATCTGGTTTTTTCCTTTTCACAGCTGGCCCCTCAATTTCCGCCGTGTTGCGTTGAACATCGCATCGAGCAAATTGCACCGAAGCGTTGATTTCTACGATAAATTGCCGGATTGTGCGTCACCGAATTTATCGACACGCGTATCCTCGCGTCTCGATGTCGAAACACCGTTTTCCATTGCTCGATATACTCGATAACGAGGCTCGTAATCGATTAATTACTCTTAAAATAAAAATTAATATTCCTAATCTATTAAAAATAACGTTTCTAAAATTAACGCGATAAGTGTTCAGTTGTATTATTAGTAACTCGTAATAAATTCTCTTTTTCTTTCCCTGGTTTCTGTTTTCACGTTGCAACGTGCTGTACAAACGGATACAAACTTTTCATTATTTAACGCATCCTGCTTGAAGATTGCGATCTATCTTGCAATCTTTATTCCTACATCCGGTAAACACGTGTATACGTTTACGTGGCGTGTAGATACAATATTTGCGGAAACAACGATCTTTCGTGCGAGGTGTGACGACGATTCTCGTGGAAATCTCGTCCGTTGAACCGTTGAACGAATATCGAAAGGAAGAATAATCGTGGTGGCGGCCCATCGTTTCGGTTTCCAGCGTTTCAACGATTCGATTAGCGGCACTTTTGAATAGCGGACAGATTCGAAATTGCTCGTTTAGTAAACTCATTACGGCCTCGTAAATATTGGAACGGATAATTAATCAATCGAGTAAGATTCGAGGAAATACAATTGCAATTTGAAATCGCTCGCTTTGGATCCGTTACAGATATTGTAATCGTCCGTTAATAATTACAAATTCGTATTAATAATCGATAATCGGCCATAGGAGTGCGGCAGTGAGATTAAATAATAATAACCGAGCGAAAAAGGGGGATTGGTAAAAGGGCCTGGAACGATTCGGCTCACGCGACTTTCCGCATGGTAATACGCTTCACGTGTATTTGTATAAAAACTTGACGTGTCATTAAATCGATAAAAAGTACGGTATAAACGAACCGATTATATACCGTAAGGTAAATGATTAAATCAACCTTCGAGTTGAAGTGATTTTTCAATAATAAAGTAATTTTATAGCAGGGATCGTTTAGCGACGGAGTTTCGAATTTTCTTAAAAAATTCATACCCTCCGTAAATTCACCTTTCATCCGATGAATCTCGTTGTTTCTACTCCTCCTTTCCTATTCGACGCGTTTCCACGCGAAGATTGTCAAACGAAGATTGACAATGATCAACGGGAAAAAGTAATTTCATATATGGAAATATAACATGTACACGTAGACAAATGTGTTGAACGAACTTTTAAAATTTTTCCACGGCTCTTATGATCCGTAACGTAAAAAAAAAGAAAAAATCCGCAATAGGTTGAAACGAGATGAAATTCCTAGGTGCATACGCGTAAATACACGCGTAAATGGGAATGTGGAAAGTGAGATGCATCGATAGCCGGAGGAGTGATGAGCGTACTGCAACACTTGTAATAGGTAGCATTATACGCGCATAATAGAGGTAATAGCCGGGACTGGGATAAATCGATCACCATTACCGTACCTATTAACCGTAACGACCGTTTCCGAGGAGACCTGACCACTCCCGTGGGTTCCAGGTGAGAACAGCTGCAACTCCACCGGCGGTGGCAGCGACGAGGAACTCGGGGCAGGCTGCGGGGACGATTTGAACGGGAACAGCGGGAAGAAGAAGCATCGCCGAAACAGGACGACCTTCACCACCTACCAGCTGCACGAGCTCGAGAGAGCCTTCGAGAAGTCTCATTATCCGGACGTGTACTCCAGGGAGGAGCTCGCTATGAAAGTCAATCTTCCGGAAGTGCGCGTCCAGGTGAGTTGGAAAAAAAAAAAAAAAACGCGATCAAACTCAAATTTTCAATTCGGAAAATGGAGGATCGAGGTGTGCTGTTTCGAAAGATCGGTCAATTTTCCGATCGATCCGTGTATGTGTGAAATCACACGTTTGTCAAATCATATATTGAACCATGAATGAATATAATATGTATAATTTCGAGCAAACATGCGATGACGTAGTAAACTCGGTTTCGCGATCTGTCGACGGAGGATCCGTCGATTAGAAAGAATAATCGCGAGGAAATCGGCGTTGTTAATCGGCCGTGCACCGAGAGAGATCGTTTTCTCGCGAGATAAAACGAATATATTCATACATTTTTAAATAATCACCTGAGCACGAAGTCACGCGACTAACGAGGTATTAACTCGTTAACCCTCACGACACCGGCGCGCGATCCTGTTACCTGTAACGATCTTGCGAAAAAAGGGAGGAGGGGGTGAATAATAAACGAAACGTATGGAAAGGTGGCATAACGTTCAAACGATGTTTATTGAAACAACCAGCGTCTCTCTTCCGAAAGCGAAAATCAAAGTCGAAAGGAAAAAAGAGGGAAGGGGAGGAAAAAAACAACGGTTTGATCCAATGTTTTTCTTTCGACGAAAATGCGTCGCTTCGGAAAAAATTGGAAACGAAAAGCAACTTTACAAAAAAAAAAAACAAGAACGAGAGTTTCGTGGAAAAAATTAAAAAGAAATTAAACAGAAGATAAGATAAGGGATTAAGATCCGAGAAAATTAGCGTTCTCGACTCGTTCAAAGGGGGTTAACTTGTATATCGCGGGAACGAACGATCGAGAATTTACCGATTTATTATTCCCCTCCCTTTCGCACGGTCTTTCTCTGTTCCATTGGAACGAAGCGGATACGAGTGTCGTGCGCGCGACCAGCGAGCGGGCCGAGTTTAATGGCAGCGTTTCCGTGCAAACAATCGGAACAGCAATCGCCGGCTGACGCTGGCCCCGACGTATTAAACTAAATTAAATTAATTATGTGCGTGACAGCGATAAAAGCACGCAGTCGCATGCGACGACGCATCGATTAGGCTCCCGGGGGCAAGCTTTCCGACCGTGCCACCTACGAAACGTTCGTAGCGCGCAGTTTGTTGGATAATAAGCTGCCAACATGCCGCCAACATTTCCGAACGCACCTGCTTTCTCCACCGTTTTTTCGATCGTTGTTTTCTCGATGATTTCATTTTCGTTTCAAGAGATTCGAAAAAAATCGAAACGCGCACAAATACAAATTTTGATATAACAATACGTTTATTTTGGTGCAAATTTTTTCGAAACGTTTTTAAGAACGCTTCAAACTGTCGTTTAAACTATCGAGTTGTAATCGTTATCGGTGGACACGTGTAACAAGCGAGAAATAGTATATGTAAACAATGATCGAGAGTGGAATAAATAGTGGCATCCCCGTTTCAATCACCTTCGATGAAAATTAATTCTTAATTTAACAGCGAGTAGCGAAACGAAGAGGAAAGAGATCCGAAAGACAAATAGATGTCGAGGGAATATGACAAGGATAACGCGATGACGGAAGCTTAGAAGAGAGAGAGAGAGTCGCAATTAAAAATTTAAATTACGTTTAAAACTTGCCATGCACGCCACCACGGTCGCTCCACTTTTTTTCAATTTTCTCCAAAAGAATCTCGCCGACGATCTTTCTCCCTCCCTCCTTTCTTCTCTCTTTCCATCGCCGAGCGGAAAGAGGAGGAAACGGGCGGCAGTGGCGGTATGGAAGAAGGATGGAATGCCAGCTCGCCCCTCCCCCCCTAAGGTACCACCTAATCGCTTAAGCTTATTACGCGAGCAGACAAGGCGAAGGAATGAGTCGAAGGGGGCGAAGGATGGAGAGGGAAGGGAGATGCGGTGGTTGCTCGCTGGCGCAACGAAGAGGCGGACGCACGTTCGGTTTCATCATTTTTAATTGATAGCGCACGCCAATCCTATCTGTCGGATTTATTAGGCCGCTCGACGAGATGGTTTCGGTTGGAGGAGTGGAAGGGGATGATGATAGCGAAGGGAAACGGAGCTTTTATTGGACAAACCGGGTTGTTTCGGTGGTAGGGGTCGGTGGTCACCGTAGCCCGATTGTGTGACCCGGGAAAACGCGTTTTCCAGATTTTCATGCATCCTCTGCCTCGAGTATATACGTACATACACGCGCGTCTGTGGACACGTACGCGTGCGAGTATATCTACGCGCACAGGCAGATTGATTGCGGGGATTAACACTGTTTTCTCGCGATAATTATCGTCCTCGGAGTGCGGAGATTTTATTGGATATACAGCTCCGCCTCGGCCGATATCGAAACGTCGAATTGCTTGTTAAGCTCGTTATTGTAATTCAGGTTTACGCATCGTTTTCAATGCAGCGTGTGTACGTTAATCGATTTGCGAAAGGAAAAGAATCGTCGAAGGCTCGTTCGTGGAACGTTACGTGGGGATTATAATTACTTATATTCTTCGATATCTACGTTTCCGGTTCTTCCTCGATCACGTCTCATTCTCGAAACTTGATTCTCGAAACTTGGTTAAAACTTGGCAATTCGAAAGAATGGAATGTGTTAACGTTCGAAATCGAATTGAATCCTCGGCTGTGAAAGAGCGAAGAGGACGGGATACGGAGAATTTCGCGAATAGCGCGCAGGAAACGAATGAATAACGAGATTCGGAAGGAAAACTCGCGCTCTCATCCTTGCCACGTGACAATTTATCCTCCTCCGCGTACTTAACCAGGGAATAACGAAATTTCACCCATCGTACCCATTATACCATTAGGCGCATCGTCGACGCGCGTCACGCGATCCTAAATTCGCCTGAAAAATGAAAAAGAGAAACCACGATATAACGCGACGATTCGCTGAGAAGTGAAATCGATACAGGGGCGAGCTTGGTTGGAACCACTCATCGAAATTAACTCTGTAGCGAAACACCTGCTGATCGTAGGAGTCTCACTACGATCAAGGATAATTGAAGCGAACGTTGCGTATCGCGTGCTCGGATCGAATCTTCGATTCATCGATACGAATCGTGGAGGAAAAATTATCGCCGAGAGGCGAGGTTGGAGGGAAATAAAAAAGGATCTGTCCACGGAAATTCGTTATCTAAGAAAACGTTGCGCGCGGAAATCGCGACGAGGCGGAGCTGTGACATTTCGCCGCGGGGAACTCGAATCGATGGCCGGCGTATTTTCACGAAGCGAGCAAACAGAGAGAGAGAGAGAGAGAGAGAGAATGGAATCGACAATCGTCGTGGAAAAGGCACGGGCGGAAAAAAGCGGGCAGATTGATTTTTCGCGGTAGGCCAACTAATTTGAAGAGAGGGAGAGGGGGCGAAAAAAGAGAGAAAGAAATTCACCGCGGCCGGACGGTCGATCGTTGGACGCGCTCGGCCGTTCGACGATTGCCAATTGGAAAAATACTCCAATTCGATTACAATTTTTTTCGTCCGCTCGCACACACCGAACCGCGCAAGAATTTGAAACCGGTCGGTCTCGCCTACGACGAGAAATACATTCGTCGAGCGCGATAGATGGGCGTGGGTAGCAAGGAGGGGGGAGGCGCAGGAGGGAGGGCTGGGCGGCGGAGGGAGGACGTGAAACTAATATCGAGGCTGCAATCGTTTCTGAAAGCTTTTGAGAGCGCAATTTAAAACCGATCTTCCCTGTTTTCGTTCCATTTACAAAGAAAATCGGAACCCACGCCACGCGTCTACGCTCGAAAAATATTTTCCACGATCATGCGGAAGTAATTCGCATCGGCTTCGTATCGGGCGAAACACCGAAATTGCTGGGATCCACGTACGCGAAATTGTTGACGCAAGAGAAGAGGAGAAGGGTGAAAACGGGTTAGTTCCAAGAAGCAAGAAAATCATCTTTACCAGGAAGCGAGAAGAACGTGTGTACGAAATAAAAGGGGCGGCTTCCACGGTGCTTGACGTTATTTACCGTCACGTAGGCATGGAGACCCGGGTTCAAAGACAAGAGACGCCTCGTTCTACAACTATTTTCTTCCATGCCACGCTAGTACGATGGTCTAATACCCCCTAAACGATTAATCCTCGTTTCGAACGATAACTCGTCGTGCAAACGAGTCAAGAAAGGGATCGTTTGATCTTTAACTCCGTGGAAACTGTTGATGTTTCATGGAACGAAAGATGGACAGATTTCTCGATTCGAGAACAAATCACGAAGTAATCACAGAATGGAACGCAACAACGGGCAATCGTCGTTTCGACGAAATATACATCATGAAGCATAGGACGAATACCAAGCAAGATCCTGCGCTGAATGAAGGGAAAGGCATCCTCGTTGTTGGCTGGTTGTTCCATCGTGGCGCTTGCCGGCCCGTTTAATTCGGTTTTATTAGGGGGCCAAATCGTGATCGTTAGCGCCGACACGAGGCCGGCACGAATCGCAGGTGACTGTCTGGGTTAGGCGCGCCTATATCTACGGGGTGTCAAATTAGTCACGCACGCCGCCTCCGCCTAGCGGGCCGGCGATCAACGCCCGTAACCATGGATACTGCCGCGAATTTCTCCGCGCGCGACCACTCCGCGCCGCTTTCCGACGCAATTGCGCACGCAATGCGGAAAAAGCGTGCAGAAAATTAACGAGCTCGTGCGCGATCGCCGCGCCATTTTTCGGAAATTAGAAACCTTTTTTTTCCTCTCTCGCTTATTTTATCGTGACGATCATTTCGAACGTGTTCCAACGTTCCAATCAACGCGCGTTTTTTTCCTTTTCTTTTCATTCGTTTGTTTCTTTAATTCGCCCAATGCCGTGACTTTTAGTTTTCCTTTTTCTTTCTTTTTTCTTTTCTTTTCTTTTTTTTTTCTTACGATTCGTTACGACGAATCGAGTGTAGAAAGAGTGATATATCAAGTTGTCGCATGAAATGTTACCGTTAATTTAAAGCTAGGCGAAAACAACTTAAAACTCTTGCACAATATTGAGAATTTGATGGAATCTGGCAACGAATTAATGAGGTTAAATTAGAACGAAATATCATATTATTTTTATGGGTTTCATGGTAAATTATATATCTATCGCTCGATATTACGAAACGGATATACGTACATTGTTTCATTCCCCCGGTTTCAATCGACCAAGTTCGTACCCTCGTGGTCACTAGACCGAGAACCATAAGCTTCGCTTCGTCGTGATATTAATATCCATGTGTGGCACCGTAAAGCTGTTCAGTGAAGGGCAGTGAGAATTCTTGCACCAGGTTACGCTCGCCTAATGGTATTCGCGCTCGTTTGCAAACATAAATCAAAATAATGTCTTGATAAAGTGGCGCCTATTATTTCTAAGTTTACGCGAGCAATACGTCGTGCGTTTGTATCCTTTCGGAAAGGGACGAATATACGATTGCTTAAATTATACATTGATTACCCTAACGATCTTTCCAACGATGATCGAAGAAAGAGAAAAACCTGTCACGTCCTCAAACCATATATTCGTCACGATACAAGCTATTATAGAAGAAACCTAGTCGATCCGAAATTCAAGATCATCGACATCGTTGATGGATCTTTCTCCGATCCTGAACCGATATTATTCATCTCGTCTCTCGCACCTTTTCTTCCATCCCACATTGTCAACAACCATCCTAAAATCGTTGGTTCGTTCAACACGGTACATCAATAATAGTAATAACAATCGAGGCTCCCCCCCATCCGATCGTAATTTTAGGCCGTGGAATTTCTCGCGCGGGGGAATTGCTCGCTCGAGAAGAAAGGAAGACGATCTCGGATACAAATGTTATTACACGCAAGCACCTCTGATCTTCCGCGTGAACAGCCAATGGGCTTTCTCAACCGGCCTTCTTCCTCCCTCCCACCCCAACCAGATCGTTTTTCTTGTGGGTGCGGTGTTTCCAGGCGGAAAATAAGATAATGGCCTCGTGCTAGGCGCGCGAGAGAGCCCCCCCCCCCTCCCCTCCCCTCCCGACACCCGGAGAACAGAGAAAATAGGGTGGCGGGAAATAGCGAAGATCGTGGGAGCGGGACACCTGCCGCGCGACGGAGGCCGTCACGAAGGAAGAGGAGGAAGAAAAAAAGGAGGGAAAAAAGGAAAAATAACGCGATGGATCGCGTCGGTGAGACTGCTCGTCCGTCCGCTTCCTCCTCCTCCTCCTCCTCCGGCGATCGGGCGAGGTGCAGGGGAAAAAGGTGGAGAACGGGGCAGGGTCGACGCGCGCCAGCTCGATTGGGTGTCAAGTGGTAACGGACGTAATAAGTCAGACGAATCCGCCCGAGTTCCAATATACGGAAGGCGTAATTGGGGGATTGGAAGAAATTTTATGGGGATAATAAGTGTTTCATAAGTGATCGGATGAAAAATGCTCTCGAATCGCATTTGTTTTAAAATTTTCATTTGTTAATATCGGATCGTCAATGTCGAGTCGCTTTTTGCAGCTTACGTCTACGCGATTGGATTCGTGATTGGATTTCGTGAGAATCGTGAAAAAAATCCATGGAATTGATCGCGCGATTATGAACACGCTCGGTTTTTGAAACGATCTGTCATCCATCCGTTTCCAAGGAACGTTTCTTATCACTCGGCTCGGTTATGCTTTTCGCAACACCTCCTTAACGATCTATACGATTACCCTTTGATTCACCCTTTCGAAAAGGCAGGCAGAAGTTGTTGTTGCGTGAACGAGCCCTTTAGATTTCTCGGAAAGATCGACCCCGCTCTTTTTTAATCGAAGCTACACGAAACGAGGCGGGTTATCGGGTTAAACGCCCTAGCTCTGCTTCCGAAGAAAAATAATAAACTTTCTTAAACTCGCGAAACAATTATAAGATAAGACATGTCACGTTTCATTCGGGAAAACAATTTCTCCCCCCCAAACCTGCTCGAACGTTCCTTCGACTCGTTAACACCTTCCAATTCCACTTGATCCTCTTCCGTCTCTTTTTCTTTCTTTTTTTTCTTCGATTTAAACGTTGGTTGGGGGGGCAGGGGGGGGGGAGAGGTGACTGGATCGAGGCTGGCTGAAAGCGTGTTCGTTCGTTCGTTCGTTCTCGTCGTCGTTGGCTCAGACGTTGGCTCGAGACGTTGCTCGAGTCAGCGCAGAAACACATCCTTCGATCCTGCGGCTCGCGAGAGCATGCGAAGTGGGTAAACTCTTGCAGCGCCGTCTAACGAGTATTATAATTACTGTCGCGTAACTCAATATTGCCCCCTCGATATGCTAAACTCCCGCGGAATATAGTGTTAATAGGCGTGGAATGGCGCGGGACAACACCCCGCTTCTATTAATTGCACTTCACCCTAAATGCAAATTGTTCGAAATTGAGCGAGGGCTCCCCGAATATTTGGAAACTCCATTACGGGCCAGTGTTCGTCCTTTCGTTGGGTGCGCGCGCGTACACATGTACGCGTACCGGGGATGTGCGCTCGAGCGCGCGCCATTTTCATCGTGTATCCCGGAGGACGGTGTCAATTTGAGGGAAAACTATAAGGAAACTTTATCACGTTAAGGAACGCGTAAAGATAACGCGTTTAACTCAGGTATCGTTTTCCGGCCCATAAGTGACCGGAAGAATTTCTAGGTTAGGGGGAAGAAAAATTTAATTTTAGAAGGAGGGGGGGGGAGAAATTGTTATCGCTTTACCAATTAACATCCCTTCCACGTTATTATTTACCACACTTTTGTCGAAAGTGTTTTATCGCTCTCGATGACGAAACGCGATGAAGTACGCTTAAAGTACGTACGTTTCTCGCGCGGCTCGATGAAAAGGTTAAACGTGAAAACATGCCGGCTCTGGAGAATGAAAGGAAAAAGAAAAAAGAGAGAAAGAAAACTCGTTGGAAAGACGGAAAGAAAAAGAAACGTGGCACGCGAACGAGAGGGACGTAAGGTCCATCGTTTCCCGTAAATACGCTCGGAAGATTAGCTGTCCGAGGTTCTGAGGTCTGTGGCTCAATTAAGCACTCCGTTTAGCGCTTGGCTAAAAAGGGTTGGCGGACCCTTGCTCTGCCCCCTCGAGCATCAATCATGTCGGAGCAACCCTTTTCCCGAGGGCGGTTTTGCTCCTCTATTGAGACGAAGTGTTGTGCTCAAACACAAAAACACTTCATTTGGCAGATTAGCCGTTAAACACCAGGGGTGGGAGCGGCGCGGGGGCGGGTTTAAGCGCGGGGATGAGCCGCGAGTATGGATGGAGAAGGAGCGGCTGGAAAAAGACCGCTCCCGTCACCTCGCCGCCGTTCACCGTAAATTACAGATGCAATTACGGGGATAATTAATTGCGGCGAACTCGGTCCCCGAGTTCGGTTAACGAGTTCGGAAAGAGGACTCCTCGTTCGCGTCGAGAGCTCGATGCGAAGGAGACCGATAAGGATTGCATGCGTACGACTCGAGGCCTCTAAAGACGACATATATACCGCGTGACACGCGAGTGTACGCGATAAAATCTCGCTAATTGCAGACGAGAGGAAAGTTGCTCGTATCACCGCGTTCTTTTCGTCGTTTCCTTTCTATCGCGCTCTAAAGTTATCCAAAAAAGTTATCCCTCGATAGGGGCCGCTCGAAACTCTTCGACTGATCCAACATAACGAACAGGGTTAATCCTAAGAAAAAAGTTTCCGTCGAATATTTCATACGTGTATATAAATATAAATTATACACACAGAGAGAGAAATAAAAATTGGGGGGAGGGGAGGGGAGAGGGATAGGGAGCGTCGAATCGAACTAGAATTAGAAGTCGGTGTATTTAACGAGAGGAGCGGAGAGGGAGGAAGGAAAGAAGAAGGGTTTTCCCACGAAGCAACTGGATCCTGGATCCAACGGCGGTGGTGGTTTGTCTAACCGCGTTACGAGGCCAGCAAAGGGCCTTCATGTAGGGCACACGCATAGAAAATCCACGCATGTGCCTGCTCGTTTTAATATTCCATATAATGTTATGAAACCTTTGTCGGCATATGGTCCTGAGGCCAGCAATTAACAATTAGCTGGCGGTCCTTGTAATCGAATTACCGAAGCCCATTGTCGGTGCTCAGGTACAAACGTATTCAATTCCACTGGTTTCTGCTGCTGCTGCTGCTCCACCTCCTCCTTCTCCTCCTTCTCCTTCCCCCACCCCCTCCCTCTGCCCCCCTTTCGTTTCTAGCCCCCTCCTTTCCTCGCCTTCATTGGCTCGTCTCCTTTTTTTCCGGAGTGGTTTAAGATCGAATTTCTTGCCGCTGCATGCGCGCTCTCCCCGACCGGGTCGGTCTTGAGCCGGCGCATAGATGCAAAATGCAACCGTGAGGGGATCCTTTACAAAGGCAGAACCGAGCCACTCTCTCCGACGGGGATGAATGTCACTTCGTGAAAATATATCCGTTTCAAGAGTTCGAGATTTCTCGGCCAGGTAACAAACTCCCGGGGCCGGAGGCTCGAGCCGGAACGATGAATGCGCAACCTGAAAATCGCGCTCCCCCTCCCAAGGATTAGTAACACTAAACTGTCCCGTGATCCGTCTCGGACGCCACGAAATTGGAGATAAACGATACCCTCGTAAACGATTTCTCGTAAACGAGGCGAAACTTTCTTCCAACGATGTTCTCAGATCGCCTAATTTTATCGCCGAATATTATTCGGATAAAGAGGAAAAAAAAAAAAAAAAAATCTTAAAAAGAAAGAGCTCCATCTCCGTCGAGATGGATGAGCCGTCGAGATGGATTAATCGCGTTTTTTTTCTTTTAACCAAGGGTGAAAAACCTTGAATCCAAGGAACGTTGCGCCATGAAAATTCGCGCGAAGGGCCGTTCGTGATGATCGACCAACCGTCGATCGATTCCAACTCCTCCTCTCCCCTCCCTCCGGTTTACCCCGAAAACGGGAACTGGCCGGTGCAAAGGGTACCGTAAATTATCAATTCCGCGATCCCGTTCAATTAACCCCATTCGAGGGCCGCAAGAGGTTCGTTTGATCGAGATATCGCACGGCCCTTTAACGAGTAACCGATGTCAAACGCAGCCAGAGACAAGAAGGAAGGATAGGGAAGGAAGGGTGGGTCATTCGCCGGGGAATACACCGAATTCGAGATATATCCAACAGAACTAACTATTAATTTGGTTCCCAGGCGGTGATAGGAGGGGTGGCTCTTCCAGGGTGAGGAACAGAGAGAGAGAGAGAGAGAGAAGGGGGAGGAAGAAAGGAGGGGTGGAGAAGCGGGACCCGAAAGCCTACGGGGCAACGGATTACCGTGCACGGCCTACGGATAGCCCTCCCTCCCCCTTCACCTTTTCCCTTTCCGTTAACCATCTCCTGGTCGACGTGGCCGGCCCCGTGAAGTTAATAATCATCAAAAGTCACAGTGTTTGTCGAGGGCGGCCGCCCTTTGTGCGCCCACGCGTGCTCCTGACGCTAATATGACTCCAGCCGGGCTTTATTACGAGTTATTAGAGTTATTACATCGGCGACGGATTTTCACGTGCAGCCAATGTCGCTGCAACCGGCTGCTGCACGCGTTCCTTTATCCGCCCCGTTTCTCGCGGTTTTTCCACCTTTTTGCCCCTTTTCCTCCGCTCCCAATTATCGTAATCGGTTCGCTTGTTGGCAACCGTTAATTTCCTTTGTACTCGCGTTAACACCGACTATTTTTCACCAACTCTCGCCGTCAACGATCGCCCCTGTTTTCCCCATAAACCGTCCCTCCTCCTGCTCCAAGCATTCAAAGAATATTATTCGAACAGCCTCGATACGAATCGGGTTTCCTTTAAATTGGATGTACGAGAGTAGCTGGTAGAGGTCGAGAATTAATTAAGGAAGGAAAAGAGGAAAGCGAGTCTGGATGAGAATCTTGGAAGATTCTTCTTCTCAACACGTCAAGTACGCGCAATTTTCTCTCTTCTGAAACAGCGGCGGAATGGTGGAACCTGCGAGTCGAGCCGCGAGATTCCGTGCGAATCGACGCGAAAAGGGAGCGGAGAAGTCGTGCTCGTGCCGGGTTGGGAGCATATTGCTCGGTAAATAGGTCCGCGGACAAAAGGTGCATTGAGTCGAATCCGATTCCGCGGCTGGCAAGCGAGAAAGGGAGTCCGCGAAGGGACAATGAACACGCGGTGTCAAAATACGAGGGCCATAAGGCTAATTTGCCGAATTTCTGCTCGGCTCATTCACGCGATACGCCCTCGTGATTAGTCCCGGAGTCGGGAACGAGCCCGGCCTCGCATTGTGACCAACTTTTTTCAAAGCTGAGACCACGAGGCTGATGACGAGCCGAGCCGTCGGATAAAGGATGCTTGGCTTTGATTCTTGCCGCGATTTTGACCGCGATACGAAGAACGAGCGGGACACCACGGTCGATGGGATTAATTAATTAGCTGTTGGCTCCGAATCTTGGATATTTTTTATTTGGAAAATATCCATGATCGTATTTTAAGATATGAGAGCGAGGAAAACGGGATTCGTTCGTGGATGGTTAAATTTCAGATTTTAAGAAACGATGCTTCGTTATCTTCTGTTTCTTTGCTGCGTTTTGTTCGAAGGTAATTAATGTCGAGCAAAACGTTATATTGCGGTTATATTCGTAGTGTTGAGGGTACGTACGTATAAATTAAATTGATCGGTCAATCGGGATCTTTTGTTTCGCGAATAGATTAAAGCGTAAGGGCAATAATATCATATCGAACGTTCTTATCTCATATTTAGAAAATTGTTAAAGAAAATTTTTTAAAATTCTATTTGAAATCGGATACAGAAAATTATACGTTTTTTAGCTTATCACGAGCGATCAATTTTTTAATAATCGTATTACGTATCATCACATTTAAGATATCGATAAATTTTCATAAAATATCTTTAATTGATCGTCCATTTTTAAAAACGACAACTTTCAAATTTTTCATTCTTGAGTTTATTAAAAGCACACACGCCACACACACACACACACACACAAATATTTTTGATAAAATTAATATCAACTTTTATCGAAGTGGAGCTATAAATTATTCATTATCGACTATTTACTCTCATCATATCGCTTTAATTATAACCATCGACGTGTAATGCATTTAGATACACATTACAGATCGACAGATTCCACTGCTAAATAACACAGATACGTATAGATATGCTTCATATATATCATCGCCAAAATCGATCGACGCGTTTCCTTAAGCAGAAAAGCTGCAGGATTTTCATAAGTTTGCTGAATTATATTTTTGCCCGGTAACGGCCAGCCCCTGCATCCTGCGTTCGATTTAAACCCCTCTTTCCTTCGACGTCGACAGGGTCTTAATAAGAAGGATCGAATTTCAGGGCACGAATCGTGTTCTTGACACTTCCGTGTTTCTCCGATCATTGAGAAAGTCGATCGTCGATAATCCTTCTAACAAAAAAAAAAAAAAAAGAAAAGAAAAGAAAGAGAGAGAGAGAGAGAGAGAGAGAGAGAAAGAAAGGGGAGAAAAAAAGAAAAAAAAAATAAGTAAAGAAGGAAAAAGAAGATATTAAGGCTGCTTGCACGTAATTGCCAGTATATTATTCTCACTGGCACGGTTTCCTCTTTCCTCAGAATTACCAGCTTTGCCTTCACTTTCCATCCGTCTATCTTTAGATTAACTGCAATCTAATAATCCTTTGTTATCTGAAAAGATCGCGTCCTCTCGGGCCGTATTAATAACATTTATTCCCGGTACTTGGCTCGCCATTAAAAGGATAGAAGAAAATTGATGCCGTTGGCACAAATGGCGCGGAACGATCACAAATAAGATAGGAAAGCATAGTGGGATAATTTTAAGCTCGTCGATTAAGCGAATGTTTAGCCGTGATTAATATCGGTTCGTGAAATATCGTTTTAAGTTTCTCCCTTTCCGATCGATCAAATAGCCAATCGTCGAATATATTCGTATATTCAAGCTTCGAGCTTTAAACGGCCAACGGATAAAATAAACGGCCAAGCAACGAAACCGATCGCCGATTCTTCGATGAAAATACGTACGACTAACGAGATTGTTTGCAAAATTTTTTCCATCCAATCCATCTTTCAATTATTTCTTTCTCGAATCGTCGTTCCAATATTTCCTTACATTTCGCAAATTCGTTACAAATTCCGTGGAGGAGTTACATCTTCCTCGATCGCTGTTCGATCGTCGAGTGACTTTCTTTGAATAGAAAAACGATTCTTCACGATTCTCCTCCGGCATGAAAAGAAAACAAGGCTCATTGTTCGGCACAACACGGGTGTACAAGGATCCTCTCGACTAGCGAACGATCCGATGTCCGTATCCGCCGTCGTACACGGACCCGTTTAGTCTCATTGTAAAAGTGAAATCGCCTCGTGTTTGGGATGTTATTTGTAGCACATTAGTATTGTATCGCAGTACACCGGGGTTAGACCGGGGCGTTGGAGTGTTTAAGGGTGATTACACGCAACGACAGGGGTGGCTTTATTGAAGGAGTTTGCCAGTGGCGCTCATCCGCCACCATGGTAACACCGTCCTTCACGAATTCTTCTATTCCTCTCTTCCTACCCGCGCAATACGCGTTATCTCCACTACACGCGTGTATCGAATATCTCTCCGTTCCTCCGCACCAAAGTCTGCGAATTAAAAATCGAATTGGGAGAAAAGAGCGTGGATCGATACGCGATCGAAAATCAAAATTGTTGAGGAAAGTTGGGTCTCGTTCAACCAGAGACCGACCACCCCCCGCCCGTTGGAATTGATTTAACTCGCACGGTGCACGAGTCACGCCGCATCGTCAATTATCCTCGAAACCGTATCCGCAGTGCGGATGCATAAAGCGGCTAGAGCGGTTTGCTTCTGCTGCTGCTGTTGGGGCCGACCTTTCCTTTCCTTTCCTTCTCCTCGTCGAAAATCGAAATGAGAACGACTGCATAGAATTGAATTTGCACGACAGTTTGACAGGGCCCCGAGGTGGAAGGGGGAAATAGTATATAGAGCTAGGGTAGGGAAGGAGAGCGAGAGAGAGAGAGAGAGGAGGGGTGTATAAAAAGCACGGTGAATAATAGACTCCAACCCTCTCCAAACATCTCCCTTCTCTATGCATACCACGGTCACGGTGCCCTGGACCGGAATCTAGCCTTATACGTTCGAAACGTGCCCGCCTCTCTCTCTCTCTCCCCTCCCCTCTACCCTACAGAGCTTTGATAAACTTGCGATATACTCGAAGAACGGTATAACTCGTTGTCCGTCCATCCCTTTCTTTTCTCTTCCGGAAACGACGACACGCGATCTACTATTGGATCGGGAGAATGGAATCATCTTTTTCGAATTCGTTTCACTGTAAACACAGGACGAACAGATGTTACGAAAGTAATCGATACTGTGTATACCGAAACAATAATACAAAGAGTTTATTATTAAATTAGATCGAAAACTTTCGTATGCATCCGATTATGCATCGAGCGACAACCGATCGAATTTTGGAAGAAACGTTTCTGTAACTCTATACAACCAATAGATCGTTTTTAACTAGGGAAAAAAAAAAAAAAGGAAAGGATCGTCGGATTATCGAATAAAATTAGAAGAAAGATAATAAAAGGATCGGAAGGTGAGATGGAAAGTAGCGAAAGAGTCGGAAGAGCGAGGTGAACCGCAAACGCGCGACACCTCTCTCTCTCTCTCTCTCTCTCTCTCTCTCTGCAACTCTTTGACGAAACGAGAGGGCCACCCTGGTCGTCGAACAATAGCCGAAATCTGTTAATACCGGCACGAACGACAATGAGTTCGACGTGGCGTGAGCGGCTCTCGAATACCTTTTTACCGGCGCTAATCCGAATTCGTCGGCGAGGATAAAGCGATCATCGTCCCGGAACGATGCGCTCTCGAGCAGGGAAGATGATTGGGAATAGGGAGGGGAGAAAGAAATGGCAACAATCTATGGAAAAGGGAAGGAAGGGAGGAGGAGGGGAAAAAAAAAAAAAAAAGAAAGTGATTTTTGCCGCGATACGCGAGATTTCGCCGTGCTCCTCGTCAATGTACGGCCGATGGTGATCGACGAAAGCTGTTACGCGGCCGCCTGAACGACGTTAACGTCGATATTTCCCTGTAAACGACCACTCTGTTAGCCGGCGTTCCCCTAAACCGGGGCCGAGATTTTCCGGGTCCGACTGCAAAGCGCACCGCCACGCAAAGTGGTTTTCTGTCGAAAGTAACGGGGCTTGGCGTGAACGCGATTTCGAACGCGTTTCGAGCGTAGTCCGCGCGCCAAATGGAAGGGAAAAAAAGATTAACGAAAATCGTGCATCCGTCGCCTCTTTGCCTCCATCGTCGTGAATTAGATATTTCGGGTACGCGCGTGCGTGTACCCTCCATTTTTTCTTTTCTTTTCTTTTTTACTTTTATTTTCCATCGATTATTCATCGAGCAATTTCGCAAAAGCGCAGCAACGTTTTACTTGGGAATAATAAGATTCTATCATTTAAAAAAAAAGAAAAAAAAAGAAAGAAAGAAAGAAAGAAAGAAAAAGAAGAAACAGGTATTCGAATATTTCGAAAAACGGAGGAGAAATAATCCGGGAAATCTCAGGGAAACCATTTTTTTCTACGTTGAAATTTTCATCTATTTCAAGCGCGAAAGAGCGCCGTTCCGTGGCCAAGCAAACGGAACGTGCAATTTTAATCCCGGAATTACTTCCATTTTATTCCAATTTTCTTGCATTTAAACCGTCTAAGCGAGTTTACCTTCGCAATATCATTGCCGAGGAGCGTTGTGCCGCATTGAGATAGGAGGGGAGGGGAGGGGGAGGTCTTGAGGGTGGGTGGATGGATGGATGGATGGTTGGCCGAGAAAGAAGAAAGCCGAAGGATGAGGAACGAAACGTAGAAGGTGGGCGGGGAAAGATGGGTCGAAGATGGAGAAGGTGGAAGTACCTACTCTAATAAATTTACGACCTAAAATGGTTAAGCAGCGTTAGCCCTGTTCTTTATATTTCCGCGAGAGAGGAAAGGAAGAGGAAGAGAGAGAGAGAGAGAGAGAGAGAGAGAGAGACGAGAGACTCGAGCCACCAACGAACAACTCACCTTTCTTCCGACGAGGAAAGAGAAGAGAGAAAGAGGATAGTAGGGTCCCTTGTATACGCGACAAGCGTCGTTAGTCGAGGGGGTGGAGGAGGGCCGAGAGAGATGGATACAGAGGGACAGAGAGAAAGAGACAAAAAGACGGTGGAAGGATGAAAGACGGGAAGAAGTGGATATATAAGAGATACGAAGGGAAATTCGCTTATTTTCCCATCATTTCGACGTGGCATCTTGTCCATGGCCTTTCCTCATCCACGGAGCAAGGAAAGAAAATTGCTTCTCGTCGTCGAGAGCGGAATATCGCTCTGATGAGCTCGGGAATGCCTCGATATCCGTTCCCCTCCGCTTCTTAACATTGCTGCCTTACCAGACAGTTATCCCAGCTAACGCGGATGCTTCCCTTCCTTCCCGTATTTTTGGCCGTTCTTCCATCGCCGATTCCACGACGACCAACACATTCAATTTGTCGGTTATTTATTATTCGAACGCGACGCGGCTCGTTGTTGTCGCGAGCTAGATGGAACGGATGGGGAGGAACGGGGTGAGAAGGCGAGGAAAAAAGATGGGATGGGAGGGAGGGGGGGGTGAGGAGGGGATTTAACAGGGAGTTAAACGGGAAATTATGGAGTGGATTACATAATAAAACGAGGTTGGGAGAAATGGTACGGTGTCGTCTAGGTGGCGGCGTAGAACGACGAGACGGGATACGAGAGAGAGTTGGTTCGGCGACGCACGCGCGTTCCGTGCTTCGCCTCGCCGGAGACAGGGCAGGATATTCGTTGCAACGGAAGTCTTGTTGGGAAATCCGATTTCAGCAGCTGTACATTCCCGCGCGAATCGGATTGGTTTATTATCGGTTGTATATCCTAACCATCCGATGGCGTTGTCGAAAAAAAAAAAAAAAAAAAAAGAAAAAATCGATCGAGAAGATTTCTCGAGGCCATGTTTCGCAAATTTTAAAACAAAAATTACTACAATAAAATCAACATTATTTTATTTACAACGAATCCACGAATGCCGTGACTACCAATCCACGTTGACGTTAACGACCAATACGAATTTCGCGGAGCAGGATCAAAAAAAAAAGGATGTCCGACCGATCCTTCGTATCGACTCTCCTTCGTGCTTCTCCTTCTTCCCCCTTCTTCCCATTTGCTCCCTTTCTCGTACACTCATCACGGACTAAACGGAATAGGGCCTATCGGCGTGTCACTGCGCCACTGAATAATTCATAAGGCGAGAAGCCAGCAGCCGATACTTATCGCGATAGACTTTAGCGGGCTGCCAACAGCAGCCATGTTACAATAAAGAAATCAACATGGCCGACCGTCCTTTTCGTCCCTCCTTGGATATCTTGATCCCATTCTCTCTGCCGTTTCTCTCTCTCTCTCTCTCTCTCTCTCGCTCCTGTACTTCCTTCGGTCCACCTTGGAAGAGGAGAGAGAGAGAGAGAGAGAGAGAGAGAGAGAGAGAGAGAGAGGGAGAGCACCGTCACGTCGCTCACTTTCGATTTCGCCCCGCAGTTACCCTCGTTACCCTCTTGATGTCGAGGAAGGGTGGTCCCCGCGCGGACTCTCCTCACCCTACGAGATCCCTTCTTACCTCCTTTTCTTGGCCCGTGCTGCCTCCAGGGGTGGACCGCCCCGCCCAGAGACATTTCTCTCCGCAACCCCCCTTTCTCGTCGCCGAGGGAGCCAGCAACACGGCCAACCTCGAACGAACGAACGAACGAGGTGAACGCTATGGGTTCGAGAGAGGATGAACGAGGCAGGGAGAGACAGAGAGAGAGAGAGAGAAGATTAGAAGTAAGACGAGGAGAGGGAGTTTTGCAGGGGAGAGGAGAATGGGAATTGGAGAAAGGGAGGAAGGAAAGGGATAAGAGGGCTTTGCCAGCCACTTTTCTCGCCTGCACGGTATCGCGAGTATCGCCAAAGGAACTCCATTTTCTTACGACCCTTGCTCGGCCCCTGTCTTTCCCTTGTCTTTCGGCAAAGCTTCTACCGCTTTCGATTTCTTCACGCGGTTGGCAAGAATTTTTCAAACCATCGACTTCTTTACCATAAAACGTGTATATTCCCGTTACGTAGCCCGTTTTTCGTTTCCAATAGTGGATTCGTTAAACGATTCGAAATGCATGATTTTCGTGGTTGAAAACGAACGCATGAACGAGGAATGTAACCACGCTCTCATCCCGCAGCGACGTTCGTGATCGAAGCTTTTTGAAGCTTCCACGGGGGAATTAGGGGGGAAGTTGAATTATCGTTATGCAAAATACGCGTCGCCGATAACCCATGTTCCTACCGTTTTGTGTTTCAGGTGTGGTTTCAGAATAGGCGGGCAAAATGGCGCAGACAGGAGAAGATGGAAGCAGCGAGACTCGGCCTGAGCGAGTATCATCATCCCGGCAACATGAGGTAACCATACTCGAATAACATAATCTAACGTACGATAAAAGATGAATTGTCCGTCTGCTGTGCAAGGATAATTGCATCGATCGATGCGATATGATTTTCATTCGCAGAAACGTGGCTGGGCCGGCTTTGGGTTTGCCGGGAGATCCTTGGCTCACTCCACCGGGTCTGTTAAGCGCTCTTCCCGGCTTTCTCGCTGCACCTCACACGGGTTATCCCAGTTATCTAACGTCCCCCAGACGATTGCCGTCGCCGCCCAATGTTGGGGCTGTTGGAAGCGCAGTACCAGGTGAGATTCGTTCGAATTCGATTTAAAATTAACTCCAAATTATCGAATAACTATCTCATTTCAACTCTTAACGCTCGAATCTTATTGCTCGTTAGACTACGCAAACTGCGTCCCCCTCCATTAAAAATATAAAAATGTATAAATAAAATTTTTCAGGTGGGCTGAGCGCAGGAATGACGAGCATAGGGAGCGGAGGGCACGTGGCAGCGGCGCCACCGAGTCCGCCTGGTCACGATCCGCGCACCACGAGCATCCAGGCTCTGAGAATGCGGGCCAAGGAGCACGTCGAGAGCATCACCAAAGGATTGCAAATGGTCTGAAGTTTAACGTACGACCCAGGAAGAGAGTATCAACCCGATCACGGCCGAGCCGTGGCCACGCTTTTAACACCGCGGGCGTGACGAGAAGCGAAACTACCA